>NC_141685.1:371755147-372993738 GCF_964263255.1 Lissotriton vulgaris
GTAGACGGGGATGTGTGAGATCGGCGGAGCTCTGCTAAGCTGTGGCCATCGCGCTCAGCAGCTTGGCCACGCCCCCGGTGATAATCATTTGAAATGCGTATTGAATTAATAATTGACTGCTTCGAGGCATATGAGCTGCAGATTGTACACTTAACATTAGATCGCCCCCTTGATGTTGGGCTTGGATGATTGCAGGTTGTTGTCTTCTTGGAAGAAGTCTTTGTAGTCACAAGATAGGTGACTCCTCCCTTGGACAATACTGCGCATGGGCCTCGGCTCAATCCTTCGATTGTTTTTTTCCGCCACTGGGTTCGGATGAAAGTTACTCCGCTCTGGCTAGAAAAACACTTTTCAGCAACTTCGAAGCGCAGAAGTTCCTCAAACTTCTAAAAACTACCTTCGACATCGACTACAATACTTTCAACGCCATTAGTTCCATTCCGGTCATCGATGCGGGCCGTTGGACCTACCGACGCCTTGCGGCCTACACCACATGGAAAGAACTCCGTTCAAAAGATGCCCGGTATGTCGAGCAAAGTTTCCACATAGCGATCACCACGAGGTCTGCAACCTCTGTCTATTGCCGCAACACGACGTGTTGTTTTTGCTCAGCTAGGAAAACCATCTATAATCTCCATTGGCGTCCGGTGGCACAGAGAATAAAGTTTAAATCTTTGATTTTGACCTTCAAAATCCTTAAACTTTCTTCCCCTCAGATTCTGCAGCAACTTATCTCTCCCTACGTCCCAGCTCGCTCTCTGAGGTCCTCTGTTCTCCATCTTGCCACAGTTCCTCGCTTTAAGAGATCTAGGATTGGCGGACGCTCCTTCCGAGTCCTTGCCGCCAAGTTATGGAATTCCTTGCCTGTCCATATTCGGGCCATCGAGGGGCTCCTTGCTTTCAGGAAGGCTGTCAAAACCTTCCTCTTCCCCTTAGCACCTTAGTTCTATTGTTGTTGCGTTGTGTTGTGTTTTTTCTCTCTGTCCGGTTTTCTGTTCTGCTCTCGCGCCAGGACGCCCCTTTGCTGGGGCATCTGCGCGCGTAATAAATCCGGATAACAGAACATAACATAACCTGCACAGCTTGTACATCCTTCCGATCGAAGAAAACCATCCGGGATCGGAGGGCCCGTTGGCACGAAATGAGGAGATCAACTCCAGCACCTGAAGATATCTTCGACGAAGAGGTTCCCCTCGTTCCCAAGAAGATCACCTGATCTCCAGATCGTATCGGAGGCAGACGACTCAGATGACTCCATTCCATCGGGTCAGCACGTGAGTACTACTGCCCCTGCACCATATATTCTGCCCAAACTGAAGGCAAAGGTCAGCACTCCGCCCAAAGGGCCCAGTCGAGACCGAATACCTGCTTTGAAAACCCCGCCTTCCAGCCCGGCTCCGAAGAAACCAACTAAGCCTTCTAGTGCCTCGACACCGAGCAAGCCTCTTCCATCGGCACCGAAAAATAAACATGCCTCGGCCCCGAAGCCAAAAGACCCTTCGGCACCAAAGCCTAAAATAGTACCGGCACCGAAACATAAAAACTTACCATACTGAAGCCGTCCATTTCTACATCTTCGGATGCTGAAGACACAAAGCCTGATTCCGAGGTACCCAAATTCTCGAACATGCCTACAAAGCCGAAAACGACACCACCTGCACCGAAAACTATTCCACAGGACGTTATAACACCTCCCAAGGCTAAGGACACACAACAACCTCCCCTGGAACAGAACAAAATCAACGACAAAAAGGTTGTAGAGGAGGAGGAACTTTTTTGACCAGATTCTCGACAAAAGAAAATCTACATAGACCCAAAGACAGGTCATGTAGGTGCTACACCTCACAAAAAGAGACCTGCAGATGCACCACCCACACCTGGGGTTCCTGCCAAGAAAAAGGACTGTGCAACACCTCCTATGCACCCTTCCTCTCCTATACCTCCTCTTCTTTCTTCTCCTGTTCCCCCTCACATATCACCTTAAATCTCTCCTGTACATTCTCCATTATCATCACATTCCCCACAGCAGAATGATGATGAATACAATTTGGGTGGAGGGTAGGACATTGAAGAACCTGGTTCATACCATGTAGATGAGGGTATATGGGACTTTCCAAACCCAGAAAATGTGCCTATATGGGACTTTACAAACCCACAAAATGTGCCTGACATTCCTGAACCGCAATTCATACCCATCAAAATCTTCCCCTCCAGAAGATACCATTGGTGTTGGTAATCTGTTAAACAGAGCTGCTGTTTACCATGGAGTCCCTATGCATTCCGATGACATTGAGATGGATTTTCTCCTAGATACCTTTGAGCAGTCTCAGCGGTCTAATGCCAAGTGTACAACTCTGCAGCTCTACATGCCAAGAACAGATGCATACTGGTAAGTAGCATTTTTCTTTTGTGCTAATGTCAGACAGTGCCACCTGGTGACAAACTGTCACAAGCTCCGGTGTTGAAAATTAAGTGCAGGAAACCACCGGCTCAAATTAAGTCCTGACCTTCTATGGTCTCAATGGAGGGAACACCTTGGAGGGGGGTCAGGTACATGAAAGGAGAGGGAGGTAACATCCTAACCAGGTCAATATGGAGCTCCTGTATGGGGCCGTGGAATAGGTGCCTTTTTGTGTTCATACCAAAATGTAATAAAATGTTATAAAAAATAACAATGAGTAATATGTATCCGGAGTAAAAGAATTGATCCATGTTTCTTGTTTATGTTTAACATGTTTGTTGGTCGTTTATATGACAGTGAATCTCCTACGGCTGCTTAACATATATTCCCAGCGTCTAGTATGTCTTATTGCAATGAAGGGCCCCTCTTTGAGCAACATAAGTGTATACGCCGCTTCAAATGTTCACATAACCCACTAACTCGCATCCGGTTCAGGTGTTGCCATGTACATGCAATGATTGTCTATCAATGCTACTCCTTATAGTTGATGGATAAATTGTATGATTACATGTAATAGGCCAATTCTCTCACTAGAGTCCTATACTCTGGTTGGTTTCACAACCCTTGTATAATCAGATGTGGGCCCCCTCCCCGCTTCTCTCTATGTCTTGCACTCTCGCTCTCTCTCTTGCGATCTCTTTCTCTCTCCTTGACCCCTACAACCCTGTACCTTGTATTTCGCCTTATATTGGCGTAGTGCCTGTCCTTTAGGGAATTATTTTTCGACAGCGTGTCCTGGAAGATGCCCTTGGTCAATTAGACATTGATTGCATGCTTCTCCTGGAAGAGGCTTGATGATATTGGAGGGAAGCAGGAAGCTTTCTCTTGTGAAGATCTATAAAAATGCACAGAAAATATTTCTCTGTGGATTATTGTATCACATCTGATGCCTGTTGGCAGTGGTTACATTCGATATATTCTCGGCTAGATGTTGGTGTTTTGCTTCTGTTTAGAAGAATCCATTTGTTATTTTAGTGCAGAATGGATTACGTTCATTTGTGAAGGGTACATTACGGTGTGAGACCCGATAGATTTATATTGAACAGTGATGTTTTATTTGCATTGTATTCAAGGACAATAGGACAGGGAGTAGATACCCCATGACGATCAGCTGTGCATTTTTTATTTTTCTCCAAGGTATTCCTTTATTTTTAATGCTGGGGATCTATTTTGTGTTTGTGACGAACATAAGGAATGACCCCATCTTTATTTATTATTTATTTATTTAAAGAGTTTTATTTAGTGCTGGCCAGACCCTAAGGTATCAAAGCGCTTTACAACCTTGTCAAAGGCAATGAGTCAACAATTGGTTCAAGTAGATACTTGTGTCTAAAGTAAATGCTTTGTTTTTCTCCTTCTAGAGATTAATTTTTTACACAGTATCTATTCATGGTACTAATAAAAATAAAATAGTGTTGAACCCTAGGTTTTCACTTTTAGGCATACCCTTTTCTCATTTGTAGTATACACAGAAGTGTATAGTAGACGGCGAATGTAAATACTAGACCTTTGCTTGGTTATAAACATGTCACAAATTCTTAGTTATCGTCAAGTATTTTGTTGGGCATTTACAGTTTGAATGTGCTTTTATTTCTAAAGGAGTAAGCTACAAAAAATGAAAGGAATGCCTTTCAGCCTATTCATGGCAAGAACACATTTTGGCTATGTGTTTTTTTATGAGCATTTTAATGTGTTTTTAATGGAATACGCACCAGATTACCTTAACTTTCTTTTCACAGCTCGTGATGCTGACGAAAGAGAGAAGTGGATTCATGCTTTAGAGGAAACCATTTTGCGTCACACTCTTTCTCTTCAGGTAAGCATTGTGAAATTTAATTTAATTCTTCTAATCCTTGCCCAACATGTTTCAGTAGTGACGATGTCTTGTTGGCAAAAATGGAAGCAATGATCAAAACCTTATTGCTTCCGGTCTTAGAAAGTACCAGGATAATGTCCGCTAAAATAGATGTCCTGGAAGCAGCGGTCAATATCAATATGGACCTCTTGCAAAACTTAACAACTACTAGTTTCAAGACAAGGGGCCCTAACCCCACAGGGGGTGCTAACCAAAAAGGGGGGACAACCACAACTATCCCCATAGGGACATCATCTACCATTATTAATAAGAAACCACTAATAGGGGCAAAAACTCCAGCTGCCACATTGACTACTGCTAGCAGAGCCCCTACTAAAGAAACACCAAAAGCTAAACGCCCAGTGGCAACTAACAACACGCAGGGGAAAAAACCTCCAGCAAATGGTGCAGTAAACCAACCAAATAACACTCCAGCACAGACATCTATAATGGGTAGGGAGAGGAAAACCACTCACCAAGACAGGAAACCGAGGACAGATAACAGAAATTCACGACACCCTCCCAGAGTTAACTTAACTCCTGAAGCGTCACAATATACCATCGTTCTAACCGGAGTGGCCCCCCTAAGAGAGGGTACTAAAGAATCACAAGGGGATCTGCGGAATAAGGTCATTTTCTGGCTAAACAAACATCGCCCACTCCCTCCGTCATCTCCCACTGAAATCCTTTATGTAAGGAGAGTGGATTGGGTAGGTAAGGGCGAAAAAGATCTGGAAGGTGACTGTATTTTAATTTCATTTAGAGACCCCTGGGTGGTGGAAAGAATCCAAAGGAAAGCTAGATTTGCCCGTTTGGGTGATGTACAGACCTTACACCTTGGTTACTTTTACCCCCATACGTACCCAATTAATCAAACGGGCCTCAATTATTGGAAACTCAAAGGGGGAAGGCCCCGGGAGCCCATAATCCATCACCCCCATTACTACCCTCCTCTCTTCAACCATTTCGAGGCACTGCCAGATCTAAAATGGGTTGACTGACTATGTGCACCGACCCAGTCATCGAACACAGCTATAGCGAAGGGGGAGGGAGTGCACATCCCATTCAACCCTACCTCGGAATCAGTAAAGGAGCAACAGTCCCTGTTCCATAACAACATTAGAATGCTGAGGGGGCTAAGTGAGGAAGAGGCTTCCACTTCTAATATAGATGAGACCAGTTTAACAAATGCCATCTTACCAAGCTCCCATTCCCCTCCCATTGTTAGCAATAACCATGTAGAAGTAGATTCATTAATTTCACATATGGTATCTTGGAACGTTGCCGGAGTCAAGACCCGCATGATTTCTGAGGATTGGTTGGACTTCATAGGTAAACATGAGGTTGTGCTCCTGCAAGAAACATGGGCCACAGCCCCGTTTTACATGGTTGGATTCACAAACTTTTTCAAACCAGCAATAAAAGGTACTAAAGGGCGGGCGTCAGGGGGACTGACCACTTGGGTACAACAGGCCTGGTGTTTTTCAGTTTCCGAATTGTATGTGGATAATCCCGATATATTGGCTATAAGGCTGAGGGAAGCAGGGGGGCAGGAAATGCTTATTATTAACATATACTCTAGAGGCCTCCCTGGCGGACGTTGCCCCAAGCTGATAGGTGCCCTAGATACATTACTAACGGGCTGGAATAAAGGCACATTTATTATAATAGCGGGTGATATTAATTGTACAATTGAACCACTGTACTTGCCGGAAGACAATTGGGGGTTTGAAGAAGATGCGACCTGGAAAATCCCCGAACTTTCCAACAAAATACCAGTTAAAGCAACGGAGGCTGCTCTGAATTGGACTGCTTTTTGCCTCACTTGGGGATTAAGGGCCGCTAACGGACGCACCAAATCGGACATTGGAGCCAATCCCACTTTTGACAATGGTGTGAGGAAAAGTCGTATTGACTATATCTTCATAAAAATGGAATATTGGAGCCAAATGGTTGATATGGAAATTGTAATGCGTCCGGAAAGTGACCATAACCCACTGTCCCTGAAATTCAAAATGTATGGCATGAAAAGATTAGCGGAACCAGATTCAAGGGGGCAAGGGGTTGTAACCGTATCAAATGACCGGAGGAGACTGAAATGGTCAATCATATCAAATGATGTAATGATACAGGCCAATATTGAAAATGTGGTGACTAATGCCTTAAATAATGTGAGGTCTGTTGTCGTTGAGAGGGGTCAGGGTGAATTAGATAAGATCATGGGCATTCATGACAAATGCTTCTCTGAGCTTAAAACTATTCTCTCAAAACCATGTAAGTCTAACACCGGGCACCAGAATGCTCCAAGAGCAAAATGGTACAATAGAGAGTGTAGAGAGGCCCATAGTCATCTAATAGAGAAAGTTAAAACCAGAGACCTAAGTGCAGTAAAAGTGGCCAGACAAAGGTATAAAAGAGTTCAATGGGAGGCAAAGAGGGAATGGGAAGATGATTTTTGGGCAGACCTTTTGGACGCTAGCAAATCCAACAATCAGACCAAATTCTGGGATATTGTGAAATGTGGAAAAGACGGTGAATTTCGTACTCCGTCTAACAACGTATCCCCGGAAGTCTGGATAAATCATTACTCCTCCCAATTTTGCACAGTAGTTGTTGACCCTACGTCTGCATCGAATCTGCTACCTGCAATACCCCCTGGCAACGTGACTATGTCCTTTACAGAAGCGGAAACGGAGCTTGCATTAGGCCGAACCAAGAGAGGGAAAGCCCCTGGGTTGGATCAAATCCCAGCAGACCTTTTTAAACTAAACTTAGGCCTTTGGGTACCTTATTTAACTAGCATAGCTAATACTATAGCGAGAGGTGCCCATATACCTAAGACTTGGAAGGGGGCGGAGATCCTCCCTATACACAAAAAGGGTGATAGATCAAACCCAGGGAACTATCGCCCTATCAGCCTAATTGACTGCTTTCAGAAAGTTTTTGCCCGCATGATCCTGGCGAGGGTCCAAGGGTGGATGGAACTAGAAGGAATACTGTCCCCGCTACAGGCGGGCTTTAGATCTGGTACAAGTACCATTGACCAGGTTCTGAGGTTCTGCATGATCTTTTGGAAGGTCGTTATACTGGGGGGTGGCACCATCTTTGCTGCTTTCATAGATTTGAAATCAGCTTTTGATTTGGTGCCGAGGGGAAAATTATGGCAGGTACTAAGGGACCTAGGAATGCCGGGGGAATTGGTGGAGATGATTATTAGACTACACGAAGATAATTTTGCCAGGGTAAGATGGGGGTTACAAGGGCAATATACTGACTAATTTCCGGTTTCACGGGGAGTCCGCCAGGGGTGCGTTCTCGCCCCCACCCTCTTCTTACTCTTTATAGATCAGGTAGTGAAATTCTTCGGGTCTACCAATACTGATGCACCGTCCTTGGCGGGGACTAAATTCCCAATGTTGATCTTTGCTGACGACACCCTCCTCCTTTCAAAGACCAGGGGAGGTTTACAGTTGGCTTTAAATCACTTTGAGGAATATTGCAAACAGAATGACCTTCAGATAAATGTGGGGAAAACTAAGTTTATGGTTTTCTCCAGGAAAAAACCAATACGTAGTAGTGTACAACTAAACAGGGTTAACCTGGAACAAGTTGATACGATGACGTACCTGGGGGTCACTCTGGATTGCCGCCTGTCTTGGAAACCACAAATAGAGACCCAACAGCTAAAACTTGCCCAACTGACTGGTTGTCTCTTGCGTGAGCAAAAGAAATCAATCACTAAAAGGGTTGTCCCCGCCCTACAAATCTATGATGTTAAAATTAATGCTGCGACACTCTATGGGGCAGAGTTATGGGGTTTCATGGACCTCTCGAGTTTGTATAGGATCCAGTGTAGGTTTCTTCGTAACCTGGTAGGGCTGCCCCAATCAACCCCACAGATCCCACTTTGCCACGACATGGGTTGCCTTCCAATATCGGACATGGCAAGATACAGAGTAGTGTCCACTTGGAGGCGCTTATGGACTTCGGAGGATTTGGCTCTCTTTGCAAAGGAGCTAACCGAGGTGAAGGCTATGGGGGGTTCGGAGTGAATCCCATGGCTTCGCTCGGTGAAAAGGAGCCTGTATGATATGGGCTTGAGCCATCTGTGGGTCTCGCCAGGCACGAACAACTTTCCCTCGAAAAAGGAATTTAAGGGTTTATTCTGGGCCTCAACTCGCCTTCCCTTGGCACACGCCTCTAGTTCTGAAAACTTGACGGGGCGTTTTTTAAGTTTTAAACTGGATCCAGCCCGGGAGGTATACTGGGACCTTATCTCCAGGCCAATGGATAAAAAACTATACCACCAATTCCGGGTGGGCTCACTACCCCTAAATTCCTTTACCTCATCTTGGGGCAATAGCTCCACTAACCTTTGCAGTCGTTGCCCCGGATGTAAGGAAACTGAGGGTCACTTTTTGTTCGCCTGTCCCCAATACAGAGAACCCCGTCTAAAATGGCTAAAACCCATTTTTAAACGCATGACATGTAAAAAATCCTCGGACGCTATTTGGGCTTTAAAAACAAACACCTCTGATTTTATCGTGATATGTTTGGCTAAGTATTTAGGCTGGGCATGGGCAATCAGAGCCAGAAGGAACTTAACTGCCTCCTGATCACAAAGTGCAATGTGCATAGTGTTTACTTGTATATGTCAAACCAACTTTTATGATTAGCTATATCTAATGTCTTGTTTCGTCTCAATAACGGTTTAATAACTTTTTAATTGTGGCTTTTAAGCTGACTGTATATTTGATAACATATTGACATTATCCTTCTAATATGATTTTGTATAATGTGGAGACTTTGAAACTGTTTTTAAATATTTTGTCAAAATTGTCTTTTATGATTTTATCATCGAAATAAAGACATTAAAACCTGACCTGAAATTTAATTTCAGCTTTGGCAGGGCTTTCTTGTTGATTTTTGATTGTTTAGAGGGAATTGAGCTGGGCGGTACTTCACTTATGCCAGTTGTTGCCTATATTACTTATTTGTGGAACTGGGAGCAATCCCATGGTCAGTCTTGATGCCTTAGCTTAGGCCCAGACATGTCGTTACAGTTTGTGACTCTGGTTAAACACTCAATCCCAGTTAATCTCTGATGTAATAACAGGACTTCACCTAGCTGAGGCTGAGCACATTGATGCAACATGCATATGCTTTATCGTGGGATATATCCTGTGACAAGCATGTCCCGTGGCCTTCACACACTTGGTTCAGTCTTTTATTGGTGTAAAATCTATTGGGCTTTGCTAATGGGCTCATGTGTACACCAGGCCGATCTTGCCTCCAGTCTGTCACTGGCTCTCCACAACCTTTGCAGTGGATTGGTTCCCTGGATGGGTGATTTGAATACTTCCCTGTGAATGTCGGTTATCCAAGAGTGACCTCAATTCAGCCAACTTGCATGCTATGCTTCTCTCGCGGGTATCCAAGTCCCAGCCCTGACTTCAGTGCAGACTGGCTGGAACTCACCCGTCCGAACCAGTGACATGACATACAATTAACCATTGCAAGAAAAGGGCCTGCATGCATTCAGGCATAGCTTGGCAAGCCACATTAGAAATCTTGCTGCATAAACAATTTGCTACCATAGAAAGACTCTAGCCTGCTGTAATAGCGGGATAATGTTTAAGTGTGAGGGTTATGTACACTACAATTTGGTCAGAGGTGGTAAACCTCGGTTATTGCAAAAGCAGAAAATTATCTAGCCAACATGCTGATTGCAGCCATTCTCTAATTAGACCCTAGTAGTCCCTTTCCCTTGTCTACCACTGTAATTTCTTTCTGAAACATTCATGGTTCCAGTGCCATTTTGTCACTCCTCCACTTTTATCTGGATACTGCTTTGTGCATACAGTTTTTAGTTTATAAATGAAGAAAATTTGCATGTAAAGTTATTAGTGTATGTAACATAGGCAGCATCGAAGTATGTAGACTGAACAATTGGGACGTTCTTAATATTTCTTTGGTTAGCAGTCTCCTTCCATATAAGAAGTGAAGTCATGCACAGATACATAACAACCACATTCTATGAAAGCGGATTGGGTAATGCAGAAGAAGTGTCCCTAAAAGGTACTCAGTAAATACAAAGGTATATGTAAAAGGTGTATAGATTTAAAACCGCTTTGGAAACATGCGCTTTGTGATATGTCTCCCTTCCCTGTTGAAGGCTGTTATGTCTGTGACCGTTTGTAAAATCCTCTTTGGGGATGACCCTTATTGAAATCCGAGACAAGATTTTTATCTTACCCCAGTGGCGAGTATCCCAGCATTTGGACTCGAGAGACCTTTCTAAACATAATCACGTCTGCTTGGATTCTTGCATTTCTAGTCTCTATCCAGTGTAGTTCTTTTTTATAATCTCTCATAGTTATAGCAGTATCACCACTCATTAAGGCTCACCCTGGGCATCTCCCTTTTGCCATTGAATTCTCACTGTATGGTATTACATTATCAGGTACTAATGCACAGCGCTGCCTTTGCAAGTCACTCCTGACCAGATTCCGTATTTGCAGTATCAGCCTCCTGCGGTGCTTGCCAATACAACTCAGTGCAATGTCTGGAATCATATATAGGTCAATGTCTGATATAATACATAACTCAAACGCTTCAACGCCCCACATAGGGGTAGTACGTGCTTTATAAATATTGCAATACTGTGCATAACTGAAAGAGACAGTTAGTTATAGATTCCTTACCTTAGAAAATTCCCCCAGACTTCAGACTGGATCTGGAGATTTTTTCTCTAGCAGTACCCCTGCGTGTCCGTAGTTGGTGTTGGTCGACTTCGTGTTCATCGTCATGGTCTCCGGGATGAAGTCGCGGTGCCTACTAGGATGCCGCCACTGCGCGCTGACGTCCGTTCTAACACAACTTTCCACGCAAAAAACACAGAGCCATGCACAACACTGACCACTGGTGCGCCACAACTGAGGAGTCCCTATCCCTAGAAATCAGTTTGCAGAGCGGGAGGATAGGTGAGGCGGTAAGGAATCTATAGCCAACATATGTCTCTTACAGATACATTGTTACAGAAGGTAGATACGTTTTTCATCTGAAAGAGACAGTTTTAGAATCCTTACCTTAGAATAGATATCCCAGCAATACCATCCCCGGAGGAGGGACTGCAAACTAAGTTCACACCAGAAAATCTTGGAGGACGGAATGGGCAAAGTAGCCATCCCTCCGGACTTGGCTGCCCAGGCTGTAATGTCTGGTAAACATGTGTATGGATGCCCACGTCGCCGCCTGGCAGATGTCGAGGAGTGAGACTCCGCGTGTCAATTTAGTGGTTGCTGCCGTAGCCCTGGTGGAGTGAGCACGCAGCCCCACATAACGACAGTTTTAGAATCCTTACCTTAGAATAGATATCCCAGCAATACCAATCTTGGAGGACGGAATGGGCAAAGTAGCCATCCCCCCGGACTTGGCTGCCCAGGCTGTAATGTCTGGTAAACATGTGTATGGATGCCCACGTCGCCGCCTGGCAGATGTCGAGGAGTGAGACTCCGCGTGTCAATTTAGTGGTTGCTGCCGTAGCCCTGGTGGAGTGAGCACGCAGCCCCACATAAGGATCTTTCTTAGCTAGAACACAGTAGATTTTTATGCAAAGGACAACCCATTGTGAGATGGTACGTTTTTAAACAGCCCTGCCTTTCCTAGCACCCACATATCCAACAAAGAGCTGATCATCCACCCCGAAATCTTTGGTGCGGTCAAGGTAGAATGACAGACGGCGGAGTCGATGTATCTATGTATCTGTAAGAGACATATCTTAGTTATAGATTCCTTACTGCCCCACCCAACCTCCCCACTCTGCGAACTGATTTCTAGGTATAGGGACTTCCTTGCAGGGCCCTAGTTGTGGCGCACAGTGGTCCGTGTCTTGCATGGCTCGTTGCTTTTGGTATAGAACGTCGTGTCAGAAATGAGGTCAGTTGGCAGTGGTGGTGTCTAAGTAGGCACCGCAATGTCATCCCAGCAACCACGATGACGGACCAAGAGTTGACCGACGCCACCTACTGACGCGCAGGGATACTGCAAGAGGAAAAATCTCTGGAACCAGTCTGACGCCTTGGAGAAAATTCTAATGTAAGGAATCTATAACTAACATATGTCTCTTACAGATACATTGATACCGAATGCAAGTGACTTGTTCTTCATTGTCTCACTCCTGATAATGAAGCCTATTCCTCCCCTCTCTGTGCTATTCTTTTATCAGTATTCATACCCTCCCTCCTAACCAAACAACTTATAGGCATAAGGATGTTGCCAGCACCAAAGAGTATTGGTGGCATCCACACTGTCAGTGGGGCACACCAGTATTGGAAGGTCACAGCTTTAGTAATGCTGGCAGTGGCACCCTCAAATGAAGGAGAAAGATTTAGATCACATTTTCAACAGGGGGTTCTTAGCCCTGAATGAGTAGTACTACCTTTAAACAGAGTGTGGGCTACTGAAACAACAATTTTTCCAGCGCTTTGTGGATAGATAAGTGGTCATAAATACTATGGAGCATGGGTGTATTTGATATCATAATTGACGAGCTGGGAGTTCAAAAGATTTGCCTCCTAGTCATTCATGTCAAAAACAGTGGACTGCGCCTGTCTGAAAGAATATCAATGTGGGCATGAATGCAGGTGCCTAGATATTTTAGTCTTGGATTGCAGAGGCACCAGTGCTGTGAAGAGCTCAATGAACCGGGCATAGAGACTTAAATGTAATTCTCAATTTCACAGGCAATGGGTGTAATACAAACAGGTTTCATTTACGTGTTCAGATTTTCTCTTCTCATTGATTAATATCACTACCATATTTTGAATGTACTGCCATTTTGAAATAGTATTAGCAGTAAACTGTAAATAACAAGCGTTCGAGTAACCAAGTCTAGATAATATCGCGGCACCAACGGCTATTGCCTTCATTTTCTGTGCAATCAAGGGAGGAGTATGTGGCATAGTCAGAAGCTGGTTTTCCATAGATAGTATAGACTGCCTTTTACCATTGTTGTCTTGTTAGCATTTAGATTGAACATATTACAGCTTATTTATTATGATGACCAAAAAGCAGAGTTGAAGAGTTTGCTGAATTGTTTCCGGAGGGCAGTCTAATATAGAAAGGAGCTGTGTCCTCATATGACAACAAGCAATCTAGGGATGTTATTCAGGGGCCTCCTTTAGGTACAAATACAATAGGAGATAAAGATGATACCTCTGTAGTTCCACAGTTGACCAGGGGGGAGGAGGTAGATTTGAAAGTGGATAGAACAAGTGACAGACTGAGTCCTGTAAGAAAGGTAGAAACCCTGGAGACAGAGTCACCATCTCCAACCGCATTCAGATGAGCCAAATACATTAGTGGTCAGCAGTATTAAATGCAGCTGGCAGACCTATAAAATACATCCAGTAAGGCTCATTCACAAACTGTTAAGGACTGATTGAAGGGCAGTTTCCATATCCTTAGGAGGGTGGACGCCAGCCTGAACTTCTTCTAGCAGGTTGTATTTTTCTAGATGATTAGAGAGCGAGCCATTGGGGCAGATATTTCTCCCCGAGCTTGCCAACAGTTGGAAGTAGGGAGATAGGCCTGTAATTACTTTCCTCTGTAGGATCGTAGTTTGGCTCTTTCACTAAAGATTTACTGGTATTACTCTTCCAATACAGTTTCTAAGGCAAGGTTAAGGCAGACGTTAATAAGGGGTTCAGGATATGTCAGACCTTAGCTAGAGAGATTCCATCTGGAGATCAAGATTTAACGGTTGGCTGCAGTTTGTACATTTTGGCATGTTGAATTGACGGTATAACTCCAATAATCTGTTTGTGAGGATGGCTGGGAGAATGATTTGTATTTTGACTTTGTTGCATTTTCCCCCTGTGATACTGATATGTAAAATATGATTTTTCTCAGTTAAGAAGGAAGGTAGAATATCACACATCACTTGGAAAGGGGAATCAGTGGAAGATACATTTGAAGGGCTTTCAAGTTGCCTAATCAGTTTGAGTGAGTAGCATGGCCTGCCTCTTGAATCATTTGTGCAAAGGTGCTAATTTTGGTGCCATTGAGTGTATGTGTAATTCATCTTAGCTGATTTTTGTAGGCCTGAATTGCGTCCTACGACTAGGTAATGCAACTTTTTCTTTCAGGCTTCTGGGTCATAAGTCTCTCTGCCTTTGCTTAAATAGTATACCACTGGTTGGCTAATGTGAAAAAGGGTCGTCAATTGGTGGAATCAGATGGTGTTTGTTCAAATACTGATTTTAGTTGTTTACAGCTGTTGCTACAACTTCTTATAACTGGTTTGTGTGATGGAGACTTAGAGTTGTTCAGAACCTGAATGGCTTCCTCTATGTCGATTTTGGATCATGGGGAGCACTGACGGATGTGGTGGGGTGAAACTCAGTTTGTATGTGATTTAAAATTTAGAATTGGACTGACCAAATAATGATCTGTCCAAAACATGGAAGTAATAGAGGTAACTTTAATAAGGTTATGGGAGGCAAAAAAATTATCACTAGTATAGTGCTTTAGGGGCATACAATTCCTGAGAATACTTTGGGCGTTGACAATTAATTTCTACTAGTTAAACTGAAGCTCTATCTTGGCTTTTGTTTTCTTAACAAATTAAACAGGTATGCCTTCGTTAGTATACATTTTTCCTAGCGCACAATCTCACTCCACTTTTTATGCCAGGTCTTGAAGCAGTTTTAGCTTTTTCAACAGCTTCTTGTAATCAAAGGATGTCTGGACTAAAAACTGCCTACACATAAACATACGTAGAGAAGCTTTGGGCAGCCCTGCTCATCCATTAGTCTGTTCTATTCTCATTCCCATTTTTCACGGCCCATCGCAGTGTGTAACATCGGAGAATGGGTCAGTCCTCTTATGTCATTAATGGTGGATGTAACAACCAGAAGCTTACCTGTGCACAGGTCCCCTTCGAATTCCCCTTTCTAGGTTAGGGATGCAAAAACCTTGACACTTCTGGCAAGTTCAAGGCAGTCTGAGCAACCATTCGCTGGTGTATTTTCAATTTGGTTGACTTGCTGTTGGGGTACGACAGGTTTCACTGGGAGGAAATAAATGAGCAAGTGCAGCCCCTCCTTGTGGCGACAGGAAGATGGAGGAAGAGCAAGTGCCTGAGGGCATGATCATCTGAAATGCAAATATGTGCTGAGCACTGGATGCTGAGGATACCGCTTCCCATAGTATATACCCCAGCATCTGCTCCTGAGCCTTGGATGGATACATATCCTGGGACTTAAGATGGTTGTATGCCACCTCCTCAAACTCACATTAGATGGCGAACATCTTTTTGTGTCCTAGTGCATGAGATGTGAGGGGAAAAAAAACACAGACAGCAAAATCCATGGGTGCCCTGCAAACTGCCACTTCAAGGGGGCTCTTTCGTGAGTATCAACTTGGGCGAGACAGAGTCCCCACAAGTGAAGACAGACAGAGGCTATACAAGGGGCAGCAAATGGGGCAACAAGGCTAGGGTTACAGACGACTGTAACAAAGGAGCATTTGCTTCCAAACAATGCCTTGCCCATGCCAGTCCTGTTCCTACACTCCTGTCACCCTGATCAAACAACACCTGTTGGTGGAAGACTATGCGAGAAATCCTAACAAACTTCAATGGATTTTGATGGAGTTCAGCAGGGAAATTGCTTAGAATTTCACCCTACCATCACTCCCCCACAATATATCACTTTGTTGCCTCTTGTCTTTTAAATTAAACCTATTCTTTTTTGCGGCATCAACTGCCCTTGTGCAGCGTAGAGACCCTGTACCAAGGTTGGGATACTCCAGACTATGTTTAGTAGTGCTGCTCTAGGCTTGGCTCACAGCAGGTTTGGGCTCTTAATGATTGAATAATGTGCACACTTCGTAGTGACATGTTTAAGTTGTCTGCCCCCGGATTTGGAGCACTCTGTATTATGCGGTTTTATTCTACAACTTACATCCTCAAATTGTTCTCCCACTATACTCCTTAAGCCCTTTGTGAAAAAATGACCGTAACCTACTAGCACTTGTTCCCCCTCCTTTTAATTTTCCTGAGTGACCCTCATCCATCCTCTGCATGCCTTCTATTTCTGAGTATAGCCTCATCTCCCTCCGTCTCATGCCTGTCTTGCCTTAATCCTTCTTATTGTAATTGTGCAATTGGCTAGTAGCTCATTTCATCAATCATAACCTTTCCTCTTTAAGTACCCTATACCTGTAATCTAACATTACCTAAACTCCACCAGCCTATCTATCTCATCAACCATTCACCTGAAGCCGCTTATCCCCCACTAATGTGTACACCGAAGTTGTATTAATATCATCCATCTCAAGTAGCCAGAGTAAATGCTTCAGATTTTTTTTCTTGAGGGCACATAACTAATTACAATAACCATTATATTATGTTTTTAGGTCGCCTGCGTCGCACTGCGTAGCAGTGTGGGCGGAGCTCCGAGATTTAATGTTTCTTAGTGAGGGGGCATGAACCCGCCCCTCTTCTCCATTGGCTGGCCTCGTAAATGCTGGCCAGCCATTGGAGGAGAGGGGCGTCACTCCCTCGTCTTTTCCAGATTCGGGGCGTGTTTTTTAGATTCTTTCTATCTGTGACATCATCCATCACTCAAATCTAAAAAACACGCCCCCAGTCTGAAAAGGACGGGGCTCTTTCACAATCCCTCCCCTGGTGTCCTCCTCCTGCCCCGTCTCTTCCCACCTGTGAAAAATCTGCATTGTCTATCATTGCCTCCATCTCAATATGGTTCAATCTCAATCGGGTTGTTCAATATAGGTGTCGGGTGCAGCTGAGTGTGAGGACATGATTGAAAGGAGACGCTTGTTATCACGGTGGCCGACAGGCAATGCTAGACCAAAACATTTTGCCTGACCTTCAAATGGCCGCTTTTTAAGGCACAGCTCCTACCGCATTCACTATAAGGGCTCCTGGGCGGACTTTGAGGTGCCCGTGATTCAAGTGCGACATCATCGTAAACACAAGTTAACCAAAATGGCGACCCCAACAACTGGAAAGGTAACTCCAAACCCCTTTCTTTGACAGCTCGCGTGCAACGAGCATATCGTTTAAAGAGGAAAAGTATGATGAAGGTAGTTCGACATTCGGGCTAGATGCAGTAGGTATTTCGGGCAGCTGTGGCAGTGCCCGGAAAAACAGAAGGTTGCCTCTGACGTGTACTAATTCTCTGTGACCAGTTTTAGGGTGCGTTGTTTAAAATTCCTGAATAAACTCCAACTATTGTAATGTTTGCGAAGGACGGTGAGCGATGCTGTAGTCGTGCAGTATGTGTTAGCATAACTTTCAACCTCTCAAAGTTTTTTAAAGGATGCACTGATGAAGGAATGTTGTTTGTTCCGCTTTAAAACATTATTTTGAATGCATGGGGTGGTATCGGTAGTTTCGGAATGTCGTTGCACGAGACTGGACTTTTTGTCGTAAACTTTAACATCACTCAACGAAGGTTGTATCTTGAGCGATGTGCACTCTTAGCACTGTGGTATCGTGAAAGGAACTATCAGGTATGCACAAATTTGCTAATGCAATCATACTGTGTTTTCTTGTGGACAATTGCTCTTCAGAACATATACGTTTAATGGAATTTTCGAAAACGCGTTATTCCGGCAGCGTTTAAGTATTTAAAAAAAATAGCTCTATATTTTTTATTTGTAGTATCTAGTGTAGTTCTTGCAGAGCAACGGACTTACTTGTACCCCTTTCTCTAAACACTTCTTGGTAACCAAACCAAACCTCTTCTCCAAAGATAATACGTGCAGTGTTTGAGTGCCGGAACAGGACAGTCCGCTAACCGAGCATAAGGACGCCGAAGGGAAGTTCAGTATTGCTTTGCCTATTGGCACTTTCAAAGTAATTGTGAAAATATCACCTGTGCATATTATGCCAACATATTTCTCAGATCTTTTCATTAGGCGGGGGTCCTCTTAGCTGGACTAGTCATACTTTGTATACGCCAGATCTCTCCTCCCAAATACTTTAACCCCTTCAGTGCTGATGACAAAGCCAGCTCGTCATGGGTGTTACCTGCCCTGTGCTTATGACGAGCTGGCTTTGTCATGTAAAGTGCGATTCAGAGTATTTCAGCACCCAGCGGGAAAACCCCTAGCAATGTGTGCAGATCTCTTCATCACTCCGTCCAAAATATTGCCCATCTACATTGATTTCAGTGTGTTTGCTGACAAAAAACAATTTGCCTTTGCCTTTTTTGTGGTCTACAGGTGTGAAAGGCTTCATGCGGCGGGGCAAATGTAACACAAAACTAAATTAATAGTAGATGAGGCCTTCCGCTAACTTCTCAGTTGATAAGAAGGCAGCCATAATTGGGTAGCAGTGAGGCTCTCACACCTCTGATCCACGGTTCTGTAGTAGGGGATCTCTGCTATAGTCATAATCTAGTGAATAGTCCCGCCCATGTGCGTGGACCCCCGAGCAATCAAAAATAATCTCTTAAGGTGTCGAAAAATGCAGAACTGCACAGCAGACACTTAAGAGAGAATTAAAGACAGATAATGCAGCCTATATCACCAGGCTACACTGTCCAGTACTTCAACTAGAAATTCCACCCAAAAATCCACAAACAGCAAAGTCTGTCCAGATTTTCCTTGCTTTAGCAGCAAAAACCCTCTGGAATGATAGAGAAGAAGACATGGACAGACAAGCCCCATAGGCTGCCATTATGTGGCTCCGAACAGGATACTGCGCCTTCAAGAGAACTTTCCAGAACTTCACAGTATCCCAGAATGCACTGCAGGTCCCTTTTACTTTCAGTCCTTTTTTCCGGCTCCTGCAAGCAGGACACTGGAGCATTGAGCTCTCCCTTTTCAAGGGTTTATTGGATTTTTGTGCTCTTTTGGTGTCTAAAAGTGTTTCAGTTTGTGTGCTTGGTGTTTTTTCTTCACTTCTGTGTATTTGTTCAGGCTTTTTAGGGCTCTAAAATGCCTGCTCTCTTCGACAAGTGCCCAGAATGTGGAAGGAAGAAGTCCAAGTCCGATCCACACGACGTCTGCATACTCTGTCTCCCTGCTGCACATGCCCCTGAGGAATGTGACATCTGCCAGACCTTTTAAGCAAGGACCCTGAGGGAAAGGCTAAAGAGCAGGCTGCAAGGCCTAGAGGAGAGACGACTGCAGGCTGCAGGTGGGTCTGGGAAGGCTCCCTCTGCCCCTGCTGAGGCCTCTGGGGGGCTCCCCAGAGGCAGGAAGCCCAGCAAACGGTCCCGGTCTCCGTCGGCTTCGATTGCATCGACGACAACGTCGAGAGAGATGACGACGGTGTGTTCCCCATCTCCCCAGGGCTCTGGGTTGAGACGGTGTGGAGGGTCGACGGGCCTGGGTAGGCCGCCGTCGAGATCACCGTCGACTGATTCTTCGTCGGAGTCGTCGACGTCAGTGTCGAGCCATCGACGTCGGAGAGGGAGCGGCAGGCGTCGTCGCTCGCCGTCGAGGCGATACCGCCGGTCGCCGTCGAGAAGACGGTCGGCGTCGAGGGGGTCCTCGACGTCGAGGACCTCGAGAAAGCGGTCGGCGTCGAGAAGGAGTCGACGCTAGTCATCGAGGACTGGACGTTCGACGACGCGGAGGCGGCGTTCGACGTCGAGGAAGAAGCGTTTGACGTCGCGGAGGCGGCGTTCGACGCCGGAGAGTAGACGCTCGACGTCGCGGAGGCGACGTTTGACGCCGGAGAAGCGACGCTCGGCGTCCAGAAGAAAAAGATCAGCGTCTAGGGGGCTTTCCAACTCTCCTAAGCGGCGCAGAAGGAGTTGTGGGGTCATAAGTCACGCTGGATCTGGGGGAGGATGCCGGAGACGGCGATCACCGACTGGAGGGGCTGGTTCGCAGTCCCCTCCCCTGAAGAAGTCACCGGGCTCGGTGTACTCTGTGGTTTATACACCGCCTCGGCCGAAGACGCCCCCACCTCCTCCACCTCTACCTAAGGAGGCTCCTCCAGCAATCCTCCTCTTCCGCCATTGGTGCCACAGCCCCCACCACCTCCGCCTCCTCATGACGTCCCTCGGCCGGACGTACCTCCTGTTGTTCCGCCGAGTTCGGTGTCGCTGCCTTGCTACCCTACACCGCTCAAGGGGACACCTAAGCCGAAGCCCCTGGATAGGCCACGGAAGACACCTCCGCGGAGGCCTGTGGAGCGTCCACAAACTGGGAGGTCGCGATCTCGTTCCAGGAGGAGGGAGCGATCGCGGAGTCACAACAGGTCATCGATGCGGTCGAGACGACGCTAAAGGAAGAGCAAATCCCGTTCGCATACGGGGTCTTCAGAGACCAGGGACTATTCACCGACGTTGCCGGGTTCTCCGGGACAAGGGTGTCACCGGTTGACTATCTTGTGTCCTTCCATGATGTCCTGTTGAGGGGTGCAGCGAAGTTGGGCATCTCGTTGACGGTGCCCACGCCCAAAACATCGGTGATCTTCGAGACGCTGCACCAGAAACATCTGTCTCGGCCATTACTACCGCTGGTGCCGGGCATGGAGGAGCCGGCCATGGACCTGTTTCTCACCCAGGCGGTGACTAAGGCGGCTCCCTCGAGACTCCAGAAGAAGTACCGGGCTCCCGACTCGGATCCAGCTTTTCTGAGGGTGGATCCTCCGCCAGACTCGCTGATAGTGACGGCGGCTCAGAAGCAGCATGCCACCACTCCGTCATCCACAGTCCCGCCAGATAAGGAATCTAGATGGCTAGACTCTGCGGGAGGAAGGTCTGTGGGACATCGGCGACTTCCATGAAGGCGGCGAGTGCCACTGCCTTATTAGGGCGGTATGACCGAGCCCTCTGGGAATCCCTCCAGCAGTTTGTAGAACACCTGCCTCGTGACGAGAGAAGATTTCCAAGAGGTGGTAAATGAGGGGATGTTGGTGGCGAATCAGGTCATCAGTGCGGCAGCCGATTCGTCCCTCCTGACGGCGCATGGTTACTGCCATGGAGTTAACCACAGATGACACGCCTGGCTCCGCCTCACGTCGCTGAAGCCTGACGCACAACAAAGGGTTGCCAATTTACCATTCTCTGGAGAAACCCTGTTTGGAAAACATGCAGATGACGAAATGGCCCGCATGAAGGCGGAGGCCGAAACGCTCACGACTGTGGGTCTGGAAAAGCCCAAGGATACCAAGAAATCTTACAGCCCGTTCCAGAGACGGTTCGGTGGACAGGGCAGAGGGCGTGGCCAGACTTCGGGACTGCAGCAGCAACAACAGCAGCAGTTCCGAAGACCTTTCCAGAAGTGCCAGAAAGGCTGAGGCGGCCAACACACTGCAGCAGCGACAAAAGGCCTGGCCGGGTCTAGGCCCTGAGCGTTTACTTCCCCTGCATCCGTTACCCACTCTGGTGGGGGGGAAGCGTTTAATTTTTCTCCACTCTGCCAGAAAAAATTGCTCAGGACAAGTGGGTGCTGAATATTGTTTGCAATGGATACAGTCTTCGGTTCACCAGCCCGCCTCCGGCAATTCCTCCGGTCGGCTCGCAGTTTCAGCTGCGCGAGCTCCAGGCGGAGGCCGATATCCTGTTAAGGAAAAGGGCGATAGAAGATGTACCTCTGTCTCAAAGAGGTAGAGGTCTGTACTCCCAGTTCTTCCTGGTTCGCAAGAAGTACAAGAACGAGTTCAGGCCCATTCTGGATTTGTGAAAGGCAAACAAGTGGATTAGCAGCGAGAAGTTTCGCATGCTGTCGTTGCATCAGATTTATCCTCAGTTGCAACAGGGAGACTAGCTATGTGCTATAGACCTACAAGATGCGTACTTCCATGTGCCCATTGCACACAAGCACAGGAAGTTCCTGCGATTCCAAGTCGGCGCCAATCATTATCAGTACACAGTACTGCCATTCGGACTGAAGTCTGCGCCCAGAACATTCTCGAAGTGCATGGCAGTGGTAACAGCACACCTAAGGAAGAACAAGGTGTTCGTCTACCTGTACCTGGACGATTGGTTGATCAAGGCCTCCTCCTTCTTGGAAGCTCAAGCACACTTCCAGAAGACGTGCGTTCTCTTGAACAAGCTGGGGTTGCACATCAACATGTCCAAGTCTGTCCCGACTCCGGTCCAATGCATTCAGTACTTGGGAGCCTCCATCAATACGCTGCCAGCAAGCGTGTCTCCTTTGGAGGAGCGACGATTATCAGTCCTTCGGAAGGCTCAGGCTCTTATGACCGCTCCATCTACAACAGTGAGGACGGTGTCTTCTCTACTGGGATCGATGGCCTCTTGTATCTTCCTAACGCCACACGCACGACTGCACATGAGACCGTTGCAGGAGTGCTTGGAGGATCAGTGGGATCAGAGGAAAGGGTCTTGGGACGACAAGATACGACTGTCTCTGCATGCTCTTCAGGCTCTGAAGTGGTGGTGTTCAGCGGAGAATCTCCTCAGAGGGGTTCCCTTCCACGAGGACATTCCCACTCAGACTATCGTGACGGATGCTTCTCTCCACGGCTGGGGGGCGCATTCCGGAGACTTACAGATTCAAGGAACGTGGTCCCCGACGAAGTCCAGGTATCACATCAATTTCCTGGAACTCCGAGCTGTTCACTTGGCACTGAAGACTTTTCATCCGTCCTTCCAGACCAACTCCCTGCTTGTACAGACGGACAGTACGACCACAATGTATTACCTCAACAAGCAGGGGGACTTGAGATCACGCACTCTGTCGCAGGAGGCGCAGGCGATCTGGCGATCGCTTCTGGCCAGAGGACTGACGATAACTGCTATCCTTCTAGCAGGTGTGCCGAATGTTCAGGCGGACGCACTGAGCAAACTGATTCAGGAAAACCACGAATGGGTCATAAACGACGAAGTACTAGGAGAAGTCTTCGCAAGGTGAGGGACTCCAGACGTAGATCTGTTCGCCACCGCCGAAAACAGCAAATGCTGAGACTTCGCCTCCAGGTACTACCAGCAGGGGACGTTGGGGAATGCGCTATGGATCAACTGGTCGAACAGCTTTCTGTATGCTTTTCCACCCATTCCCCTGATTCCGGCGGTACTCATCAAGCTGTCCCAGTCCAGGGTGCGGATGATCCTGATTGCCCCGGAATGGCCCAGGCAGTGGTGGTTCACGGACCTGCTTCACCGGTCTCTCCTTCCTCACATACGGCTGTCGTGCAGGCCGGACCTTCTCACGAAGTTCGGGGGCACTTGTTACACTCCAACCTCTCGTCTTTGAGTTTGGCGGCATGGCTCCTGAGATAGTGCAATATGGCCATTTGAATCTACCTGAAGATTGCATGGACATACTGAAGGAGGCTAAGCGGCCTTCCACTCGGACTTCCTATGCTTACAAGTTGAAGAGGTTTTGCATCTGGTGCAAGTCTAAGAATTATGACCCGACGACGTGTAAGGAAGATGTCATCCTTCCGTACCTTCTGCATCTGGCGTAGTCTGGCCTTAATGTCCATTCCATTAGGGTTCATCTTGCTGCGCTGACTGCCTACAGGAAATGCCCTTCAGACTTCCTTCTTTCAGATCCCTGTGATCAAAGATTTTTGGGATGGCTTGAAGAAAGTGTTCCCTCCTGTCCGGCTTCCTTCGCCTTCATGGGAATTGAATGTGGTGCTGTCCAGATTGATGAAGGAGCCTTTTGAACCTATTCATAAGGCTTCGTTGCAGCACCTGTCCTGGAAGGTGGCGTTCCTCGTGGCCATTACATCGGCCCGCAGGGTGAGTGAAATTCAGGCGTTGTGTTGCCAGGAACCTTATACTGTATTTCATGCTGCTAAGGTTGTTATGCGTACTCACCCTAAATTTCTTCCAACGGTTATATCTGATTTTCATGTTAACCAGACCATAACTTTACCTACGTTTTTTCAGAATCCTTCCTCTCCAGCGGAAAGGTTGCTGCATTCCCTGGATGTTAGGAGGGTGTTGAAATTTTATCTGGATAAGACCAAGGATATTCGTAGGTCAGACCAATTGTTTGTCAATTATGGACCAGTCAGGACGGGTCTTGCTACCTCTAAACAGTCAATCTCTAGGTGGATTGTGTCCTGCATACAGCAGTGTTATCTAAAGGCTAATAAGACCTTAGGGGTAAATCTAAGGCTCATTCCACCAGGGGCAAAGCTGCCATGACAGCTTTGCTCCGTAATGTTCCAATTGCAGAAATCTGCAAGGCGGCCACTTGGAAGTCGGTCCATACCTTTGCTAAGCATTACTACCTGGACACTCAGAAATGGTGTTGGACCTTAGGACTTGTCATCAGTAGCAGTAAGAGTAGTCCTACATGGATATATACTTTGGGAATGTTCGCAACACAGGCTTCTCTTCAGAACTCCATAGGCTCCCTCCCCCCCACCCCCCAACTACCATAACTATAGTTAAGCAGAACCTCTATTCTCTCCTGCGCAGAGATTCAATATTAGGCACTGCAACCAGTTACAAATCAGTACACAGGTTGAGGCACACCTGCTTTCCGCCTCCTTTTTTGACCAGAGATATATTGATCCTTCCACCTAGCTATTCAAATGATGGTTCGCTCCGAATTTTGCAAAACAGTGCACCTGCTGCAAGCACTGTAAACAAAGCCAATCCTACTCCCAAGTTTTATAGCTGAACCCTCCGAGAGTAAAGGGATAGCGGCACAAAGGTCTTTCTTAATACCGATAATGAAATACCTCCATGCAAGCCCTGAAATAAATGCCACAGGAGGAAATGTCTACACAGACAACATCAGAAGTAAATCTACAAACTATTTTGAAATGGAATTTGTTTGTCCGACATCAGCAGGTCAGTTTTTGAAAATACACGTTTTCTTATCAAATACAAGCTTTTCATTTTAGATAAAATAAATTTCTTCTAAACAATAATATTTGTTTTAATGAAATACTATGTGTTTCGAGATATCAGGTGATAAATGTATCAAATGTATACCCTACCCTAATATCAGCACGTCATTTTCATGAAGTACTCACTAGCACCACCGCTACACATCTGCTGATTCTTCCTTCCATGCCCATGTATATCCATCACATTCCTGGAAAATCAATCTAATCTTAGGGAAGGCCCCTATTATTTTAATACCCACAGCATGCGAAGAATGCCCACCCTTATTACAGGGGCTGAATCCATCATGACAGAGTGGTCCCTATATCTCTAAATGTAACATTTATATCTGATTTCTAGGGACCTTCTCAGACTACCGTGCCCTGTAACCAACTGATAAAGTTTACATGTGACTGGTATGCAGCCTTGAGTATGTCCATTCTAATCTGCAACTTTTTGCTCAGTTGCCTTTTAACTTTTGTATAACTCTAATTGTCAGCTAAACAGTGGCGGAACACGGTACAAATTAAGTTATTCTCAGTCCATCACAAGGATGAAACTGATGTGTAATGATAGATGTTCGAGTTGTTTCTATACTACACAGTGGATTATATTTTAGCCGTGGGTCTTTTTTTGGTGGGAGGGGGGCGCGGGCGTAGAGTATAGATGAAGCAGAATGGTGTATGGTATGGCCAGTAAGTACCCTGCAGAACAAATCAGCCTTCTGCTTTCACTGCCACTTCCTTAAATGTCGTCTGGCGTATTGAAAAGATCGCCTGACGTGTCTGATTCACATCCCTGTATCATCCTCTCGTGACTCTCGAAGTGGATTTTAAACTACTTAACCCGATAGAAAAAAAAAATTTGCGGGCCAGAAATACAGGCTAGCATGCCATATGCAGGCGCCGAAAATAAATCTTTTCCGTTGAGGGTCATTGGCAACAAAAACTGCTTTATTCCACCTTTTATAATTATCAGTAACAGAGGAACCAAGGAAACTAGCCCTGGGAAGGCAAATTAATTTTAATTCACTCTTGTAAACATGATGAGTTAAAAAGGTAAACCAATTAGTTGAACCTGCAGCTCCACTGTTCACATAATTGCTTTTCATCTTAATTGGAGTGTTCAAGGTAACAGTGAAACTAAGCGCCTGATGTAAATTCAAGCTGGCAGTGGATCAGCCCAGGAACATGTCGACATTGGTCCTGAAAACACGTGACAAACAGGCAGCCTATCACATACAGCCTTTTATGTGGGTGAGGGTTGCGCAGCAAATCAGAGCTGCAGTGGGAAGTGAGGTTGAAGTCTGTACACAGACTAAGGAAGTGCAGTTTGACAGTGGCTAGCTGTAAGTAGGGAGCTCTGTCTACTGTTTTAAGGAAGCATAGTCATTCTACTGCAAGGGGATTCTCTTGAGGACAAGCATGTCTTTCACATCGAGAGCAGGCCCACGAACATGTCTATGAGAAGACTTAGCAGTGTAAGTAAAATCAGCGGTCACAAGTAAATCGTTTCATTAATAGTAGGTAAGACTGTGTCAGTGCTACTTAGTAAAGCGACCTGTTTTTACGTGAGAATGAAGCGCTCCAATGTATCTTAAAGCATGCTCGTTAGTTTAAAATAATTTCCTGTCTCTTATGTTTGATTTCCTGTTTATGCGCACTGGTGCTTATTAAAAAAAAAAAGACGCTGCGTCTCTGATCAATTTATCTTTTTGCAAATGAACGCGTTTTTGTTAACAGCCTATTTGTGCCCCCTCAATAGGGATTTATAGAAAGCGCTGTGCGTTTTGCGAATAATGACAGAAATCCGTTAAAATAGGTATATCCAGTTCGGGTTTTTCCTGGGGAAACATTCGTGTGTTTCCTGTAAATAAGAACACGGATTTCAACATATATGATTTTTGCTAGATACCTTTGACAGTTGATCCTTCCATGCGGTACAGAAGCTCATATACCAGAGGGCCAATTCATAAGATAGGGCTTTGCAAATGCACACAATTGAGGGTTCGGGCCAGTACTTTAACTTGATTTGCGCTCCTGGGTGCATTCTCTCCTTGAGATATTGGAGAGAAAGGCTGTTTTGAGTTTATATGTTTTGAATTGCGGTCTATTTCAGCGTTTTGTTAACAATCTTCTGCAGAAAGTTCACATGGCAGATACAATTGAAAAATTACCACCTCATTAAATTGCTGTCAGTTTTTGAGCACGTAAGCAGGGCTATTTTTGTAGTCCTCCTCATACTGCACTGGGCTTAAACTGTATGCGTGCATTGAAAGGGATGAGAAGGAAACAGACTTCGAGAGCACCAAGAAGAGCGTTCTGATGGATGAGAAGCAAAAGTAGTCTTGGTGAATGGTATGAAAAGCGTTGATCAGCAAGTTGAGCCTGAATGGGGTTGTGCCAATGAACTCGAAATCCACTGTGAGTCCAAGGCCATAGAAGTATTTAAAGGTCAAATTGACTAGCTAGAAAGTAATCCAAACAGAAACTGTAAGCAAAAATCCCATGGCTTTAGAGACACGAAGCAGCAATAAGATTTGGGTGAAGGTTTTCTTATGAGTTTTCAAGGCCAGCCCTCTTAACTGAATTGAGTAATCAATGCTCAAGTTAGTGGCTGTCTTTACCACAAGTGTTTTTTTCTGTAGCAGGTCAGACATAATTAGCCAAAGTTTCACCAATTATACCTTTGTAGACACTTCAGTGGATTCATGATAATGCGGGAAGACTAAAGTTATCCCAGCATTGATAATTTGAGTTTAAACATTTATTGATTGAGAATCCAACTACATTACTTGTAAAACATTTTTACTTACAAGAATATAAATAAAATATGTGTAATGAAAACTAATTTATGTTAAAGCCAGCGTTTAATATTCAATGTAGTTTTTCTGGCTCGGACAATTGAATATTAATTCAACGTTAGAAAAGAAACCACCCTTGATTCCTTGTAACTATATTTCTTGCACTTGGTCATTTAAAAATTACATGTATTTAAGGTAGCTGCTTTTCGGAATTGGTTGCTTTTAAATTTGTGTTTCAGAGAGCTTATGTGAAGAGAGTAAGGCGACAAGACAGAGGGAATGAGAAAAGAGCCTTGTATGTGAAATGGTCTTGCCTCACAGGGCTAGTGACTCACTGGACAAGGGCATTAATGTGTTGGCAGTAACCACTAAAGGGAAACCTAAAAGGAGGGAGCATGGGATGTTATTCGGAGGAGGGTGTCTTTTAGATTTTTTAGCCAAATGGCACACTGTGACTGTAAACTTAACTGTGGAAAGAATATTTTGCCATATCGCCTACATCCCAGTTCCTGCTCACAAACATAAACAGAACAAACCCCATCCCCCAAAGCTAGATAAACCTTCCCCGTCTCCTAACCCTCCGCCCCTAGCATTATTATGTCCTATGTGATAATTTTACCTTCCTACTAACAGGCACCACTCCTACCCTATGCATTATTGATCACGGCCCGGCCTGCATCAGTTACTGTATCTCTTTTGGCGAAGGTAATCACATGCAACAGTTGTAGGTATGTAGGGCAAATCAACTCTTTGAACTCTAGAGATACTAATTGTATAAAGGATCCCACAGCTCTTGATAGGCCTCCAAACTGTGCTCTGTCATTGTCAGCCTCTCCATACCCAGACAATTTCAAATCCGCTGGAGCCAGGATGATTTGTCTCGAATCCTGTCTGATCCCCAGAGCGAGAGAATAGTCTGGAGTTCTACTCCTAGTACCAGGGCTATTTGTTTGCCCCACAGGGACTTCAAGGGGTATGTGAGGTGTTTTGCAACCCGAGAGGTATATACATTGGAAAGCAGGGAATTCTAGTGCCTCCATGCCCCCTACATAACTTCTTATTGCGCTCTGGACACCATTTCTGCATTCTGGCAGGTGTCCAGTACCAGTATGCAACTATCTGGATGGCTGTGTCGGTGCTTGCAATGTTACATGCAGTATGATGTGCTCTATAGAATATAGCCTCCCAATCTTGTGTGAAAGGAGTCTCCCTACTTACGCCTCCCAGTGCTCTTGACTTGTGTGCCTTGGCCGGGATGGGAGATGTCCTAAGAGTGAGTTCGACTCGGAGATCAGGCTGTTATCTATATCCTTCAATAACAGCTGCATCTCAAATTGCATTAACACGTGGATGCCATGTGACTTAACAGATGGATGCATCACCCAGTGGCGACTTGCAGCTATTTCAAGTGGTCAGCCTCTGCTAGATTTAAATTCTTCTTTAGGATATCAAAAGGAATAATCTGAGATTCTTCAAAGAGGCCACCTGTTTGCTTGCACCCGCTGATTGCCAGTGCTTGAAATGGTCCCCTTTGATGCCCGGATAGAAGTATGGGTTAATAAAGAGGGGTCCATTGGTGACGGAAAAGTTGTTGGACCCTTTTGGACTGCTACCTTGCCCCACATCATAAGTGTGGCTTGTGTTATAGTAGAGGAGTACAACCCCCAAGCCCTGCCCTGTCTGGGAAGCCAAGGTATCTTCCATATATGAGAGCCTGCTGTGACTTGTTCCATAAAACACCAGTGTTTCTCAGAGGTTGATCACCCCCACTATACAAGGAAATGAAGATGCAAGACTTGAAAATATTGTGTGATATGGAGCACTCACAATACTCCTTCAGATGTCTAGTACTATGCAAGGTTCTGCTACATGCGATCGTGTTTCCCGCCCCATGTGAAATTATCGATCTCCTTTTGCAGTAGTGTCAGCATGTTTCTGGGTAGTGCTAAGGGAGGAGCTTGAAATGTTCATACAATTTTTTGTAGAATGATCTTTTTAATCGCAACAGTGTGTCCTAATTAAGAGAGCTGAAGGCACTGCCATTTCCGCATGTCTGCCCTCACTTGTCACAAGTCGAATCCCAAGGTAGGGGAGAGGGTCTGTGAAGTAGGCGATTGGGTACTGGGCCTCCAACTGCTCCTAATGTGTCGCAGATAAAGTGAGATTCAATATTTAGAAAGATTAACCTTGGACCTGGAGACCTCCTTAAAAAGCTGCAATTCCCGGATTAGCGCTGGTAGGGATATCATGAGGTCCTCTAGGGCCACTATCATAACTGCTGATAATATGAGTGTCATCACCAAAGCGCACACTTGTGATTTGCGGGTTAGATCTGATGTGTTGTGCGATGGGCTCCATATACAGCGCAAAAAGGAGCAGGTACTTAGGGCTGCCCTGTCAAGTCCCCTTATGTATTTTGAAGGTACGGGAGGGTAACTCTGTTCACCTGCACCATAGCTCTAGGGGCGCACTGTACCCTCTAGATACCCAGCAACAAAACCACTCCTGCAGCGGAAGTGCTAAAAGTGGCAAGAAGTTAAGACCAACGGACTAGGTCAGATGCTTTTTCATTGTCTATCACGAGCAAGAAAGCTTCCTTTTAAAATCTCGGGACTTTATCTATGACATGTAAAATACGTTTGGTGTTGCCTCCACATGTCCTATCAGGCATAAAGCCTGCATGGCTGGGATGAGTTAGATACGTCATGTATGGGTTGAGCCTGGAGGCAAGGATGTTAGTGAGGATGTTTGAGTCTATGTTAGGTAAGTAAATCTGTCTATGCAAACTGCATAGGTGGGCGTCCTTACCAGGTTTGGGCAAGACTGTCATGAATGCTTCGAGCATAGAATGCGTGAGTGTCCCTGGCTCTGCCAAGGAGTTTAATAGTGTAGTGAATATAGGAGCCAAGGTGTGACAAAAGGTTTTGTAAAACAGTGGTGTGAAGCCATCCGGTCTGGGAGCTTTCAGGGATTGTAAGCGTGCTACTGCGCTGATTACCTCTGTCAATTCCATAGGTTTCTCCAATGCTTCCACCTGCGCATGTTTAAGCTTCGTTACTTGTACCCTTTCTAAGTAAGCTCCTGAGTCAGTCATGGGAGTCAAACAGGGCTTCTATAAGCATTCTCATTAGTGAGGCCTGGTTGTCAAAAGGTAGGCTCTATTGTGACATAAGACTGTCTTTCGTTGGTACATTTGTAGATCTCTTCAGTATGTATGTATGTTCACACGGGTCCAGGTTCTGTTTGTCCTAAATCCAGGCGACTGGATGGTAGCACTAGTTTTGCAAGCCACCTATTCTCATATCCCGTCCTGCAGTCCCACAGGGGTTACCTGTTCTTCAAGGTGGACCTCAAGCTTTTTCATTTTTTTTGTGCTTCCTTTTGACCGTACTAGTGAATCCAGGTGTTTATGAAAGTGATGTCAGTGGTCGCAGCACATCTACAGAGGTTGGAATGTCAGTCTTCCCAATCTTTGACTGGCTGCTTCAGGTAGACTCGCCGTAGTCCGCTGTAGACCATCGCCAGATGATTGCGAAACCTCCTCACATCTTTGAGGTTCTCCATCAATGTGCCGAAGTCACCATTGACTCCTTCTGAGGGGTCTCTGTTCAATGTAGTAATTCTGGATACAGTGCTCTTTCCAGCCTTTCCACCAGCTCAAGATATCCTGATCATTCAGGCTGTGATCTGATGTTTTAGACTCTTATTGAATTTCAGTGTAATTGGCTCTGAGCCTTCTTGGCTGCCCTCATCCAGCTTGTGTAACATACCAAATGTCACACACAGGCTCTGTAGTGGGATCTTAAGTTTAATTAGGCTCATCACCAAGGTAACCTGCAATCAAATCGACAGTAGACCCCTCTGCTTACCTCACCTGTACTTGAAGATTGTGATTGATGCATCGTTGCTGGGTTGGGGAGGTCCTCAAGATCTTCTGATTGAGGTGCAGATCACAGGACTCTGGTCTTCAGCAGAGATTTGCCTCCCCGCCAGTCTGTTGGATTTACAGGAGTTTTACTTAGCACTGAAGGCTTTCCTCCTATCATCAATGGGAGGCAGGTTTCTGTTCTTAAGGACAACACCACCTTCAATAAATAGGCCATGGTAGTGTCCTGAGCCAGGATGCTCTGCAACTCTGAAAATGATTTATCTGGGCATCTTCCAGGTAGCCAACCACCTGTCAAGATCTTTAAACATCAAGGTGGGTGAGCTAATCCAACATTGCCTAGTAAATCTTGTTTGGCAGTTACACCCCGAGGTGGCACAGTATGTTCGAGGCATGTGGGCTGCTGAATTCATATCTGTGCATAGATCGCCGCCTAGTGTTGGGTCCGGATGATTGCACATTGGTGTCCTGGAAGAGTCTTCGAAGTATCACGAGATAAGTGGTTCCTCCCCTGGACTACAGTGCGCATGGGCATCGACTCCATCCCCAGATTGTTTTTTTTCCGCCATTGGGTTCGGATGTGTTCGGTTCCCTCTGTCGGAATAGATAGTTGTTAACTTTACTTTGCTTGAGACCAAAAGGTCTTTAGGACTTGCGTCGGTATTGTCTCTCGTTCGGGTTCGTAATTTCCTCGGCTCCGAACCAACATTGTCCTTCCGCGTGCTTTCGGCGCGGACGGGCCTACTCAACGCTCCAACCTCTTCCATCATGGAACGAAGTCCATTTAAACGGTGCCCGGTGTGTGCCTCGAAGTACCCGCATATCGATGTACACCCGGTGTGCAACAAGTGCTTGTCGCCGAACCACGACGAGGCCAAATGTATTGCCTGTTCCAAGTTCCGGTCCAAAAGACACTCAAGCTCCGCCGAGCTGCGCGCCTGGAGGCCCAGCGATCAGCACCACCTCCTACGGACATCTTCGAAGCTGGGGATGTCGGGGACGACGCTATCCAGGAGATCACAGAATCTAACCCAGCGTCGGAGGTGGAGGACGACTACGACGCGGAGGACGAGGATTTCAATGAAGTCGTCGAGGAGGTAGGGGACGACGACGGGGCCCTTGCCACCGTGGAGGATAGCTCGGACGAGGAGCTTCCTCAGACTTACTCCGGGGCCATCCGCCATTATGAGGCCCAGGTCGAGGGATCGCCTTCGGGCCTTACCCAAAACCTTGATGACCGTCCCACGGCTCCGCCTTCCGGCCCGGCCACGGACATTGATACGGCATCACTCCCGATACATCCAAAACCGAAAGTGAAACCCACAGTCTCGACGCCAGACGTATCAAAACCGAAAGCGCGGGTCGCGCTGATCGGGTCGAAGACTTCGGAGGCCTCGGCGCCGAAGAAATCTAAAATGGCCATCGAGCTGAAGAGCCACGCCAAAATGGCCGACCCGAAGGCTACTGCATCGAAGCCGAAGGTTAAGGGGACCGACGCAGCTGCATCGGCGCCGAAGACGGTCATCACAAGAAGCAGGTCGACGACCATAAGAAGTCCGCTCTCGATCCGAAGAAGCGGCAGGACGACCCCAAGTCCCTCTCTGCCTCGCTTCCACTCGACAAAGCCAAGGGGGCCACGCCAAGTGCATCGACTCCGAAGAGCGCATCGTCGGTCGCCACCCCGAAACAAGCTGCAAAAGACTCTCTCGAGCCGGTGCGTCCCTCCGCCTCGTTCACTAAAAAGGTTACGGAGTCCCTACAACGAATTAGGGAGGGGGCCGCAGCAGTCGAGCCGAAGGACCCTGTGCCGCCCAAGCCTCTGGAGAAACCGGCGAAGGCGCCGACGCCGATACTTTTCACCTTGCCGCCCAAGACGGCGCCGAAGGCTTTCGCAGCGAAATCAGGGGCCGGAGTGCCCGTGAAGGTGTCTTCGACGCCAAAGCCGTCGTTGGTGGTCCCAGGCCCACGGCAACGTCAACTAACAGAAGAGGAGCGTCAGGAGGTTTTCATCGATGCCGACACTGGCAGGCTCTCCCTCCTAAAGAGAAAGATCACCCCTGAACCACAATTGGAGTCTTACAAGATTCCACTCAAAAGAAAGATGGACTCTGCTGGTGCCTCTGCCTTGATGGAGCCCGTTTCGCCACAGGCTCCCGAACTCTCACCCACTCATTCCAATGTCGAGGCAGGTGACGGCGACGACGAGGATAAGTATAGCTATCCCGTCTACACAGACCCAGAGGATGTGACTGAACCATGGTCTGCAGGTGGCGAGCCTGGGGACCCGCATTCAGGGCAGGAGCCTCAGCTTTTCTCAGCCAAGACTTCCCCCACAGAGGACTCTGCGGCTTTCAATGCCCTCATCGAGAGGGCAGCAGCCAATCACGACGTCGAGCTCCATGCTGACCCAGTGGACGTTGACTTTCTCTTTGACACCTTTTCGGTCTCTGAAAAGACTGTAAAGACTCTGCCGATGCTGAAAGGGGTGTTGAAACATGCGGCTGAGGTGTTCAAAGAGCCCACCCGGGCGAGGGTCATCAACCCAAGAATCGACAAGAAGTACAAGGCAGCGCCCACTGATCCTACTTATATTAAGGGACAGTTGCCTCTGGATTCCCTGGTTGTCTCCACTGCACGCAAACGAGCCAACTCACAGACTACGGGTGATGCTCCTCCCCCAGACAAGGAATCAAAAGTCTTTGAAGCTTCTGGGAAGAGGGTGGGTCGCAGGCAGCCAACATATGGCGCATATCCAACACGCAGGCGCTACTAGCGCGTTATGACAGGGCACACTATGATACTCTAGAGACCCTTTTACAGCACTTACCCGATCAATATAAAGAAGCGGCAGAGATGTTGATACAAGAGGGGAAGCTTATCTCCAATGCTTCCATTAAGTGCGCTCTGGACGTGGCTGACACCGCCGCGCGCGCAATTAACACTAGCGTTATGCTTTGTAGACATGCATGGCTGAGGATATCTGGGTTCAAGCCGGACATTCAAACTACCATCTTGAACCAAACGGTCAACCCAGATCACCTGTTTGGCCCCGAGGTTGATACCACCCTTGAGAAGATGAAGGACACCGACACTGCAAAGTCTATGGGTGCCTTGCAATCCCAGCAGTTTCGGGGTGGGTCCTTTCATCGCTTCAATACTAGAGACACCTCAAGGGGTCAACTTTCACAGTCAACGCAATTCTACAAAAGCAACACCCAGACTTCTTATACCAACAAGGGTCGGGGTGGATACCGTGGCAACAACGTCAAGGGCAGAGGACGTGGAAATAACAGCTCCAGGTCCTCCACCGCCAACAAACAGTGACGCCTTGTCACTGCCCCCCGACCACGCAACACTGGTCGGGGGGAGACTCCAGCAGTTCCTGCCCATGTGGAAGTCCATCACCACAGACAGGTGGGTCAGAACACTTATCCAATACGGTTATTGTCTGGAGCTCACATCCACTCCACCCAACATACCCCCAAAACACCGTCCTATGTCCGGCGAGCACTTGCACTTATTGCAGCAAGAAGTCAGCGTCATGCTGCAAAAAGGGGCAATAGAGCTCGTGCCCTTGCAGGAAAGAGGTGCGGGAGTTTACTCCCTGTACTTTCTGATTCCAAAGAAGGACGGATCCCTCAGGCCCATCCTGGACCTCAGGCCACTCCATTTTTACATCCTATCAGAGCATTTCCATATGCTCACAGTGCAGCAGGTTCTTCCACTGCTTCAACAGGGGGACTACCTGGCAACTCTGGACCTGAAGGATGCGTACTTCCACATTCCACTACATCCTTCACACAGAAAATACCTCCGGTTCACCATCCAAAACCAACACTACCAGTTCAAGGTTTTGCCTTTTGGGGTCACCACGGCACCCAGGGTTTTCACAAAGTGCCTAGCGACGGTGGCGGCGCATCTAAGACGTCATAACATCCACGTCTACCCCTATCTGGACGACTGGCTCATTCAAGCAAAGTCCGCCCAGCAGTGCGCCGACCACGTGTCCCAAACCATTCACCTTCTGCACGATCTGGGGTTCTCACTGAATTACCCAAAGTCCCATCTCCAGCCCACTCACATACGGCAGTATCTGGGTGCGACCATAAACACTCTGGCGGCTACAGCACAGCCGAATTCAGTGAGAATCGACAGCATTCAATCGCTGATCCAAAAATTCAGACCTCAACACTCGCTTCCAGCAAGAGTGTTCATGCAGTTGATAGGCATGATGGCCTCCTGCATCTCCATTGTCCCGCACGCGAGACTACATATGCGTCCGCTTCAGGAGTGCTTAGCAGGTCAGTGGACGCAGGCTCACAACCAGTTGAAAGACCAAGTGTTGGTGAGCAGTCGGGCATACAACTCTCTGCATTGGTGGAATCTACCAAACCTTTGCAAGGGCCGACCGTTTCAAGAGCCTGTGCCACCGATTATCCTGACAACGGACGCTTCTCTCCAAGGTTGGGGAGTGCATGTACTCCAATACACTGTGCAAGGACTATGGACGCAGCAACAGGGGAAGATGCACATCAATGTTCTGGAACTCATGGCGATCTTCATGGCACTAAAAGCCTTCAAAGTACATCTGTGCAACAAGGTCGTGTTGATTCGGACGGACAACATGACGGCGATATACTACATTCAAAAGCAGGGAGGCACACACTCTCCGCAGCTGTCTCATCTGGCTCAGAGCATGTGGAAGTGGGCCATTCAGAGGAACATCTTCCTCATGGCAGAGCATCTCCCAGGCAAGGACAATCAGATGGCGGACCTGCTCAGCAGGCACAGCCACCAGATGTACGAGTGGGAGATACATCCATCTGAACTCCAACCGTACTTCCAAAGGTGGGGTCATCCAGAGATAGACCTTTTCGCCACAAGGGAGAACGCAAAATGCCAAAGCTTCGCCGCCAGGTTCCCACACCCACAGTTGCAGGGCAATGCGATATGGATGAACTGGTCAGGCAAATTTGCGTACGCTTTTCCCCCAGCACCTCTGATTCCGCTGGTGGCACGCAAACTCAGGCAGCACTCTATGACTCTCATCCTAGTTGCTCCAACGTGGGCTCGCCAACCATGGTACACCACGTTTCTGGAACTGTCCGTGGTACCGCATCAAAGGCTACATCTCACACCCAGCCTTCTGACGCAGAGCCATGGCGACATTCAGCACCCAGATCCGCAACAGCTCAACCTGGCAATCTGGCTCCTGAAGTCCTAGAGTTTGGCTACCTCAACCTTCCTCCCAATTGCATGGACATCATTCGGGAGGCTAGGAAGCCCACTACTAGAGCCTGCTACGCGGCAAAATGGAAGCGGTTTGTCATCTATTGTGCGAACCACAACATTGATCCGCTGGATGCTTCTATTCAGAACATCATCTGTTACCTGTTTCATCTATACAAGTGTAATCTGGCCTATACGTCCATTCGCATTCACCTGTCTGCGATGGCCGCGTATCTCCAAAATAGACAGCACCTTTCACTTTTCAAGGTGCCTGCCATCAAAGCATTTCTGGAAGGCCTCACAAGAGTCATTCCGCCACGGACTCACCAGCTCCTGAATGGAACCTCAATGTGGTTCTTACAAGACTGATGGGTCCTCCCTTTGAGCCACTGCATTCCTGCGAGATTCAGTTCTTGACATGGAAAGTGGCTTTCCTTTTAGCAATTACATCGCTACGGAGGGTTAGTGAACTGCAAGCCCTCACTATCCAAGAGCCATTTTTCCAAATTCATTCCAACAGGGTAGTGCTCCGCACTAACTCTAAGTTTCTGCCCAAGGTTGTGTCTCAGTTCCACATCAACCAAACGATTGAGTTGCCGGTTTTCTTTCAAAATCCTGAGTCACTGGCGGAGCGGATGCTCCACACCCTTGACGTTAAACGGGCCCTAATGTATTACATCGATAGGACCAAGGATTTTAGAAAGACTAAGCAGCTTTTTGTCGCCTTTGCGCCACATCACAAAGGTAACCCTATTTCCAAGGCTGGTATTGCTAGGTGGATCGTGAAATGTATTCAAATCTGCTATGCAAAGGCAAAACGCACTCTTCCCATTCCACCAAGAGCCCACTCCACCAGAAAGTTGGGGGCCTCTATGGCTTTCCTTGGAAACATTCCCTTAGAGGACATATGTAGAGCAGCCACATGGTCTACCACACACACATTTACTAAGCATTACTGTGTAGACGTGCACTCCAAACAGCAGGCAGCTGTAGGGCAGGCTGTTCTCAAGACACTTTTCCAAACTGCTGCAGCTGGCACAGGCGGCCACCGCTAATGGAGGGACTGCTATGTATTCTATGCACAGATATGAATTCAGCAGCCCACATGCCTCGAACTGAAAATGCTGCTTACTAGTATGCATCTGTTCTTGGCATGTAGGGCTGCTGACATTCATATCGCCCACCCTCCTCCCCGGCGCCTGTAGCAGCTGCAGTATTCACATATATACTCATAGCATGGTCATCGTTCACTGAGTTTCACTCCATCTTGGCCACAATGGCTAAAAACAATCTGGGGATGGAGTCGATGCCCATGCGCACTGTAGTCCAGGGGAGGAGCCACCTATCTCGTGATACTCCGAAGACTCTTCCAGGACAACAATGTGCAATCATCCGGACCCAACACTAGGCGGCGATCTATGCACAGATATGAATGTCAGCAGCCCTACATGCCAAGAACAGATGCATACTAGTAAGTAGCATTTTCATTTCCAACAATGGGGAGAACCCGGGCTCAATCTTTTTGGCACCTTCAAGATGGTGTAATGTGTAAGCTTTTGTATATTGGAGTTCCCAAGGTGACCCTCTCTTGGAGATGCCTTCCTCCTAGAGTGGAGCTTGGGGCTCCTGTATGCCTTCAAGACTCTGCCTCACCTGCCCAGGTAAATAAGGTGAGAAGCGATCAGACCGAAGTCAGCTTAGTGCCTCTGGATTGGGCCAGGAAAGTGTGGTACACTGCACTCCTGGGCATGAGCATCGTCACCACATCAGGCTCCTGCTTGGGAAGGATCTGCAGTTGCAGCAGCACTGCAGGATCCTCCACCTAGACTTGCCCAACCTCCATCTCCATGTGTGGAGATTGAGCGGCAATGTCTGACTGTGTTCATCCTCCTTCCCAAGATGGTGGCTGTTATGTTGGCAGCCATTCACAAAAAGTCTATGCTGGACACTGGGAGAGGTTTGTGGCATGGTGTACTTCTTGTGGTGAAAACACTGAGTGTGCGGTTCCTACGTGGGAAGCTAGGTCTAACAGGTTGAGGGGAGTGCTCCTTTTAGGAGCAAAGGCCCTCCCACCCCTTGTGGGGTGGCATGCTTCATCACCAGGCAGCTCCTCGTTGAGCAGGCACTGCAAAGCCCAACAGGGCCCCTTGAGGGGGCTCTTTGGCGGAGATCATCTCTTTTTATGAAAGGTACATTTATTTGGGCAGCTCTCAATGTCTCCCAAGACTGCCTGTTCAAACGTCAAGACCTCATTGGGTACCATGACATCCGTGGGTGTGAATGTGGAATCTTTGGTCTGAGCCATTACACAGACCCACCAACCTACCTTGTGAGGTATTGCATTGTTATTTATTCAGGTGAGGAATATGTGGGTCGAAGTATCCATTAAATGAATAAGTGACTTTGTTTTGGTACGTTTTCTTTTTTTGGTAGATACTGTATCTAACCGCAGATTCCTCACTGATCCACCTCCTTGTACTATGGAATTGATTTTCTTCTCCATTTTAAAAAGGTCCCAGTTCACAGATCTGCACCTTGTCAGTTCTGGTCAGCCAGTCGCCCCATGTTCGACACGGACAAGGTTTCGAAAAGGAACCAGCGTCCGCAAAGGGGGGTTTGCAGGTGTTAGGCGGGCTATTTGGGGCTTTAGTTACTTCTGTGGTTGGACTTAGTCGACACACAGCTGCACAACACCATGTGCCACCACACAAGGGAATTGTCGAAAATAATCTCTGGATTCAGTCTAGCGCCTGAGGTTATCAAAGCTAGGAATCTTCGATTACTTAAAGTATCCAGAATTCAGCAAAAAGAGCATTATTGAATGTAAGTAACTAGTTATTTGTGACTGCCCTCCTGCTTCCCTGTTCTGTGGAGTGACCTCTTTTTAACATATAAAAATATCCCAAATTAGGAATCGGCACATCAGTGCCAACAGTTGTTCATGCTACACTTGTGAGGGCGCAAAAAGGGAAAAAAAAGATACAAACGTCAACCTGAAAAGGTGAGGTTTATATGCTGCCCTGCTTCATCACTCCAAAGGAGGCATTAAGTCAAGAAGGAGCTGCATGATTCACAGGATCGTTGCTGGAGATGCTTCAAGATCCAGATGGGACTCTATAGTGAGCACTCTGCATTTGAGTATTCATCAGAAAAAGATACCAAAGGTAAGTAACTAGGTTTGCCGTAGATAAATGCCACATATATGCATACTTATAATTAAGTTCTCTGCTCAGTTAATCTGCCTATTTACTTCCACACTCTTCAATGGTTGCTCTGGTCACGCGAGGGCAGTCTCGCTTAAATACTTCACTCCCACTCCCAAAACGAAAGACCAGCACTCGCATTGGGGGTAAACCATAATCTAAGTACCTACGTTTCTGACTTAGCCTGAATCTGCTCTGGAGTCCTAAAGTCTTCGATGCCAGAATCTGGGCTGGACTGGCCGTAGCGGGCATCAGGCGTTTCCTTGGAAGGCTGGGGCCCAGTTTTGCAGCAGTGGAGGCCACGTTTGTTACCGGGGGCTGGTTTTGCGACGGTGCTGCAATATTGGCCCCCAGTAACAAAAGCAGCAGTGCTTTAAACTTGAACCCACCGCTCCCATCCCCCACTCACCTTCCCCCATCCCTTCCTGTGAAGGGCTGGTCCGACAAAATTGCCAGGCCTGCTTTTGGCTCCCAGTCCAGCCATGGCCACAGTGGCCCAACCCACAGTGTAAAATATTTAAAAGTTTATTTAATGCAGACGTAATATGTTCTGAAAGTTTCAAAACCTAATTGTTGTATTTTGCAGTTAAAACCTGCCTTCAAATAATGCGTTCTGACTAGTTCAGTATAGAATGTAGAGAGATGTTGGGACTGTTTTCCAACCTAACCTCTTCTCCCTGGCTCCAGAGTTGACTCCTGTCTATATGTCTCACAGTAGACGGTCTGTCCTAGAAGGCCAGAATGTACAGCTTGCCTGACTGGGTTCAAGGGTTCATTAAGGCAGAAGTGGCCAAGATGTTGGACCTGGGGGTCATTGAGAGAACTCATAGCCCATTTTTATCCTGTAGTTAGACTACCAAAGCTAGGGTCTACTGACGTGCAGTACTGTGTGAACTACCATGCACCTAATAAGGTGGCAAAGGCAGATAGCAATTCCCAAAGGCAGATAAACTAGTGCAGGGGTCTCCAACCATTTCTGTAGTGAGTACTACTTCTGATCAGTGAAAATCATTGTGTGCTACTGAAGACTAAACAATTCGCGCATTTACCAGACACACCCCCGGCTCGCTTCATTAACTTTGTCTAATGGCTGTATTTTTCAGGTATACTTATGGCACCAGGTCTACCTCCCACTGGGAGTAAGGGGCATGCTATTTGAAAATGCAATATTTCTCGGATTTAAAAGCATTCAGAAACCTCATTTTATTCACAGCTCCAATATTGAGTTGAAAAGGACTTTTATTTCAGTTAAATACCTCAGTGCTTTAGTTGTTCAACTCGACGCCCCGACCCCAGCCTGGGTAATAAATCGGACTCATCACTGTTCATTATTAGCCTCTGCTATCTGCAGCCTGGTGATAATAATGTAAAATAAGTACACCCTTTCCTTAACTTTAAAAAGAAAATATGAATGTGTGCTTATGTATAAATGAATTCAAGACAGTGAGCTACTCTGGAGGTGTCTGGGAGCTTCAGGTAGCTCGCGATCGACTGATTAGAGACACCTGAAGTAATGTATTGTTTAGTTGCTGCAAAGTACTTGAGCACCTTTGCTTTGACCAGTGGCCTCTGGCAGATTGCCTTATCACCAAGTGCTAAAGAGAACTGCATTTTCTATGCCAAAGGGGTTGTATCAGTTTAAGGTGATGCCCTTTGGGTTGAAGAATGCTCCTGCCACTTTTCAGTGCCTGATGAACCATGTTTTTGAGGGCTGGAGGAGTTCTCTGTTGCCTACCTAGAGGAGGCAACAGATATGCCAGAGGGGTTGTATCAGTTCAAGGTGATGCCCTTTTGGTTGAAGAATGCTCCTGCCACTTTTCAGTGCCTGATGAACCATGTTCTTGATGGCTGGAGGAGTTCTCTGTTGCATATATATAATATATATATCTATCCCAAAATCCGCAACGCACTCAGCCACCCTCACCTCCCTTCTTAAAGAATCCAACATCCCCTTCCACCTCAATGCAGACGATACCCAGATCTATCTGGAAAATTCCTCTATTGAAGACATCCATAGAGTAAATAACACACTCAAAGAAGTCAGACAATGGCTAAATATCAACCACCTTAAACTCAATCAGGAAAAAACTGAAATCCTCCTCGTCTCCAACAAAGAAGACAACCCCCATAATATGGAATGGCTAAAAGTAATCGATGCTCTCAACGACAATCTCACACTGGCCAAATCTGTAACATCATTAGGAATTACCCTTGACCCCAAATGTGACATGGACAAACACATCAAAAACTCTGCGAGGAGTGCCTTCCTCAACCTGAAGCTTCTCAACAAAATAAAACCCTTCATCCAACCCAAATACCTACAACAAGCCACTCAATCACTGGTGGTATCCAGACTAGATTATGGAAATGCTATCCTCACCGGTGCGAAGAAATCCCACCTGGCTCCCTTCAAAACTACTCTCAATGCAGCAGCCAGAATGGTCACTGGAGGCAAGAAATTTGATCACATATCTCCTGCACTCAGATCTAAAATGGCTCCCAAAAGAAATGCTGGCCAGGTTCAGAACTGCCTGCATTACACATAAAGCCTTACACACAGGGAAACCTGAATACCAGGCCGCCAAACTAAAAAAAGCCGGCCAAACAAGGACCCTTAGGAGCTCCAACTCCCTACTACTCAGCCCTAGGAAAACAAGCAAAAATAAAACAGCTTCACGATCCTTCGCTGGAAGCGCACCAAAAATCTGGAACTCCATCCCAGCGAATATTAGGACAATCCCGTCCTTTGTTAAATTAAATAAAAATCTTAAAAGACCTCTTAAAAGGGATGTTATCGAGTGAGAGCTCAATCTTGGTGATTTTGTCATCGAAGAAGTTGGCGAAGTTGTCGCACAGGACTTAAAGGCCTGACCCAAGGAAGTGGAGGGCTTGGATGTTTATAGCCTGATGATGTTGATTAGTTCCTTGGGTCTGTTCTTTGCGTTGTCCAGGGCTGTGCAGAAGGTTTTTTTCTTTGTGGATGTGTTTTTTGTGGTTCCTTCGAGTTGCTTTGAGTTGTTCATGGAGGCTTGTGGAGGGGTTGTTCCTCCATAGACGTTCTGTGGCTCTCAGTTGTCTCCTTTCCGCTTTGATATCCGAGTTGAACCAGGATCTGGATGGGATGTTACTGTTTTTTTTAGTTTCAGTGGTGCTAATTGGTCTAGGATGTGGACATAGTGAAGTTGTAGTGAGAGGTGAGTTCTGATGTTGAGAGATCATTTGTGGGGGTAGGAAGGAGTGCGCAAACCTTTTCCTCCAGGTGGACCATGGAGATTATAGACCAGTATCTCGTCCATTTGGGGGGGGTCTTGGTTGGGAAGTTGATAAGTGATTGGTTCACAGATGTGGAATAGGATTAGGTGGTGGTCGGACCAGTCAACAGGTATGGTGTGATCGACTTTGATAGTGTCCCGTTAGGTGATAATGGCATCAAGGATCGCTCCTTTGGTGTGGGTTTCCTCCGAGCAGTGCTGGTTAAGGTTGTTGTTGTGAAGTAGCTCATTCAGATTCTGGATTAATGAGCTATTTTTTATCGTTCCAATGTAGGTTCCGGTCCCCCAAAATTAGGTTATTGGCATCTCGGAGAGAGCAATGGGCAATCGTGTTCAAAAGGTGTTCCGCGAATGAGGAGGTGTTGCCTGGGAAATGGTAAAGTAGATGACAATGGAGTGCCTTGTTGTCACTAGTTTTAATGATTGCGGAAAGGCATTCAAAGGAGTTGTAGTTAAAGGTGTCAATTTCCATCAGGGAAACAGTGTTGTTGTGAATGATTGCCAACCCTCCGCCTCTTTGGACTCTACGATCTTCGTTGATGATAGAAAAGCCAGGTGGTACAAGAGTGTCCAAGATAGGGGACGAGGAGTCGTCTAGCCATGTCTCGGGGATAAAGTTCTATGTCATGGGTGAGGATGGATTCTGCTAGCTCGGTGGCGTGTTTGATAGCTGATCTGCAGTTTATGAGAATGCAGTTGGCCGTGAGAGCCTCTTTTTCAGGGTTCTTCTTCTGGGGGGCTCTGAGGATGTTGGTAAGGGCAGTGGGAGGTCTAGGGTGTTTTGGGGGGAAGTGGTCTCTTCTGAATCCGGTGATCACTTGGATTTTGGAATGAGGGTTTTCAGTAAAAGGGGTGTGGTATGAGGAGGCGAGCTCTTCAGCTTCGCTCGGAGACAGCTATTCTGGATCTACTGGTACGGTTTTGGTTACCCTTGTGGTTTGCTGAGGGAGTAGTGATCCCACTGGGGTGGGGAGCTCTGGGGGGTCATTGGTTAGTGGTGGTGGTGACTGTGGGGGTGCAGTGAGCAGCTTGGGATGGTTTACGGAGCGTGGCGAGATTGGTTAGGATTTCGTTGAAGCCCTGCCTTATGATAGATAGTTGGCTTTCAAGCAGGGAGAGACGTTGAACCATCACTACAGGTCAGGAGCTGGGATGGACAGGGTCCCTACGAGATGGGGGAGGCTTAGTGGTGTTGTCTAGTTGACTAGTAGGTAGAGAGTAGTTCATGTAGTCGATGGGCTGGACCAGGGGCGTAGAGTGTGACGAGTCGTGATGTGGAGCTGCGTACTTATGAGTGTTGGTGTTGGGAGGTGTTTGTGAGTCTTGGTTTGTGGGTTGCGATTGGTCATAGTATTGAGGAGAAGAATATAAGCAGGGGGGAGGTCGGAGAAGCGATGTGGGGGAGGCGATGTGTTCTTGGTATCAGAGGTGATGGTGGAGAACTGAGGTGGAGAGCTGGTGGTGTTGGTGGGGGGCATATTGTTGATGGGAGAGCTACGTTGGGGAGTCTGTCTGGGGAGAGGGCATGGGGGCAGAGAGTGAACGGGGGTAGTTCTAAGAGAGGAGAAGAGTGAGTCAAAATCTTCTACTTTGTCGTTCTTGGCTTGGATCAAGACCGTGCCGTTGGAATATATGGTCAAAGAGGTAGTTCCCCTTGGTCTTGGGTGAGATTAAGAACATCAGTTTGCAGCTTAGGGGTGTGTTAGTAGATTTGGAGATGTGGAATTGTGATCTGATGATGGCGATCCACTCTTTAGGTCAATTAGTGTGGAAAATTAGAGCCATTTTTATCAGTCCATTGGAGGTGCAGTAGTATGTGTCTACGAATAAATATTCTGGGTGCTGTTTAATTAGTTTGTTTAATTTTTTTTGGTTCTTTGAGAGAGAGGTTGGGGGGGAACTGATCGAGTAGGAATTCGAGCCGTGTGGTTTGAGGTAGCTAGCTGTATGTTGAGGCTAGGCCTGATGGAAGGCCTGTTTAAAAAGTAGGGTAAGGTGCAAGAATCTATAGCGAGAGGAGTGGGATGGTAACAATGGTAACGCTGGTAGCGCTGGTAACGCGAAGTCAAAGGGAGTATGGAGAGGAGTGGGACGGTAACGCTAAGTCAAAGGGAGTACGGAGAGGGCGGTCAACCAGGGAGGTAACTTGCGGGGTAGCTCACCAGCGCAGAGCAGACTGAGTGGAGGATCAGGCCAAGTATTGTGCCATTGTGGGAAGGCCGTGAGGTGAGTCGAAGGGGGCAGCTTGTCCTAGATAGGGCGAGGCAGCTACAAATCCTGTTAGTAGCCAGTGGGTCAGGACGGGCGTAGTGATGTTCGGAGTCCTAGTTTGGCGTGATAGTCTGTAGCAGTAGGAGAGGTGGACGGGGGACGTAGTGATGTATGAGGTCCCAGTTTGGTGTGCTAGTCTATAGCAGTGGGAGAGGTGGACTGAGGGTAGCCCTGTGATAGTCTGTGACTAGATGGGGGGCAGGGCAGTAGGAAGCACTATGAAGGCTGCTAAAAACAGAAGAGGTAGGTCAGAAGGTAACCCTGAGATAGACTGCAACTAGTGGTAAAATAAACCCTGTGGACGTCTGTACTGGCTGGAGAGATAAGGCTATAGATAGCTCTGGCCACAGTGAGGTAGGCGTGGATGATAGGGCAGAGGAAACGATGATGCTGAAAACCCTGAGGGAGTTGCTGCAGCCTGTACCCTTCTCAATTAGAGAGGTGCCGGCTTACCTGAGAAGTTGGATTACCCCGATGGAGTTGTGCCGATGGTGGCCATCTTAGGGTCAGGCTTTGATGGTTCCATTATGTGGCTCGAAAGAGAATCCTTGTCACTGGGCTTCCTCCTTTCTTTGAGTTCGACCAGAGGGAAGAGAAGCTGGTATTGCGGCCGTGCAGTTGTTACCTTTGGTTTGCTGAAGAGTCAATTTTTGTTGTTGGGGCGCTTCGCCTATTCTGGGGACAGGCAATAGAGGAACCAGAGCGAAGTTCTTCCTGAGTTTGCAATTTGCTACTTAGCCGTGACCGGAGAGATGAGTAGCCGGTTGGAAGACTGCGCAGTCGTTGTCATTAAATTGCAGAAGGGACGAATATGACGTTCGGGCCGCCAACTTGGGGACAGGCAATGGAGGAGCCAGAGCGAAGTTCTTCCTGTGCTCGCGGTTCACTTCTTCATTGCGACCGGAGGGATGGGAAGCTGGTAGGAGAGCAGCAGCGCAATTGTTTCTTTTAATTTGCTGATGGGGCAATTTAGTGGTAAGGGGGCTTTGCCTATACTGCACCAGGTTCCGCCATCATGCGGACAGGCAATGAATGGACCGGAGCGGAGTTCTTCCAGCGTTTGCGATTCACTTAGCCTGTCTTTCTGTGTAGGTTTGGTAGTAGTTGTGCTCAAGGATCTGTGGGAAAAAAGGGACTCTCGCGGGTCCGGTCCAGAGCAGGGCGTCTTTGAATCAAGAAAGAGACTGCTGGCTGCTGATTCCTCCGAGGCATCAGTTGCAAGTCCTGGAGGTGTCTGGTGCGGATTGACGATTCTTTGCTTTCTGATGGAGGAGAAGCGTGATTCAGTCTTAGTTTAGTGTCTGGTGAGTCCTCGTTCCTTGGGACGTGGGAGGAAGGGGGGAGGCAGCAGGGATTTACACGGCAAAGGTGATCCCAGTGTCCGAGAGCTCTGTATTAGAGCTCCTTCCATCCGCCATCATGTGTGTGTGCCATTACCTAGACCTGCCTCACATATTGTGGTCTTGTTAGACTGAGAGGAGTTCACAATGCTCTACTACTCTCATTGTGGTGAAGGGTTATAGCCCTTACCAAGAGGCTAGCTAAATATCCCAATAACAGTGGTGGCAAAATACAGTTTTCCTAATGAGTAATCTGTAGCATAGACATGTCGGGGATATATGATGTTACCACGCGTACTTTTAGCACGCATACCATTACCACGCATTTTTTACAACGCAGGTCATTTTACAACGGAAACCTTTACAACGCAATACACTACAACGCAGAAACTATTACAACGCATACCATTACAACGTAAGTATAGGTAAGTATATAATATCAATATATAATGTAAATAATTATGTTTGTATTATTTAATTATTTATTATTTAATTATGAAATAATTTTATTAATAACATTAATTTTAATTTTTATTATTTGTAAATATATGTTAAAATTACCCCTGTACCCCAAAACCCAAACCCATCCCTAAAACCTAAAAATACCCCTGTACCTCAAAACCCAAACCCAGCCCTAAAACCTAAAAATACCCCTGTACCCCAAAACCCAAACCCAGCCCTAAAACCTAAAAATACCCCTGTTCCCCAAAACCCAAAATACCCCTGTACCCCAAAACCCAAACCCAGCCCTAAAACCTAAAAATACCCCTGTACCTCAAAACCCAAACCCAGCCCTAAAACCTAAAAATACCCATGTACCCCAAAACCCAAACCTAGCCCTAAAACCTAAAAATACCCCTGTACCCCAAAACCCAAACCCAGCCCTAAAACATAAAAATACCCCTGTACCCCAAAACCCAAACCCAGCCCTAAAACCTAAAAATACCCCTGTACCCCAAAACCCAAACCCAGCCCTAAAACCTAAAAATACCCCTGTACCCCAAAACCCAAACCCAGCCCTAAAACCTAAAAATACCCCTGTACCTCAAAACCCAAACCCAGCCATAAAACCTAACAATACCCCTGTACCCCAAAACCTAAACCCAGCCCCAAAACCTAAAAATACCCCTGTACCCCAAAACCCAAACCCAGCCCTAAAACCTAAAAATACCCCTGTACCCCAAAACCCAAACCTAGCCCTAAAACCTAAAAATACCACTGTACCCCAAAACCCAAACCCAGCCCTAAAACCTAAAAATACCCCTGTATCCCATAACCAAATACCACAAAAAATGTTTTTTTTAAAAGATAAACTTACCTATAATTATACTTGCGTTATAATGGTATGCGTTGTAATAGTATGTGCGTTGTAGTGTAATGCGTTGTAAAGGTAAACATTGTAAAATGACCTGCGTTGTAAAAGTATGCGTGTAATGGTGTGCGTTGTAAAAAATCTGTGGTAACAGTTACATACCACATGTCAGTGTAGCTGCTTATTGGCAGTGGGGCCTACTGGCCCTCTCAATGTCCCATTGCTGTGTGCTTCGCTCTCTTGGCCTCCTGCAGAATGGATGGGCGGAGGGCTGGAAAAGCTTGTGTGTAACAAATGCGTTGTTATGTACGTGTGCCTTTGGAGGCAGTGCATGTAGGCCTGTGCGCATGTTTGTACACCGTGCGCTGTGGCAGCAGTACATGGAATGCTCAACTCTGTTTTGTGTTAAACGCTAAGGATGCATGAGTGCTTGGAATTGGTACAGTGCATAATGGCCGTGGATCCAAATTGGGAACCACAGGGCTGCTTTATCAAATATGTGGAGGTAAGGGATTCCCCCCAGACAGATGTGTGGATTACTACTTTCTTGAGAACTGGGTGGGACACACAATGAAGGAAGGAAGAGCCAGGCTCGACAGTATGCTCCAGGAGGGACTGTGTGATTCTGAAAGAGGTCACTGGTCAAAGGAGGCCTGGCCCATCTCAAGAAAGATATGGGGCTTTTAAAGGGAATCATAAAGGGTAGGATTGAAGCCCTTTAGTAACCATGCACATTTCCTGAATTACCTCTAGTAACTCCCATGGCCTGTTTTAATGGCTATGAATATTGGAAACTGTCCTACTGTGATAGACTGCTCGAGCACAACAGGAGAGTGGTCACTTTAAAGTGGTTGAACCCCAGCACTCGAACTTCAGAGAGAGAGACACTAAATCACTTTTGTTTGGAAATAGATAATAAGAAGCGGAGCTTGTGACTCCCAAATTGGTGAACTAAAGCTGTACATCAGCATGGAGAAGTGCTGCTTGACTAAAGCCTGTTGTGACAAGGACTAGTGTGTGCCAGTCTCCCAGAATACTGTCCTGGAGCGCCAGTTTCTCCCTGACCCAAGACCAGAGATAAACCTTGTGAGGAGATGGAGTTTGCCTGGAGGGAGGGAGGGCTGCTGGGGATCCTGCCGAGTGTACCCCAGGAGCAAATTCAAGTTCACTGGGGCCGCCACACCAATTTGGCTGTCTGCCCATGTACGGTTTTGCGACCCCCTGTATGCCAGGTGTTGTCCGCGGTGAAGAATCAGGGTAATCTCCCTTGGTGTCGCACTGTGACAAGAGAATGGTCGTTGTCTTTTGTAGCACTGTGACCTGAGTAGAACCGTTGTGTTACTGGTACTGCTCTCGACACCTTTATGCCAGGTTGGGTTCTGGAGAAGATTGAGGGCCATCACCCAGGTGCATCACTGTGACGAAAGGAGGGCCATCACCCTGTGCTGTTCTATAAGCTTAAGGGCCATCGCCCTGTGTGCAGCTGTTCGCGACCCCTAGTATGGTAGGAGGCAACGTTCTGCCGTAAAGGAGCAGGACATGACCTGTGGAAGAAGAGCAACAATTCAACTACCCAAATCCAGGAGCAACCAAGACCGGATGCTGGTTTCAGGGGCATTTACCATGTGACTGGAGCAGCACCACGGAAGCCTGCTGCCCCATCTGCAAGATCCTTCTCTAAACTCCTCGCCCGACCTCTGTGATCAGTGCACAGACTTTCCTCCCCAACCTCCCCAACCCTCCAGTGAGAGTGGTGAAGACTAAATACTGGGTCACTGGGTCTCGAGGGGTGATGAGGGTAGGACCTTGCTCTGACTTGCACGGTAAGCCATTATGGACCTTTCAAGACTAGAAATCACTAGCAGAGCCTAGTTTGAATATCACCTCCTGTAACTGGGGAAGAACAGACCTTAGAGGGGTAGTTGGGACTTGAGAAACTGATCTGGAGAATGCTAATGTGCCTAACCTGAGAAGACTGTGTATTTGTGGTGTGCTGTATAATACTTTGCTTGTGTAGAAAAGCAGGTATTTGACTGGACAATCATTGATGCTTGCTGGATGTATTTTGAGTTGTGAGCTTGTGTTCACCCTACACCTACTTGCTCTCCGTAAAGCCTTGGGCGACTTGACCCCCACTGCCACTGAGAGTCTAGTGCTGAAGGGGTCTAAGCCCAGTTGCTCCGAGCTCATAGTAACTTGGGGCCGTCGCTGAATGGATGAAGAACAGCTTCCTGAAGCTGAACTTGGACAAGACGGAGGTCCTCATCCTCTGCCCTATCCCCTCAGCCTGGGACGACTCCTGGTGGCCGACTGCCCTGGGAGCAGCACCGACACCCACCAACCACGCACGCAACCTGGGGTTCACCCTCGACTCAACACTCTCCATGACCAAGCAAGTCAACGCCATCTCATCCTCCTGCTTCAAGACCCTCCGAATGCTCCGCAAGATCTACAGATGGATCCCCACCGACACAAGAAGAACGATCACCCAGGCCCTCATCAGCAGCAGACTGGACTATGGAAACACCCTCGATGCTGGAGCCCCGGCCAAACTGCTGATACGACTGCAACGCATACAGAACGCCTCTGCCCACATGATCCTCGACATCCCTCAACACAGCCACATCACACCCCACCTGAGAAACCTGCACCATCAACAAGAGGATCACTTTCAAGCTCCTCACCCACGCACACAATGCACTCCACAACACCAGACCATCATACCTCAACAGACGACTCACCTTCTACACCCCGAACTGTCAGCTCCGCTCCGCAGACTGCACCCTAGCTACCGTCCCTCACATCCGAAGAGCGACCTCTGGCAGCAGATCGTTCTCCTACCTCGCCGCCAAGACCTGGAACACCCTCCCCATCCTCCTATGGCAGACCCAATACCTACTAAGCTTCAGGAGGCTACTGAAGACCTGGCTTTTTGAGCCGTAGCAGCACCCCCAGCGCCTTGAGACCATTACGGGTGAGTAGTGCGCTCTACAAATTTCCTGATTGATTGATATCAGTAATAAAAGGCCTCAACCACTACAATTGGGCCAAATATCTTCTGCTCGCCATGTTGCCCTCTGAGAGGGGTTCTGGCAGTGACTGCACCTATGAAAATGCTTGTGCAGTCCTGAACACTAGGATGCCCAGCCAAAGTCTGAGCACGGAACCCTATAACACTGTATGACTGGACGGAGAACACACTTCGATTAAACTCTCCAGTTCTAGTTAGCCCTGAGTATATATTATAACGCCAGGGCATTTATGTGCACCTTCTTCCATATTGAACAAAACAGAACCCCCGGACGCTGCGGTAGAAGGAGCAGGGAGGCCGTTTTTTCTCTAATTCGGATGGCCTAGAGATCGTGAGGACTAGAACTAGCTGTCGAAGCATACTTAGCACGCGGCTACAGAGATTTATCAAGTCCCTTCTCTAGTTTAAGCAAAGTAATACAAAACTAATCGGTGGCCCCTCCGACACAGTGTGGAATTCACAGACCCGATATAAAAGACAATATTAATTACAACTATACCCTGACTGACCAAGTGGGATATTTGTAGTCTTGAGTGTGGACGCAAAACAGGACACCTCCCTTTTTAACAGCCTGACCTCAAAATGAAAACCTGAGTGAGATATTTATATATTGTTTGAGAAACTGTCCTGAAGAAGGTTTTTAACCGAAACGCCGCGTCGATTTTTGTTCTCTAGAACAATTTTTAATGTATTGTGTAATATATTGCAATTTTTGTAAACATGTAATACGTACTGCCTAATAATTGTATGAAAACAATTTTTTAATCTGTGAAGTGTAATAAATTGATGCTCAATTTTACTTTAAGATGTATTTGTTGTATTATTATTTTTAGTCTGTCACAAATTTAAATAAAACGGTCTCCTAGTGAGTGTTAAAATTGCATGCTGTTGCCCAGTCAAGGGTTTATATATACCTGTACTGTTTTTATCTAGATAACACTTTAGATGTATTTGGTGGTTGCGCCTACAAATAAGTGCAGTGGGTACTAAATTCCTTTTGATTATTCTCGGGGGGACTATATGACCCTAGGGACATTGTAACTTTTTAAACCTTCTTCCATACATACAACCGGGGAACTCCTGCTTTACCCTCTTTTACTCACATTTACTGTTTCTTTCACCATGCCCACATGTCCGCAACATTCAGTGTTTACTTCATTCATGTAACACATACAGCATCACTGTGTATTCCCCAAACATGAAGCTGCTACAGTGTAGGTAACAGCTTAACAATCTTCCCTAAAGCACAAATAGGAAAAGTATAGTTAATTCTTCCTTTATGCACCTGCAACAGGTGTGACATGAAGAGGAATACTGCTAGCTTTTATCAAATGACAGCACTAACAGTAGTCGCCTCATGATAGTATGTAATGATCTGAGATGGCTCCAGTAAGGTAGATTGGAAGGGCCAGAATAATACTCTTGCTAGGAAAGAAGTATCCTCAACAAAATTTAAAAACCAGCATTGGCAAAACCCATAGATCCCACCTTTCGTTCTATTGGCCTTGCCAGTTGTTTTTCATGTTGCTTTTCAGCATTAGCCAAAAGGAAAAAAGAGCCCAAAAAAGGCTGGCGGCTGGTTCATTCTATAAGTGCATACATACATGATCCTGAGAGGGAACGATGCTGGCAGCATTTTTGTTTTATTTACTGGTTCAAGAGGGGGGGGGGGGGACCAGTTGGATCTGTAAATGAAAACTAAATTAAGTAATTTTAGTAGTGTGAAAGTGCCTTTTACACTGCAAGCCTTGCAAAAAAACTCATTAATAAAAAAGAAAGTTCCAGACCACGAGGGGGCCGGGGACCAACAGAGTTTTGAGTGGAGGGAGAAGGTGGGTGAAAGCAGTACGGGGTGGGTGGTGCATGACGGGGCAGCAGAGGTGCTTGAAGCTGTACCTGTGGGAGGCACAGAAAAAAAAGGCAGAGAGTGTCGGGGAAAGCAAATGAGCACTTGTAGAGGGTTGAGGAAGCAACACAGCTTTCACATGTGTGGGAGTTGGCAGGTGTTACAGCACACAAAGGAGAGAACCAGATAACCCATGCTTCTAAAGCTGAAAGTAAAAGAAAAAAGCTTTTCCCAGAGTGCGAGCTTTGGAAGTATTCAAGTAATCCAATCAAAAGATGGTAATTAAGCTATCTTCCAGGCGAGGGACAAACACAAGAAGAGGAGGAATTGTGCCCAGATTGTCTCATATGCCGATGACACTCAGCTTCTCTTCACGTGCGAAAAGAACATGGACTTCAATGGAGAGCGTATTAAGAACTGTTTGGAAGCCGTCTTTGCCTGGTTCCAGTTGAACCAGTTGAAGTGTAATTCGCACAAATCGGAGGTTCTCTTTTTTGGCTGTCCTCCAGTCCCTGGCTGGAAGTCCTGGTGGCCGGCGGCTATGTTCCCACCTTCCACTGATACAGCGGTTGCTAAGAATCTTTGTGTGAAGATGGACAATTGTCTCACGTTTAAACCACAGATTCTGGGCCAGGTCGGTCAGTGCTATGGTCTTTTAAAGATGTTGAGGACATTTCTGCCACTTTTGTCCCTTGCCCACAGGAGGACTGCGGTTCAGGCCTTGATAGGTTCAATGTATACACTAGAAGAAGGGGGGACTAGGAGCTCAAATAAGAAAATAGAAAAAGAAATTGAGGTCCAGTGCCCTTCCTCCCAAGACAAATATGTAAACACAATATTGGCAAAGTTCCTCTGAGGGAGTGTTCCTCACTATAGAATACTCCAATAAGTAAGATAGAAAGTAGACATAAAAAGTGAGTTTAAAGAAATGGTTTTTCTCGAATACCAAGCTAATAGGCGGGGTTGTAAGCCAATACGTGAGGTGAAGAAGATGCTTCTCCTTTGTAACCTAGTGCCCTCAGATAGCCATGTGGTCGCCCTCGGTCATCATTGGGCGTTGCTCCTCGTGTGGGTGGCGCTGCAGTCCCTCACGGGCCCCGCAAGGGGGCTCTTTAGCGGAGTTCTTTTTTTGGAGATGCCACAGTTGTGCATGGGAGTCTGGGGGCCTAGCTAAAGTGTAAAGTGGAAGTGAAACAATTAAAAAAACCTTAACAGTGCCCTCAAACTAGTTTATTCAGGGGTCTGTAAGGTTTGGTTAAAAGGGAAAGTGGACCCTGGAGAACCCTATGTAGAAAATAATAATAGGGGCGAATGTATAACTAGACGCTACTCTCAGGGTAAGTGCTCAAGTGAAGTGAAAATAAATAATTAGGTCAACATGTTTCGCGCATCTGGTGGTCTCTAATGGATCCGATGGCGCTTCTTCAGGACAGTATAATATACAAAAATCAAATTTACGTTTCTTGTTGCTGGTGCCAGGCCTATTGCCCGTGTGCCAGCAGTACCTTCGTCGTCAAGGTCAACAGCGTGTTGTTGCTAACTGGTACCATTCCTAGTAGTACCGTAACCCAGCCTGTGAAAAGAAACACTTATGAGGCAAAGAGAAAGAAAAACCAACTCTAACAGATGCATAACTGTTAAAAACACTAATGTCAAATTACGATACGGTTTGGTAATAACTCAACCCTGTATCTGATTTGCGTGGGCCACTGTGTATTCAGCTTGTAACGTGATCCGCGCCTAAGTTTTCTTATATACGATACTAAGTGAAATAAAAAGGGATCTACGGAGGTGCCTAGGTAAAAGGGCATATGAGAGTGGGAGATATCAAGGTGTGCAAATAGGAGTTAAATGCACTGTCTTAGTGACAGCAGACATGGCCAAAATGAGATCATGCCACGGTCCTGCCAGGTTGTCACAGTGAAAAGGTTCACTAACCTAGATTGCCAGATACAACAGGAGCTCTGCTAGAATACCAATCCCCCCACTTCGGCTACACCTGTGAGTCTTATATAGAACTCGACAGATAGATACCACAGTGAGGGAAAGGGTAAAAAGGGACAAAGGAAACAAAAACGTTGGTGCAGTAAATCAAGAAGGCGTGCAATACAGGGGGGACAGTAAACTTCGCTTCTCTAGGCGCCCTCGTATTCCTGCATGTGAAACAAACACACAAACAATGAATGACCCCTCCCTTCTCTATTCAAAAAGATATCAAGGTATTAGGCAACGTTTAACTACACTTACATAATAGACTGCCCCACTCGCTCCAAGCAAAAACAGTGCAAAAGAGAAAAATAAAGAAAAGAAAATAACATGAGGGTCTAATAGTCTTTCATATTCCAGGTATACTCCAGGAAGTAACAGCTTGATCTTTCCGCCGTTTATCCACAACACAAAGGATAAGGAAATAGTACTTAGCTGCCTTTGAAAGCAATAGTTCATGCAGAATGAAGGTCAGTAATCCAATAAAGGCAATCCTGCGCCGCTCCTTTCTCTAGACACGGCGATATCGAAGAGACGATTATTGTTCTCAATCATTACTTCATGCTCAACAAACCCTCAAATGCCTTCTGCACATATCCGTACGGACAAAAGTTTATTCCTGATGTGGATCAAAGTCTTCTTCGTAATCTACCAAGACTTTCTAAGTCCCGTTTCAATTACCGATGCGCATTCGCGCTGCTCCAAAGTTCAAGGCTCACGTTCTCTGCACAGAACAAACAATCGCGCTCCAGTGCTAATCCCATAAACGAGACAAATGTCTGTTTTCCGGCTGAAACAAACGCGCTCCAGCACTTATCCAAAATCGTCTCGAACACCAAACATGTAATCCTGGGGAAGGACAAACAAACAACTCGGCAAGATGGGGAAATCTAGGAAGTCCTCAGGTGACAAGCACCGGATCAAGGGGAGGAACGGGTTAGATAGAGGAGAGAGAAGGAAAGAGAAATAGGACATACTGCAGGCATTCTGGGAGATGTAGTGTCTACTACTCTAGCGTATTCCTGTATGTGTAATCGTGACACGGGTAAACTGTGTGTGAGGTTAGAATCAAGGCTTTAAGTCCTGTTCGATTTTAATTCAGTGTGTCAGACTGTAAGAGTTTATGCCAGTCTCATGAGGTTACTCGCTGCGCCTATGGATACAATCTGCATGGACCTCTCCTTAATAATGTATCGCTCATCTTGGTCACAATGCCCCTAAATAATGTAAAACAGAAAGAACATACCCCATAGGTCTACGGTCTGGGCCCCATCAACGTCGGCTTGCTTATTCGGCGAGGGAGCACTGTGGGTACAAGACAATAGTCAAAGTCAGGTTCCCCGAGTAAGTTTCCCGAGTCAGTATGATTATGGGGCCACTTTAAAAACAACAGGGGTTATGATGTTAGGGGTAGCGACCATGGCGGCACGTCCCAACTCTACTAATGAATCGAATTGTATTCAAGCTGGAGGAGCGTAACCACGATGTATGCGTGGTCTTTAACAAACAACTAAAGTGGGTACTCACAATTGTCTCACCCTGCGGCTGTCATTCGATCCTACCCCCTGCAAGCTCGGCGTCGGAAAGGAGCAGGACTCTCTCCTTCCCGTGTTTTTATTTATGTTAGGGCCGCTCTCTCCCCATGTCAGCTGGTCTAGGGGTTGAATTACGGCAACACCCGGAAGTTGCTCGGGCGTAGTGTACAGAGTAGAAAAACGTAGCGGCCATCTTAAGAACGGTTCTCGAGAGTGCTCACTTATGTTATTGATATCTGCGGAGTCCTGTTGCTTATTCTTTTATGTTCAATCCTGACAAGTCATTATAACCGCAGGCATTTTCTTAAAAAGGAGGTGGTAATACTTAAAACGGGTGTAGTGATATTTGATCTCCAGATCGCGGGAGAAGCTGTGTATCACTATCCCATCGTACATGAACGCCATGTTGGAAAGGGGTTAATAGCGCGATATGCACATTAGATTGGTGCCAAATGCTACTAGTAATAACTGTTCCAGGTGTTAAAAGACAATAAAAATTAGACCTATACAGGGGAAATATAATTAATGGTATATTGTTCTTAATCAGTGAATCTAAATTAGATATAATTCCACCCATAATAGATTCTAATATGTAAATCAGACAGTTACTCTTTGTTGGATCAAAGAAGTTCCACCCATGGAATATCTTCATTTAAACCCTCCTTGTCACATTTCAGCCGTTACACCCACCTTTGTTCATACCTAAACAAGGTTCTAGGAGACCACAGGGGGTTGGAATCGATCACTATCCGTCTCATACTGGTAGCTAGATGTTTCTTCTCTGCAAAGTGGGATAACAACTTGGTGTTGGTCTTTCCTGTACGTATGCGGCTTTTATGCTCCCCTATTGATAGGTTCAAGGCTGGACTATGCTAATGTGTTATTTCTCTTCCAGGGGATCCTCATCAAAGTCATAAGCATTAGAATATTCCCGCCCATGCGCGGGACCCCGGAAACACTATATTATATGTGCCCCACATATATATACTCATATATATATATATAAATACATATATATATAAAAACACACAATAGAAGCCAAATAACATCAGAGCTGAAATATGCTGTGAAGAATTTCCACCGTACATGAATAATAAGCATTAGAAACTTGAGAAACAACACCAAAGACTGTTAAGAAACTGTTTCAATGCTCAGATGGATAAAATCCTTTTTAGAAAACAGGAGCTTTCAGGTGCACTGTCCCCTTTATAAATCCCCCCTTCGAAAGCTCAGACATGGAGTTCCTCAGGGCTCCAGTTGGAGCCCCACGTTGTTCAATCTATATATGGAGCCCTTAGCTCATATTGTGGAAGCTTTTGGAGTGGATATCGTCACATACGCTGACGATACCCAACTAATAAATAGACTCGCTCACAATCCCGAAGAGGATGCCACTAACTTTTCCAACTGCTTGCTTTCTGTGGCAGGGTGGATGAACAACAACTGCCTGCGCCTTAATGGCGACAAAACAGAACTGCTAGTGGTTGGTAAATCCCCCTCTGCCTGGTCACAGGCCTGGTGGCCAACAGAATTAGGGACAATTCCCCATCCGGTGGAGTCTGTCAGAAATCTAGGAATCATGGTGGACGCGGAGCTTTCCTTTAAGCATCAGTTTAGTAAAATCACGGGAAAATGCTTTGGAATACTTCAAAAACTCCGAAAAGTTCTCGACCTACTCCCCATTAGTGCTAGGAAAACACTTATTCATGCCCTAGTCACGCCTCATTTAGACTATGGCAATGCTCTTCTCCTAGGCCTAAGCAAAAAAGGTATCCACCAACTGCAGTGCGTCCAAAATGCTGCTGCGCAACTGGTGCTCAACCTTCCACGCAGAGCATCAGGTAAAATGGCATTATTTGAACTTCATTGGCTCCCCATTGAGGAGCGAATTAAGTTTACTGCTCTCTGTTTTGCCCATCGCATTGCCCAGGGAAAAGGCCCAGGTTATTTGCGAAACCTTCTTACTATCCATCGTCCCACCCGAAACTTAAGATCTGCCGGAGCGATGTTGTTCCAACTTCCTCGCGTTCGCAAGACCAGGATGGGAGGTGGTTCCTTTAGGTTTCTAGCCAGTAAACACTAGAACAAGCTTCCTCTTGATTTACGCATGGAGCCCTCCGAAACAAGATTCAGACTAAAATTGAAAACTCATCTTTTCCCACGTAAATAATAGTTTCTTGTAGCCTGGGATCCAGGCGAGCCCCGGACATTGGCCTTTCGGGGAGCAGTAGCATCTCTCAGCGCGGGGACACACTGTTTTAGTGTAACCATGCGCTTTAGAAGTGGTTTTATTATTATTATTATTATTATTATTATTATTATTATTATTATAAAGCAGTAGAAATTCTCCTAACTCACTGAAAGCATAGAAAGCTCCCATGCTGCATTGCAATCACACAGTCTAAAAAGACTGAAAAGCTAATCTGTAGCTGTATACAAAAAACTGACACCGTTCCTTTAAGGCACCCCTGACCCCCTGTATCCCATCATGCCTCAGGGGTGACAGTTAGGTCAGTTGTTCTTTCCGGCTCCTTCAGGAAGGATCCTGGTTACACAGCTCCACTAATTTCTGTTTTCTGACAGAAAATTACTTCACTTTAAACAACTTTTTTACTTACTTTGACATTTTACAACTAGTCAAGTAAGGAGCCTTTTTAAGTCAGTTTAGTGAGCATTTTCAGCTGAAAATGCCTTCACTTTTTGATAAGTGTCCTTCTTGTGGTAACAAGAAAGCAAAATCAGACAACCACGACGTTTGTATCTTGTGTCTGCCTGAAGAATATGATCCAGGCACCTGTCCTCACTGCGAGCACCTGTCAGGAAGAACTCTCAAAGACAGGGAGAGAATTCGCATCTATGGCCTGGCTCATAGGTCATCCAGAGAAGGTCTCCGGGGAAGAAGGGTTCCAAGAAGACTAAAACATCTTCAAAAGCCAGGTCTTCCATCCCTTCAGCTTCAGCGTCAGGCTTGGCGCTGAGGAAAGAACCACCGGTGGATCGTTTGTCTTCAAAAATACCGTAGACGGCGGGCTCGCCGTCGAAAAGAAGAACAGGTACGTCGAAGGATCCAATTCCGTCGTCGAGATCCCCTCCGCCGTCGCAAACCGGGCGACGATCGGCGTCGAGAGATGTGACTCTGCCGCCGTCAACCGGGCGACGGTCGGTGGCAAGATCAAAGGCCCCTCCGCCGTCGTCAACCAGGCGACGATCGGCGTCGAGGGAGGTCACTCCTCCGCCGTCGTCATCCAGGCGACGACCGGCGTCGAGAAGTGTGACCCATCCGCCGTCGTCTAAGAAACGACGTTCGGCGTCGAGGACCAAGACCCCTCCGCTGTCGACAGAAACACGTCGAACGGCGTCGAGGACGCAGTCTCAGTCAGTGTCTCGTCGACAATCGGCGTCGAGGGTGTCCAATACCCCTCCGCCGTCGTCGCACAGACACTCGACGTCGAGGCAGAAGGCTCCGTCGACGGCTGGTCATCGCCGTTCGACGTCGAGAGAGAAGACTTCGTCGACGGCTGGTCATCGCCGCTCGACGTCCAGAGACCATAGATCCTCACATCTATCTCCCTCGAGGCATTCGAAGTCTAGATTGTTGGACCCGCTGACCCCCCAAAGGCGTTCGGCGGCGAGAGAAGAATGCTCGACGTCGAGACATTCAGAAAGAGCTTGATCGTCGTCCAGAAACTCTGTGATCATGGTAACGGAGTCAGCTTCTCTTCATTCCACTTCACAGTCGTCTGGCTCCTCAACAACATCTTCAAGGTCCAGAAGTCCTGTGTGCAGATCTCCTGTGCGTCAGCCAGATCCTTCGGCTGCGCAAATCAGGCTGTCACCTAGATGGTACAAGTCTTTGGACCATTGGCGAGATTCGGGGACTGCCAAACGTATGCAAGAATATGTCAGCCCACAACACAGGTCTCCTCTTCAGAGTCTGGTAGAGGAGATGGACAAGCGTAGTCCTCCCAGGCGCAAATCACCTGTGAGAACACCAACCAGATCTCCCAGAAGATCCCGATCTCCCAGAAGAGAAAATCCGGTCAGGCCTCGTTCAGAAGATCGGGTCAGATCTCGCTCTCCTAGAAGGGATGATCATTCAAAAAGATCACGTGAGAGGAGGCACAGTGCTCACCGTAGGCGTCGACGAACTCCGTCTACTTCATCTACCTCTTCTACCAGGTCTTCCAAGAGGGATTACTCCCCTACGTTGACTGACAGTCCTACGTCTAGATCCTCCCCAGTGGATGACATTGGTACTTATCTGGATGTCCTGCAAAGAGGAGCTCAGAAGCTGAGCATTGAAATGTCTGTCCCTCAGGTTACTACGACAGTAATTTTTGAGACTTTACACAAAAAAGCTATCTCTCGTCCACTGCTGCCTTTAGTCCCGGGGATTATGGATCCTTTCAAAGAGGTTTTCCTAACTCCAGCGGCTATCAGAGCGGTGCCAGCCCGCTTTCAGAAGAAATACAAACCGGCCTCTTCTGACCCGTTTTTTGTAAAATCTGACTCTCCAGCAGACTCTGTAATAGTGGCAGCTGCGAGGAAGACTCATGCACTTGCCGGTTCCTCTTCAGTCCCACCAGACAAGGACAGCAAATCTCAGGACTCCTGGGGTCGCAAGGTTTGCAATTCAGCTGTCTCCACTCTGAAGGTTTCCAGTGCGGCTGCACTTCTGGGTCGATACGACAGAGCCTTATGGGACTCCATGGAAAGGTTCAAATCCAAACTGCCAAAGGAAGACCAGAAGGATTTTGAAGAGACTTTGACAGAAGGATGTCTGGTGGCGAATCAGATGATAAGCACAGCTGCGGATGGTGCAGTGCTTGCGGCGCATTCCTATTCACATGGGGTTTGTGCCACGAGGTCGGCTTGGTTGCGCATTACAGGTCTGAAGCCGGATGCTCAGCATCGCATCCTTAATATTCCCTTTTTGGGTTCCTCTCTCTTCGGGGAACATCCTGACGAAGAGATGACCCGTATGAAGACGGAACTAGATACAGTGAAAGCGGTGGGTTTGGAAAAGAAAAAAGAATTCAAACGCCGCTTCAAGACCAACAGGGGGAGAGAGGCTCAACAGAGGGTTCAAACTCCTCAGTGGTCCCAAAGTAAGAACCAGGGTAAATCCCAGTTTTGAGGCAAAGCCAACAGAGGTAGATGAGGTCACCAACAGTCCTCTAACACCACAAGAGGAAGAAAGGCCTGAGCAGTGGCTTCCTCTGGCGCCGTTGCCCACTCTAGTGGGAGGAAGTGCTTCACAACACCTGGCAGAGTGGGTCAGCATCACAAAGGATCAGTGGGTGCTATATATACTGCGCAATGGATATAGGCTACTTTTCCGTGGGCTTCTGAAGAGCATTCCTCCAAAGAACTCTTGCCCTCACCAGCTAAGCTTGCTCCGAAGAGAGGTGAAAGTTATACTACAAAAAAGAGCTATAGAGGAAGTTCCTCCCTCTCAAAGAGGAAAGGGAGTCTACTCCAGATACTTTCTTGTCCCCAAAAAAGATCAGGAGGACAAGTTCAGACCAATACTCGATCTGCGTCTATTGAACAAAGTCATCGTCAAAGAAAAGTTTCGCATGTTAGCGCTTCACCAAATATGCCCACATCTTCAAGCCGGAGATTGGATGTGTTCGGTGGATCTGCAAGATGCGTACTTTCATATTCCAATTGCTCTACAACATCGCAAGTACTTGAGGTTTGTCGCAGGGAGCAAACACTACCAGTACAAGGTGCTAGCCTTCGGTCTCAAGTCCGCACCACGAGTCTTCACCAAATGCATGGCAGTGGTGGCGGCTTTTCTTCACAAAAAGGGACTCTTCATCTACCCATACCTGAACGACTGGCTCCTAAAAGGCCCATTTCCGGTACAGGTAACGCACGATCTACAACTTTGCCTGCACCAGTTGCACAGACTCGGCCTCCATGTGAACCTGGAGAAGTCAGTCCAGCGGCCTACACAGTCCATCCACTACCTAGGCTCCGTTCTGGACACAAGATTGGGAAAAGCGTTTCCTTCGGAAGAGAGACTTTTTTCCATGAGTCAGAAATGTGGGATTCTGCTAGATTCTCGGCTTCCATCAGCCCGACAAGTAGCATCCCTGCTGGGTTCCATGGCGTCCTGCATTTTTCTCATCTCAAACGTCAGGCTGAGAATGCGTCCTCTGCAGCAGGCTCTAGAGGACCAGTGGGACCAAGCGACAGGGCGTTGGGAAGATCGTATCACTCTTTCCCAAGCGACGAAGGATGCCATCAATTGGTGGACTCTGAGAAGGAATGTGCTGGTGGGAGTACCGTTTCACCAACCTCTTCCATCCCAGTCTATAGTGACGGATGCCTCTCTGCAAGGCTGGGGAGCGCTCATGGGTCCGCTTCAAATTCAAGGCCAGTGGTCTGCGCAGGAGCAGACATACCACATCAACATGCTGGAACTCAGAGCGGTATTCCTGGCTCTCAAAGCTTTCTTTCCAGCGATCGAGTCCAACTCAGTCCTAGTTCAGACAGACAATACGACCACCATTTTCTATCTGAACAAACAAGGAGGGACACGATCTTGCCCACTCTCTCGAGAGGCTCAGACAATATGGCATTGGCTTCTCTCTCGAGGCCTCACAGTAGTGGCAGTGCACCTTCCAGGCGAGTTGAACGTAATGGCCAATGGTGGCCGTCAGAGTTGGGACCGACTCCGACTCCGGTGTCGGAATTGAAAAACCTGGGAGTCTGGTTGGATGCTGGTCTCACCTTCGTTGGCCACACCAAGAAAACAGCAGCGTGCTGTTTTGGCCTCCTTCGGGGCTTAAGACCTGTCCTTAAATTTTTTGATGCCCCAACCAGGCAGCTGGTAATCCAGGCCACTGTCATCTCTCGCCTGGATTATGCCAGCTCCGTCCTGGTGGGGGCCAACCTGGCAGAAATCACCCGCTTACAACGGGTACAAAATGCTGTGGCTAGAGCGATTGTCGGCCTGCCCAGATTTTGTCCTGTTTCAAATGTCCTCCGCTCCTTGCACTGGCTTCCAGTGAGGAAGCAAATCCATTTTAAGGTCCTTTGTTTGACCTTTAAAATTCTGAAGGGAATAGGTCCCCAGATCATGTCTAGCTACCTGTCCTTTTATGTTCCTACTCGCACTCTGCGTTCCCAAGGCCAGGCTCTCGCCGTGGTCCCTAGATTCAGGCTCTGTCGTGCGGGTGGACGCTCTTTTAGTGTCAAAGCTGCAACCATCTGGAATTCCCTTCTGGTTGAAATTCGTCTGTTGGAGGACCTTATGCTTTTTCGGAAAGCTATTAAAACATTCCTGTTCTAGTTAGTCTTCTCAGAGGTCTTTCCCTGTTCTGTTCTTGTTATGCTATGTCCTACCTTGTCACTGCGCCGGGACGCTCCTTCGCTGGAGCAGCTGTGCGCATAACAAATACCGATAACATAACATAACAAAAGCAGACTCACTCAGCAGGCACTTCGAAGATCAGCCAGACTGGGTGCTAAACGACGAAGTGGTAGAAGAGCTTTTTTGTTGCTGGGGTCGTCCAACCATAGACTTGTTTGCAGACGACAAACGCCAAATGCCACGCCTTCGTGTCCAGGTTCCACCGGCCAGGAACACAGGGGAATGCTCTCCTGATGGATTGGTCGGGAACATTCGCTTACGCGTTTCCTCCTCTGGCTCTGATTCTGAAGGTAGTGTCCAAGCTCCTCAGGTCGAACATGGAAATGATCCTGATAGCTCCGGATTGGCCACGGCAGTGGTGGTACCCGGACCATCTACATCTGTCTGTGTGTCCACACAGACGATTTCCTTGCAGGCCGGACCTGGTGAGCAAGATGAACGGGAGGATAATTCTTCCCAACCTCCCATCACTGAACCTAACAGCATGGCTCCTGAGGTCCTGCAATATGGACATTTGAACTTGCCTCCTGAATGCATGAACATTTTAAAGGAGGCTAAGAGGCCTTCCACGAGAGCGTCCTATGCGTTCAAGTGGAAAGGGTTCTACATATGGTGTAGGGATCGTCACTTAGATCCGACTAAAGGGCAGGAGGAGGTCATCTTGCCATACCTCCTTTCCCTGGCAACTTCTGGTTTGAAATATACTTCTATTAGGGTGCATTTGTCAGCCATAGTAGCATACAGAAAATCACCTGATCAGATTTCTTTCTTTCAGGTTCCTGTGGTTAAGGACTTCCTCCAGGGGTTGAAAAAAGTGTATCCCCCCTGTGCGAAACCCTTCTCCTCCATGGGAATTGAACCTGGTTCTATCCAGGTTAATGTCACCTCCTTTCGAGCCCATCCACAAGGCCTCCGTGCAACATCTCTCTTGGAAGGCGGACTTTTTGGTGGCGATTACCTCTGCGCGCAGAGTAAGCGAGATACAAGTGCTCTGTGCGAAGGAACCATATACTGTTTTCCACCACAATAGAGTAGTCCTAAGGGCTCATCCATCTTTCTTGCCTAAAGTCATTTCTGAATTTCATATAAATCAGTCCATTTCCCTCCCTTCGTTTTTTCCAAATCCTACGACCCCAGCCGAGCGGTCACTTCACTCCTTAGATCTTAAGAGAGTGCTCAAGTTCTATTTGGAAAGGACTAAAGGGATTAGGAAAACAAATCAACTGTTTGTGAACTATGGTTTAATGAGGACAGGTTTTCCAGCGGCCAAGAGGTCCATCTCCAGATGGATTGTCTCTTGCATTAAATTGGCCTATCATCTTGCAGGCAAGCCTTTGTTGGTGTCACCCAAAGCGCATTCCACTAGAGGGAAAGCCGATACACTAGCTTTCTTGTATGACATTCCAATGTCAGAAATATGCAAGGCTGCAACCTGGAAATCGGTTCATACCTTTACGAGGCATTACTGTCTCGAATCTGATTCCAGGGCCGATACTCAAGTAGGGCAAGCCTCCTTGAGGAATCTGTTTGGGTAGTCTATAGCCTACTCAGACTTGTTGATGAGATTACTGTCTTATCATTCCTTTGCCCGCAGGGAAGAGGAGAGGCTCGCTATTCTATTCTAATGCTTATGACTATTGATGAGGATCCCCTGGAAGAGAAGGATTAGTTATTTACCTGTAATCCTAGTTCTCTTCCAGGGGTATCCTCATCAAAGTCATAAGCAACCCTCCAGCCTCCCCGGGCAAAGGATACTCTTTAATAAGTAGATATTGTTAACCTATTTGTTATTGGGTTTGTTTTCAGTCTCCGAAAAGAACTGACCTAACTGTCACCCCTGAGGCATGATGGGATACAGGGGGTCAGGGGTGCCTTAAAGGCACGGTGCCAGTTTTTTGTATACAGCTACAGGTTAGCTTTTCAGTCTTTTTAGACTGTGTGATTGAAATGCAGCCTGGGAGCTTTCTATGCTTCCAGTGAGTTATGAGAATTTCGACTGCTTTCTGAGCATAAAAACAATTTCTAAACTATCTTTGGTGTTGTTTCTAATGCTTATTATTCATGTATGGCGGAAATTCTTCACAGCATATTTCAGCTCTGATGTTATTTGGCTGCTATTGCATGTTTTTATATATATATGTATATATATATATATATATATATATATATATATATATGAGTATATATATGTGGGGCACATATAATATAGTGTTTCCAGGGTCCCGCGCATGGGCGGGAATATTCTAATGCTTATGATTTGATGAGGATACCCATGGAAGAGAACTAGGATTACAGGTAAGTAACTAATCCATCTAGGCCTCCCTCAGTACCTCTTGCCGCGTCTACAGGTGGTGCAGAACTCTGCAGCCAGAGCAATTTTTGGCCTTAGCCGGAGATCCGGCGCGGCAGGACTTCTGAAATCTCTTCATTGGCTGCCTATACGGAAACGTATTGCCTTCAAAACTCTCACTATAGGTTTTAAGGCCCTGCACAGCACAGTTGCCCGATACCTCAGGAACAGAATTGGCATGCACCAGCCGTCCAGAGCTCTGCGCTCTGCGTCATTGTCGCTGGCTACGGTACCAGCTATAAGGCGTTCTCTTATCGGGGGTCGTTCTTTTAGACATCTGGCGCCCCTATCTTGGAATGCAATGCCTTTGTCTCTGAGGAAGACTGATAACTTGTTGTCATTCAGAAAGGATCTCAAAACTTGGTTGTTTTGCCAATAATTCCACCTTCTATTCTTGCTCTGTGCCTTGCTAGGTCTGATAGCACCGGGACACTGTTTGAGTAGCTGAACGCTCTACAAAACACCGGGTAACATAACATAACATAACATAACATAACATAACATAACATAACATAACATAACATAACATAACATAACATAACAGGAAAGTCATTGTATAATTAGCAAGCAAGCACAGTAAATGCAACCAGGGTTAAGCAGTGGCAGGCTTTTATCCAACTGCATGTTTTTAGTATGGTCCTCAAAAGGCCTTCGCCTTCAAGTAGCTGAAAGCTGGTTGGTAGACGAGACTTAAAGACCGCAAAGGAAATTGCACAGAGGGGAAAGTCTGTACGCACATTTACCAAGTTCCAGGTTGCAATTAAAAATCTTTTTGGCTAACCATTGTTTGACATTTGGATCAAACTTGTTTCAATTTGACAGTTTGGTATCCCATTTTTTCAAGACTCTTCTAATGTTTGAGTTGCTACTAAGATCCTATGATGTAGAAGCAAAGTTATATATTTGTAATTCTAATTCTGCTAGGTATCTTCTTTGGAGGTCTAAATAAGCCTCCCTCCTTGCTGTCTTGAATAGGAGTTACTCTAAACAGTTTTCTTTTAAAAAAAATTGTTTAAGTATGTTTATTAGCATTTTAAGACGTTTAACACTTACAGAAGATATTAGATACCATCTAAAAAATGAACAAGTTTCTCAGTGGTAGCAATAACACATTGAAAAAGTAGGCGGCTTGATGCTTTATAACAAAAATCCGGGTAAAGGCCCGATTACAAATCGTGCAGCCTATATGCGTATAGAGTTGTGTTCCAACCATTGTCTATCATGGAGCTACCACTGTCAAAAATTTGCCAGAACTCGTAGTATATGTTACGCCAGCTCTTGCTCACTTTAAATCACATGTGGTAATTTCCACCCACAGTTGTTTCTTGTTCGAAATAAGTATCATCTTGAGTTCTGTGGAAAGAACTGTTTTTCTACGGCAACTGCCACTATAAAGCGAGGTGGGAAGCTTGCTGGGTTCTTAGAAGGACAGTTGCTGGCTGCATTGCCGTTTGTATTTCTGATATGATAGTGCACGGTGTAGACGTTACATTGCAAAGAGATTTTCTGTTTGTTTTCAGGAGTGTTTCTCCTTATTTTATTTATTTTAGTGTTTTATAGAGCGCGAACTTGACCTGTGGGGGTATCAGAGCGCTTTACAGGAAATATCACGGTGTGCAAACAAAGTCAATGTGCAGAAGTATACAGAAACTTTGCAAAGTGATGTGGAGGGACAGGGGTGTGGGGAACATAGGGATATTGGGGATACCATGGTAAGATTGCAATCAAAATTAGATTCAGTAAAGCAATTAAAGGCCCCGTAATTTCTCTGCGGGGAGGCTTGGTGATCTGAGAAGAACGATAGTCTTACAAACATCAGATTTGTGGTCAGGCATGGCGGGCATTAGGCAAGGAATTTACCTATGAGGAAGGTTTTGGCCTTCTTCTTGAAGCGTGCTATAGAAGAGATTATTCGGATGGCGGGTGGGAAAGAGTTCCAGATTCTGGGTGCTGCCCCGGTGAATGCCCTATCATAGGTTCTTTGTTTCTGAAAAAAGGCGGGTTGGAGTATGAGGTTGCTGGCGGACCGGGAGTTTCTGCTTCCTCCAGATACCACTAGTTTTTGTGCCAGATAAGCAGGGGAGTTTGAGTGAAGAGCCTTGTGTGTGATGCATGCCAGTTTCAGCTGAATTCTGGCCTCTAGGGGGAGCCAGTTCAGTTCTTTCAGATGCAGAGAGATGTGGTCGAATTTCTTGATGCCGGTGAGTAGTTTGGTGGCTGCATTGAGACAAGCCTTTAAGGATGCTAGGGAGATCTTGGGTAGACCAGTGAGGGTGGAGCAACCATAATCCGGTCTGGAGATGATTAGAGAATGAACTGCTATTTTTAGGTCTGGAGCCTCAATGAAAGGTTTCAGTTTCCAAAGGTAGCTCAAGTGTAATCTAGCTACTTTAGCCATTGAGTTGGTGTGGCCCTGCATGTTCAAGTTACAGTCTAGGATTATGCCCAGGGATTTGGCAGAGTCCACAGTGGTCTGCGGACAGTTTAGGGCTGTAATGGCCTTGATCCACAACTGAATCTCGGGGCTGGCTTTAAGGGGGGAGATTAGGAGAAATTCAAGTTTTTTTTGCGTTGAGTTTTAGTTGGTTAGTGGCTAGCTATTGGACAGTCAATTTCAGGATCTTGTTCAGGGAGAGTATCTCCTCAAGCGAAGAGATCATGTGGTATGAGATGTTGGCTGAACGAAGAACTTCGGTGAGAGGCTCAAGGTAAAGATTAACGAGGGTAGGGGACAGGGTTGATCCTTGGGGCACTCCAACCTTGACCAGGGTGGGAGCTGATAAGTTACCGTTGATTAGGAATCTCTGGGAACGATTATGAAGGAAGGACCTGAACCATTCTAAGACCGCACCGTCCAGACCCATCCTGAGATTTAGGTGTTCGAGAAGTTTATCATGGTTCACCGTGTCGAATCTGGAAGAGAGATCTAGGAGGATTAAAAAGCTGGGCTTGCCTTGGTCTAGAGCTTGTAGGGCATCATCCACAATGTGAAGCATAGTGGTTTCAGTGCTGTGCCCCGGTCTGAACCCAGATTGGCAGTCACCAAGTAGGTGGAAGTTATTGATGTGCTGACTTACTTGTTGCTGTACACATTTCTCAAGTACTTTGGCTAGTAGTGGGATATTGGAGATGGGTCTGAAATTGTCAGGGTAGGATGGATCCAGGGATGTTCTTTTTAGAATAGGGAGGACTTGGCCTCCTTGAAAGGAAGGACCTTTCAAGGAGTCCGGGATCGATCCCTGTTGTAGAGAAGCGTTTATTATTGCAGTCCAGCAAGGAACAATGGATTGAGAGACGGCAGTGAGGCATTTATAAGGAAGCGGGTCGTTAAAGTGATTGTTAGGTTTTAGGGTGGAGAGGATTTTGGAGATGAGCCTTCGTCATAATATTCAAAGTCGGACCAGCGGGGCTTGGTTTTTAGGAGAGACCAGAGGGGGTGGAGCGGGGAAAAGGGGCGGGTCACGAAGGGGATGTGGGTAGGAGGCGATACTGAGTTCAATTCCTAAAGCCGTGGATTTATCAGCGAAGAAAGAGGAGAATTGCTCTGACGATATTAGAGACATAGTAGATTTTTTCGGTGTTTTTGCCAGTTTGTTAAATTGGTGTTTGACCAGTTCAAAGAAACTGTTTTTATTGAAGTATGCAAAGCTTCAATAGACAATTTTATATTCAAAAACATTCCCCTTCAGTAATTTACAGTAATACTCAGAAAGTGAAATGTGTCTCTCCGTGAAGGGGTAACCGCCATACAAAAGCGATGTCAGTCGAGATAACTATTTTGTTAATATCTTATGTGTAAAATATTCCCTCCACCAAATGCTCCCCTCCCCTATTCCTTAAACTGTGGAATCAACAAAGAACATAAAAGAAAAATAAATCAAGTGCATGGTGGTCATAGTTCTTCTCATAGAAGCGATGGCGGCTTAGTTGAATCTTTAAAGAGTATCTACCTCTAGGTGTGGTGTCGTGCATCCCATCCGAATGATATCATATCTGGAACTCAGAATTGTAAGAGATGAAGAGCTCTGAGACGTGCGGGACAGTCCACTATAGTCAGACCCCTGGAAAGGTAGGTCCCCAAAGGCCCTCAGATGTATTAAAAAGTCTTAAAATCATCTCTGAAAATGTCTGCATTCTCGCAGGTGTCTGGGCCTGCCACAGACGGGCATGCCATTGTGTCAGCATGGGGGCATTTGTCTTCTTCCAAGCAGCAGCTATTGTCCTCTTCGCTGTGCCTAAGTAAAAGCCACATTATAGCCCTATCTCCCCTTGTCTGACGTTTCAAAGTATCATCTCTCAGCCCCAGCAGTTCGAAATAAGGTGTGTCGGGGCAGGGGTGGGGGGAGGGGGTGGTAATCCAGGATGTTTTTAATTTGTGCCAGAATCTTAGACTAGAATGGGTGAATTGTCAGAAAATCCCACCAAATAAGGCGATAGTCGCCTTGGAGGCCACATCCTCTTGAGCACAAAATTGTCTGGAAAGATTTTTTTCAGTTTAGTGGGGTAGAGGATCCAGTCGTAGAGCAATTTATAATGGGCCTACCTCATACCCATCTAGCGGAATGTCTTTCCAAAGCTTCTGCCATTGTGCTTCAGAAAGGTCTTCTTACAAATTACGTTCCTAGAAAGATGTATGTTGTGGTTGCGTATTGTGGAGAGCAGTAAGTAGTGCAAAAAGGAGATGGTTCCCTTAGTAGTTCCCACCCGTTTAAAAAAAAACGTTCAACATGGGTAAAGTTTCTAGTGGCTTTTAATCGAATGTCTGGTTGAAGTGCCCAATGTTTCAGTTGAGTGTAGCGGTACCATTCTAGGTCAGAAAAGCAGAGATCAAGTTGGCAGTGTTTGAATGTCCGGATGTCCCAATTATGAAACAGGCAGTCTCCGTCCCACCAAGCATCAAAGGGGCCAGGAAACCATGCCGGTGGGAATGCTGGTTTGTAGTGTATCGGTGTGAATGGAGAGGGAAAGGTAGTCCAGTCTGCAGTTTAGTTGACCTAATCTCAAATGTTTAGGGCCGCTTTCGTTGGAGTACTCAGGTGAGCATTTGGGGACAATCTGTTTTTGGCATACTTAAGACATCCCAGATGACTCTATTGGAGCTTACCCCGTTCACCAGCACACTAGATTGTGGTGTTATATAGTTGGCTCGTATCGTTGCTAGGAATGAATCACAAAAAACAAATCTCTTTAGCGTATGGAATAATAAGTTGTTGAAGGCCTTTTCGGCATCAAACCCTAACAAAACCCCAGGTATTCGTTTGTTTGGTGGACTTGTTAGTGAGATGAATCACTCTACTTGCGTTGTCATGGGTCTGTCTGCCCTTAATAAATCCAGACTGATCCGGGTGGACCAGATCTGTCAGCATGTCTTCAATCCTAGAGGCCACGATTTTTTTTGAAGATCTTAGCATTCAGATTGAGTAAGACAATAGGTCGAGAAGAGGTACAAGAGTGGGGTTTTTTACCCGGCTTTGGGATGACTGAATAAGTGCTTCCCCCATTGACAGCATTATAGAGCCCGCCGCTCTAGAGGTCTGCTATATAGTAAAAAAGGGAGGTTAAATATGGTACCAGAGCAAAATGTTTTGTAAAATTGCGCTGTTAACCCATCCGACCTGGTGATTTATGGAGTTTCAGGGTTCTGATGACTTCCCGATCCACCTCCTCACTAATAGTTTCACCCAGATCCCATTTTGAGAGGCAGTGACTTGTGGTAGGTGTATGATCACTAAATAGTTGAATTGACTCACGGCAGAAGGAGAAGCAGCTCTGTGTAGTGTCTTATAAAAATTACCAAAGATCTTAGCTTTCCCCTCTTCAGAGCTTCCCAGTTCACCCTCGTCCGTGATATCTATGATCCCACTTTTTTGCCCTGTTAAAAGGATGTATGCTTGAGGCAGAAAAGCGTGAGCTCTGTTCTATAAGTATAGATGACATTGAGCTTCCCGCGTAAAGCAGTTACTTTCTTTTGTAGGACTAATGTTGGTTTAGCCTCATGGGCAGGTTCTACCTGTTGTACTTCTGTTTCTAAGGCACTGTAGTTCTTTGTTAAGCGTGAAGCTTAAAGCTAAACATTTGCCTCGAAGTACCGCTTTAAAAGTGTTCCAGTTGTTAGCAGGGGTGGTGTCGCTGGGATTGTTGAGCTGAAAAAACTCCCTAATCTCTTTTCACAAGTCATCCCTAAGAAGATTATCCCTTGTAAGGGAGTGGGGGGAAAACCTTCAGCGGTATCTCTGCGGTAAGCTACTCCAATCTAGTGTCACCGATATGGGAGCATGGTCCGAGAATCATTATGGGGTGGATGAAGGCCTCTCGCAAGTCCCGCCCAAGAGCTTGACTTACAAAGACATAGTCTAGGGTGGAATGCGTATGGTGGACTTGGGAGAAAAGGGTGTAATAACAGTCACTGGGGTGTAGCGATCACCATGCATTCATTAGGCCCATATCCTTTATGGCCTGTTTAAATGTTTTTGGGGAGCTGCTTGAGAGCGACCTGTGGGGGTTTGTTACTATCGACACAGAAGTTCCAAGCAAGATTGAAATCACCCAACTTGAGAATCTCCCATTCTGCAAAAACCCCTAGCAGAGACAGAAGCAAGTTAGTTGGAATTTGGAGCATAAATTGAAGCCAGGGTGCATGTGTTTCCCCTAAGCTTAGCCTTCACTAAGACAGTCCCCCATTCTCTGTCTGTTTTATAACCTTCCGGTTGAAATTTTAAGACGGTATGAAACATCAGTGCTACACCAATGTGTTTAGACAAGGCTGAAGATTTTTATAATACGGGCTAAGATTTATGTTGGAAACTATCTTCATTTTGTTTGAGATGTGTTTCATGCTGTGCTACACACCATGATGTTCATCTCAAAGGTGGTTCCATCATTTGTGGCGCTTAGCTGGAAAATATATGCCCTTAACATTCCAGGTAAGTCGTAATAACCATAGCGCATACATTTCAAAGATTGACTCCTCTATTTGCGTGAAAAGATCACTCTGCCCCTCCTCCCCAGTTTCCTCTTCCTTCTAGTCATTCCACCCTCCCTGTCCGCCTCCAGGTAGCTTGTGGCAACCCTTACCTTGCATCACACCCCAGCCGGAACAGAAAAGCAGACCATCCATGCAATCAAAAAACATCAAAACAGGACCAAAATCCTAAAGTGACAACTCGTCCCCGATTACTTCATTAGTAAAAAGATACATCTTGATGGGCGACTAGGTCCAAGCCAGCTGATGCTTCTATAGAGCAGCATCTGTAGTTAAGGTATTATACCACGTGCAGGAGGAGAAGAAAGAGTTCGAGGCATGTGGGCTGCAGAATTCATATCTGTGCATAGATCGCCGCCTAGTGTTAGGTCCGGATGATTGCACATTGTTGTCCTGGAAGAGTCTTTGAAGTATCACGAGATAGGTGGCTCCTCCCCTGGACTACAGTGCGCATGGGCATCCTCTCCATCCTCAGATTGTTTTTTTCCGCCATTGGGTTCGGATGTATATTTGCTAACTCAAGTTCGGAATCGATAGAAAACTTTCTTTTGGCCGAAAGGCCTATAGGTATCGTCGGTATTGTCTTTGCGATCGGTGCCGAGTACTCGTTCCAGCTCGATTCTCGAGCCGGACGTCAAGGAAAATGCCACGTGGCTATTCAGCTCCAAGGGCCCGGTCGACGCCAGAGGCCTTATTGACGATCGAAATGGAACGGAGCCCATTCAAGAGATGTCCCGTTTGCAACTCCAAGTATCCTCACATGTGTGCAACAAGTGCCTGTCTCCGTATCACGATGAAGCCAGCTGTATGGCTTGTTCTCGGTTCCGGTCCAAGAAAACACTTCGCCTTCGACGCGCGGCGCGAAAGGAAGCCCAACAGACAGCGCCTGATCCCGTGAACATCTTCGATGCTGAAGACGACGATGGGATCGAGCAGGAAGTTCAAGAGATCCAGTCGGATCCTGCGTCGGATGTTGACTCCATTTATGACGCAGAAGATGAGGAGTTGGTCGAAAATATCGAAGTCGTCGATGAGGTAGGAGACGACGATGAGGCCTTTGGGGCCGTAGACGATAGCTCAAGCGAGGAGCTAGGCCCGCCCGCTGGTTTGGGGGCCGACGATAAAACACTCGATAAGGCTCAGGGCGAGGGATCGCCACAAGGCCTTACCCAAGATCAAACAAGTAGTTCTACAGCCTCGCTTCAAGGCCCGGCTACGGACAATTTTAAAGAGCCATCGGTTGATCGATCGAAATCGAAACCAACAACATCGGTGACCACAAAACCGAAAGCACCGGAAACCATTCGAAACCGAAAGTGCAAGTTACTTTGATCGGATCGAAGGCTTCTGGACCGTCGGCTTCAACGCAACAAAAGAGTGCTATCGACACGGAGTGGTCGCTAAAGAGTGTCGAGACGAAATCCGGGGCACCGAAGAAAAAGGTCATGGACATCGACCCAAAGACGTCGGCGCTGAAGACCGTTGACACAAATAAAGGACTCAAAGCGCAGGACGCTACCGATCCTAAGCGTCGACTCGACAAAGCGAAAGTCAGCAAGGACATTGAGCACAAAAAACAACGTGGCTCTAAAGATCCCATCAAGTCGACACAACCATCCGCCTCTTTTTCAAAGCAGGTGTCGGACTCGCTGCAGCGCATAAAGGATAAAGCCATAGCTGTCGGACCAAAGGCCGCTCCACCCCCAAAAGCAGTCAGTAAGACTCCAAAGGCGTCTGCACCGATAAAGTTTATACTGCAGCCGCCGATAACACCTAAGGCATTTGCCCCACATACGGGCGTCGACCCGGCCAAGAAGGTGTCCATGGGGAAAAACAGTACAAAAGGGGGTGGTGATGGACGGAGCATCTGATTTAATCAAACACTCACACCCAGTCAAAAGATCTGGGTTTAATCCATCACCGTTCTTTAGCCCACTGGGGAAAACTGGGGAAAAAGCCTACAACTACTGAAAAGGCCACGAAGCATCGACAGCCTCTCCAGGAAGACCAACCGAGGCAATTCATCGACGCTGAAACTGGTAGACTTGTTTTAGAAGATTGGGGCCCCTGCCTAAAGTGATGAACCCTAGCAAGGTAAAGAACTTTTTTTTGGAAGGAATAAGTCAGGTTATCTACATTTATATTTTGTGAGTAAGCTAGACGCTGGTTATCTTTTTAAATCAAAAAATTCGACCAGATCATCTCTGTTCAGAATGTTTATTTATATTACATCTTTCTGTTTTTTTCTCCCCCTCCTTTTTTTTCCTCTTATTTCATTTCTATTGATTATACATATATTAACACTTTTTTGTTTTTTTTGTACACACACTTTTTACATATAATACATTATAGTTACTACACATTAGAAAATATTTAAAACATTCAACAATACGCAGAGAATATTCCTTTCAACGCGTTTCGGCCGTTCGCCTTCCTCAGGAATTCTGCATTTTTCTTTTTTTAATTCAATAGTAGCTATGATAATAAAAAGACAATATTTTAGTATTTACCCTTGTTACAACAGATTAATCATTTTCAACGTCTAGACATTTACTTCCTTTTTTTTCCCTATTCGTATCATGGATTGTATCAGTCATTTTTATTTTCTGGCTTTCCCTACTACCATTGGTCGGCCCTTCATGGTTCGGCGTTACTGTATCTATACTCTTCTATATCTATTTACAAGAACTGTACATTTATATACAAATTTTACAACATTTCATATACCTTTTGCACGGCTTACATTAAGTTTATCCATACACTTTTTACATTCAAACATCAGAACTCTGATTTGCTTGCAGATGGTAGCTCATTTTTAATAGGTTACATTTCAAAGGACTGGGGTCAGGGACAGAAGGGTCTAAGGAAATAGTAATTATCGGCAATTGTTATTTGCCTAGGTGGCTCTTTAGTGCTTGCTAATAGGTCTATGAAGATTGATCTATGTAAGATCATGTTTTCATATCTTACTGTTTGTATTACAAGGTCTATCTTCTTTCGTACCTTAGCTTTCCAGACTTGATTGCGTTTTAACTGGACCTGTAGCGTGTCCCTTGAGCGTGATACAAAGCCAAATTATAACTTCCTGTAAATAAGAGATGCACTCAATTTGTATAGATGTGTTAAGTGGCCCTGGCTGCATATATATTATTATGGAGAGGATTTAGCGAGATGGAGGTACCTGATTATTAGCGTGGCTGCCCAATGTATATTCTGCTATAGTTCATGGCCAGTCGCATTTGGAGAGATGCCTTTTAGACGTCTTCTGGATAATATTTCTGTAAGAAATATGTATTCATGTACTACCTTAACTTGCATGACATTCTCCTTTTCTTTACTAAATGTAAGGCAGAAAAACAATCTACCTGAATATAGGAGACAGCTCCGAGTATGGTTCTTCTCATCAAGTTAATGGTATCACAGTCGCTGTTATAAGGGCTGGGTATCGACTCGTATTATGCCTCTTAAGATTCTTCTGGCTATAATAACAAATTAAATGGCATATCAGCTGTTTTATATAATTAAACTAGAGCGTTCTTGTAATTATGGCCCTTCGTTTTTATCTATTTTTTTCACGTACCTTCAGCGTTTTAAGTTGGGCATTACGTCGTGTACCTCATCTGGATGCGGTGGATATCTGCAGCGTTTTTGCCTTCACTGGTAGACTTTCCATTCACAAGCGGAAGATCGTCCCAGAACAGCCAATGGAGTCCTATAAGATTCCATTAAAGAAGAAAAGGGATTCAGCAACGTCACCTCTTCTGTCTGAACCTCTGCAACCATATGGACGAGAGCCTGCTTTTTCTTCACCCACACATTCAGATGTGGATGTAGAAGATGCTTACAATGAGGAATACAATTATCCTATCGACACTGATCCAGAAGACCACACTGAACCCTGGACAGACGCTGTTGACCCAGGGGAGCCACAAACTTCCCCTGACAACAATGTCTATGCTGTTAAAACATCACCAACAGAAGACACGGCTGCGTTCAACGCACTTATTGAAAGGGCAGCAAAAAATCACGATGTCCAACTCCATACTGACCCTATCGAGGAGAATTTTTTATTTGACACCTTCTCAACCTCCGAGAACTGTCAAAATTCTACCCATGCTAAAAGGTGTCCTGAAACACGCTGGAGACATCTTTAAGGAGACCGCAAGGGCCAGAGTGACCCTTTAATCCGCTAGATGCATCTACTCAAAACATCATCTGTTATCTATTACATCTAGGTCAAAATCAAGGGGTGTGTGTATCTTATCCAAAAATTGTATGATTGGTGATCAATAGATGGCAAAATCTATAGCTGGGTCTCACAAAGTGCTTAAAGAGATCCCATCAGACTTCCACCCTGTACCGCCCTACATCATTTGGGAACCTTTAAGATGCACATGGGAGATCGAGTGCCCAGTGCACCAATCATACTATTTTTGGATAAGATACACACACCCCTTGATTTTGACCCATTGCTACTTTTTAGGTTGGTATTCAAGTCTGTGTTTGGGATGTAGCTTTGCGTGGTCATTAAATATTCCCACGTACCTTCTTTTGTTGTTTATATATCTATTACATCTATACAAATGCAATCTGGCCTACGCTTCCATTCGTATACATTTATCCGCAATGGCAGCTTATCTCCAAAATCGGCGGCATCTCTCACTATTCAGAGTGCCTGCCATCAAACCTTTTCTGGAAGGACTCAAACAAGTTATTAGTTATTCCTCCCAGGCACCCACCAGCACCTGTATGGAACCTAAATCTGGTCCTTACCTGGATGATGTATAAGTCCCATCATCCACGCAACTTTAAGGACAATCTCCCACAGGGCTAGTTTCTTCGTATAAGGAGAAACTGTAGTCAAAGAAAAGCTTTCTTTCGCGAAGCAGATGAACTAACAATTCGCTTAAAGGAAAGAGGATATCCTGGCAGTCTACTAAAGCGTGCAAAGGAAAGGGCATGGTACAATCCCAGGGCGAATTTACATGAGGTAAAGGAGAAAAAGGAAAATTCGAACAATATCGTGTGTGTCACTACCTACAACACCAAAAGTAATGAGGTGAAGAAAATGATATCAAAATATTGGAACTTGGTGGCAGGGGGACTAAAAACTGCAGAAAAAACAATCTTTGCATTCAAGAGAGGCAGGAATGTGAAGGACGAAGTGGTACATGCCTAGTTGGAACCAGAAAAGCAATCAGATCTTCGAAGTATGCTGAATCTGCCACCCATCATTGGTCATTATAAATGTGGCTCATGCAAGGCCTGTGACTGTTGCCAAGAAGGTGACACTTTCATACATGCAGATAGAACACAAAAACTCTGTGACTTCAGCAATTGCAATAGTACCAACCTGATCTATGCAATAATGTGCCTATGTGCCAAAGTATATGTGGGTCAAACTACACAGAAAATAAAGACATGTATCCTACAACATATGAGCAGGGTCAAATGTAAGACACAAGGGGCACCACTTGTCGAACATTTCATCCTTCAGAACCATACCCCACAAGACATAAAGTGGTGGGTGTTAGAAAAAGTACATGCCAATCCAAGAGGTGGTTCCATCTCACACTCTTTGAAATATAAGGAGTGTCGCTGGATACACTTGCTTGATTCATTGAGGAATGGATTGAATGAGATTGAGGAAACCAACAGACAAATGGGACAATTGTAAGACACCATTAGGTTGCCCTGGCTCTATTTCCAATATGTGACCAGATTTCATATTGATAGGGGTGTTTAATCCTGATGCGCCATCTGGCATGGCCTCACCACACGATATCCCTATATGATGTTTAACATAGTGTCATCTAATGTAATGTGATATGGTCACTTGTACCTTCAAAATTGTGGATTATTGCTCTAATGTGTAAGCATTATTCTAGGCAGAGGACAATCGTATATTATTATATCTAATGTCATGATGTTTTTAAAGTTGCAAGAGTGTGGAAGGTCTCGTTAATGCTGGGTATCGAACGTCCGTTGACCCCGTTCCCCTGGAATGAGATATTATTTGCTAGTAGTCCGGGCTAGGGCTTACGCGTTTCCTTATGTTGGTACGTCATGACGAACCAAAGCTTCCTATCACTATGGTAACGAAACAGCAGGCGTGGTGACGTGTGGCCGACAAGATTCGGCGCATGCGCTATCGCGTTCATCTAAGGTGACGAACAATAGCGGTGCCAGAGGACCGTAAGCCACATTGTTTTGGAGCCGCGCCGTTTCGAAGATCACTCTCCTCGGAGCCAAGCATCCGTTTTCCTAAACATATCTTTACAAAAAGGTAAGACCTGATATCCACCTGTGGGCCGAAATCGGGTGTATTTTTTTCACTCATTATCGGCAAACTCACGACCCTGAATCATTTCTTTCCATTACAGTGGAAATTGCATAGACTCCATTGCGCGTTTGGTAAATTCCTGTCCCGAACCGTCTTTGAATTCCAACTGGGTAGAATAACAACATCTACACCCAGGAGAGCCACAGCAGGTGATTTTCGATAACACGTAACAAAGGGCCATAACATTGGACAGATCACTAAACATATGCCCCCTTATATTCAGTTTGGCTTTAAACACTGGTGAGCCGTTAATTAGAACAACAGTCGGGCGCATTTAACTGCCACGCCGACAGGTAAGAAATGAAGGAATAGTGCTTTTATGAACAGGTGAATTGTCCAACACAATGAAAGCACTAACTAGGCTCTTCTCTTCCTTTTATTAGAACAGATAAATACAGTTCTATCCCCACCTCAAACCCGGCTGGATTTGCATGAAGGTGAGTGCTATTATGAGCATAGGCATGTGAGGCCCTTAGTCATTTTCCGAATCCATTCTTAAACAAATCATCTCCTTTAAATCTCTTAGGCTGTTTGCTGTCCCCCACAGTCCTGATGAAGACCCGTTGTTGACTCCTTATGTATGCTTGCTGAGGGTCGAAACGTCGAAGAATAAGTGGATTGGTTGCATTGATATTCTGTACTTAGTACTGACAAATGCAGTGTACCGTCTTATAATTTGAAATATGCATAGGCCACGTCAAATTATTTTTGTATCCCCCCTTGTATATAATATTTGTACAGTTTTTTGTCACTTTTGCGCCGTAAGCACTGAGCACTACAAGTCACCATTTGCACTATCTGTTCCCTTTTTGTACAGCCTATTTTGCAACTCGTATATGGTATAAGTATCTATGAATGACTACAATTTATAAAACAGTATATAAATACTTAGATGGTTTTTGGAGTCTGATTCTTTGCTCGAAATTCTACATAAACTATGAGAAAGTAAAAGAAATATTGTGCACTCGAATGAACCAATTGTTGATTATACAGATATGAATGTCAGCAGCCCTACATGCCAAGAACAGATGCATACTGGTAAGTAGCATATTCGCTCCCCCGCCCCCCCACCCCCATCTCCACCTAGACCAGCTCACAGGCTCCACATTAGAGTGAGCCTCCTCTCTATTGTCGCATCCCCTGGAGCAGCAAAGGGTCCAGTTGTTCGGGGCTTTTGGTCGTTTCACTAGTCCAGGCTACTAGCTACAGGGCAGTGTGAATCACTTGTTGCCGCCGAGGAAGAAGCAGGGTGAAGTTGATAATAACTATTTGTGGCAGTTTAGCATTTTAGTTACTGGTGAGGACGACGCCACACACCTGCTGCCTGGACCCTAAAGTGCTATTTTGGGGGGCCACTCGTTTACCCTTTGTGGATGTAGTCTCAGGAGCTGGGATGTGCAGGAGTGACAGCGCCTCGGCTAAATCTGTGACATGGCGGGATGTGATATGTAGTTCAAAGGCCAGTCCAAAGGGGTAGTCCATCGATCTTTGACATGGTCCTGTCGCAGTTTGTCGGTTACTGGCCAGATCTGTTGACGCTGAGCCAGCGTGGCAGAAGCAATATCTTGAAAACCCCCGATATGCAACCCGTGTTTGTCTTTGGCAGCTTGAAGGATAGCCTCTTTTACTCTGTTGGAGTGACGTTTCGTCAACACGTCCCTTTGGCGTCTTTTCCTGCCGTTGATTTGCATGCCCACACAATGGACCCTATCCAGTTTGACTTTCACTGTCGCCTCTCCAAGTAGTTTTGAGAATAGACCTGTCACAAAGGATTCTAAATCGGGGCCCTCCACACTTTCGAGATCTCGGATACAAATCTTTTTATGTTTGATCGATTTCCAAATCTTCGCACTTTAAGAGGGTTGTTTGTAGCTGAGAGTGTGTGAGGTCGTCCATCTGGCTAGTGCAGCTTTCCACCTCCAAAGTCTTTGTGTCCAAGTCCAACAACTGTGTGCCCACCAAGTCCATATCTTGATGTAGAGAGGTAAGCTTAGTATTGAGATGGGCTTTCAGAGTCTCCAGAGAGAAGGCCAAATTCTGCTTTGAGCTCTAGACCTAGTTCGTTTTTTAATTCCTGCAGGGAGTTGAGTAGATTTTCTTTAGTGAGAAACCTGATTTCCTCAGCAGACTTGGCAGTGTGGGTTCCTTGTGTCTTCTCCTGTGTAAAATAACTGAAAACTCCGAACCGCATCTTTGGAGTCATAAAGACACTCGGTGTGAGCCAGGAGTTTCTGCTTGGCTATGAGGGAAACCAATAATAAGACGTCTATTATATGTAGGTAAAGTTCAGCAGAACAGTGAGAGTGCCTGCAGGCAGAGAAGTTAGCCTATGATTTTCTTGGCCCAGCACCTTTATGGAGACTGAGCCGGAGTAGCAGACCCATTGAGGTAATGGAGAAATCGATGCAGAGTACTTCTACGGTGTGCCCCCCCACGGCATCCCCTGGGTTGATGCTGCAAAGCCTGGGCTAAGTTGTTGGCCTCTCCTTCTTTACAGATATTCCGTATGCCTTGTTGCCAGTATTGCCTCTTGTGTAACACTGGTGCCTGTTTCTCCCCAGGAATTGGTATCTTCTCTGAGCTAGATCAGCAGGGTCAGCAAGAGGCAGTCTCCCGAGGAAGATTATCAGTGAGCAGGCGAGGGAATCCCTGGTCTGCTACTCTCCTAGTCTCGCTATTTGGGTCACTTGAAGCTCGTGTAGAGAAGCCAAGTCTTCCTCAACTGGTCCCTCAGTGAGCAAGTTTCTGCATAGAATTTCAGTAGCTTGAGGCAGTTTGTGGCCTTGTGAGCAGGTATTTCAAATCCTGTGTACAGCTGTAGATCCGGCTGAGGGTTCAGTGAGTTGGTCCAAAGAACCGTTGGTATTAAGCAGAGGCCCCCACAGACGTTCAGAGCCAGGTCTCCTCTTGTGTACAGAGAGTGTCATCGCCGACTGCCATTTTGAAGTCAGGCATGCTAGTGCTGGAGTGACTGGGACCTTCATGCCGGGTGTCAAATTCTGTTGCCCCCTCAAGAACCCCAGCTCTTTTAAATAAGACTTCTTACCTCACCACCTTCCTCTCTCTTCTTTCACTAGGATGCGTCCGCGGGACAGGGCTCTAGGTGGCAGGGTCGCGAAGGCCAGGAGCAGCGACGCCTCGCTCACTGGTGCTCTTAGAGATGCGCAGGTCTCTCCATACATATCTTGGCATTATTAAAGGGTAGCGAATAAGATTGCACGGGTGTACCCAGTTAGTGCTCGCGCCGTCCCTTCGGCCTCTCTGTGGGTCCCTGGTTGAAAGCCTCACGCTGCCATCTTGCTGATTAGGCCTCTCTGCTCATCTAACTGCATCCAGCTGGTTGAGGTGGGTAAAAACTGCTGCTACCACTGCCTCAGCGATCCCCCTTTGTCTGTAGTAGCCTTGAGTGTGCAAATTATGTCAGGGACAGGGACAATACCGTAACTATACTTATGGGAGCAGCAAAGCCTTCGTGGATTGTGTCAACTCTGCCGTCTTGGTTCGCCTACACCTCCCCCACCAACCCCCCCTCCCCCATGAGCAATTCCTATGCACAAAGCTGCAACTACCAACGAGCATCCTTGTATGTGCCAGGCTCTTCTAAGTATCAACAGTTTCAATTCATCCCCTGAACTAACTGTTAAATGTCAAAAGACCAGTAGGTGCGCTTTCCGTGCAAAACCTCAAGCAGCCACCAGAAAGGGCCCTTGACCAACACTTGCTGGAAGCACCAATGTTGAGGAGATATACTATAAATGTTATGTAATTTTTGAAAAACAATTGAGCCCAACAAAGGACAGTTTGGCCTCAAAATAAGGCCACTTAGCAACCCTGTTTAAGTCCCACACCACACCCAACATACAGACCAATTATCCTGAAGTCCATGTTGAACCTACTTTCCGTCATGGGCCCCGGGGAATCATGGTAGGGCAACCTCCTCAGGCTCCATGAGCACTCCGGTATACAGGCATTCCTATTTCTGGTGCACGGAATGAACCTACAAGTGATGCTGCAGGTCTTTCTGCTATGAACTATGGTGTGGGGGGTTCAGGCACCGGTCTGGAAAACAATCCCCCCTTAATTGCAGTGGTTAGGCAGAGCTGTATGGACATGTCTCGTGGGGAAAACAGTCCTGCATAACAAGCCCAAAATCAATGATCCTAAATTTACCACCAGAAGCCTGCCCATATGTTCTGATAATGGCAGGAGTGATGCCCCTAAAACATAATCAGAGACTTGGTGCACACAGAAATTTCAAAGTTGCAGATGGAAATTAGACTTTAATAGTTCGGAGGGTAGGCTGGAGTGGCCCCTCAACAAAAGATCTCGCTGGAGACTGCATTGTTGGCTTCAGACGCCCATGCCATGTGGGGAGATTACTAGGCATGAACCCAGTGGGGGTACCAATCGGATCCAACATTGTTACATAACTCCTTGGATATTATTACAAGCTGCCCAAACAGGCTGTATGCCCAGCGTCACATGACTGCCAACCTTATCCATTGTGGGGCTAAATATGTAACAATAGGTATGCTGTTTCATCAGACTGTAATGAGATTGGTTGACAGCGTCCAGGCCGACTGAAGAGGATGTCTCGATAATCAGGCACTCTGACTACCGAGTTGCAATCAAAACTCCTCTGTGTCAGGCACATGCTGTGTCACTTGAACCTGCAGCTTCGGTTGAGCCTGAATGTCCAGTGATAACTTTAAGGCACTTGTGTCCGAAAAACACATTGCCAACTGAAGTCACGCATGCTAAATGTTGCCAAATGAGAATTTTAAGCTGGAACATTGCAGGCCTCCATTTAAAAATAACACTCCCAGACTGGCAATTGTACGACATCTTGTTAATGCAGGAAACTTGGGACACTAACCCTGCAGTATTTGAAGTATTTCTGTAGTTTAGCATACCGGCCGCTCCATCCCTCTCGGGTCGAGCTTCAGGAGGATTAACCATATGGATTAACCCAATGGTTCCCAAACTGTGCACCGTGGCTCCCTGGGGAGCCGTCAAACCTAGACAGGGGAGCCATGCACCAAGCACTTTAATGCATTTAATGTTGACAAGTCTGTTGGCTTCAGTTAAACAAATTAGACTTAAACGCATGATGTTTAACGTAGTGCTCTGTATATACTATACCAAAATGAGGTATAGTGTGCAAAAAGTCCAATCGAACCCCAAAGGTAGGCAGAGGTAAAAGTAGATAGCACCTTGTATTCTATTTGTGGTAGTGTGGGCGAGCAGTAAGGCTTTATCAAAGGATAGTGTTAAGCATTTGTTGTACACACTCAGGCAGCCAAATTATGTCACACCCTCAAAGACTGAACTCAGACCAATTTGATTTATATTAAAATATTATTTAGTTGTTTTCATTTCCTAGAAACAAGCAAACCTGGCACACGTAAGTGTATATTATACTTTTTAAGGCAGGTTGAATAATACAATCAAGCTGAATGAAAATGACTTTGTTACTGGTTTGTAAATCATTTCAATACAGTCAAGATTACTTTGAATTACTTTGCGATTGCTTTCTGCTTACCTTTTTCTTCTCAGTGTGATACACCTAGATATCACACTGGGACAGTTCCCACAGAAAAGGTTAGTAAGCAGTTTTTTAGTTCTTTGCCGTTTTCTCAAATTTCAATACAAAACCAACTTGACACTTAAAATATTTTTTCAGTAAAACCAGTCAATGTATTCCTATGGAGAGGAATGAAGTTATCGGTTAACAGGTAAGTACTTTGTTAAAAGAAAAAGAAAAATGTAAATCCAGTATTTGTAAAGAACGAACAGCTGCCTGAAGGCATCCCAGCGCTGGGGGCTGTCGGTAAGATTAAGAAAGCTATTGCCCAGAGTCACATGGTGCTGGGCTGACCTGCCGCCGGTGCTGGGGAACGAACCGTGAGCCCCAGATTCCAGCATCAGTCGCCCTGGCTGCGGCACCACACCACTTCCCTGGGAGTTGTTATTCTGGGGTTAGAGCCATGGTTCCCTCTGGGTCCAGGATGCACTCTCAATACACCCTCAGTGGCACTATGTGGCTGGGTGTAGAGTGCTGTTGCCCAATATTATCCATTGGGGTTAGGGGGCCTCCAGTTGCTGGCTGCTCACGAGCAGGCCACAAGGTTGTGGGAGCAAAGCTCCTGGGGTTTAGCTCAAGAGAAAGGGGGATCTTAGTTAGCACCCAAAGTTCACTCGAAGCTGCGAAGAGGCGGCTGGGTGCTGTTTTGGTGTTGGTTGCCCTGATATTTTCAATGGGGATTGTCGTTTTTGGTTTTTAGCGGCAGACTCGGTCCAGGAAGACGTCCGGGAGGAACCAACAGCTGGGCAGGTAAGTTGGAGGGATCAGGATGTATGTGCACCTCGGGTTCTTTTCTCCAGTGTGCAGGGCGGTTGGATTGAGGGGTGTCTTTTGAAGTCTAATTTCCCCTTACCGGGCCGCTTGCGGTTGGGGGAGTCTCCATGCAAAGGCTGCAGGCTACGTCAGGTCGAACTGGAGGATCAATCCATGGTGGACTCGAACTCTGGAGCGCGGGGGGCCTTGCTGGGACCAGTGAGCCACTCACACTCGGGCCATAGTTGTCGAGTGCACTATTCTTGTCCCCAGGTTTCAGGTTTCTTAGTTCTCAGCAGGCTTGGAGTCTTACTTGACTATTTGTTTTGAACAGAGCTGCTGTTCACTAGCGATCCAGTCTTTGTTGAAGGCAGTCAGTCCTCCCAGGGGTTCTGGAGGTTGCTGGCTGCAGGACGTTGCAACTTTTGGTGCATGATTCTGGAAACTGCAGGCAGGCCGATAGGGCTGAGGCCAAGTCAGTTCTTCTCTGAAGTCTCCTCTGCTGGGCGTCTTCTTTCGTTCTTCTTTTTCTTAGGTTGTGGGAATCTGTCTTCTTGGTTGAGGGCTGCCCCCTAGATACTGTATTTAGGGGGTGTATGTATATATATATATATATATATCAGTTAAATGGGGGTGAGTGTTTGCAATGATCAACACTCCGTCCATCATCCCCTTTGGTTTTGCTTTGTTCGCCCCAGTTGGCAGGGTATGCCCAGACGTGGGTCCCTTGCTCACTTTGCCACTGGATTCAAGCTAGCCTGGCTGATGACGGCTGATTAGCCAGAAACCGGTCCCAGGATGCTGGTTTCCAGTCCATGGAAGACATGGCTTGGCAGTTCGGGCTGGACGGTTCCCATGCAGCACAGGGTCAGACTGATTTGCATAGGGCCATGTCTGAAATGGGGTGGCAGAGTGAGCTAAAGAACGATTATGGATTAAACCCATATCAGTTGACTGGGGGTGAGTGCTTGCAATGTTCAACACTCCGTCCATCACCCCCTTTGGTTTTGCAGTGGGTCAAGGGAGCCATGGGTTGAAAAAAAAAACTGGATTAACCTGGCAGCCATGTGGCACTATTATCAGCACAAATGTAGGCGATCACTAACCAATTGAAATATCACTGGATGTGCCAACTAGGGAGTATTTCCAAATTATAGATGGTCTCAGCAACCTATCTTCATCTACAAACAACCTTAGGCTCCACTGAAAACTGTCCAACCCCCCCCCCCCCCCCCCCCCCCCCCCAATTTCTGGGAAAACTAATTTCAGAGAATATTGAGTTCGTTTTGGGGTGCCTGGTGGATGATGCCAAAATTGGGGCAGTGTACAGCTCCTCGTTGCTTTTTGTTCCAGGACCAGACAGTCCTTTTCTAAACTCCTCAAACCAGCGCTTTAGACCCTGCAGTGGTTTGACCATGAGCGCTCTCTGACTAATATTTTTTGCGTAGAACCTCAAATAGGAGGACTAGAGACCTCGCTGCTGTGGCCACTTTGCAGAAGCAATACTAAACAGTAACAATTGGGGTCGGAAAGAAGTCATCACTCAGCAGTGGGATACACTAACACATACAGACCGGTCAAAAGATAGCAAATCCTTCTGGAGAACTGTGTCAAGAGTGCAATCTATAAACCGACAACCCCGCTTATCAGTTACCATATAAAAAGTGAGGTATGGGTGGCTCATTTCTCCCAGATCAGTTCAGTTACGAGACAAACCCTAATATGCAAGACCATAAGGATTCATCCTCATTTATGTGGGTCTCTTTACAAAAAGTCACTATCGCCATGAAGTGGAACGTGAGGGGTAAGTCTGGGCTGGATGGTGTCCCTATTGATTTAATTAAATGCAATTTGAACATCTGGGCCCCATTGTGTTACCAACATGTTTAATAGTCTAAGTCTTCCACTCTACCAGACTCCTGGTTCACTTATTATCGTTCCAATTTAAAAACCGATATAAACCAAATTGATATCACCCCATTTCATTGATTAGTATCCCAGCTAAAATTCTTGTAGGGTTCTGTATAACAGGATAGCGTAGTGGGTCAAAGATAATAACATCTTAAACGCTTGTCAATATGGCTTCCGTACTGGTATTGGCACAGTAGGGCACTGCCTACATTTGTTTCTAATCAATGGAAAATACACAGCAGCAAAGTAGACCTCATTACATCTTGCCAATATAGACTTGTCCATGGCTTTCGACTGTAAGTCAATTGAAGCTGTGGCAAATACTCCTTGAGATGGGATTCAACTCGACACTTGTGCATTTATTAGTATCCTTGCACACAAATACAAAAGCCACGGTCAGGTTTGGCTAAAACTTTGAAGTGTCGCAAGAAATAAATATAGGGCGAGTCTGATGTTCCCAAGATAAATGACATCCCTCTCCCTGCATTGCTTCATGCAGACGACTCTTTACCAATCTTCTGCACACCTAATGCGCTGCATCTGCTAGTCCATTCCTTTGTGCGATTCATGGCCTACCTCGATCTGTTGACAAATTTTACTAAAACATTTATAATAACAACTGGTCCTAAGCACATTCCACTCTTGAGCATTACAGTTGGCCCCAACTCTTTATCAAGCACAAGTGTTTCTTCTTACCTTCAGCTTTACTGGTTCATAGGTCCTTCAGATCTCACAGTGCAAGGCAAAGTTATCTAGAGCACTTGACTCACACCTCAATTTCCCATTCCCATGCCCCCGGGAAGCAGGGCGCTTGCCACCGGGTGTGCTTACCCCTGTGTTGCAGATATATTATTATTATTAATAATATTAAATAAAATTTGTACCGTGCACACCTACCGGAGGTTTCCTTGCGCCAACGGACACAGTACGAAAGAGAGGACAACCGTACTGATTGAATAGCCAGGTTTTGAGGCCTTTACGAAAGTTCTTGTAGCTGATTTTGTGACGGAGTGGTGTCGGTAGCGAATTCCACAGCACAGGGGCCAGATAGGAGGACCGTCTGCCGATACGTGACAGTTTGAACCTCAGAACTATAAATTTGGCTTGAGATGAGGATCAGAGCAGTTGTGTCAAGAGGGTATGTCTGGGCTCAGGTGCACAGGTATTGGGGTGCTGTGCCCAGCTTGATCTTATACATATAGTATAAGGCCTTAAATTTAGTACGGTTCTCTATCCTGAGCCAGTTGAGGTTCTGGAGAGCGTCTGAGATGGGGGACATTTTTGGCACATGGCAAAGCAGTCTCGCCGCAGAGTTCTGAACCACTTGCAAACTACCTCCTTATTGGCTCCTGGGTACAGTACGTTGCCATATTCCAGCCTAGACATGATCAAGGCCTGAATCACGGTTCTTTGTGTGGGACCATGTAGCATCCAGAGTATATACACTGCCCAATGTGTTCTGATAGCATCTTATTGGGCGGGAAATCTGGGGGATTGATGAAGGCATGGCCATGCAGAGGGAAGAAAATTGTTTCTGCAAGAAAATCTTGCCTGTTCCTATTATTTACTTTCCATTTTATCTGGATAAGGAGTGACTGCATCCATACCAAACTCCCTTTGTGGCTATCCACGTGGAACTCACTCACAAGGGACATCATTATTGACTGCTTGGCTTGTGACGGGGGCGTCTCGATTTCATTGTTGGCATACTTTAACCCCTTCGATGCTCATGACGGAACGGTTCCGTCATGACCACGCCCGTTGTCATTAGGGCCCAGCACTGGCGGTAAATCTGCACTGCACGGATGAGGTTAAAAAATCACTTGAAAGGATTTGCTTAGCCTAAATTTTCTTTGATACAAAATGTCACGTTGTCCCTGGTAGAAAGGAAGTACAAGCTTTATTATTCTCCCACTAATTATTTGTGGAACATTAGTGGGAAGTGGGAGCGCTCTGTTGTTAGTTTGCTTTAGAGCTGACCCGATTAAATACTCACTCTGCTTCTCTCTTGCGTATCAGTGTAAGCTTGACTCAGTGTGTCCATGTAACTATGTCTTAAGCCAATCAATGATACATTTTCTCTTTTTTCTGTGTTTTTTTTATCAAACCTATACTAAAATGTTTAGTCCCTTTTATTAAACTTTGAAACCTTCGAAACTGTACGCAAGCTTACCCTTATCTCCAACAATTATCCGATGAAAACTGTATATGTGTAAGCTTATTTTTTCCCGCACCAGTGTGATCCCGGGCATAATGTATTTTGATTAAGTCTGTTTTGATGTGTTTTATCTTTTTTTAAACCGATTAATTACTTGGTGTATTTTGCATGCTTATTTTTTTGTATGTTTTAAGAAAATGTGGAAGAAATGTTGGACTGGCACCGCCAGTCTTTTTATGTTCTTGTATACTGGTATGGTTCCTTTTCAACCAAATAAAGTTTTATTGATTAGTTATCTCAAGTAATTATAACTCATGCCGTAAGGTAACTATAGCTTGCACCTCCGCAATGCAGTTTTTTAAATCAATTATGTTATTGCAAATGTTGCAGTGATAATATTAATGATGTCATAGAACATGTCATATCTAATGTAATTTGTGAGGTAATTAGCAGTACATGGTGAGGGCTTGAGCTATAGTTACCTTAGGGCATGAGATATAGTTACTTGAGATAGCTATAGATGGTCAATTTCTGTGGTTTTGTTAGTTTAAAAATGTATATTTTAATCACCTTGGCTGCTAGCGATATTTTTCTCCTGTGCTGCATCCCCAGAATCCCCATTGTTCATGACGAGCTCAACTCGTCATCAGCACAGCTCAACTGTGCCTCATGACGAGCTGAGCTCGTCATGAGCATCGAAGGGGTTAATTGACATTTTCAAGTAACTATAACGTCCCTTTAACTTTCTTTTTTTCAGTGAATTTTTCTAAGGTTTTAAAAAAAATGCGAAGTAAGATAATATTGCCATACATAAATATAACCTCCATGTAACTTTTTTTGGGTGAGTTTCTAGTTCTTATTAAACGTAAAGTAATATGGTATTACCATACATAACTCCAACCCCATTCTGCTTTTGACTGGTGTCTGAAATGCTGGCACTGAAAGATGTAATAGGATATTGGTGTGTGATCCGCAGTGGTAGCTAGGAGATTGTGACTGGTTAAGGGAGGAAGGCACACTGTCAAGACCTACCACTGTTGCTATAATCTAAAGGCCTAACCGGATATAAAAAACTTGCCTTCTACTAGTGTGGCTCCAGACTCTTGTATGAAGACCCTGTCCTCCAACTAAAACAGAAAGGTGTTTGGTGGATGAGATTTTTGTAGCTTGCTCGTAGTCTACTGAATAATCTTAGCGGGTGGAATCTAAGTAGAATAGATTAAGAAATATATTAAAAACGGTGAATTTATGGTCAAAGAGAAGTGCAGAAACTTTTGATTTCAGAGTCGATGCAAATCTTCTCCAAAGAAGACAAGAATTTAAGATTATTTTTTCTCTGCCTCTTTTCTTTGGAAAAGGAAAGGTGGATCCTTGAATAATCCTGGGCCTGTGCTGGGTCACCCTCTTCCTTCTCAGCAATTTCAAGTTATTGGGCACCATCTTCTCACCTTTGCAGATAGGCGGTTGGCTGAGTGGGATTTAAAGTCCTCCTACTTCCAGGTGCAGCACAAATCACATCAGCTGGTGCATTTTACCACTGTGCTATCTTACCTGTTTGAAAATGTTTTATTCTGTGCAGTATTCAAATTGTTTTCTGATTCATAAAGTTGTTAGAGTAAATACAAGGCATTACAATTATACTGCATACAGTATGGTACTGAAGTAAGGTGAGTGTCGGCAATTATATGGATTGCAAAGTGTGCAAAACGTTTTCCAAACCAATAGCGTACTTATTATATAGAGAAAACTGGAGTATTTTCTTAAAGTAGAGAGTAAATAAAATGGAGAGTGACTGATAAAAGGCTAAAGAGAGGGGGGAAAGTAGTAGAGGACAGTCAGTGCTAACAAATTAATTTTTGTTTGGGGGGATTTCATTAGGAGTACCATTTATAGATTTTCTTTTGTCAAATAGTGTGGTAGGAACTTATGGCAGTTTGCTTTATCGGAATGCGGAAAATGGCCTTACTTAATTGTCTTCAGAGATCGTGAACCACTCTATATAACTGGAGCTAATATATCTTTATCCAAGATGTATTTATCCCTGATGACTCATACTAGCACAAACCCAGGGTGGATTGATTGAGTTGGCTGGGCTATGAGCTTTTGTGGTTAGCCTTTACAGGTGCACGGTTTGAAGCATGTGTGGTGGCAAGTCACAATTTATGAAGTAGTTTGATTAATTAGTGATTTGTATATTGCTGGGTCATGAATGCTGATATTGTAGGACATACATCCTATTACTGCATGTGTCCGTCTCACAGCACACTGCAGGTTATAGATGGTAGTTGGAGCACAGCGGCGAGCCATACAGGCGATTGGCAGAAAGCTGAGTCGACAAACGCTTTTACTTGCATTGGCTGCCATTTTAGGTTCTGTGCCCCAGAAGAGTGAAGTCAATATTGTCTTAGAAAGGGGGTTGGGAGCACACTGCCTCACAGTCCCAGCACAGTTCACCCCTTTGGATCCTGGTAAATACAGTACACAGTTCACATTTACTTCAAAATTAGCTGGAGTGTTTCACCAAAGTTGGTGCAGACATTTCTGTATATCTCTAGACACGTGTTTCTGGGTTGAGCCCTTCAGCAGTAAAGAGCAGTAGTATTAGAGAGCAAAGAAAAATCATCTGGGGTTGCTGGAAATGCTGCCAAGTTCCTCTCAGGTCACAGTACCACTCACAGGCACACAGGTGCATCTCCAAAACTCGTCAGCTTGCTGGCTCAAGGAAGCCTTTTAAACGGAAAGGGGGTTGGGAGCACACTGCCTCACAGTCCCAGCACAGTTCACCCCTTTGCATCCTGGTAAATGCAGTACACAGTTCAGACTTACTTCAAAAGTAGCTGGAGTTTTTCACCTAAGTTGGTGCAGACATTGCTGTACATCTCTAGACATGTGTTTCTGGGTTGAGCCCTTCATCAGTAGAGAGCAGCAGTATTGGAGAGCAAAGAAAAATCATCTGGGGTTTTTGGAAATGCTGCCAAGTTCCTCTCAGGTCACAGTGCCACTCACAGGGGCGAACTGTGCTGGGACTGTGAGGCAGTGTGTCCCCAACCCCCTTTCAATATTGTCTTACTCCAATCTTTGCGGAGTCATGTACCTGAATGCTGGTTATTGGTATCAAGTTGGGAAACGCCAGGCTTTTTTTTTAATAAGAGTTCAGCTCCCTGAACCACGCACAATTTTCCTGCGGCTCAGTCTGATTTTGAGAACATCCGTAGTGGTGCCCAGCACTGATGTGTAGATGTTAAGTTTTCAAAGATATGCAGTAAAATTTACATTGTGAGTCCCTCTCCCAGCATGCTGGAAACCCCTGGTGGTGCAGAGCAAATTAGGGAGATTGCGGAGTTGGCCGCTGTAGTTGCCATTTTGGTTTATCTATCCACAGTGGGGGTGGGCAGAGCTCGTGGAGTTGCATAAAAACTGTCGAATTCCGTGAAGTGCTGCGAGCAGGTGGAATTCAGCACTTTTTGCTGCTCATGCTGATTTTTAACACCTGGAGATTGTTCAGCATGAATAACAACTCGTGTCGCATCAGAGCGAGCTGCTTTTTTTTACCGTCAAGTAGATTTTCTACTTGAGCGGCATCTTTATCAATGTAACTAGTTGTGATCTACCACCTGCTTTGAGAAAATCTTGCCAGGTGACATTGTAGCACTTGAAAGCCGCACTAGGGGACACACGATTCATGCTTGCGCTTGACATCTTAATGTTGGTGTGATGCACACTAGAAACACAAAGTTTTGCCGAAATTCCTCGATGCTCGCGTAACGCGGAATGGGTAAAACTCCGAGAACTCTACTGGCAGAGCAGAATTTTTTGCCCACCCCTAATCCACAACTAATTGAAGACCATGAATCCTTAGAGAGCCATGGATCCTAGTTTGGAAGTGATGGGTGCGGAATCACAAGAGTTCAGGCTGCATGCAATTCTCCTACAGTGCCATCTGTGCATTCCAGCAGCCTATAAGGGAGGCTATGGTGCTAGTTCATAGTTATAAATATTTAATGCCCCGCTTCCAATTCACAGCATGTGCCTCTCTCGCAGCAGGGCATTTGTGGTAGTCCGGTCACCAGTGAGCGAAGTGAGAGATCAGCATAACTTTGAGCCAAGTAAAGCTCTTACCCAGCATAGGCTGCCGTTTTAGAGGGACAACTCCCCTTTTGAGACCGACATGGTTGCTGAATAGCTATGACACTTCCAGCGTGCATAGGGTTCCCCTCACTGGTGGGTAGGCAGAATTTATGGGATCTGCATGCTGGGAGTTAACCCTGAACAGCCATTTTGCTCTGGCTTGGCAACGCCTCTCAATGTTTTCTATTTGTAATAAATATGAATAAAGGAAAAATCAGTGGAAGATCTCTTAATTACGTATTTATTAACTCTGCAACATTTTATGCATGCAGTCCCGACCCCGACTGACCTTACACATATTCAGTCATAGAAACAACTGCGATTGTTAAGAGAAGAGTTATTGGGGTCCTCTTCCCTAAAGTAAGTCAGGTAGAGTATTACCTCTAAGAGTTTTCCTGTAAGATACAAGGAAAGGGGGAGTATCGCCCGAGAACTTCAGTGTGTGCTGCTTTCAGAGAATAAGATTTATGGGCTCCATCTTAGTGTTCTACGGACATTAAAAGCAGGCATGGTTTTACTGTTTGTGCTTACTGCCTTTTGAGACACCTGCTACACTGAAGTCCAGGCTAACACCTTGTTTAATATGTTTGTTTTTGTCAGTTGCTTTCTCCACTTTCCAGTTGATAGTGCGTTCAGCGCTTTGATTGTCTGTAGTTGGACTTGGGACTATATCGTGTGGCTGCTTTCCAGAACTGTTACATCGAGTCCCCGGAAGGCCTAACACGAAAACAAACGCTGGCCTGAAATGTGCCGTATTAATGGACATGGCTCTGTTCGTCCAGTGTGCTCTTTTCAGACATTGCTCTGTTAGTCCGGCATAAAGTACATATCTCCTATCAAGCCATTGGCTCATCAGACTGCCAAAGGTATAATCTAGGGAAAAAAATCTTTACTTTTGTGCAGAAGCCGCTGCCTCCTTTACACCAACTTGTCTTTATGAAGAAAATCCTATCAATGTTTTTCGAGTTCCTGCTCATAACGATTAGGACAGATGAGCATGGTTCTTTGTTATATTCGCTGTTATACTTTTGATATCTTGAGACACACATTTCAGCAATCATTTGCGGGCAAACGTGTCCACACCAGATTGACTCTCTTCCCCGTAAAACAATAAAGAAAGCCACTGCTTGCCTTTTTTCTGATTTATCATACCTTACATGGACGCCTTTGTTCCGCCATAGACTGTTTTAGGCTTGTTTGCCATAAGTAGTGTGGCCTGCATTTTAGGAAGATTTGCCCCAGCTGGCTGGTATGCGGCTTGATGTACAGCATCAGCTCCGGCTTGCACAAAGTCAGACAAGGATTACAGAGCAGTACAGTTCTACGTTATTGATAGCAAGGCTCTAGATGCGTACTAATGCCAACACATCTTTTATTGTGTGTACATATTTATCAGGCAGATTATGTTCTGACATGCCTTGTCACAACTGCTGAAAAAAGTGAATGCTCTGACTTATCCGATTTGATGGCTGGTCAGCTGCTAAGGATGAGCTCTGCCTTGGAGTCCCCTCTTCAGTGCATACATTAACGTAATTATTTTTCTCACCCAGTTTGTCCTTCGGCTGCTTCTGGTCTGCCAGATGGTCCTAGATTTGTTTTTCATTAAAAAAATATATATAATTATATTTCTTGTAGATTGTCTGTTGTGGCAGAACTGTCTGATAGATTTATGTTTGTAAAAAGTGTTATGTAAACTGACAGGTCGTTAGAGGGGAGACAGAAGACGCGTTGATATTGAAATACTTATTTTTAAATCTGCCTTATCCCCTAAACATACAAGAATGGGTGCTCTAGTATATCGCCCTCCTGGACCCACTACTAACTTCTCGAATATTTTACTTGAGACTCTCGCACCTTATGTCTGTAATGACAGAGATTTCCTTTTAATTGGAGATTTTAACATACATAGTGAGCTGAAAGATTGCACAGAAGCACAATCTATTCTTAATGATCTTCTTCTATTAGGACTGAAACAATGCAATGAGGGCCCAACTCACTTAGCCGGGCATACCTTAGACCTTATTTTAGCTAATTTTTCTTCTGTTATTTGTTCCCCTCCCACCCAAGTCAGTTGGACCGACCACTTTATTATTGAGTTCCATACCCCTTACCCAAAACCTGTCTCTCATGGGTCAATGTCTCTTCCTAGTGTACGAAGACAATGGCACAAAGTCAACAAAACTGCCTTTTCGAATAAATACATTGAACCATCCCTCACCTCAATGGACCATATAGAAAATGCCCTTAATAAATTCGAAAAAGCCTTAACATCTGCCATAGATGCTGTAGCCCCCATGAAAAAGTTTAATCCACGGCCAGCAAAAAAACAGGAAGTGTGGTTCTCTGACAATCTTAGGAAATTAAAACTAACAGCTAGGAAGTTAGAGAAAAAGTGGAGAAGCTCTCACTTAGATATCGATAGGAGTATCTATTGGGAATCTTTAAGCACATACCACAAAGCTATTCGCACTGCAAGGAAAACCCACATAACATCTCTTATCTCTGAAGCAGATAATTCCCCCAGGGTTTTGTACCAAATATTACAGTCCTTTGTCAAACCTACAGCTAGCGAAAGTCCTGACATTTCATCTCAAAAACTTTGTGATGAGACATCCCAATTCTTCTCTAACAAGATAGATCTGATCTACACGAAAATCATGCACTCTAACAAAATCATGACTTGTGAGGCAGACTTTGCTTCATATGACATAGAGAGTAACCATAATGACCATTCTTTGGATATTTTTCCCCCTATAACTTCCAAGGAGCTGTCAGCACTCACCATTCAAATTAAAAGTGGTAGTCCTAATGATACTATCCCTGCCAGACTTATGCCCTCTTTGCTGGAGGTATTAGGCCCCACTATGGAAAAACTTATTAATCTTTCTCTTGAATCAGGCACTGTCCCAAGACAATGGAAACAGGCGTTAGTCAGGCCTATTAGAAAAAATGCCGCTATTCCATGGACGGAACTAACAAACCTTAGGCCCATTTCTCTGCTTCCGTTTTTGAGCAAGCTGACTGAAAAACATGTAAATCAACATCTTTCACAGTATGTGGAAAACAATGGAGGCCTTGATTATTCCCAATCTGGGTTTAGGCCGAAACACAGCACGGAATCTGCCCTCTTGTCTGTCACCGATGACTTACATATACTTCAAGACAAAGGCTACTCCGTGATCCTAGTGTTACTAGATCTGTCGGCAGCGTTCGACACCGTGTCACACAACATCCTTATTTTTTTTTTTTTTTTTTAAACCTTTATTATATGCGTTCAACACAAAGGCAGGACAGTTACAGCATCTGCAGTTCAACATGGCAATGTATTTGGTACATTCATTAGAGAGAAAGAAGAAAAGCATTAGGTTCAATATCAATACTGCAGCCAGCACAATGCACATACACTTCCCATTGTACCACCGTGGGCGGACAATTGGCTAGAGCCCTTTCATCCCATCTAGCCGGGGGGGGGGGCACACAGAAAAGGGAAACACCCTCTCTCCGTGTGCAGTTGGAACATCAGTCAAATAGGTGCACCATTGCAGTCCAACCCAAGCCTATATCGTCGCTGTCTGTATTTGTCGGCTAACTGCGTAGTCTTGTGCAGTGGCATACTCCTTGTATATCTAGTGTGCGCATCCCCGCCCTGCACCTCAGAGTGTGATATGTATATGAGTGTACGACATGAGATTCAACTGAGGACGGTATGCTGCACTTTCCCACCACTGTGTCGCCTTCCGCTCCATGCTATTGTCGTATACATTATGTATACATTCCCACCGGCCCTTAGTGCCGCGATGACGGTAGGGCTAACGGAATTCTGTCACTAGTTCCATATCTCATGGACCTCAATTACCCGAGTCTCCCCCCCCCCAGCATTCCACCAACAGGCTCGTCGCCCCATCCAGAGTCAGGGGGTGCTATGCACAGCGTGTAGTGTGGGGTGTAGTAGGGTGTATGAAGTGTAAAGTACTGATACGCTCATGGGCCCGGGATCGGCTCGTCGTCTCCAGAGGAGTCACTTTGCGTCGCCTGAGCTAGCCAGTAAACCTGTAAGGGGGACCAAAAGTCCCCGGGAGCACAGCGGGCGGGTAGTAGCTCCGCATACACGCCATGTTGTTCCTGACAGTATTGGAGGTCGTCCAACCATTCCTTAAACTTTGGCGCTCTTCCCCTTCCCCATCTGCAAGCAATCCTCCGCTTAGCGAGGAGTAACGCAATGTCAACAAATTTACGATCCGATTTGGGCACATTTCTGGTGTACCCTAGCAGCATCACGATTGGATCCATAGGGAGAGGGCCAGCAATCATAACTTGGAGGGCGGCATGTACCTGGCTCCAGTAAGTCTGTATTGCTCCACAGTCCCAGGCAAGATGCAGGAAACCCGCGCCTTCCATCCGGCATCTAGCACACCTATCATCCGCCGACAGGCGAAACCTCAACTTTCTGACTGGTGTATAATAATATCTTTGTACAAACTTATAATGAATAATTTTCAGTCGGCAACTGGAGGAAATTCTAGCCGTGACCGAGCAGCAGTACCTCCATTGTTCATCCGTGAGTGCGACCGGCAGTTCCGACTCCCAGTCAGTCCGTGCTTTAGACAGGACAACCGGGCGCTGCTCACGAACGGCAGCATAGAGTTTAGACACTAAGTGCGTGCCATCCGATACGAGCATGACATGCAATGGTAACACCGTCCCTGGTTCCTCCGGGAAATCAGGGAGAATATCTCGCATACCCTGTCGGAGCCGGATGTAGTAGAACACTTCCATAGGCGTCGGGGGAGCATTCTGGAACATCTGATCCTTGGTGCGGAACAGTCCATTCTGAAATAGGTCGCCCCACGTGTTGAGGTGTATGCGGCGGCACATCGATCGGAAACCGCCCTCCAGTAAGAGAGATAGTCTCGGATGGTATGCCAGGGGCAATGCCGGCGAGTAGAGCATGGGGGCGTCCTGCAGTTTGGACACTCTCCGCCAGGCATCAATTGTACAGGTCACAGTGGTGGCGGGTGTCTCAACATCCCCAACCAATCCCATCAGCATGCCCTCAAGCGGGAGCGGATGCACGATCCAGTCCTCCGCAGCAATCTGTGGCATAAAGGGAGCGGGACGAATCCAGTGATAAGCATGCTGCGCCTGTGCACTGAGATAGTATACTTCCAAGTCGGGCACATCGAATCCACCCTTATCATACGGCTGTATCAAAATCGACCAACTAAGGCGTGGTTGTTTACCTCCCCAGAAAAGGCGTAGTAGCTCAGAGCGAAGTCTTTTGAAAAAGTAAGTGCCTGGGTAGTATGGTATGTTTTGAAATAAATATAGGAAGCGTGGGAGGACGACCATCTTGATCAGGGAGGCTCTGCCCGCCATCGAGAGCGGGAGTGCCAGCCAGCGAGTCACATTGTCAGCCAGTCGTGTAATGGCCACTCCATAGTTTAACCGGATAGTGTCTTCCTTATTAAGCGATATTTCAATTCCCAGATATTTCAAGTCAGAATCGCACCATTCCAAGGGGTAATCCAGCGGAAATCGGGTGACCGAGGCCGTGAGGGGGAAGAATTGCGACTTTTGCCAATTAATATGCACACCGGATATGCCTCCAAACGCCACAAATTCCCTTAGAAGCGGATTGAGGTTGTCTCGTGGATGGCGCACATAGAGGGTGACGTCATCTGCATATAGGGAGATGCCAATCTGCCGCTGGTTACAGTTAAAGGCCCTGTCTTTGTGTAACTGTCGAATTCTGCAGGCCAGCGGTTCTATTGCCAGTGCGAATAGTAAGGGCGACAAGGGGCACCCCTGCCTAGTCCCTCTCGTGATCGGCATCTGTGCCGAAAGCACCCCGTTGACGACGACCCTGGCGACTGGGGAAGTGTATAGTAATGTCACCCAGGCGATAAATATCCGGGGGAACCCCATTCTACCCAGGATAGCCAGCAGATAACCCCATTCCACTGAATCGAACGCCTTGGTGGCGTCCAGAAACACAGCAGCAACCGGTAATTCGGGTGCAATGGAAGGAATTAGAGAAAATAACGTGCGCAGATTGTGAGTTGTGGCTCTCCCCGGAACAAAGCCAGATTGGTCCGGCAGTACAAGAGTAGTCATAAGTAGGGACAGTCTAGTTGCCAACACTTTCGCAAGAATTTTCGCGTCACAGTTCAGCAACGACAGGGGTCTATAGGCATCAGTGTCCGTTGGATCCTTTCCCGGCTTCAACAGCGAGGTGATCGCCACCTCCCTCATGGATCCCGGCAGTATCCCCACCTCAAGCGATTCCTCGAAGACCTCTTTCAGTACCGGCGCCATAACATCGATGTAACATTTATAGAATTCGGCCGGTAGGCCGTCTAGCCCTGCTGCTTTGCCATTACTGAGGGACATGATCGCTTCTCTAATCTCGTCCAGTTCGAAAGGGCACCCCAAAAACTCCCTGTGACCATCACTTAGCCAGCAAAGTGCTATGTCTTCCAGGAAATTACCGAACTCTACCTCCCCGTCCTGCTGTGTGGAGTATAGGCATTTGTAGTGTTGTAGGAAGGTGTCTTGAATCCCCTTAGAGTCCTGATGGATCCTCCCCTCTTTATCCGAGATTTCTAGGATATGGGAGGCAAAGCGCTGGTGCCTAGTGAGTGCCGCCAGTACCTTCCCCGGTCTGTCCCCCTCGCAATAGCGCCTAGCTGTCCAATATTTACCCCGGAATTTTACCTCCCTGGCAGCCTCTTCCTCATAGGTCGTCAGTTTAGCTCTGAATCGTGCCGCCAGTTCAGGGCTGGGATTCCCTACCATCTCCGCCTCCAGTGCCTTAAGCTCCCCCTCTAGTGTAGTTAACGTGCGCACTATGCTTCTCAGTATTCCACAGCTTTTGGAGATAGTGACTCCCCTCACAGTGACTTTAAAAGCCTCCCAAATGGTTTCGACCTTATCCACAGACCCCTTGTTCCTAGGGAAAAAGGCTTCTATCTCTTCTCCGAGCTCGTGTTTAAAGACAGGGTCCAGCAAGGCCGAGGGGAAAAGCCGCCATGGTGGTCTTACCCTAGAATGTCCTGGCAGTTCGAGGACGGTCAGTACCGGGCAATGGTCCGAGTACGTGCGAGGCAGATGTTTCACCCGAACTATCCCCCCAGCGAGGCCCCGTGAGACAAAGCAGTAGTCGATCCGTGCCCATGAGCGTGCATATGCCGTGAAGTGAGTGCCTTCCCTAGTCGTTGGATGTGTGTGCCTCCAACTGTCTACTAGCCCCGCCTCCGTGAGTATCCCCTGAAGAGCGTCTCTGGCCTTCGTGTTGTAATGTCCACTACCGTCCGATCTGTCCAACGTGGTATGTAACGATAAGTTGAGGTCCCCCCCCCAGACAATGTGCGTGGCTTCGGTCTCCAACATGTGGCCCCATAATGACAAGAAAAAACCAGGGGTATCGACGTTAGGTGCATAGCAATTCACAAGCATTATAACATCGGTTCCCAGCCTCCCCCACAGTATGACATACCTCCCCTCCTTATCCACTCGCACACCCAACTTTTGAAATGGCAGCCTCTTATTGACCAATATTACCGTCCCCCTGGAATATGTGGAATAGGAGGAAAACTCTCTCACACATGCCCATCTGCTCGCAAACTTGGGGGCACTACCCGGGCTAAGGTGGGTTTCCTGGAGCATCGCTATTTGCACATGGTGCCGATCTAGATATGCAAGGACATTTCTGCATTTCCGGGGGTCATTGAGTCCCCGGACATTCCAGGACATTACGGCGACTGCATCCAAAGTGTCATCACCCACATGCGCTATCATGTCCCTGAATAAAGCCAACAGCTGATGTTCCAGCTCTCAAACGAAATGCTCCAATTGTCAATCTCTCCGCTGTCCAGTTCAGTCTCGCCAATCGAACAACCATACTCACACACATGCTCCCTGCAGTACCTGTATTCCTGCCAAAAACGCCATACTCATCAAACTCACCACTTCCAACAACTAGCAACGCAACACTCGAACAACCCCCCACATTCCATGCACAGCCACCCAACCCTGGCTGTACATTCCCTCCCCCCTCCCACTGAAGCAACCCAAACTTGCCAGTACCGTGAGCCCCCCCCCCGCCCCAACCCGCGCTGTCAAGAACAATAGAAAAACCATGTGGGGAATTCCCTCTTGGGAGCATCAGAGGTACGCACAGAAACACCCCAACTCTCCCCCCCCGCCCCGCATGCAACATACGGGAAAGACAGAGAAGGTGGGGTGGTGCCTGGCATGTATCATCCCTGCAGGTCAAAGCCCTCTCGCCATCCCAGTGTCTCTCATCACCGCTCTTTAATCTGGAGGACGGGCAAATGTTCTGGGGCTAGCTCCATCAGTGCAACGGGGGTACAGCAATCAAGCGTTCGTAAGGGCTTCACCACTCCGGCCTCCTTCTAGGCCAGCAGAGTACTATACAAGAAAAACCTTAACGCCAAGAAGCCTTCCGCTACCCATACGTCCTCCCGATGTGACATGCATCTGCCCGATCTCAGCATCACAGTAGCAGTGGGATAAGACGTTCAAAAGCCATTTATCGGTCAGCAGTCTCATTAGGATGCAAGGCAGCCCACAGTGGTGCCTCCGCAATTAGTGCAAGGCAGTTCCAGCATCCAGAGCATACAGTTTCCGAAGTAGTGTCCGCAGTGCACCCTGGAGCTATCGGACAGACGTGCATAAGCACCCCATCATGAGTCATCTTGCTCGGCTGGGTTACCTGCGGCCTCTTCCTCCCCATCGTTGCGCCTGTCCCTCCTAGTAGCGCGAAGTTTCTTTACGTAGTCCTCAGCATGTTGCGGGTTCGTAAAGAAGTGTTGTTTGCCTTGATGGGTCACCCTGAGGCGTGCCGGGTATAGGAGGGCGTAGTCTATCTGCATATCCCTTAGTTTCTTTTTCACATCCAGAAATTTTCTCCGCTGGTCCTGTACCATGGGTGTGAAGTCTGGGTATAAGGAGAACTGTACCCCATCACAGGTCAAGTTCCGGCTTGTTCGGGCCGCTCTCAGCGCCGCGTCTCTGTCGCGGTAATTGAGTAATCGGGCGATAATGGGACGTGGCTGCGCCCCTGGTTTGGGGACCGGGCCCAGGGAGCGGTGTGCCCGCTCCACAATGAACTGATTAGAGAAGGCCTCCTTTCCTACCGCGGTGATCAGTATGCGCTCCACGTAGTCCTCCATACGACCGGTGTTGGTGGATTCCGGAACTCCCGTGACGCGAATGTTATTGCGTCTACTCCGCGCCTCCAACTCCTCATTCTTAGCTGCGATTACTCTGAGGACATTATCCATTCGGGTTAGGCGCGTTTCGTGGGTGTTGGATGTGTCCTCGGCAGTGGAGATGCGCCGTTCCGCCTCTGTGAGCCGCTCTTCGTGGACTTCTATCTTCTGTGCAACTCCGTCCATTCTGGAAGATAAGCGGTCAACCTTATCTACGATCGTTGCGAAGCCCTGGCGCATTTCGTCGATAAGCAGTCGCAATTCTGGAGCCACTGGTGTAGGGGACGTCTCAGCATTTGATGGTCCCGGGGCACCGTTGGACGCCGTGGTACCTCGCAGCGGTTTTTTGGTGGCTGCGGACTCGAAAGACAGTTTCGCCTGTTTAGCGTCATTTTTGCCCATGGTGCCCAGGCTGTTGGCGCCAATCGGGGCCGGTAACTGACGAGCAGCTAGTAGGTGTCCCTCCGCCAGTACAAGGCACCCAAGCCGGCAGCCCACAACGTGACGGATCCCCCCAGGGAAGTAGCAGGCAGTGAGCAGGTCGGTAAATCCGCGCCCCAAGTATAATGTCCAGGGCGCCTAAGGAGCGTATGCGCCGGCAGCCAGGCCTCAGCCCGTCCGAGTAGGCATGAGCAGTCGTAAGCGACTGGGGTACACAGGAAGCGGAGGGCAGTGCTGTGATGTTGGGCCCACTCTGTCCCTATAATCGTCCGCAAGTACGACCCTCCGGCTGGTCCTCCGGGCCCCTGGTCGCTTTGCCTGGTGGCAGCAGTGTCCCCCAGGGAAACCAGGGAGGTCGGTGGGGAAGCGTGTAGCAGGGCCGGGTGCGCCGCTTTCTCCTCCGGCAGGGCCAGGCGAGGCGTGCCGTGTATACCGGGAGTGCCACCCGGTCTCAGAGACAGTGATCAGGCCCGCCACACGTCGCAGCTCTCTCAGGGGTGGCAAGACTCACCTCCACCAGTCCCCGATGTTCCGTCTGTCGGCCGCCCGCCTCTCAGGCCGTGGTCAGAGATTTCAAGGCCTAGCAGCCTCGTGGGGAGCCGCGGCACCGCGTAGGTTAGTGTCCAGTGCGCCGCTGCAGCCCTCCGTGGTGTCTTCTCCCGGTGGACGCTCACCGCGGCATATCTCGGACGCCGGACCTCCGATCCTCACCAAAGTCGGGCAGAACCAGCAGCACTGGCAGTTCCACACTCGGTGCGAGTTTCAGGCTTCAACTCGCATGGGAAGCATATACTTGCAGGATGTTTCTGGCCAGGCAGCCAGAGCCTCACAGAAGTGCGGCCATTAGCGTGTGCGCCCTCTAGCGCCCCCCACACAACATCCTTATTGACCGGTTGTCGAACGTAGGAGTTAAGAACAGAGCCCTTGATTGGATAAGGAGTTTTCTAACTGAGCGCACCCAGACTGTCACCATGGGTGCTCACCGCTCAGTAGAGGTGGAGATTTCAAAAGGGGTGCCACAGGGCTCCTGTTTGAGCCCAACACTCTTCAACATCTATGTGGCTCCCCTGGCAAGAGTGATGCGAAGATTTGGTTTCATCCCCGTATCCTACGCGGACGACACGCAGCTCCTCTTCCCTTTTGAAACTCTCACTACTGAAATAAAAAACTCCTTTTCTGCTGGTATGAAGGCCGTCGCACAGTGGATGTCCACTAACTATCTGCAGTGCAACGTTAGCAAAACAGAACTCATGCTATTTGGCGAAGCCAAGCTTCTATGGGCTCCAGACTGGTGGCCTTCTGATCTTGGTGCGGTCCCAGAACCTAAACAGGTCGTGAAAAACCTGGGGATCCGCCTCGATCAGGATTTGTCATTAAAGCAACACACTAACACTGTTGCAGGTTCATGTTTTCATGTCATCAGCATGCTACGAAAAATCTTCCCTCTGTTGCCTGACACGTTCAGGAAGACCTTAGTGCAAGCCCTGGTTCTAAGTCGTATTGACTACTGCAACGGCCTGCTCCTATCTGCCAACGAGGGAGTGTTGGCCAGACTTCAGGTAGTCCAGAACACAGCGGCGCGCCTGGTTTTGAATGCCCCTCCAAGAACAGCATCCAAACCTCTTTTACAAAAACTCCACTGGCTCTCCATACGACAGCGAGTAAAATTTAAAATCTGCTGTATAATACATAAAAACATAAATGGACAAGGCCCTACCTACCTGCAACAGAAATTCATTCCCTACATCCCGTCCAGGCCACTTAGATCCAGCACAAACCACCAACTGGTGGTTCCCCGTGTCAAAAAGACCAGACACGGAGGCAAAGCATTGTCCGTAGCGGGACCCAAGCTATGGAATCGACTCCCCTTAAATCTCAGGATCTGCACCTCTCACATACAGTTTAGAAAACTTCTCAAAACTGTCTTATTTAAAAATGAGATCTAATCCTTATTAGTGTTCTTTTCTGTATTTGTTGACTGGCCCAAAAGCGCAGAGATACTCCTGAAGGAGTCGATTCCAGCGCTATATAAGCTTGTAAATAAATAAATAAATAACGGGGCCTGAAAACTCCCATTTCATTATAATCTGTACCTTTTATTCGTGTTTCATGGCCTTTTCCTAACTTTAATAAGCTTGTTTGACAATTGTTCCATTCACTTTAACCACTTCCACGCTGGTCTAATTCCCCTACGGTGCTGTGGGGGGGCCGGGGCCTGGCGCGGCACCGTGGTGCTGCGGTGCTTGTGACGAACCCAGCTCATCATGCTGCAAAGTGGAGCTGTGCTCATGACGAGCTGGACTCGTCACGACTCCGCCCACTCCAATAGAACCCCCTCACAGGTGGGGGAATTAGCCACGCGTGGGCAGGCCGCAGCAGTTATGACGAGCTCAGCTCGTCATTGTAGGAGAGTAGGGTCTGCAATCCTATGATCACCCCAGATTTTTGCTTTTTGCTTCACTGGTTTACGACTTTCCCTGGCTGTGGGCCTGCTAATCAGACCCACAGCCTAGCTGAGCCCGTCTGCAGCTTGCGGAACCAAGTCCTAATAGCTGTTCTATGATAACGCGTACCATATACTCTTAAGTGCATTATAATCCTCGCGGTTATTTGCTATCTTTGGTATCGCTTTATCAAAACATGTCGAGTAAGGTGTCATACGAATTGGAATACTAACCCCTCTCCAATTCTGGCGACGGGGTTAGCATTCCACCCTTCTAGAGGGACACGACATGTATGTAACTGTGAACCCCGGTTAAAGTTAACTCGAGCCTCAGCATCACAAAATGGATGCTGCCACCACAGACACAAGTCTGACCTCCTGCTGCTGGGAGTCCTTCCAGCGAGGAGAGCTTGGACAAAGGGTTTCCTGTCAGGGGCGGTGTTTGCACCATCCCAGACAGGGTTTTGTGTATCCCAGGTAGGCAGGGCTCAGGAGGAAGGTGACTACAAGTGGCACCCCGGTGCTCACTATGCATCTGCCGGTTTGAACCAGTTCCAGGGGCACACCAGCCCCTGAGCTGGGGAAAGTCCGGACAAGGGAGAGGGGTGTAACCACCCCCCTCCTGGTCCCACCCATGGGCAGGACCTAGTCGCGTGCCAGCCCCTTTCTTTAGTATAAAGGTAGGAGCGGGCCCCTGTAATGGCCGGATTTTCTGATTAGATGGGATCAGCCCCTAGGGGCCCCTCCAACCCAGCCAGAACGTAACCACCTCCCTCCTCAGGACCATCTATCCAGGCACCTGGGTACCTACCTGAGGATGGGGAACTCGCAATATACAAGCTCATATTATTAGAAACACCACTAAATCTATAGGGATACTAAGGATACCTTATAGTCTCGCGGCCACTCAGACCCAGACTAATCTACCCCAGGGCAGATATGACACACAATCCGGTGCGTCTACACATGGGCCTGCAGAACCCAATGCTCTCTTTTCCAAACGGTTTACAATCCGGCAAACCTACACGCCAGTATCCCCCCTGGCGCTCTCACTTACACAAGCCACAATCCTGTGGGTATACACGCTGGTCATCCACCCCAGCGCTCTCACTAACGCCGTATATCAACGACGACCACATTCCTATGAGCACCTTCAGTTATATGTTGGGAAGTCTCTCTCTCCCTATTCACTAAGGGCTTGCTACTACAATATTAGGAGTTAGCCAATTAATATAATGTACCTCTTATTCTTGGCATCATAGGTCCACTCGCTCCCTATTTATGTGATCACCACTTACCTGATTGGGATTACTCATCCATTCATATAACTAATAAACACCTAGGAGATACATTTACCTGGATTGAACAAGAATACAAGGCGCATTTCAGTTTGCTACAAACTGGGGGTTGTTTATTGTTACAATAATAAAGTACACATATACAAAACTATGGGGTCTCTATAACTAGCAGTAACTTTAACACACCGCTGAAAGAAAAAGGATTAAACATACAATAGCCTAGGGAATAAAGACAAGATCAAGATGCAAGTGTAAAGTAAACTAATGTGCCGGAATCAATATCACCTGATTAGTGTGAAGTCTTGTTCTAGCTGTCATCTGGGTTCCTCTCTCGTCTGTGCCTTGGCTCATCTCGGACTCTCTCTCTCTCCTGCACTCTTGGATACACCTCTGCGCTGATCACTTTGCACTGGACTCCTCTCCCCCATGAACTGTCTCCACCTTCCAGCTTCAATCTAATGGTTCCTGCCGCTCTAATGCTTTTCATTCCACTAGCTTGTTCACTCTGTCTCTGCGCCAATGTCCAATTAACTCCAGCTGCTCCCACAGGTTAGTCCACGATCTCTCCTCCGTCTCTTCTAAAAGGCATTACTTCAGACTCCAGCTATTCACACCTCCTCCTGATAAGTAACTGCTTCTGACTGCTTCCTTCAGTTCCAGCTCACTATTCAACTCAGCTCTCTCCAGCTTGAACCCTCTCTCTCTCTCCTACTCCAACACCTCCTCACTCTTCTACCACTCCAGCTTGACTCCTCTCCGCTCCGCCACCTCCACTCGACTGCTTACCACTCCTCCACCTCAACACGACTGCCTGACTCCGCCTCTGCACTTCACTGATATAGAATGCTGTTTCCTCATGGAAAGTTCCAGCCAGCAGCTTCCTCCCACCAATCCCATGCACCAGGCTCCTTGCGCTAGACGCTCCCACAGTGACCAGTCTGCTTGTTTCGTCTAGAGACCTGAGCCCGGGAACAATTCCTGATTAGATTCAGCTCTGGCCGGTTCTCTCCGGTTCGCTTAGGGCGAACAACAGCTTTAACTATAAACTTTACCTTTACTCTAAAAAGCCTCTCAGCTCCCTCAAGATGGAGTCCCTCTAGTTCTAGGCCTGTAGGCCTGAAAGGGATGAAATGCCCCTTAGCTCTGTCAGAATACCTACATAAACCATACCAATGTGTCTAATATAAGCAAGTATGTCAAAGCCAATAGGCAATAGACAGGTTAGAGTCAAGAATAAGGGATCTATCATCATATTAAGCAGCTATCCTCTTCTAGGTCTGGAAGAAAGGGCTTAAAAGGGCCAACACAAGCTAAGAATACCTATCCTAGATGTGAGCAAGACTAAGATCTATATCACTGCTAAATAGAGCCAAAAACTCTGCCATTACAGCCCCCTTCCCAAATTAGATAATTCTGAATCTTGATGACTTTCCACGAAAGAACTCTTGAACCTTTCTGAAGATTCTCCCTTGTGGCTAAGGAGTAGCCACCCTGCACCAGCGGGCACCATCTAAGCGCATGCGGTTTGCTGCACGTCCATCCTCCGGATCAAGACTGCCCAGCTCGACGAGACCCGGCTTCCCTGGCACCTCTGACCTCTACCTACATCATCAGCTCAGCTGAGATTCGTGAGTGTGACGAGACCTCGAGGGACCGGCCCTCTTCAGAACTGCACGACGCTTATCCAGCACGACTGCCGAGGGATCCTCGAGTGAGTGCTTTGGGGTTTGAGAAGCCCTAACCCTGAGCACCTCCAGCACCGAAGTCTAGCCTCCCAGCATCCACGAGATCTGCGTGGGGCCCTTCTGCTCTTTGCTGCTCACCGCATTGTCCGGCTACTTGCCTGCTGGCTTGTGGCCCTCCTGACGACGAACCACGACACTTCCATCGCTGGTCTGGTTGCTCCAGACTGGTCCTTGCTCCCCTCCAACAGAGGAGCACCCCGGACCCTCCTGTTCCACTCCAGACGCCATTTTGAGTCCACCCCGTGGGCTTGCATTTGCCAAGGTTTGTTGCCCCAATCCTGGGTCTAGCATCGCCGACAGCAGATACCTTTGTGGGACAGCTCGCACCTCCATCCTGGTCGCCGACAACGCCTCCTGGTCCGAGAGACTGCAAAGCCCAGCGTCGCCCACTCACCTGGTCGAGGTGACTTCATCCGGTGCCATCCTGGTGCCCATCTGATCACTGGCTAGTGATTAAGAACTGAGTCCCCTCTGCTTTCAGGTCGTCTCCATCTTCGATCCAGGCTTGGATCACATCGAACTTCATCACTGGTCGCCTGCTAGCAACTTCTTCTTTCAGGCTCCATAGACTGTAACGAGGATTCCTGACGTCTTTTGAACCCTATGCAGCCGCAGCCCCTGAGCTAGGTAACTTGAGTACTTCGGTTCTCCAACATAGGTTAACTATCCAAGTGTCCAGATCCTTTTTCGTTTTCAGCCTATCTAGTCGGATTCGTCCGATAACACTAACTTTACGAAATCTAGCATCCATAGACTTTGTCCCGCATCCCGCGTGAGAGTGCACACTCTGCACCCGATCTCCCTAGGCCTCCTGCTCCTAATCTAAGGGTTCAGCTTTGTAGGCCTAGCGATTCTTAAGTCTCTGAGAACTGTTACTTACCTGCTAGTGATTCGCATTCCACTTCCATGGTTTTTCGTGCCCCTCGGGCATTTGTGTAAATTGTGCGACTTTCAGTATTTCTTTAAGAGTTTTGTATTGTGCTTAGCACCTTGTCCTCATAAAGAGTCCAGGGTTGTTGTGTTATAAATAAATATCCTTTTATTTTCATAACAACTTGTGTGGTGTCCCTTCACTTGGTGTTCAAGGGGTATATGTGATGGTATAACTGCTGGCTTAACACACCCTCTAGAGTTTAGCCAAAAGACTGCTCTTGTCCATGCTACTAGGATAGCTGGTCTATAAGGTTGACTTACAACCAATCATCAATAAGGGTCGTTTGTAATGATACACAGTGATCACTAGAATAGTGTGCACTACATATCAGGCCAACTTCTCACATTGGTTAGCAGCGATTGGGATTTGAGCTTGCTGTTGTTTTACCACACGTATCCTAAGAATATCATTTGAAAGATCACATAAGTACCCAGGTACGTATAACTTAGCTTAGAATACTCTGAGTTCTACTGAACCAGCTGTTGTAGTTCAACAGGGCCTAACACACCCTGACTACAACTCTTAGCAAGGGATCAGTAGGCAAACAAATAGTGTAGGTAAGTTCACCACTTACACCTCACTAGAAAAGCATGTCAGACAAAGGAGGGAACTTGGAGGCCCCCCTTGTGTCAGTTGACCCTCCACATGTCATATCAAGATATGCAGCTCTTAGCTTCCAGGAGATGAGACCAGTGTGTACCTCCAGGAAGCTAAAACAGGGTTCTAACCCTACAATCCCATTCCTGATTGGTCTCTTAGAGACTTATGATGCCAGGAGGGCTTCTAGCACAGGCCCTCCTAATCCAGATGGGAGCATGCCCCCCTTAGAGGGAACCCTTGGGGACCCTGACTTCAACCTCAATGGAGCAGTGAGTGAAGGAGAGGAAGAGGATCAGGAGTTGTCAGGGGATGAGGCAGACAAGGGTCAGGTAGAAGTCAGTAGACTCACCAGGACCAACTTAAGTAGGCATGAGAATGGATTTGGGGGACCCCCAGGCCCACTCTCAGGCAGGCTTAACATTTGGAACGGACGAGTTAGGTCTCTCTCCAGAGGTTCTAACAGATCCATTCGAACCAATGGCTCTCAGACCTCTTCTCACAGAGGGATGACATCCCCTCAGAGGAGAGAGCATGAGGCCAAGATGAGGGAAGTCAATCTGAGGATTGAAAGGGAAGAACTTGCCCTGGCCAAAGAGAGACTTGCCTTTGCTAGAGAGCAGAAATTGAGTGGGGCAGACCCCACTGGTGGCAGCATTTTACCTAGAGAAAAGGACAGGGGTTTAGACACTAGACACCTGAGTAAGATAGTGCCCCCATTTAAACAAGGGGATGATATCCACAAATGGATAACTGCTTTGGAGAGGGCCTGCACTGTCCAGTGCGTCCCCCAGAGTCAGTGGGCAGCTGTCTTGTGGCTCTCCTTTGAAGGCAAAGGTAGAGATAAGCTCCTCACTACTAGAGCTGAGGATGCTAACAATTACCAAGTCCTGAAAAATACACTGATTGATGGGTTTGGCTTAACTACTGAGCAGTACAGGTTGCTGTTCAGAGACACCCAGAAAATTCAGTCTCAGGATTGGTCTGACTTTGTGGATTGTGCCACTAAGGCTTTGGAAGGCTGGTTGCTGGGCAGTAAGGTTACTGATTACACAGGGTTGTACAATCTGATCATGAGAGAACAGATTTTAAATAATTGTCAGAACCAGTTGTTGCATCAGCACCTTGTTGACTCTGATCTGACCGCTCCCCAAGAATTGGGAAAGAAGGCAGACAGATGGGTCAGAACAAGGGTTAAGCAGAACCAGACTCAGAACCAGGGTGGCCAGAAGAAAGCAGACCAAAAGGGTAGTAATAAGAATGAACAAAATGACCAGAGGTCTTTGACAGGTCCCCAACAAACCAAAGAGGGTGGGGGTCAGGCTTCACAGCAGAAAAAGAAGACTCAAGAAGGCCAGTCAAAAAGGTGGTGCCAATACTGTAAAAGTAAAACTCACTGGTTTAGTGAGTGCACCAAGAAAGGAGGGCAAACTCCTACCACTACAGCCCCTAAGGCACCTGCACCCCCTAGTACAGTCAGTAGTGGTAGTGCACCTCCCAAGGGATTTGTTGGGTTAACCTTGGGATCTGAGGGGTATGACAACCTAGATGGCACACTCACTCAGGCTGTCGTTGTCTGTACAGGGGATGTGGATATATCCCCTGATGCAAGTCCCAATACTTCATGCAAATACAGGCAGACACCTTTTATAAATGGAAAAATGGCTCAGGCCTACAGGGACACTTGTGCCAGTGTCACAATGGTGACACCTAACTTTGTGGACACTGGACAGATCATGCTAGGTACAGACTACCTAGTGACCATTGCCAGCAATGTCACTACCCACCATAGTATGGCAATTGTTGATTTCTCCTGGGGAGGGGTAAGTGGCCAAAAGAAAGTTGTGGTTAGTTCAGACCTCCCAGTTGAATGTTTGTTGGGCAATGATTTGGAGACATCCCTATGGTCAGAAGTGGAGCAGAGGACTCGCATGGAAATGTTAGGCTTGCCAGCACATGTCCTTGCTGTGACTAGGTCACAGGCCAGAAGATGCCCCACTGAACAGGTGCTGGATCCTGGAACAATGGACCAGACACCTTCCAAGAAGAAGAGCAGTAGGGGTAAGGCATTGCCTTCCCCCTTGCCCCAGGTTGTGGATCAAGTCTCAGAGGAGGCTGACCTCAAAGAGCTGAGGGAAACTGAGCCTAAAGAACATGAACCTGATCAGGTTGAGTTTCTGGGTTCAGGGGGACCCTCCAGAGAAGACCTGGGGAAGGCACAGTTAGACTGCCCTTCTCTTGTACCCCTCAGTCAGCAGGCTGCCGCTGAGGCTGCAGGGAACGCCACAGGTACCCACAGGGTATACTGGGATGATGGACTCCTGTACTCTGAAGCAAGAGACCCCAAACCTGGTGCAACCAGGAGGCTGGTCATCCCCTTGTCACAGAGTGGTTTCCTTCTTAACTTGGCCCATGAGATTCCCCTTGCAGGACACTTAGGCCAGACAAAGACTTGGGACAGACTTGTCTCACACTTTCACTGGCCTCACATGAATGAAGATACCAAAAAGTTTTGTCGCTCCTGTGTCACTTGCCAAGCCAGTGGTAAGTCAGGTGGCACAACAAAGGCCCCCCTTATACTACTACCCGTGGTGAGGGTACCCTTTGAAAGAGTGGGGATTGACATTGTTGGTCCAATGGAACCCCAGACAGCATCAGGGCACAAGTTTATACTGGTGGTGGTGGACCATGCCACCAGGTATCCTGAAGCTATTCCCCTTAGGACCACTACAGCACCTGCTGTGGCAAGAGCCCTAGTTGGAGTGTTCTCCAGAGTGGGCTTCCCTAAGGAGGACCATACTATACCTGATTTATCGCGGTCAGATGGGCCACCCAATAATATTTCCTAATGTCTGGAAGACTGTTGCCGCCGTCATACTAGTTAAGGGTGAGTTTAGTCAGGGCGATCCGAGGTTTGCCATCCCACAAGAGAGATCTTTAGATCTTAGGAAATTTTCATATGCTTTGCTGCTGCATCATAAATTAACCTAATCATCAGTATTTAATGTGGTGATATGCTGAGACTTTGGGGCTTGAGGGTATTATCTGCTGAATGAGAAGCTGGCCTTCAATTAAGGTCTCCCTTGATTTTTTTCTTTTCATTTTGCCTGAAAAGTGCTCCGGTTATACCGCTGTTAAATTTGGATTTGGATGATGGATACAGCTGCCAGTGGTATTCAACGTGCGAATATCCCATGCGCCAGCAGCATTCGGAAATTTTTCGTAGCTCTACACGCTGATGAGGACGACGTCACAGAAGCATGGTGCTGCTCGCTGCTCCGTTGATGTCACCGGAGCCATAATAGAGCCTCGTCGGTGTGATGACGTCAGTTCCCTTTTTTCCGTGCCGTCGGCGTTAAAGTTTTTCTGGGACTCGCCGTAATTTTGTTGCTACTTTGTGTTTCTGGATTGCTTCTCTTGGTTCTTTTTTGAAGATGTTGTCAAGGAAGTCTGGTTTCAAGCCCTGTAGGGAGTGTGGGGGCCATATGTTCATCACGGACCTCCACAAGGATTGTGTTTGGTGCCTGTCGTCAGATCACGACGTCGAGGGTTGTGCTTGCTGTCGCAAGTTGAATCCGAAGGCTTTAAAGGAGAGAGAGGCCAAGATATTCATGGCGAAGATGAGAAAGAAGAAGAGAAGTCAAAGAAGGTCAAGATCCAGGTCGAGGTCGGGTTTGAAGTCGACATTGGGTCATGCTGCAAAGTCAAAAGAAGCACAAGATGAAGAAGAGGGACGGCTCTCGACGCCGTTCAGGTAAGGACGCGGCTCTAAAGGAGACGTCCCCAGCTCCTCAGCGTCGTAAGGACTATGTCTCTCCATCTCCTTCCGGATCGAATCAGGGTTCTCCTGTTCGTTCGGCTTCGCCTACAGCTTCACCTGTGCATTCTCCGATTCCGGCTCCATCTCTGAAGCTGGATCATTCTCCGGCTCCGGTGGAAGAGGCTCCAGTACTTGATGAGTCTTCGACTCCATTAGCTCCACCGTCGGTGCCCCTTGGCCCGAGTCTGGTAATGCCTCAGCCTGAGTCTGTACCAGGCGCTTACACACCTTTCCCTGGCCCGGGTCAAGATCTATCACATTACTTAAATGCAATGTATGGAGTTTTTTGCAAGAGCTATGCACCCCACTGGAGCACCTTTGGGTCCTATGGCCTTTAACTTGGGAGTGCCTCAGGCTTATGCTCAGGCTCCCTTTATGCCATTTCTTCCAGCGGCGCCGCCCTGGCATTTCCCGGCGCTGAGGACATCAACGCCGTTTCCTTCATCTCTGGCGCCGTCAGCTCGGCCTCGCTCGTCTCAGGCTGTGCCTCCGGATCCGTGTTCATGCTAGCTCCCTATCCGTTGGAGTTGTGTCTGGCTTTGTCGAGGCCGGATCCGAGGATGAGGTCCAGGCGAGAGGCGCTGAGAATTTTGGAGGAGCAATGTTATCGTGCAGAGGAAAAAATGGAGGAAGGTGAACTTCAAGAGTCAGAGGACTTATATGGAGGTTTGAGGGAAGCAAGTGGCCTTGATATGTCCCCGGAATGGGAGCTTTCTCCTCCTTCTGATGCTCCTTCTAAGGATGTGGCTCCTTACCACAAAGTAATAAGGAAGGCAGCGGAGCTTTTAGACCTACAGCTTCCAACAGCTGAATTCAAGTCCAATATTTTGAATTAGGTTCTTCATTCTCCCTCCACTGACATAGAGCCTTTATTGCCTTTTAATGATGCCATCACTGAACCGGTTGGGGAGGTCTGGCGTAAGCCCTTTTCAGCTCCAGCAGTTTCTAAATCTGTTGCTCGGAGGTATAGGGCGGCTCCTGGAGATCCGGACTTCCTAACATCTCATCCTTCTCTTGAGAGCCTAGTGGTTCAGGCTGCCTGTTCTAACAACTCTTCTGGGGCCTTTCCTCAAGTACATGGAGCTAGAGACTCTAAAAGGCTTGATTAGTCGGCTTAAAAGGTGTTCTCAGCAAGTATGGCCTTGAAGTCCACAAAAGCCACCTGTCTTTTGGGCCGTTACATTCACGCTCTAATGGACTCTGCAAAACAGCTTGCTCATAAATTGTCTGAGGAGGACAGACAGAATTTTAATGAGGTCTTGGCAGACACTCAAGCAGCTGCACGCCAGGTAATAGAGTGGCCTGGACACTCGGACTCTGTTGCCAGGATTACGCGATCTTCTGTTGCCACGAGGAAAAAAGTGCTTGGCTCAAGTCATCAGAGTTTTCTCAGGATGTGCAGGCAACTCTTCTTGACCTCAGTTTCGATGGTTCTGGGCTGTTTGGAAAAAGAGCAGATGCAGACTTAGAGAGGTTCAAAGACAGCAATGCCACAGCTAGGTCTCTGGGCCTACAGGCACAGCCTAGGGGTTCCTCTTACAGAAGATAGAGGTTTTGGAAGGTCGTCCTTTCGGACCTACAGACAGCCGCAGCAGCAGCAAAATACTCTGTATAAGACCTACAGAGGCAAGAACAGAGGACGCCCAAGAGGTAGTCAGCCCTCCTCCTCCTCTACCTCCCCCCTTGCCACAGCAAAGCCGCCCTAGATCCGCCATTCTGGATCATGTTGGTCCTGTGGGGGTTCGGCTTACACATTTTCTGCAAGATTGGGAATTGGTCACTATGTACCTTTTGGGTTCTAATTCTTGTTGAAAATGGGTGTGCTCTTCCCTTTCGGGAATTCCCTCCGAATTACCCTCCTTGCCAAGGGGCTTGCTCGGAGGACCACCTTCTTCTCCTACAGGAGTAAGTCCTAACATTACTAAGAAAAGGTGCTATAGAAGTGGTTCCAGAGCTGGAAAGCAGTCAGGGATGCTACTCCCGGTATTTCCTGATACCCAAGAAGGATGGCAGGCAATGTCCAATCCTGGATCTCAGTATCTTGAACCTTTTCCTGAAGCAGGAGTTGTTCAAGATGCTCACCCTTGCACAAGTTCTTCTTGCACTGCAACAGGAAGAGTGGATGGTGTCCATCGCCATGCAGGATGATCATTTTCATATTCCAATCCTGAAGTCGCACAGGAAGTGTCTCCATTTTACTGTAGGATCACAACACTATCAGTTTGCGGTTCTCCCGTTTGGACTTACTACTGCACCACGAGCCTTCACCAAGGTGATGGCAGTGGTGGCAGCCCATCTCAGGAGATTTAGGATTCCGGTTTTCCCCTATCTGGACGTGCCCAAGTTTCATCTGGTGCCCTCTCGGCGCATCCTGTTCTTAGAGGCGGTACTGTCCACTACTGTGTGTCGAGCATTCCCACCTCCACAAAGAATTCTCGACATTCAGGAGATGATCCCTTTATTCTACAATGTAGTGGTTGTTCCAGTCCTAAAGGTCCTTCGTCTGCTTGGTTTGTTTGCCTCCTGCATCCTGTTGGTCAACCGTGCACGCTGGCACATGAGGGCACTCCAGTCGTGCCTCTGCAGGCAGTGGTATCTGCACAATGGAGATCTCGGGGAGTCAGTCAGGATCTCCAGAGAAGCTGCAGCGGATTTGTCTTGGTGGCGCTTGGAGGGCAATCTGTCTCAGGGAAAGCCCTTTCATCTGCTTCCATCAGTGACCACATTGATAACGGACGCATCCAATCTAGGGTCGGGTGCTCATTTGGAAGACCTGGAGATCAAGGGTCTTTGGTCTCCAGAGGAAAGGTTGCTTCATATCAACCTTCTGGAGTTGCGGGCGATACGTTTGGCACTCAAGGCCTTCCTCCCTTCCCTTCGCGGTCAGTTGGTTTCAAGTCCTGATGGACAACACTACTGCGATGTGGTATGTCAACAAGCAGGGATGAGTGGGGTCGCATTGTCTCTGCAGAGAGGCTTTGCGTCTCTGGTCCTGGGTTCAGAAACATCAGATTTGTCTGATGGCAAATCATCTGGCCGGAGTTCTGAACATGCGTGCAGACGATCTCGGTTGGCAGTTCTCTGGTGAGGAATCCACAGGCAGATACTGTATCCACCAGAAAAAGAGTTACCGAAGGTAAGTAACTTGTTCTACTAGACTTTTTATTTCTTTGCTAAGGAGGTAAAATTTGCAAAGGAATCTATAGCTTTAAAGATTTCTCTGGCATATTTTTGGGCAATATTTTCTGGAAATAGTTTGCCCGTTTTGCTTTGTGAATAAAGAAAACACAGTTTTGTAATGGTTGTACATATTTTGCACTCCTGTTAAATTATAATTTGTCCTCCATTTTTCTTCTAATTTCCTCAGGATGGTTTTCTTAATGATGTCAGGACTGAAGGCGAGAATTGTGCATTTCTTTCTTGATTTGTTTTTTCTCCACTAACCGTTACGATTGCTAGGAAATTTGTCATTCTAAGAGTGTGAATAAAACATTTACAAGACGAATATGAAGGGTTTACTTTTATATCTTGCATTTGACTTATTAAATCTGTTAGATCTTAAGACAATTAAAATGACTGAAAAACTATCCCTGTCTTTCTTAAAATTTTGGCACAGGATCACTGGTCAAATGTTGGGCCAGAGTCAGTATTTTGTTAGTTAATAGTTCAATAATTTTATTTGTGTAACTTCTCTTTTGAACCACGGAAAACATGGAAATAAATAAATTGTGTTGTATTGCACTATGCATCGGAAAGAGACTCCAGCCGCAGATTCCTTAACGTAGAATTATCCCCAGGCCTGAGACTGGATCCGGAAAATGTTTTGCGACAGCGTGTCTGCTCGCCGGGGGGGGTGGCACCACGTGAGTCCGTCCTGACGTTGTACGTGGACCTGACATCAGCGAGGTCACATGTCCCACAGCTGCGCGCTGACGTCAGTTGCCTTCTTTTCCGCGTGCAACGCGGATCCGGAGTGAGTTCCCTTGACCTGTTTTGAGGCCTCTATTAACGCCTTTGCGTTGGGAACAGTGTGCAATGCCGTCGGGTTTCAAGACGTGTGCTTCATTATGCGTCAGATGTCTGCGACAGACCTGTTTGTATGCATTGTTTGGGTGAACACCATGATTCTATGGACTGCGAAGCTTGTCAGCGCCTCAAGCCGAAGTCCCGGTGGGAGCGCCAGATGAAATTGCTTTCGGCCCGCTTGTCTAGATCGGTCTTGTCACAGCGTCCGTCCCGTACTTCGGAAAGGGTCCAGAAGCCGCTGATACCGGCTGCAGCATCATCCTTAACCGAGGCCCCACAGACGTCGCTCGCCTGCCGGTAAGTGCTGCAGCTTGCCACCGAGGCCCTGTCCTCGTTCTGAGGAGGACGCGGGTCCTCTTGGGACGTGCACCCTCGCCCGTCGCCACCCTATCCACCTTGTCCTGGCCATGGGGCGACAAGGGCCCAAATGAAGGCCTACACTACGGCTCTGCAGGCTTCTTTGGGCCCCCCCTCTACCTGAGACGTCCGCGGATCCTTCCTCGTGCATTGGGCCTTCCGTGGAATCGCCGGCGGATTCGCCCCCGGCGACGACGAGTTCGGCTTCAGGTTTTGGAGAGGTGGTGTCGTCGAGGTGTGGCCCTACAGGGTTCCCCTCTTCGACCCACGGCACCCCTGCCTCGCCGTCACAGGAGGTTGCCGGGACTCAACGCTCCTTCCCAAGTCCCCCTCGGTCCTCTGGGCAGGCGGCTGTCTTACTGGAGGCCGCTCCGGCGCCAACGGCTTTCCTCCACGCCCCTGGCAGCACCACAGGTGGAGGCCGGGACCTGGGGCGCCTCCCCGAGTCCTTCTCGGTCCTCTATTAATAGTTGTAATTTCTGAATTGTGTTAATAGTAGTCAATTAACCACCCCATGGTTTAATAGGCATAGTAACGGAAACTTTTTTTTGTATAAAGGAATAGTGGAAGGCATGAAAACAGAAAGACGTAGTGGACATTTTCATAGCTGATTGATTTATTGTGATGGCCCCAGTACCTTCCCTGATAATGTTATCTGAAAAATGTAGAGTGGCTTTTGCTAAATTAGTGGTGTCCAGCAAATTATATTGAACTTGTACTTTAATAATATCGGTGCATTTCCCCTGCACACAGCTACATTTATGTTGTGTGTATATACCATGTTAAGGAGCACAATTGTTTCTAATGTCAGACTACAAATCTGCATAAAGAACTATGCAGATCCATCCTTATGCCTCATTGATAATACACTATATCCTTGCAATATTGTTTTGAGTTTGGTCTCTTTACAAAGGTGATTTGTTTTCTCCCTTTAGGGTCTTGAAGCAGGGTTTGTACCCACAATTCAAGATTTTGATAAGAAACTTGCAGAATCTGATGCTTATTTGCAGATCCTAATAGATCAGTTGAAGGTACGTTATACAGTGGTTTATTATTTTAAATGTGTTTTGCATTTATGTCCGAATCGGCCTGAAACTGTTTTAGCTACTATCGTTATGTTTCCGAGCTGTTTTCTGTGATTTTTTTTTCTTCATGTTTATCAATTGCGTTCTTTTCTTCAAAAAATTCCAAAGTTGGTGCAATTTCTCCTCGGGGTTCAAGACTTGACACTCCTGTATTTTGAGCAGTATTCATATGAGACTTCCATCAGAGCTGCCTTCAGTGCTTGGGGACAGGGACACAACTTAGAGGAATGCAACTACATTCACACCAATTCCCTTAAGTTGCTTCACAGGTGCAATGAGCATCTGCCCAATACAGATAAAGGTCAGCCTTGACGTCAAACTCCTCTTCCAAGAGAAGAGGTGATACTTGTCTCCTTGAGGTTGCTCGAGGTCCCGAGATAGGTTACCTTGGTGCCCCCACCTCTAGCAGAGTTCTTCTTAAAGTGAGAGCTTATTGACATCACTCCATCCCAAGAGCCTCTTATGGCATGGTAGCTAGCTCCAGTGCCTTCCCAAGTGCCCGTTTGGGGCCACCTCCCCCTTAACTTCAGGGTCTGTGGCAGCCTCATTGCTGTTCTCAGTGCTGGCACCTACGCAGGTTTGAACAGCAAAACAAACAAGATGATGGACGGAATGTTGCACAATGGCAACACATTCACCGCCAGTCACAGATCTGGGTTTTATCCATCGTTGTCTTGCTCACCAAGCCACCCCAGTTCTGACATGGCCATATGCAAATTAGTCTTGACCCTGTGCCTCATGGGAACAGTCCAACCCGAACTGCCAAGCATTGTCTTCCCTGGACCGGAATCAAGCATCCTAGGACCAGTTTCTGGCTATCAGCCGTCTTCAGCCAGGATTGCTTGACTCCAGTGGCGTAGTGAGCACGGGACCCACGTCTGGGCATACCCTTCCTACATAGGGTGAACAGCAAAACAAACAAGATGATGGACGGAATGTTGCACAATGGCAAAACATTCACCCCAGTCACAGATCTGGGTTTAATCCATTGTTATTTTGCTCACCAAGCCACCCCAGTTCAGACATGACTATATGCAAATCAGTCTTGATCCTGTGCCTCATGGGAACAGTCCAGCCCGAACTGCCAAGCCATGTCTTCCCTGGACCGGAATCAAGCATCCTAGGACCGGTTTCTGGCTATCAGTACCTACGCAGGTTTACCTGGAGCTCCTGGGGGCAACCTGATGCAGATCCTCCACACAGGCATGGCATTGTTCAAGTGCATGGTGATCTCCTCTCGTGCACCTCCAGGCTGCAAGGGACCTTTTGGGGCTGCATTTGGATTACTCTAGGCAGGCTCGCCTTCTCCACTGTTTGACCTGGGCCTAAGCTCTTTGCCAGCGATTTTGCGAGCCTCCCACCCTGCAAATGCCAACACAGTCACTAGCACCATCACCAAAACCAGTTTCTCATTTGGAACAGCTGTTTAGAATGAAAAACCTCCTAATACAATTCAGGCAGGATGCTCAAAGGTTAGCTGAAAAGGCCAGGTACATGGAGGAATTCCGTCAATGCCAATCAACGCTTATTGACAAACTATAGAGTACATCTTTGATTTTGACTCTGATCATATGTCAAAATGCTGGATTATAGTGCTTAAGGAGGACGATGATAGCAGTGAGTCATCCAGTGCGCCCTACCCTGTTATATTCTGGCACAACTAACTTCCTTGCTCTACAGAATGCCAGTGGGCTGGACACATACCCAGAGATGAAAATGGAGTGCCTTGCCAGCTCCTCCAGAAGTGACCTTTTTATTTGAAATCGGTGTATTAAAATTTTTGAGAACATGCAAATACACGAGGAACAAAGCATTCACAGGTGTATGCATCCGGTCAATAGCAATGGTTTAAGATTATGCATTAAAACAAACAAGCGTTTTCTCAAGTTTGCTAGTCTTCAAGAAAGTGTAGCTGTCGAACACACCCCGAAGTATTAGGGGAATGAATATCCAGTCCTAAAAACAAAGTAAAAGCATGGGAAGGGTCGTATTGAGGTATATGTGTGGCAATCCCTTTTCAGGGAAGTTAATGTGCAGAACCTTCTCAGGCCAGGGTATTATGAAAATTGTGGATGGGATGGTGCTAGTCGAATGGGGAGAACCGGCCTCTTTGCATTCAAGTGATCATCTTATTGATGGAGGAATTTAGGTGAATAGGTTGAAGGCTTTAACCTAGAAGCCGTAAAACAAGAGTCTTCTAAGCAGGTGGTTCTGATGGATACATCTGGCAGTGGATTCCTTACCTTGTGAATATCCCCTGTGCCAGCAGCATTCGGAAATTTTTCGTAGCTCTCCACGCCGATGAGGACGACGTCACAGAAGTATGGCTTCGCTCGCGGCTCCGCTGACATCACCGGAGCCATAAGAGAGCCTCGTCGGCGTGATGACGTCAGTACACTTTTTTCCGCGCCGTTGGCGCAAACGTTTTTTTTTAGGACTCTCCGTGGTTTTCATGTTACATTGTTTTTCTGGATTGTGTTTCTGGTCTTCTCTTGTTTCTATCTTGAAGATGTCGTCAAGCCCTGTAGGGAGTGCGGAGGACATATGTCCATCACGGATCCCCACGAAGATTGTGTCTGGTGCCTGTTGTCAGATCACGACGTCCAGGAATGCGCTTGCTGTCGCAAGATGAACCCGAAAGCTTTAAAGGTGAGAGAGGCCAAGCTGTTCATGGCGTAGATGAGGAAGGAGAAGAGAAGTCAAAGAAGATGAAGGTCAAGATCCAGGTCGAGGTCGGGTCGAAGTCGACGTCGGGTCATGCATCAAAATCAAAGAAGCATAAGAAGAGGCACGGCTCTCGACGCCGTTCAGATAAGGACACGGCTCCGAAGTCGACTTCTCTAGCTCCTCGGCGTCGTAAGGATTAGGTTTCTCCTTCTACCTCTGGCTCGAATCAGGGTTCTCCTGTTCGTTCGGCTTCGCCTGCAGCTTCTCCGGTGCATTCTCCGGCGCCGGTTCCATCTTCGACACCATCTCATTCTCTGACTCCGGTGGAAGAGGCTCCAGTACCTGATGAGCAGTCAACTCCATTGGCTCCACTGTCGGTGCCGATTGGCCTGAGTCTAGTAATGCCTCAGCCAGAGCCTAAATCGGACACTTACCCACCTTTTTCTGGCCCGGGTCAAGATCCATCACATTACTTAAATGCAATGTATGGAGTCTTTGCAAGAGCTATGTACCCCTCTGGAGCACCTTCGGGTCCCATGGGTCCTAGTTATAAGGAAGGCAGCGGAGCTTTTAGACCTGCAGCTTCCAACAGCTGAATTCAAGTCCAATATTTTAACAGAGGTTCTTCATTCTCCCTCCACTGCTATAGAGCCTTTACTGCCATTTAATGATGCCATTACTGAGCCAGTTGTGGAGGTTTGGCGTAAGCCCTTTTCGGCTCCAGCAGTTTCAAGATCTGTTGCTAGGAGGTACAGGGTGGCTCCAGGAGATCCGGACTTCCTAACATCTCATCCTTCTCCTGAGAGCCTGGTGGTTCAAGCTGCCTGTTCGAAGAGATCTTCTGGGGCCTTACCTCAAGTCCCTGGTGATAGACTCGAAAAAGCTTGACCAATCAGCTAAAAAGGTGTTCTCTTCAGCAAGTATGGCCTTGAAGTCCACAAAGGCCACCTGTCTTTTGGGCCGTTACATTCACGCTCTAATGGACTCTGCAAAACAGCTTGCTCCTAAATTGTCTGAGGAGGACAGACAATTTTAATGAGGTTTTGTTGGACACTCAAGAAGGTGCACGTCAAGTTATTCAGAGTGGCTTGGACACTACGGACTGTTGCCAGGATCATGGGTTCTTCAGTTACCACAAGGAGAAATGCTTGGCTCAAGTCGTCGGCGTTCTCTCTGGATGTGCTGGCAAAACTTCTTGACCTTCCTTTCGATGGTTCTGGGCTGTTTAAGAAAAAAGCAGACGCAGCCTTGGAAAGATTCATGGACAGCAAAGCTACAGCCAAGTCTCTGGGCCTACATGCGCAGCCTAGATGTTCCTCTTACAGAAGGTATAGAGGTTTTGGAAGGTCGTCCTTTCGGACCTACAGGCAGCCTTAGCAGCAGCAACAGCAGCAGCAAAATACCCTGTATAAGACCTACAGGGGTAAGAACAGAGGTAGTCCACAAGGTCGTCGTCCTCCTCCTCCTCCTCTACCTTCCCCCTCTTGCTGCTGCAAAGCAGACCTAGATCCAACATTCTGGATTGTGTAGGTCCTGTGAGTGGTCGGCTTACCCATTTTCTACAAGATTGGGAATCTGTCACTACATTTTGATCTTTGGGTTCTAAATCTTGTGGAAAATGGGTATGCACTTCCCTTTCTGCAATTCCCTCCGAATTACCCTCCTTGCCAAGGGGCATGTTCGGAGGACCACCTTCTTCTTCTGCACGAAGTAGTCCTTACATTACTAAAAAAAAGGTGCGATAGAGGTGGTTCCGGAGCAGGAAAGGGGTCAGGGATGCTACTCTTGGTATTTCCTGGTTCCCAAACTGGATGGCAGGTTACATCCAATCCTGGATCTCAGGATCTTGAATCTTTTTTTCAAGTAGGAGAAGTTCAAGATGCTCAACCTAGCGCAGGTTCTTCAGGCGCGGCAACAGGAAGACTGGATGGTGTTGATAGACTTGCAGAATGTATATTTTCATATCCGATCATGAAGTCGCACAGGAAGTATCTCCGTTTTACGGTAGGTTCACAGCATTATCATTTTGCGGTTCTCCAGTTTGGACTTACTACTGCACCACGAGTCTTCACCAAGGTGATGGTAGTGGTGGCAGCCCATCTCAGGAGGTCGTGGATTCCAGTTTTCCCCTATGTGGACGGCTGGCTGATCAAAGCACAATCACCAAAGTAGGTGCTTCATCATCTGCAGCTTACAACTCAGTTGTTGTACAAATTGGGTTTCTGGATAAATGTGCCTAAGTCTCACCTAGTGCCCTATCAGCGCAACCTGTTCATAGGGGCTGTACTGGACACTACTGTGTGTCGAGCATTCCCACCTCCACAAAGGATTCTCGACATTCAGGAAATGATTCCCTTGTTTTACAATGGAGCAGTCGTTCCAGTCCTGAAGGTCCTTCGCCTGCTCGGTCTGTTTGCTTCCTGCATTCTGTTGTGCAACCATGCACGCTGGCACATGAGGGCGCTCCAGTGGTGCCTCTGCAGGCAGTGGTATCAGCACAACGGAGATCTCAGGGAGTCTGTGATGATCTACAGAGAAGCAGCAGCGGATCTGTCTTGGTGGAGCGTGGAGGGCAATCTGTCTCAAGGAAAGCCCTTCCATCTATCTCCATCGGTGGCCACAGTGATAACGGATGCATCCACTTTAGGGTGGGGTACTCATCTGGGGAACCTGGAGATCAAGGGTCTTTGGTCTCCAGAGGAAAGGTTGCTTCACATCAACTGTCTAGAGTTGTAGGCGATCAGTTTGGCGATCAAGGCCTTCCTCCCTTTCCTTCGCGGCCAGTCGGTTCAAGTCCTGGCGGACAATAGTACTGCGATGTGGTATGTCAACAAGCAGGGAGGAGTAGAGTCGCATTGTCTCTGCAGAGAGGCTCTGCGTCTCTGGTCCTGGGTTGAGGTCCATCAGATTTGTCTGATGGCAAATCATCTGGCCAGAGTTCTGAACATGCGGGCAGACAGTCTCAGTTGGCAGTTCTCTGCCGACCACGAGTGGAGGCTTCATCCGGAGTGGTTCTTCACGTCTTTCTGATGTGGGGAACTCCTCAGGTGGACCTGTTTGCCACTCACGAGAACGCTCACTGCCCGTCATTCTGCAGTCTCCATTATCCGATGAAGGGAGCTTTGGGGGACGCGTTTCAGTTGAGTTGGGACTCACAACTCCTTTACGCGTTTCCTCCCATATCCTTGATTCCTCGGGTCCTTAGGAAGATTCTCCAAGACCGGGCCCAAGTCATTTTGATTGCTCCGGATTGGCTAAGAAGGGTATGGTAAACAGATCTTCTCCACCTATCCTTGTGCCCTCCACTCCGTCTCCCTCTCAGGGCAGACCTCCTCTTGCAGTCGCAGGGACAGATTCTACACCCCCACCTCCAGAGCTTACACCTTCATGCCTGGAGATTGAACGGTGCAACCTGAATTCTTTTTCTCTCCCGCCTGTCGTGGTGGACGTTATTTTGTATGCCAGGTGTCACTCCACCAAGTCCATCTATCCCTATAAGTGGTCCAAATTTGTCATTTGTTGTGGGGAGAATTCTTTTGACCCGTTGAGGGCTCGTTTATCCAACATCCTTCAGTTTGCTCTTTCTCTCGAGCCCAGCAGGGCTTTGCTGTGGCTACTGTGGAGGGCTATTTATCGGCTTTGTCTGCGTTCATTTGCTTGTTGGATCAGCCATCTTTGTTCAAGTCGCATATTGTGTTAAGATTCGTTAAGGGCCTTACTAATAAGTTTCCGCCCACTCCTTTTATTGTTCCTCAATGGGACTTCAATCTTGTCTTAACCTACTTGATGGGTTCTCCCTTTGAACCCTTACACAAGTGTCCCTTGAGACTATTGTCTTTTAAAACAGTATTTCTTATTGCCATTACCTCTGCAAGGAAGGTAACTGAGCTTAAAGCTCTGAGTTCGAATCCCCCGTTCTTGACCCTTCATTCTGATAGAATGGTACTCAGGACCAGGGCTGCTTTTCTGCTTAAGGTGGTAACTCCCTTTCATCTGGGGTAGTCCATTACCCTTCCTTCCTTCTTTCCTCCCCCTCCCCCTTCCAAGGAGGAGAAGCAGCTTCACCGTTTGGACCCTAAAAGGGCGGTGAGTGTTTACTTCGATAGGAGCAGAGACTATCGTGTGGATGACCAGCACTTTGTGGGCTTCATTGGCTGCAGGAAAGGTTGAGTGGTGCACAAGCGCAACCTTTCCAGATGGATTATCTTGTGCATCAAGATCTGTTACTCTTTGGCCGATAAGGAACCTCCAGAGGGTATAAGAGCTCACTCTACCAGAGCAAAGTCTTCTACATCTGCCTTATCTAGAGGTGTTCCTATGGAGGACACTTGTAGAGCAGCAACTTGGGCTTCCCTCCATACTTTCCCTAAGCATTACTGCTTAGATTCCGAAGTAAGGAGGGACGGACACTTTGCGCGTTCCGTCCTACAGGACTTTTTGATATAGAACAGTGGACACCCTCCTCCGGGAGTGGGGACTGCTGTGGGACTCTATTCACAAGGTGAGGAATCCACTGGCAGATGTATCCATCAGAACAACAAGTTACTTACCTTTGGTAACGCTTTTTCTGGTGGATACAGTATCTGCCTGTGAATTCCTCACTGACCCACCCGCCACCCCGTTGTCCACCCTTGTATACCTGCAATGGTGATAGTTTATATCTGTATCATTTAATGGAATTGCATTATTCTTTTTGCTTTAATGCATTGATTTCACACTGTGTGTGTTAGTTTGAATACTGTGTACTATGTATGCTATATATATTTGTTTTGGTTCGTCCGTGTGCCTCGAAGGCACAGAAAAAAGGGCGGAACTGACATCATCACACCGACGAGGCTCTCTTATGGCTCCGGTGACGTCAGCGGAGCTGGGAGCGCAGCCATACTTCTGTGACGTCGTCCTCGTCGGCGTGGAGAGCTACGAAAATGTTTCGAATGCTGCTAGCGCAGGGGATATTCACAAGGTGAGGAATCCACAGGCAGATACTGTACCCACCAGAAAAAGCGTTACCTAAGGTTAGTATCTTGTTCATTAGGTTATGTGCGTGATTTTTTTTTAAAGAGTGGGACACCCTGTGAGATCGAAGTTCCATGACCATTAAATGCCAAAGGTGTTGTAACCACTGGACAATCAACGGTGCTGTGGAGGGCAATGAGTTACCTAGCTGCACCTAGCTTGTGGTCTGAGTCTCCAGTCAACGTGTGTCAGGGCTTGTACAGTCAGAGAGCGAATGCATAGGATCACAGTGTTGAATGAATCACTGAGTGGGTAGCCCACTACCCCTTTAATGTGGCTCTGGACCCCTTTCCATTAGGTTTCTATGAGGGGGCTAGATAGAAAAATGACCCTTTGGCAAGTTCCATCTCCAGTTAGTAGAGAGGTGGTTGGGTATATAGTGCGCCAATGGCACAGAGTATATCATCACCACATCACCAGTTTATATACCCTCTTGCATTTGGATTTGCTGCTGTACATTTTGGGCATATCTTGCCATAACTAGTCACACTATTTCTGGGAAATTCCCTCAGTAGTGTCAGAGTGTCATTGAGTTTGATAGTAATGAGTTTTGGATGAGGACGAGTGTTGAAGTACTTTGTAGGTGCGGTAGATCAAGACCCTTGTGGCCTCTTGGGTGTTGGTGGGTTAGAGCGCCCAGTGTCGCATTTGGTAGTATTGTAGTCTAATTGACTCCGTAACCCTGAAGTCATGCTTACACTTATCTTAGGTTTTGATCTAGTCACCCTCTAATAGATCACAGAGGGTGTGACAGTCCCCCTCCCTCCACTCCGCAAAGGAGTTGGCCTGTGGCGCCGGCGCAAACTCCAGGTTGGGAGCTAGTGGGGGTGTTGGGAGGGCGGAAGGTGGTAAGGTCTCTCTTTAGAGCATTTTTGTCCCAGATTTCAAGGACTGTTTTGGTGGGAATGGCTATGTATGAACTCCGTCATGGTTGAGAGTGTTTGGGAAACCATGCTAAGACGCAGCTGGTTCTAGAGGCCACTGCACGGTCCATGTGGAACCAGTGCTTCTTGCTCTCTAATTCCAAGACATATCGTAGGTGGGCCACCCAATAATATTCTTGGAGATTGGGGAATGCCAGCCATCCTCTCGGTCCCTTGGGAGCATCGATATGGAGTTTAGGAGCCTCAGACGCTTCCCTCCCCAGATAAAGTTGTGTAGGCTTCCTTGGAGATTGAGAATAGCGGTCTGTGGGATGCTGTGGGTAGTGTCTGGAACAGGTAAAGGATTTTGGGCAAGAGGAACATTTTAACCACGTTGAATCATCCTAGCCAGGATACCTGCAGCTGTTTTTATCTTCTAGGACTGAGCAGCGAAATTCTTACCATTTGGCGCAAATCCATTAAATCTTAATTTGTGCAATTAGTGCAGTTCATCAACAGACATACAGCCAACGGAGTTAGCTCTTCACAAGGAGAGCTTCTTCAGGGTTGTAAATTGCAAAAGACAGTTATACTGTGAATACATCCATTGTTAAAAACACATGTGTGTGATGACAAAGCACTGTTTTAAAAAGTGCCACCATAGGTGTTTTCCAATTGTATCTACACCCTGTGTGACCATACATTGGTCACCAAAGTAAGCTAAGAACCTCACATAAATAAATACAGCTGTCCTGATTCAAGGTCATTATTTAGATATTACTTGCTACTTTCCCATGTTCTGTGCTACACAAGTGTTTATAGTAATATCACATATAATTTGTACTTTGAACCTCTTCGAGATAATAGGAGGATGCGTTGTTGTGTTTATTTATGCGATGATCTCTTACTTTGGTTTGTTGATACACATGAGTCCGATGTTTCTGGAGAGATGTAGAGTTCCAGTCCTGACGATTCTTCGCCTGCTAGGCCTACTGAATTCTTGAATTTTACTTTATCACACACGCAAACTGGCACATGACATCTCGACAGTGCTGCATCTGTCGCCAGTTAGTCCAGGACAGGGGTGGTTAGTCAGATTTAATCGGGATCTTGCTGGACACTGTGGCACTGACAGACTTCAACTGGTGGGAGGGAGAAGAGAACCTGGTGCAAGGGATGTCCTTCCGACATTGATCATGAGTCCCACAGTAGTGAGAGATGTATCTACTTAGGGGTGGGGTGGTAAACTGGAAGACCTGGAGATCGAGGCCTCTGGCCTCCACAGGAGCTGATTTTGCACATTTGTCTGCATGAACTGATTGCGATTCACCTTGCCCTAAAAGCACTGCTGTCTTCCGTTCATAGCCAATATGTCTATCTCTTGAAAGACAACAAAACTGCAGTATAACAAGTCAACAAGCAGGGAGGCCTGGGGTCTCTTCTCCTCCTAGAAGGTCAGACACTGGGCCTAGGTGCTGGCATGTGGAATCTGGCTGATAGCGCTGACTCAGGCTCTTAGCTCTCGTTGGCAACTTCCCTACTGCAAGTGGCATCTACACCTAGAGGTAGTTCAAAACACCTCAACCTGTTAGAAGCTTCTTAGGGAACCTCTTCACCCCTCACAAAAATGAACAATTCCCGCAATTTTTCACCCTCCAGTTTGTGTTGCAGGACACCCTGTGGGTTGCGTTTCAGTTGATGTGGAATTTTTAACTTCACTCTTCATACCCTAGAGTACTGCTGAAGCTGCAACAGGATTGGGCCAAGCCCTTTTAATCTCACCAGACAGGCCTAGGAGGGTGTCATATGCAGACCACCTGTGACTCTCCCTTTGCCCCCCACTGTGTCTACCTCTCACAGCAGACAACCTCTCCTAGTTGGCTGGGCATTTGCTGCACAGACCCCTAGACTCCTTTCATTTGCCACTTTAGGCGGTGGACTTCATATTGTCAGCTTCTCGCCTCTCCACGAAATCCGTCTGAAGTAGAAAATGGATTCTCTTTGCCACATGATTTACAAGATGCTGATCTGCTGAAGGTGCATCTATATATGTTTTACATTTTATCCTATTTCTAGTCAAGCAGAGATTTGTGGTGGGCACTGATGGGTTTATATTTGTATATTTTCACCCGTCCGGTTATCCAGGCGCTGTCAATGGACACTGGGAGATTAAGAAATTTGCCCATAATCACAGGATGTTGTGCCAACTCAGAGACTAAAACCTGGATCACCACCCCCGGAGTTGACCGCTTTTTTTTTGTATTCCTGACCAGACTTCCATGTTTAAGTCCCCAATTAATTGTAGATTTTTGAAAATGCTCATATATATGTTCCTCCCCATTTTTAGTGAATCCCCAATGGGATCTGAATCTAGTTTTGACCTGCTTATTTTTTTTTTTTTTTTTTTTAACAGGGCTTACATTTGAACTCCCACACCATTGTCCGTTGAGGCAGTTAACTATAAAACCATCTCTCTTGTGACCATCACTTCGAGGTGGGTCAGTGAGTTGCATTCGCTGTGTGTCTGCCCGCTGTTCGCCTGTGGCTACCAAGATAAATTAGTCTAACTAAATCTGCTTTCTAGCCTAAGGTAGGGGCCAACTTCCATTTAAGGCAATACTTAACTCCTCCCACCTTCTTTCTAACACCCTATCCCACCAAGGAGGTGGCAAGACTGCATAAGCTGAATCCTAGTAGAGCAGTCATTTATTACATCAATTGGACAAGGGAGATTGTTTGATGACTAGCTCTTTGTTTGGTATGTAGGCAGCAACAAGGACAGGGCAGAACAAAAAGTTCCTTATGTTGGATTGTACTGTGCATTATGCTTTAAATTGTGTAATGACTTTGCCAAGAAAGATCCTCTGCACTGTTTTCACCATAGAAAATTCTTCATCTTCAGCACTCAGCAGGATCTTACTGGGGCTGAGATTTACCTTACAGTGACATGGGTTTCCCTTCACATTTTTGCACATTACTATTGCTTGGACTGTGAAGTGAAAAGGGATGGCCATTTCACTCGTTCTGTATTGCTGGATTGCCTTGTCTGACAGCACCTACAGACCCACCACCTGGAAGGAGTTTCTGCAAGGTTCCAAGTTAATTTGTTTCAAGGCATATCCGTGATTTCTCTGATAGTATTCTGGTTTCTGCTTCCAAGGGCTTGGAAAAAAATGGATTTAAAAAAACAGATGCCAGTACTCTGGGGAGGGTTTATATGGCACTAGTAACATGACACCAGCACTTCTTCTTGTGCCATAATGAAGCCATTGCTACCTACTAGCGGAAAAGAGTTATGGAAAAAGTTTCCATATAATGTCTGGTGCCTCTGGATATTCACATGCCTTTCGATCGAAAAAGACAATCCGGGATCGGAGGGCCCGTTTACGCGACATGCAGAGATCAGCGCCGGAACCAGTGGATATCTTCGACGAAGGTCCATGTGTCCCGGATGAAGATTCCGATAATCGCCAGATCGTATTCAATGACTCCATACCTTCGGGTCAACGCGTGAGTACCACTGCCCCTGCCCAAACACCAAAATCGAAGGCAAAGGTCAACACTCCGACTGCAGGGCCCAGTCAAGACCGAAAAAACACTTCGAAAGGCCGCCATTGAGCCCGGCTCCGAAGAAAATAATGAAGCCTTCTGGTAGCTCCATACCACATGTGCCGATACCACCTGCTCCCTCTGCACCGCAACAAAAAGAAGTCCCGGTTCCGAAAGACGCTCCGAAACCGTTGACTCCGAGACACAAAGCAGCTCCGAAAACAATGAAGCCTGTTTCCGATGCCCCGAAAACAGCTTCCACTCCGAAGCCAATACCCTCGATGCCGAAACAAACAAAGCCTGCTTCCGATCCTTCCAAGTCCACGAAACAGGCTTCGGCTCCAAAGACAATACCTTCTGTGCCAAAATATACGCCAAAGGACTCCACATCGGCTCCTAAGGCTAAAGACAAGCAACAAGCCGGTTTGGAACCGAAAAAATCGGCGCCGAAGGCTGTGCCTCAAGAAGAGGAGCTTTTCCAACCAGATCCTTTACAAAAAAGGATCTACATTGATCCAGAAACAGGACATGTTTCCACCACACCACACAGGAAGAAGTCGTCAGATACAGCACCTACACCTCCAGTGCCTGTCAAGAAGTAGGACTCTGCCACATCTCCTATACACCCTTCTCCTGTATCTCCTTCTCCTGCTCTTCCTTTAAACATTTAAAAATTCTCCTCCTCATTCTCCACAACATACACCTCCTCAGGATGTTGATGATGATGAGTGTAGCATCGGGGGAGGAGAGACCCAGATGACCCTTTTCCCTACCAAATAGGTTCACCAGACTGGGAGTATTCCAACCCACAGGATGTACCAGATATTCCTGACCCACATATATATCCATCTAAACCTTCTCCTCCAGAAGACAATATTGGGTTTGGACACTTAATTAATAGGGCTACCATCTATCACAATGTCACCATGCATTCAGATGAGGCAGAGGAAGATTTTTTACTAGACAATTTTGAACAATCACGAAAATCTGTGCAAATACTGCCACTGATTAAAGGGATCATTAAACATGCACCAGAAGTGTTTAAAGTTCCTGTAAGAGCTAGAATCATAAACCGAAGAATAGAGATAAAGTACAGAGGAGCTCCTGGGGATCCTGCCCACATTAAAGGACAGCTACCCTTAGACTCCCTAGTAGTTTCAAACGCTAGGAAAAGAGCAAATTCCCAAACATCAGGTGACTCACCACCTCCTGATAAAAAAAATCAAAGATCATAGATGCTTCAAGAAAAAGAATAGCTGCCCAAGCTAGCAATACATGGCGCATCGCTAACACACAGGCATTCCTCGCAAGATACGACAAGACTCACTATGATCAGCTAGAGAAGTTCTTACAAAATCTACCTGACCAATATAAGGCACAAGCAGATGCCCTCATACAAGAGGGTAAGCTTACATCAAATGCCTCCATTTAATGCGCACTAGGTGTAGCAGACACTGCATCCAGAGCAATAAACACCAGTGTCCTCCTTAAACGTCACTCGTGGCTGCGCATTTCAGGATTTAAGCAAGGGTGCAAACTACTATCTTAAATCAACCATTCAACCAACAAGAATTGTTAGATCCAGTGGTAGACGCAGCACAGGAAAACATTTTTAAAAAAAAGACATTGACACAGCCAAGTCTATGGGAGCTCTGCAGTCCACCCAAGCAAGAGGCTCCTTTCGTCGCTCCTTCTACAGAGGAGGCTCCAAACAAGCTGGAGCAGACAATTCAGCTTCCTTTAAAACAAATACACAAACATCCTCTAAAAAGGATACTTTAGAGGGGGCTACAGAGGCAACAACAACAAGGGAAGAGGTCAAGGAAATTACAATAATCGTACCTCTCCCAACACTTAACAGTGACTTCCTTCTGCTTCCCCAACAGCATTCCACTTCTGTAGGGGGCAGACTAACACAGTTCCTACCTGTCTGGAATTCCATCAAAACAGACAAGTGGGTAAGACAAATTATCCAGTATGGTTACTGCCTAGAGCTTACAGCTACCCCTCCACATATACCACCCAGACAGCGTCCAATTTCCACAGAACATCTAACGCTGCTCCAAGAAGAGGGTCTCTCATTGCTGCAAAAAGATGCAATAGAGCTAGTTCCGTTAAAACATCAAGGAACAGGAGTTTACTCTATTACCTAATACCCAAAAAGGACGGAACACTAAGACCAATTCTAGACCTAAGACCTCTCAATCTGCATATACACTCAGATAATTTTCACATGATCACTTTACACCAAGTTCTCCCATTGTTGCAACAAGGCGATTTCCTAACCACGCCTACTTCTCCATTCCCATACATCCTTCTCACAGGAAGTATCTCAGATTTGTACTACAAGGACAACACTATCAGTTCAAAGTCCTTCCATTCGGGGTTGTAGTGTAGTTCCTATTTTCCCAATAGGCCCTGCGCATTGGAATAACATAAACAGTAGTATCGACGTAGAAGTGCGGATCTTCCAGGCCTCCTCTGACTATGCTAAACTTAATTGGGTTTGTTACCAACTAGCTCAGAGGTCACTGGAAACTTTCTTGACTGAATAGGAAGTGATCAGCTTCCTTGGTACAGACAAGAAGGGATTCAGTTTTCCAACAACCGTGCAACATGACAACTTTGCTCCTCAGATAAGAGTCAATCTCTAGGGTCGTGTGAAACAATAGACAGTTATTTTACTCAGTCAGTGGTTGTGCAGTTTACTTTCACAATATGTAGAGAATAGAGAGACGGACGTTGTCAATAAAGGGTAACATTTATTGAACAGTCTTTCTTCTCGTACAAGAGAAATGAATTGCCACAATTGCAAGACTTGTTATTATGAAAAGTACGTACAGTAAGATGAGTATTGCAAAATAATACTGTAAAGCATTGATATGGTTTCTTAGCCATACAATGGTTTAAAATGAATAAAACATATATACATTCATATATACATTAGGCTAAAATACTCAACTGGTGCTTCTAACTACGCCTACCCCAGTGTACCTGACCTAAGCCTAATACTTGGGAGGGGAGTAAGTAAGTAGCTTTAAGTTAAGTTGGTTTTGCCAAGGTTTGCTTCAAGAATTCTCTCTAAGGATTTAGTCAACACCATACCTCTGGAATAGAATGATGGAGGTCTGGTATCTCCTTCAGGGGGTCGATATCCCAGTCACCCGCAAGGGTAGCCTGGAAACGCCGGAGCTGGATTTATCTGCAGGAGAAAAGACCGCGTCTCTCTCAGCGCGTCGAGGAAGAGGAGGAGGGGCAGCGTCCGCGGGCAGCTTGCATCTGCTGGGCTCTTTGCAGGGGGACGGCTGTTCAGCTCCTAAGTTCACCACACCATCGTTCGCTCGTTAGCAGCGATAGCAGTAGCGATAGCAGCTATGGTATCATCAGCATAACAGCAGCTTCGTCAGCAGCGATGGCATTGAGGCAGCTAGTGTTTGCTTAAGGCAACGTTGGTAATATTTATACCTGAAAGGTACCTTGTTTGACGTAAGTTTTTGGACATAAGACGTCAATAAAGATGTCACTAGGAAGTGATAGTCTATCAGTGCTCATTAGAGTTCTATTACTAATCAAAACATAGCAAGCGGGGCTTTCCCAGGTTGCTGAGTTTTTATCTTGTTGAAGAACTCGGAGTGTTAATCTAGGAATCTTAGATAGTAACTTCTGCTATGTCATTGCACTAATTGGCTGCAAAGGAAGTGGCAGAGAAAGCGATTCTGAAATGTGGCTCTGTTCGTGTGAGGCCAGAGACGAGTTTCTGAATATTGCATTTGATCGGTTATGCCAATATAGGGAATAAATGGATTTATAGCCGTATAGGGGCATAAGGTCACAGTATCGATCAGGGTCCTAGATTAGAACGCTACACCCACTCCACGAATTCATGTCCATCAAATTACTAAAACTAGAGCAATAAGATGCATGTGTAACATTGCCCACCCCAAAATACATATATGCATTTGAAATAGGTGTATTTGTAATACGTGAAAATTTAGGTACTGTACGTTTTTGAAGCATAGAAATCAATCAAAAATTATAGCATATGAAATCAATGAACGATTCTGCAAAAAGAATTACACATGAAAATATCTCTGAATACAGAAAGGAAGGGCGAGATAAATTCATCACATATAAATGCATTGCAGTAAAATGTGCTAGAGGCTGGTGTAAAGGTATTATGTCTCTAGATGTATTTAGAAATAGAAGTAGAAGCTTCTGTTCTCTATGAATAGTTCTACCTTAAGCAAAGAATTTTTCGTGGCAAAAAAGTTGAATATTAAAAAGTGTTCAATTCAAAAGAATTATTGCTTGAACGGGTAAAATAGAGTTCCAACGCTTTTAGCAGTTTTTGTTGTTCAAAACTGAAGGCCGAATTCAGAGTTCATGGGAACGCTGTGTGTCGGAATGCTTCTCTAAAGTTACTGTTTCTGTTCGGGTGAGAACATCATATCAGACAGGCTCTCAAAGAATTGGTCTACAAAATCAGGTGACAGTTCGACCAAATTCGATAGTGCTGAAACTTGGCAGGTGTGAGAATGATTGCTGTCATCAAAGGCTGGATCAGCAATGCTCACAGAAGGTCGTACCTGGGTGATGTTGCTTTTGTCACTCGCTCCACTGTTACCACCTAGTCGTAGCACAGGAGTCTCAACGAATGCCGTCATCAGGATTGGTAGCCGCTGGGGACAACACAATGCGTGAGCCGTTATCGGACTGAGCAAAGTATCGATATCCATTGTTACTGCTGATGGAAGTGAAAGACAGGTGTCCAACACGCACTCCTCTCCGCATAGCATACATCGAAGTACAGGTAAGATGCAGTTTTGCCATATTGGTCTGAATGAAAGGAACCAGGTCATGTTTAGATCTCTCAGCCTGGCCAATCCAAGGATTCTAGTTATTCTGTCCCGGTAGCGGATTGCTAGGATTGTTTCTTCCATTACCATAGGAGTCATGTCTGAGCTGTGGCTTGCCATATCGAAGCAGGAGGGTCAAAAATAAAATCCCTGCTACAAGTCCCAAAAATAGGGGTATGCCGCCAAAAACAGAGTTGACAAAATTTGGAACGATTCCCAGAATTGCTTGAAATGGTGTTAGTGGTCCCGTAAAAATCGTCTTAAATATGCCTGGGATGCCTGTGGCACTAGACATGTTAAGGAGTTGGCTCAACATTTCTACGAAATGCACGGGGCAATTTGTTGATAAAAGCTCATGAACCTCCGTAGCTGTCCTTGCAACTAGGAGATCATACGTCTCTTTTGATGACGTGATGGGCACTGTTGTCTGCAAAAGCACAGACTTCATTTTGCTTAAAGTATCAATTCGTATAGAAGAGAAATGCAGACGAGGCCAGATGGGAGTCTCTATGTCTCCAGGCCCGCTCGGGAACAATGCTTGCATACAGCATTTGACCATGGAAGTTACACTTACGAGATACGCTTTTCCTGGCAAAAGGCCACAACATCTGTGATCCGTTCTTAGAATGTAACTCCCATTCGCGAGTTGCATAAAGAAGGGCTCTATCTGCGTTGCAGGTGTGACAAGCTGGTGGCATGAAAGGTTGTTAGAATTACCTTCACAGGCTCCGTGTAAATTAATACCCTGGCACAAAAGTATACCGCTTAGTGAACGTTTACAGTTTTCACCACTAAGAAATAAATTTTTGTCGCTGTCACTATAGCATGAATGTGTTTATGGTAATTTCCATGCTGACTTAACATATCCTTTACCCAATCGTTCATACTGGCCAGTAGGTATGTATTCAAGGCACTTTTTAAATCGGAAAGTTGTTATCGGAATAGTGATAATTCCGTGTATTATCCATTCAATGACAGGACTTTCTGACATTGTCAATGGTAATCTCTCAAGTTTTTCGATGCTCAGGATTGTATTGTCTGCTCCTTTCTGTGCCAAGCTGATTTGTTTATCAGTAAGGTTAAAAATGGAAAACAATGACGTTGTGTTGATTAAACGCCAAGGCACATAGCCTGAACCAAGATTTTGCAGCGTCCAGCCTAATTGTACAATAGAACGTAATTGTGACTGGCCATGCTGTAACATTAGCAAGTCTCTGTTTATTATATCAAAGGCAGAGGATACAATATTGTCCAACGAATATATTCCGGAGGACAGAGTCATTAACCCATTGTCCACTACAGAAAGTGATTTTTCCAAATGAATACGATCAATTTCTCATATATTTTCTGCTGTTTCAATTTGTGTGACTTTCCAAGCCTCGTTGTACACATCATAGATGCTGGCCGCTATGAAACGCTTTTGACGCTGTTTGCGTGGTCCCATAATAAAATCGCTCAAATCAGCACCCTCTTTAAGTAAAGACAAGTGTTGCTTAATTTCAGCCAGTGTGGATGATCCTAGCCATTCGAGGCAGAGTTTCCCTACACTGTATGTTGTTACTATCCCTGGATGTTGTCTCTGGGAGTATCTAGGGTCTTGTCTGGTCATTTTTAACCCCTGTGTTTTATTCAGGAATCTATCTTGACAGTTGTTTGTGTCAGTAGGCCAGATTAACCACTTTTTCCAATCAGGATGTGTTCTGTTAAAATGTAAAATTTTAGTTACGTCTATCTCAATATCTGTTGTTGCATTATCAGGTATTGGCTTCGGAATAGACGGTTTGTTTAGGTCTTTGATCTTAGCTAGGCCAAGACAGGATGTCTGGTGAATTGTGTCATTTAAAAACATCATTTGTTCTGGTATCATGCAGGTTCTGAATAGTGCTTCTAGGCCTTGTACCTGCCAATCTTTCGTACCCCAAATGGTTTTTGTTTCAATGTTATTTTTCCAATAATCAAAACCAAATGTCATCATTTTTTCATAAAATGCTTCTGAATATATTAATTTAGTGTTTGTCAGCATTGTTTTCATTCCTGTTTTATCTAACAGTTTGTAATAAAACGTTTCTGCATCACTGGTGTTAAACCCTGAGAAGTACTTGAATTTCTCAAAGAATGTTTTAGAACTGCTTTTAGGTGGTGTAGCACAATGTTCCCATTGATTATACTTAAAAACATTTCTAGGTTGTGCAGATTTATGCAAATAATGATCGCCATAATGTGTAAAACAGAACATCTGTTCATAACTAGACGAACCTTGTAAATAATCATGTTCTGTGAATCTAGCTGACATTACTAAATCAGACATCATGTCATTAATACTGTTAAAGTCCCAATCATCAGAGAATGTACTAGGTTTTACAAAGTCACTTAAGGAAACCTTCAGTTGATGAGGATACTTCAGGATCTCGACCGGACCATAGATCTCATAGTCAGTTTTCTCCCATGCTACCCCATCGGGTATTGGAATGGCTGTGACATTTACTGTTGACAGTTCTCTTTTCTTCACGTGGGATGATCTGTGTGGTTTGAGGACTAAGTTGATGTTCTGACTTGCTGTGTCCATTCAATTATAATAAACCTTCCTAAAATTAAAACAAAAATTAGGCATAGTAGGAGTATAAATACCCCTGAAATAATCCAATGCTCAATCAATTTTGCATCCAGATATACTTCTTTGACTTGTTGAAAGAGTTCTGTTGCTTTTTCTTTAGAAGTCTTTTTTGTTTCTGGCATCACTTCGGGGTTACTTTGATCCTCGGAAAAGTTGTCGAAGTAGATGAAATAACCAGAGGCAGTTCTGTCAATTGTTGGGATTGTTCTTTCAATCTGTCTTTCGGTAGCACTTTCTGATGCCGCATCATTGTAGACTGGTGTTTCTTGACAAACTGTTCCAATCTGTGTCTCAAGAGGCACGAGTTCCATGGCATTATTGCATAGTCCTTCTCTGTGCACTGCAGGCTGATCGAATGTGATTAGTCTTTCAGTTTGAACCTCTTGGATTGTTGCAAGTTTGGGTATTCTGTTGTTTCTTGGGAGTCCACTGTGCCTACTGTTGATTATAGGCCACATGCTTGTGGTTTTACCAGGCCGATAGATACAACTCTGTTCTCCTTTTTACCAGCAAGGGGCGGTAGTACTACTGATCTTGTTCTGGTGACTGCCAAGACAGGTACTGCTTTTCTGTAAGAAGGCCCAAATTCCTTCTTTACCGCTATTTTTTCTCTGACTAGATCCCCAATCTTTGGAATCCAGACAGGCCTTGCTGGGGCTGTTGCTTGTGGTGCCTCGTCAGTGGTAGCTGGCTGTTGCTTTAACTTTGTTGCTTAAGGATTTTCTTGTTTCATTCAAGTCTGTAAAACAGCCAAACGATCTTTGATGTTAAATTCTGTTTTCTTATCTTGTACTACTCATACTTGACTATCTAAGTCCTGAACTCTCATTCTAATTCCGAACAATAGTTCGTATGGGCTGAAACCTTTTAGAGAATTTCTTGGCAAATTATTAAGACTGATTTGGACACTTATTAGATGTTTGACCCACCCAGCACCCGAACCTAATACCTTCCCTGTTATAGATCGCTTTGTCTCGTTTTTTTCTTTCTACCACACTATTCCCTTTGGGGTGTGACGGACAAGAATACCGCAACCCAACTCCCATGCTGGCCATGGCCTCCTTATAAGCTCGAGAGCTAAAAGCAGGACCCTGGTCAGAATGGAACATGGCAATTGCGTATGTGCCGATAAAGACTCGCAGATCTTTTATAACCGTTCTGGCATCAGCCGAGCGCTGGAGGCCACATTTTTTAAGTGTGTTTAGCCTTCATGATGTACAATGGGACGCATTTCTCTTTTTTTGATAGCGCGGATAGATTGCCTAATGCTTTCTATTAGGGCTTCTGCCACTATACTGGCCGGTTCTTCACTGCGCTATATGTTGCAGTCTTCACAGTTTTTTGCAAACTCATGAATGCCTTCACTCATTTCCGGCCACCAGTACTCTGATTCTAATTCTCTCAGAGAGTCCCTGATTGTTTGGTGTCTCAGACCCAATCCCATGTGTGCTTCCTGTAATAGGAAGCCCCTCCGGTCCCTGGTTGAAATTACCCTATCCCCCACTCCAGCGATTCGAGCAAAAGGAACGGAGTTTGCATCGATTACGTATGCATAATTGAGTGGATAGTTCACGGTAGTGCTGCACAGTCGCCTTTTACGGTCGTTTTTACTGCCAGCATTATTTTCCCCGACTATGTATTTTTCTGCACGCTTTCTTGTGGCTACGGAAGCCGGTTTAGTTGCTTCCGCTGTAGCTGTGTTAGCCAATGAATTCCCTGCAACGTGAACGCCATCACGTTGAAGACTCTGTGCGTGTATCACATGAGTCTTTTGTAGTTCCTTCTGTAAAAGACCTACCTGGTTCCAGAGCAATTTATGCTTTATTGTGGCACCTGTGTCATCTTTGTAATTGTTTTCAATCCAGCTCTGCAGTTTATTATTGTAAGAGTTGAAGCAAAAATGAGAATCGCACACGATTAGTGTCGGGAATTCACGTTCTGCATTTTCAAGCGCCATCTTTAAAGATCTGATTTCAGCTCTCTGAGCCGAACAGTTTCTTACTGATTCAGTTTTTGTTACTTTCGGTCTGAATTTACCGCACAGCCAACGACCTTTAACAATCGCACACGCTGCATCGTAGGATTTGCTCTCTACGTTGAAATGCTTTGCAAATCTATCTGTATAGATTATACAGGCGTACTGTGGGAGAGGCAGAAGTTCGATTGGCAGAGGATATTCTTCTTCATATTCTAAATCATTCAGTTCTTCGAATTGCGGGGCAAAATAGTATTTCACATCTTCCGCTCCAAGAGAATCTACATACTGTATCCATTTCGGATCCAGTGACACTGTAGGCAGGTTTACTGGGCTGAATAGCGCCTCGAAGGCGGATTCTGCTGTGAGGATATTAATCCGTTTACCATGTGCTAATTCTCGTTCATTTGCTAATGCAATTTGCACTGCTTTCACAGTTCTTTCTGTGTGACTGAATGTTTTTTCTACTTGTGAGTACAAGTGAGATTTAATTGAAATTGGTACCTTTTCTCCCTCATTAGAGGTCAGGTACGTGAATCTGCATCCTCCAGGGATGACTCGGATTACAAGATCGCGTGTGTTGTCACGTGTATCTAATTTTGTTTTAGCTAACATGTCTGTTTGCAGTGATCTCAAAATTTCTGTTTGTTTTTTATTCCAGGTGATTTGTTTAAAATCAGGTTTAATTAGTTTGTAGAGAGGTTTAACCCTCTCTGCGTAATTTAGAATGTATGTTCTTCCGAAACTCAGAAAACCTAGTATGGATTGTAAATTCTTCAGCGTTTTTGGAGCTTGGAGTACAGCGCACTTCTCTAAGAAGTTGTCCACTAGGCTTTTCCCTTCACTTGATCATTCGTATCCTAAGAATAGTACTGTCAGATGGGCAATTCGAGACTTTTTAAAGTTGAATTTGTAACCCTCTGCTGCGAACCCAAGTATAATGGTGTTCACTCTTTTCAGGTGAGTATCCAAGTCGTCGTCTGTGAGATAGATATCATCTACGTAAGATAATGCCTCATCATCATATATTTGTAGTAACTCTGTTACTCTAGCTGAGAATAGTCCTGGGCTGTTCTTGAACCCCTGTGGGAGCCTACAGAAATTTTTCTGAGACCCCATTACGGAGAAAGCGACAAATCCCTGCTTTTTGGTGCAATGTTTTGACAAAAGAAACCATTAGATATGTTTAATGTTGTTTTATATTTTTTCCTAACTATTTTGTTCATTAGTGCAGCACTATGCGAATTTTGTACTGCAAATGTTTTGCAACATGCATTAAGGTGTCTGTAGTCCAAAACTAGACGATATGAATTGTCTGGCTTGGAGACAGGAAACAAAGGATTGTTCATTTGAGAGGTGCATGTTTCAATCACTCCCTGGTTTTCAAGTTGATCTAAGATCTCCCTGACTTATTTTTTAGCTTCTTGCTTAATGGGATACTGCCGTTGGGCAGTTGTTTCACTTTTTAACTGGATTTTGTGAGGAGGTGAGTCTTCATCCTATCCTACATGATTTTTATATAATGCCGGTGCCTGGGCTACTGCCCATTTCCTTGCATAAGTATATTTTTTGTGAATCGGAATGTGATTCGAGAAGGCAGGCATAATCATTTCTTCGCCACGAGGGCACTCCCTGACAAACTCTGGGGGCCAATCTTTTTTCAGCTAACAGAATATTATAGCCTTTTGAGAGTTTATCCCAAAATAGACCCTTTATTTTCCTAGTCTTATCACCCTCTATACGCAATGTTATTTCGTATATCTTATGGGGCTCGCTAAGTCTGGTGTCGGCAGTTTCAACCTGAATTTATTCATTCGTGTCCACTGTCTCCAGATGACTCATCAAGATCTTGCGGGCTATACTGATTTCTGCTGCACTGTCTAACATTGTCTGTGTCCACTCCCCGTTTTTCAACTGTGTCCTCAGTATTCTCGGCATGGTTGATTACTCTAATACTGGCTACCTTCTTTTTTGGAAATTGAGATTTTTTACTCTGAGCAAGTTCCTTGTCTTTGGACTTGGCGTGCTCTCTTGGGTCTGACCGTCCTCTTCTTTCCGATTTCTGCGAAAAAGATCGAGAGGGACGTGTATCAATACTTTGATATATATCAGGTTTTTTCAAATTATCCCTATTTCTAAGGTTATATCTTTTTCAGAGGGCTCCCTCTGGGGAGACTGGTGTTCTCGAGTGGGAGTTCTTTCCCTCCGTCGAGGAACCTTCCTCTGGACTGGAAAACTTTTTCCTTGGGAGTGGATTGTTTATTTCCATCCCAGTTCTTTTTAGGAGTGTTTGAATTATTTTTAATAAATCATTTTTCAGGATTTTCGAGCAGTTGGGGCTTTACTGGCTTCCCACCCAAGGTGTCTCTACCTAATTCTTCATAGCATTTTTCGGTCGAGGACCGGAAATGCTGGCTTGCCAGCATTTCCGGGAGGAGATCGTATGCTGTGTAGTAGACAGTTTAGTCTCGCCTCTCAGCTCCGTTCGCTTTCATTGGCTGGCTTCCTAAACAGAGGCCAGCCATTGGAAGAGAAGTGAGTCATTCCAAACAAGCCCTGTCTTTTTCGGATTCGGGGGCGTCATTTTTGCTGTTCTTTAGCTCGTGACGTCGTCCGTCACTCAGGACAGCAAAACACGCCCCCGAATTCGAAAAATTCCGGAAGCTTGAGGCTGCCATTTCTGCCCGACCGCCAGACGAGACAGACCCTCCGTTGTCCCGATGCTGCATCCTGCCTCGGTTTCCTTCCTTCCGCCTTTCCTCTCTCAGCCTCCTCCTCTCCCTGCGCTCTTTCCTCCGCCGGACCCACATCCCTTCCTCCGCTTATGCCCACCCAGACCAGTCCCGCAGCTCTGCGCCTCTCCAGGCACGAGAGACCCTTTAGCACAGCCCGTGACCCGTGTTGGTCAAGGCGCTACTTGTGCAGGGGCTCCGTGAACCGGCTCTTCAGCCGTGTCTTTTTCCTGCCCCCCGCTGGAAGTGGAGTCCGGGGAGCAAACACTGTTCAGTGACAGTCCGGTCACTTGCAAGCAGCTGTCTAACTGGGGTTCCGAAAACACATTCCAGGTAAGGGGACTGGGGCTGTGATTTGAGACATCGCGCCCAAAGGAAAGATCCGCTAGTATGAGACACCAGACTGCCTTGTGAGGAAGCGCCCCCCCCCCCCCCCCTTTCCTCTGCCCGCAGCTCTCCTTAGTCACGCCTCTCGCCCCCTTCCCTCTGCCTGCAGCCCTCCTCCGTCCCGCTCTCGTTTAGGACTTATTATTTCTGCTTCACAATGTCATTGTTGCTGTTTCGCAACTTGCTTTGCCATCCCCTCGCTCTTCTCCTGTGTCGTTCCTCGCCTTTTATTGCCCCGTCCCCCACGTCGTCGCTCAGCAGTTGTTGTTCGTTCCCTGTCCTCCTCCCACATAGTTGCTTGCTTGTTTTAATTGCCCCGTCCCTACTGTAGCAAAGCTTGACCTTTCGGGCTGGATTAACTGAGCATGATTTTATTTAAGGCAGTCCGTGAAAGTTTCAAACAAGAACAACCAGATGCACTTTTCATTTTTTTCCACTAAATCGCTTTACTGCTGCCCTTAGTTATCAACATTAGCTTACTATTCAAGTCAGTATAAGGTGCTGTTTAGGATTCTCTGCATTTTTAAAAGAGCTGTGTGGAAAGTAAAAACGATATCTCTCTTTGGCACATCTCAAACATAACACGAAGATCAATCCCATTCCTGTATAAAGCCTGCTAGCTGGTAACACACATGCACTGCCTCCATGCACTAAAAGAAACCAACAACATTGCTACCTCATTCAGTTCACAAGTACCTTAAGAAGAAGAGATAGAAGGGCCATATTCAACTGAAGGATAAAACGTCTAAGATTAGTTGTGCAGATGGCAACAGCACATATGGAAACTTCATATACATGTTTTGCCCCCATACAGCATAGTGTGAGGTTCCCACCACAACCAGTTACATTTACAGGCAGAAAACGGACTAAAGCAGGGCCACTTCATCCGATGACATCCTAAATGATGAGACGTTCAGAGGGAGCGTTGCGAAGGCTTGAACAACAGTTCAAACAAGGGGTTCATTTCCAGCTTTTCAAGCCCCTGGCTACAAAGGGTTATAACGATTTTATTTCTGGGCAAAATTGAAGGTTAGGTCCACATAATCGAGCGTAATTTCTAGGATAAAGAAGAACCTGGATTATGTTTTCACTCAATTTTACAACTCTCATTTTTTTTTTCATGTATGCATGTTTTTACTTCTTTGGTTGTTAGGTAGGGATTTGTCATGCTCAAACGTTTTGCGAGCACAAAAATCTACTAAACCTTCGAGTTTTGCAGCAATGGTATGACTGAAAAGCCAGAAGCTGGCAGCAGTGACTGGGGATTGGAAAACACTAAAACTGTGGTAAAGCCAATAGGTCTCAACTAGGCGAGAGTTATTGACTTTGTCAAAGTTTTGTTTAGCCATGTTGTACAGCGGTGCACCTGCTGTGCACCATGACTGAAGGTAAAGGAAAAGAAAGTGCTGTGGTGCAACCAGCGCTAACTGCCTCATACTAATTGTTTTACTGATGTAAGAAGGCTCTCACCCCTTCTCTAAGCAAAGCTAGATTTTTTTTTTTTGAATTCATGTACTATTGACTGTAAAATTATGCAAAGTATTACCTAATGCCTACATAACTTTACAATTTTGGGTTCAAAACATTAAACGCCTCTTAGATTACAGATTAATACTTCAGTAGGCATATAATGAAATGAGCTATTAGTCACTTTGTAATTTGCTTGTGAATAGTTTTCAAAATGTGCTGGCGGGTCACCTTCGCATTCGACTTTTATACAGCTGCACCAAACAACCTAGAAGACAAGCATATATGGACTGGAATTATTTGGAAAATACAATTGATTGTCAGAGGTAACCATCTATTTCAGAGAAAATACTTCTTGTAAAACATAATAAATCGATGTTTGCTTCATTTTATAATGCTCTTCTGGTCTTTACAAGTTGTGTAAATAATTGGTGTTCGTATCACCAAATATGATGGTACCAATTTAGTAAACTGGGAAGGAGTTGGCCCTTCGGAAATTGAACTCCTGATTTACAGATCACAGAATATAACAGCGATGAGCATTTAATTCAGAGACCAACAAAATAATATGTAAACTACATCATAGCATATTCCTGTGTAAACAGCAGAGTAGTACAAAATGATTGAGCCACAATCTTCGAAATTTAGTGAGGGGCCACCAAAATTTCATTTAGCGTGGTTGCTTCACCTGTACACAAGACTTGAGCCAAGTGTGGGGCCTCTGATTGGTGGGCACTGCTTGTGTTATTGTAGGCACTGTTTGTGTTATGCTCATGTTTGTAAGGTTAAGTAGGTCCAGTTCGAAGTATTTTAATTTTTTGAGAAGCATTACCTGAAACTTGAGGACATGTTAACTCCTCATGGACATTAATTCTACAAATAGTGTAATCTTTTCAGCAAGATTATTTTAGTTTCTCACAAATACTGCATCATTTAAATGCTGTATGGGCCAAAATCATAGAATCGATGATTGCAGCATAGCCTTCAAGGTTTGTTTCCAACCCCAAACTGAACGTCGAACAATTTTAGTAGCATCTTGATCTGGCATGGCATTTTCAGCTCTACATAGCACTCAATCCTATGCAAATTTAAGTCATTGATTTACATGGTACAAGATCCAGTGTAAACCCTAGGGATCTGGCATCAGTGGTAGTTTTTATCCTTTAAGCTCCTTAGTCACAAGTCAGTCTCGGGACTAGGGCTACTGTTAGGGCTGTTTGGTAAAGTTCAAAGTTTGGATACAGGTTTGTTATAAGAATACACACTTTGAAATGCCATGTCCCTTTACATACTAGATTGGTCACAATAATATACACGTTCCTCTATACACAAAATGAAACCGTGATTGTAACAGTCCTGCACCCTGTAGAACTTCCAAAGCGAATTGCCGCATTTAAACCACAGAAAAACTACTTTTCTATCAACACCAGTTTTAGAGGATAATATTTATTTCCTATGGTCGCCGCACCCCGGCTCAGCCAGCACTGTGTTATGGTTTTATACAGGGACCTCTAGTAACATACTGCGATTCTGCACCCTATTCACATCGCCCAGGAGCCTGGCTCTGTATATGCGAAAGCTGGGAATTATCAGCAGCTGAGCACACAAGTGGCTATTGTGTCTCTTATTAGCTATCGAGGCTTAGGTTTGATTAAGCGTTGCTACAAGTGCTTATTCGAAAACACAGGGTGTCTCTTTCACACGATTTAAAGCCAGCAATTAAGCCACGATATAACGTGCCGTATGTTAAAGTCGTTTTAAAGCGTTACAAATGTGCAAGCACTATGCATACAACTAGGCTACGGGTGCATCAGTTAACGACAACATAACATTGCATGCTTTAAAAGTAGCAAACTAAAGTGCACTTAACCTACGCCCAATGTTACGTATTTAGAAATGATCATGCGGGATACTACTACTACAAAGCACTGCAATAGTCTGCGATATTTTGCCTAATAGAACTGACTGCTACACTGCACATTTGTCAACGCAGCGCTAGAGCACGGCTCTACAGGGACCTCTAGTCACAGACTGCGACACTGCACCCCGGTTCAGCCAGCGCTAGAGAACGGCTCTAGAGGGACTTCTAGTAACAGACTGCGATTGTGTGGTTGTGTGTGTGGCTCTGTGTGGATAGCTTTTTTTTTGTAGGTGGTTCTATGTGTGGGTGGCTGTTTGTGTGAGGCTGGATCTGTGTGTGTGGGTGGCTCTATGTGAATGACTGTGTGGGTGGCTCTGTATGTGTGTGTGTGTGTGTGAGGCTCTGTGTGGGTGTAAATGCAATAGGTCATGCATATGCGAGCGATTAAGCTATTGACGTTGTAAATAACAATGCCATTTATTTAACGATTAAGCTATTGGCAATGTAAATGACAATGCTATTTATTTATGATTTTAAAAAAGAAATGTCATGAGCAATGCCAATAGCTCTACCTTTAATATTGCCGAGACCATTGCATTGTAAATGCTTGTTCTATGATTCTGGCAAGCTCAATTGGCTGATCTGTTATATCTGTTTTCTTCAACTTCTGGCGGATCGCCGCAGATGCTGCTTCTCCCTTTATATTGGCTAATAATATAGCCGAGACCTGCTTGAAGTCTTTCAGTAATTTCATACCAAGAGTTAAAGCAGGTTCTGGACCGTATTCATTTTGAATCTGTCTTAGTACATCTGGTATTACCGCCATAGACGGAACACCATGTGTTTTTGTGTAAATGGAAGCAAAGACTGTACCCCAAGTATCACAGTCCTCCACGTGTGGTGCGATTCCCATAGGAAGGCAGATGGTCAAGATTCTGTGTTTCTCAATAGGGGTAGTATTCGGAAATACTGCCTCTATTTGAGTGATTTTCTGCGCTAACCAGAAAGGAATTTGTTCCCGTTTTACGGGTGTTTTACCAAGACATGATTGTATGTTCTGTGGTGTAATTTTATTAGTGTTCCCCTGATGAGGGGGCAGCTGTGGTACATTAACAGCTGGTTGGACTGTTGCAGTCCGCATTACATATTGGACTAATTGCCTATGTATTTTAATTAATATTTTTAGCTGTACTAACAGCTCTTCTTTTGACATTTTTTCAATGTCCGGATGTAGTGTGTAGCTGGCTAGAACCGGCCACGTTGCTCCTGGTCTACCTAGTGGATCGAGCCTGGTAATATGATCATTATGTTTTAGGGCGCCTTTAAACCAAAGTAAATGTTCTTGGTATTTTAGTGGGATTTCAGTCTCCTCGAAAGGAGCGTACTCTTCCGGTGGATCCTCTACTGTATAGTAGTGGAACTCGTGTGTTGCGGCGTTTGCCGCTGGAAATTTTATCCATGAATAGAATACCTCTGTCTGCCGATATTCGTGTGCCTCTATCACGAAGACGATTGTGCCACCTTGTGTGGTCAGTCCATTTTCTATAAGTTTTAACGTTATAGATTTTCTTAAATGTGCCGGGATGATTATTGCACCCGGTTTAGTAGTAGTGTCGGGACCCTGCTAAGTCGCATCTGCTGCGGCCCCAGTGGTTCTGTTTTCTCCTGGCATTGTATAAATGCAAGGTTTGCAGAGCAGGTCTCCAAGGAGACAAAGATTAGGTGCACAATATTTTGGAACACTGTATCCTTCAACGTTGAATAAACCAGAGCTTTACATAGGAATCTCTTCCTACTGAGTTCGGGCGGATTTTAACCTTTCACCCACTCCAGACGTCTATTGGAGTATTTACGGGAGAAAGGGGTCTGTGTGAAATATGCACGACTGAGTTACTCTAACATCTTGCGTTAGTTTATCGCCTTACCAAACGTTTGGGCGCCATGTAGTGTAGTTCCTATTTTCCCAATAGGCCCTGCGCATTGGAATAACATAAACAGTAGTATCGACGTAGAAGTGCGGATCTTACAGGCCTCCACTGACTATGCTAAACTTAATTGGGTTTGTTACCAACTAGCTCAGAGGTCACTGGAAACTTTCTTGACTGAATAGGAAGTGATCAGCTTCCTTGGTACAGACAAGAAGGGATTCAGTTTTCCAACAACCGTGCAACATGACAACTTTGCTCCTCAGATCAAGAGTCAATCTCTAGGGTCGTGTGAAACAATAGACAGTTATTTTACTCAGTCAGTGGTTGTGCAGTTTACTTTCACAATATGTAGAAAATAGAGAGACGGCGTTGTCAATAAAGGGTAACGTTTATTGAACAGTCTTTCTTCTCGTACAAGAGAAATGAATTGCCACAATTGCAAGACTTGTTATTATAAAAAGTACGTACAGTAAGATGAGTATTGCGAAATAGTACTGTAAAAGCATTGATATGGTTTCTTAGCCATACAATGGTTTAAAATGAATAAAACATACATACATTCATATATACATTAGGCTAAAATACTCAACTGGTGCTTCTAACTACGCCTACCCCAGTGTACCTGACCTAAGCCTAATACTTGGGAGGGGGAGTAAGTAAGTAGCTTTAAGTTAAGTTGGTTTTGCCAAGGTTTGCTTCAAGAATTCTCTCTAAGGGTTTAGTCAACACCATACCTCTGGAATAGAATGGTGGAGGTCTGGTATCTCCTTCAGGGGGTCGATATCCCAGTCACCTGCAAGGGTAGCCTGGAAACGCCGGAGCTGGATTTCTCTGCTGGAGAAAAGACAGCGTCTCTCTCAGCGCGTCGAGGAAGAGGAGGAGGGTCAGCGTCCGCGGGCAGCTTGCATCTGCTGGGCTCTTTGCAGGGGGACGGCTGTTCAGCTCCTAAGTTCACCACACCATCGTTCGCTCGTTAGCAGCGATAGCAGTAGCGGCGATAGCAGCTATGGTATCATCAGCATAACAGCAGCTTCGTCAGCAGCGATGGCATTGAGGCAGCTAGCGTTTGCTTAAGGCAACGTTGGTAATATTTATACCTGAAAGGTGCTTTGTTTGACGTAAGTTTTTGGACATAAGACGTCAATAAAGATGTCACTAGGAAGTGATCGTCTATCAGTGCTCATTAGAGTTATATTACTAATCAAAACATAGCAAGCGGGGCTTTCCCAGGTTGCTGAGTTTTTATCTTGTTGAAGAACTCTGAGTGTTAATCTAGGAATCTTAGATAGTAACTTCTGCTATGTCATTGCACTAATTGGCTGCAAAGGAAGTGGCAGAGAAAGCGATTCTGAAATGTGGCTCTGTTCGTGTGAGGCCAGAGACGAGTTTCTGAATATTGCATTTGATTGGTTATGCCAATATAGGGAATAAATGGATTTATAGCCGTATAGGGGCATAAGGTCACAGTATCGATCAGGGTCCTAGATTAGAACGCTACAGGGTCCCAAGTGCCTAGCAGTAGTAGCAGCACATCTCAATAGACAACATATCCACGTCTTCCCATACTTAGATGATTGGCTCATAAAAGCCAAGTCATTCTATCAGCGTGTCAAACACACATCTCAAACAATTCAAACACTGCACGACTTGGAGTTTACAATCAACTACACCACGTCACATCTCCAGCCCTCTCATGTACATCAATACCTAGGGGCTACCATAAACACAAATACAGCTCTAGCTTATCCCAGTCCAGCCAGGATACAGAGCATTCAAGCCTTAGTTACAAGGTTTCAAAACCAACACTCTCTCCCAGCCAGAGTGTTCATGCAATTAATGGACATGATGGCATCTTGCATTTTTAATGTACTATATGCAAGATTGCAAATGCGTCAATTGCAGGAATGTCTAGCACATCAGTGGAATCCGGCGGGGCGTGGCTAGGGCGCCGATGGTGGAGGCGGCGTGAGCACTTAGCTCCGTGCCGGATCCCGCCAATTATCCTGCAAAATCGGCCTGTGGTGCAGCCGTTTTCACAGCTACGGGTGTCTGAACTCCCGGTGATCCCACTGCCTGGCGGTGGTGCCTGTTGAGGGCAGAGAAGTGCTGTTACGGCGAATAGCGCAACTGCTACGTTCGGAAGCGGGGCGGCGGTGCTCGGCGACTGATGCCGTGAAAGAGGGCCCCGGGGAGTGCTGAGTATCTCTACGACTGCAGCGAGTTTCGAGGTGCAGACCACCGTGAGATCGGTGAGTGAGGCACTTATGGCAGTGAGTAACTCATGATGACTGGTTGCTGCGCACTTCGAACTTAACATCTGAACACGGCCTCCGAGCCAAAACATCCAATATGGCGCTGGGTGGATGTACGACCTGAAACGGAAAGGAAGGGCAGCATAAGCAGACGTGGGCACAGAGAGTGCAGAACTGGTGGCCGACCGGGTGATTCGCTGAAGGGGGGCAAAGTAAAAGAACCGGTCATGTGCTGCTTCTGGGACCCGGAGGTGAGAAGACGCGTGGCCATTACGTGCTGTCGAGCAGGGTAAGTGCCTGCGTAGCAGCTGCCTAGGGTGTGGTTGAGAACACCGGAGGAGTCCCTGCATGTGCTGGGAAGCAGTCGTTACGCGGATTACCGCTGAACGGTGGAGTACTGGAACCACCGCGGAATCACTGAAGGCGTGGATCGAAGACCGCGGAAGTGGTAACCGGGACTGTAAATTGACGGGCTGCTGCCCTGCTCTTCCTTCCCCCCCCTGAGAGCAGGAAAGTCGACGAATAGCTGGTGGTGGCCGGTTGCCTGTTACTACCCTGGTGGTACGCTTCGTTGATATGAAGCCCAAGGGCAAAACGGAGGAGGCAGCGGCGTCGGATGGTGCCAAGAGCGGCGATGCAGACGCGGAGGCCATGCCAGCGGAAAAGAGACTGGCTGAACGCCTGGATAAAATCCTGGAAGCCATTGCGGCGACGAAAGACTCCCTGCATAATGATATCTCGCATGTAGCCACCGGACTAGGGCTCCTAAGAGCGGGCCATGCGAAGTTGGCGGACAGGGTCAAGGATGCCAAATCCACTATACAGGAGCTGAAACCGGCGGTGGTAACTGTGGAACGCAAACTGGAGGATGTGCTGCAGCGTCTGACGTTCCTGGAAAGGAGAGCGGAGGATTCCGACAGTCGTAATCGACGCAATAATGTACAGGTAGTGGGTCTGCCCGAGAAAATTGAAGGAACGGACATGGTAGCGTACCTGGAGGAGTGGTTCAAGTCACGAGTAGCGCCAGAGGGCTTATCATCCTTCTTTACACTGGAAAGGGCGCACAGAGTACCGGCCAAGCTGCCCCTGCCTGGTCGCCCTCCTCGTCCTGGGTTGGCCAGGGTTCTTCATTACAAAGACCGGGACCTACTAATCCAGAATGCACAATCGACGGGCCCTTTAAAGTAGAAAACTGCACAGTGACAATATTTCCGGACTATACTCAAGACATTCAGAGACGTAGAGCCTCCTACCTAGCGGTTAAAAAAGAACTTAGAGAGGAAGGAATTCAATACTCGCTTTTATTTCCTGCAAAGTTGAGTCATCGTGGATGGGGTAACACAGTTTTTCCTAACACCGAATGAAGCATGGACATGGCTCGAATCATAAAGAGCAGGAACGGATCGCAGGAATCAGGGGCCCGGTGCACAATATAAACAGCCGAGAATGCGCCAGTCACAGAGGATCCGCAAAAGAGAGAAAGCTAAAAAAGCTTCCAAAGCCATGCACTTAGCGGCGGACAGACAGGACGCGCTGCTAGCCACGGCTGCAATTACTGGATCGCAGACGGAGAACTCAAATAGGGGCACAGACTCTGAAGAAGACAAGCGTCATTCAGGGCCTGAGTTTTCGGACACTGATAGTATTAAAGGCCCGGAAATAATGCCCAGGCTGGCTGATGACTTGTGACTTTCGCCAAAACCAAAAGGGTAAATACTTACAACCTAGCGGAGAGCCTACTGGGCCAGTTGGAGATAATTATGAATATTTGGCTGCACCATAATGTGTGGGGATTGCGGGCTGGGGGTTGGGCTGCGACCCGCCTCATGTCGGGCCTACGCCACCTCCCTGTAGCCCTTAAGGCGACCTGTGGTGGTGACTACAGGGTAGTAGTGTGTGGTTGTTGTGGAGGTTTGGATGGGGACTGATAATGTGTTATTGGGTCCTGTTCTGGGGGGGATGGGGATGGGTATTGTTTCACAAAGTTTGGTTATAAGGTTCAAAGCTCCTGGTGTGGGCTGGCAACGGTGGAGAGGGGAGAGTGCGATGTGCTTTATCGATGGGGACATTACCTGAACTGAAATGTATCACATGGAACGTACGTGGATTGCATACTATGTCCAGGGGCCATAAAGTGCACGCATATTTAGTGAGGCGGGGGATCCATATAGCGTTGCTTCAAGAGACCCACCTAACTAAGCAAGAATGTACGGCATTACAGAGGAGATGGAGGGGCCAAGTGCTTTGTACAACATATTCGGCGTTTGCCAGGGGGGTTTTGGTATGGGTGAGAGCGGGGACTCCTTTTCAGGTGACAAACACTGTGGTAGATCCGGAAGGCAGATATGTGGCGGTGGAGGGGAGACTGTGGGGAAGAGAAGTGTTGCTCTGTAGTGTTTATGCCCCGAACACAGACCAACCCCGGTTTCTAGATAAATTATCTGGCTCACTAGCACATGCCCTAGCTGGTACTGTGATAATGGGGGGGGATTTCAACTCCATAACTGATGTACTGCTAGGCAGATCACACCCGCCACTGGTTGAGTCCCTGGTCCGTAGAACAGCTAGACTAAGGGCAGACTGGCAAGAGAAATGGGGGCTACTAGATATTTGGAGAGGGCAACACCCGGACGATAGGGACTATTCCTTCTTCTCTGCACTACATGAGTTACACGTTAGATTCGACACGATCCTCTGTGGTTGGGCGCTGACTCCCTTGGCGATCCGCTCAGAGTACTTGACCAGGACGTTGTCGGATCATAATCCTCAGGTGGTGGCGTTTCAGCGGCAACTAGAGAGAACTGCAATACCCACTTGGCGGTTGTGACCGGACACCCTGGAGGATATGATTTTTAGCACCAAATTACGTGAAGGCATTGATAACTATTTTGCAGTGAATGAGGGAACAGCATCTGCCAGGGAAGTGGAGTGGGATGCTTTCAAAGTAGTAATGAGAGGGCTATGTATTAGCAATCATGCGGGGGAGCGGAAGGTGGTGCTGGCTGACGTAGCGAAAGCGGAAGAGGGCCTGAGGGAACTGGAAACACGTAGACTGGAGCAGCCGGGGTTGCGGGAACAACTGATGGAGGCCAAAGAGCGTATGGCAGCGGAAACTAAGAGGTTGCAATGTTTTGACTATAGGCAGTATACGGTGAAAGTCCATGCGGAAGGAGACAAGGTGGGGACGCTTTTAGCAAAGTTGGCGACTCCAGTAACAGGGGGATGTTCGATTTTAAATATTAGGACAGACACAGGAGAAGTGCTATACTCCCAATCGGAAATCCTTTCCTGTTTCTTGAGTTACTACACAACACTGTATTGTAGTCACCTGGAAGCTGGGGAAATAGATATAGTGGAATACCTGGAGGAGATCCCGCTACCACAGCTGGAGGAAGAAGTCGCAGAGGGGTTAGGACGGAAAATTAGATTAGAGGAAGTAAGGGGGGCAATCAAGCAGATGGCTAGGAATAAGACACCAGGGGTGGATGGGCTTCCGATAGAATTTTACGCAAAATACGTAGACGTCCTAGCACCACGGTTAGTGGAGGTCTATAATGAAGCGGCGGAAAGGGGCACTAAACGCAATCTATGAGAGAAGCACTAGTGATCCCCCTATTAAAATCTGGAAGGGAAGGTAGCGACATGACTTCATATAGGCCATTATCAATGCTGACAGTCGACTATAAAATCTTGAGCAAAATATTGGCCACGAGATTATTACCCCACATGACTACCCTGGTACACACTGATCAGACGGGGTTTATTCCAATAAGGAATACGTCGATTAATGTACTTCGACTGGTGCGAGTGCTGGAGTGTGGCCTGGATGATGACATGTTCCCGGCTGTACTGTCTGTGGACATAGAGAAGGCATTTGAGAGCTTGGAGTGGGTCTACTTGAATAAAGTGTTCGAGAAGTTTGGACTTGGGGAGCGATTCAGGAGATGGACGGCCATTTTATATTCTTTAGCGACGGCTAGGGTGCGATTGGGACCTGTTATATCAGCGCAATATCTGGTGCAAAGGGGCACAAGACCGGGCTGTTCGCTCTCGCCTCTCCTGTTCGCACTGGCCATTGAACCTCTAGCAACCCAAGCCAGAATGGGGAGGACATATGGTGGCCTATTATGTAGTGGGGGACTACACCATATCTCCTTGTATGCGGATGATCTGCTCCTGTTCCTGGAAGACACGACTGTGACACTACAAGGAGAGGTGACCCTGCTGACAGACTTTGGGGCACTTTCTGGCCTCAGAGTTAACTGGAGTTAGACGTGTGTTTTCCCTCTGAAGGCGGAAATGCAGCAACCACCGCTGCCCGCTGGACTGATATGGGAACGATCATGTTTTACCTACCTGGGGGTCCGGATCTTTCATGATACGGAAGCCTTGTTGGAAGGGAATGTAGGGCGCTGTATTAGGGCTTTGAGAGGCTGCATGGCGTTCAGGGCTATGCTTCCTTTGCCGGTATTGGGGAGAGTAGCGCTGCTGAAGATGGTGGCTCTGCCTCGCCTACTATACTATTTCCGTACCCTTCCGTTCTGGATACCCCTAAGATTCTTCCGTGACCTGAGAACGCTCACAATAGATTTTATATGTGGGCATGGAAGGAGACGAGTGGCGCTTGATACGCTACTAAGACCAAAATTGGACGGAGGACTGGCTGTCCCTAATTTTGAACTCTATTATTTAGCAGCGCAGCTGCAGGTCCTCACGCAGAACGTTGCAAGGGAGTTCAAGGGACCAGAGGAAGTCCGCGGGATGGGAACCCAGAGGCATGTGCTTTCTTACATTGTTATGCAACAAAAACTAGAGTTAAAGGAGTTAACATTAGAAGAAAGAACCCTGAGATTGTGCTGGAACAGGAGCCAGCGTAGGGCAGGTGTGCTCCATCCGTACGCGGCTGAAAACTCTCTGGGCATGTTGACGGCGCTACCGCATGGGGGGGGGGGACTGGTCGAGATTAATGGAATGGGAAGAGTTGGGGCTTCAAGTGGTAGGAGACCTATATGATGAAGGTGAATTGTTGTCCTTCCCGGAACTTCAAGATCAGTTTGGACTTCCGGATGGAAGTTTCCTGTTGCACATGGCTGTTGTATCCGCAATGAAGAAACACTGGAAGTCAGGGCAAATGGAACCCAAGACCACCTTTGCCTGTCAGTATGTGGTGATGGCAGCGGGAACCTTCAAGGCCGTTACCTGCCTGCAGGAGGGTTTGGCACCATTGAAGGCACTTAAGCAGAAATGGGAAGAGAGTGTGGGGAAGCCCATACCGGATGTGACCTGGGCCCAAATACTGAAGAGGACGTGGGAGGGGAGCAGAAATGCTTGTTTCCAACAGGTGCACTTTTTTGTGCTGCATAGGGCCTACCCCACTCCGGGGAAAATGAAGAAATATTTCCAAGCACAGGATACAGCTTGCCCCCGGTGCTTGTGCCTGAAGTGGAGTTGGAGCACATGCTATGGGACTGTCCCAAGCTGGGACGCTATTGGGCGGAGGTAGGGGAATTGTTGAATGAAGCTACAGACAGACAGGTGGAGTACGATATGGCGACTTGTCTGCTGCTTTGGTTCCCTCATACGAAAAAGACTAAGATCTCCAGTAAATTTATTGACCTGGGACTTATGTTAGCACAAAGGGAAATGACCTGGCACTGGAAGTCGAAGGAGGGCCCCTCAAGTTGGAGATGGGCGAATGAGATATGCAAATGGGCTAGTAGTAATGGAGTAGTTAGACGTAGGCAGGCAACCCGCACAGCTAATGAAAAGAGTTTAGAAATGGCGAGAGCTTGGGAAGACTTGGTACAGACATTTAAAAACAGCTTAGAGACTGAAGAAGATTGAGTTTGTAGGGTTCTGAAAGGAAGTTCCAGGAGATACACTTTATATGGTATAAGGACGGGATGATCTCCTCATTGGGTCAGACATTTAGATTAGCGAGGCCCACACCAGTTGCAGTTAGGCGGGGGGGTTGGATGGGGGGGAAAGGGACATTATGTGGCTGTAAGAGATGTTGACATGCGGGGGCGGCATGAGCAGTCACCAGGTGCAGGAGGTGGGAACTTACATGCTGAACTGGGCCCACATGGGTTTTGTCACCCCAACGCGTCCATGAGATAGTGGGGAGGTTGGAGACTGAATTAGATTTATGGGGTCGGCGTGTGCTAGAACCTCTAAGGTTGACTAAAGCGTGGACTGTCCATAGTTTGGGAGTTTGGGGGTGGGGGGGGAGTTAATATTCAAAAAGCAGATACCAGATCCTTGATATCCCTGAGCTACTACCAGGGGTGAGTGTTACCGGACCATGCGCCGCCCAGCCTCCGGGATGTGGGCATTATGGCTGTGTAATGGCTGCTGATGGGGAGTGTATGGCTGAGAGGATGGGCAGTCACATCGGTATGTACAGCTGTATGTTTTCTATTTTACATCTGCAATAAAAATTATTTTTTTAAAAATCTGTGGAATCCGGCACGGGGACAACTAACAGACCTGGTGTTGGTGGACAGCCGCACTCACCACTCTCTGCAGTGGTGACACACCAAAAACTTGTCCAAAGGGCGGCGTTCCTCAAGCCAGTGCCGCAGATAGTACTGACAACAGACCCATCCCTGACAGGATGGGGAGCACATCTTCTCCACCACACAACTCAGGGAAGATGGACCGCTCAACAAAAGGTGCTTCACATCAGTCACCTAGAGTTGCTGCCAATTTTCCTAGCACTGAAGTCCTTCCAAGTGCACATAGGGAACAAAGCTGTCTTGATCTGGATGGACACCATGACAGCCATGTACTACATACAAAACAAGAAGGCACACATTCCCTGCAACTGTCCCAGCTCGCACAAAACATTTGGAGATGGGCCATTCCACAAAATATATATCTGCTTGCAGAACACCTTCCAGGAGTTCACAATCAGATAGCCGATCTGTTACGTCGACAAACACAACAGATTCACGAATGGGAGCTACATCTACAAGTTCTTCAACCGTTCTTTCACAAGTGGGGTCATCCAGACATAGACCTGTTTGCAACACACGAAAACGCAAAATGCCCAATCTTCGCCGCCAGGTTTCCACACCCGTTGTCCAAGGGCAATGCGATATGGATGAACTGGTCAGGCAGATTTGCGAACTCCTTTCCGCCAATCCCACGAATACCACTAGTGGTACGCAAGCTCAGACAACATTCTCTCAAACTGATCCTAGTAGCTCCCACATGGGCACGCCAACCGTTGTTCACCACACTGCTGGAACTCTCTCTAGTTCCACACAAAAAAACTGTCTCTGACACCATCCATTCTAACGCAGAACCTTGGAGACATCAGGCATCCAGATCCAAGTCACCTGAATCTGGCAATCTGGCTCCTGAAGTCTTAAAGTTTGGTTAACTTAACCTGCCACCAGACTGTATGAATATCAATAAAGAAGCCAGAAAACCTACTACTAGAGCATGCTATGCTGCTAAATGGAAAAGATTTGCCATTTACTGCACTAATAATCAAATTGATCCTTTAGATGCTTCCTTCCAAAATATTATCTGTTACCTTCTCCGTTCACAGCGGTGTGATCTGGCTAATTCCTCTATACGCGTACATCTTGAAGCCATTGCGGCATATCTACAAAACAGACAACATATGTTGTTGTTTAGAGTACCAGCAATAAAAGCTTTTATGGAAGGATTAAAAAGAATTATTCCTCCTACGTTACCACACTCTCCAGTGTGGAACCTAAACATTGTTCTTACCAGGCTCATGGGACCCCCTTTTGAACCTTTACACAAATGTGAACTGCAATTTCTCACATGGAAAACAGCTTTCCTCGATGCTATTACCTCTATTAGAAGAGTTAGTGGGATTCAAGCTTTCACTATACAAGAACTGTTCTTACAATTAAACCGTAACAAAGTGGTTCTAAGGACTAATCCTAAATTCCTCCCTAAAGTGATTACTCCTTTTCATCTAAACCAATCTGTAGAGTTACCAGTGTTTTTTCAAAACCTAGACTCTGTAGCAGAGAGAGCTCTACACACTCTAGATGTCAAAAGAGCTCTTCTCTATTACATTGATAGGACCAAATCCTTTCGCAAAACAAAGCAACTATTTGTAGCTTTCTCTCCACCACATAAAGGCAACCCCATTCCTAAATCGGGAATTGCAAGGTGGATTGCTAAATGTATACAAATATGCTATCACAAGGCAAAACGCACATTACCAGTTCCTCCAAGAGCGCACTCCACACGCAAACTAGGAGCCTCCATGGCTTTCTTAGGGAACATTCCCCTAGAAGACATCTGCAAGGCAGCAACATGGTCTACACACACCTTCACTAAACACTATTGTGTTGATGTGCAAGCCAAGCTGCAAGCTGCAGTAGGCCAAGCAGTCCTCAAAACTCTCTTTCAAACTACTGCAACGGATACAGGTGACCACCGCTAGGGGAGACACTGCTGCACAATCGATGCAAAGTGTAGAATCTGCAGCTCATATGCCTCGAACGGAAAATGTTACTTACCAGTATGCAACTGTTCTTGCATGTAGAGCTGCAGATTTCTACACGCCCTCCCACCTCCCCGGGACCTGTATCTTTTCCAGTTTTATCTTAATAAGATATACGCGCATGGACATCCTTTCTTTCTTTCTTTCTACTAACTCCATCATTCCCATCATGGCGAAAAACAATCTAAGAATGGAGCCGATGCCCATGCGCACTATTGTCCAGGGGAGGAGTCACCTCTCTCGTGACTACATAGACTTCTTCCAAGACGACAACAACATGCAATCATCCAAGCCCAACACCAGGTGGCGATCTAATGCAAAGTGTAGAAATCTGCAGCTCTACATGCCAAGAACAGATGCATACTGGTAAGTAGCATTTTCCTTACCCATTAATCAAGAGTCCAACTGGGGGAGGCGTTCAGACTGAACCCAAAGCATACTACCATACTCACAAACCAGGTGAACTGTTTAGGTTAGTCTTCCTTTTTCTGGTTGATGTAGTCCTGAGTGCTAGTATTCCTGTACATCTTTGAGTTTGAAAACAATTGTCTTCCCTGTGTCTCAAAGCTGCACTCTGATGAGGAGCCACAAAATGACTTCTGTACCCAGCCAGATCACCTCATTCTTGATAAGCTGAAAGTTCTCACTACAAATTGATCATGTGGCTGAGATTATGAAAGATGCAGAAGGCCTTCCCTGATCTCGGGGATTGGGACTGTCAGATCCAGAGGGCCCATAGACTCCCAATTTTACAATGTGAAAAGGTGAGAAAGTCAAAGAAAAATGAGGGGATAATTCTACTGGGTTGCCCACCGTATCGCTGCGGGCGTTACATGCTTCAAACTAGGTTCTCTCCATTCCCCATCCTGAGGAAGACCCGTAGCTGAGGAATTCACTTACTCTTAATGCACCAGGGTCGAAACGTCGACGACTTCCCCCCTATTCGGGCCTGTACCTTATGTACCCCCGCCCCACAACCATGAGCACAGATGAAGTACCGCTGTACAAGAAACAATGAGAAATTGATATGTTGTGAATGACAGTAGGGGCAGGCTCTTTTTCAGTTGCTAAGGATCCTAGCAGGATATAATACAGTAGAATTATCCGCTTATTTTTCTCTGACTTTCTCACCTTTTCACATGAGCACTAATCTCTTCACTTCTACACACTACCTGGTAGTAACTCCCTCTTCTGAATTGATGGTAATCTGTTTGTTCTAAAATAAGTACTGAATAAATTACCTGAAAGTTAATTGACTGTACTTTCGGCATAACCATATCGGTGGGTACTGGCTTAATTGCGTATGTATCTGGCTTTTGTTTTCTTTTTCAGTATCTAATCGCACAGGAATATGTAATATGTGTATCATTTATTGTAGTAGTTTAATATCAATGTCTAGATGGAATTTTCAGTAGCTTTATCTGGGGCTATAAGAAGGCGCGTCGAGCTATCGATTTATTCATGCTTCCATTCTACCAGGGGGTGCTCGACTTTTGGTCAGCTTTTTGGGCGGTCTCTGTAGCTTAATAAATCCTATGAGCAATATTTTTGTCTATAGATTTATGTTAGGTGAAGATTATAATATGTTACTTTTCAGAACTAACAACCCAAACTACTACAAGCGGGTCAAATTTAAGACGGCAAGTGATAGTGTAAATATTCTGTCTAAATGTAAACGCTGTTCTATCATGTCAAACTCCCCTTGTGGGGGTAATCCAGGTCTACCAGAAATCTTCCACGACGCAGAGGGAAAACGATGGGCTAGCTGTGGGATCAAGCAACTACGGAATTTATATGATTCAAATGGGTTTATCATATTTGAAAGACTGAAGACTCTATACAAATTACCAACAAGCATGCAATTTAAACATTACCAGATCCGAGACCACTTTATACGCAGTATGAAGCTGACAATGGTTCTGGATTCCGATATATGGAATTGCTTGTATGGAACAAACAATAAATCATTGATTAGTATAGGATATAAAACTCTTTGCACCTATAAGGAAGATGACTGTACTAGACTAGCTGATCGTTGGAACCGCTGTATGGGGATATCAATCTCGGCTAATACTATCTTGCTTGCCCTTGGCAGTATTAATGGGTCGGTGCACTCATCTAACTTGAGGATGCAGCAGCATAAAACAATCTGTCTACTATACTATACACCTGAAAGGATATCGAAATGGTCATCTAATAAATTATTTCAGTGATCGGACGAAGTGTCCGAAATGCGACTTACAGGCAGGCGATCTAAAACATATGTTCTTTTTATGCCCCGTGTTGGCAGAATTCTGGCAGAAGGTGGCTCAATCGATGGCTCAGAAACTCGGGAGATCACGAACGCTCTCAACAGTAGATGTAATGATGAGTGGGCAGAACATGAAAACTAGCCAGTTGGATTTAATTACTATCATATTAGTATGTGCCAGGCTGACAATTGCCCGGGCTTGGATCCCACGAGGTCCTTCCGTCTGCTATGGCATGGTGGGGATTGGTTAAAGAGATGTATGACATGGAACTAGCACTGGCTAAAACAAGAGGGATTCACTCACTTTGTAAACTTGAGAAAGTTTGGGGATCATTGTTCTGAAATCGAAGGAATAGTATTGTTTAATTAAGATTGTCTCTTGTCCTAAAAGGTTAAAGAAAAGGAAGAATTAGTATTACTGAAATTTGCTAGGTGTTGTTATTGCTGGTGTAACTCAGTATGACTATTCATCTCAATTTCTGTTCTGTCATTTTTGTCATGGTGGTAAAGAAAAAAAAGAAAAAAAGATTACGAAAGATGTGAACCTTGAATACATTTACCTCAAAATTTTGTTTACCCCAGTATTGGAACTTTCATATATTCCCATGCTTTGTATCATTCCCCGTCGTCAGAATGGGAGCCTCTGTAAAAAAAAAATCATCATAACCATAGAAACAAAAGAGAAACCAGGCCTAGGCCTCATCTCATTTTGTAGCATATCACCCTCTTTGTGTAAAACAGGCCAAACTTCTCTCAACAACCAATCAGAACAGCCTCACCACATAAAACCTTCCTGAGAGAGCCTCAGAGCCTCAGATTTTTCTACCGCACGTTGTGCTAGGGAGTCTCCACTGAGCTCTGCTCAGTTTTTTCATTCTATTCAACTTCAACTTCAAACAACAATGTCTGACAAAGAGAAGAAAGCTTTATTCAGATCCTGTGCATCCTGTGGAAAAAAGAGACTTTTTGTGGAAGATGAGCACAACGGCTGTATTTACTGCTTATATCCTGACCACAAGGCCACAGATTGCAAAATATGTAGGACTTTTTCTACAAAGACTTTGCGAGACAGAGAGGGCCGGCTGTTGACCTGGCTTCAGAAGATGAAGACTCGGAAAGAGGTTCTCTCTTCTGATGAGGAAGATTCTGCGTCTGTCTTGACCTCCAGGAGATCCAAAAAGAGGGGTAGGTCTTCTCCCTCTGCTTCTAATGAGCCTCCTGTTAAGACCTCTCTTAAGATCTCTGATAGGTCTGATATGGTCAGTCCCATTAAATCTCTTCACCGAGGTGAAAAGGAGAGGCTGGGACAGGCTGCTGAGATGGTCACAGCTAAAAAGGACAACAAGGAAGTTCCTGTCACTTCTCAGAAGTCCCATAAGGAGAAAGACGGCAAAAAACCCTCTGCAGTCACTCCAGAGACGAAATCTGAGATACAACAGCGTCCGTCGACGACGAAAATGACTGGTACGTCGACGACGATTACTTCTTCTAAAGCTTCAAGTGGTCTATTGGCGCCGTCGACTGGACAGTCGACGGTGGTGGCATCGACGCCTTTGACTTCGTCGATGTTTAAGGTACCTTCATGTTCGTCGACGATGGTTTCTGTCTCGTCGTCGTTGGTGATGTGCTCGAAGATACTGTCGACGGCTGCTTCGGCGACTAAGACTACGACGACGACGGCGTCGACTAAGACGAGCACGCTGGTAACGATGAGTTCGTCGACGAGGCAGTCGACGATCGTTCCGCTGTCGATGAGGACAACTTCGCCGACGAGGTCCGGTGAACCGTCGACGATCCCTTCATCGTCGAGGACTCCGTCGACGATTGCTCTTTCGACGACGACTCCGTCGACGAGGTCGTCGACGACTCAAAAAATGCAGTTTCCAATACCGAAACTTCAAATAACACCGGAGATGACATCTCCTCGACGTGTTTCTTCCTTGCCTCCAACAGTGCTGCTGGATGATGTGTCGGAGGAAGAGGAGGACACAGGTCAATATGGAGATGCCTACAGTCCTTCAGATTTAATTGTCAAGGTCAAGAGACTGACACTGAAGAATACTATGAACATCACGATGACCCATGGTTACAACATTATGCTTCTCAACAGCAGCATCCCTCGGGCATGGGTCAAGACATGGTAGCCATGCCAGCTTCTCTTGTTTCTGATCTACAATTGATGCTGCAGGAGTACAGGAACAAGTTTCCACCACAGTCTACAGTGCAGCCAGAACAACCTGCTACTCTGGTGGTACCTCCTATGCCACCAGCTGTCATACCAGTGGTGGTCTCATGGACAATTGACCCTGAACCTCGAAGAGACATCAATGAGGAAGTAAGGGACGATGATGATGACGATGATCAGGGTAATCCATTATCTGATCCTTTGCAAGACCCAAACTTGGATCTCGACGAAAGTGGGTTGCAAGATCCGGATGTTGTGGGAAGGGACACGGCGGTGTCCACACCAATGGATATTGGGGGGTTCCATAACCTCATGGAAAGGGCAGCGAAGAGGTTTGGACTACCAATTGCAAAGGAACAGTGTGAGGGTTTCCTTTATGACTTTACGGAGGAATACAGGAAGTCAGTTAGGTCCCTTCCCATAATTGAACATGTGTGGGATGAAGGAATCAAGATCATGCAAAATCCGGCCACGGTCATCCCTGTTCTTCCCCGGCTGGAGAAGAAATATAAAGCCCCGGATGGCAGTCCAGCGTGTCTTCTTGGACAGCCTAAGCCTGATTCTGTGATCTCACAGGCGGCATAGAGCAAATCCAAAAGCCGATCGACGCCTCTGACTACACTTCCAGACAAGGAAGGGCGGCGTTTGGATAACGTGGGTGAAAGATTTTCCTCCATGGCCAGTCTTCTTGTCTGGGCAGCGTATGCTCTGGCCATTCTGGGCAGGTACGATCGCCAAATGTGGTGCGACTTGGAGCCGTTTTGTGGAACAACTGCCGGACATAGCGAAGGAGGAGGCCAAGAGAGTTCTGTTGGAGGGAGAGAGATCATCTTCGGAAGTGATTGATTGTGTGATGGACATCGCTTCCACTGCCTTTCGAGCTTTAGCCGGTTCGGCGGTATTGCGCTGTCAAGGCTGGCTGCGAGCTACCTGGTTTCGTCAGGAGGTCCAAAACAAGATCCTGGACCTCTCATTTGATGGTGAAATGTTGTTCGGCAAGCATGTTGATGACGCCATACAAAATATCAAAAAGGACACGGACATGGACACGGCTAAGTCCTTGGGATTGTTGAACTATTGGAAGGTCCTTTTCAAAGGAGCGAGAGGCAGGGGTTTCTCTGCTTATAGAGGCAACCAGCAAAGATATTCAACGCAGACTTCACAGTCTTACAAGACTCAATATTCAAATCAACGCCAAGGCCAAATCTGCGTCTTACTCTCGCCAATCTCAGAGAAGGCGTCAGAATCGCCAGGGTCGCGACAATGCCAAGAGACAATAGCGGCCTCCTGGCTCTTTCTACTGTTCCTCCCCTGAAAGTTACATCAGTAGAGGGCAGGATATCTTTTTGTCTGGACAACTGGGGAAAAATAACATCAGACCAGTGGGTCCTGAATATTGTTCAAAGTGGCCATACGTTGGAGTTCCAAGATCGTCCTCCAACCAGAGCTCGGGGCGCCAATCAATCAAGACATCTGGATCTGCTACGCCTCGAAGCCCCCCAGCTTTTCATCAAGGGGGCAATAGAGCTGGTACCTCTGTCTCTCAGAGGGGCAGAGGTTTTTATTCCAGGTTCTTTCTGGTTCGAAAGACGGCAGATACTTGGCACCCCATTTTAGATCTACGAGAGCTCAGCACTTATCTCATCAAACTGTCTTTCAGGATGGTCACTCTCCAGGATATTCTTCGTCTACTGAACCTGGGGGACTATATGGCGTCCCTGGATTTGGAAGATGCGTACTTCCACGTACCGATCCACCCAGCTCACAGGCAATATCTACGCTTCACAGTAGGCAAGAGCCATTTCCAATTCAAAGTTCTTCCGTTTGGCCTTCGGTTGGCGCCACAGATGTTCACAAAGGTGCTGGCACCAGTGGCGACTTTCCTCAGAAAGCAATCCCTAGAACTTTTCCCCTACTTGGACGGCTGGCTAGTCAAGGCTCTATCCTTCCAAGAAACTTCCAAGGCCATTTCAACTTGCATTCAATTGTTCAGCCACCTGGGCCTTCAGCTCAACGAGAAGTCAGTTCTTCGACCTTCCAGGTCCGCAAGATTCTTAGGGGCCATTTTAGACACGGAACAGTGCAAAGCTCGTCCTTCAGACGAACGTCAGCACAAACTGATGCTCTCAGCTCGCCAGGTGCAGGAAAAGAAATCCCTGTCGGTTCGGTGCTACAAGTCCCTGCTCAGATCGATTTCAACTTGCAAACCATTAGTACCGTATTGCAGACTGCGAGTGCGTCCTCTGCAAGAGGAGCTAGACAAAATATGGTGCCAGGCAGAGGGCTCGTTCAACGACAAAAGTTTGGTTACACCGCAGATGAAAAAGGCATGCGACTGGTGGTTGGTGAAAGAGAACATCGCCGAGGGACTAACATTCAGGATTCCACCATCTCCTATGATCCTAACAACGGATGCCTCATTAGAAGGCTGGGGAGCAGTTCTCCAAGATCTTCAAATCAGTGGCCACTGGGGTCCAGTACAGCGCCAGTGTTGCATCAATTTGTTGGAACTGACAGCCGTTCGGTTAGCTTTGCAAGCTTTCCTCCCGAGAGTTCGTAATCGCACAGTGCTTGTCCGGACAGACACTACGACGGCCATGCACTATATCAACAAGCAGGGGGGGACAAGATCACAAACTCTGTCCAAGGAAGCCCAGGGACTTTGGGATTGGGCTATTTCTCACAAAGTCACTCTGCAAGCGGAACACCTGCCAGGCTCTCTCAATATTACAGCAGATGCTCTAAGTCGCCAAAGACAGGCGAATCACGAATGGGAATTGAATCAGTCAGTTCTGGAGAAAGTGTTCTCAGTCTGGGGAAGACCGACCTTAGATCTCTTTGCGTCTCCAGCAAACGCCAAATGCCGGTTCTACGCAAGCAAGGAACACCATCAGGGATCCTATGGGAATGCGCGTTCCATGGCTTGGTTCGGCGCATTCTTTTACGCTTTTCCACCAATTCCTCTCATTCCACGAGTGCTCCGGAAAATCAAGACGGAGCCATGCAAGATGATTCTCATTGCTCCAGCATGGCCCAGGCAGTTCTGGTACACAGAACTTCTACTTTTTCAGGATTGTCCGATTCGCCTGCAACTATTCCGTCTCCGTTATCAAGGGATCAAGGTCAGGTGCTCCATCCGGATCCGGGGTCGCTGCATTTAACAGCGTGGCTCCTGAATACAGAGAATTCCGACATCTGAATCTAACCAAGGAGTGTAAAGAGGTTTTGTCCCAGGCTCGAGCACCAAGTACTAATAAGACGTACAAAGCAAAATGGAAGATATTCTGCCTGTTGTGTCAGAGAAAATGTCTCCATTCTTACAAGTCTCTTCCTCATCACATTTTGCCATATATACTATCATTGGCTAAGTCTGGTTTGGCTCACTCTACAGTCAAGGTGCATCTGGCAGCCATCTCAAGGTTCAGGCGAACTTCATCAGGTCCTTCTCTATGGTCTTCTAGAATTATTAAACAGTTCTTGAAAGGCCTGTTTCGGATGTATCCTCCAGTTCGTCCACTTCCTCCAATTTGGCAGCTCAACCCAGTGTTGGCTCAACTAATGAAGGCTCCGTTTGAGCCTATTCACAAGTCTGACTTGAAATTCCTTTCGTGGAAGTTAGCCCTTCTCTTAGCTGTAACATCGACTAGGAGGGTTAGTGAGCTTCAGGCGCTGTCCATAGTGGAACCTTTCCTTCAATTCAAAAGAGATGTTCTTATCCTTAGAACGAATCCAAAGTTCATCCCGAAGGTTCCGTCCGAGTTCCATTTGAGTGAACCCTTGATTCTGAAATCCTTTTATCCGCGGCCTTCAACTCCGGCGGAACAAACATTGCATTCTTTGGATGTTCAAAGATGCTTGAAATTCTATTTGGAGCGCACTAAGTCCTTTCGAAGGTCATCACAGTTGTTTGTCGCCTATAGCACGCCACAGAAGGAATGTGCTTTAACAAAGACAAGCATTTCCCGCTGGATCTCCAGTGCCATTCAATTCTGCCATCAGGAAGCAGGCAAACCTCTGGGCAGAAAAGTTCGTGCACATTCCACAAGAGCGGTGACATCTTCGGTTGCTCTTCTTTCAGGAGTCATGATCAAAGACCTATGCAGGGCAGCAACGTGGAGCAGTACTCATACCTTCACGAAGCATTACTGCCTAGAGTCTACAGGACAGGACGACGCGGCTGTTGGTCAAGCAGTCCTCAGGAATCTGTTTCAGTGAGAGGTGAGCTTTCCCTACAATCACTCCTCCTGTATTGCACATTTTGTTTCAGTGATGGTTTTTCTTTTCTTATGGTAACAATTGATCAATGTTCACTGTAATCATCGCTAGTAGGCATTTGATTCTCTATATATTTATATATATGACTAAATGTGCTTTGGTGATTTATTGCTAGCTATTCTGATACAAAGCATGGTAATCTATGAAAGTTCCAATACTGGGGTAAGAAAACAAGTTACTTACCTGTAACTTTGGTTCCCCAGTATTGGTAACTTTCATAGATTCCTATGCGCCCACCCGCTTCCCCTGGACGAGCTCAGCCTATTTTTACAGAGATAGTGGTGGTTGCACAACGGCTACGAAAATTTGAGGCTCTGAGGCTCTCTCGGGAAGGTTCTATGTGGTGAGGCTGTTCTGATTGGTTGTTGAGAGAAGTTTGGGCTCTTTTACACAAAGAAGGTGATATGCTACAAAATGAGATGAGGCCTAGGCCTGGTTTCTCTTTTGTTTCTATGGTTATGATGATTTTTTATTTACCGAGGCTCCCATTCCGACGACGGGGAATGATACAAAGCATGGGAATCTATGAAAGTTACCAATACTGGGGAACCAAAGTTACAGGTAAGTAACTTGTTTTCTTCTTTACTACATTAACTAAACCGCCTTGCCCAGCCACTGCTGTCCTCATGTGTCCCACTCCCCTCCATCCCATAGAACCGTCTTTGGGAATGTGAGCAGCCTTTAGGACAGGGGTCTCCAAACCGGTCCTGGAGGGCCGGATCCATGCCAGATTTTTAAAATCACTACATGTATCTCAATGGGGATATCCAAAAAATCTGGCATGGATCCGGCCCTCCAGGACCGGTTTGGAGACCCCTGCTTTAGGACTTATACTGAGGTGCCCAATGTTCTAAGTAATTGTTTTACCTTGATTTCCAAGTTTTCTCACCAGGCTAGAAGAGAATCCCCAGAGTTCATATTTCATAGCCTTCAAGTTATTTACAAGTAATTCCATTTTGGATTCCCTCTAGCATTGAAATAAAATTCACATTCTTTGATTGTCTGGTTCCTCTGGACTCTGTGTTCTTGTGCAGCTTTTTTAGCGCTGACATGCTGCTGTTCAGATTCCCCACATTATGCTTCTTTTTCTGTAATGTGGCCTTTTATTTCTACATATGCCCAAAGCTTACCTCTCTTCATCTTAGTTCGTTCAGTTTGGACATTATCAGGGATTCCCCTGATTTTTTTTTTTTAAATATGTTTTTATTTCAGACAATATAAAAGTTACATGCAATCACATTTTACAGTCCCAAGCCTAGTGGCTGCCACAAAACAATCTCCTAGCATCTCGTTACACAGCCCGTATGCCCACATCCAGGAGGTCGGGCGGCGTGGACCAGAAGAAATTTGAGGATGTGAAGCAAAAGTCAATCGCAGCCACCTTTATAGGAAGATCTCGTGTCTGCTTTTCTGTTTACAAACAACCCCTACCAAAAGCAAATCCTCCCCCCCCAACAACCCCCATCTTGCTATCAACTTAAGGAAACGATTGTAAGCAACTGAATGCGCCTTAATACAGCTTGCCATACCCCTTCTCCCCTTAATCTTGTGAGCCCTCCAGCGGGTATCTATACTTGACAGGAAGACCCCCTATCCCAGTGATTAGTGTCGCAACCTCCGTGCTGTTCCTTTGGAGTGTCTCTTGTTGATCGTACTATAGTGTTTGTGCGTCTTGAAGGTTCATCTGCAGGGTTCCCTAGGAAGTTCTGATGCGCTATCTACAGTCCCTTAAAGCTCTTAATGTGGCCTCCCTACCCCCCTACCCTCCCCAATGTCCCACCACTTCCGCGTGTCATCTCAGTTAGTTCTCTAAAAACTATGTGCCAGGAGTGTTAGGTGTTTCAGAGTACGATGTGTCCTGAGTGTGTCAAGGGTGCTCCCTTTCATTATCTTGCTCCTCCTCCTCGGCATGTGTCTCTAGGTCTCTTAGGGCTTGTACCAATACCTCCCACGCCGTCGCTACGGCCAATGCTTTGTCATCTTGTCGCCTTCGCGCCATCAGGTACTTAAGGGAGCTTTCGCAGGCAGCCCGTTTCAGGAATTCGTTCATCCAACGTCTGTACGATGGACTAGCTCTTGTCTTCCAGTGTCGGGTAATTTCGCGTTTGGCTAAAATTAGGCCCATGTTGATAAATTTGCTGGTATTCTTTTGTTTGGGGGTGTGAGGGAACTAATGGAGGACACTGCTTGCCATGTCAAACTGCAATAGTCTCCCCGTCACCTCGTTCAGCGCGTCCCCTATCGCCTTCCAATAGTCTCCCAGCATTGGACAAGTCCACAGCATGTGGTCCAGTTCCACCGCCTCTCTAGTGCATCTAAGGCACGCTGCCTCATTCACTCCAAAATATTTACGAATTTTCCCCGGTGTTAAATATGCTCTGTGTAGTATGAAAAAGTGCACTAGTTGGAAGCGCGCATTCCTAGTGCTCTTGCGGGCTCATCGCATTATCTGCGCCCAAGCTGCCTCTGGGATCTCCCTACCTATATCTGCTTCCCATTTGTTTTTCAACCCGGTCAAAGGTGGCAAATTTTCTCGGAGCATTCTGGCATAGAGGCATGTGACCGCTTTGTAAGTACCAGCTGCCATCATGGTATACTGGCAGGCCATAGACATTGTGGGTTCCAGTAATCCCTCCTGCCTGCCAGTGTGCTTGCATGGCTCTAGTGATCGCGGCATGCAATAAGAAATCCCCCCTTGGTAAGGCAAATCTTTCTTGGAGGGTTTGGTAAGGCAGCAGTCCCCCGTCCTTGTATAGATCCCTAACCACCTGTAGTCCCGCCTCTTCCCAGAACTGCAGCTGTGACCAGTCTCCACCATGCGGTAACGCCGTCACCATGCGATAGGTATTTCCGGCGCGTATGGGTGATGCACTCCCGCCAAACGTTGAGATCTGTTCCAGCAAAGGCGGAACGTTTGTTCCTCCATGTTTAGGTCTCGCAAGGTCAGCTTCTGTTGTAGCGTTATGTAAGCCAAGACATGGCGCGGTATGCCTCCCTCCCTCTCCTGCTCTTGGCCTCTGAACACTCTCGCCACCTCCTGCGTAAAGAGCTGCAACTGTGCTGTTAAATAATATAGTTCGAAATCCGGGACTGCAAGTCCCCCTTCATCCTTTGGCCGAAGGAGCGTGTACTGGGCAACCCTGCATCTCCCTGCGACCCAAAGATACGATGAGATCTGCGATTTTAACGCTTTAAAAAGGGAACAGGGTATCCACACCAGCAGCGTACTAAAATAGTACAGAAGTCTTGGCAATGCTACCATTTTCAAGAGGGAGATCCGTCCCATCAGTGATAGTGGCAGGGTCGCCCAGAAGGCCATACTGCCCTTCAGTGCCCGTATACAACGACCCACATTGCCTTCCATCATGTCCACTGGTGTGTGGTATATGTACACCCGAGGTATTTCAAACAGGTAGGTTCCCATTTTATCAACGGGTGTCCATCCGGTCTAGCCTCCCCCTGCCGCACAGGAAACATACACGTCTTGGACCAATTGACTTTTAGGCCTGAAAGCTCTCCAAAACGTTGAAGTAGTCTTTCCGCCCCAGTCAAGGCCGCCTCTGCATTCTCAAGAAATAGTAGTAGGTCGTCCGCATATAGGGATATAAGGTGTCGCCCATCCCTGCCGGTCAACCCTGTATAATGTCTCTCCATCCTGATCTCACTAGCTAGAGGTTCTATAAGGAGGACAAACAAGAGGGGAGACAGCGAGCATCTCTGTCTCTTTCCGCGTGTTACCGGGTACTAGCACGATATCAGCCTTTCCACTCGTACCCTCGCCACTGCCGAGGTATATAAGACTCTCGTCCACCGTATATATTCTTCACCAAGCCCGAAGCGCTTCAAAACATTATATAAGTAGTCCCATTCCAAACTATCAAAAGCTTTCTCTATGTCGCCGGACAGGATCAAGGGCATTTGTGCTTCGGAGTTGTCATCGCTCATAAGACGTATGAGTCTACGAATATTCGAAGTGGTGTTGCGCTTAGGGATAAAACCCGACTGATCTTTGTGGACCAGCGAGGTCATTTGTGGTAGTAATTGGGCTGCCAATATACTACTAAGAATTTTATAATCAGTTGTCAACATAGACAACGGTCTATACGAAGCCGTGTTGTTACTTTCCCTCCCTGGTTTCAGCAACGGGATCACCAGCGCCTCCCTCATTGATTGGGGCAAGCGGCCCGCTTCCTTGGCTCCTTGTATACCTCCAGTAGTCTCTGGGCCATCAGGTCCACATATTTACTATAAAATTCTATCGGCAGACCATCCAGTCCTGGTGTTTTATTGCGGGCCATACGCTTTATAGCTCCTCGGATCTCCCCCAGCTCTATATCTTTCCCTAGGTCTTCCGCTTGATCGTGGTCTATTTGTGGCAAATCTAGCTCGTCAAAAAAGGCGTCTAGAGCCGGATCTCCATTCGCCGGCATGCTTTTATAGAGCTTCTAGTAGTACCGTGTAAAGCCCTGTAGTATTACGGCCTGAGTGTACACCATTGTCCTTCCGTCTTCTTCCAAAGCCAGGAAGGGGGAGTGTCGCCGTGTGGGGTTGGCCAGCCACGCGAGCAGTGTGCTCGCTTTATCCCCTTCTGCATGCACCCTCGTCGAGTAGGTCTTGTAGTCATATCTACGGAGTCGCGCTACTTCGACGGCCACTGCTTCCCGAGCTGCGCCGACTCTCTCTTGTAATTCAGGGTGCCCAGGCCTCGCTATTTCCACTTCCCTGAGGTTTTTCTCCGCTTTGTCTAAATCACCTAGGAGAACCGTCCGTACCCCCGCCTGCTTCCCAATACAGAGCCCTCTAATGACGACCTTGAAGGCGTCCCACTCTGTTGCCCTGGTCGCGGCAGTGGCAGCATTGTCTACAAAATATTGCGTAATTCCCTCCTCTAGCATTGCGTGAAAGAGCGGGTCATCTAAGGTGTCAGGGCGTAGTTTCCAAGTGGGAATACATGGTGTCTCAGACATCCAATCTAAAGTGACCAATAGGGGGTTGTGATCTGAGATTGTTCTGGCAAGATATTCGGCGCGCACCACAGATGAAATCACCAGTGGGGAGCATAGCATTGCATCCAATCGAACATGCAGTTCATGTACACTAGAGAAGTAGGAGTAATCCCGATCAGTCGGGTGCCGTGCGCGCCAAGCGTCCGTCAGATTCCAGCGTGTCTGCCATTCTAGCCTGCCCTTGGCTAACCGATGGACCGGGGAGTCACTAAGCGGGGGGTGAGATCTGTCCAGCGAGACGCCCGTCACCGAATTGAAGTCCCCTCCAACCACTACCGGACCCGTAAGGAAGTGTGCAAGTGTCCCTGATAGTTTCCCCAAGAAAACCAATTGTTCCGTGTTGGGTGCATATATGCTGCATAATGTAATGTCGCGACCCCTTAGTCTACCCACCACCGCCACAAATCTACCTTCAGGGTCTATCACCTGCCTGGTCACCTGATATGGCACTCCAGCCCTAACCCAGATCAGTGTTCCTCTAGCAAATGCGGAATAGGTGGTATTAAACACCTTATCTCGCCATCTACGCTGCAACGCTAGTCCCTCAGTTGCTGTCAAGTGTGTTTCCTGAAGGAATGCGATCTGGACCCCTCTGCGAGTTAAATAAGAGTGAATCTTGTGTCTCCTCGCCATCGTAAGGAGCCCCCTTACATTCCAAGTCATACATCTCAAGTTACCAATTTCAACCATTGTCCCATTCCATCTCACAGCAGGCCAAACCGACCGTCGACTCTGCTTCAGTGGTGGAACCTGCCCAACATTTCCCTTGCTGTCCCTTCCCTCCCAACAATGATTACTACCATTCGCCTTGTAGGAACATCCCCGACAGTTACCCCTCCTCCCCCCCCAGAACAGGACCCAATAGCAACCCATCAGACCCTGTCCAACCCGCCACCATTCAACTCTAACTCCCGCCTATCCTGCAGTCGTCACTGCAGGAGCCTTAAGGGCTTCATGGGGTTGGCTCTAGACCGACAGGCAGCTGCGCCAATCAGCAACCCTCGCCCCCAGAATCCCCTATAAAGAGTTTGCGGCAGTCCCGACTCGTATCCGCTCTATCTTTTCCATTCCCATCAGATTCTAACAGTTATCACAATAACAAAATTCCAAAGTCTCACGTGTCAGGCATCCAGGATTTCCTCCGCCGAATTCGGTGTCACCTTCAGTCCCTTGGCGCCATGTATCTCTGACACGTCAGTCTCCGAGCCCGTGTGATTACCCTCGGATTCTGTGCCATGTTTCGATAAAGACGGACTAGCGCCTGAGAGCTCCACCACTGCTTGCAATGCCGCCTTCCGTTCTTCTACTGTTTGCGACGCTGATGGTGTCTGGGTGCCGAGCCGCTTTCTGCGGAGTCTCTGTGATTTTCGCACCTGCGTCGACCTCTGTATCTCCTCTTCCTGATGCTGTGTGCGGTCGGTTCCCGCTTTGTAGGTTTCGACCCATGACCAGGCCTCCTCTGGTGTGTGGAAAAAGTGAGCCGTGCCGTCCAGCTCTACTCTCAATTTGGCCGGGAAGAGCAGGGAGTATTGTATTCCCTCATCTGAGTGCTCGTTTAACAGAGAGGAAGGAGGCTCGGAGCCGCTGTGTCTCGTAGGTATAGTCCGGAAACAAGATCACCTTGCTATTGTTCACTTGGTAGGGTCCCGCGTCGCGGGCTTTCTGGAGCAGCAAGTCTCTATCTTTGTAGTGGAGCAGCTTTGCTATTACCGGCCTAGGCGGTTGGCCTGGTCTAGGAGGCCGGGCAGGGACCCGGTGTGCCCGTTCGAGTGTGAAGAAAGGCGACAGGACCTCCGGGGCCACTGTCGCCCTAAGCCAAGAGTCCAGATAGCCAATCATGTCTCCTCCTTCAATTTTTTCTGGAAGGCCAACCAAGCGGATATTGTTACGCCTATTCCTGTTTTCGGCGTCCCCAGCTCTCCTCTCTAGTGTTTGTATCCGAGCTAGGGCACTTTCCATCTTAACTTCTAGGGCCGGGTGAGCAGGGGTCAACTCCTGCAGCGCAACCTCATTTTTCTTGACCCTGTCTGTCAGCTTGGCATGATCTGCTCGGAGTAGTCCCAGCCCAGATGCCACTTGCGCAATGTCTTGCTGCAAAGCGTCTCTTGTTGCCGCAATGGCCTCCAGTATGCAGTTTTGTAGCTGCTGGAGGTCCGTGGGCCTCAATGTGGTAGGTTCCTGTGGCTTCGTAGTCGCAGTGCCATCTGCTTTTCCCTTGTTTCCCCATGATTCGGGGCATCCTGCAACTCCAACGTCCCTCTAATGCCGTCGGGGGGGAACTCAAGTCCGAGGCTGTAAGGGGGGCCCGTGCACTGGGCTCACACCTCTTGGGGCACTCCCAGGTTTCGGTCTCCTGCACAGCTCTGATATCGGTGATCGCCAGGCTCGTGTGCGCCGTTCCCCTCAGGCGCCGACCCCCACCAACCCGGTGGCCCAATCTGCAGCTCCCACCTCAGGATCTCCCCGTGGTAGGCTATGGCCTCTATCTCCTCCGTCCTTAGTCGTGGCGTCCCTCAGCAGTGGCAAGAAGTCTGTTCACCCACTTGTTCGTTCGTCTTCACGCGTCAACGGGCCCACGCCCTGCGCAGGGAAACCGCCTGGGAAGCAAGAGATTCCTCAGGGTCGACGTACTGGGGGTACGCTATTGCCTCGATCTCTTCCCCTCCTGATCCGTTATCTGGTTTGCCCTCCCGTCTATTCGGGGGCCACGCTCTCGCGACCACAGCACTCCACTTTCGCCGGGGGCACTGCAGGAATACACCCAACTCCCGCCAATAGGCCCCCTCTAGGTTTAGTTCCAGGTCTCCTCCTCCCAGAGGGGGATCATCGGCGATTCGTGCTCCAGCCCACTATAACATTGGGCGCATTGTGGCTAGTTTATGACGGTGCCTAGCTCGTGTGCATTCCTGCCCCTAGTTGTGAAACATCGATGGCCTCCTGACAGGCGGTCCGCCCCTGCCCAATATTAGTGGTCTTAGTTAAGTGCCAGCACTCCTCACCGTCCCATGCTTTCGTATTAGGCCATAGTTCTACTGCTTAGTGACTCGCCGCTCTCAGGACCAGTCTCCCGCTCTGCGACACTGCTCCTTCCCCTCCGCTCACCACAGGGCTCAGTCCTCCAGCTCTCTGCAGGCCTCCCCGCTCCTCACGTCATCAGCTGCTTTTCCGCTCTGCGAATCGTCTGTGGGCGGGCCGCGCTTCTCCTTCGTTTCTCTGCACGGCTCTCACTCCTGTACCATGCGGCATTCGCGCTCTCCTCTGTCGAGTCTCGCCAGGTCTGAAGCTCACCAGCAAGGGTCGCCGTCCTCCGGGGTCCTATCAGCCCACGAGCGCCATTTTCGCCTCCTTGCCGGCCGTGGGCTCCTCCGTCCCCACACTTTCATCCAGCCGTTTGCGGGGTGGTTTTATTCGTGTTTGGTAGCGCCACTGCCGTCTAGCTCCCTTCTTTTGTATTGCCGGTTCCTTCCGCTCGGCCTGCCGTACTGAAAAAACAGGATAATAAGGGGATCAGGCGCGGAGCTACGAGCTCACGCCGCCATTCCCGTCGGCGATCAAGCCACGCCCCCTCCATCAGGGATTCCCCTGATATTCTTTAAGGGGGCAATTTCGTTCACATGAGAAGTCTGCACCCACACAGTGGCTTAGTTTGTTGGTCGATCATTACATCTTCCTGCAGAACTCGCCCCACTCCTTGATGTTCCACCAGTGACTCCACCCTTTGGAGCTGCTCTAGGAATCTCGTTTTATCAGGATGGAACAGATGGGTATATCCAATTCCTCCTACGCACATTGTGCTTCCATTGTGTTGCAGAAAAGGGGGTGGTGATGGACAGAGTATCTGAATTAAACAGAACACTCGTACCCAGTCAACAGATCAGGGCTTGACCCATCACCTTTTTTTAGCTCACTGCACCATCCCAGCTCAGAACCTGGCTACATGCAAATTAGTCTGTCCCTGGCCCAGTGCATCATGGGAACAGGGCAGACCAAACTACCAAGCCAATTCTTATACTGAGATGCTGGAGGCCATAAATACCTTTATTCTTCCCTTAGATCAAAACTTCAGTTTTTTCTCTGTTGAGTTTGAGTAGATTTAACTGCATCCAAGACGCAATTTTCCTCAAACCAGACTAGAGAGCAGATGATTCAGAATCCCTTGCTGCAGAAAGGGAGAACATAATCTATTTCCTTTCCCATGTGCCTATTATTGGCAAATATCTTCCAGCATTGTGTTTAGGTTTTTTTCAGGAATAAAGGTCACAGATTTCTTTATTGGGGATTTCTACACACTTGAGCCTGACCTATACTCTGAATAACACAGCAATGTATACCTTCCCCTGCTAATGAATTGGCAGTTTGTACCAAATAAATGGGTTTCCTGTGGATACACTATTACACAGTCCTGTCTGTTAGCCATTTATGCACCACTGTGCCATACAAAAATCAGTGAGGAGCTGGGAGGATAAGATCATGGCAAACCCCTCACTGAAAGATGACTTGGATAGCGAGTGGGAGGCATACGCAGCGCCTTAGATGCCTCGATTGGATGGCATATCAGGCGCGTACACATGCCGAAGTCGGCAGACTTTTGGCCAGACTGTTTACACCTCATAGCTTTGCACCCCATCCCCATTATTGGAGATGAAGGCAAAGTACCACATAACTACCACAGGGTTATAAATGGTACCTTCCACACTTAAAATACTGGGCTGTATCAGGAAAAGTCCCAATCCCCAAATGACCAATATCGCTCTCTCTACCTCACATACTGTGTGATCACCAACATGCCTTAGACTGCCTGATCTCAGAGAAAGATAGGAAGGAAGTAATTAGGACGCCCCCAAGGGGTTGCTCACTTGGTTTAAATGGGCTGCTCTTCAAATTCTACACTACATACAAATTCTCCTTAGTACCAGGCCTTCTGCAGGTGTTTCCAACGAAGCAAGGAAGCATGGCTCCTTCCCAACGTGAGGCCCTTTTCAAAACCCAGATCTCCCTTCTTATTACCATCCAGCCTCCTGTCTCTTTTGATTATAAAATCCTCATTACAATTATCGCAGATCTTATCCAGCACAACTTACACTGGTACACTTTGACCAGAACAGTTTTATTCCACAGAATAACACTTTACTGAAACTTCTGCTCCTTTACGCGGTCAAGGAACTAACATCTTCTGACTGGCCCTATGTGGCCTGACTTTGCTTGGACCTGGAGCAAGCGTTCAACTCTTTAACTTGGAAATGCATGTTTTGGGTGCCCTGCAGGTTTGGCTTAGGCCCCGAAATACTTGGATGGACTCTCTGGCCCTATACATATACACTGCCATAGTCTGGACAGTTATTGCATCTCTGAGACTTACCTGGTGGCCAGATGCACTAAACAGGCCTGTCTCCTTTACCCTATGCTGTTTGTCTTGGCCCTGGAATTGGATCCTCTGGCAGCTCTTCTTCATATTTGTTGTCAAGACTGGACTGGGTTAAACCGTGGGACCTCAGCTACTTGTCATCTCACTATATGTGAAGGAAATGTTTCTCTGTCTCTGCGATGTCTTTGGGGACCTGACCACACTTACCTTTACCCTGCTTGAGTGAGATCTGTGGTCTCCGATTTAGTTATACCAAATCTATTGTCTTTCCATTTGTAGACCATCTCCCCTAGAGGGGCGTGCAGCTGGGAAGCGAGTCTCTGCCATATGCCTCACATACATTCAGATACATGGGAATTTAAATAATCCACAAGGAGGGGGCCTCCTGAAAGGATGTCTTGGCAGTATGGTGCTCTCTTTAAAGTCCAACCTTGCCATTGTCCCGGTTAGGCTACTTCCCTCTGTCTAAAATGGTATTTCTGCCGGACTATTCTACCTCTTTTACAACCTTCCAGGTGCTATTCCTATACACACTCTTCAAGAATTAGTCTCCCTGGTGCTCACACTTTTCTGGTGAGCTGGACGGGAAAAGGTGACAATACGTACTTTGCAACTTCCTCTGTCCAGTGTTGCTGTGGGGCCCCCAAATTTCACACACTACTATCTTGCTGTAGAACTCCAATGAGTTGTACTTTGTGTCACCTCAACAACCTACTACTTCCTGGCCGCATGCATACGGACCAACATCCGCTCCTTCTGTGGACATCTCGGGAATGTTTGAGGCAAGGACTCTAATGGGCCACTTCTTTCTGACCGAACTCCCCACTTGTCCACTGGTAGGGCTTCTAGTTAGTGGCAAGTTTTTAGTGGCTGCACCCTGGAGATCTGGGATATGGCTGACATTGACACGCTTGGCAACCACTTTGCCAGTTAGTTATGTTATGTTATGTTAGTGCTATTTGTATTGCGCACGGCTGCTCCAGCGAAGGAGCGTCCCGGCGCACCGACAAGGTGGCGAACACAACACAACAGGAAAACAGAAAATATTATTAAAAATGGGGGAGTTGAGGTTTTAACATAGCTCAGAAAATAGATGTGATGCTAATGTCCATCTGCGACCTCCAGGACCTCTTAAATCTCCCTGGTGAAACATTCTGATTTTGGGGAGCTCAGGCCGACGCTACAACACTGGAAGATCTGGGGACCAGCACAAGCCCAAGACCTGTTGTTGCATGCCTTACACATGGGTGTCACCTAGTAACACAGCTATACTGTGCCTTCGCAAGAGACCCATTGACTGCACTAACCAACTTGTGGTCCTTTTGGGAATACTCAGTATGAAGGGCATGCCATGATACATTGTCCATGTTAGATTCATAAGGGCCTAGAAACATCAGAAGAACTTCGCTATCTCCCTAGATGCGGTATTGCTGAATAGAAGTACGCTTCTCACACAACACTGTACTTCCACTAATATGTAACGATGCTTTGAGAGAATGTCAATAAAAATACAACTGCAAACCACTTCCTTTGAGGAAGCACCATGAGTAATGAGATTTGATCATAGTTGTGTTCGCTTATCCTATTTGTACCATTTTAACCATTTGTGTTGCATAGTACAGCTATTTACCTAAAAGTTATCATCCAAGTGAATCTGCAGATGTATACTATCTCATTATCATCTTCTTTTAGGCTTTTGCGGCACCCTCTACCTTTTAGTTAGTGTTGTTCATCTCCAGAATTGATGCTGCTATCCAACTATTTATCTTGTTTTTGAATGCTCCCACACATTGGGAATAAGGGGATTCTGGTCTGAAGAGTTAAAATAGAATACTCTCTTCTAGTAGTGGAGTTTGTTTTCTTTGCCGTAAGCCTGCATGATTCATATGGCTCCTCCCTTTCATTCTGATGACTTGGTCTCATTGAAAATGTCATCATGCAGTTGCTATAACTGTTAAGAAATGTAAACTGGATGTGGCTAATGAGTGTGGAGGATTGTAATTGTATTTATATAGCCCTTAGTACCCCTGACAATGCTCTGAAGTGCTTTACGGCGAGTAGACCTCTACTCTGGAACCCAAAGTTAGTGCTTAATCTTATGGTTTTTGTGATCAACCATGTGTTCTTAAGAAGAAATTGCGTGCATTTACTCCACTTGGTGTTGTATTAATACCAGGTAGGGATGACCATTAGCGGGGGATAAGTGGTTGCAGGTGAGTGGTAGGTGAGCTAGATTGGCTGGCAGAGATTAGGTAATCTTAGATTACAGGGATAAGGTTTTAAAGAGGAGGTGTTATGGTCTATGAAATGAAGTTTCAGCCAGTTACAGAATTACAGTAAGAAAGATTGAGGCAGGCAGGAAAGAGACGTGGAGGAGTATATACTCAGAATTAGAAGGTATGCAGAAGAGGGAAAGGAAGAAGAGTCACTTTGAAAATATAAGGTATGCTAAGGTCATTTTTTCATTCAGGGTTTTGTGAGTATAGCGGGATAAGGCTTTCTAAGATATAAAGCTATCGGAGAATTTAAGATGTAGAAGAAACATTACACAGTGTTTCATATTCGGGCAGACAGCTTAAACATGTGATTCCAAGTATACATATTATTTAAACATTTAGAGCCCTAGCCTTTTGTGTGCCAAGTCTAGGACTGTTCATTTAAACATAGTCTGGAATATCCCAACCTTGGTACAAGGTCGGTACGCTGTGCAAGTCGAGTAGGGCGTAGAAAAAAGAAATGGTCTCATTCAAGATCTTCCCCCACAATTCTGTCAATTAAAGTTTTTTTCACTCGATCACTAAAACTGATTAAGTTGGCACTGACTGAGTGTCTCGCCAATAAGCGTGGAGAAGTGTGGCTCACTGGTTAGAGGAGGCAGACCTGGAAGCAAAGGTCAGCCCGGGACCAGGGTTCAATTCCCGGCTCGGCGGGTCTTGAATCCGAAAATGTCCACGGACTCGACAGTTCTCGCTCCGGTGCCTACTCGATTCATGGGTTCACACTCTGCGACCCTGGGCAATAGCTTGCTTAATCTCCACAACGGCCCCTCACGGTGGGATGCCTGGCTTTCACCTTGTTGATACCCTGCCGGGGTAATCTCACAGGGGAATACCAGGACGGGTTCCCTTAGCAAGCGCTTAGATACCGAGTCGGTGATTTGCGCTATATAAATACATGTACATTTACATTTACATAAGCAGTCCCATTATATCATTTTGTCACCTTATCCCATCTAAGTGTATCCTGTATGGGTTTGTATATGTTCTTATTGTAACATAAGCATTGCATGTATAAGTGAAGCAGAGTGGTGAAGGCCTCTTGGTTTCATTTTGGGTGTCCCAGCCCTGTTGCTGTGCACAACTTGGCAGATGTTTCCCAAACAGTGGAAGTGCATCCAAATGCAGGATGAAGCGGGCCTGGACAGTAAAGTGAAAACAAGAAGGTGAGGCACCTATAAAAATTGGATTTGGTCCTTCCTGTGGCATTGCCACTTGGTAGATTGCGGGGGTGAAGGGATCTGCAGTCGGTTGTTCAAGGTGAGAACGTTTTTTAAGTTAAAGCCACTTTTTTGGCTCTTTTCTGATCACTGTCCTTGTGGCTGTTCATAGCAAGGTGCAGATAGTTCACACTTCTTTGTGCCTCTGTTATGGATGCTCCATGCTGACGTGTGTAGTAAAATCCCTTTAATTGTTTAATTTTGTAAATGTATACTCTTATGCCCTGGCTGATCCTATACTCAACTTGATGGTATATTGGCACGAAATTAAACAGCTTCTGTAGCTGTTAAGTGAATTCTTTGAGCAACCGTAAAATGTGCACATGCATGCTTCCTACAAAACCCATCTCCTACCTTGTTTATATGGGCATTCCAGCCAGATACCTTTTTTTCTATGGCGTGGTGTAAGAACACTTAGGTACAGAGAAGGTACCTGCTCTCATTCTATTTTTCCTCCTTCTGGCACCAGATAGGATTTTTTTCAGCCAGATGCAGTTAACGGGTTTGGAAATAGGAACGAGGGGCCCCTCAAGGACAAGAACCTTTATTGCTATGGAAACTAAATAGCACCACTAAGCCTTGCTCTGACTGGTGCTCAACTGCTTGGCAACCCCGCTGATTCTGATAACTTGCCCTTACCACATGGTAGGGCCCAGACATTGCTAAATCTTTTTGGCACAGATTGCAAAATAGACAACAATGATGATGGAGATGGTTATATTCCCCAATATAATGAAGAGAAATGGTATGCAGAACTTCAGGATGCCAGTGGGCTTGACACTTTCCTCTATACTGGCCTGGTGTCTCCCCGGGTCCTGCTACAGACGAAAGCACCTCTTTCTCTGTAGTGATGCGCAGGACTGCTGAGGTGTTAAGATTGCAGTTGCCAACTATGCAAATGCAAACTGGCACGTTTACGGAGGTGCTACAACTGGGAAACCTCTGACTGACCCACTGTTGCATCCTACATGATACCCCTAGCCAACGCCGTCAGATCGCATGGACTTAACATTATATCCTACGCTGATGATACCCAGAACATGTTCTCACTATCAATAGATCTTGCCACCACGCTGACCATCTTCTGCAAATGCATGATGAACATCGCCGACTAGATGAGAGAAAACTGCCTACTACTCAGCACAGACAAGATGTACGTGTTGATCTTCGGGAACAACCCCGTGGAACGATGCCTGCTGGTCCCTCCCAAACTAGGATCCTCCCCCACTCCAACTCACCGCGTCAACAACCGTGGCATTATCCTGGACAGTATACTGACCATAAAAAGACAGATTATTGCAGTCTCATCCGCCTGCTTGCTCACCATTCGCATGCTCTGCAAGATTTTCAAGTGGCTCACCATCAATACAGACTCACCGTCGCACAAGCCCTGATGACCATCCGACTTGACTTTGGCAACGCACTCTGCATAGGAGTCACTTCGCACCTCCTCAAGAGACTGCCATCAATACTGAGCTCACTATATCAAAAGATTTGACTGCAAGGGATTTTGTTTAAAAAGAGGATTTCTATTTCATGAGTTCAGCAGATTAAGTATCATTAAATTCTGCAAAATCCTATGTCTTTATCATAGATTTTAAGCATTATATGCACAAAAATGTTCAATCCGGAGTATAGAACAAGAAAACAAACACAGGGATATCTTTTATGAAAAATATATTTTGCGTTATGATTTTCAAAAATTCATAGGGTACATTCAACTTTATGCTTGATAGCAAATGCATACAAATGAAAAAGAGATATATCTCATTTAAACCTCAATTTCACAAGTCAAAAATCCTCTCCTAGTAAGAATTAAAAAAGTGACCGGACTTTTTACTACAGAGAACAGTCACTAATTATACATCAATACATAAGGAGTTGGATTGTCAGTCGACGTTTCGGTCTTCTTTTGAATCAACCCTTAAGACCATCTTCAGGACGGCAAAATCTGCATTAACATAATGACCCTTTTCAAAAAAGGAAGGTTCAGAACTTCGAATGTCGGTGCTCCTTATTTAAAATTCACTTACTGGAGAGAGAAGGGCTCAGCCAGCACATATCGAGCAACAATCGCTTCTACTCTGCCGAGGGGATTGCTACCCAATACGTGCCCGATACGTGCTGGCTGTAATTTTGAAATCGATTCAAGTGTGAGAAATCTTTGAATGTAAAAGCGACATCAGATTTAAAAGAAACTCTTGGAAGACGTGACCACTATAACATTGAAAACTGTGGACACCAGAGAAAGATCAGCCCTTCTCTCTCTCCAGTAATTGGATTTTCAACAAAGAGCACCGACATTCGAAGTTCTGAACCTTCCTTTTGTAGCAAATGTTGGTAAAACCTGTTCAACCTAAAGGTACAGTTTTCCCCAGGACAAAATGACGCATGGAGTGTTTGTGAAGGGCCACTGACTCACGTTCCACAGCCTCTCCTTCATAACATGCCTGTTTAAGCCATGGAATATCCCTCCTATCTATAACTTCCAGATCAGTGAACAACTCAAGAAGGCCCAGACATTTAAAAGTTCTCCCAATATATTAAAAGTTCCCCCGATAACCATGGAATGCTCAGCATACTGTCTAGGGCCATAGTCACAAATGATCAGCCTATTGAGACAATCCTCTTTCAACCAAACTAACAACCAAAATGACGGGACAGAGGGCAATCAAATCAGTTATATACATTCATCCCACTTCCTCATGAAGCCTCTCAGTGAGTGCTCACTAGTACTTTGAGAAGACATCTCAAAAAGCGTTTTCTGTAACCTGGAGTTGAGGGTAGGACATGGAGCTCCAAATTTCACAGCCATAACTCGCCAGCTAGACACACTTGGCCTTAAAAACTTTAAGCATGACCTCTACATTGGCATGACCCATGTGCCTTGCTGAAAGACCACCTCCATTAATTGCCACTTTAAATCTCATGGTATCTTTCTTCAACCAGGGTTGCCAAGAGAATCTGCAATCCAAAAGGACCCCTAAATTTAGAAAGTGCTCATCGCTGGAAATGGGATGACCCTTGACCACGTAAATTTTGGATCTAGTGTTCTTAGGGCCCGCCACCATAACATGGGATTTAAGGTAATTAGTAGTAAGATCGAGTCCATCCATGTAAATGACAAAAAGATCTAACAGCTGCTGCAGACCCTTAGCTGTTTGGGACATGAGGATGGTGTAGTCCGCATATAAAAGAACAGGCAGACAACTGCCTACTGTCAGGACATCACTCCTGGATCCAGCAGGGCCGTATCCAGACCATTGATAAAAAGAGTGAAGAGAAAGGGGGCCAGGATACAGCCCTGCACACTCCTGCCTTCAACTCTAGGGGCATTGTACATTCCTCCATTGCTTGCCCAAATAGACAAGCAGCCCAGCAGGACCCTACCCAACACCTTAACCTCCGTGGTCACTGGGATGACGTTGCGCCTGCTACTTAGACGCCGCCCTCACACATTGACTTCAGTTCTTTTTTTTTTCCGCGCCAGCCAGCACAGATCCGGAGAGAGCGGTACCTCCACTCACTTTTTTACTGACTTTTTTGAGCGACTTTTCGCAACATCTTTTTGAGTCCTCGACTCCTGGTATGCGTAGGGATGCTTGATTTTAAGGCTTACGGCTCCTGCCGATGGCTGATGGCGGTGACGGATCCGCTCTGTATGGGCCTTTTCTTCGTGGAACACTAACACAACACCAAGTCGTGTTCTGACTGCCGGCCCATAAATGTGAAGTCTTTGGGTGAGTGGGTTGCTGGGGGAGTGGGGGGGGTTAGGGTAGGTAGGGTAGGTGGTGGTACCGAAAGCTTCTCGAGGCCCAGTAGTTGGCTCGGCGCGGCAGTTGGCCCGGCAGTTGACTCGGCACTACGGGAGGTCTAGGTCGCATAGCTAATCCCCTAGTGATGAACACACACCTGTTTGGTTTAAGCAGTTGCTTCTTTTGCTACTTAGATTACTATGGTTGTACAACTAATTTTGCATTTTTCGTCCGTTTCACGGATGTTTTTCAGTATAGACATAGAACATTTTCCATGCTCATAGGATTAAAAAGAGAAAATAAACAAAAAACCTGCAGCGCTATACCCTGGTGGCAACTTTTCACATCAGGCCTCCTAGATGTTTCTCCGTACATATTATACATCTCAGGAAAAGTGATGTAAGATATAGTAGCTAAATACATATTGAGCACAATGAGAGGAAATTAATTTTATTCCTAATATTAGTTACATCACTCCTAGACATTCTGCTATTGTTGCGCTGATCATTAGGGGTTAACAGTGTCTGCTTTTAGTACATTTACATGCTTGGTTGAATATTTCACAAGCATCCATTTAGAATGCCTGACAACCTTGAGTAGCCACTCTAACTCCTCTCTAGTTTTCCATTTGTCGTTCAATAGCATGATCCAAGGCATGATCTAGATTCCTATGATTTTTTTCTCATGAATCTCCACACTTCTATCACACTTCTATCATCAACTGTTGTGGTTTTGCATTAAATGTGTGGTGCAAATCTCCTTTAACACCTTCGACGCTCATGACGAGCTCAGCTCGTCATGAGGACACCCCTCGTACACTCATGACGAGCTGAGCTCGTCATGATTGCATTGTTTTATGAGTTACTAGCAGCCCGTCCCGACGTTGTCCGGGAGCAATCATGGCTCAGGGCCCCCGCCCGCCCTGACGTTGTGCAGTATTATGCCTCTATGTTTACTTAGTACGCTTTTGAAACCTGCCCACGTCACTGCCCAGGTCACTTTTTCCTCCTGTAATGTCCCGTTTGGTACATTCTCCTGATTGTCATTTTAGCTTTAAGCTGACCGCTACACTTTGTACGCTTTTGTAACCTGCACACGTTTCTTTTTCCTCCTGTAATGCCCCGTTTGATACCTGCCCACGTCACTGCCCACGTCACTTTTTCCTCCTGTAATGCCCCGTTTGCTACCTTCTCACGATTGTCATTTTAGCTTTCAGCTGACCGCTCCACTTTGTACGCTTTTGTAACCTGCACACATTTCTTTTTCCGTTTAGTACCTGTGGCTCGCTCACCGCTCCTCTCCGCCGCCGCTCCTCCCTCACGTTTGCTTTGCTCACTGCTTACTTGGCGCCCTACCTCATCCGCCGCTCCTCACTGCCTGCCCGCCGATCCTCACCGCCTGTCCCCCGCTCATGTCCGCTGCTCCTCCGCTCGTCACTGCTCCTCCCCGCGCTGATTTTCGCCGCTCCTCGTCACTGCTCCTCCCCACGCTGATCTCCGCCGCTCCTCCCCGCGCTGATCTCTGCCGCTCCTCGTGCTCGTGTACGCCGCTCCTGATGTAAGCACGCACGTCGCGGCCGGCGCTACTTTGAAGGGACTACTTTTTTTTAACTTATATTTTTTAAATAACGTATTTATTTTTAATTTATATAGCCTATGTCCATCTGCATACCCTGCGAATTACAACGATGTATCGGGTGTGTGGATTGGCGCTGTGGTTCCCGAGTTTACCCGCCTCAAAGGTGCAAAGTTCTTCCTTTATTATAGTAGTATAGATGTTGTCGAGACAAATGAAGTATGCTTTAGTATTTTGCCCTCAGTTGCCCTCGTATTTCGTGCCCTTCTGCCCTCTGGGTCTCTCGTTTTTCGTGCCCTACTGCGCTCTATTTTACTCGTTTTTCGTGCCCTTCTGCGCTCTGTTTCCCCCCTTCCCCGTGCTCTTGTGCCCTCTGTTGCCCCCGTATTTCGTGCCCTTCTGCCCTCTGAGCCTCTCGTTTTTCGTGCCCTGACACTGCAGTCACAGAAAAATAACTTTATCCGTGAAAAGCAACATCTATGAATTCCTGACTTCCTGATAATTAAAGGTGGCGAGCTGCACAGCTCCATCTGTGCACAGGCTGTGAGAGCGCATTGTGCCTGAGTGACAGACAGGCAGGATGGTTTGCTATGGGTGGCCTGCAACCCGGGAAAAACATTAATAATAACAGGATGATACAAAGAAGTAACACATTTGGCGATTTTATATAGCGTGAACTTTACCCGAAGGTGTCAGAGCGCTTTACATAAGAACCAGTTGCAAAACATAATGACTGTGGATTACATACGTTACATAATATTTAATTTTGAAGTATTTGGTATTAATGCAATGTTAATAAAATCATAAGTATTTGGTGTTAACGCAATGTCAAGACAATAATACGTATTTGGAATTAATGCAATGTAAGGAAAATAAAAAGGTTGAAACGTGTTCTTTTGTATGTGGCTTAATTTTAGCATGGGTCAAGGGTAATTTTCACAATGCATGTGAATCCATCCATCCACCCCCCACCCAGCACTCATCCATGTATCCATCCACCCATCCATTCATCCATCCGGCATCCATCCGCCATCCATTCATCCATCCATCCATCCACCCACCCTATCACCACACACATATCACCCATACACCCACCCACCCAGACATCCATCCATTCATCCTTCCGCCATCCATCCATCCATTCATCCACCTGCCATCCATTCATCCATCCACCCACCACACACATCACCCATACACCCACCTATCCATCCATCCATCCATCCATCCCCCAGGCCCCATACATGCATCCATCCATTATTCATTCATGCATCCATCCACCCATACATCCATCCATGCATCTGCCATCCATCCATCCAACCAGCCACTCACCACACGCACACACACACACCCAGGCAGCCACCCAGCACTCATACATGCATCATTCATGCATCTATATAAAAGAATAACTACATATCCGCTGCATTTTTTAATGGCATGTGACGTGACAGACTGTGAGTTTTTTTTAATGCTTTTTTAATGGCATGTGACAGTCAGCATTTCGATTTTAGAATCTTGTTACGGTCATTTAGCTGCATTTTCGCTAGCCTCTTTTATTACAATCAGCCGTGTTCAGCGAAGCTTTTGTACAATAAAAGCCTCTTTTATTTCAATCAGCCGTGTTACGGACTCCTTAAAATGGTGTTACGCTCATTTCCAAAAGCCTCTTTCATTACGCTCATTTCCAAAAGTAAATGTTCAGCGAAGCATTTCCGAAGCCCCTTACATCAGCCCTGTCATTTGTAGAATAAACGCTCATTTTCAAAAGCATCTTTCATTACAATCCCGTCGAAGTTAGCCAATAGGTCATTAACATCGCATGCGTTGAAATTGCATGCGATGTTAATGACATTGCGCCGTCGTACCATGCGATGTGAAGGACGATGCGATGTGAAAGTCACGGTGCGATAGCACCGCAATGTTTTGACCCCGGTGCGATGGGTGTTTCCCGTGCGCGGTCTAAGAGCTCTCACTCGGCCACACTTTCTCTTGCCCATTCACGCATCACTTATTGATCGCCTCACTTACTTGCTCATTCACCCACTCACCCAAGCCATTCCCTTATTGACTGACGCCCTGCACACTTACTTACTCGATTACTGAGTTACCGCCGTTCGTCACTGCACGCCGCTCCTCCCTGCGCTCCTGATGTCACCACGCAGGTCGCGGCCGGCGCTACTTGCAAGGGACTACTTTATTTTTATTGGTAAATATTTTAAACAACGTTTTATTTTTATTTTTATGTAGCCTATGTCCTTCTGCTTGCCCTGAGGTTTTCTAAGATGTCTTGGGTGTTTAGATTGGTGGTGTAGTTTTCGAGTTTACCTGGCTCAAAGGTGCAAGTTCTCTCTTTATAATAGTAGTATAGATTCAGCACAGCAAGGGAATTGCTGCTGCGCAGATGGTGTTAAGGTTTCATAGTGGGATGGTATTGACACAAAGTAACATAAAATAAAATTGTGTTTGCCTCATTACTCTGTCCTCCTGCACTTTTTACCCAGCTAACTGAGAATGGCCTCCTTTCACTACATGCTCAATTTCCATATGCTTATGTGTGCACCACCATTAGCTCCACACAGTTCCTGAATTTCTACCTGTTATGCAGGACTCTGATGTCTGCATTTCCTGATGTTTCCCATTTTTAAGTGTGGTTGTCTTTTTCATTCCCTTTCTGAAATGTTTAATGTTATTGGATATTGAAGATCTTACCTCCCTCTGTCCATCCATGTGTTTCACAACAAGCTTCAAACAATGAATTGCGTTTGTTAGTGACTGAACCACTGTCTTGCTTCACCCTCAAAATACCACTCCCACACGATGGCCCAAATACGACGAAGCAGGAGACATAAAACACAATAACACCTAGAAAGGGGTTTCACTTTACAAAAATGAAACACATCAAAGACTCTCTTTTTAGAATGATGCTTGGGGTTTTATTTATGCAATGCTTTGTAACAGAAAGGCTTTCCCAGATGTCAAATTAATAATGTTTAAATGTATATAGAGATATATATTTATATGCAAGCAATAATAACACGCTTGGCAAATGTAACAATTAAATGCATGAATAATAGTAATGAATAAACAAGCAGGAAATAGTTCTGGACATCCTTCAAGAAATCAGAAAGATATATATGCTAAATACATCAAATGATTACTTTGGATTTGCACTCTGACTCAATCACACATCACAAAGAAAACCTCAAATTACCTCAGCCACTGGATACACATCACAATGGCACTAATCAGAAACAAATCACTTCACCCAATCGTTTCCTCAAAGTCTTTGCCAAATCAAGCTGGAGGAGCCCATTAACAGCCAGGCAATGGACTGGCGATCCGGACTCAAATACAGATTCATCTTGTGACAGTATGTCTACTCAACAAGTGAGCTCCCAAGCTGGCTGCCAAGACTCTCCGGCTTTATAGTCTCAAAAACACGCTAGAAATTTTGAGAGTCTTTTCCTCTTCACAAAGGAAACTTACTGGAATTGGCCACCTTACATGCAAGCATTCCAGGGCAAAAGAAGCTCCCACGTTCCCTCTACATTCTCACATGTTCCAGCCTTTATCTTAACAAAGCTTATGAAAGCCTTCCAGGGTAATTTAAATAATCTCTTGTCCCAAAACAAAACAACCTTGAACGTGGATAACCCAAACAACTTGCAAGCTCTCTGTAGGCCTGTGCGTGCAGAAAGCTCTAGCAAAACACAGTCAGTATTCAGTATGACATGAGGCCATGTCAAAGTCAGTAGTAAGAACTTCATAATACTTCCCAATGTACAACACAATGCACATTTGAGCACCACTGCTCATAACACTGCACTTCGAGACCAAAAAGTACATTCCACGCCTCTCTCTCTCTCTCTCGTTCTTTCAAATGCACATCACACACATTCTGTTCTTGGCAAGATGTTCTGCTCTGTGACAGCTCCCTCTGTAAGACTGCAAGATTACATAAAAAAAACCTTCAAGAGAAACTAGGCATATGCAGGATGTCGTACATTCAGGCTAGGGTAAAGTAACACACAAAAAGTGAATTAAAATGATGGTAGTCAAAGGTCATCACTTGGTGTCAAACCATAACAGTGCCTCTAGCACTACAACCGCGAAGGCACACCCCTCTTGAGATGGGGAATCAATTTCCAGTGAGGGCTTGTGCTTTTTCTGCCCTAGGATTCATTGGGAGGTTCCTGAAAGGCACTCATGTCAAAGTCGCAATGAATATTTGTCATGAGGTGAAACTGTTTCATGTAGGCGAGGGTTATCTGGTTGCAGACTTAGTACTTTCATTGTGCAGTGTGGGGCATTTACCTTTTGTTCACTAATTTCTCGTTCTTCTTGAGACTGTAATGAAGTTCAAGAATTCCAAATCTGGTTTCTCCTCTCAAAGGACAACCTTTGATTGCTTTCCCAAGTCAGAGATTTTCTAATTCACCCAGAAGACTGATTTTACACTGCTTCCTTCTATAATCACACATCAGATCCCAGTACCCGAAAAGCAAGCTTATTCACATTTGTTGTATCAGAAGAAAACCTGGTTATCCTGTTTGCTGAACAAAGGAAACTAAATACAGAAACCAGAATGTAATAATTTAATACTGGCAATTAGCGAGCTGAAAGCTTTGTAGCCTGTGAAAGTATCCTTGGGTAATCTTTTGATGTTTGTTTGAATTCTTGAGCATCAAAGCTGATTGAGGTTATCATTACCTGGCTGCTATTAAAGTATACATGAGTAAGCATTGAGAATTTTCTGCCCTTGGACACAAAAGTCTACAATGCTCTTTCCCTGGCTTTCTATAAACTCTTATTAAAGTTTCTTCTTTTAAGAGTGGCATAAACACAGATCAACCCACATACATGCAAAAGCCGTTTGAAACAGTGGCAATGTGAATTTACTAACTTGGATAAGAGCGATTTTGGTCGCTAATTTCCTCTGCAAGAAGGACCATCATACATCGGGCTATTTCATCTGTTAACCTGACATCTTACACAAGGATAACGTTTTCTTCAGATGTTCCATTCTTCTGTTCCAACCATACGAACAATTTTGGTAGGATTAACCAATTATTTTCTTTACCTTATGTATCTTGAGATGAAGCAACATTAACCAAAGACATCTTAAGATCATTAAGATTTTGTCTAGAAAAATCTCTTGAGAGACCCCAAATTACCATGAAGGCGATTTTTCCTATTTTATTGTTAAGACCGATTGCATCAGTCATTTTATATAAAAACTCTACAATTTGGGTTTTCTAGTTTTACGCTATTTAGGCAAAGGATTTAAGTGAACGGAATGCAGCAGTGTAAAAGTACATTTTTGTGTGAGGGTGTGATTTTGCAGTACACTGAATACCTGTTTGCTATGTTTGGTTTTGCCAGTTCTTAAGAGATCTGAGTAATTCTCATACTTTGAAAGACAATGTGGCAATGAAACTCCACTTAGTTTTCCAGTCCACTGCATGGGGGTTCCAGTATGTCAAACCACTTGTTTTTCAAACACCGTCAAAACAAAAGTAAGAAACAGTTTGTTAAAGATGTGGCTTCTGAAATCATTCTAAAGGTCCTGCTACATTGAACAACATGTTGGTAGCATTTTGTATGAAGTGGAAGGCAAATACAGTGATGCTTTGGATTGAATTATGAAAGTGAAAGATGGGTTTCAGGATCGCCCTTTATATCATAATTGAGAAGTTAGGAGATCGTTCCCACAGGTGGACCACACAGGTAGTGATTGACTCGCTCTCAAACCTAAGGTGTTGTGGCTTCTGACCATTGATGCAGAAAGTGTAGTGTGAGATATAATCCCTTAGGAATACACTTGTGGTCTCATGTTAATAAGAGCTGCATGCTTTTCTGCCATCTGGTGTTATTCACAAAGTGGGAAAGATTTTCTGAAATACTTGTAACTCAACCATCCATTATTTAGTTGTCCTCATTGTTTGCATAGCATTTGGCTCTCAGAACTTGTTGTTCTTTCGTATGACATGATTACGTAAAACTGTTACCTAAAATATGGTGTCCGTCAAAAGACAAATATCCTCCTCTCTACCTAGACAGGATGCTTCAGCTAGCATGCAGTCTTTCAGCTATACACTCGGTTTATTCATGTATACATTATGCGTATACATAGTCTTATCACTCATAAGCCAACTCCGAACCAACTTCAGTGTGTTTGTGCCTGACTTTGTGAAATCTGTGCCGTTTTGGTTGTTTTCTTTATTGTTTTCAAATACATGACAAGGTTTGTGGGTTATTACTGATATTGCTAGTTATTAGTCTGAATTCTTGCCACACACCGAGTGCCCCTTCTCAGTAAGGCAGTGTGATTCAGCATTGTCTTATGTTGGACAGCTAATCAACTAATGCCTTTCGTCATAGTGCTAATTATAATTTGGCATTGATGAACGATGTGTCCAGTCCAAGTGTTTTTTATAATCTTTATTTTTTTTCATTTAAACAAACAACACAACAGAAGTTGTGGCTCTTCAGTTGCATACATGACATTGATAATAAGTCACCTCACTTAAGATATACTATGCGTTTTGCCAAGTAAAATTTCAATAAAGTAAACAGCAGCTTTTCAGGGTTTAATGTTGCAGATATGATCTTACCAGAGTTCCTAAATTTTACTATGTTTTCCAGGGCATCCCCAGGCTTCATACACTGCTTCGTCAAAGTAGAAGCAGAGGAAAAAACTGCTCAGCCAGCTGTCTATTTTCGGGTAGGGGGGCACCACTGGTGCCCCCCTACCCGAAATACAGTGCAATATCACGCATTACCGTGCAATATCTCTTTGCGAAGATAAACTTCAGCAAAGAGCAAGAACCCCTCAAGCCCCCATCCCGGCCCAGTCCTAGTGTTTTAACTGTATAGTTCATACATGCATAGCTGGAGAGACCGTGAGGTCTCCTACTCTTTGAGGTTCACAAGCTGGTAATGTTAACCTTGATACAGCCAACTCATGTGTGCTCAAGGTGTTATGGTAAGGAAATGAAAGACGATGATTAAAGGAATGACGTGCACTTTAAAGGTGATGCATATATGATGACTGAGGAGGAGGTTGAGGCATTGAAGTGGAATGAGCAGAATTAATAAAGGAACAGTGGCTTATAAGAATGGTCTGGTGTGAGAGGGAACTTGAGGAGCACTCTCTCTTACAGAACCCTTCGTACAGATGGAATTTTTCAACATGTGTCTTTAGGTCGAGCCTAGTGGCAGCGCGCTTGCGCTGCTCGTTCTGCGAAGCTGCTGTAGTAGAGTATGGGAGACAAGCCGCGCCAACTCTCCTCCCATATTTTTCATTGGCTTGTGTCATTGACCTTCGTAAATGCTGCCTTCAGATTCATTACTAGGCTGGTTAGTCCCTCCTTAGTACGGCCTTGTCTTCATTTGTAACCTCCCATGGCTACTGGGCCCTTTACTTCGGTTGTTACATGGGACCTGTTATTAAGTCAGTAAGCACTGTTTACTTTATTGAGTTTCTCTTACTGCAGGCAGGACATGCGCTGCTTCAGCTGAAATCGCTTGTGCATTTTTAAACAGCACAGCCGCCCCGTAACACGGGCGCCCGCTTTCAAACACTTTAACCCAGCATTATCTAGTGTCTGTTTCAACCCCTCCTACCCCTCCAAGTAAAAGGGATTTAGAAATGATTCGCAAATTAAGTCATGTGAATTCCAGGTAGCACATAATCGTGTGCTAATGGGCTGAAGCTAACAGCACGTGTTACATGTCATCTGCACTAAGCCACCTGACTGGTTGTTTTCAAAAGCCTGTTTTATTAACAACACCACTACCACCAATACCACCAGCACCACCATCAATACCACAAACACCAATATCAACACCAACACCAATATCACTATCACCACCAATATATGAGGCCGAAGCTGCAGCCGAAACCATCCCTCCCTCCATGCCTGCCATAAAGCACAGTCCGCTGTGCACCAGGAGGTGATGCCTGGGACTACTACAGCTGGAGTGTTTTCAATAGGCCAAAGATAGCAATGACATTACACAATGCCACACTGCACAATCGCGGAGAGGACTGGAAATAGCCTCCCCTTCCACGACAGTGTAATCACAGAGCGAAAGGTGTTGGAGCACGTTGTTAGTATTTATAGCTCAGATCATATGTAACTCTCACTTCACACTTTGTGTCTGTGTAATTTACAAGACTTACACATCTTCTTCACTGCACAATTTATCACTACTTTGAAGACGTTGCAGGCCAGTCTCTGATATTTACATTCTAACAAGCTGTTAAGAAGGCCTTTTATTGCGATGCAATTGGTCTCGCATTTGTGAAAGTTTAAGCTATTAGTATTGTAAATGACAATGCCTTTTATTTATGTTTTAAAACCTAAAACATAAATAAAAGGCATTGTCATTTGCAATGCCAATAGCTCAAACTTGCGTGAATGAGAGACCTATTGTATTGAAAATGCTTGTTTATAATGAGGCCTAGCTGAACACGAACAATTTTTTTTTTTTTGTTGATATGTCAACGCTCTTCAGTTGTGGCAACATTAGTGTTGCAATCCAAATGTGCGTTATAAACATTTTCAAAGGTAATGTTTACGTAGTACAAGCAATACGAAACTCTAACTTTGTATTCTTTGCATTAGCTATTTGATGACAAACTTCAGAACTGCAAAGATGAAGAACAGAGAAAGGTGAGTGTTTTATTGTTCGTTTTTCTATTTTGTCACCAGCCTCAGACTGTGCATGTATGGATTGAGATTTAGCAAATATAGACTAACACAAACTTTGTTTTAAAAAATCTAAAATGGGTAGGGGATAAGTTTGAACTATTTTGGCAACAACAGTAGCATATTAGGGACATGGTTACAAGCAGCCAAAATGACTAACAGATGCCTTCTACCTTAAACACAGATGTCTTAGTCTCCTGTTGATTTTGGAAGATATATACATTTTATGATTTTTTTTTCTAGCAGAGAAAAAATGTGCAGAAACATTAGAAATTAAGGATCAATTACTGGGGCAAATAAGTGCATCTCAGCAGTTGCCACTCTCTACATAGGTTTGTTGACACTACTGGCCCTGATGGGGGTTACTTCAGGGGTGCCTATCGTAGAAACAGCGCCAAACGTAGAGGCAAAGGTAGCTCCTCCCAGGGAGCCACCCCTGCCAATCAGTGACTTGTCATTTCTCCTCCTTATCCCTCTCCTCCGATCACACCACACCTGTTGGGGGGCAGCTGCAGATGTTCTTCAGCACTTGGCGGCACATGTTCTCTCCAGAACATCGTCTCCCCCAGTAAGAGGTCTATGCACTCCTCCCTAAAGGGGCCATAGAGCATGTGCCACAACACCTTCAGGGCTCACGGTGTATTCCTTCTACTTCCTCATTCCCAAAAAGAATGGGTCCCTCAAGCCCATTCTGCACCTCATACCCCTAAATGTGTACATCCTATCAGAACACTTCCACATGGTAGCCCTTCAAGATGTTAGATCTCTGTTACAGCAAGGCGACTTCATGGCAGCACTTGACCTCAGATGCCTACTCCACATCCCGCTTCATCAGTCACATCGATACTATCTCCGATTTATGTTAAGTGGTCAGCATTACTATCCAAAATGCTGCCCTTCGAGGTCATCATCGTACCCTGAGTTTTCTCTAAATGCCTTACAGTAGTAGTAGTACACATCCAACCCCCTTAAAATTCAACCTGATCTGGGAGCTATCCTCAATGCCGAGGTTGGCAAGGCATATCCTGGTCTGGCAAGACTCCAGTCTTTCCGAACGTTGCATCCTCTTTTTCAGCCAAATCAACGGGCCACAGTACGGACAGTCATGCGCCTGCTAGGGACGATGGCCTCCTGTTTTGCCTTAGTACCCAGTGCAAGATAGCAAATGTGTTCGCTGCAGGAATGCCTTACTCATCAATGGTATTAAAAAGAGCATCATTGGGAAGATCTAGTTGATCAGCTTCCGCACTCCTCTCTGTCTGCAGTGGAGGAACACCATAGCTTGTTGCTAGAGCAGCCTTTTCTCGACCCAGTTCCTCAGATCACCATCTCAGTGGATGCATTACACAGTGGTTGGGGCCTCAACAACATGACTGTCCAGGACCAGTGGGGTCTCACATCAAATATTGAACAGCTAGCTGTCCATCTAGCCCTCACATGAGCATGCTGGGCAAAGTAGTACTCGTATGGACAGTAAGCATGAAAGCCTTATATTACATTCAAAAGGAGGGTGGCACCCACTTGCCTCAGATTTCTATGTTAGCTCGCCCATCTGGATCTGGGTTTTCCACCACAGGATCCACCTTTTAGCAGAATACCTCACAGGATAGGGCAACAACTTTGCAGTCCTTCTCAGTAGTATGCATCATTGAGTCCTCAAGTGGAACTTCACCTAGTAGTACTCCTTTACTACTTCCAGCGATGTAGGTTTATGGATGTGCACCTCTTCCCCACAGCAGAAAACGCAGGATGTCCAAACATTTCTGTCCGATTCCCACACTCACTGTTCATGGACAATCCACTGTGGAAGAACTGGCCAGGGATATTTGCCTACGCTTTTTCACTTCTTCCCGTCATTCCACTCAGGGTTCTGGAGCTACAGCAGACCTCCCTCATCCTCACCCTCATCCCAGTGGCCCCAAACTGGGCCAGGCAACCCTAGTTCACCAAACTCCTTGAGCTTTCTATAATTCTGCTTGAGAGGTTCCCCAACAGGCTGGGTCTTCTCACGAAGAAGCAAGGAGAAATCCTTCACCCCTACCCTAACAATCTCAACCTTGTGATTTGGTTCCTGAGTTCTTAGTAATTTGTTATCTCAGTCTAGGTCCTTGTGCCTGCTACACTGCCAAGTGTAAAAGACTTGCCTATTACTGCCTCTCAAACCACATTGACCACCTGACAGCCACAGTTCAGAACATTCTTTGGTACCTCCTATACCTTCAAATGTGTAGTTTAGCCTTCACCTCCATTCGGCTACACGTGGCAGCTGTGGCTGCATATCTCTGAAATAGACAACGTTTCGTTCTTCAGGATTCCAGTCTTCAGCTTTTTTATGGAGGGGCTCAAAAGAATAATTTCTCATTCTGTGTCTCCGCCCAGGTGTGGAATCTTAATATTGCCCTCATAGTACTTCTTGGAAAGTAGCTTTTTTAGTAACTATCACATCGCTAAGGCGTATTAGTGAGCTCCTGGCATTAACCTTGGAAGAACCTTTCTTTGAAGTTCCTAGAGATAGGATGGTCCTTTGTACCAACCCTAAATTTCTTCCTAAGGTGGTATCTTCTTTCCACTTAAAACCAATCTACAGAACTACAGAACTTCCAGTTTTCTTTCCACAACCTGAATCAGTTGCAGAAAGGGCTCTTTATGCCTTAGACGTCAGTCCAACCTTAATGTACTATATAGATAGAACAAAGGTATTAATTAATTTTTTTTTTTAAAAACAGCATCTGTTTGGTGTTTTTTCAGAACCACATAAAGGAAAGGCCTTTTCAAAATCATGCATAACTACAGGGATCCAAACCGGTTACGCACAAGCTAAGAGTTTTTCCTGTTCCTCCAAGGGCCCATTCCACAAGAAAGAAAGGGGCCTCTATAGCCTTTCTTCTGAACATCCCAATAGCTGACATTTGTAAATCAGCTATTTGGTCTACACTACACACTTTCACAAAGCACTACTGTGTTGATGTATAAGCCTGCCAGCAAGCAAATGTTGGTCAGGCTGTACTATGTACCCTTTTTCAGTCTTCTGCGACATTCACAGGCTAGCCAGCGCTTCTGGGAGGACTACTTTACAGTCTACGCACAATAAGTATACAAAACAGTGATGGAAGGAATGCTTAAATTAATCTCAGCCACTCTTAATCACTCTGGCTACCTCCCAGTAGATTGTTATTTTGCACACAATACCACCTCATTTTTGGCCCAGCTATATGCAAATCAGTCTTGGTCCTCCTCCAGTACGACCGGTCCAGCCCGAACTGCGAAACCAGTCCTTATTGAACTGGAACCCAAGCAACCCAGGACTGGGTTCACCTTAGTTATGGACTCATAAGCTGGGTACAGTTTGGTTCCAATGACAGTGTGCACGGGACTCCTATCTGGACATACCTGTTGCACTTACGGCGACACAAGAAGTTTACAAAATAGTGATGGATGGAATGTTTGAATTAATCTCAATCACTGGTAATCACTCAGGCTGCATCCCAAACCATCGTTATTTTGCACATCATGCCACCTCAGTTTGGACCCAGATACATGCAAACCAATCTTGATCCTGCTCAAATAGCAACTGGTCCTGGGTTGTTTGTGTTCTAGTTCATGGAGGTCCTGGTCTGAAGTGTTCCCATGAGAAGCAGGGTGAAGACTGATTTGCATATGGCTGGGTTCAAACTGATGTGGCTTGTTGGGTAAAAAAACTATGGATTGGGATGAGGCTCGAGCGATTATCAGTGCCTGAGATTAATTTAAGCATCCCATCCATCACCTTGGTTTTTATTTATATTTTACTGTTTGCATACAGCATGTGTATCTAAGGCTGCACCTGCCTCAAACAGAAAATTTTACTTATCCTTTAAGATTCTGTTTGCGGCATGCAGTGTTGTGGATTCACATTCACCCACAATCTTCCCTGGATGCCTCTGGCTGTTAGCTTTTATTCTTACTTTCTACTTCACTTGCATGGTCATCTCTCTGTCTCTCTGTCCTATGCTGCTCTGCTCCAGTTATCCTCATTGGTTGTGGGGGAAAACAATGGAGCCAATGACCATGGGCATAGCAAGCAAGAGGTGGAGTCACACTACCTCATGACTCGAGAAGATTTCTTAGAAGGAAAATAACTTGCATACGTCCAAGCCGAACACTAGATGACAGGAGTATGCACAGCATGTAAATCTACAGTTCTAAATGCCACGAACGGATGCTTACATGGTAAGAAAACTTTACTTTTTTTCATTTTCAGTTGGGCTGCATAACAAAACCATTGGCAAAGTCAGTAGGTCACAAAGGCAATACCCATTGACTTTGCCAATGCTTGTATTCTATATCTTATCACTTTCGTTGATGTTCCTTAACAGGTTTCATCAGCAACATTACTCTACATGCTGCCACTCAATGCTAATTAGTCAAGTAGAGCATTCGGTATTCAGGTCTCTAATTGGGACAAATATCGGCTTACTGTAAAGCACATGGCTTTTAGGAAAAAGTGTTCATTTAAGAGTGGATTTTCATTCAGTTTTATTTAACCTAAGAGTCTGTTAACTGGCTCATTAAGTTACCTCAACCGCAGTTTTGAGATATAATTCTACTTTTTCGACTGCTTAAGAACATAAATCAAAGCTTCAAATGGGCAAGGAGAGGGAGGGCGAAAGCTTGATGACGACTAAAAGCTGCACACAACAGCTTATCATATGCTAAGAGGAAAGTTACATTTAGAAAAAGTCATAAACCGTGGAAACTAGCTTTAAATCATTTCGATTTTTCTCTGTACAGTTGCAGCCAGCAAGGTGGGAAAGATTACCACAAATCCTGTTTGTTTTATAAGTTTCATCATTTTAACTAGAATTTATTAATCATAATTATGTGTTTGAGGCATATGAGCTGCAGATTGTACACTTTGCATAGATCGCCATCTGGTGTTGGGCTCGGATGATTGCATGTTGTTTTTGTCTTCGAAGAAGTCTTGTAGTCTCGAGACCGGTGACTCCTCCTTCAGTGTACAGTGCGCATGGGCCTCGGCTCCATCGTTAGATAATTTATTCCGCCATTGGGTTCGGAAGAAACTTGCTGCGCTCCGGTTCGGAACCATTTCCACAGTGTGGTGTTAAATTTCCACACTCGGACCTCTATCCTGTATGCATTTTGTACCTCTCTTCAGAACATCGAGAGGACAATTGTGAAGCCTGCCTTTCATTTAAATCGAAAAAGACTATCCGGGATCGTCTAGCTCGACGCCGAGACATGCAGCGAGGCACAGGCTCCATCCCGGACATCTTCAATCCAGGTCCCGATAACCTTCCGGATCCAGAAGAGATCCTGGACTCCGAACCAGACGTCTCCGATGCCGATGATGATATCACTCCAGCTCAAAGGGACGTGAATACTGAAACCCCGGCCCCGACCAAGCCCAAAACAATGGCACCAGTAACACCTTCGGGCTCAGGTTCACACCGTACAAAGACTTCGAACGCCTCGGACTCGCCACCGAAGGACAGACAAAAGCCATCTGGCTCGAGCCAACCACTCGGCGCCGTAAATCCACCCTCGGCACCGAAAGTACAACCATCTGAGTTGCCACGCCCTCTTCTGTCATCATCGACGAAGCACTCGATACCAAAACCTATAAAAGACCCCTCTGCACCGAAAGACTGACAAAAAGTCGGCGCTGAAGCAACTCGATAAGTCATCGACACCAAAACAGCCAGATAAACCACCGGCACCGAAAAAAACTGATAAAACTTCAGTCCCGAAACAAGCTGAAAAACCTTCGGCACCGAAGCACATAATAAAGACTTTGGTACCATCGAAACACAAGGCACCGAAAACTTCGGAACCAAGTAAAGCTGTTGTACCGGACAATGTCCCAAAACACCCAAAATCAGTTCCTAAAGACAATTCTTCGACGCCAAGCAAGTATGTGGAGTCCGAAGACCTTTTTCCCCCAGATCAAAGCAGACTACTATATGTATCCACCTAAAGACTGGTCATATAGTTACCAAGCTACCTGCAAAGAGGAAACCAGAACATTTACCCCAAGTTCCAGTTCCTCCAAAGAAAATTCATATATCTACTAACACTTCTCCTCCACCACCTGCTAACCCTAACTTAATAATTTCATCACCACCACACTCTCCAGATTTACAGGATAGTGATGATTCACAGGGGCATGGAGATTTAGATGAGGATGTAATGCCATTAAGTCCTGTTAATTCACCACAGGAGCCAGACCCATGGCATGATTATAACACTGATCCTGATCTAACAAATGCTCCAGATTTCTACCCCTGAAAGCCATCCCCACCAGATGATAATGTGGGGTTTGCACAGCGTATTAATAGAGCAGCTGCATATCATAAAGTCAAACTTCATGCAGACCCTGTATTGGAAGATTTTTTGCTGTAAACATTTGCAGAACCACAAAAATCTACTCATGTCATGTCTGATAAGGCCTTGTCATGCTACAAGGCCTTATCAGACATGCTCCTGAGTTGTTTAAAGACCCAGTCAGAGCTAGGGTTCTTAACCCCAGAGTTGATAAAAAATACAAGGCAGTGACCCTATCTACATTAAGGGCCAACTTCCTTTAGATTCATTAGTAGTATCCAATGCACGTAAAAGGGCAAGCTCCCAGGGATCAGGTGACACACCACGCCTGACAAAGAATCTAAACTGTTAGACGCATCAGGTAAACGTATGGCGTCTCAGGCTGCTAATTCATGGAAAATTGCAAACACACAAGCCCTGCTAGCAAGATATGACCGGGCCCACTATGACGAGCTTGAAAAGCTCATTCAACATCTTCCACCAGAGTACAAGGACAAAGCTAATGACCTTGTACAAGAAAGAAAACTAATACCTCAATAAAATGTGCACTAGCTGCAGCAGACACTGCGTCACGTGCTATAAATACTAGGGTGCTACTACGTAGACTGGCATGGCTTTGAGTGTCTGGTTTTAAGCAAGAGGTGCAAAATGCAATTCTAAACCAACCATTTGTTCAACAGCACCTTTTTGGACCTGCAGTTGATGCATCTTTAGAAAAAATGAAAAAAGGATACAAAAACAGCAAAGTCTATAGGAGCCCTACAGTCACCATCTGCCAGAGGTTCCTTTTGTCGCTCCTTTTACAGAGCAGGTTCCAAAACTAACACATCAGAACACCCTACATCCTCCTATAAAAGTTCCACCCAAGGCTCCTTTTCTAGGGGATACAATAGAAGAGGTTACAGAGGTAACAACAACAAGGGTAGAGGCAGAGGTAACAACACCCGCAACTCCCCTAACAATAAACAGTGACTTCCCTACACGTCCCCCCTTCCCCCGATCATCCCACTCCTGTCGGGGGACGCACCTCACAGTTCCTACCTGTCTGGAATTCCATCACAAAAGACAGATGGGTAAGACAAATTATCCATATGGTTATTGCCTGGAACTCACTTCTACACCCCCAAACATTCTGTCAAGACCGCACCTAATGTCATTAGAACATCTAATGCTACTCAAACAAAAAGTCTTGGCAATGTTACAAAAGGATGCAATAGAGCCAGTTCCTCTAATGCATCCAGGGACAGGAGTTTACTCCCTTTACTTCCTTATCCCAAAAAAGGACGGCTCTCTAAGACCAATACTGGACCTCAGACCGCTAAACTGTTACATTCATTCAGGCCACTTCCACATGGTCACTTTACAATAAGTGCTTCCACCACTGCAGCAAGGTGACTTTCTCTCCACTGTAGATCTAAAAGTTCTCTTCCAGGGGATCCTCATCAATAGTCATAAGCATTAGAATATTCCCGCCCATGCGCGGGATGCCGGAAACACTATATTATATGTGCCCCACATATATATATAATACATATATATAAACATATATATATATAAAAACATGCAATAGCAGCCAAATAACATCAGAGCTGAAATATGCTGTGAAGAATTTCCACCATACATGAATAATCCGCATTAGAAACATGAGAAACAACACCAAAGATTGTTTAGAAACTGTTTTAATGCTCAGAAAGCAGTAGACATTCTCATAACTCACTGGCAGCATATGAAGCTCCCAGGCTGCATTGCAAACACACAGTCAAAAAAGACTGAAAAGCTAACCTGTAGCTGAATAGCAATAAACTGACACCGTGCCTTTAAGGCACTCATGACCCCCTGTATCCCATCATGCCCCAGGGGTGACAGTTAGGTCAGTTGTTCTTTCCGGCTCCTTCAGGAAGGATCCTGGTTACACAGCTCCACTAATTTCTGTTTTCTGACTGAAAATTACTTCACTTTGAACAACTTTTTCACTTACTTTGACATGTTACATCTAGTCAAGTAAGGAACTGCCTTTTTAAGTCAGTTTACTGGGCTTTTTCAGTGGAAAATGCCTTCACTTTTTGATAAATGTCCTTCTTGTGGTAACAAGAAAGCAAAATCAGACAACCACGATGTTTGTATCCTGTGTCTGCCTGAAGAACATTATTATTATTATTATGGAATTTGATAAAACGCACGGCTACCCCCACCGAGGTGTCCCGGCGCTGAGAACAGACAGCAGGGATTAGACAACTAGCAGCGTGAGAACAGGTATGTTTTTAGCTTGGATCTAAACAGACATTCTGATTCGATAGGTCTAAGGTCAAGCGGTAGAGAATTCCACAGCTTGGCGGTGACTACAGCAAAAGCTCTACCACCTCTTCTTGAACGATGAAAACGGGGAGGTAGTATGAGACGGAGGTGGTTGGATCTTAAAGAGCGGACAGAGTGTACCTGCTTCAGTCTATCTCGAAGATAGCGTGGCCCGAGGGCATTGAGCGCTCTGAAGGCTAGGACCAGGGCTTTGAACTGTATGCGGTAGGTGATTTGAAGCCAGTGTAACTTCTTCAGGTAAGGGGAGATGGAATGCCGATAGGGGACATGACAAATCAATCTAGCCGCCACATTCTGAATGACTTGTAGTCAGTGGCATAGGTATGCAGGAGCCCCTACATACAAACTATTGGCATAATCCAGATGTGAAGTGATGAGGGCGTGCACAACCGTCCTCATTGACTCCTTAGAAAGGTAAGGGGACATTTTTTTAAATCATTTTTAGTTTTCCAAAACAAGCAGATGTGACCTTTTGGATTTGAATTTTGCATGACAGTTCATTATCAAAATAAAACCCAAGGTTCCGGGCACATGATCCAGGCACCTGTCCTCACTGCGAGCACCTGTCAGGAAGAACTCTCAAAGACAGGGAGAGAATTCGCATCTATGGCCTGGCCCATAGGTCATCCAGAGGAAGGTCTCCGGGGAAGAAAGGTTCCAGGAAGACTAAAACATTTTCAAAACACAGGTCTTCCATCCCTTCAGCCTCAGCGTCAGGCTTGGCGCTGAGGAAAGAACCACCGGTGGATCGTTTGGCATCAAAAAGACCGTCAACGGCGGGCTCGCTGTCGAAAAGAAGAACAGGTACGTCAACGACGTCGAAGGATCCAATTCCGTCGTCGAGATCCCCTCCGCCGTCGTCAACCGGGCGACGATCGGCGTCGAGAGATGTGACTCCGCCGCCGTCAACCGGGGGACAGTCTGCGTCGAGATGAAAGGCCCCTCCGCCGTCGTCAACCAGGCGACGATCGGCGTCGAGGGAGGTCACTCCTCCGCCGTCGTCATCCAGGCGACGACCGGCGTCGAGAAGTGTGACTCCTCCGCCATCGTCCAAGAAGCGGCGTTCGGCGTCGATGACCAAGACCCCTCCGCCGTCGACAGTAACTCGTCGATCGGCGTCGAAGACGCAGTCTCCGTCAGTGTCTCGTCGACGCTTGACGTCGAGGGTGTCCAATACCCCTCCGCCGTCGTCGCACAGGCACTCGATGTCGAGACAGAAGACTCCGTCGACGGCCGGTCATCGCCGTTCGACGTCGAGGCAGAGAGCTCCGTCGACGACTGGCCATCGTCGTTCGACGTCGAGAGAGAAGACTCCGTCGGTGACTGGACATCGTCGTTCGACGTCGAGAGAGAGGGCTCCGCAAACGGCCGGGCATCGCCGTTCGACGTCGAAGCAGAGAGCTCCGTTGACGGCCGGTCATTGCCGTTCGACGTCGAGAGACCATAGATCCTCACATAGACATTCGAAGTCGAGATTGTTTGACGCGCCGACTCCCCGAAGGCGTTCGGCGGCGAGGGAAGAACGCTCGACGTCCAGGCATTCAGATGTGATCATGGTAACGGAGTCAGCTTCCCGTCATTCCACTTCACGGTCCTCTGGCTCCTCAACTGCATCTTCAAAGTCCAGAAGTCCTGTGTGCAGATCTCCTGAGCGTCGGCCAGATCTTTTGGCAGAGCAAGTCAGACTATCACCTAGATGGTACAAGTCTTTGGTCCATTGGCGTGAGTCTGGGGCTACTAAACGGATGCAAGAATATGCCAGCCCACAACACAGGTCTCCACTTCAGAATCTGGTAGAGGAGATGGACAAGCGTACCACCAACCAGATCTCCCAGAAGGTCCCGATCTCCCAGAAGAAGACCTCATTCAGAAGATCGGATCAGATCTCTCTCTCCTAGACTGGAGGAGCGTTCATAAAGATCGCGGGAGAGGTGGCACAGTGCTCACCGTAGACGTCGACGAACTTCGTCTACTTCATCTACCTCTTCTACCAGGTCTTCCAAGAGGGACTACTCCCCTACGTTAACGGACAGTCCTACGTCCAGATCCTCCCCAGTGGATGACATTGGCACGTATCTAGATGTCCTGCAAAGAGGAGCACTGAAGCTGAACATTGAAATGTCTGTCCCTCCGGTTACGACAGTCATTTTTGAGACTTTACACAAAAAAGCTATCTCCCGTCCACTGCTGCCTTTAGTCCCGGGGATTATGGATCCTGTCAAAGAGGTTTTCCTAACTCCAGCGGCTATCAGAGCGGTGCCAGCCCGCATTCTGAAGAAATCAAACCGGCCTCTTCTGACCCAGTTTTTGTAAAATCTGACCCTCCAGCAGACTCTAATTGTGGCAGTGGCGAGGAAGACGCACGCAGTTGCCGGGTCCTCATCAGTCCCGCCAGACAAGGACAGCAAATCTCAAGACTCCTGGGGTCGCAAGGTTTGCAACTCCGCTGCATCCACCTTTAAGGTTTCTAGTGCGGCTGCGCTTCTGGGGCGATACGACGGAGCCTTATGGGACTCCATGGAAAGGTTCAAATCCAAACTGCCAAAGGAAGACCAGCAGGATTTTGAAGAGACTGTGACAGAAGGATGTCTGGTGGCGAATCAGATGATTAGCACGTCTGCGGATGGTGCAGTGCTTGCGGCGCATTCCTATTCACATGGGGTTTGTGCCAGGAGGTCGGCCTGGTTGCGCCTTACAGGTCTGAAGCCGGATGCTCAGCATCGCATCCTTAATCTCCCCTTATCGGGTTCCGCTCTCTTCGGGGAACATGCTGACGAAGAAATGACCCGAATGAAGACTGAACTAGATACAGTGAAAGCGGTGGGTTTGGAGAAGAAAAAATAATTCAAACGCCGTTTCAAGACCAACAGGGGGATAGGGGCTCAACAGAGGGTTCAAACCCCTCAGTGGTCCCAAAGTAAGAACCAGGGTAAATCTCAGTTTCGAGGCAAACCCAACAGAGGGACAGGAGGTCACCAACAATCCTCTAACACCACAAGAGGAGGAAAGGCCTGAGCAGTGGCTTCCTCTGGCGCTGTTACCCACTCCAGTGGGAGGAAGTGCTTCACAACACCTGGCAGAGTGGGTCAGCATCACAAAGGATCAGTATGTGCTGAATATACTGCGCAATGGATACAGGCTACGTTTCTGTGCGCCTCCGAAGAACATTCCTCCAAAGAGCTCTTGCCCTCACCAGCTAAGCTTGCTCCGAAGAGAGGTGAAAGTCCTACTGCAAAAAAGAGCGATAGAGGAGGTTCCTCCCGCTCAAAGAGGAAAGGGAGTTTACTCCAGATACTTTCTTGTCCCCAAAAAAGATCAGGAGGACAAGTTCAGACCAATACTCGATCTGCGGCTATTAAACAAAGTCATCGTCAGAGAAAAGTTCTGCATGTTAGCGCTTCACCAAATATGCCCACATCTTCAAGCCGGAGATTGGATGTGTTCGGTGGATCTGCAAGATGCGTACGTTCACATTCCAATTGCTCAACAACATCGCAGGTACTTGAGGTTTGTCGTAGGGAACAAACACTACCACTACAAGGTGCTACCCTTCGGTCTTAAGTCCGCACCACGAGTCTTCTCCAAATGCATGGCAGTGGTGGCGGCTTTTCTTCACAAAAAGGGACTCTTCATCTACCCATACCTGGACGACTAGCTCCTAAAAGGCCCATCTCCGGTACAGGTAACGCACATCTACAACTGTGCCTGCACCAGTTGCACAGGCTCGGCCTCCATGTGAACCTAGAGAAGTCAGTCCAGCGGCCTACACAGTCCATCCACTACCTAGGCTCCGTTCTGGACACAAGAGTGGGAAAAGCGTCTCCTTCGGAGGAGAGACTTTTTTCCATGAGTCAGAAATGTGGGATTCTGCTAGAGTCTCAGCTTCCAACAGCCCGACAAGTAGCATCCCTGCTGGGTTCCATGGTGTCCTGCATTTTTCTCATCCCAAACGCCAGGCTGAGAATGCATCCTCTACAGCAGGCTCTAGAGGACCAGTGGAACAAAGTGACAGGACGTTGGGAAGATCGTATCACTCTTTCCCAAGCGACGAAAGATGCCATCAAATGGTGGACTTGGAGAAAGAATGTACTGGTGGGATACCGTTTCACCAACCTTTTCCATCCCAGTCTATAGTGACGGATGCCTCTCTGCAAGGCTGGGGAGCGCACATGGGTCCGCCTCAAATTCAAGGCCAGTGGTCTGCACAGGAGCAGACATACCACATCAATATGCTGGAACTCAGAGCGGTATTCCTGGCTCTCAAAGCTTTTTTTCCAGCGATAGAGTCCAACCCAGTCCTAGTTCAGATGGACAATACGACCACCATGTTCTATCTGAACAAACAAGGAGGCACAAGATCTCGCCCACTCTCTCGAGAGGCTCAGGCAATCTGGCATTGGCTTCTCTCTCGAGGCCTCACAGTAGTGGCAGTGCACCTTCCAGGCGAGTTGAACATAAAAGCAGATGCACTCGGCAGGCACTTCGAAGATCAGCCAGACTGGGTGCTAAACGACGAAGTAGTAGAAGAGCTTTTTCGTTGCTGGGGTCGTCCAACCATAGACTTGTTTGCAGACGACGAAAACACCAAATGCCACGCCTTCGCGTCCAGGTTCCACCGGCCAGGAACGCAGGGGAATGCTTTACTGATGGATTGGTCAGGGACATTCGCTTACGCGTTTCCTCCCCTGGCGCTGATTCCGAAAGTAGTATCCAAGCTCCTCAGGTCGGACATGGAAATGATCCTGATAGCTCCGGATTGGCCGCGGCAGTGGTGGTACCCGGACCTTCTACATCTGTCTGTGTGTCCACACAGACGACTCCCTTGCAGGCCGGACCTGTTAAAGCAAGATGAACGGGAGGATAATGCATCCCAACCTCCCATCACTGAACCTAACAGCATGGCTCCTGAGGTTCTGTGTAAATGTATAGGCATTTATATAGCGCACTACTTACCCATAGGGTCCCAAGGCGCTTCGACCGCTGCGAAACCCTTCCTGGCTTCCCTGAGAGATGGTCCCTTAATGGGTATCTCCAGGGTGAGACCAGGCATCCCCGGCGGTCTGGTGGGGCCGTTAGTGAAGATGAGGCAAGCTAATGCCCAGAGTTGCCGAGTGTGATCGCTGATCAGAGTGGGCACCGAGACGAGAGAATTATCGAGTCCGCTGACCCAGGTCCAGAAACCTGCCGCGCCGGGAATCGAACCCTGGTCCCGGGCCGTCCTCTGCTCTCGGGTCTTCCGCCTCTAACCAGTGAGCCACACTACTTCACCAATATGGACATTTGAACTTGCCCCCCGAATGCCCCCCGAATGCATGAACATTTTAAAGGAGGCTAAGAGGCCTTCCACAAGACCGTCCTATGCGTTCAAGTGGAAATGGTTTTACTTATGGTGTAGGGATCATCACTTAGATCGGACTAAAGGGCAGGAGGACGTCCTCTTGCCATACCTCCTTTCCCTGGCAACTGCTGGTTTAAAGTACACTTCTATTAGGGTGCATTTGTCAGCCATAGTAGCATACAGAAAATCACCTGATCAGATTTCTTTCTTTAAGGTTCCAGTGGTTAAGGACTTCCTCCAGGGGTTGAAAAAAGTGTATCCCCCCTGTGCGAAACCCTTCTCCTCCATGGGAATTGAACCTGGTTCTATCCAGGTTAATGTCACCTCCTTTCGAGCCCATCCACAAGGCCTCCTTGCAACATCTCTCTTAGAAGGCGGCTTTTTTGGTGGCAATTACCTCTGCGCGCAGAGTAAGCGAGATTCAAGCGCTCTGTGCGAAAGAACCATATACTGTTTTCCATCACAATAGAGTAGTCCTAAGGGCTCATCCATCTTTCTTGCCTAAAGTCATTTCTGATTTTCATATAAAATAGTCCATTTCCCTCCCTTCGTTTTTTCCAAATCCTGCGACCCCAGCCGAGCGGTCACTTCACTCCTTAGATCTTAAGAGAGTGCTCAAGTTGTATTTGGAAATGACTAAAGGGATTAGGAAAACGGATCAACTGTTTGTGAACTATGGTTAAATGCGGACAGGTTTTCCAGCGGCCAAGAGGTCCATCTCTAGATGGATTGTCTTTTGCATTAAATTGGCCCATCAGCTTGCAGGCAAGCCTTTGTTGGGGTCTCCCAAAGGGCATTCCACTAGAGGGAAAGCCGCTACAGTAGCTTTCCTGCAGGACATTCCAATGTCAGAAAAATGCAAGGCTGCAACCTGGAAATCGGTTCATACGTTTACGAGACATTACTGTCTCGAATCTGATTCCAGGGCCGATACTCAAGTAGGGAAAGCCTCCTTGAGGAATTTGTTTGGTAGTCTATAGTCTACTCAGACTTGTTGATGAGATTACTAGGGATCTCCATTGGCTCCCGATACGCAGCCGTATCAAATTCAAATCGCTGTGTATTGTTTACAAGTCACTCAATAATCAAGGTCCCCACTTTCTCAAACAGAATCTTCTCCATCATGTCCCAACCCGATCTCTTCGTTCCTCTATTCAGAACTTCTTGGCTGTGCCTTGCACTAGAACAGTCACCTGGGGCGACAGGTGTTTCCTGGTTGCCGCCCCTAGACTCTGGAACACCCTTCCTGCACATATCCGAGCAAGTCCCTCCCTGTTCACATTCCGCAAACAGCTAAAGACGTGGTTATTTGACCAATAGCCTTGTATATCTTCTTTACCCCAGTTGCTGATCCATCCCTTAACTAGCGCCGAGACGCCCACGGGTATTCGCCGCGCTCTACAAACGTCAATAAATAAATAAATAAATAAATAAATTACTGTTTTATCATTCCTTTGCCCGCAGGGAAGAGGAGAGGCTTGCTATTCTATTCTAATGCTTATGACTATTGATGAGGATCCACTGGAAGAGAAGGATTAGTTACTTACCTGTAATCCTAGTTCTCTTCCCGGGGTATCCTCATCAAAGTCATAAGCGACCCCCCCGCCTCCCCGGGCAAAGGATACTCTTTAATATGGAGATATGGTTAACCTATTTGTTACTGGGTTTGTTTTCAGTCTCCGAAAAGAACAACTGACCTAACTGTCACCCCTGGGGCATGATGGGATACAGGGGGTCATGAGTGCCTTAAAGGCACGGTGTCAGTTTATTGCTATTCAGCTACAGGTTAGCTTTTCAGTCTTTTTAGACTGTGTGTTTGCAATGCAGCCTGGGAGCTTCCTATGTTTCCAGTGAGTTATGAGAATTTCTACTGCTTTCTGAGCATTAAAACAGTTTCTAAACAATCTTTGGTGTTTCTCATTTTTCTAATGCTGATTATTCATGTATGGTGGAAATTCTTCACACTATATTTCAGCTCTGATGTTATTTGGCTGCTATTGCATGTTTTTATATATATATATATATATGTGTATATATATATATATATATGTATGTATATATATGTGGGGCACATATAATATAGTGTTTCCGGGGTCCCGCGCATGGGCGGGAATATTCTAATGCTTATGACTTTGATGAGGATACCCCTGGAAGAGAACTAGGATTACAAGTAAGTAACTAATCCACGCCTACTTCCACATTCCAATACATCCCTCTCACAGAAAACATCTCAGATTTGTGGTAGATGGTCAACACTACCAGTTCAAGGTACTTCTGTTCGGAGTCACCACAGTACCCAGGGTCTTTACCAAATGCCTCGCAGTAGTTGCAGCACATCTCGGATGACAAATTCATGTCTTCCCCTACCTAGACGATTGGCTTATAAAAGTAAACTCCCAAAACCGCTATATGCAACACACGCTTCAGACAAAACGGTTGCTTCACAATGTAGGATTCACCGCAAGTTTAGCCAAATCCCATCTCCAACAGTCTACAATGCAACAATATCTAGGGGCAACAGTGAACACTCTACAGCCAAAGCTTATCCCAATACCTTCAGGATAAATGCTATACAAACACTAGTTAAAAGATTTCAACCACACCACACTCTACCAGCAAGAGTGTTCATGCAACTAATAGGAGTGATGGCTTCATGCATTTTTCTCGTCCCTCATGCAAAACTACAAATGCGCCCATTACAAGAATGTCTAGCACATCAGTGGAACCAGGCTCATGGTCAACTAACAGATCTGGTGTTGGTGGACGACCGAACCCATCACTCTCTGCAGCGGTGGAACACAAAAAACCTTGCCCGAGCCACTTCCACAGCTAGTGCTAACAACCGATGCATCGCTCACCGGCTGGGGAGCACATCTCAAAAACCATACCACTCAAGGGTTATGGACCTCTCAGAAAAAACAATTCCACATCAGCTATCTGGAATTGTTAGCAATCTCTCTGGCGCTGGAGTCGTTTCAACCACAACTCCTCAAAAAAGTTGTCTTCATCTGTACAGACAACATGATGGCAATGTATTACATACAAATACAGGGGGGACATACTCTCTCCAGTTATCCCGTCTACCACAGAGCAACTGGAAGTCGGCCATTCCGCAAAACATATACCTCCTAGCAGAACACCTACCAGGAATACACAATCTAATAGCGTATCTGCTCAGTCGTCAAACACACCAGATTCACGAATGGGAACTTCATACTCAAGTACATCTTCCATTCCTTTGCATGTGGGACAGCCAGACATAGATCTGTTCGCCACACACAAAAACACAAAATGCCAAAACTTCTCATCCGGGTACCCACACCCATTGTCTAAAGGCAATGCGCTATGGATGAACTGGTCAGCAAAATTTGCTTACGCTTTTCCGCCTCTCCCACTCGTTCCACAGCTAGTGAGGAAGCTCCAAAAGCATTCTCTTGCAACGATCCTAGTTGCTCCAACATGGGCAAGACAACCATGGTTCACAACTCTGTTGCAGCCATCAGTAGTGCCACATCAAAAGTTGCACCTCTTTCCCAAGTTTCTCACTCAGAACCATGGAGAGATAAGACATCCAGATCCCAATCAGCTCAACCTGGCGATCTGGCTCTTGAAATCCTAGTGTTTGGATACCTCAATCTTCCACAATAATGTATGAACGTTATCAAAGAAGCTCGACGCCCTACAACAAGAGAGTGCTATGCTGCAAAGTGGAAAATGTTTGTCATTTATTGCTCTAACAATACAATTGACCCACTAGATGCTTCCATTCAAAACATAATTTGTTACCTTTTGCATCTACAACATTGTAAACTAGCGTATACATCAAAAAGTGTACATCTAGCTGCCATAGCAGCCTACTTGCAGAACAGACAACATCTGTCGCTTTTTAAAGTTCCACCAATAAAAGCTTTTATGGAAGGACTTAATTTAATAATTCCACCAAGAGCTCCACCTTCCCCAGTGTGGAATCTCAATATAGTCCTTACCAGACTAATTGGCCCTCCATTTGAACCTCTACACAATTGTGAATTACAATACCTTACTTGGAAAGTGGTGTTTTTGGTCGCTATCACATCTCTCAGAAGAGTGAGCGAACTCCAGGCATTAACCATACAAGAACCATTCTTACAAATTAATCTCAACAAAGTGGTTCTTAGAACAAATCCTACTTTTCTACACAAAGTAGTTTCTGCCTTCCATCTAAACCAGTCAGTTGAACTACCAGTAATCTTTCCTCAACCAGACTCAGTGGCAGAAAGAGCGCTACACACTCTTGATGTCAAAAGAGCATTGCTCTATTACATAGAAAGAACGAAACCATTTAGGAAAACCAAACAACTTGTTGTAGCTTTCTCCCCACCTCATAAAGGCAATCCTATATCTAAGACGGGAATTGCAAGGTGGATTGTAAAATGTATACAAATATACTACCTTAAACCTAAACTCATATTAAGCATTCCCCCTAAAGCACATTCTAACCGCAAACTAGGGGCATCTATGGCATTCTTAGGAAACATTCCGCTAGATGACATATGCAAAGCAGCAACTTAGACCACGCCACACACCTTCACAAAACACTATTGTGTAGATGTGCAAGCTAAACAACAAGCTAGTGTGGGTCAGGCTGTATTACAAACTACTGCAACAGATACAGGTAGCCACCGCTGAGGGGGATACTGCTATATAGTCTATGCAAAGTGTACAGTCTGCAGCTCATATGCCTTGAACTGAAAATGCTACTTACCAGTATGCATCTGTTCTTGGCATGTAGAGCTACAGAGTTTTACACGCCCACCCTCCTCCCCGAATACCTCTATCTGATCCAGTATTATCTTATATACATCACGCATGGACACTTCTCTATTTCTCACTACTCCATCTAACCCCACTGGCAAAATAGTCTAACGATGGAACCGAAGTCCATGCGCACTGTACACGAAGGAGGAGTCACCGGTCTTGTGACTACAAGACTTCTTCGAAGACAAAAACAACATGTAATCATCCGAGCCCAACGCCAGATGGCGATCTGTGCAAAGTGTACAACTCTGCAGCTCTACATTCCAAGAACAGATGCATACTGGTAAGTAGCATTTTCCTTATGCATGTTTGTGAGCCAAGAGCATAAAAATGCAATTTACAGCAACTAATCGTTACAGTATGTTCAAAATTACACTTTAGGATAAATGTCTGGAAGTTTAACTTCCCTGCCCAATTCAGACCGACCCACCCAGTAAAAGGAATGGAATGGAATAACATTTAGAAAGCCCAATGTCTACCCGGAGGCCTCCCAGCGCTGCGGACAAGCACAGGGGACAGAACAGTAAGAGAAGAATACAGAATTAAACAGCCAAGTTTTTAAAAGCTTGCGGAATTTAAGAAAAATCCTTAAATCAACCATCTCTTGCTTTTTCATCATTTCTATCTCTTTTCCTTCAAATGCCACCTTTAACTCAGATATGAAGGTGAAGGGTCCTTTCTTAGGCCTGGGGTTATGTTATGTGTCCAGACTCTCATAAGACAAAGGTTTCTGGCTCAGACCTGGATTATGTTATTATACATCAGACACTCAGAAGGCAAAGGGGCCTGGAGTTAAGGCATTCTACAGGCCTGGCTCTCAGATTGCAAAGGTCTGTGTCTCAGGGCTGGGATTATGAAATTGTATGTCCAGGCTCTCAGAAGGCGAACAGGCCTGGGGTTATGGAATTATGGGGCCGATTATGATGGCGGACGGACTTGAGTCCGTCCGCCACCATAGAGTAGGAGGGACCGTCCGCAGGGGCTGCGGAGGTCCCTCCGTGCAGATTAGGATGTGACCGCCAGGGTGGCGGTCACATCCTCAATCTTTAACATTGCGGCGGGTGCAGCTTCAAGCTGCACCTGCCGCAATGTTAAAAAAGCATGCACAGCATTTGCGTGCACAAAGCGGCAGGCACCGTGCGGTGCCTGCTGCTTTGTGCACGCAAATGCAGGGGGGTACCATAGGTACCCCCCATGTGCACCCCCCACCCCCCCTTCACCTAGGGGGCCCGCAACGGGCCCCCGCAGTGAAGTTCCGTATGCTTTTCCACGGCGGGAAATCCGCCGCGGAAAAGCATATTGTACTGCCCATCCTAATATGGTGGACGGTGTCTGGAAGACACCGTCACCATATTAGAGCTTTTCCGCCGCGTTGTAAGCGGACCGCGGCGGAAAAGCTGCGGACGGAAACCAGGACCCACCAGCCATCCTAATGTGGCGGTGGGTCCTTGGTCAGTCCGCTGCGCTTTTTCCGCATCCTCGGGGCCGGCGGTGGCTTCTGCCGGCCCCGAGGATGCGGAAAAACCGCAATCCTAATGACCTCCTAAATGTCTAGAGTCTCAGAAGACGAAGGGGCTTGGGGTTATGGTATTGTTACACGTTTTGACTCTCAGAAGCAAAGGTTTCTCTCTCAGGCCTGGGGTTATGGTATTGTATGCCAAGACTCTCAGAAGAAGGGGCCGGTGTTATGGTATTATACGTCATATTCTCAGAAGGCAAAGGTTTCTCTTTCAGGCCTGGGGATATCATACTATACGTCCAGACTCTCAGAAGGTAAAGAGGATGGGGTTATGGTATTATACGTGCAGATTCTCAGAAGCCATAGGTTTCTCTCTCATGCCTGGGCTATGGTATTATATATCTAGACTCTCAGAAGGGGCCGGTGTTATGGTATTATACATCTAGACACTCGGAAGGGGCCGGGGTTATGGTATTATACATCTAGACACTCGGAAGGGGCGGGGATAGGGTATTATACGTCTAGACACTCCAAAGGGGCCGGGGTTTGGGTATTATACGTCCAGACTTGCAGAAGGCAAAGGTTTCTCTCTCAGGCCTGAGGTTATGGTATTATATGTCCAGACTCTCAGAAGGTGAAGGGGCCTGCTCCAGACTCTCAAAAGGCGAAGGTTTCTCTCTCGGGTCTGGGGTTATGGTATTATACATCCAGATTCTCATAAGGGGAACGTTTCTCTCTCAGGCCTCAGGTTATGGTATTATACGTCCAGACTTGCAGAAGGCAAAGGTTTCTCTCCCAGGCCTGAGGTTATGGTGTTATATGTCCAGACTCTCAGAAGGTGTAGGGGGCGGGTTTATGGTATTATAAGTCCAAGTTTTCTCTCTCAAGCCTGAGGTTATGATATTCGACATCCAGGTTCACATGGAGTTCCCCAGCCAGGCTCACTGGAACTATAGCAGCACTAGAAAGCCGGTGTCCGTCTTTATCTTAACAGTTTATAAAAGCTTCGAGGGAATTCTATAGGTACTAGGAGAGTCTGTCACCAAGGCCTGTTCAGTGACCACTCCTCACTAATTTGCTCACCTGTTTCTATCGCAAATTGTCTTGTATTTATAACTCACACCTAATTAATCTTGCTTTGTGTCCATCCTGAGACTATGGCGTGATGAGACATTTCTACAGGACATGTGCCCTTTTTAGAGAGGTAGCCTTCTGTTTTATCCCAAATGGGACTGTGTTCTACGGAAGCTGATGCATTCTCAAAAGACGTAAAGATTTTGGGTGAACATGCAATCTGTGCGCCTACAGAATCACTTTTAACCAATTTTTTTACTTGAGCACACACTAATATGCTGCCATTTTGCAACATATGTTCTGAAACGAGGAACTTAATTACCATTTACTGAGTGTTTATTGTGAAATTGGTTATTCCTTGTGCCTAAGTGCAAAAGAATATTCTATTCTATTTAGAGCTGCAGAGGTAGCCCTACACAAACTATGTTTTAAATAAAAAATGTTGTCAGGAATTCTTCCCATGCCTTGCACGTTTCTTAGTATTCTTGTGCTCTTATTGAACTCTGGGTCTCTGGATTTTCATTGTTTTAAGTCTCTTCGTTATGATGTCTTTTTAACTAATATACTGCATAGACATGTCCAGGGTGCAAAAAACAGTTATCTCCCTGCCTTTCAGTGTCGGAATTCTGAAATGGGACTGGATTTCTATATTTCAGCAGGCGTGGCAGCCAATACTGAATGGTAACACCTACGTTCGAGGCATTTGGGCTGGTGAATTCATAGCTGTGCATAGATCGCCGCCTAGTGTTGGGTCCGGATGATTGCACATTGTTGTCCTGGAAGAGTCTTTGAAGTATCACGAGATAGGTGGCTCCTCCCTCGGACTACAGTGCGCATGGGCATCCTCTCCATCCTCAGATTGTTTTTTTCCGCCATTGTGTTCGGATGTACTTTCCAGCACTCCAAGTTCAGATTAAAGACAAACTTTTCTAAAGGCCAAAAGGCCTTCGGCTTAGTCGGTATTGTTCTCGATCGGTACCTATACCCTACTTCACCATTTGCGAGCACTCCGGTCGTCGAATCGGGCCGTTAGGCCTTCTCGACGCCAATTGGACTGACGGTCGATGGAACGAAGTCCATTCAAATACTGCCCGCAGTGCAACTCTAAGTTCCCACACACAGATAAGCATCCCGTGTGCAACAAATGTTTATCTCCAGATCATAACGAAGATAATTGCCAAGCTTGGCCCAGTTCCGGTCCAAAAAGACGATCCGGAATCGACGGGCGGCAAGGCAAGAAATGCAGAGGTCGGCACCAGCACCCGAGAATATTTTCGGCGAGGAAGAACTAGTTGACACCGAAGACTCGGATCGAGAGGAAGATCAATACTCCAAGCACGACTCTGAATATTATATCGACGACGTCAACACTCATTGCCAGCCTGAGTGTTTATGCAACTCATAGGCATGATAGCCTAGTGCATATTCATAGTCCCTCATGCCAGGTTACACATGCGTCCGCTCCAGGAGTGCCTAGCAAGGCAGTGGAACCAGGCTCAGGGGCAATTACGGGACCTAGTGTTCGTGACCAGTCGAGCTAACAACTCTCTGCATTGGTGGAATCCACAAAACCTTTGCAAAGGACGACTGTTCCAAGAGCCTGTCCCACAAATAGTGATGACAATGGACGCATCCCTAGCCCATGTCCTGCATTACACAGTTCAGGGACTATGGACTATACAACAGAAAAAGATGCACATCAACCTTCTGGAGTTGACGGCGGTCTTTCTAGCCCTAAAAGCATTCAAAAAACACTTATGCAAAAAGACTGTGTTGATCCGGACAGACAACATGACAGCTATGTATTATATTCAAAAACAAGGAGGAACACACTCCCCACAGCTGTCGCACCTAGCTCAAAGCATGTGGAAATGGGCCATTCAGAGGAACATGTTTCTCATGGCAGAACACCTCCCAGGCAAAGACAATCAAATAGCCGACCTGCTCAGCAGGCACAGTCAGCAGATGCACGAATGGGCAATTCACCCCAATGTGCTCCAACCATTCTTCCGGCAGTGGGGACAACTGGAGATAGATCTGTTTGCCACAAGCGAAAACGCAAAATGCCAGTACTTTGCCACCAGGTTCCCACATCCGCAGTCGCACCGCAATGCGATATGGATGTACTGGTCAGGCAAATTTGCGTACGCTTTTCTCCCAGCTCCATTAATACCGCTATTGGCACGCAAAATGCGCCAACATTCGCTGACGCTAATCCTAGTTGCTCCCACATGGGCGAGGCAACCATGGTACACGACGTTCCTAGAACTGTGAGTGGTGCCTCATCAAAGACTGCGACTAACACCCAGTCTCCTAACTCAGAACCATGGCGAAATCCAACACCCAGACCCGCAACAGCTGAACCTGGCGATCTGGCTCCTGAAATCCTAGAGTTTGGATACCTGAACTTGCCTCCAGACTGCATGAATATTATCAAAGAGGCAAGAAGACCCACTACCAGGGCATGTTATGCAGCTAAGTGGAAACGTTTCGTCATTTACTGCAGTAACAACGACATAAACCCATTAGACGCTTCAACACAAAACATAATTTGCTATCTCTTGCACCTACAACGTTGCAATTTAGCCTACTCATCCATCATAATACATCTACCTGCGTTAGCAGCATATCTTCTAAACAGGCAACATCTTTCACTATTTAGGGTGCCAGCAATTAAAGCATTAATGGAGGGACCTAAACGAGTAATTCCCCCAAGGCACCCACCATCACCATTCTGGAATCTAAAAATCGTTTTAACCAGACTTATGGGACTATCTTTTGAACCACTACACTCATGAGAACTACAATTTCTTACTTGGAAGGTGGCTTTCCTTATTGCCATTACTTCATTTAAAAGAGTTAGTGAGCTGCAAGCCCTAACTATCCGAGAGCCATTCATTTAAGTACATGCGAATAGAGTAGTTCTCAGAACAAACCCTAAATTCATGCCGAAAGTGGTATCCCATTTTCATATAAATCAAGCAAAAGAACTGCCATTGTTCTTTTAAAATCCACAGACAGTTGCTGAAAGGGCCTTGCATACTCTAGATGTCAAAAGAGCTCTGCTTTACTATATAGATAGAACTAATAAAGCATTTCAAAATACAAAACAGTTTTGTTGCTTTCTCACCACAACACAAAGGCAACCCTATTTCAAAATCCGGGATAGCCAGATGGATCGTTAAGTGCATTCAGATATGTTACTTAAAGGCAAAACGCACCTTAACAGTTCCCCCTAGGGCGCATTCTACACTCAAACTAGGGGCATCCATGGCTTTCCTAGGAAATATTCTTTTACACGAAATTTGTAGAGCAGCCACATGGACAACCATAGATACATTTACCAAACACTACTGTGTCGATGTACATTCCAAACAGCAAGCTGCTGTAGTACAGGCTGTTCTCAAAACTCTTTTTCAGACTGCTGCAGCTGGCACGGGCAACCACCGCAAAGGGAGATACTGCTATACATTCTATGCACAGATATGAATTCAGCAGCCCACATGCCTCAAACGGAATATGCTACTTACCAGTATGCATCTGTTCTTGGCATGTAGGGCTACTGACATTCATATCGCCCACCCGCCTCCCCGGTGCCTGTCGCAGCTGTAGCATTCACTTTTTGCATGGCCATCTATTACTATACTATACTCCATCTCTGCCACAATGGCGAAAAACAATCTGAGGATGGAGAGGATGCCCATGCGCGCTGTAGTCCGAGGTAGGAGCCACTTATCTCGTGATACTTCGAAGACTCTTCCAGGACAACAATGTGCAATCATCCGGACCCAACACTAGGCGGCGATCTATGCACAGATATGTATGTCAGCAGCCCTACATGCCAAGAACAGATGCATACTGGTAAGTAGCATATTCCTTCTGATAACTTCTTCTACCTGTTGATTCCTCACTTACTGATTTTCCTACAGGCACCAGACTAGATCTGGAAAATTTTCCACTGCTCTCCTGTACGACAAACGGTTCAGACACATGTCTGAATGTGACGTCACACAGCAATTAACCTCATGAATCAAAAACCCAAGCAGTATCCTATGTAGATGGGTCTGAGGAGACCAACCATTAGGCAAAACTATCCTGAGCCACACTATGGAGAAGTGTGGCTCAGGGGTTAGAGGTGGCAGACCCGGAAGCTGAGATCGCCCCTGGACCAGGGTTCATTTCCCCGCCTCGGCGGGTCTTGGGCTCAAAAATTCCACGGACTCGATAATTCTCGCTCCGGTGCCTTCTCGACTCACGGGTTCACACTCTGCGACTCTGGGCAATAGCTTGCTTAATCTCCACAACGGCCCCTCGCGGCGGGATGCCTGGCTTTCACCTTGTGGATACCCTGCCGGGGTATCTCACAGGGGAATACCAGGACGGGTTCCCTAAGCAAGCGCCGGGAAACCCTTTGTGGGTAGCTGTGCGCTATATAAGCTCAAATACATTTACATTTACATTTACCCTGTTCACTGGCAGGCAGGAAGTGCATCCGGAAAGACACCTTAAGCCATGATAGATTGGTTGTGTCCTAAACTGCAGCCTCATCTAAACAAGGCAGACGCTTAACCTGAAGGCCATACCCCTTCACACCCTTGGGCACTAGTTGACAACTGTCCAGAGAAAAGCATTGAAGAAAAAGTAAACACCTATTCCCAGTTATATCCAATACCGCAGGACCATCAAATCAGATAATAGGGCAATGGCAACAAACCAGCAATAAGAACCAAAGACACCTGATGAGAACGAAGCGAGCCAATTTCCAGACTCTAGCCAGTCTAAATGAGAAGGAAGCCAGGACAAAATGAAGGCATCTAACACAATCACTACCTCCAGATGTAAATTGTTAATGAACACGGGTGCTTAGCTCCCCACTTCCTTGAAAGAATGTGGGGATTTTGGAGGCTGCATGTCCTTGGTCTCCTTTTTAAGCTTACCTGGAGCTGTTGGAGAAAGTGTAGCAGATTGTGTGTGCAGCTGTTTATCAAGTGATGAGTGATTATGAAGCTGACTTTACCATTTGCAAATCCACTCCAGCTATGCACCAGACGGTTAGTGCCTGTGAAACTGATATAATGACCTGAATATGGACAGCTGCTTGACTCACTTTGTTATTTATTTATTTAATTGCTTATATCGCGCCAGAATCGACCCATGAGGTATCTCTGCGCTTTGCTCGCATCAGTACTGAGGAAATGTTGACTCCGTGTGGTACCACAGGGTGGGTTATGCTTCCTGAAACAGAAGAGTTTTTAATGTTTTCCTGAAGCACAGATGATTATCATTGTGTCTCAGGTTGGATGGAAGCTTGTTCCAGATGGTAGGGCCTATAAAGGATAGAGCACGTCCACCTTGTCTGACTTTTTTTTATGGTGGGGATTTCCAGTAGACATTGGTTGCTGGAACGTAAAAGGCGTTCAGGTTTGTATATCTGAAGTTTTTGTGCCAGATATCTGGGGCCTTGCCCATAAAGGCATTTGTGCACTAAGCAGCAGATTTTAAATTTAACACGTTGTCGTATTGGCAACCAGTGGAGATGTCTTAGCAGGGGTTTGGACGGGGTTCTTGCAGGAGCATTTAGAATCAATCTGGCTGCCGTATTTTGGACTACCTGCAAACGATTAAGCGCCTCCTCATTTGCTGATATGAGGAGGCCGTTGCAGTAGTCCAAACGGCTTATCACCAGGGTTTGCACAAGAGTCTTCCTGTGGATGTCAGGCAGCAGAGGGAAGACTCGCCTTAACTAGCCAATTGTTCTAAAACAAGCTCCTGTGACGAAGTTAGCATGCTCCTTTAAACTCAAATTCTGATCAAGTTTCACCCCCAAGTTCTTAACAACTAGCTTTGGGCATGGGACAGGGCCTAGTTCTAAAGGCCACCAGTCGGGGGACCAGAGCATGCTGGCTTTCCCAAAAAGCATTACTTCGGTCTTCCCGACATTACACTGGAGGCAATTAGTAGCCATCCAGTTGGATACTGCTCTCATGCCCTCTGCAAAATTGTTCTTCACTTCAGGCGTAAGAGTTGAAAGGAAAAAGCAGCTGGGTGTCATCAGCGTATGACACTGGAGTGAACCCAAACCTTCTCACAATCTCTGCAAGGGGGGCCACATACACATTAAATAATGTGGGGCTTAGGCATAAGCCCTGTGGCACCCCCTTAGTGAGTACCCTCGAGATGGAACGATAGGGTCCCACACTGACAGATTGTGAGAGGCCGGAGAGAAAACTCTCCAACCAGGACAGTGCCAATCCTCCAATACCCACTCTCTGTAATCGGCCGAGAAGAATCTCATGAGACAGTTACATTTACAGATAAAGCAAGCGTGCTCAGCGGCTTTTTCAACTGATTGTTTCTGCCACCTGTCAACTGCCTCACATATTCATCATTACCGGAGTTCTGGCCCCTCTGGTTCAGGGAAAGCAAAAGATTCTGTAGTTAGAAGTCTTAATTCCATGTACTATAGTTGAAATACGCTGAACACTACACCAAAACTAAAAAAGGGTCTTAACAAAATAAATGTTTGCCACAAAGGTATAATCTAACCAGTAGAGCAAAAGAGCAATGCATCAAAAAGTCAAAGAAAGCAAATGCAGCTACTCAAGCTTGCCTAAAAGCAAAAATGTCGCTTGAGGGTAAAAGTGGCAAATAATGGCAAATAATGAGTCTTCAAATCCCATCAGAATCATTTAATTGCACTGTAAACATATGCCATCTTATGAAACAACGGCTTAGCAACCTGTAAAGATGTCAGTTGTTATTGGAAAAAGACTGCATTCCTCTGAGGCAAAGGAAGGGTAGAGAGAGCAAAGGCCTATAAAAGATGTCTATTAAAATGTCTAAATAATAGATTATCTATAAATAGTCCAAGTACAGGTTTCCCTTCCTCTTGTGAATGTATATTCAGGGTACAACAAAGAAACATCACCTCACAGCCCAGTTATTTCTAATATTATAATGAAAAAGTTATTTCTCATACTATAATGAAAACGCTCCCCGGAAGCAAGCAATTACGTATTATTTTTAAAGAAAATGCAGATGCTTTTGTCTTGCTTCCTAGACAGTGGTCTCGTATAGGGACAATCGCTTTGTATAATACCAAGTATTTTAATTGTAAGAACTCATTGCCGAATATCTGTTCTCCTTATACAGGTGCATATTTTACCCCACTCCAGTTCTATCAATTCAGAGTGCATATGTTACTTCAAATTCCATCTTAATCTACGAAGGATCCCTATTAATGACTGACCAGTTGTCTCACAGATACATCTGTATTGAAAAACTGTCAGTTACATATTTCAAATTCAGTTTTAGTAGTATTCTTGTATGTTGGCATCCAACATTGTTCCACGCCACATGTGACTTGCTGGGCCTGTATATGTGCCACCCATGCACTCTGATATCAGATCCTTTATTTCTGCTCCAACATACCTCTGATCCGGAGATACCATTGAGACTCCAATTTGTCTTAATTCTAAAGTGTGCAAGGAAAAATGTCACTTGTCAAGTCCATCTGTGGGGAATGACACAAACAAATGTCTGTGACTAACCCACATGTGGTTTGCCTATGGTGCCTGGTGTAGGGACACAACTCTATGTCCTGCATTTATTGCTCCTTGATGCGCCCCATGACAATTTTAGATGGGCAATCTAATCTCTTCTTGGCAAGTCACCTCATGAACACCTGCTGGGATTGGTCTTGATCTAAATGTAAGTCCTGGTCCTGCTCTCAGTGCCGTTCCTGTGACTGGTCATCTCGGAAGTCCAAAAAGAAACGTAAAAAGTCCCAACAGGATTCTGCCCCATCCTGGCAGTCTTGGTAGCCCAAGAAGCCAAAAGTGGCATCATCATGACTCCAATCAACCCGAAGAATTCCACATGGCTATGCTTTGTCTTATTGGAACATTACTGGAACATTACAGGCTCCCTCTGACATGCCTACAAGTCTCCAAGGAGCCGAGAGGCCTTCCCATCTGGGTTTCTGATGACAAATATGCCCTTGGTGGCTGTTAAAACCCCTAAATCCGCTCAGGGTTCCGGCCTTTTGTGGCCTAAAGTTGTGCATCAGGGTGCTGGGGCAGCCTGTGGATCCATGAATGTTGTTAATTATCCATTTGAGAATCTGCAGTGGCAACTTCTGTTGTAGAGAGGGGGTGAATGCTGAGCTTGTTAACTACAGAGCTGTCTCCATCTGTGTTTGAAGATACCAGAAAGCTCAACGGGTGGTGCATGAGACAATGGGAACAAAGTCTACCCCACAGCATATTGAAGAGGCTGTTTCTGTCCTAGCACCATGAAGATGCCACCACCAAGATCAGGAATGCGGTTTTGACACTGGTCAACGTTTAATGGCCAAGGGGTTGATGGTATGGCAAATAAACAATGAATGGCGCAGTGTGTGCATATATATCAACAAAATGGGGTGGCTGTTCCTGTAAAGAGAAAGGGATAGTACAATGTTGGAGTTTACTACTTTGAGGGAGGTCATACTTACTAGGAAGTATTGCCCTCACACACCCATATGGATGTCATGCTTCATCATCGGGCTTTTGCTCCTCGTGGGGCCGGCGCTGCAATTCACGATATGCCCTGTGAGAGGGCTCTTTAATGGAGATCTTATTTCAGACGTGATGATGCCTGCGGGTGTGCGGAGATAGTGGAGGATTGTGGTGAAATGTAAAAGTGTTGTAAAACTACTTTGAGTGTACCCAGGGATATGTTTATTCAAGGGTCCTTTTGTTAAAAACAATAAAGTGTAGATGGTCAGCGTGAAGTTATGGAAAGTAACTGTCTGATATGTGATGTATAAAAAACCTCATGTCTACATGTTTCACACCTTGTTGGTCCAGGAGGGATCCGTGGCGTTTCTTCAGGACCAAGAACATATAAATACCCTGCCCTTATTCAAGACGGGGTTTTGTATTGTGAGAATAGGGTTATATTTACCAAACTGTACTGCTGAAGCACAAGGTCAAAAGTACCCAAGTATTGCTCACCCTATTATTTTTCCATGTTCCAACCCTTTCATGTTTTCATATTCCAACCCCATCCACCGGACAGCGTGTGCCATAGGTCAAGGCAGAGGACTGTATAGATCATGCGGTTTGTTTCAAATGTCTTGAACGAGGAGGAATGAGGTGGACCTATCCCTCTCCCTACAGTGTGTGCACCATAGACTACAATTACCAATCAACACATTTGAATGAATTGTAGGGCTACTGCCACTGTGAGTTCCACGTTGCCAAACATACTAATATCAAAGAGGTTGTCGGCTTTGAACTATGTCTTTGCGAAAGAAGAGTAATGACAGGAGGAAGGAATTATTCAAGCCGTGTGGCTCACTGGTTAGAGGCGGCAGACCCGAGAGCAGAGGACGGCCCGGGAACAGGGTTCGATTCCCGGCGCGGCAGGTTTCTGGACCAGGGTCAGCGGACTCGATAATTCTCTCGCCTCGGTGCCCACTCTGACCCGCGATCACACTCGGCAACTCTGGGCATTAGCTTGCCTCATCTTCACTAACGGCCCCACCAGACCGCCGGGGATGCCTGGTCTCACCCTGGAGATACCCATTAAGGGACCATCTCTCAGGGAAGCCAAGAAGGGTTTCGCAGCGGTCGAAGCGCCTTGGGACCCTCCGGGTAAGTAGTGCGCTATATAAATGCCTATACATTTACATTTACACTCCATGTGCGAGTCATCAAAGGACAGAGTGAATCGTGATTATAGGTTGGAAGGTTAATATTATGGTGGCGTGAAGGCAGTATTGAAATCACATAAAGGGCTAGGAAGAGGACATGAACAGTAATGCTGAAAACTTTGAACTGGCAACCGGTGCAAAGTTTGAGGACTTATCAGCAGAACACTGGGCCTGAAAAAGATACAGGCCAAACTAGGACTACTAGGAGGTCACAAGGGTCAGAAGCCAGAATTTACAACAGTGTACAGTCAGAAGAATCCATAAAATGGAGATTAGAATGGAGGTACTGGACAATGCTTAGCATGGGTTACAAATGAGAATTTGGGGTTTCTTTCTTCGGTGAGTGAAACTACTTTAAGAGTTGAGTTGGTGATGGAAAAGATGACTAGTGACATGGTGGAGTAGCAGGGCCAGGATGATCAGGCTGTGATAATGGATGGCAACCAAAACATTTGAAGGAGATCATTAAGAGAAGTCTGGTGAAGATTGGACCCACACAAATGAGGGAATGCATGGTATTTGCAACCAGTCACAAGACCTGTGCCCTCCTCCCCTTTTGAGTTTGTGATATGCCAGGAATAATATTGGAGCTCATCTCCCCAGTGGCTAACCAATAGAGGAGCTTTCCATTCTTACCCTTGTACTTTTACACTCTTTTGGTGGAGGCTCTCCAGCATTGGCGGTGCATGTCGAACGCTAGCAGCCTTAGTGAAGCTCTGTCAATTTTGAGTTGACCATGTATCCCACAAGTTCGCGAGTAAGCCAATGTTTCTCCAGTTCTAGTGTTCTGGTACCTAATCTAGCGATATCCTTGCCTTTGAGCCTTTCTGCCTTCTGAATGTATGATATGGTGACAACCCACCCCAGCCCCATGATCGTGGCTTTGCCATCCGCCCAGAGCATACCCTAAGAGGTGACAGAGCCAGAGTTTGTCTCAAAGTATATTGCAAGGTCTGTTTCGATACATTCCCTGAACTGCTCACCAATGAGGCACCATGTTTTGAGCCGCCGTTTGGGGTGCCTGCCTGTCAAGGTGAAGGGTCACTGAAAACTGGTGTCTCAAGGTGAAGGGTCACTGGGGAATGTGCAGAAATACCTCTTGGGACTATGTGTGCAGCAGTTACGTAGGACAAGCCAGGAGCTTGTAGGAGCAACAAATCTATATGCAAGTGTGTCTTGGTCGATGCTGATGTGGGTGTATTCCCTTTCATTAGCATGCTAGGTTCTCCAAGCATCGCACAGGCTCATGGAATCCATCCAGGACCCAAGGCTTAGCGCCCGTGCAGTTGGTGTATCAACTGGGGACTAGCAGAATCCAGCTCGGGCGAGGTGTCTCATGTAAGGACCACGCCAATAATGGTGGTTCCACGAGGGAACACCATGGGGACCTCAGTGAGTGCATCCCCGCCCCCCCACCGAGTATCGGTCAGTTGGTGTAGTGGGGCATAAACACTCAGGATATTGCGTCGTTTTTTCTCTAGTGTGGCATCCACTGCCATGTAGTGGTTTGTACGTAGTGCCACCGCCTACCACCACTATATTAGGGTATCCATCACTCCTCATAGGTGACCAACCGGAAGTCTCTTTTGGAATGGGCTCATCTCTAGGGGGGTATCCCCACTCTTCCCTCTGACTCATCTGTCTCTGAGGATTCCGGGGAACCTTTGTGGTGTCCTTGGCCTCTCTGGAACCTCAACATTTTCTTGGTAGTGGACCTCAGGGGCCATAAAGTTGTTAAAGACTGCTGGACCCAGTCCCTCAAGGGCGGCAGATCATGCCGGCAGATTTCGCATTGTTCGACAGCCCACTCCCACGCATCATTGGATCTTTCTTAAAAAAAATGTTTGTTCAGGAGTTGAGGGCAAACTTCAGTTTCGCTGGGTGTATCCGCATGCACGGCAGGGACATTTCCAGCAGTTTCAGCTTGACTACGTCAAAGGATTTGTGAGTAGAGTTCGGGAATATCATCATTCAAGTCAAGTCAAAGTGAAGGGCGCCCTGGTTCTCTCAGGATAGCGTTGCAGTCTCTGTGGTTCAGTATACCAGCAATAATGGGTCTGGTGCGCGATGGGCCAAGGCTCTATGTGCTCACTCTATAGCAAACCATTGCAAGAGGGCGCCCTCCGGGAGCCACAACTTGAGCCACACTTCCAAAAATTGCTCCGGAGCTGTGGACTGAACCCCTCTGAAGGAATCCCACAAAGCACAGGTTGTCCTGCGGGACCGGTTTTCAGCATTCTTAGGTCTGATTTCAGGAATGTTTTTGGTAGTGTTCGACTTATCCACTGTCGTTTTGCGATCAGGTACTATTATGATCCCCAGTGTACCCTAATAAAGGCTTAGGTAGCTGTACAACCGTTTACAGATATTTGTCCTACCTTGCTCCACACACCAGCTCTGCCGCTGACCCTTTACCTAGTTAGGAGCCAAATATATGTTTTGTGATTTTTCCCGAAAACTAGCCTAATTTACTATGCATGTGGATTCTTAGTATCACACAGCAGGATTACCATCTTCTGTATAATAACTCAAAAGTAACCACCGTTGTCACTCTTGGACGACAGGCCCACAGTACCATGACACATCTAGGGTGAGCCCCTGAGGGGACCTTTCGGGTATATAAGCACCATATCTTCGAAGGGTAAAATAGAGAGGAGAGGAGTTGGCCTAACGGCTATGGCAGTCGACCTCTTATCTGGGGAACTGGGTTTGAGTCTCGGCAATGACGCTGAACATCCTGTGATTATGGGCAAATCACTTAAGCTCCCCTTGCGTAACAAAAATGAATGTGTCCTCATGTAATGCAACTGGTACTATGTAAAGCGCTCTGATTCCCGATTCGGGTCAAGTTTGCACTAAATAAGACTATGTAAAGTAAAAAAAAATAAAAAGAGGAGAAGCTTCCATGCTGACATGAGATGCAGCACGTAGACACTCCAGCACGCAGTGGTCTAACATCCCTTGCGGGGTGTCCAACTCTAGACCAAGACGGGGTCCTTCATTCTCTCCCATCAGATAAAGGGGTTGGCTCTTTCCTAGAGGGATTCTTGGCTTTACACCTACATACATGCTAGGTACACTTAGCTAGGGTTTGCATATTAGGAATACGCATGATTACTGCCATGTATCTATATGCCTGCATATATTCACTGTTTTAGAACCATGGTAGAGTTCTACTTTTTATTTACTCTGTTGCTGCTTGTGAACGTATATATCGGTTTCTGTCTAATGGTAGATGCAGCACACGTATTTTGTACTAGATTGACACCCGTTCAATATATGCTTATTGAAAACATCCCCACCATTTATTCTGTGCATTTCTCGGAGACTGAGTATGAGTGACTGAATGAAAAGTACTGTACTGTTGCCATGAGGGGTTCAGGGTTTTCATGTTCGATAGATGCCATAAACTATTCAGTTCTTGGTAAGGTTGGAGGGTTTATAGTGGCACTGTTCGCTAGCTGGTCTACAGGCTAACTTTTACTTGGGGGTGTCTGGAATCAGTCTGGACACCAATTCCTTAGTTTATGCTGTGTAAACGTGCAGATCCTATATATATTTATAGGAACTACACAACAACTTTTTCTACTTGAGAGATTTTTCCCTCGGCTTCCTTTACTATGCTTACGACACACTTATGATTATGCTGGAGGAGGGCCACATCTAACCCACCTCCCTGACCTTCGCCTACACCCCCTCTCTTGAAGTCTGGATGGTCTACATGATGATTGTCACTTCTGTGGCTTCCAACCTGGGCTCTCCTATTGCCTCACCAGGCTGCTTCGGGTGATCTTCAGCGGATGTAGTGTGCTTGTTAATGTGTGGCTGCGCATGAGTGTGCCTCCTTATCTTTCACCATGCTGTTGAGCGGACTGGGGCCTGTTGTAGCAGAGGGCTGGACACTGAACAGTGTAAAGCCATGACTAGACCTGCTCAGAGGTCTGGTAGTCCCCTAAGCAAAGACCAGTTGGTCCGCCTGCTCAGCTGGCCTTACTGTTGATACTTTACATTGGCCGCCTCCAGAGGCTTCTCTCGCTGCCTGCCCACAGTGGCGTTCGGCCAGGACTCCATCCCGGATAAATGAGTAGTAGATTTCCTCCGCAAGCCACCACCCCAAGACGTTTCGCACCCCTCTTCACCGCTATGGAGCGATGCTCAGGAATGATGACTGGTGGTTGGCTCCTTTGTCAGAGGCTCACTCTTGGAAGATTGGGCGCCGGTGTAGTTCTGAGGCGTCAGGACAGTTCGTTCAGTAGGACAGACCTGTCCTGCTTACCCCACCGGCCATGGAGGGGAAGCAAGGGCTGCTAGGGCTGTCTCACTAACCATCCTCCGCTGTCAGTCTGTTCGCTGGGTTGGGGGGTGGGGGTCTTGGAGCCCCCTCAGGATCTCTCCCCAGTGGGTCCACACAAGCCCCAAGAAGACTATGGCTGGGCCGCCACAGTGGTTGAGAAAACACACAGGAACCACACAGCTACTGAGGAGCTCTCAGGTGCAGGACAGGAGACTTCTGGGCTGAATCTGTGGCATCCACACAGAACCAGGTGCTTCCCCAGTGCACCGTGCCGATTCTTTCATAGAGAGACCGCTATATTGGTTGCTCCGACCTCAAGAACATTGGTCAGGCACTGGGGGCCAAAGCAGACAGGCAGCAGCCGAGTATGGTGAGTAAGGGCAGCAGCCGAGTATGGTGAGTAAGGGCAGCAGCTCAGTATGGTGAGTAAGGGCGACGGGAGTTCGAGTGGTGAAGGAGGTCCGGAGCATTTTTAAAACCCGTCCTCTATCCTGGCCTCCGTGGCCACGGCCCCAGAAAATATTACATCTTATGGTGCGTAGGGTCTTACAAAGTGAGAAGGTTGAAATTGGTTGTTAGCGCACTTAGTGTGGTACACATTGCTGCTTGTATGGAGTCAGCGTTAATAAAAGTTTGAATGAAGCATAAAAAGTGCATTGCTGTACCTGGGCCCAAGGACAACATTCTGCATAAAAGGCAGTGCCTAACAACGTTTTCTATTTTAATGATTCCAAGTTTCTGCTCGATGCAATGCACCATCAGTTGCCTCAGGTCTGTACCTGGAGTGCTTTTATTTTATCTTAATACCCCTAAAAAGGTCTCAAAAAGAAGGAAGTTGAAATTTAGTGGGTAAAGAAAATGCGCTATCAGCATAATTATGGGGCAGACTGCACCTATTTGAATATTGCTTCTTATTTGCTAATATTTTAGTGTGATCACTTCAAATTAACAAATAACGTCCAGTGCCAAAAAACAGTGAAGCCTGGCGGCCTTAGAGAAAAAGGTGGTTTCACATTCCAAACTAATATAAACATGCACAAAAATCCCCCTAGAGAAAAATTGTAATAAGACTCAACAGAGCAGTATCCATTCATTGGATAGCAACACTTCCCACAAAAGGAATCTCTTGGTGAAATCAAATGCATAGAGGCGCTGTTCTCAACTTATTTTGCAATAAGTAGAAATATAGTGGAGCATTGTTTTGCTATACCTGTCCCTAATCTAACACCTGCTTGGACTGCTGAGAGGATGCTTTTAATGTTCACCCACTGATTACTTTGATTTAAAAGTAGATTAGTAAATTTTTTGATGTAAGCATAATCCTTCAAAAAAGGAAAATGTTTAATGCTCATTTTAAATTTGGAGAGATGTTGGTGTTGTACTTGGAAGCAGAATTTAATGAATACATAAAATGTGGTAAACAGCTGTCATTGCCCACAGGCCTAGACAAGTATACTTAATTAATATTCTGAATTGTTGGGAATTTACGCTTTCTGTAGGATCACCCCCAACTTTTTTGTTTGGCCTTTCACATGAACCCTGTTTTTGCTGGGTGTAGAACTCTGTGAACTTTACACCTACTAACCAGCAAAATAGTGCTTGTGCATCTCCTTTCAACATGGTAAAATTGGAATACTCTGGATTGGCTTATTTAACTTAACTACAAGTCCCTAGTATTGTACCTGCAGTGTATCTAGGGCCTGAAAGTTAAATGTTGCCAGTGGGCAGCAGCTCTCGTGCCAACCACCACAGTGAAGGAGTAAAACATGTTTCCAGGTCTACCACAGTAGGCTGGCTCTGGAGTTTTAATCGGCCAATTTGACCTGTCAAAATAAACCCCTTTGACAGGCCTAAGCAGTCCTTTTGAATATTAATAAGTTAACCCTAACGGTAGGCCCTATTGCCCATAGGGTAGGTTGTATGGTGTGTATATATAAAAGTAGGATATATACGAAGTTTGATATTCCATATGTCCTTACAGTGAAAAGACAAACTATTTTTTCACAGTAGCAGGGCTGACTGCTTCCATAGGGAAATATTGGATTACATTATAACACCCTATGATGCCAATTTCAGACTGGTGACCACTAGAAAAATAGTTTCGGGATTTGTTTTAACAGTTAACCAAAATCCAATGTAATGGTAAAGTTGAATTTTGTCTAACTATTACAGAAAAGGTGCTTTCTGACAGTTACCTTCTGCCTGCCTATAGCCCCTAGAGGCCTTTCTGTAAGCATTCATCTGTCACCTGGCAGCTTGATGGCTATCCTTTAGTGAGGTGTGAACTGCTCTCAGGACAGGGACATTGGACCATCCGTGTGCAGGGGTGTTGTGTCCCCAGCCCCCCACCCCCCTCGTCCCCCCCTGCCTTGACAGGATGGCTTGTAGACTGTGACCCAAGCCCTTTGAGCTACTTCAAGGGGGTCTCCCGGCCACATGCAGATGGAGCTCACACCTGGCCTTGTCTCCGTTTTTGTCATTCTAGTCAGCCAGGCACCAATCCCAGTAGGAAGGAGAGCTGCCTCTGAACTGGTTTAGAGTGACCGCCGCGGTGAGGCTGCAAGCATTCTCTCTGACAATAGTGTTAAATCCTGCATGTATGTCACATCCTACTTGACAGATCTTCTAGAATTTTGCATCTAACATTTAGGGCACACTTCAAAGGAGGAAAAATGAATGCTAAAACGCTGTGTGTATCCACTGACAGATTGCTGAAAGCTGAGCTTAGATTTTACCAGGTATCTGTCTTAGAGGCATAAGTATTAACAAGCCCTTATGCGATTCCTTAATAGCGATATTTAGCGAATTGCTGTTAAGGAATCGCAAAATGCTATGTATGTGGGAAATGCAATAATAATTTTGATTCCTTCATTATTCCTTAATTGCGAATTGCGATTCGCAATTAAGGAATACCTTCCCATTCATTCCTATGGGCATAGAGACCCATAGGAATGAATGGTAAGAAATTCTCTATTTGCGATTACCAATTAGAGAATCGCAAATTGTGAATGCAATTTCAAGGTTGCAAGGGTGTCATAAGCACGCCTTGATACACCCCTGAAATGAGCATGTGTGCCACATGGCACTTTGAAAAAAGTAAAAAAGTGCTTTTTTCAAAGAATTCGCAAATTACCACCAACAGTCAGTTGGTGGTAATTTACGATTTCTTATACCAAATTTGCACAACTCGGGTGCTTTCTACATGGTATTTAAGGAATCGCAATTTGCTATAAAAATGGATGTGTTATAGAACATTGTTTAGTAATGCATATTATGTTAAATATTGAAATGGCATTAATATTTGAGAAAAAAAAACTCCTTATGAAAAGCATGATTTTGCAACTTTGACTGTAGCTCTGTTATTTTTTTATTCAACAGAAAATTGAAACTCTCAAGGAGACAACATGTGTAAGTTTCTTTAAATCATGTATTTGTTGGAACATGTTAGATGTATCTGAAAAAATATGTTGCACTTCATACCTTCATACGCCATTACCTTTCATCACCAATTTTCATTCCTAGCATTGCTCTTTGCTCCACATCACTTGTTACTGTGTGGTTGAACAACACACTACCATAGTATGTCTGCTCTAGAAGGAACTGGGGCCAGGGAGACTATTCACACTGGAGAGGAAGTGGTTACATAACGGTACAGATCCCAATTAGCTAGCACAGTAGGACATATTGTTATGGTCTGGATAAAGGGCTTCTGGTCCTTTATTCTTATGCAGTTTCCTCTCCTCTACGTCTTGCTTGCTTGGCTATGACTCTTCTCTTACTCTTTGCTCACCCAAACTACCTCTTCAGCTCCAAAACCTCTAGTCTTTATTCTCAGCCCCCTCCTCCCCAGCTCTCATGTACTTATTTCTCTCTTGCATCCCTCTTTAACTTTCTCTCTCTGCTTGGTCTACCCTTCCTCCTATGATGCCTCTGTTATTCTGCTCCTTAACCTTTGCACTCTCACCTTTCCCTCCTTTTTCATTTCATATTTCTCTCCTACAACTCTCTCCTCTTCCTCTCACCTTCTACTGCCTCTGCTTCCTATCACCACATTCTCTCATTCAGTTAAAAAGAGAATTAAACCATGATAACTCTTAGTTTAATTCTCTTTTTAACATTTTATGATTATTTATTGTTTTATTGTCTGTGCTGCTGTAGTTTTATATGCATTTTTTATGGTCTTTTGACTGAAATAAGTTATCAACTTATTCTCAACTTATAGTACTTTTTCCTTCTCCCATCCTGCCATTTGATTTATTTTCTGTCTTGCTTTGCATTTCCCTCCACTGCAAAGTGAAGACTCTTCACGGACGTAGTATTTATTCTGTGTTTTTAATTGATTTTTTTATTTTAGTATTTCCAATAGTTGTATAATGAATGATTGTCAGTTTCTGTTCTCCCTCACTTGGTGTGTTTATTAGCGTTCAAACTCTTTTGCAAGGTGTTATAGTGTGTTAACATATTGTTTGTCAGTCCATAATTACATTATTACAGACTATAATCGAAAAGCATCTACTGCAGTTGTTAGCAGACTGTGCATTAAAGCCTTTTTCAATCTAAGAACACAAACTACTTAGAAGTGTTTAAATTTAGACCAATGAAAAATCAAATTTACATTCAGTAGTTCAATGGGCCGGAATGCGGAGGCTTTTGTCAAGGTAAGCCAATCCGCAAACCAGATTTGGTTAGACCAATGTCCAATATAGAATAAAATATTATTTAAAAAAATGACACCTTTCCATATTAGATCTCAGCCCCCCTCTTCTCTTCAGGCTTTTTGCAGCTGGAACTATAGTGTGCAGTTTCTTTCATGGTGTTACTAATTATTTTTCACTTTCTGCTGAGATTTAACTCAACTGAATTTCTTGGTGTCCTTCTGGGTTTATTCACTGTCTGTGTAGTTAGCCTGCATTGCACCAGTGTGCCTCTGCTGTGAGTAACTGTTTATTAGCCATATTTACAAGTAACCGTTTGCCCAATGGCCTCTCAAAGGGCTATTGGGCAAACGGTTACTTGTAAATAAATCAAACACTGCCAGTAATTAGGGATAAGTATGTATCTGCTTGGTTTAAACAGCTACAAACTATGGAGCTTCCAGAGCCCATCAAGGAGGAGTAAAAGAGAGAAGTTAGAAAAGAAAAAGGTAACTAAGAACCTTCAGAAGCGCATGACTCAAACCAAAGAGCATATGCCATGGGCTGCACCTCTCAGGATGCCAATCACACCTCCCTAGCTTCTACCACTTAACAACATAGCATCCACTCAGGCACTATCTTAGTTCTGCCTGTCCAGAAATGTAAGACCTTTCACCTCAAATTCTACTTGATGCTCAAAAAGACCTTGTTTCTCACGAAGATAGATGGCTGGAGGTCATGGGAAATACAGTAATCGTAGCTGCCTAATTTTCACTTTTTTGTATCTGATGCCTGTGAGGATACAATCCACACAATCTACTATTTCCCCCCACAAATAACACAGTACTATAAGCACCTCCATTTAGGTTAGTCCACTTGGAGGTAAGCTGGCAGGCCCTCTTCATCATTGCAGATACCTCTTCAAGGACGATTCCCAACAGTTCGGCCAAGACAAGGCTTATTGATTTAGAGTGTGGTGTTACCCCATCACAAACATGACAGATATCTTGTTCACCCTATTACAAGTGCATTTTATTCTATAGCACTTAAATAGGGGGGACAAGATATCCTTCAGGGTTATGACAAAGTAACTCTCTGCCAAATTCTAAATCAAGCCCTTAGTTTGGTACACAGTGGCTCTGTGCTTAGCTCCACCAGGATGCACACAATTCTCAGGTCAGTGCCTCTCCTTCGATTGTCCAAGGTCTCTTTTGAAGTATTATCTTTGTAGCCATATCATTATCCCTGAAAGACTGTGCCTTCCAGACCTTCAGCATTTCCAATCTTTTTTTCTTTTTTTTGTTTTGGCTGTAATATTTGTTTTATGAGTTGCAAAAACGAACAATACAAACAGGCATGCTGTGTTAAGCATCTGATACATAAATGAGGCCCCTAGTACAAGAAGGACACTACAATTATGTGCTGTATGCGCTATATCCAAAATGAGTCCAAGGCAAGCACAAAAGCCATGCACCGTGGAAATAAGTACACATTGCTGAACAACTAAACGGCTAGACTAACAGGTAACTGGTAGAACTGAGGGTCATCAGAACGGCGTGGAGTGGAAAGGTGAAGGGGGTAAGCATGGGGGCCAAATAAGAGAAACAAGCATTTGCAATGCAATAGGTCTCGCATTAGGAAAGAGTGAGCTATTGGTAATGTAAATGACAATTTTTTTAACTATGTGTTGGCTCTGAAAATATATAAATTAATAGCATTGTTATTCACAAAGCCAATAGCTTACACTTTCCTAATGCGAGTCCTATTGGCTATGGCAATGCTTATTTATAGCAAGCAAGAACAATGCTGTTGTGGTGCCGAGTGATGATGTGGTTGGGCTGAGTGATGTGGTGGTGTATTAGTGATGTGGTGGTGTATTAGTGATGTGGTGGTGTATTAGAGTGATGTGGTGGTGTCCCAGAGTGATGTGGTGGTGTCCCAGAGTGATGTGGTGGTGTCCCCGAGTGATGTGGTGGTGTCCCCGAGTGATGTGGTGGTGTCCCCGAGTGATGTGGTGGTGTCCCCGAGTGATGTGGTGGTGTCCCCGAGTGTTGTGGTGGTGTTCCCGAGTGATGTGATCGTGTTCCCGAGTGATGTGATCGTGTTCCCGAGTGATGTGGTGGTGTCCCCGAGTGTTGTGGTGGTGTTCCCGAGTGATGTGATGGTGTTCCTGAGTGATGTGATCGTGTTCCCGAGTGATGTGGTGGTGTCCCCGAGTGATGTGGTGGTGTCCCAGAGTGATGTGGTGGTGTCCCAGAGTGATGTGGTCGTGTTCCCGAGTGGTGTGGTGGTGTTCCCGAGTGGTGTGGTGGTGTTCGAGTGATGTAGTGGTTCCCTTGAGTGGTGACCCTGAGTGATGTGGTGGTGTCCCCGAGTGATGTGGTGGTGTCCGCGAGTGATGTGATGGTGTCCCCGAGTGATGTGGTGGTGTCCCCGAGTGATGTGGTGGTGTCCCCGAGTGATGTGGTGGTGTCCCCGAGTGATGTGGTGGTGTCCCCGAGTGATGTGGTGGTGTCCCCGAGTGATGTGGTGGTGTCCCAGAGTGATGTGGTGGTGTCCCCGAGTGATGTGGTGGTGTCCCCGAGTGATGTGGTGGTGTTCCCGAGTGATGTGATGGTGTTCCCGAGTGATGTGATGGTGTTCCCGAGTGATGTGATGGTGTTCCCGAGTGATGTGATCGTGTTCCCGAGTGATGTGGTGGTGTCCCCGAGTGTTGTGGTGGTGTTCCCGAGTGATGTGATGGTGTTCCCGAGTGATGTGATCGTGTTCCCGAGTGATGTGATCGTGTTCCCGAGTGATGTGGTGGTGTCCCCGAGTGATGTGGTGGTGTCCCCGACTGATGTGGTGGTGTCCCCGAGTGATGTGGTGGTGTCCCCGAGTGATGTGGTGGTGTCCCCGAGTGATGTGGTGGTGTCCCCGAGTGATGTGGTGGTGTCCCCGAGTGATGTGGTGGTGTCCCCGAGTGATGTGGTGGTGTTCCCGAGTGTTGTGGTGGTGTTCCCGAGTGATGTGATGGTGTTCCTGAGTGATGTGGTGGTGTCCCCGACTGATGTGGTGGTGTCCCCGACTGATGTGGTGGTGTCCCCGAGTGATGTGGTGGTGTCCCCGAGTGATGTGGTGGTGTCCCTGAGTGATGTGGTGGTGTCCCCGAGTGATGTGGTGGTGTCCCCGAGTGATGTGGTGGTGTCCCCGAGTGTTGTGGTGGTGTTCCCGAGTGATGTGATGGTGTTCCCGAGTGATGTGATCGTGTTCCCGAGTGATGTGGTGGTGTTCCCGAGTGTTGTGGTGGTGTTCCCGAGTGTTGTGGTGGTGTTCCCGAGTGATGTGATGGTGTTCCTGAGTGATGTGATGGTGTTCCCGAGTGATGTGGTGGTGTCCCCGAGTGATGTGGTGGTGTCCCCGAGTGATGTGGTGGTGTCCCCGACTGATGTGGTGGTGTCCCCGAGTGATGTGGTGGTGTCCCCGAGTGATGTGGTGGTGTTCCCGAGTGTTGTGGTGGTGTTCCCGAGTGATGTGGTGGTGTTCCCGAGTGATGTGGTGGTGTCCCCGACTGATGTGGTGGTGTCCCCGAGTGATGTGGTGGTGTCCCCGAGTGATGTGGTGGTGTCCCCGAGTGATGTGGTGGTGTCCCCGAGTGATGTGGTGGTGTTCCCGAGTGTTGTGGTGGTGTTCCTGAGTGATGTGATGGTGTTCCCGAGTGATGTGGTGGTGTCCCCGAGTGATGTGGTGGTGTCCCCGAGTGATGTGGTGGTGTTCCCGAGTGTTGTGGTGGTGTTCCCGAGTGATGTGATGGTGTTCCCGAGTGATGTGATGGTGCCCCCGAATGATGTGGTGGGGTCCCCGAGTGCTGTGGTGGTGTTCCCGAGTGCTGTGGTGGTGTCCCCGAGTGATGTGGTGGTGTCCCCGAGTGATGTGGTGGTGTCCCCGAGTGATGTGGTGGTGTCCCCGAGTGATGTGGTGGTGTCCCCGAGTGATGTGGTGGTGTCCCGAGTGCTGTGGTGGTGTTCCCGAGTGCTGTGGTGGTGTCCCCGAGTGCTGTGGTGGTGTCCCCGAGTGATGTGGTGGTGTCCCCGAGTGATGTGGTGGTGTCCCCGACTGATGTGGTGGTGTCCCAGAGTGATGTGGTGGTGTCCCCGAGTGATGTGGTGGTGTCCCCGAGTGATGTGGTGGTGTCCCCGAGTGATGTGGTGGTGTCCCCGAGTGATGTGGTGGTGTCCCCGAGTGATGTGGTGGTGTCCCCGAGTGATGTGGTGGTGTCCCCGAGTGATGTGATGGTGTCCCAGAGTGATGTGGTGGTGTCCCCGAGTGATGTGGTGGTGTCCCCGAGTGATGTGGTGGTGTCCCCGAGTGATGTGGTGGTGTCCCCGAGTGATGTGGTGGTGTCCCCGAGTGATTTGGTGGTGTCCCCCGAGTGATTTGGTGGTGTCCCCCGAGTGATTTGGTGGTGTCCCCCGAGTGATGTGGTGGTGTCCCCGAGTGATGTGGTGGTGTCCCCGAGTGATGTGGTGGTGTCCCCGACTGATGTGGTGGTGTCCCCGACTGATGTGGTGGTGTTCCCGAGTGATGTGGTGGTGTTCCCGAGTGATGTGGTGGTGTCCCCGAGTGATGTGGTGGTGTCCCCGAGTGATGCGGTGGTGTCCCTGTGTGGTATTGGGTTCCCAAGGCCTACATGCTCCGCAGAAATACCCACTTACACCAAAAGAACTGTTGGCACGGAAACTGAAAAGTACAAAAGACAAGTTTATTAAGACCCCATGGGGTGGTGGTACATTCCTACAGCACCCTTCGGTAATGCAAGAAGTATCACACCGAACGTTGGTGCGAGTCCTTCTTTTATACAATTTACAGACAATAAAAAGGTAGGCGGTACATGGTTACAGAGTATAAGTACATATATGGTCATTTTTGGAGCACAGCCAACTCATGGGAGGGGTTACAACTCCACTGGTCAGTTTGGCGGAACATTCCTAAGGGGTGACTGGTCAGTTGGAACTGCGCATGTACAGGCTTGACCATTACTAAAAATAGCCTGTTGCTGGGCAAACTCGAGTGGTTAGCGGCACGGACAAAGGACTAAAGGGCATGCTGACCACGAGGCCGCTCATTCCCTAAAATGGCCGCCGTAACATACAAAATGGCGTTTTTGAATAATGCCAAGTTAAGGGAAATAACGTGTAGCAAAGCTAAGCGCTAACCCAGCCATCGTCAAATTACGACACCTGAGTGATGCGGTGGTGTCCCGGAGTGATGCCCCTGAGTGATGCGGTGGTGCCCCTGAGTGATGCGGTGGTGCCCCTGAGTGATGCGGTGGTGCCCCTGAATGATGATGTGGTGCCCCTAAGTGATGCGGTGGTGCCCCTGAGTGATGCGGTGGTGGTGTCCCTGAGTCATGTGGTGGTGCCCCTGAGTGATGTGGTGCAGCAGCACAGACTGAAGCTAAGAACACGCAAGGTTGAGTGCTACAAAGCGCGTTCAGTTTCAAAGCACAGAATGATGGAGCCGGGAAAAAGCAAGGGGAAACAGGAAAACACAGGGAGAGTATATAATGATCAAGGCAGCGAGGGCTGGGGCTTGGACAGCAATCAAGTACGGGGTTCAGAAGGCACTGAATGGTGACCTGACCCTGTCCCCAGGGCCGATCGCTCCTCGCACCGCGCGGCTCCCTGTGAGTGCGCCTGGTCCCCCCTTCTGCCACTGTGAGTTCGCCGCTGCCCCTGAGGTGTTTCCTTTCTGTTTCTTGTCTTTTTTCACGCCGGATTCTGTTCTTGTGCGCCGTTTCTCTCACTATATTTTTGTGCCTTTGTTGTGACTCTGTACTTGTGCCCTGCTGCCGCCCCTGGCATCAGCTGCTTTTTGCCGCCTGTAGGACCCTTTTTTTTCCCCGCTCGTTTCACCCCCGCTCCCTTCCGCTGCACCCCCGCGCCCGCCCCTTTTCCCCAACGCCGCCACCCTCCACGCTCTCAACACCGGTTGGAACCCCGCCTGCTACCAAGCCATCCCGAAACGTACCCACGGACCCTTCACCTGCCATGCCTGCAAATTGACCTGACTCCGAACCTGCACCACACCCGCCAAGCCAAGCACCAGCAACAATCACCTCAAGTGCATCCTGCTCAACACCCGCTCCGTCCACAGGCACGCCGTCAAACTCTGGAACCTCCTTGACACAACATCACCAGACGTTGCCTTCCTCACAGAAACATGGATGAACACCTCCTCAGCCCCCGACATTACCATAGCCATCTCGGATGGCTACAAGATCATCCGGAGGGACTGCGTTAACCAAACCGGAGGAGGCATGGCCATTGTCCACAGAAACACCATCCGGATTACGACCAACTCTGACGACACCCTCACCGCCGCCGAGCACCTTCACTTCCAGATACACACCGACCCCAAGACCTCCCTCAAAGGCACCCTCATCTACAGACCCCCGGGACCACGCACACAATTCAGCGAAACCATCGAAGACTTCCTCAGCCCCACCTCCTCAGACTACATCCTCCTAGAGGGCTTCAACTTCCACCTGGAGAACTACAATAACAGCAACACCGCCGCCCTGCTGGACAACCTCGCCAACCTCAGACTCAAGCAACTGGTGAACACCCCCACCCACTACGCCGGCCACACGCTCGACCCCATCTTCTCCTCCAGCAAACACATCCCCTTCAGCCACTCCACCAGACTACACTGGACAGACCAAAGCTGCGTCCACTTCAACTTCAGGAGAACCACGACCCACCACCGCCCGCAACAGGTTCCCCACAGAAGCTGGAACAATATCACCGCCGTCCAGCTCACCACCGCCCTCAGCCCTCAACTGCGCCAATGACCTCACACCACTGAAGACCACTCCCAGCAGACCAGTCAGCAGGAAAGCCTCGTGGTTCACCAACAACCTCAAAAACTCCAAGAAAACTTCCCGCACCCTTGAGAAAGCTTGGCGCCGCGACCAGATAACAGAAAACATGACCGCCCTCAAGAACGCCACCCGCAAACACCACCAGCTGATCCGCACCACCAAAAGGACAACATTCAAAGAATGACTGGACAATACCCACAACAGCAAGGAACTCTTCAGCATCGTTAAAGAGCTCTCCAACCCCAGCGCCTGCAACAACGACATCACACCCTCGCAAGACCTCTGCGACTCACTTGCCTCGTTCCTCCACCGCTAGATCGCCGACATACACAACAACTTCGGCGCACAGACCACGCATCTAACCACCGAACCAATGCCCCTCACCACCACCCTCTGCACCTGGACCCCTGTCCGCACTAAAGACACCACCCGCCTGATGAACACCATCCACCCCGGCTCCCCAACTGACCCCTGCCCACACCACATCTTCAACAAAGCCGACATCATCGCACCCCAACTCCGGAACATCATCAACCGCTCCTTCGCATCCGCCACCTTCCCGGAGAGTTGGAAACATGCCGAGCTGAGCGCCCACCGCGGACCCCGCAGACCTCAAAAACTTCCGCCCCATCTCGCTCCTCCCTTTTCCGGCCAAAGTCATCGAGAAGACCGTCAACAAACAACTCTCCGCCTTCCTTGAGACAAATGGATCCCTCGACCCCTCACAGTCCGGCTTCTGAGCAAACCACAGCACCGAGACCGCTCTCATCGCAGCTACCGACGACATCAGGTCCATACCCGACAACGGGGAAACTGCAGCCCTCATCCTTCTAGACCTCTCAGCAGCCTTCGACACCGTATGCCACCGCACCCTGATACAGCGCCTCAGCAACACCAGAATCCAAGTAGCGGCCCTGGAGTGGATCATCTCGTTCCTCGCCAGAAGAACCCAGAGAGTCCGCCTCCCCCCGTTCCGATCCACGGCCACCGAAGTCATCTGCGGCGTTCCGCAAGGATCCTCATTCAGCCCCACCCTCTTCAACGTCTACATGAGCCCTCTCGCAGCCATCGCACGCCAACACAACCTTAACATCATCTCCTACGCTGACGACACCCAGCTGATCCTCTCCCTCACCAACGACCCCACCACCGCAAGAGCCAGCCTCCAGGAAGGAATGAAGGACGTCGCGGAATGGATGAAGCTCAGCCGTCTGAAACTGAACTCAGACAAGACGGAAGTCCTCATCATGGGACCATCCCCTTGTGCCTGGGACGACTCCTGGTGGCCAGCTGCCCTGCGCACCGCACCCAAGCCAACGGACCATGCACGCAACCTGGGCTTCATCCTGGACTCCTCCCTCATGATGGCCAAAAAAGTCAACGCCGTCTCATCATCCTGCTTCAACACCCTGCGGATGCTCCGAAAGATCTTCTGCTGGATCCCCACCGAAACCAGAAAGACGGTCACCCAGGCCCTCGTCACCAGTCGACTGGACTACGGGAACACCCTCTACGCTGGAACCACAGCCAAACTCCAAAAAAGACTCCAGCGCATACAGAACACCTCTGCACGACTCATCCTGGACATCCCTCATCACAGCCACATCTCTGCCCATCTCAAAGACCTGCACTGGCTCCCCGTCAGCAAGAGGATCAATTTCAGACTCCTCACCCACGCACACAAGGCTCTCCACGACATGGGCCCGAAATACCTCAACAGACGCCTCACATTCTACACACCCACCCGCCAGCTCCGATCCGCCAGCCTCGCCCTCGCCTCCGTCCCACGAATTCGCAAATCCACCGCCGGAGAAAGATCCTTCTCCCACCTGGCAGCCAAGACGTGGAACTCCCTCCCCACCCACCTACGGCTGACCCTGGACCATCTCTCCTTCAGGAAACAACTCAAGACCTGGCTGTTCGAGCAGTAGCGACTCCCCCCCCCCCCCCCCCCCCTTCTCTATCGAACACCCCCCCCCCCCCCCCCCCCTACAGCACCTTGAGACCTTGAGACCCTAGCGGGTGAGCAGCGCGATTTACACATTTTTTGATTGATTGATTGATTGATTGAATGGGAGAACACCGAAAACACCCAGGGGGCTCACCAAACACTCGGGGGCTTAATCTGCGGACAGCGTCTTTCTGCACAGGGGGTCAGTCTAACTTCTCTCCTGCCCGCGGACGCTGCGGACCAGCGGGCCAGCGCATCCTGCCGTGAGGGGCCGAGATACTACATCCCCCAGACGCCCTAGCGGCGCACCAGCGGATTTCCGACCAAGGAGGCGTGATTTAAGGACATCAGTCCCGGCAAAGCGGGGGGCTCACCAAACACTCGGGGGCTCAATCTGCGGACAGTGTCTTTCTGCACAGGGGGTCAGTCTACCTTCTCTCCTGCCCGCGGACGCTGCAGACCAGCGGGCCAGTGCCGCCGGCCGTGAGGCGCCGAGATACTACATCCCCCAGACGCCCTAGCGGCGCACCAGCGGATTTCCGACCAAGGAGGCTTGATTTAAGGACATCAGTCTCCGCGTCGCGGGATCGCACGCGGGGCGACGACCGGGGCGAAGCCCGGGCCCTCTGTGGCCCTCAGAGGCACGAGGTAGCAGGGCAGGGCCATTCCATTTACTTCTCTTCTACTTTCCTCTGGACAAATGAGGTAAACTATATTGACTTATAACTGTGACTGCCTTGATCCACATTTGGCCAACAGAATAGGACTATTGACATTGTACACTGGCTCAGTATTGGTGTTTGCTACTGTTATCATATTGTTTTATATACTAAAGCTACCTACACTATGGCCGGTAAAGGTGCCATAATTAATACTAACTCCCGCGGGGGGCATGGGAATGGTAGTCTGGATAATTTACTTTTCAATCGTGAATCCCCTTTGCTGACAACTGATTACTGCCAACCACTATCCTTATTGGAAGATCTTAATGCGCTTTGTAAAACCAATCACACCTGGATCCAAGAGGGAAATGAGCAAACAGGTACCCCAATAAATATAAGTCCTAAGCACAATACGCCACCCAACCCCAAAGTAACTTACTTGGGAAGCCACTCTCTAACTACAGTCAAAGATAGTATTCTTATAACAACTTACCCTCAGACTACCCCTACTAAAAGACTGCTGCATGAAAGTTCCCCCTTGGCCGCTAGCAATTCTGTACCATCATTTAGGGCATGCTCAATTTCTGATTCTCCCCTATCTTGTACACCAACTGACCCATTGGCCTTGATAGAACATATTGTTAAATCTTTAATATCCCCATTGGTCAAAAAAATCATGGTAATAGGGGAAAAAGCTAGTTATATAGAAGAATCAACAAAGGCTAACGCTATCCTTTTAGAAAGTCTGGTAAGAGCTAACAAAGTAGAACCCGCAGTCACTGCCGATCTCCCAATATTTCTGACACAAAGCACTATTCTCCCAACCCAATCATCTGCACCTAAAAAATTTATAAAGTCACTATCAAATAATACTCGGCAGACACCACCAAAAATGGTAATACCACAGAGCCCTGATAAAAGAGAAGGGTCATCTAAAGATCCAATGCACATAGAGTGGTCTTTCAACAAAAATGGCTACAGGCAAAGAAAAATTAATCAAATTGATCTTCCCCCGGAGGCAGCTCCATTTGTATGCATTCTATCAGGCGTGCCCAAACTAAGTACTGAAAAGATTGAGGGACAAACTGAGTTGGCAAACAAGGTGACTTTTTGGCTAACAAAGAACAGGCCCCTTCCACCAAACCTCGACGGAAAAATGTTGAACGTCAGAAGGGTGAAATGGTTGGGTCCTCTAACCAAAGATATAGCGGGTGACCTGATTATTATAAACTTTAGGGATCCTCGTGTTGTCCCTTATCTACGGGCTGGCAGCCTCAAAGGGGTGACGGCCCAATAGTTCTAAGGGAACTGAGAGATTTTTACCCCAGAGCCGTATACATGCCCCCAGTGAGATTAAAGACTGGAAGGTCTCGCTGCAGGGGCAATAATGGCCATACATTCAGCAATTACAAGCCACTTACTCACAATTATTTTTCTGTACACTCAGATACAGATTGGCTGTATTGGCCTGACAACTCTATCCTAGATTGGTTTGAGAATAAAACTCAGATGCTCGGGGTTGCTTATTACCATTGTTATTGCTACGCCAGGATAATTGTAGGGGAGGTGGCATCAAGTGTGGGAAAGTTGCCATGATTAGACTGGTTACATGTCGATTGAGTGAGGGTTGTATTCCCCCTTTTTTAAAATGAATGAATTGTTAATGCACTCTGCACTTTCTTCGTACCACTCAAAAATCGTTTGTAATATTGTGGTAAATTTATTGTATTGTATGTATGAACTTATTTGCTTTTTGGCATGGTATCTCTTTTTAATTATGTATTGTTATGAATGTATTTTAATAACTGTATCGTGCTTTTATGGTTGCTTTGTGTCAACCGAATAAAGCTAATTGACTGACTGACTGACACCCAGGGCCAAGGAAGGAAGATGCAAGCACACGGGAGGGCATGCGGATGGGGCTTGGACAGCAATCAAATACGGGGTTGAGAAGGCACTGAATGGGAGAATACGGAAAACACCCAGGGCCAAGGAAGGAAGATGGAAGCACACGGGAGAGCAGGCGGAGACAAACTCTCGGCATTGCTGTGGCGGGGGGGCGTGGGAGCGGGAGTGCATTCCTTTTAAGTCTGATGCGGGGGCGGGGGAGCGGCAGCCTTTGAAGTCTAATGGGGGGGGGGGCAGCCTTTGAAGTCTGATGCGAGGCACAGACAAATGGTGGCGTTTTGGTAGACTGTTCTTTTCCCCTTACTATAATCTCCTCGGAACAATGCGCAAGCGCATTGGCTCAGGCGAGACCTAAAAAGGGACATGAAATTTAACTGGTTGGGCATAGCATGGAGCAGAGGGAAGCGGCTAAGATACTGTGAGTCGGCTGCTGTCTGCATACATTTCATTCTTAAGGCTCTTTTTTTTTACCATATTTTATTGGCATTTGTGCTATAGCAATACATACATGTGCATGTACATTTGTGCTGGTTCAATCGTGGTATATTTCCCCCAGAACTGTTTCGTAACAAACTATTCCCCCTTGAGTTGCTTGCTAAAAGGTGAAATCCGGATATTATGTACAAGGAGGTAAGCAGAAGTAAGGGCCCTAGAAAGTGGTGGTTGTCGCGCTGTGTCCCTCAGGTGTGTGAGGCAGGTTGCTCTTTATACCCGTCTTCTGGGACCGGTGTTGCCTCCCTCGAGGCGTTTCCTTCGCTGCTAGCGTCTGCGTGAGCTGTCACTAGGTCCCCCACAATATCCTCCCAAGCTCAGGCCCTTTCCATTTTGCCTGTTCCCCTGCTGGCCTCTCGGAGTAGCAGTCGCCCTTCCGACGCCGCCCAACGCTCTCCTTCAAGTGGCGAATCTTAGTCCACCTGAGGATTTCCAGTACCTGGCTATCTCTTGTTTAGCTAATATGTAAGCAAGGTCCTGAAACTTCCTTGTCACTCTATTTCTGGCCGTATGAGGGAACCACCCTTAGAGGAAATGTTCTGGGGTCTGTGGGAGTTCTTTATCGATCAGGCCACTTATTGTCTGTCTGATTTCCCCCCAGAATGGTAGCAGTGTGGGACAGCTCCAGAACATATGGAGTATGTGCACCTCCCTTTCCCCGCACCTGGGACAAGCTGCGGAGTCCGCACCAAAATATCTTCAAATGCGAACTGGCGTCAAGTATGCCCTATGCAGCACATAGTACTTAATTAGCTTAAAGTGCACGTTCCGAGACACTTTCAGGGTGCATTCTAGGATTTTGTCTCAGTCCTTCTCAGGTATTGGTTTGCCAATGTCCTCCTCCTACTGTGTTTGCAAGCGCTCTAGCGGCTGTTGCATGTCCTGCCGTATTGCTTTATACAGACAGGACACCGTCTTGATCCATCCTGCTGATAGTGCAACATATCTGCATCCCACCAGCGCTCTTGGCTCAGCGTCCCTTGTCTTCCAGTGTGCTCTAATTCTAGGTGTTAGGGCCCTGTGTTTTAGGAAATTACCCTCCGGCAGGTCATATGAGGTTTGCAAGTCTGCAAAGAGAAGGAGCGCAGCGTCACAGTATAAGTCACCTAACCCTTGGAGTCCTGCCTCCACCCAGTTCTCTAGCCCTGCCCAGTGTTCTCCCTTTGGAAGGTAGCGCAGTATCGTTGGTGGTATGTCAGGGTAGTAGGGAGTTGCAGCACCCACTTTCCTCCGGTATCTGGCCCAGTAGTGCACTATCACCTTGGTCTCTGTCATGTCCTCAGCCGAGGTACGACACACCCGGAGGAGGCCTCTCGCCAGCGCCGCTGTGTCTGGTGCTGTTGGGCACCGCTCCCGACCCGGGTTCTGCTCCGCCGCTAGTCACTATTTTAGCCAGTATATTTGTGCTGCCAGGTGGTAGGACTCGAGGCCCGACAGGGCCAGTCCGCCCTCAGTCGTGGGGCATCTCAGCATTGGCAATGCCACCCTCCGTCTGCTGGTACCCCAGATAAACGATGTAATTGTCGAGTCCAGCTCCTTGAACATTGCTCGCGGGATCCATACCGGCAATGTTCCGAAGTAGTATAGTAAGTGCGGAGGTGTCACCATTTTCAGGACAGCCACCCATCCAGCCACGGATAGCGGAAGCGTTCCCCAGAAGTCCATTGCTGCTTTTGCCGCCCTCATAGCTCTTCCCACGTTACCATCTAGTAAGCCTGCCGCACCATGGTGTATTTTGACTCCCTGGTACTGCAGGCAATTAGGCTCCTAGCATAGATGTTCTAGCGTAAGCGGTGGGGGGGGGGGGTTTATCAGGTGCCAGTGGGTATAGGCTGGATTTTTGACAAGTTAACCTTGAGGCCTGACATGGTGCCAAAACGATCTAGCATGCAGCGCGCGCCCCTCAGCTACCCATCGTGTTGCGCAAACATATTAGTAGGTCGTCCGCATAAAGTGCGATGTAGTGTTGCCCTGTCTCTGTTTCCAGGCCCCTGTAGTCCTGGCCGCTCCGGCCTCTGCTCTACAGGGGTTCCATGGCCAGGGCAAACAGGAGTAGGGAGAGGAAGCATCCCTGCCTCGTGCCTCTTTCCACTTTGTGCCTGGGTCATCCAGATATTCCCTAATGTCTACTGGTTCGCTTATGCTCGTTTTCGTGTAAAGGTTGGCATATTATCGCACAAAGATCTCATTGATCCTGTCAGGCGCATAGTGTCTGGTCCCCCCTTCGTCTTCTATTTCCACTAGAGGAGCGCCCCTAGTTGTCTGGTTCGTCAACCACGACAGGAGTGAGCCGGACCTGTCCCTTCCAGCATGCATGCACTCTAAATACTACTTCTAATCGAAGCTTTGACGCCTATGTTTGCTTCGCCACATCCTCCTTAGCATCTAAGAGTGCCGCATGGCGTTCTTGATGTCCCGGCCTCCTGCGTTCCATCTCTCTCAGTGCCAATTCTGCCTCCTCTACTTCAAGTGTGAGGATGCGCCTAACCCCTGTGGCCCGTGTTATACATTGGCCCCTCAAGACCACCTTGAACGCATCCCACTCTACATTCTGTGACCCAGCCGTGCCCGCAGTATTTTGAAAGTAGTGCGTTTTTCGCCTCTGATCTCCTCTCTGAAGACCTGGTCTTCCAGGGCGTCTGGGCGGAGCCTCCATATAGGGATTGCTGCTGGCGGGTGAGCCCATTGCAGTGACATGAGCATTGGGTTGTGGTCTGAGATGGTGTGCGCACAGTACTCCGCGCTTGTGACATGGCGTTGGGACATCTAACGAGCAGAGAAAGGCGTGCTTTTACTTCATGGACCGCTGAGAAGTACGAGTAATCCCTCCCTTGTGGGCTCAGGGTACGCCACGCGTCTATCAATCCCCAGTTCTGTCTCCATGTTGTGAAGCCTGGGAAGCGGACGCCGCCTGGGAGTTCTGCAATGGGGGATGGGACCTGTCTAGCAGCACATTATCCACACTATTGAAGTCGCCCCCGGTTATGCCCTTAGCCGCAAGGTATTGCACTAGTCTCTGGTTCAGTGTCGTGAAGAAGGTAGGTTGATCCACGTTGGGGGCGTAACCGCTAACTAAGCTGATTTCCCGGCCCTCTAGTCTCCTATTTATTTCTACGTAGCACCCTTCCTGGTCCACTACTGAGGATAGCAATTGGAACGGCACCCCAGCTTGGATCCATATTAACTCCCCTCTCACAAAGGCCGAATAAGTGGTGTAGTAGAGCTGCCCCCTCCATCTTTTGTGTAGTGCTTGCCCTTTCTTCTGTGTTCGGTGTGTTACTTGCAGGAGGGCTATCAAGGCTCCCCTTTTTCTGATGTAAGAGAGTACCTTGTGGCTCTTTGACCTGGTGTGCATCCCCCTAATGTTTCACGTCATACATTTATAGTGTTGTTTTTCAGCCATTGACATTGAATTTAGTAAGTCGGCCGCAACCCAGGCTGAGCAACGCCCTCCCCTTGCCATTCACTCCCCTTCCCATAGTGTTACTTATATAGCGCAACTCAAGGTTACCACCCCTTATCAACAGTAAACATGTTCCCCAACTCCCACTCCCCAGGATAGGTAGTAAAACCCCTCCCATCCAAACCAATAGAAAAGGTCTACAAGTGACTGCTTGCAGTTCAATCAGTCAGTCTCCAGGGGTGGCCGCTCGTCGGTGTTCTCCCAGTCTCTGCAGCCGCCATCCCTCACAAAGTCTTCGGTAAATTGCCCCCTCAGCCACATTTCCCCCTGTGTGCACCTGTACCTTAACATAGACGTTGCAGTGTCTTGCGGCAATCTGGTAGCATTTCTGACCGGCTCTCGCTCCCTGCCATTAGATGATGCCATCCGCCGTCTGCGGCGTAACATCTGGCAGTGTTAGGCTCTGCGATTCAGACTCGCTGGATCCAGTCTCTGAGTCCATGTCTGCCTGTTCCTCGTTGCTTTCAGGAGGACCTGAATTCTCAGTTCCCCCCGCTGATCAGCGCCGCCACCTGTATTGCGCTCCGCCGTTCTAGTTGTGCTTCCTCCTGTGGATATGCCAGGATCTCGATCCCGTTCCTCCGGTGTCTCGAGCGAGGCCCTCGCCGCCGTCCCCCCATCGGATTCCGCTCTTGCGCTGCTCAGTCAGATGCCTCCTGGGGAGTCCTGAAGAATTTGGTGCCCTCTGTTGTGGTCACCCTCAGTGTGGCCGGATACTGTCACGTATTTGTAGTCCAGCTGACGTAGTCTCTGTTTCACCTCTCGGTACGATCCCCTTCTGCGCTGCACCTCACGGGAAAGTCTGGGAAGATTTGCACTATGGAGTTGTGCACTTGGATGTTGCCCTTGAGTCGCGCCTGAGTTAGGATATGATCTCGGTCCTTGTAGTGGAGGAGTTTCGCTATTACCACTCGTGGCGGGGTGCGTGGTGCGGTGTGCTTAGCCGGACGCGATGTGCCCTCTCCAGGGCGAAGAAATTCGATAGCCCGGTCGGCGCCACTTCGTCCCTGACCCATTTTTCAAGATAGTCCATCATGTTGCCACCTTCAATTTTCTCTGGTAGGCCCACTATTTGCAGGTTGCTTCTGCGTGATCGCTTTTCAGCGTCCTCTGCCCTCTTTTCCAGCGTTCGCATATTGGTTTCCAGCATAGTCATTAGGTTTTGTATATCTGTGACCGCCGGGACAGTCTCAGCCATGACCCGGTCCCCTAGTTTTTTGTGGTCCTCCCAGAGCAATCCCATCTCCAGGCTGAGAGAATCAATTTTCCCTTCCAGGCGGTCGCTGGAGGTGGTGATATCTTGCAGTATGTCCTGTAGTGTAGGATCTGTTGGGTGGTCCATCCTCGTTGCAGACTTCTCGGCCTCATCTGGAGGTCTACCCGCCGCGAGATCCTCCTTCTCCTTCCGTTTCAGAGTCTTCCCCAAGGTGTCCTCCCGCCCCACGATGTTCCGGGCGCTACGCGTGCTCATGGGGTATCGTCAGCCAGAGCAAACTGAGCTTTGTCTGCAGCCAACCCCCAGAGCGCGCCAGTCGTCCAAGTCCTCGGGGGCCTCCTGGCGTCACCGTCGCCCGGTGTGCGCCGTCTTGGGCTTGTCAGCACCTAGTGGAGTCCAGCCCTGTTGCTCCTTTGCCCCTTCCTTTCTTGGGGGCTGCTCTCAGGGCTTCCTGGATCTACTCCCAATGTCACCTTCTCCACTCTCTTCGGGGTCCAGGTTAATGCCCCCTGTGGTCCCCCAGTCCCTCTGCTTTATATGTGTGCACCCCCTGGACTATGTGGGTGATGAGGTCAGTCTATTGCAGAGGGTCCCGCCTCTTTACCTCTGGGGCGCTTTTCCCTGTGCCCGTCCAAGCGCCGGCAGTCCAGGCCGCGCAGTCGTTGTTGCACTTTATGGTGTCACAGGGAGGCCCTCTGGTGTCTTTGCTGTCTCCCCTCCCTGTTGGTCTTCCTGTGCTTCCCTGCTAGTACCTCCGTATTGGCTGCACCCTGGTGGTCAGGAGAGTAGCCCCACAGGCCTCGCGTCTCGCTGCAATAGCTCCCCAAGCGCCACCGCCGTTGTATGCTGCCGGTGTGTCCGAGACTTCCTTTACTAGCACTCAGTGATTTCGAGGCCAGAGGGGTAAACATGTCAATCCTTCTCGCTGGCCCCTTGTACTGCTTCCGTGACCTTCAGCGCCCACTTGGTGCCACTGTCCAGGCCGCGCTCAGTGGTGTGTTTGCCGCGTTTGCTCCTCAGCGGCCGTCCTCCATCAGCTCTACTTCCTGGGCTTTCTAGGCCTTGTGTTGGATCCTGCATGAAGGCTGGAGGGAAGCGCCATAGGCCTTTGGCCGCGCTCAGGTGCCCCTGCAATCACCGCCGTCTTGGCGTGCCGCCATTTTGCCCGTTCCTGAGCACCTCGATCAATGCGTGTCCTTTCCCTCATCCAGATCCCAGGGGGGGAATCCCACCCGCTGGTAGCTTTGTGCCGGCGCCAAGCTTAAGAGTGGGCCCGGCAATCCTTCGACTGAGCCACTCGTGCCAGTGTTTTTTGTGCGATGCCTGGGCTTGTCATCGCTCCCTGGGTGCCACCATCTTGGCTGTGCACCCGGGCGCGTTGACCTTTCTGCCCAATCCCGGCCGCTGGAGAGGCTCGCTTCACCTCCGATCAATCCCCCCTGTGCTGGCCGTTGTGGGGATACCTTGTGGGAGTTCAGGCCCCTTGCAGGGCGTCAGAATGACTGCGGATGGCGGCCGGCCGACAGAAGCTCCCGAACAGTGCTGCTCACTCCATCGGCGCCAGGCCATGCCCCCCTTATTAATGCTCTTCTTGACACTAATGTCCATTGTATCCAGTGTGATCTCAGCTGTCAAGATCCTGCCTGTTAAGATTTCCAATTTCTCTGCACCCAGGTGTACCCACAGTCACAGTTATCTCACTAAGGTTAGTGTTCAGGGTCTGAATTGAACGCATGAGAGCCTGTTAACCTTCAGGAGTTTCACCGACTGTGCATCTCCTGGCAGTTTTCACTGCAACCCCTCTAAGGTTAAATAAATCTTCTTTCCCTTTTTTCTTTGCCATCATAATGCCCAGCTACTGCCAATAACAGTAGGACAATTTGAGGTAACCAGAGGGGACTGCAGGCAGGGAGATAGCCTCCCATTAATTAAAGTATGACCTTCTTTTCCTGATGTCTAGGAGGCATCAACTAACACAGGAGAGCAGTACCTCGCTGGCTTGTCCTCTGCCATTCTTTCTTCCCCTAGCACCTTGTACAACTCAGTGGTTATGGCTGAATACTAAATATTTCTTTGGTCCTCTCACTGGCTTCGCAGCATCGCTACTGCAGACACCATTCCAGCTGCTATAGGTCTCCCATAAAATTGGGCGTCTTCAGTGAGATCACCACCACGGTTACTACGCATCCATGCTCATCACTAATCACAGAGAGTGTTGAGTTTTTACGGGGTAATGCCCAAGTAAAAACTACCCGGTCTGGGTCACTAGTACAGTACGTTTACACAGTTGGTCGGAGTAGTCCAAAAGTGAAATATACATCAAAGTGCAAAAAGAACAAATGAAAACCGATCACCACAAATCAAAATCAGTTCAAGAATGGAAATTTAATTTCCAAAGTAGCGCCAGCATTAAATGCTATTGTCAGTCAAAGCATTAATTGGTCAATATGCATTACTTCTTGGTAGTGCTCATAGGTGTAGGAAGCAAAAAGGTATATTAGGGCAGTGGTAGTGAGTTGACGAGTGAGGGACAGGGTAAAGGTGTTTGCGACAGAAATAAAATACACAATACATACAAATTGGCCTTTCCAGCCTGTAAAAGGTCAGTTAGTTCCTATATACATTGCTCATAGGTACATCTTCAGTTGATACATTTTGATATATGAGCATGTGGGGGTTTAATAAGATGGTCTATGTTTCGACCCCAGCGGAGAGGAGGGTTAGTGGTTGCCTCACAACGGTGTCTTCATCAGGACAGATGAGCACCTACGAGTAACAGATAAGGTTTAGTACCTAATGCTGATATGCTTGTATGTGGTGAAAAGTCTACAGTAGGTAGGGATGACTGGCACCTACTTGTGTATAGGAAGGACGGGCAATGTTCAGTCCTGAATGGGCTTGCACGGGGCTCCTGGCTCACTAAAAGAAAGACCTGTTGTGTAAATGTACATGTCCAGGTAGAATTTCCTAAGACATAGGAAAGTCCGAATGGTAGCATACTAACATGAGTTAATGGTCTAGCAGGGCATGGGGAATCAATCTCACGATGCAGTCACTGGTAAATCCGGATAAGACTCTGAGAGAAGAAGGGATATCCATTCTATCAGGGTGGGTCAAAGACGCCCAAGTGTAAATCAGGCACTGGATAGCAGGTTAAACACATTAGAAACACAAAGCAGGGAAGATTGGTAGTAGGTAGCCTAAATGCCAGAACCACTAATGTGTTAGGCGGTTAAAAAAAAAATGAGACCGGCAAGTAAAGTAGTTCCATTATTAGGAGGCCGTCACGCTATCTGTAATGGACAGAGGGGGCCACCCCATTGAAGGGAAGGTGATTTGGTCATTAAGCGCAATGGGCAGTAGACTCAGTGCGTTGGGTGCCTAGAGTCTGTGTATTCCAAATGGGCTTATGCGCGCTAACAGGGATGTACAAGATTAAAACCCGTCTGCCACGGCTCGTGGCAGATGAGTGAGAATGCAAAAATGCGGGTGGAGAATTAGGCCGGCATTTGTTTTAAAAATACAGTTTAATGCTCATATGTGGCTCCCAGAATATGTAAAAAATACATAAATTGTTAGATTACGCTCTGCCCAGGTGCTAGAGAAACCACCCGATCCTGCTCCTGGCCGACGAGTGAAAACGAAAGGTTGATTAAAATTACGGGCGAGAAATTGGTCAAAATTCATAACAAGGTAATACGTGCCTGAGTGGGGCCCGCACACTTGCTTAAATAAGAGTTGAGTGGTCGCGCAGTTGGGGGTCGGGCCAAGTGACCGCTCCAATCTTACCTCTGTCATGCAGCTGAGTTGCTCGAAGACTGAGCCTCCGCCCACTATCTCACGCTAGATATAGTGTTCACCACGGCGTGCGTGCACCGCGAGGTGCAGCCGCTCGATGGTTCCCGGGGGGCTCGCCATGTGGTCAACCAAAGGTTAGGTGAGGGGGCGTGTTAAGCATGTAGAGTGCGGTGTGTTCGGCTTGATTGTGCCGAAGCGCTCTATCTGAGAGTGCGCAAGTGGAAAAATGTGTATTGTAAGCTCACAGCGAAAACAATCCAACGTATTTGAAATACCTACAAAGACGTCCAATGTTGGTGTGTAAAAGGAATGGCTGGAAACTCTTTCTGTGGTTGCTCATGCGATGCAACACATTATGCATTAAGCGCTGTTCCTCAATTGAAGTACTAGGTTATGTTCTCCAGCATAACAGTGTATGGATATAGTTGCAAAGTACAGGCAGTCATAATTATGTGACTGTATTATTCGTAAAATTGCAATGGAATAATAATATTCCTTGATGGTGGATAAAACCAAAGCTTTGCACATATGTGTACATTTAAAATAAAAAGACGACATCATCTCATTCAATGAGGAGACATAAGATTTTGTCATAGTCGACCTACTGGAGGTGGGGATGACAAAAAAAAGTTTGTCTTTAAAAATGAATTTTTTCTACAGATCAAAGGTGTAGCGATGGGGGCTCCTTTTGCCCCAGACCTGGCGATCCTCTATATGGACGAATTTGAAACAACTAACATACACACCTGAAGAGATTGGTCAAGAGATCAAGGAAGAGAGAGTGGTACAATGACAAAAAAACCCTACTCCCCCCCAAACTACGCACCGCCTCTCTGGATAGAGTGATATGCATTACAACCTACTGCACCAGAAGCAACGAGATCAAACGGATAATTAATGGACATTGGGGATTGATTTCCGACACCATAGAAGTACAAGAACCTCCCATGCATGCTTTTAAAAAAGCTAAAAACATTAAGGACCAAGTTGTACTTTCACTACTATATGTCCCACCCAAGCAGACAATCCAAACAATGAGGAACCTACCGGAAGCAGTAGAACATTACAAGTGCACTAAGTGTAAGGCCTGCTCCATGTACATAGGAACCAAGATTTTTGAACATAGAGACCATACCATTACTTTGCAGGACCACACAAAGTGCAATACCGAATACGTAATCTATGCCATTCAATGCCCCTGCTACAAAGTATATGTGGGCCAATCTCGACAAAAGGTGAAGACGAGGATCCTACAGCATTGCAGTAGGATTGGTTGTAAGACAGCTGGAGCCCCACTCGTGGAACATTTCATTAATCAATCAATCAATCAATCAATCAGAGTACTTGTAAAGAGCGCTACTTACCCACGAGGGTTCCAAGGCGCTGAGGGGAGAGGGGGGTGCTGCTACTGCTCGAAGAGCCAGGTTTTGAGGAGTCTTCTGAAGGCGAGTAGGTCATGCCTTTCCAGTTAAAATTTGGCCTGAGCACACCAGCAACTTGCTTGCACATTCACTGCATGCTCCAAATTCCTGGCAATCCTAAAGCACAATCCAACTGCAAGAGAGCCACCACAGGCCAGCTGGTACACAGAGGAACACAGGCTGACACCACAGCAAGCAATTGGCACGCAAATGGAGAACCAGTCAAAATGCTGTGGATAAATACTTCTTCAAATCAGCCTTAAAATGCTACCGCCAGGTGTGGTGGGGTCGTCCGGTGGTGACCCGGACGCCACTAGTGCTGAACTGTTCACCCCGGAGGAGTCGGAATCTGAGGGGGAGGGTAGCGGGAGCGGGGAGGGGGGACTGTCCTGGAGTAGTGCCTTGCTGTTGACGCACGGATTATTCCTGTTACAATTATGATTTGCTTTGTTTCCCGAACGTTGGTTACGATCATGATGCCCGGGCCCGAATGAGCCCTTTTGAGATGGACTAACTGTACACGCCTGTTTTGATGATGCCTAGTTTTAGGCGGGGGATTGTTATAATGTTCCTTGATGTGTTTCATCGATATAAATGTCAAACTGTGATGATATCTTCTCCTGGCTGATTAGTGGTTGTGGATGCGGCACTCCTTGGCTCGTCATTATCTTGCCGCCCGGCCTCTGGGATGTGGGCTGAATGGCTGTTTCTTATCTGGGTCTTTTGGACCGTGTTCTGGTATGAGCTGTGTTCCCGCTCCAATGTACCTTTTTCTTTTCATCACAATAAAAACAAATTTATAAAAATAAAAAAAAAAATGCTACCGCCAGCAGATATGGAATACCTGCATACAGCCTTCACAGGCTGTAACAACGCTGGCACAAAAAATAGCAAGGAAATCTTCACCATCATTACATATTTCATCTTACCTCATCTGCCACCAGCAACATCACCTCCTTGGAATACCTTTGTAACTAGCTTTCAGAATTCTTGTGTATCAAAATCACCACTCTATACCGCATCTTTGACCTTTAACACGACCCCGTCCTAATTCATCTTCCTGTCATGAGTAAAGAATGAACCTTGACCTCGTGGCTCACTGTCACCACAGTCGAAACTGCCACTACCATGAAGACCGTCCATTCGGGCCCCATCTGACTCTTACCCCACACACCTTAATCCAAGCACTCCTACCAATCAGCACTAACACCCATCCTCAATGCCTCCATCGACTGAGCCACATTCCTGGATACACAACACTATCATACCCAGCCCCAGAAACTATCCACTGACCCAGCCACGCTCTTCCACTACAGACTCTTCTCCCAGCTACTGTAACCGGACAAGGTCTTAGAGAATATAGTCTACAGATGCCTCACCAACCACCAGCTCCTCAGCACACCACATTCCAGATTCAGGCTTAACCCCTGTACAGAAACAGCACTCATCATGCCACAGATGACATCCGCATGATCCTTGACAGAGGTGACACCGCATCCCTCATTCTCCTGGACCTCTCTGCAGAGTTAGTCATGATCTCAGACCCCATCCTCACCAGGCGCATGCATAAGAATGGCATCCAAGGACCCGCTATCTGCTGGATCTGCTTCAGCCTCAGCGTTCATTATTCATCTCCACCCTCTTAAGCGCATACACGATCCCTCTGGCCAATGTCATCCGCACACATTACATCAGCATCCTTTCCTATGCCGGCGAAACACGACTTATACACGCCCTCTTGGACAAAACCTCTAACAAAAGAAACAAGTTTATCGCTGCATGACTAAAATCCCTAACTGGCTGAAGATCAATAGTCCCAAGCTAAGTACCGTCAAGACTGAAGTTATGATTTTCAGCAAGAACACTTAGTCATGGGACTGCAATTGTCGGTTGAACTCAGAAGCACATCCAGCACCCACTCCAGGAACCTCTGAATCATCAAGAGCAAATTTGACATGACTGCACAAGTCATCGCAGTCACTGCATCCTGCTTTCACACCCTGAATATGCTGAAAAAGATCTTCAAATGGCTCCCAAGCAACGCCAGAAAAACTGTCCCTCATGCCCTAGTCACCAGCAAGTTGGACTACGGGAGCCGGAGCCGGTGTCACCAAGCAAATCACCACAAGACTATATACCACCCTGGACTTGACAGCCAGTCTCGTTCTGAAACTCACTCACAAAACTTGCATTATTCCACACCTCAAGGTACTCAACTAGCTCCCGATACTCAAATGCACACATATCAAACTACACACCCACTCACACTCTCCTCTCTCCCACTCCTTTCTCTCTCCCCTCTATCTCTCCACAGCTTAGGCCCCACCTACCTGAACAGTTGTTTCTCCCGCCTCCAACCACCTAGATATCTCTGCTCCACAGGACTCCGACTCATGCACATCCTATACACAGAACCAGATCAAGAGGGCGAGCGTTCTCTTTCAATGCTCCTAAACATGGAACGATCTCCCAATACACATTGGAACATTCTCCTCTCTTCTTGAATTTTGCAAGAATTTGAAGACCTGACTGGTCAGTTAACCAACCAACGCTAGACAGGCCTAGGCCACGCACCTGCTCAGCACAAGATACCCTTGCGGTAATAGTGTGCTTCACAAATGCACATAACATAACAAGTATATATTATCATAGATTCTATAAGCCACATGTTTTCATCGTAAAATTCCTGAGTTGAATTTAATTCCATTTATTTTCATGCCTGGATTTTGACAGCATAGGTGTCAAACATGTATTGCTTACAATAGGCTGAGAGAAGGCGTTTGGTCATCCTCTTTCAACCATTGGCTTTAGCCTTTGTCACAAACTTCTCGACTCAGCAGAATTATTTTGGTTGTTTAGGTTAATTATTCCTCCTTTACGTGAGTGGTTGGATTGGAATCCATGAGTGACAGCTATTTGGTCTTTGCCCCGTCTTGCTGACTCTCATATGTATCTCTCTAATGTGCTAACGCAGCATTAGCACATTAACTCCAGACCTATTATCTTTGCCAATGCTTGTGTACCTTAAAGTGGCTTTTTCCTCAAACAAGTAGGGAATGTTATTAGGAATGGTAATCAGTCTTTCTTCCTACTGATTGAAAATGCAGTTTACTCCAGTATTGGAACTTTCATAGATTCACATGCCTGAATCATTCCCCGTCGTCGAGACTGGAGTCTCCAGTAAATAAAAAAGCAATGCTTAGCAGTATAGCAAGCTGAAAAGAGGCCTAGGCCCATTTCCCTTTTGCAACCCATAGCCTTTGTTATGTAAAAAAGGCCCAAACTTTTCCCTGAACCAATCAGAGCTCCTCACCCTCTAGAACACTCCTGAGAGAACCTTCTGCCCCTCAGATTTTCTACCGCACGTTGTGCTAGAGTCCCCTTTGAGCTCTGCTCAAACTCTTCAATTCAACTCACTTTGACTGGGATTTGAGGTTCTATCATTTTCTAGTTTCTTCTTATTTGAAATTCCTTATTCCTCTAACATGACTGATAAGGAGAAGAAAGGAATATTTAGAGCTTGTGCCACCTGCTCTAAAAAAAGGCTTTATACAGATGACCCTCATAAAGACTGCATATACTGCCTCTATCCAGACCATCAGGCAGAGAATTGCAAGGTATGTTGAACCTTTTCAAATAAAACCTTGAGGGATCGTGAGGGAAGACTCCTACTTTGGCTCCAGAAGGTTAAAGCCAGAAAGGAAATCCTCTCAAGTGAAAGTGAGGAGGAGTCATCTTCGCCTAAGAGATCTCATAAAAGAAGCACATCTCCACAGGCGTATACCTCGGGTGAGAGACCTGAGAAGGCCCCAAAAAAAGACCACCCCAGGGTCTTCAGGGCGCAGTCCCTCAAAATCTGCTTCAGGTACACCTAAGGGGAAGAAGGGTTCTGCTTCTGAGGTGAAACAGGTCGAGAAAACTGCCTCAGAACCTTCAAAATCTCCTCCAAGGGTCAAGATTACCATCAAAAAGACTTTCTCTACACCTTCTGAGCAAAAAGTGAAAGGATCTTCACTGTCGACAGGACCGTCAACGAGGAAGATGGCATCGTCGACGACAAAAGCAGCATCATCATCGTCGACAAAACAGGAGGTTAAGACTATAGCTAAGACGCTGACGATTCTTTCACCGTCGACGGCGGTTTCGACGACAAGTTCATTGTAGACGATGGCGTCGATGAGCATGGCTACATCTACATCGTCGACGACGGTGGCGACGACTGGAGTGTCGACGGCGGCGGGAGCGTCGACGAAGACAGCTTCGACGGTAACTACAACATCGGCGATAGCGTCAGCGACCATAATATGGTCGACGACAGCGACAGGGATCTCGTCGACTGGCTCGTCGACGAGAGAAAAAAGTCCAGAAAAGAGGTTGTCATCCTGGAAAAGGACAATAACGCCAGAGGTTACATCTCCAAGCAAGGTGTCTCCATTGGTCCCTTCTCACCTTCTAAAAGAGGAGGACTCAGAGGATGAGGATGAAGGTGGTCTCTTTGGATATGCGAGTAGTCCTTCGCAGTTTAAGGTAAAATACCAGGAGGAAGATTCGGAGGAAGAATATGGGGAGTTTCGGGATCATCCCCAAGAACAGCAACAATATCGCCAAGAGCATCATGAAGAGATGACAAGTGTGCCATCTTCTTTACTGAAAGACCTCCAGAGCATGTTGGAGGATTATAGAAGAAGGTATCAGACGCCTCAAACCTCTCAGGAAATCCCGGAGGTTACACCTTGGCCTCGATCAGTACCGGGTACACCAGTGTGAAAAAGGGAGATCTTGCCGCAACCCATTCCTAGGTCTCCACCACCAAGATCTCAACATGGCCCAGATACCTCGGATGATGACCATGACGATGGAGAGATTGCATTACCTAGTGGAGAATGGGATGACTATCTCATTCCTTCACCTTTAACTCCTACACCAAAACCAGTAGATTCTCCACCAGAGGACATTGGTGGTTTTCATAACCTGATGGAAAGAGCCACTAAAAGATTTACACTTACCATGTCGGAGGATAAGGCGGAATGTTTTCTATATGACTTTAAGGAACTCTATTGAAGATCTGTTCGGTCCTTACCTATTGTAAGTCGTATCTGGGAAGAAGGCCTGAAGGTTATGGAGACACCAGCTACAGTGACTCCAGTTCTCGCCAGACTGGACAAGAAATATAAAGCGCCTGCAGATGCTCCAGCGTGTCTTTTGGGTCATCCCAAACCGAGTTCAGTGATTACGCAGGCAGCGCAACAGAATTCAAGAAATCTGTCCGCTCCAATTACAACACCACCAGACAGAGAGTGTAGGGGGCTGGACAACACAGGAAAGAGGTTTTCCTTGATGTCTGCTCAGCTGGTAAAAGCTGCTAATGCCCTCGCTATTCTAGGAACTTACGACAGGCAAATGTGGTACGACCTGTCGCCGTATATTAACCAGGTGCCAGAACCAGAGAAACAAGAATCCAGAAAAATTCTTCTGGAGGGTGAAAGGACTTCAGCGGAAGTCATAGACTGCGCTATGGAGATAGCGACCATGGCGTTTAGGTCTCTAGGAGGAGCGGCAGATCTGCGCAGACAAGGATGGCTAAGAGCGACAGCTTTTAGGCTTGAAGTTCAGAATAAGATCTTAGATTTATTCGGAAAGTATATTGATGACACACTACAAAGTATCAAGAAAGATACGGATACTGCGAAAGAATTGGGAACTCCGCAGTACAGAAAGGTTTCTTTTCGAGACTCTAGAGGTAGAGGGCAATCATCTTATAGAGGAGCATATCAGCAAGGGAGATATTCCTCTTACTCCGCCTCATCTCAGCCATACCGCCAGCAGTACACTCAGCGGCAGTCAGGAGGTTATACAAAATCAACTCCGAGAGGCAAAGGAGGTTGTTAGGGGAAGGACAACACCCGACGACATTGACAACCTTCATCTTCCGGCTGCATCAACACTCCTAGGATGAAGTGCTCCCCTGGGTGGAAAGATTGCTCATTATTTTCAAAATTGGTGAAAAATAATAACGGACCAATGGGTCCTCAACATTGTTAGATTCGGTCATACCCTAGAATTTCTACAGACTCCTCCTTGTACACCACCAATGCATCAAAAAGTCAATCATCTGCATCAACTCCAGAAGGAGATTCGGACAATGCTCCGCAAGGGAGCAATAGAACTGGTACTGAATTCCCAAAGGAACAAGGGGTATTACTCCCGATTTTTTTCTGGTCAGGAATAACATACTCCAATGACATCCTATTCTGGATCTCAGATTCCTAAACACCTATCTCAAAAAGCAATCTTTCAGGATGGTGTTTCTTCAGGACATCCTTTTGCTATTGAACCCAGGAGATCATATGACCACTTTGGACCTACAGGATGCGTATTTTCACGTACCTATCCATCCCGCGCACAGACAGTACCTTCGGTTCTTGTTAGCCGGAAGATATTATCAATTCAAGGTACTGCCATCTGGCCTAAAGTCAGCACCCCGAGTGTTCACAAAAATGCCTGGCTCCAGTGGCGGCTGTGTTAAGGAAGCAAAAACATCAAATATTTCCTTACCTCGACTACTGGTTAGTCAAAGCACCATCGGAAGCACAAGCCAGGGCATCAACAAAGGCCTGCATAGATTTGTTTGCCAAACTGGGTTTGACTACACGAAGGAAAATCAAACCTTCATCCGACAAAACTGATCACATTTCTGGGAGCAATACTAGATACGGACAGCAACAAGGCGTTTCCCTCAGAAGAAAGACAACTGAGGATCGTGTCTTTCTTTCAAGACTTTCTGAAAAGAAAGTATCTGTCAGTGCGCAAGTACAAGTCATTGCTGGGCATGATGTCATCTTGCATTCCCCTCGTGCCTCACTGCAGATTAAGGATGCGCCCATTGCAAGAACAGATCGATCTTCAGTGGTGTCAAGCGGAGGGATCCTTCGAAGACACAGTCCGAGTGACACCAGTCATGGTTCAAGCAGCGAAATGGTGGACACACAACGTCCCTGGAAGGATGGGGAGCTTTCCTTCAAGTCAGCAGTCGTTGGAAGGTGCACGAGCAGCAATTACACATAAATCTGCTAGAACTCAGGGCGATGCGCCTCGCATTGCAAGCTTTCCTGCCATGAATAAGAGGCTCACCGGTGTTGATAAGAACGGACAACACTACGGCGATATACTACTTAAACAAACAGGGAGGAACAAGATCACTCTCCCTGTCTCAAGAGGCACCAGACAACATGGAAATGGACACTACAGCAGGGGATATCCTTGACAGCAGAGCATCTCCCGGGAGATCAGAACGTCAAGGTGGATACTCTCAGCAGGCTCAAATCGACCTGCCACGAATGGCAGCTGGACCAGGGGACCCTGGACAACATTTTTCAAAGGTGGGGGGCTCCAACAGTAGACCTTTTTGCCACAATAAAGAACAGGAAATGCGGTTCTTCGCAAGCTGGCTTCCCCAGAGGGGATCTTGGGGGAATGTGTTTTCGATGACATGGTCCGGCGTCTTTGCTTACGTTTTTCCCCAATACCTTTCCTGCCCCGCGTGCTTATGAAGATCAAGAAAGAACCGTGGTGGCCCGGACAACACTGGTTCACGGAACTACTGGTGCTGTCGGAGAACCGTCCAGTTCGTCTCCGACCAACTCCATCACTTCTGACAATGTCCCAGGGACAAGTGCTCCATCCGGACCCGAAATCCTTACGATTAGCGGCCTTTCTCCTGAACACTGTGAATTTAAACATCTGAAAATCTCAGACGAATGTAGAAGAATCCTGTCCAAGGCAAGAGAGGAGAGTACCAACAAAACCTACAGGATGAAGTGGAAGAGGTTTTGTCTATGGTGTCAGAGACATAACATTCACCCTCTAACTGCGGCACCTCATCAAATTTTCCCATACATCTTACTTTTAGCCAAGTCAGGATTGGCTCACGCTTCGATTAAGGTGCATTTGGCTGCATTATCCCGCTACAGGAGGTCTTCCTCAGGCCCGTCCTTATGGTCATCAAGGATCATCAAACAATTTATGAAGGGATTATACAGAGTCTTTCCACCAATAAAGCCTCCACCACCGCTCTGGAATCTCAACATAGTACTGTCACAATTGATGAAACGACCTTTTGAGCATAAACACAGGGTGGACCGTAAGTTCCTGTCTTGGAAGAGGGCTCTGCTTATCGCACTAACTTCAGCGAGAAGAGTAGGAGAACTGCAAGCTCTCACAATTCAAGAGCCTTTCCTACAGTTTCAGGAAGACAGAATGATTCTTAGGACTAATCCAAAATGTATTCCTAAGGTACCAACTGACTTTCATCTGAATGAGCCATTAGTGTTAAAGCGTTTCTTTCCTCAACCAACAACAGCGGCGTAAAGAGTGTTACACTCACTGGACGTTCAAAGATGTCTCAAACTCAAGTAAATGCGAGACCTATCGCATTGCAAATGCTTGTTTCTCTTGTTTTACAGAGTCACATTTCTTGTATTTTCCTATACTTGATTTTCATGCTGTTACATGATGAGGAAGAAATGTACGAGATTAAGGTGCTTTGTAATATCACTGCTCGCTATTCTGATTCAGGCATGTGAATCTATGAAAGTTCCAATACTGGAGTAAGAAAACAAGTTACTTACCTGTAACTGTAGTTCTCCAGTATTGGAAGCTTTCATAGATTCACATGCACCCACCCTCCTCCCCTGATAGGCTCACCTTAGATTTAGCACAAAAGTGTTTTATATGCACAAGTGCGCGGACATCTGAGGGGCAGAAGGTTCTCTCAGGAGTGTTCTAGAGGGTGAGGAGCTCTGATTGGTTCAGGGAAAGTTTTGGGCCTTTTTTACATAACGAAGGCTATGGGTTGCAAAAGGGAAATGGGCCTAGGCCTCTTTTCAGTTTGCTATACTGCTAAGCATTGCTTTTTTTATATACCGGAGATTCCCGTCTCAATGACTGGTAATGATTCAGGCATGTGAATCTATGAAAGCTTCCAATACTGGAGAACTACAGTTACAGGCAAGTAACTTGTTTTCTTACCGTCGATGTTTGGACCTCTACATAAGTGCTTGGCCACTTAAATCTTATGAAAGGATCTTACAAATTAAATTTCTCTATAAATTAAGCACTGTAGCTCAGCAAATATCATGTGATATTTTTGTATTGGACTCACAAAAATAACATTCTTTACTTCCTTCTTAGAAACACCTTGAGGGCCCTGATGTACAAAGTCAGTGTACTGCAGTAAATAAAATAAGGAGTAAGCGTCCATTTTTGCTACTTATCAGATATCAGTGGTATATCTAGACCACTATGCATCAGTTTGTCATTCATTAAAGATATTTGAAAGCTGTTTCTTGTCGTGTATGGATGTCTGTACTGCTTGGTGGTTGGTTACAGTTTCACATTGATGTGCACCACCATTGCAAAGAATTCTCCACTGAAGTTTTAATTCTGCACAAGGCAGTACATATATTTCTTCTATACCACCTAGTGCTGGAAGAGAGAACAGGTGTGAAAATGTCCTAGGAAGAAAAAAGTATTTCACTTTCTTGGCAGTAATTTGTTTTCTAAAAGGATACCATCACCTTTATTGTATCCCCTCTTGTGTAAATGTTGAAGTTACTGTTCCTCGGGTTGCCAGTAGACAATTTGTAATCTTCCTGGTCTGATTAATTCAATACTCCATACAACTGTTTTTACTCGCCCTTATACAAAATGCTAACTAAACAACTAGTAACTATATTGTCTTCTTCTAGTTCCAGGTGTATTATTCTAGTTCTAATGCATTTATTGTTTGTTCATTAGGGACGTTTTAAATCCCCTTTTTTCAGCATTTATCATGTTAAGACATTACTAGTAAAGGCATGCTGTAACAAATGTGCTTTATTTTTTGTAGAGTATGGTAGAATCGATCAAGCACTGCATTGTGCTGCTGCAGATTGCTAAAGTAAGTCTTCTTTATCAAGACTATTTGTTTTCATTTTCAATTTTTTCCGAAATTAGCACAATTTAACTCATGAGGCTACCAGAATGTTATAAAAGTTAATATTATTCTAAACTTTTCTTATCTGGATACTGGTTTACTTACTTTGTCACCCTTATGTTAAATCGGAAATCCAAATTACTCACTTGATTTTTGTCAAGCTTTGTAGAGTATTCTTTCTCTGGGTTATGTTTACAGAATTTTAAGGTTCTGCTTTTCACAAATGCAAAAACAATCGCTATCCTGGCTGAAGAGGAGTGAAACCCTGAAAATGGTCCTAGGATTCTTGTTTCCGGTCCTCGGAGGACCTGGCTTGGCAGTTCTGGCTGGACTGTTCCCATGAGGCACAGGGTCAAGACTGATTTGCAAATGGCCAGATCTAAACTGTGGTGGCAGGGTGAGCAAAAGAGTAACGGATATAACCCAGATCTCTTGACTGGGGGTGAATGTTTTGATTTTTTCTGCATTCCGTCCATCAATTGTGTGTTTTTTGCTGTCTGATTTTGACAGCTTGAAAAAAAGTTGAATAGATTTGATTTGAATTTTAAACTCTAGTAAACTTAATGTCTGAAGTTTAGACCTCTGTACTCAGTGGATAAAGGTAGTGAGGGGGTGGCCTAAAGGCATGTACCTTATTTATTGCTTTCCAAGCCAACAGTTCATTTGTGCTTACTTTAAAAGAGTCTTCTAAATAAACAAATTGAAACCACAAACAAAGAAAATTATAGAGAAATTAAGTTTTGGGTCGATAAAGTAGCAGACAAATGGATGGGGTGAACCAAGAAGGATCTCACTGTAACTAATGTCCCATTGAAGGTTAAATAATGAAGTGATCTCTGTACCAGCAGGTTGGATATCAAGTTTTGCAGTTTTCCCAAAGTATGTAAAAGTTTTAGAGCCCAGGTTTTGGGAATTCTACTGACCCAGTTGACATCCCAAAGAATCCATAGCAATAGCCAATGAGGTATTAACAACATTCATAATTATTTTGTAGGCTGACTAGGCAAGGTAGACCTAGGCCAAATAGTCGTTAACAAGTTTTAACTAATTTTACTGTTCTGCTGAAACTTTTCTCTGCAAACTATAATCATCAGAATCTATAGGGGATTCTGGGACCCTACTCATAAAAATGGTTTGTTAACTTTTTAACTTTTCATTTTTGCTGTTGTTGTGTAAACGTATCCCTTTTAGGGAAAAAGGCTGCATTTAAAACAAAAAAAATAAAAACAATCCTAAACATGGTGGTCTACTGACTCCAGCAGGCTGCCATGCCTGTGACTCTAGCCAATTGTAGTGGGCCACAATTTGCAACCTGACTCGTGCATATTAACAAGGTAAGTCTAATTGAGACCCACTACGATTTGCACTTTTATGAACTGACCGATCTGTACGTAGATTATTTTGCAAAATTCTTTTCCATTCACAAAAAGACAGGGCAATTTGCGACCACTTTTTCCAAATTAAAACATTGTACATTAGACGCATGGTTCTCCCCCCCCAAAAAATAAAACCTTGTGCCAAACGTTGCACTTTATAAGGAACAGTGTAATATAATATAACATAGAATCCTCATAAATATTCATAAACTCTGCACTTTTCCCTCACTATGCAAGATCCTGTAAAAATCTCAGTAATAAACGTTTTACATATTTTCATATTTTAACATTGCCTTTGTAAGAGCCATTCTTGTCTTAGTTAATAGAATTAAAAACATATTTAATAGAATTAAAAATAAAATTATACCATGCACTGGGTTGATAAAAACATGACACGTGAACATGTCCCTATGTAGGAAATGTAGGGAACAACTTCAATAAAGGTGACTTAGATTACGTAATTATAAGAAAGAAGTCTGTTTCAGCATTCTAAAATGCAGTGCAGTATCGGTTGACTTTAGTTTATTTTGAATGTCCGATTTGAAAGCAGATCTCCATTATTATATACTTACCCTCATGGATCTCCTAGGAAAGAGGTGCTGCTGTTAATGATCTTAATGACGATACTCTTGATAGAAAACTAAAACTGCGAGCAACCATTTCTTTTACATCATGTGATTTTGACAAATATTCACAAGCACTGAAAATAATTTCTGATGGATACTTGCAACTGCAGATTTCTCAGTTTAGAATACTGTACCTGGAAGCTTTTTCCAGCAATACTCTATTCTTCCACTTGATGGCAACATGAGGCTTTGCGCATGCTCCATGTCACTCATGAAGTGATGTAGTGGTGCTGGATGTAAATGCCACCACAGCATGCTGATGTCAGTTTCTTTCGTTCCACGCCTTTCAACGAGGAGCCAGTTCTCCACTTCAGAGAAAATCCAGTGTCTTAGAGAATGATGTGTCCTCTTAAAATAGGTTTCAAAGTATGGCATGACTATAAGAAAATGTTGTTGGTGCGTGAGGTCTGTCTCTGACTTCTGGACTCTGAAAAATAGTCCTAGTTAAGCAGTAAGTGTGAAGGCGATACAGGATCGAAAAGCGAAGTTGTACATCACCAAACATGGTAAGAAGTCGTGACCCTCGCATAAATCCGGCTCCAGCTGCCGACTCAGGCCTGCGAGAAGTCCATTCCCAGTCAAAGTGCTCCGGTAAGTCTAAAAGTGGGCAAAAAAAAGGTAAAGTGGAACTCAACCCCTTCCCACAACTGTGTATCTAAGGAGAAGATGCAAGGGAATCATGATACCGGTCGGCCCGTTCTGGGTCTCTAGTCGCTGATCAGATTACCTAACTAATCCCAGTGCACCATGAGTTTCAAGACCAACATTGATGCAGCAGCAGATCAAGGCCTTCCCAAAGACTACCGATTTTAAGCATGCCTTCAGACAGGAACCACAGTGGCCTCAAGTGTGGTTCCTGCCATCTGCCACCCTTACCATCCATTTAGGGTCCTATGACTACACCAGCTCCAAGACCTTTGCAGGACCGTTCCTTGTCATTGCCGGTACTGGAAGAGTATTTGGTGAAGATTCCGATGTTTGACCTTAAACCAACTTCAGTTCGATCTCGAAAGATGTAGTAGTATGAAGTTACCAAAGTTTTGCAAGTCGTCATACTGCCTGACTGTACCAATGCTCTACCAGTAAAGACGTAGCAGCAGAGGCTCCATTATCTTTTTCACTCTTACCCTGGACAAGATGCACCACCAGAGGGAGATGATGGTGATGAGGAGAATGTTGATCAGCCCCCTCATTACTACGATTTCTACATAGACTTACAAGAGGTCAGTGGGCTTAATACAACTTCTGATACAGGGTTGCACTCACCATTTCGGCCACCAATGGAAGATTGTGCACCATTTGCAGCAGTGATTCAGTGGGCAGCTGAAGTCCTGAAACTGCAGCTCCTTTTAGTTAAGACCAAGACTAATTTCCTTATGGAAATTGTGTAGATTACTCGTACCAACCACATCTGAGCCCTAACATTTCTTCAGCATGTCCTAACTTATAACCTTGATGGGCACTAAGTCAAAATCCTCTTCTTGCCTACTGGTAACTAGGCAGGTGGTTAGACCTCACAGGCCCACTTCTGGTACCCTGATTTTCTCACTAAACCCCAAAGAAGTGGTTCTGGCTTCAGTATGCAAGGTGAACTGCGATTCATTCCCCATAACGCCTCTGAACAGAGAGTCCAAGAGGTTGGAGACGTTTGGAAAAAGAAAATTCTCCTTGGCCAGTCTGGTATTAAGATCAATCAATTTAATCTGTCTTGTGATTCTCTAAATACATGCCTTCTGGGATATGCCCAGCGAGATTTTGCCAGTGGTCCCAAAAGATATTGGGGGCCTTTCTGGTTCAAAAAATTCATCAGGTCAAGCCTCGGGCATATACATGTTCATGCTGGTCTTGATGCTACTGATTGCCTGAACAGGACGGTTGGCATCAGTGTTGTGCTCCGACACCATGCATAGATGCCGTCCACTGTTTTTCCGGAGATGTGAAAAGCATCTGTCATGGATATGCTCTTTGATGGTGAAAAAGATGCTTCTGCTCTGGAGTGCTTTAAGAATCGCGGACATACGGAACACTCCCTGAATCTCTTGACTCCCCCCGAGCAGTTACCACATCAGTTCAGAAAATCCCTTGGCTACACCAGAGGGCTGGCATATAGACCGCAACAATTTCCCCTACGGCTGTGGCAGTAACCTGAGTCCTTTCAAGGCTGGGAATGTGGGTCTGGCAGGTAATGCGGAGCCAGGGAAGTGACTCAGTCCTCCCAGTCCCTTCCACTTTCTAGCAAGTGTAACTTCCTGGTCGACTCCTCCAGGAATACTATATATGACAAGAGCAGCCCTTATGCCTGTAGAAGCTGGGCATTCAGCTTATACTCAAAACAATGATTAGCATGGGATTGATTTATGCAAACCTTTGTACACTCTAGCCTTATGGATGCTTTTTATTAAACCAGAAAAGTATAGTAACTGCACATGTAGTATAGTAATTTATAAACCACATAGAAATTGTACAAATTTCATAACCAGGTGCATTAATCAAACAAGGTGCACTGTGTCCCAAGGATGAAAAAAGCATATAAGTGAACAGGTGACAATGTTATGCCCTCCTTAAGATCATGAACGACTCACCATGGGTTTATTCATGGAAATTTAAACTGGGCGACATCATCCTCTTTGATAAGATTTTCCACAGGATTGCTCTCTCCATCCTCCCAGATTCTGGGTCCTTGGGAAAGGCTTGCCTCATAGTATTGAGGACTTATTGACAGAGACTTAGGTAAAATATTTCCAAGCTATTTTGCCTAATGCTGGGGCTAAGCTCTTGGCCTGGTAGACAAGCATTCAAATCTGCTCATATCTATCCATCTTTGGCCCTACAGTTTTGCTGACAATACTCCTAAATTGATGGTAAGTTTACATGTTGTATCATGATTTTTTTTTAGTTAGCATTTCATAGTATAATACAGTACATATGAATCCGTTATTACAGAAATAAACCTCATGCTACCTGTACACCATGGCTTTAATTATATCCATCCCATAACGTATAACCCTTCCATCATTTCAGTAGGTAGCATTGCTGATGTGAGGAGGTACATGGGTATAAAGCATGTGTCCATGAGAGATGGTCTGTGGCCTGTACTGAAGACTGGGCGTAAGCTCCCAATGTAGGTGACCTGATGCTCTACGTGAGAATAACAATCTGAACTCTTATAAACCGGGGGGTGTGGGGGAGGGGGGTAGTACAGCGGTACACTGTTACTATATTGGCGTCGCATAATAAGGGCCAGCGGGTGAGGACATCTGGATTATGCTTCTGGGTGCGCGGTGCCAAGAAGGGGGCAAGAGCATCAGACTGGAAGTGATATATGGACCGCATGCACCGGGCTACTATCCCTGGCCCAGCAGGTGCCTAATCTTACATGTTGTATCATGATGACAGCTGTCCTAAATTTTAGACTCCTTCTAGATAATATTTACTATAACCCAGTGCTGGTGACTGTGAGCTTATGATTTGGGGCAGGTTGATATTAATATGGCTTTATTTAGCTATGAATAGGTATACTTTTTCAGACATTACTATATTTTACTTCATTTAAGCTTTTCTAGTTGGGCTTGACACCACTATCGAATTGTTAGAAACGTTGCAATGCTCTCCTAGCCCTGACTTATGTTATTGCAATATCCAGCTGTGGCAAATTTCTTGAAACTTATTTCTAAAGTGAATAAAAAATTTCCTAGCTGTCGTAATAGAAAGTTTCAATTCGATTAAAGACTCCGAGGCGAGGATTAAGCTATTATGTCTCAGCTTTATAGAATAGCTGCCATTTGAAGTCAAAGTAAAACAAACTACCATTCCCATGAAACATTGAGAATAACAACAGTTTGAAAACAATAAAGAGTCCATTAATAGAATGCCCCAACCAATCACAGGGCTCCAGGGTGCTGAGTCCTCTTTTACAGTCCATTCCCCGTCTTTTGTCGCTCGCGATCAGCCAGCAAGGACGCTTCACAAATCTTGTTTGTTAGTCGCCTGTAGAAAGCAAAGGGCATAGTTTAACCCTTTCGATGCTCATGACGAGCTCAGCTCGTCATGATGCACAGTTGAGCTGTGCTGATAACGAGCTGAGCTCGTCATGAATAAAGCCTAAGTGCAATTTCCAGCACAGGGGGGGAAAACACCTAGCAGCCAAGGTGTTAAGCAACAGCAATGGCTAAGGATTAGCCCTGTAGGAGAAAGAACCACAAGTACATTCGCAGATGAAATTTGACAGTCAGCGTGGACATAAGCAGGCTAAAGAATTTACTTACCCCAGTATGAGGGTGGGAAGGTTACAAAAGGACTTGTACCATGGTTGGGATAATCCTTGCCTCCGAGTCCTTAATAGAATTGAAACTTTCTATTACGATGGCTAGGAAATCTTTAATTTAATGTTAGGACCGGAGGTGAGGTTTATGCTTGTTTAAAGCTTGCTCACCACCAAGTGAGCCATGTCCATAACCATTTTGAAGAAAAAACGTTTAAAGGTAGAGTCTGAAGACCAGTCTGCTGCATTCAGAATATCTTCCAGACGAGCTCCCAGGGTAAATGCTTTAGAGGCCATTGCCCCTCTGGTAGAGTGAGCCCTGAAGGCACGTGAGTCTATGCCTGCTTCCTGCATCACCCATCTCACCCAGCGGGCAATAGTGAGGGAAGATACAGCTTTGTCTGGCTTCTTGAGCACAATGAGCAATTGGCGGAATTCCTCCGACATTTCCTCATATGCTTTGAGGCAAGAGACAACGCACAAATTAGGGGAATCCGGAAAAGCTGGATACGAAATAGATTGTGTCCCACTTTTAGTGAGTCTATCGATCGTGAAGGTAACTCCAGTATGTGACAATATCCTACCCGAGATGTCTAGGGCCCTGACGTTCGAGACCCGTCTAAAAGATACAAGGCAAAGAAGCATGGCCAACTTCGCAGAGAGCTCCTTCCCAGAGATGAGCCTATTTGGTTGCCAGGAAAGAAACAAGTTCAAGACCTGGTTAACATCCCAGAGCTGTGAATACCAGGGCTATGGAGTTAAAGAGAGGCGAATACCTCGGAAGAGGCAGCATACCAAGGGGTGTTCACCCACTGGAGAGCATCCTCCATGGTGTGACCCGTGGAAATGGCAGAACGAAAGGTATTAATGGTCCTATAAGCCAGGCCCTCTTCCGCTAGGGCAGCCAAAAAATTCAGGATGGAAGTCTGCTGCCACGGAATTGATATCCCGTAGCACACACCAAAGATACCACCTTCTCCAGGTGGAGCGGTAGCGCTTGACTGTACTGTCAGCCAGGCCTTAGAAATGAATTTCTCAGCCGCTCCAGAACGACCTGGGAGCGCCCATTGTCCCCTGTAATCCGCCACATCATCATGGCTAGGAGCTTGTGTAATGAGTGAGGGGGGATCCTGGATCCTTGTCCTGACTGAAGAGGAGAGTTGGAAAGCGGGGAAGAGGGATTGGAGAATCCTAAGAAAGTTCCAGAAGAACTGAAAACCAAACTTGCGAACTCCAAATTAAGCACCACACATGGCGAATGGGGGAAAGGCGTAGCCTGCTTCGTCCTGCAGGAACGCATCCCATCTTCTCTGCAAGAGGATCTGTTCTCCAACAAGAGGCAAGAAGCAAAGAGGTCTACTGAAAAAGGACCCCAAATGCACTGGAGGTCCGCAAATACCCCCAATGCAGCTTTCAGAGGCTCACATCGTGAAAGTGGCATGATTGGAAGTCTGCTACCTGGTTGTCTTACCTGGGAAGGTACTCCGCTGTTAGAGCGATCTGATGGTCCAGGCAGTACTGCCAGATGTTCACCGCCAGGTCAGAGAGCGCCCTTGACCGTGTGCCCCCTAGATTGTTGAAATATCGGACCGGCAAAACCTTGTCCATCTTGAGGACGACACAGGACCGGATCGAATCCTTAGTCCAGCACTGGGTCACAAACGAGCCCACTAAGAGATCCAGACAGTTGATATGTAACCGTTGTTCTTGTGGTGACCACACAACTCCTATGGTAAAGTCGCCACACCTCGCGCCCCAGCCGGACCTGCTGGCGTCTGATTCTATAACAATATCTGGCGCGGACACAAGATTGCTCGCCCATTCCAGGCTTCCATATTGGCTAGCCACCACTGGAGCTCCTCCTTGGTGTCCGTCGACCGGCTCACTTATTGTGAGTAAGATAGACCTCTGCGTATGTGCGTGACCTTGAGGCGCTGAAGGGCTCTGTAATGGAGCAGTCCTGGAAATATGTCCTGGATCGAGGCCGAGAGGAGACCCACTATACAGGCTAGCTGTCTGAGGGAGATCCGTGACTGAGATAGTTCTCTCCGAATCTCGTGACGGATCATCCTTCGAGATGGGGGACTGAGAGTAGACTCTACGGAGTGGGCTGTAACCAGGGTGGATTTGGCCACATTGATTACAAAGCCCAGGCTCTAAAGGAGGTAGACCGCAGTCTAAAGCTGACGAGAGAGCGTTTTAGGCACTGGGCCATCTTCAGGATGTCGCCCAGGTAGACGATGAGCCTCATTCCCGAAACTCGCAGGTGTTCTATTAACGGCCTGATGACCTTGGTGAAACACCAAGAGATGGAGGATAGGCTGAACGAGAGAGTGGTGAACTCGTACGTCCTGTTTTGCCAGAAAAATTGCAGGAACCCCCGGTGCGGAGGGAAAATGGGGCTCGCGAGATAGGCGTCATTGAGGTCGAGGCGTGCCATCTAGTCGCGGGCCTGAGGATATCACAAAGGAGATGGATTCTCCATCTTGAAGTGGCCATAAGCTAGCCACTCGTTGAATTTGTGTAAGTTGATGACAGGCCGCTGACCCCAGTTTGTCTTGTCCAATAGAAAGAGGTTGCTGATAAAGATTCTGGGATGAGGCAGGGTTTCTGGGACCGCCCCCTTGTCTAGTATAGACTGGACCTCCTGGTAGACTCAGGTGGCGTCTGTTGACGAAAAACAGAGTGGACGTGGAGTAACAGGTTACAAGGGTTCCCTGTGGAATTCTATGCAAAACCCTTGCACGGTTTGAAGGACCCAGGCCTCCCCGTAAAGGAAATCCAGGCCTGGCAAAAATGCGCCAGACGGCCCCCCACTTTTAAAAGAGAGAACATTCACTGGAAGAGTTGGAGGTGCCACCACCTCTGCTGCCTCGGTGTTTGCTGCGTCGTCCTCTGGTTGGGTAGAAATTCCCAAACCTGGCCTGGTCCGGATATTGACCTTGGTTAGAGCCATGTCCCCTGTGTTGGTTAGGGCGACCGGACGAGAGGCCCCTACCTCGTCCGGCCTCTCGGAAAACCCAAGGGTGAAACACCTTTTTAATCGAAGATCATCCTTTATCTTGGGACGTAAAGGTGTTCACAAACCTCCCTAGCTCTTTAATGAAGGGCTCCCTGGAGAGGATGCCCCGTGCGATTGGGCCTGCTTCCAAATCAGCCAGGTCACCCAGTTTGGGGTCTACCTTGATTAGCAGGGACCTGCGCCGCTCCGTAGATATAGAACAGTTGGCATTTCCGATGAAAACCACTACGAGCTGGGCGCAAGAGGAGATCAGGAACCCCGAAGACTTTGCCTCTTCCGCCATGACGAGGATTTTCGTGATCGGACCAAGGGCGTCTAGGAGCTTGTTTTGACAAGCGTGCCAAGACCAGTCAATACCCTTTTTAGGGTCTTTGACATATTCCTGGTGGAATGTAGCCATACATGGTCCAATGCTGGGGGTGGCAACTACTTTCCCCTCCAGAGAGGGGCGAGGGCACTCGGCCCGAAGGCAGTTGCGAGGATTGGCCTCCAGCGGCCGGCAGATCCGTCTGGCGACATACGGGGCAACCTTGTCTGAGGGGGCCCAGGCCGAGGATCTTGGATGGAAAATATTGTCTGGGTCTAATTTGTCTGCGCAGACACCTTGTGCATCGGAAGTGGGCGTGGGAGGGATGCCAGAGGCGCGACTGTCCAGGAGCATCGTCTGCGTCCCCTTGGTCACCACCCCAGGGGCAGTGGATGTCACTGGCGGGGCAGTACTTGCCAGAAATGCCTGCTTGAGGCAGTCGAAGGCATCTGCCTCCACCCCAGCGTCTCTAGCGTGTTTGGCAGGTAGAGGCTGCAGGTCAGCAGGGGGTTTGCCGGAGGGTGAAATGGCCAGTAAAGATTTGGCGGGCCGAGCCAGCTTGTCGCATCCTTGTTCAATTTTGTGGGTTAGACGATCCTCAAGGGGTGCCATGGCGTGCTCTACCGCCTTGTGGATAGATGCATCTACTGCATCGTAAAAATAGTCATCCCACTGGAGTGCAGTAAGTGGGTCCTCCTCCCACTGATCGTCCTGGTAGGTATCTCCTGGTAAGTATCCATAGGGCCCAGGCAGAGATAACCTTGTACCAGGTTAGTGGGTTAATGATGGAGAGAGGTAACCTCAGTATAAGGGGGGATGGGTGTCAGCCTGAAGTTTGGGCAGGCAGTGCTCGCAGTAAAGTGGGCTAAAAGTCCAGGACCCAACGGTCCTGGTGCAAGATTTGGAAGGGCAGCCTACCAAAATAGGGTCCCAGCAGGTCAACAGGGCTTGCAGTACTTACTCCTAGAGAGCGTAGTAAGACATAATGTAGTAGTAGTAGTAAAGCTTTATTTCGATATAGAAACATATCATAAAAGCAAAACATGACAGCATAAAAACAATAGTCGAAACAAAGCAATTTACAATTCATATTACCCTTAAAACATTCATATTTACATAAGAAAAACGTAAAATTTATAAAAATGAAAAGGGACACTCTACTGTATCATCAGTTTTTTAGCAGATCTTATGCGCCAAGCCCAGCCTAGGAATTTAGCCAAACAAATAGCAAAAAAGGGTCTTGTATCTGAGAGCAGTATTCTTATAGCTTCCAGATGTGAGCGAGTTCCCAGGCTCCTACAAAGAGGCTTCAACCACCTCCGTCTAGGGGCCATATAAACTTGACACTCAAATAGAAAGTGTGCAACAGATTCAATTTTTAGCTCGCAGAATGGGCAATGCGGTACAGTTTGCAATGGTGGTTTCCAGGTAGAGGTAAACTGACATAAAGGTAAGACCCCAACCCTGAATTTAAAATATAATGCCCTGTCATGTGAACTGTGAATCAAATCCAAGTATGGTTCTCTGGAGGGGATATCTTTAACCATCAAGAAATTGGCAACAGATTTTGGGTGATTTGATTTACCAAGTCTCTCATTATCCACCCAAGACCAGTAAGCCTTCTTCAGTTCTTGTTTGGGAGGTGCTGTTTTATTTTCCCACGCAGCTCCTAGACCGAGCTTGTACAATGCCCTCTTAACCTCTCTGAGCCAGGCGATCTTATGCCAGCCAGGTAAGGACAGTACATCTTTTAGGGCGTCTGCATAGCTGTGGAGCTCGGGGACGTTCCAGATTCTAGACCATAGTAGTAAGGGGCGTAATTTAGCTTGCTCGCAGATTGGGCGAGTACCTGCGTCAAGCAAGATGGGGATTGTGGGGGTGCTCTGGGGTAGCCTCATCAGATCTTTATGAAATTTATTTTCTAGGTGGGCCAAAGTATCCACTCTCTGGGTACCCCAAAGTTCTGCACCATACAGTGCTGCACTCACAACCCTACCCCTGTAAATATCAAGAAGTGCCACAATAGGTTTTATGGAGGAAGCACGCTGCTCTTTAAGTAAGCACTAACAACCCTCTTATGGGTTAGAAACACTTTTTGGTGATGGGCCTTCCAGCTCATACTATCACAAAGACGTATGCCTAGATAGTCAAATTCTCTGACCCGTTCTAATGTAACAGAGTCTAGAGTGGGGGGTTTAACAGATTTCTTAGGGGGGTTGAGGACAAGAAATTTGGTCTTGCCAATATTTATGGCCAGTCCCTTGGTGTCACAGAAGGCCTTAAAGCTGGAAAGTAGTGACTGTATGCCTGCAGGTGATTTCGAAATCAGGAGGGTGTCATCCGCAAACAGGAGCGTCGGGATTTTCCTTCCAGCCAGGGATGGTGCATCTGCAGGATGTTGAAGAAGGTGCTCCACCACTCCATTGACGTAAAGCGAAAACAGAGTGGGGGCAAGCACACACCCCTGGCGGACGCCCCTGTCTACTGGAATACACAGGGTTTTTTCGCCCTGGGCACCCCATCTGATTTGGGCAAAGTTTTTTTCATGAAATTTTATCAGCAAGGCCAACAAGTAGGGAGGTAGACCTAACTCGTCGAGGACCTTCCACAATAACGCTCTTGGAACCAGGTCGAAGGCTGTTTTTAAGTCTATGAAGACTAAGTATAAACTGCCCCCTCCTAGCACCACTACCTTCCAATAGAGCATTAAAAGGCGGAATGTCTGCTCGACGGTGCCTGTCCCTGATCTAAAACCCGCTTGGAAATCAGACAATATCTGATTTTCTTCCACCCACTCCAGAATCCTGCCCAATACCACTTTCCCCGCTACCTTTTGCGTTGAATCCAGCAAACTGATGGGGCGGTAATTAGCTGGGTCTTCCCTGCTACCTTTCTTGAAAATGGGGACTACTTCAGCCCCCCTCCAAGAGTCAGGAAAAGACCCCCCCAACATAACCTCATTAAGAAGAGCAGCAATTAATCTGCTCCAGAATGGGGGATTATTTTTTATCAGGTCGCCCGGGATCCCATCAGGGCCTGCCGCTTTGTTAGAAACAGTACACCTGATTGCCTTCTCTACTTCCAAGGTGGTAAATGGGACTTCATTTGGTGGGAGATCTGTGGAGCTGAGCCTTGGGAGCGGGTCTGGTTTCGGAGGCCCTGTATGAGCCGAATACAATTTCGAAAAGTGGGCAAACCAGGCAACACCAGGGATATTACAAGTCAGTAGATGATCAATGGGCTTGTCTCTCGATCTTAGCAAGTCCCAGAACCCCTTAGCATCTTTCCTTGTGCTCGCCTCCGTTAGGTGGCGCCAAAAAGTGAGCGTAGTAAGACATAATGATACAGACCCCCATGGCAGGAACCGCTGAATCAATCTGCCTAACGACAGAATACAGACCCAAGTATATGCAGGTGTTCAACAGGGGCGTTCAGATACCGGAAATGCTGCCTCATGGCAGTAATGGCAGACCCGGTGGGCGGGTGTTTAGCAGGCAAACAAGGCTCCCCACATCTGTTTATGCATTTGAAATGGGTTTCTGTGCGATTGTTCTCTCTGAAATAACCCCCATTCTCTGTCCTGATTCTTCATAAATCGGTCCATGTATCACTGAGATAATCACACTGATGGCACAAGCAACGGTTAACAAGCATTTGCAATGGAATAGGTCTCGCTTTTACGCGCATTTGAGCTATTGGCATTGTAAGTGACAATGTCTTTTACGTGTTGGTTTTCAAAACAGATAAATAAAAGGCATTGTCATTTACAATGCCAACAGCTTAAACTCTCACAAATGCGAGACATAGTGCACTGAAAATGCTTGTTCCAGATGTAAAGATGAAAAGGACAAGGATGACCCCAGACTCTTCCCACCCTTCATCCTCCCATTAGAACCTTTTCTTGAAAGACTAGGGAAAAACAGACAACGCAGGGGATAGATACTCGACCAACAGAATACAAACTCGCTGCACAAGCAAACTATATATGGTGAACCTCAAGACTTTCAAATCAAACTGGACCGCACTCACAGAGTAGGCCCCAGGAGGGTGACCCTGGACCCACTGGCGGACATTTTGACCTGTGTACATGATTACCAGCTAAAGAACGCATACTCTGTGAAGCCAGGAACAATGCAGCCCTCCAATACAGAGGTCAAAAACCCACACCATGTCAAGATTTGGCAGCCTCCACCTTAATCAAATGCTAGTCATTTCACCCGATCACAACACACTTAACGCCTTAACTGCTTTGAACGTTCCGCGCAAGTGCGGAACGTTTTAATAAACTGGCGGGGCCGCGTCGGCCAACAGACGTGCACAGCACTACCGAGGTAGTGCTTTCGACGGCTGTTGGCCAACACCCGCAGTGAACGGGTTAAGATAAGCTAGGATCAAATACTTCTGGGGACACCCCTTTCGGCTGATCTTCCATTTCAAAGGGGAGTTCTTGCGGATCCGCTCCTTCTCAGCGGCTTATAAGCTTCCTATACATCGAGGAACCCACATTGGAAAGGCCGCAGCAGAGCAGTTCAAGCCTCAGACGTCGAAGTGGCCATTAATAGACCACCATTAAGGTGCCTAGCCCATCGTCGCGCCCTGATTCGGACACAATGGGCATGGAGCGGCAGCATGTCCCGACATCCCTAACTGGAGCATCTTCGGAGTAAGCATGGAGAAACTGAAGAGAGAACCAGCGATTAGTTGCTGACCCCCTTGCTCGTCACCGGAACTGCTTCAAACATGAACATGGGGCTGTGTGTGGGGGGACGGGGAGACGCCGGCCATCGGTACCCATACCTTTTCTCCTAGGACCCATAAGGTCCGCACATTGAACAGTTAGATGATATTTTATCATATTCATATAGTTGTTATGTTGGGGTTTTTCTTATTTTTCTTGGTGGGTTTCCTCCCCCTTCTCTGTGCTTTTTTAGTCTTGCACATATGCGCAAGTCCTCTGCTAGCCCCGGTCCCCACACACAAGTTCTCATCCATTCAGAAGAATTTTCAACGCACTCCGATGCCCCGCCTCCATAGCGCATTTAGATCCCAGCATGTATACTCATGGGCATTAAAATACAAGCCCTGAATGTAAAAGGGCTCAATAACCCTACCAAGTGAAGGGCCATTCTGTCCTATCTAGAGAATTCAAAAGCCCATATATGTTTAATTCAGGAGACCCATCTTTTACATAGCGATACCCGTAGATTACGCTCCAGGGCCTTCCCACAGCAATACTTTTCTTCCCTTCCCACCGAGAGGGCTGGAGTAACCATCCTTACATCCTCCAATTTCAAATGGGTGGAAGGGGCAAAGGTATCCGAGCTTAAGGGGAGACTCTTGGCTCTCCCCATAGCTATAGGTACGCACACGTTTACGTTAGCCACTATTTACGCTCCTAATGAGGGTCAGCAGACATTCCTCCGCATGGAGGTCGCAGACCTTATGACCTCTCCAGACAGGCAGATTCTTATAGGGAGTGACATGAACACAGTGTTCAATAGCTAATTGGACCACTCAGATCAGAGGCAGGGACTTTCGGGGGCTTTGTCTGAAAGCGGGCAACAGCGGCTACAGGAACTGGGGTTAGTTGACATCTGGCACTACTTCCACCCCTGCACAACCGATTAAACCTTTTATTCCCACGCCTACAAGACCTATGCCAGGTTAGATTATTTTATAGGTTCCCGGTCCCTTATTCCTCTGGCGCAGGACTCCACTATCGAACCTTGCGTGCTCCCTGACCATGCAGCATTGACTATAACACTGACATTCCCCCCACACCCCGGCCATCATATTCCTGGCAGCAACGATACACACTCCTCCATCGCCCTTAGGTCATAGCATGCTTAACTACGACATTAGTAACCACTCTACGCTTTCCCCCGCACCACTCTACGCTTTCCCCCGCACCACTCTACGCTTTCCCCCCTGCACCACTCTACGCTTTCCCCCTGCACCACTCTACGCTTTCCCCCTGCACCACTCTACGCTTTCCCCCTGCACCACTCTACGCTTTCCCCCTGCACCACTCTACGCTTTCCCCCTGCACCACTCTACGCTTTCCCCCTGCACCACTCTACACTTTCCCCCTGCACCACTCTACGCTTTCCCCCTGCACCACTCTACGTTTTCCCCCTGCACCACTCTACGTTTTCCCCCTGCACCACTCTACGCTTTTCCCCTGCACCATTCTACGCTTTTCCCCTGCACCATTCTACGCTGTGACACTGCACTCTATAGCCCGCTACCCTATGCCAGTACACTTTACATCACCATACTAAAAAAAATTGTGCACTCTCTACGTTTTCCCCCTGCACCACTCTACGTTTTCCCCCTGCACCACTCTACGCTTTCCCCCTGCACCACTCTACGCTTTCCCCCTGCACCACTCTACGCTTTCCCCCTGCACCACTCTACGCTTTCCCCTGCACCACTCTACGCTTTCCCCCTGCACCACTCTACGCTTTCCCCCTGCACCACTCTACGCTTTCCCCCTGCACCACTCTACGCTTTTCCCCTGCACCACTCTACGCTTTTCCCCTGCACCACTCTACACTTTTCCCCTGCACCACTCTACGCTTTTCCCCTGCACCACTCTACACCCCATTACCCTATGCCAGTACACTTTACATCACCATACTAAAAAAAATAGTGCACTCTCTACTTTACTCCACTACACTATAGGCCACTCTCTACTGCCCTCTGATACCACACTGCACTCTGATACTCAACTCTGACTCTCTACTCCACTCTATTCCACTCCACAACACACTACTCTGTGCCACTTTACAACACGACTTCACTCTACGACGCTCTGCGTCACTCCCACTATGCGACTCAATACTACTTTACGCTACTGTATTCTATGACACACTACTCCACTCTGACACTTTGCCATTCCACTCTACTGCACTTGACTCTGCAACATTTGATGCCACTTCACTCTCCTACACCACACCACTCTACACCACTCTACTCTATAATACTCTGCGCAACACCCTCTGTCACACAGTGCTACTCATCTCTGCCACACCTCACTCCACGCCCCTCAACTCTATGCCAATCAACCCCACTCCATAGCATTCCACAGTACTCCACACCACTCTTCTTTACCCCACTAACTATAAGTAAGATTGGGCCCTTTTACAGCCCCCACTATTTCCACCACATGCGTAGTACCCCAGGGCTCATCTTTGTCACCTTTGCTTTTTAATTTGTACCTGCGCCCACTACTGTACTCCCTAAGAAATGCTAAAGTCACCATCTTTAACTATGCGGACGATCTACAACTCATCTTCCCTTTGAACACCAAGGACTCGGTGGAGGAATTTCATAACAGCAGCTGGCCAGACTCTCTGGGACCGATGCCCCCCCCCCCCCCCCCAAGCAGGAGATCAAGAGCCTGGGGGTATGGCTGGAGCAGGACCTATCGTTTAAAACCCACGCCAAAAAGACTGCTGGCGTGTGCTTTGGCCTGCTCCGGTCAGCCCAGAAGATTCTGCCCTTGCTCCCAGTGGCCACTCGAAGGCTTCTCATCCAGGGACTTATCATCTCGCGGCTGGATTTCAGCAATGCGCTATTCCTGGGCGCACCTGAATCTACCCTGAACAGACTGCAGCAAGTGCAGAACGCGGCTGCTAGGCTTTTGACGGGTCTCCCTAGGCGTCAATCTGCTCGCCCGGCGTTGAGGGCACTGCACTGGCTCCCTGTGAGGGACAGGGTGAAATTCAAGTCACTTTGCATCGCCCACAAAGTTCTGCACGGGGTAGGTCCACCTATTCTGGAGGAGATGGTCCAGCCCTACAAGGCCTCTCGTTCCCTTCGCTCTGACCACCAACATCTCCTTCAGGTTGGCAGGGTGAAAAAAGCTAGAACTGGTGGCAGAAGGTTCTCAATTAATGTGGCCTCCTTGTGGAACTCATTGCCCCTACAACTGCGCTCCGAAGCTAGTCTTCTCAGGTTCCGTAAACTTTTAAAAACGTTCTTGTTCTCCGTTTAATCCCTGCTTTCTTTTAGTAATGTTATGTTCTGATAAGCGCTGGGATGCCTATTGGTAACCAGGCGCTATACAAAACTCGGAATAATAATAATAATAATAATAATACACACATTCAGGGCTGGATGAGCCGTAACCATCTGAAACTTAACCCAGGCAAGACTGAACTGGTCTTGCCTGGGCAAAGTGAACTAACCTGGAGCCCAGGCTTTTGGCCTTCTAGCATGGGGGCCCCACCCACGATATCGTCCTCAGTCAAAAGCTTGGGAGTAATAATTAGTGAGGATCTTTCTTTGAAAAGACAGGTAGGCACTGTAGTGTCGTCCAGTTTCTTTCAACTTAAAAAAAGTAAGGAAAATAGCTTGCTTTCTTACACAGGCCGCTCTTATCCAGGTCATAATTGCCCTTGTCTTATCTCGACTGGATTTTTCTAACAGTCTCTACTTGGGGCTCCAAGCGGGAGAGTTAAAACGACTTCAGTTGGCCCAGAATCAAGCCGCCAGACTTATTCTGGGACTCTCAAAATGGCAATCTATCAGACCTGGTTTGAAACAACTACACTGGCTGCCTGTTGCACAGCGAATTGCATTTAAAACTGGGTGTATTATTTTTAAATCCTTACAAAACTCAGGCCTGAAGTTTATAAAAGAACTGTTCTCTAGATATAATCCATCTTTAAATCTCCGCTCTGCTCAAAAATCTTTACTGATTGTGCCATCTTACAAAAGGAAGCGCCTCGGTGGCAGCTGTTTTGACCATCTTGCAGCCACCTTTTGGAACTCGCTTCCCTTACAATTGAAACTGAGTGGAGACCTTTTTAGCTTCAGACATTCTCTTAAAACCTGGCTGTTCTCGCAGGCCTATTGCTGAGCTGTATCTTACTTTTAACTGTTGTGTTGTGCTCCCTTCCTACAGCGCCATGAAGCCCCTGGGCGTAAGAGCGCTTAATAAATACATATTAACATAACATAACATAACATAACATAACATACAGCAGCTATGCTTATGTACAACATGGCTACTACATATTGGCAAAACTAATAGCTCCTGCATAGGCAAGACCTATTGGTGCTGCTAATGCTTGTTACTATAGCATCATCATATCTGCATATTCCAGTGCCTTTATTTGTAGATAAGCTTAAAGAGATCCCGAACAGTTTGCTTCTTTCCGGTAGTCAGTGAATGAGCATTTTCCTTCACTGCTACATTTCAGATCCCTTGAGTGCTGATCCATATTTAAAAGAAAGTCAGATTTAAGTCCATATTGGCTTGCTGTTAATAGATGTCATTAATATTCAGTGCTATTTGTGATTGAATTTTTACGAACAGTAAAACGGTGTAGTGTAAAATTGTGAGCAGGTAACTCCCAGCTGTCTTGCGCAGAAGACAGAATCCGGCTGTATTCTGGGTGGTGCTTATTCTTTATTAAATTTCAGTTCTCTAATTTGATTGATTTTCATTCTTTTGAGCTGTGGTGCCAGAGCCTCAAATAGCCAGCACCCCAATGCTTAACAAAGCATAGCAGTGCTGCGTAACACAAATAATACAATAAATGATTCCTTTTTTGCCATTAGGTGTAGTGTAACCTCTTTAGCTGTCATTTAAGAAGATGTTAAACCAATAAATAGAGGTACGTGACACTGTAGCCTTTCAGTGACTTACAGTTCTACGAAAAATATTGTAGCAACTGGACCATAATCTGTTCTACTTATTCAGTGCCTATTACAGTCCTTGCATTTGTTTTCTACCATGTTAATTCAAATAAATGCTCTGCCTTTGATCTCTAAAGTAAAACCAGTGCATGGTGCTCTGAACGCATTGCTAACTGGATACCAGGACCCAGATATAATTGTACTTTCTTGAATACAAAATCATTAAGTTCGGATAATAAGGTTATCCATTTAATCTTAAAGCATTGTAGTACTACTCCATTGTCAGATGTTCAACCTAGAATCTCTGGTATCTGGTACCTAAAGGGCCTTTGCTGGCCTACTCTTTCTCAGCAAGCCTCTTGTAGGGAGTTAGAAATTATCGTCATCAGCGCAAATGAACAAAATAAAGGGCATGTGAGAGTTGCCCTTCCAGCCACTCAGTGGAACCGAGGCAGCCTTGCTGATTATTTCTGATCACCTGTTGACAGCCTTTGATATTGTTGTCTGCTCCCTTTTTCTAAAATGATAAGCTGCTGAGGGTATGTGTTGAATGTTTGGAATTCAAATGGTCCTGATCTAGTTACTCAAAAATGATCTGAAGTATTAACGTCAGACCATGGTAGAGTCCTCGCCGTCACCATTTCTCTTTGCCACTTATATTAGCTCTTTTCTTAACATCGTTCTTATTAGAGGCTTAATGTATCATAATTATGTAGACAACTCTTAGATCTTAGTTTATTTGTATGGGTCTGAAGATTGACTTCAGATTGGACTACACAGATTCATTACTTATGTACCTCCCCAAAAATACTGATTCAGAAATTACAGGTGGCATAAAACACAGGTTTGAGTTGCAATACGTGTAAGGCAGTACAATAACCTTTCATAAACCAGACACAGATTTTTGGGTCTGATTTAGAGTTTGGCGCATAAGTTGCTCAGTCACCATGTGATGCAAATCTTGTCCATCTTAATACAAGTGCCATAGGATTTGTTCCAAAGCACATGTAGTAAGGTGTACAAGATACCTTTTGAGCTTGTAACTGAGTAGCCAATCTGCAAACTCTAAATCAGGCCCTTTGTTAGCTGTGCATGGCACTCAAGGTCCGCTTACTGTGTATTTGCATTCTCCAGCACTGTATGTATTTATACGTGCTCAACAGCGTCAATCTGAAAAAATACAAAATCTGCAGACAAACAAGGTGCAGTCTTTAACCCGCACATTCTCGGCTGGGAGCAATCAAGTTGTGTAGACTGTTCTCATGTGGGGATACACTTTCAAATGCTTTCCCAGTTGTAATCCTTTCCCCCGAATTGTATACATAATATCTACCTACCACTGTTAACCCCTTCGGTGCTTGGGGGGCCCCCGGCTGTCATACGTCACAGTGGGCGTGTGCGGAGGACGGTCAGGGGCCGTGCAAATCCCGCCCTCTCATTAATTCTCCTGCGGGAGAATTATCGCTGCGTGGAAGGGGTTAAAGCTGCCTCCACCCAATCAGTACTAAGTTCAGCAGCGCCTAGAGACTTGCTACGTGTAGTGCCCTACATATACGCCCTCAGCTCAACGCAATCAGGAGTGTCAAAAGCCGTTTACGGGTGCAGAACACTGAACCCGCCGAGCCTCTGTTATCCATTTTGGGTAGAATATGCTGTTACCAGTTAAGAGCGGTGTCGGACTGATAAACTAACATATGATTTATAGAGGTCCATGCATGAGTATATGAGATGGTCAAGTGGTAGAAAAAGAATGGCTGCCATGTTTGTGGTTATCTCTGCAAAGGGCATGTGGACCGAATGATCTTCAAACAATCTAAAAAGGCTTTTCGGTTCATTTAAGTTCTAGAGTGACTCATAAAGGATTAATAAACTAGATGTTATGAAGACGTGTCTCACGGCGCCTCTTATTATTAAGCTTTGGCTCCCGAGGATGGTGTCCCTGGGGTCTTGTTTAAGCTTAGGGAGAGAGGCTGCACACCACGACCCCCTTTCTTTTTCACGGTGCCCCCGGCCGGCATTTTTTTTTAAATGCGGTCCAGCAGATACACAGCTTTTTAAAAAAAAGTTATATATATTTTGGCCCTGCCTCTTTATATTATTTTTTTACAATTAAACTCAGCACGGGGCACTAAGTGCCCGAGTCCTGTAATGGCTGCCTGCAACACTTTTCTTCATGTTGCAATCATCCAATCAGAGCACTCACTCCCGCGGGAGCTCATTGGCCCAAGGGTAAAAGCCCTGTATGGCAATCAGAACGCTCTCTTTTAAAATTGGGTTTAAGGGACTCTTTTGATTGTCCCTCAAATCCATCCATCCAGATATACTAATATTTTTTTATCCTTAATGTCTCAAAAACTACTGAATAGATTTACATAAAATCGAACAAAGGACACTCTCTGGACCAAGCACTAGTTTCCTGCCAAATTTGGTGTATTTCCGTTCAGGGGTTTTTGCGGTAGCGCTGTTAAAAAAAAAAAAAAAAAAAAAAAAAAAAATGCATATATTAAAAGGCATGGGAGTTTTGTGTTTTGGAAACGTACCATTTTTCTCTCCCCCTGCTTGAAGGATCACCCAAAACGTTCAATAAACAAACTATGCAAAATAAAAGGTTACTTTTCGGAAACGTTTCATGAAGATTTGTCCAACAGGGCCAACGTTAATAGCATAACAAAAAAGTAATTGATATTGGAAATGCTGACCTAAGTAAACTACCCTATGGCAGTTGCCAATGAGTAAAATATTTTAAAAACACACACTCTTACTTTCAGTGGCTATGAACGTGACCCAATAACACATTATTTAGACCATCTGTATTAAGAAATGAGCATGCTCTCATCTATTAGTACAGGTCAGATTCCAATTTATTAATATAGTAGAGTTAAATTGACAAGAAAAATTCTGTATACTACTTCACAGACTGCACATTACTATAACTTTACACATTGTAATAACCGTCATAGATGGTCAAGAGTATAATTTTACCTTATTATACAAATTCACACTCCGCATTGGTAATAAATAGCACATTGCTTCCATCTTCCATTTCGGGGCCATGTTGCAAAAGTTGGGTCCGTAAACTCTTTAAATAAAACGCCAATTCCGTTTTTGCATGGCCAAAGAGCTGTGCCCAGTGGGATTCGGCTGTTGCAGTGGATTGGTCACATGCAGGGCCTGATCCATCTTATGTGTGTAGTATATGATAACAAATAAAACCGAAATTCGCACTAAAAACAATTTTGAAGGGAACTTTTGGTTAGCTTTACTCATATCACCTTTCCTTATGTAAAAAAAAATCGAATTCACTAAGGAAAAAATACAGCTAAAATGCAGTTATGTTTACTGAACAAAACGTATAAGTAACTACATTTTGCCACTTTAGTATTTAATAAAATAACTATAAAAAGATTTTACATTTATTTAAAACATGTCTTTATAAAAGTATTGGGTTTCGAGGACTTGCTTTGCAGGTAGGTCACTTCTCTGTTTTGGTAAATGGCAAATAAGAATACATTTGAAGCATGGATTGTGTCTTAAAGCACCAGTCGGTGGTATAGTTTCTGAAACATGAAATAAATTGCAGTTGTGCAAATAACGTAATCTCGGTTTGCCCCAATTTCGTCAACTGAAAATCTTACAAGTCAATCTAAATTATGTGAACTACTTTGGCTAAAGATGCTATACAATAAGCCATATTAATTGTAAAATATGTAAAATGTGTGACAGTTTATGCACAAACACACAACATGCAGCAAACCCTTAGTGTGCTTTTCTCCAAGTTCAACGAAATGCAATTAAATTGATGCATGTTTATATTTTTTAAGGACCAAAGTAATGAGGACAAGCACGCAGATGATTTTATAGTAAGTTTGAATTCAATATTTTACCTCCCTCCAGTTACCAAGAACATTGGAACTACTCTGTTCTGTCTTCGGAACATACTCACTTTCCGTTAGTTTACGGCACACATTTCTTGCTTCTTTGCTTGATCTAACATGTCTCTTTCCCTCATAACTTTCCTTTTACTTGTGTATTTTATGTCACAAGCCTTTTCGCCATTCATCTGCTCCATTAGAAAATATTCTGTTCAACTTTTATGTGCTCATGTTTTTACGTAGTTTGTTGTCAACCTTTTAATGTGAACTACTTACTTTGAGTTCCGTACATGACTTTCAGTCAGAATTGTGATTTTCCTTAACCACTGGTACATCATGCAATTGTGCAGCAAAACGTATGTGTATTCACTTTCAAAGTGTGTACCAAATTGCGCAGAAGACTGAAACTGTATTTGAGAATCCACACAGGAAATTCATTCGCTCAAGTCAGACATGCTAAAGTCATGAAAGGCAAAAAAACACATAAGTAAACTGCTGCTCTATCATGCTTGTTTATGGGGCATGTCAAGGTTAATAGTTGAATTGGAAGCAGGGGACAGTGAGTAAGTTCATGTCTTGTGGTTTATTATTGTCAAGAACACAACTAGACTCTAATCCTTTACTTTTTCTGTGACAATTAAAATCACACACTCGCTGTACCCCACCAAGGCTTTGCATTTTTTCATCCCTGTGATTTTTTAAAAGCTCTGTGAACAATTCTCCATGCTGGCTGTTCAATGTACCAGAAACGTGGTCAATCTACATGTCCAGCAGGTTCTGTGCAGCATCACAAGATTGACATATTCTCTAGCTGAGACACTTTTCAAATCTTTTTATTCCTTTCTAGGACCCAGGGGAATTATCAAAGAGCCCTGGTAAATGTTGGAAATTAGTAACTTTATGAAAGAAACAAAATATGTGCAAGCGTTATTGATTACTGCAATTTCTCTCTCTTTCTTTCTTTATCTTTGATGATCAGAGGACATTTAATAGCTTGAAGTGAGTGTTAGTCAAATCAAGTCAAAAGCAACGAATTCATCAGAAATCATAAAAGCGAACATTATAAAAAAGACTCCAGTAAACAGTTCTCATCATCATAAAATCATTCTATAAAATCATTTTTCCCTACATTGTAAAACCTACATAAGTTGGCATGGAATAGCAAATTGGAAGAGATGGAAACATTTGCAGGTACAGGAATGTAGGGCGACATTGTTTAACATTTTAATTGCAACATCTATTAAATATAAAGTTTTCTCAATATCCTATGAAATTTGCAAAAAACGGGAATACATAGTGCTTTGAGAAGAAATTTTGTCACATGGGCTTTTGGGTACGTTTTTAGACCAGGCATTTATAGTCGGCGGGGGGGGGGGGGGGGGGGGGGGGGGGGAGGGAGGGAACAAGATGGTGAAAGGAATCCTTTCTGAAACGGTTCAATAATAAAATGTTGTGGATTGAGGACAAACTTTAAATATGGTTGCAACAAAAAGGTAAGCAGTGTAAAAATTATTCCTAAGAACACAAGATTTAGGAAGTTCAACCAACAACCTTGCTTCCTCGAGCAGCATGAGGCACATTTTATTGAAATCTTTCCTTGTCACAGACTGCAATGTTTTGAGCCACTTAAAAATTCTGGGTGCCCCAAATCATAGCAGATCCATTTGACATTATTCACCAAGGTATTCGAGAAAAAGATGTCAATTCAATGCAGTCCTCATGCTCTTTATGGTTAAAAATAGTATCAGCACTGGTCCACACTTTATCCCATAAACTGATGGATCCGCTAAAGATAGCATCCCCAATTCTCAGTAGTAAACTTGGGATAGACCGCTCTGGGGAACTGCCAATAAAGTTCTAAAAAATACTTTCCCACAATTTGAAGGGGATTAGTATCACAAAAACGCCATAACTCCACCCCCTACAATGCTGTAGATACACACTTGGTTTAATATAGTGCTGATATTGAATTGACCAGCTTTTTACAGAGTTTATTTGCAAAGTTAGACAAAGAAGTGGTTGAGTTTACAAATGTAACTTCCTAGTATTAATTGCCACCTTCCAAGACCTGCTGTTTGAGAAAAGAGTATTTAGTCAAATCGTTCCAAGCAAAAGTAATTCCGGCCTGAGATTTAAAAGGTTTCTTTTGGCCAATTGGGTGTTCCCCAACATCAAGCTCATACCTAATAAAAAAGAAATCTAAGGATTTTTTGTTGCGAATAAAGCTTTGCATTACCATTGATCACAAAAGATATGCACATAAAATGTGTGGTATGGACTCCACTTTACAAGTACATAACCTACTTACCTTCCCAATTTGTGGAGCTTTTCACGTGGGAAGGAAACTGTGGGAAATGTGCCCTTTCTGCAGTGTCAACCCGAATTATTTTGCTTCTTTGCTGCACTTTATCCCTGCTAACCAGTGGTAAACATCTGCACTCCTCCTTCTAACATGTTAAAAGTTATATACTCCTGATTGGCATATTGAACTTACCAATAAGTCCCTAATTTATGGCACAGTTTACTCCGGCTTGTACATTAAATGTTACCAGTGGGCAGCAGCACTCATTGTGCCACCTACTGCAGTTACAATGCAGGCCTGCCAACAGTAGGCTGACTTTGCAGGCTTTATCTTCAAATTTGACAGGCCTCAAACTTTCTTTTAAATATCAATGTCAACCCTGAGGTAGGGATGTATGTCGTTACAACGCATACTTTTACAACGCATACTTTTACAACGCATACCTTTACAACGCATTTTTTACACCGCAACATCCATTAAAACGCATTCCATTACAACGCATGCCATTACAACGAATTCTTTGAAACTACCTTTACAATGCATTCCACTACAACGCATACTACATTTAGAACGCATACCATTACAACGCATACAATTACATTGCATGTATGGTAAGTATTGGATAGTGTGGGGTAAAAATTACTATTCTAACTCCAGGGGGTGCAGCAGTAGGGTAAGTGTTGAATAGTGTAGGGGTAAAAATTACTATTCTAACTCCAAGGGGTGCAACAGTCGGGTAATAATTGGATAGTGTAGGTGTACAAATTACTATTCTAACTCCAGGGGATGCAACAGTAGGGTAAGTGTTGGAAAGTGTGGGTATGCGTTGTAATGGTATGCGTTGTAATGGTATGCGTTGTAATGACTGGGTTGTAATGACATACGTCTTAGTGGTATGTGTTGTAGTCGTATGCCTTGTAGTGACATGCGTTGTAATGGTTGCGTTGTAATGGTATGCGTTGTAATGGATGTTGCGTTGTAAAAGTTTTGTTGTAAAGGTAGTGCGTTGTAGAAGTTGCGTTGTAAGTGTTGTTTCCCCTGAGGTAGGTCCTATTGCCCAAATAGTGTAGTCCATGGTATTTAACACTAGGACATGCCATAACACCTTATAATTGCTAATTTAGGATTAGTAACAACTAAATAAATTGTTCAAGGACTCTTTAATAGTTTGGCAAAATACAATTTAATGGTAGTCGAATTTTGTCCACCTAATACAGAAAGAATACTATAGAAAAGTTACCTTTTGCCTACCTAAAGCTTCTGGTGACCTTTCTGTAAGGATTCGACTGTCACCTGGCAGCTTGTTGGGTCCCCTGTGGTGAGGTGTGAACCTAGGACAGGAACAATGGGCCTTGGGTAGGGGAGGTTTTGTCCTCCCCTTGACAAGATGGCCTGGGGCCTTTGTCCAGACCCTTCGTGCACTTCAAAGGGGCCTCCCCTGTCAGAGGCAGATGTAGCTCACACCTAGGCCTGCCTTCCCTTTTTTCTTTCTAGTCAGCCAGCCACCTATCCCAGTGTCAAATCCTGCTTGAAGGTCACATCTTGCTTGACAGGTTGTGTTTTTTTTACATATAACATTTGCGGAGGCCTTCTCAGTAGGAAACAGAATGCTAAAACACTTTGTGTCTCCAATGTCTGGTTGCTGAAAGCTCAGCGAGCCACGGCCCGTGCAGGGTGGGGCGGGAGGGCCTGGTTGGGGGCATTTCGACGGTAAATGACAAGGGAAAATTAATTCATTATTTAATTTTCCCTCTGCATTGTCTCTCGAAATCCCCCCCTTACCCTTCCCCACCGCTGTTACCTGCACGGACCACTATGATTTCACCAGACTCCTGTCTGACTTTATAGGGGAGGTTACAGGGATTTTAGTGTTAATTGTAGGGGACACTATGAATACCATAGTACACTCCCCAGCCATCCCTAAGAGCTCAATATAGTGTGGGCAAAGACTTCGACCATCTTGAACTCTTGTACCTGCGTACCTCCGGTGAGATTATGCCCAGCGCCTGGGACCCTTGGCCCTCCCGCTACCTGGCGGTACACCTCCAAGGAACTCCTGACCCCGGATGCCAAAACAGCTGTGTCTCCTCCTCCCCACCACGATCCATTAATGGACCCATCACCTGTTGACACTACCACTTATCTTTCAACACAACCTATGAAAGACCCTGCCCACAAGACCAAGAACACCCCACAGCCACTCCATTGTAGCCTACTCAATGCCCGCTCACACTGAAAACATGCCACGGAAATCTGGGACACCATCACCACCCTCTCCATGGATGTTGCCTTCATCACTGAAACGTGGTTCAACCCCTCCTCGAACCCTGATATCACCACTGCCTCGCCTAAAGGGCTACAAGAAAAACATTGAGACCATGCCAGCAAAGAATGTGGAGGCATAACCTGTGGGAAGTGTAGGCTATTTTCGGAAGACCCCCACAAACCGTCCCTATATTGCCTCTACCCTGACCATAAACCCAGGGAATGCAAGTATTGCTGCACTTTTTCAGCTAAAACCCTCAAAGACCGGGAGGGTAGGGTGCTACTCTGGATTCAGAAGAGGAAGGCTGCTTCAGACTCGAAGTCTCAACCTGAGGAAAAGGCCCATTCTTCCTTAAGGAAAAGAAAGAAGGGCAGTCCCGCCTCACATCATGGCTGGTAGGTACTAAGTCCCAGACAAATCTGAACAATAACACAAGAAACCTCGGACAGAGGTTTCAAAGCCTTCTTCCACTCCTGCGTCTGCTTCTCTGACTCCTCTCAGAGACCAATCTTCTTGACCTTCGACGGCATCATCGTTGAAGATTGCACTCTCCTCAAGAAAACATGAGGTTCCTACACCATCAACGCTTCGTCTGCTACGCCGACGACGGTGAAGACATCAATTGCAGTAACAGCCGGAGTTTTGACGACGTCGTCAATGAGGCCTTCACGGTCGACGAGAATTTTACCATTGACCACCATTCCGTCGACAACTCCAATGACGATAGCCCCGCAGACGAAGGCCGTCCACGCACTGTTGACTGTGCCACAAACAATTGCAATGGCAGTTGCACTGTCATTGAACCCGTCGTTGGGACCACTGACGGAGGGAAAAAATCAGTCTCCTTCAGCCCAGGCATATTCAGGATTTCTCCAAGATATCCCCTTTAACTTCTTCCCACCTTTTGCACTTCCAAGAGTCAGATGAAGAAAGTATGTTTGGCCCTGCATACAGACAATCACAGTTAAGGGTCAAGTTAAAGATTCTGATGATGAGGACATTGATTATAATGATCCATCCTATTACCTGGCAGGGGAATTTTCTTTCGCAGCAAGAGATACGCCTGTCACGCAGAGGCCAGATTCCTTCCGAAAACGTTACCCTTATGATGATAGGGAGGAGGAGCATGATCATTTTAGGGAATCATCAATGAATGTTCCAGTGTCTCTGGTATTTGTTCCCCGTCATATGATTGACGACGATAACAGGTGTTTTCCAGACACAAGTACTCCTCAGAGGCCCGCTATTTTTCCGGGCCAAAGCACTCTCCAATCCACCAGGGAAAAGACCCTGGTTCCTCCTAAAGTCATCACACAGGATGCTCAGACAGAGTAAGGGGAAATACAAACGGACATCGACGCCAATGATGAATGGGATGACTACATAGGCCCATGCCACCATCTCATATCCCTCCTGCTGCGGATTCCCCTCCTGGAGATATTGGGGGGTTTATGATCTTCGAGAGCATGCCTCCAAATATTTTACCTGAAAGAAACACGTAGTAATAGATTGCTTACCTTAGAGTTTCCCCCAGGCGTCAGACTGGATCTGGAAAGTTTTTGTCAGCAGTACCCCTGCGCATCGGAAGGTGGCGTTGTGCGGCTCTACGTCCGTCGTTGGCATTGTATTCGCCGAGATGACTTCACAGCAGCTACTTAGATGCCGCCCTTTCGCACTGACGTCAGTTCTTTATTTTTTCGTGCCAGCAAGCGCAGAGCCGGAGAAGGTGGTACCCCAATTACTTTTTGACAGAGTTTTTTCGAGGCTTTTTGTCTCTCATTTTCGAGTCGATCGACTCCTGGTGCAGTAGGGATGCCCAGCTTCAAGTCCTGCGGGGACGGTCATCGAATGATTTCGGTGACGGACCCGCAACGTGTGTGTCTTTACTGCCTGGAGAGCGGCCATGACCCCATGTTGCGCTCCGACTGCCGGACCATGCCGCCGAAGACTTTGCGGGAGCGGTCCCGAAAGTTGGTAGAAGTCCGGCTGTCGGCACCGTGCTTCTCAAGGTCCTGGTCCTGTTGGAGGTCAAGGGTCCAGATTGCGGACCCTCCACCATTGTTTTTCAGGATCGAAGTCTTCGCACTCTGGGTCTATAGACGGAGCATTCAAAGAAGTCGAAGAAGCGCCATCGCTCTCCGATTTCCCCTTGCCTGTCGCACGGCACGGCTGACGGTGCGGGTGGGGCCTCCACCGTGGCTCTGGTGGAGACTACGCAGTCGGCCCCGGCCTACCTGCCCTTTCCGGGTCCGTCGGTGACTCCGGCCCTGCTGCAGGAATTTATGAAAGCCATGGCTCGCCTCTTTGGGCGGTCGGGCTCTGCTGGTGCACCTTCGGGCCCTGCCGGTCCTACTGGGGGTCCTAGCTCTTTACTACCAATGGCTCAGGCATCGTTGTCTGCTCCGGCGCCACAAGACCCCCATGAATCCCGGCTCGGATCCCGGTCCATGCCGGTTGGCCTTGTGACACCTCTACCGACGTCGACCCCGCCGGCACCACCTCTGATTTCGCCCACCCCACCGGACAACATCACCCCTGGTTTCAGCCCCAATGTGGATACGGCGCTGGACCTGCGTCCCTCGATTCCGACGCTGATGGGGGATTTCTATCCCTATGTCCATCCTCCTTTTTTTCGGCCTGTTCATCATCCTACGGAGGAAGGGGAGGGCTGAGAGGGGTCTGAGGACCCTCTCACAGCACAATGTGAGCTTGACCAGGACTGGGCAGAGGAACTGGGGGATGCCAGTGGTTTTGATACCTCTCCTGACCTTGGCATGTTAACTCGTCTTACTAAGGCTACGGAGGAGGGTGCAAGCTATGCAGTGGTGTTGCGTAGGGCGGCCGAGGCCCTCCGCCTCGAGCTCCCCACAGAGGCCATCAGGACTAACCTCCTGACAGAAGTGCTTCAACCGGCAACTACCTCCGTTGAGCCAATGCTGCCTTTTAACTATGCACTTTCGGACGTTCTTTTGGGCACCTGGTCCAGGCCCAACACAGGGGCTCCTGTGGATAGAAACGTAGCCCAATGCCATCGCCCGGCCCCGGGCGACCCCCTTTTCCTTTCCCAACACCCCACTCCTGAGAGCTTGGTTTTCCAAGCCTCTGCGTCCCAGAGCGCATTCCCTACCGCACCACTGGACAGGGAATCCAAGAAAATGGAGCAGTTCGGTAAGAAGATTTTTTCTTCCGCCAGTCCAGGGCTGCCGTCAGGGAACACTGCATGCCTCTTGGGCCATTATTCCCCCTCTGTGTGGGATACAGTGGCTTGTGTGCTCCCGCAATGGCCACAGGAGGCCCAGACAGTACTCTCTCAAGCTATTGCTGAAGGGAGGGATGCAGCCAAGTTCACTATCTGTTGTGGCCTTGACATCGCTGACTCGCTGCGCAGAGCAATATCCACGACCGTGGCATTCCTTCACCACGCCTGGCTTAGGACCACTGTTTCTTCTGGGGATGTCCAGAACACTCTGATAAACATGCACTTTGATGGCATTCGCCTTTTTGGCAACAAAGCAAATAGTGAGTTGGAGCACTTTAAGGACTCGTCGGCTATGGCCACATCCTTGGGCCTTTCTCCTTCTGCTTTTCTCTCCTTTCGTGGCCACGAAGGGGCCCCCGACACGTTCGCTTCAGATCAACAGGCCAGCGCAGCAACAGTCCCAGTGCGGCTGCGGACGTGGGACCCACTGAGGCGGGTCAACGGCCAGCGGGTAGGTCAGTCCACCTCCACCTCCACTCCAGCCACCACTGCTTCCAAACCTTCCTACTCTGTTTTTTCAGGCCCATCAAACGCCAGTGGGCGGCAGGATTCGCCGTCACCTCCCCCACTGGCGCACCATCACTTTGGCAGGCGGGTTTTACAAATAATCCGAAGGGGCTACTCCCTCCTCTTCGAGACTACCCCTCCAGCCATGCCATCCTAGTACCACTGCATGTTGGGGGATCACTTGGCACTTCTTCAACAGGAAGTTGCGGCCCTCTTGGCCCACAGGGCCATTGAGCGCCAGAAGTAGGACGTGATTGTTATTCCCAATACTTTCTGGTGCCCAAGAAGGACAAGGGCCTGTGTCCAATCTTGGACCTCAATGATGTCAATCGCTTCGTCTGGAAGGAGAAGTTCAACATTCTAACTCCGGCTCAGGTCTGCCCTCGACACTGGAGACTGGATGGTAGCGTTGAACCTGCAGGACGCATGCTTCCACTTTTCCGTCCTACCGGCCCACCGGCGTTTCCTGCGGTTTACGGTAGGCCACGAGCACTTTCAGTTTACTGTGCTCCCTTTTGGCCTTACCAGCGCCCCTCGGATGTTCACGAAAGTGATGGCGGTGGTCGCAGCTCATCAGCGCAGATCAAAGTGGGCTTGCCCCAGACAGTCGTCTCCCACCTCCAGACAACTGGCGACCTCCTACATTTGCTGGGGTTCTCCATCAATGTGCCGAAGTCGCACCCGATTCCCTCTCAAAAGCTCCTCTTCATCGGAGCGGTTCTGGACGCGGCACAGGTTAGGGTCTATTCTCCCGAACAGCGAGTCCTGGACATTCGGGCTATGATTCCGATCTTTTAGCCCTTGTCCAGGATTTTGGTCCGAATGACCCTGAGGCTGCTGGGCCTCATAGCCTCCTGCATCCTGCTGAACAATCATGCCTGGTGGCATATGCGGGCTCTGCAGTGGGACCTGAATTTCCAGTGGGGCAGCATCAGGGAAACCTGTCTGATTTACGTCCAGATCTCGGAGGGCACTGCACAGCAATTGCAGTGGTGGTGCATGAACCGTCATTGGTCAATGGCAGATCCCTCTCCCTTCCCCAACCGGAGCACACAGTGGTGACGGATACGTCCCATCATTCAACTGTGGGGAGAGCCTTGGTTAGATATATTCGCCACCGAAGAGAATGCACAATGTCAGCAGTTCTGCACATTTAAATTTCCAAGGCAGCACTCACTAGGCGATGCTTTTCTTCGTGAGTGGAGTTGCGGCCTGTTATCTCTGTACTCCTTTCCGCCTATACCACTTCTGCCCAGAGTGCTTAGGAAGATCAGGCTCGACCGAGCCTAAGTTATTCTTGTGGCTCTGGAATGGGCTCAAAGAGTTTGGTATCCCGAGCTACTCAGTATGACCATCGATCTCCCTGTCCATCTGCCTCCTCGGCAGGATCTCCTGTCGCAGTAGCTAGGGACTGTCTTCCACCAGAACCTGTCGAGTCTCCACCTCTTTGCATGGAGATTGAGCGGCGGCAGTTGATTCCTTTCGACTTGCCTCCTGAAGACTGTGATGTCTTTCAGGTAGCCAGGTGTCCCTCCACTAAGTTGGTATATGCCTGCAGGTGGAACCGGTTTGTGGCATGGTGCACAGCAAAGGCTGTAATCCCCTTTCTGCCCCTCTTTCAGAAGTCCTTCTGTTCCTTCTTTCTTTGGCCCAGCAGGGTTCTGCTCTGGGCACTATCAAGGGCTACCTTTCTGCTAGTTCAGCCTTTCTTAGGCTTCCTAATCAGCCATCTCTTTTCAAGTCCTCTGTTGTAAATAGATTCCTCAAAGGCATCTTTTCCCTCATAGTCCCTTCGTAATCCCACAGTGTGACTTGGACCCTGTTCTCATATATTTAAAGTGCGCTTCCTTTGAGCCTCTTCACAACTGTCCTCTTCGTCTGTTAACTTTGAATACTGCTTTTGTGGTTGCCATTACCTCTGCCAGGAGAGTGAGTGAGCTCCAGGCCCTTTCCAGCAAACCTCCTTTACTGTCTGTCCAACCAGGCAAGGTTGTGCTCAGAACACGCCCATCCTTTCTGCCAAAAGTTGTCACTGCCTTTCACATCAAGCAGACCATCACTTTGCACACCTTCTTTCCGCCTCCGCATCCTTCCAGAGAGGAAGAGAGGCTCCACCGTCTGTACCCAAAACGTGCACTCTCATTTTACCTGAATCGCACACAATGGTTCCGAGTGTATGACCAGCTCTCTGTTGGCTACTTAGGCGCCAAGAAAGGTCGGGCCGTACAAAAGCCGACTATCTCCCGATGGGACTTCTTGTATAATAAAGCATGTTATTCTCTGGCTAAAAAAGAGCCTCCGGTGGGGCTGTGGCCCATTCCACCAGGGTGACTGCTACCACTACGGCATCCCGCTCCTGCCCTGGTCCACCGCAGCTGTTGCTGTTTGTTGTGGAGGGCGGACCAGTGGAGCGAGACACGCCCCCAGTTAGAAATCTATCAAAGGACCCAGCCTAGGGCTGCGCGGCTGAAGTATTGCGAGTCGTGTGCATTGCTGGCTGCGCCAAGCGCTGTGTGCAATTTTTAAATTCACTCCTTAGTTGTTTTGAAACTTATTTTACCTTCAGTTCCTGCTCTCCTCTTCGCGCTCGCCTTCCGCTCCTGCCCTGGTCCACCGCAGCTGTTGCTGTTTGTTGTGGAGGGCGGACCAGTGGAGCGAGACACGTCCCCTCTGCCATGGCTCTTTCAGCCACATCTCCCTCAGTCCCTCGGGAGTATAAAAACAGGCACTCAACCTCGTGCGCCGCGGGCGCGTCGGCGGCGCACCAAAGGCAAGCCCGTCTGCGCCGGTCTGCGCACAGCCAGGCCCAGGGCACACGGACCATTGTCAATTCGCCAGCTACTCTCTTGAAATGTTAAAATTATTGAGACCTCCCACGCGAACTCTGCCCTCCCTTTGCCCCTACCACTTATGGCCGAATCATGAAAAACGTTATCTCTGCGCCCTTTACAAACATTAGGTCCTCTGTTGTCCCTAGCCTAGACCTCCCCGCAGCCACCAACACTGACACTGTTGGTAACAAGCAAACTCCCCTCCACTTCACTTACCTTAACACGCGCTCTTAAGTGAAACATCAACTGGACATCTTTCTGCTGCTTACGTCGGACAAACCAGATGTCCTCCTTCTCACTGAAATGTGGCTTACTCAGGATTCCCTGCCTGACATTCTAGCTGCTCTCCCGTCCCATTATTACATCCTATTGGCTATCCGAGCACCAGGGAAGGCGGGAGGAGGAGTCGCTGCCATTATCAACCAAAACCTCAAATGTATCACCTTGACCCCCTTGCACTCCCTGAAGTAGAGAACTTGGTTTTACAATTTAACACGGAGATTGGCTCCTTGGTGTTAGTCCTTATTTATCGTCCCCCCTAGTCAATACCTATAACATTAAGTGACCAAATGGCCACGCTGGTTATCAACCACGATAAGGTGCCCCTGGCTGGGAACCTTAACTACTGGTTTAATGACACCTCAGGGGGCCCACAGGCTGTTGAGTTATCTGAACTCCTATCTAACTTAAATTTACCAACATGTACACAATCCCACCCATGAAAAGGGACACATCTTGGCTCATATTTGGACACACAATGTCTCTCTATCCACCCCTGTTATCACGCCATGCATTTGGTCAGATCACCACCTGATAAATGTCACTGTCCCACCTAAGACCCGGAAAAAATACCCCCCCTTAGAAGGGGGCGAAACTAGGAAGTGGAACTCTTTAAACAAATCTAAGTTTATTGAAACCTTGGAGAACTCTGCTCCTACCCTCTGCGGCGATGTTAACATCATGGTGGATAAAAGTCACAGAATGGCTATCATCAGCTAGTAACATCCATGCCCCCATTGTTAAATTCTCTCGCGGTCGCCATCTTGAGGCGCACAAATGGTTCTCCACTGACTTTAATTACAAAAACTTGAATTGCGTAAAGCTGAGAGGAAATGGAGATCAAACTATTCAAATGATGATAGGAAACTTTTTGTAAATGCCCGTAGAGACTACAAGACAGCCATCTTAACCACTAAATCCGCTTATTTCTCCTCTAAACTTCTCAACGCTAACAATAAATCTAAAGACATTTTTAAAATTGTTAATGACTTATGTAATGACACCAGAACCTCCCCGATACAGACCCCCACTCAAGAACTCTGCAACTCTTTAAATCATTGTTTTCTTGACAAAATCTCTACTATTAAAAACAGTCTCCCCAACACTTTCAACTGGGAACCGCTGGAAGACCCTTCCAAAAATCAAAGGGTCTTAAACTCTTTTCAACCCATATGCACCAAAACCTTATCTGTACTCATGCCCGTGTCAAGTCTGGTTCTCCTGCTGATTATTGCCCCTCGCATGTTTCTAAAGAGATATTTACCATCTTCTCTCCGTGCGTGCTCCCCCTTTTAAATGAGTCACTTTCCCAAGGCAAGGTTCCCATGGCTTTTAAGGACGCCACAGTAATCCCTCTTATAAAAAATCCAGGGGCAGATCCCAGTAACCCTGTGAACTACCGCCCACCTTTCCCTCCTTCCTTTTCTTGCAAAAATCCTGGAGGCCCATGTAGCTATCTGCCTGTCTAATTTCCTTGAACCTAACCAAGCCGGGACATTCCACGAAGGCTGTGATTTTGGCGGTACTGGATACTCTCAGAGCTAATGCAGACAGGGGTGACCATCAAGCTCTGGTACTCTTGGATTTGTCGTCCCTGTTCGACATGGTCGATCACTCCATCCTGTCAAACCGTGTCGAGCAAGCCGGCCTGGGGGCCCCGTTTGGGAATGGATTAAATCCTTCCTCGCCGACCGCACTCAGGCAGTCAGGCTGGGAGAGTTTTCTGCCCCCAAACTTTCCTCCACATGCGGAGTCCCACAGGGCTCCTCATTGTCCCCACTGCTTTTCAATCTTTATATAAGACCTTTGATTCATTCACTAAAAAACAGAAACGTCACTGTATTTAACTATGCTGATGATCTTCAGATTATCTTCTCCCTCAGCTCTCCTAATGCCGTAAGCGAGTTTCAATCTACCATGCTTCATATCCAGCGTTGGACGGATATGAACCATCTGAAACTCAACCCTGGCAAAACAGAGCTGGTTCTGCCTGGGAACAGCAAGTACAATTGGAGCCCGAAATTTTGGCCGCTCGAACTTGGTCCCCCCCCCCCCTTCTTCCTCCGTGAAAAGCCTGGGTGTCAATATCGATGCTGACCTCTCGCTTCGCGGACACGTTGGCTCCGTGATCTTTTCTACTGTCTATCAAATGCAGAAAATAAGGAAAATAGCTCACCTGTTAACCCATTTTGCTCTAATTCAGGTGGTGATTGCACTTATTCTCTCACAGCTTGATTTCTCTAATTCGATCTAGCTCGGCCTACCCATTGGTTTGCAAAAAAGGCTTCAATTGGTTCAAAACCAGGCAGCCAGATTGATATACAAACAGCCTAAGTGGTCGCCAGTCAGACCTCACCTGGCACAACTTCAATGGCTTCTGATAGCTCATCGAGTATCCTTCAAGACGGGTTGCCTAGCCTTTAAAGCCTTTCACGGAAACAGCCCTAGATTCATTAGTCACATACTTACCAAATATACCCCCCCGGCGTAGCCTCCTTTCAGCCCACCATCTTCTGCTTAACACCCCGTCTTTCAGACTGAAACATCAGGGAGGGTGTAGTTTCTCTCATCTTGCTCCAAGATTTTGGAACTCCCTTCCTCTAGCTTTGGTAAGTTGCAACAATCTCCAATGCTTTAGGAAATATTTGAAGACATGGCTATTTGAGCAAGCGTAAGCCTAGTATCCTGACCGCATCTGACTTCAGTAATCAGCGCAATGAAACCCTCGAGTGTACGTGCGCTTAATAAATTCTTACTAACATAACATAACATTGGGACATGGTGTTCCCTCACAAGACATCTGTCAGGCATCTACGTCGGCCTTGTTGCACACTTGTACTAAGCACTATTGCCAGGACAGCCAAGTCTGGAGAGACATTTTTTGGGGCCGTTCTGTTCTCCGGGTTTTCCTTGTATAATCTTGGTTCGCAGACCCACCACCGGGGTGGGTATTGCTCCGGTATCTATTCTAAGGTAAGGAATCTTTCACTACTTGTTCTTTTCAGATGAACAAGTTACTTAATTTCAGTAACGATATATCTGAAAGAAAAATTCATTAGTGATAGATTCCTTACCGCCCCACCCATCCTCCCCGTTCTGCGAACTGATTTCTAGGGTTAAGGTCATCCCTTTTAGGGCCCTAGTTTCAATGCACCAGTGGTCAGTATCTTACATGGCTCTGCGTTCCTGGCACGGAAAGTAGTGTACAGAACAGACATCAGCGCATATGAGCGGCGTCTAAGTACCTGCTGTGACGTCATCTTGGCCACCACCATGCCAATGACGGACGTGGAGCCGCACAACGCCACTTTCTGATGCGCAGGGGTGCGGCTGACAAACTTTCTGCATCCAGTCTGACGCCCTGGGGTAAGGAATCGATCACTAACTAATGTGTTCGAGGAATGTGGGCTGCTGAATTCATATCTTGTGATCCCAAAGAAGGTTCTAGAACCCAAGAAGGTAATCGACCCGAAGGGCGTTGAACCGAAAAAGGCTGTACAGCCTAAAGGCGTCGACCGGAAGAAGGCCGTCGAGCCAAAGGGCGCCGAACCAAAGAAGGCTGTCGAGCCAAAAGTCGCCGAACCTAAAAAGGCCGTCGAGCCAAAGAAAGCCACCGAGCCGAAGGGCGCCGACCCGAAGAAGGCCGTCGACCCAAAAAAGCCTGCCGTGCCGAAGGTCGCCGAACCGAAGAAGGTCGCCGACGTAAAGGGTGCCGTACCGAAGCCTGTGGCCCAGTCGGAGAAGGCTATCGAACCAAGTGCTCCAAAAAGGCTGGTCGATCCGAAAAAAGCCATCGACTCGGACAGTCACCCGAAAAAACTTGTCGAGCACAAGAAGCCCGTCAAACCGAAAAACCCGGTCGATCTGAAATCAATAGTCAACCCGAAAAAGGGTCCGAACCAAGAAAAAGCAATAAGGCACCGAAAGTCGTCGAACCAGAAAGGGTTATTGACCCAGAGGCAATAGTCGATCCAAAACAGACTCAGAAGTCAAAGACACAGCCACGGACAGTAGAAGAAGAACTCTTCCATCCAGATCCAGGCAAAATGTATATTAATCTTGAGACTGGTAGAGTCCCAATCGTACATATAAAGAAGAGACCACTGGACACGGACTCTCATTCCCCCATTCCTTTAAAGAAGGACTTTGGGACTTCTCCCTCTAGACCCTTGATTCCTTTCTATCCCACTATGCCTACTACGGCCTTTGCTCCTTACTCTCTTTCTCACTATGGGGACAATGAGGGGAACACAGGGGAGGATCCTCAGCTTGATTATGATTTTCCAGAGGATCCTAACCCCCAAGATGAACCATGGGGAGAGTCAACTGACCCATATGACACGCATCCCATCCCTGACGTATCCTCATACCCAACAAAGCCGTCACCTACTGACGACACTATTGTCTTCAACCAACTAATAGATAGGGCAGCGCAGTACCACAACGTAGACATGCACAATGACCCTATAGACGAAGACTTCTTGTTTGACACATTACCTACTTCAGAGAAAAACTTCAGAACACTTCCTATGCTAAAGGGGGTATTAAAACACACGCCTGACATATTCAAAGATACAGCCAGAGCACGCGTAATCAATCCCAGGATTGAAAAGAAATATAGAGCAGTCCCTACAGACCCTACCTATATCAAATGTGAATGTAAATGTATAGGCATTTATATAGCGCACTACTTACCCGGAGGGTCCCAAGGCGCTTCGACCGCTGCGAAACCCTTCCTGGCTTCCCTGAGAAATGGTCCCTTAATGGGTATCTCCAGGGTGGGACCAGGCATCCCCAGCGGTCTGGTGGGGCCGTTAGTGAAGATGAGGCAAGCTAATGCCCAGAGTTGCCGAGTGTGATCGCTGATCAGAGTGGGCACCGAGGCGAGAGAATTATCGAGTCCGCTGACCCTGGTCCAGAAACCTGCCGCGCCGGGAATCGAACCCTGGTCCCGGGCCGTCCTCTGCTCTCGGGTCTGCCGCCTCTAACCAGTGAGCCACACTACTTCAGAGGCCAGTTACAATTAGACTCACTGGTAGTGGCTAATGCACGCAAAAGGGCCAACTCTCAGACAACAGGAGAGGCTCCTCCTCCTGATAAAGAGTCCAAAATACTAGAGGCCTCGGGTAAAAGGGTAGCATCACAGGCCTCCAATTCATGGAGAATTGCAAATACACAAGCTCTGCTAGCTCGTTACGACAGAGCACATTATGACCAGCTTGAAAGCTTAATGCAACACCTGCCTGAGCCTTTCAAAGCCTAAGCTAATGACCTCATACAGGAGGGGAAATTTATTACAAACGCCTCCATTAAATGTGTGCTTGACGCAGCTGACACTGCAGCCAGGTCTATTAACACTGGCGTTTTACTAAGACGACACGCATGGCTTTGCATTTCATGCTTTAAGAACGAGGTGCAGTCCACCATTCTTAACCAACCAGTCAACCAAGACTTCCTTTTTGGCCCTGCAGTCGACACCATTTTGGACAAAATGAAGGACACAGAAACTGCAAAATCAATGGGTGCATTGCAGGTTCAGCGACACAGAGGTTCCTTTCGACGCTCCTCATACAGAGCAGCTACACGGGGCAATACTTCACAGACCTCATCTACATACAAAGGCAACACCCAAGGTTCCTTTAACAGCAAAAACACCAGAGCCTCCACTGCCACAAAACAGTGACTTCATCACGCTACCTCTAGACCACCTAACAACGGTCGGAGGCAGACTCCAACAATTCCTACCTGTCTGGAACGCAATTACCACGGACAGGTGGGTGAGACAAATTATCCAGTATAGTTATTGCCTACAACGCACTTCTACCCCACCAAACATACCACCCAGACAATGTCCTATGTCTAAAGAGCACATCACCCTGCTACAACAAGAGGTGAAATGCATGCTGGAAAAGGGGGCCATAGAGCCAGTCCCTTTCCAACACCAAGGGACAGGAGTATACTCCCTATACTTCCTTATTCCCAAGAAGGACGGTTCCCTTAGACCAATATTGGACCTCAGACCCCTAAATCAATACATACTGTCGGAGCACTTCCATATGATCACACTACAGCAAGTGCTCCCGTTGCTACAGCAAGGAGACTTCCTAGCAACATTGGACCTCGAGGACGCGTATTTTCACATACCCATCCATCCAGCTCACAGAAAAAATCTCAGGTTCTGTAGTAGGGGATCTCTGTGTATAGTCATAATCTAGTGAATAGTCCCGCCCATGTGCGTGGACCCCGGCAATCAAAAATAATCTCTTAAGTTGTCAAATCATGCAGACCCTGCAAGACACTTAAGAGAGAATTTAAAGACAAATAATGCAGCCTATATCCACAGGCTACACTGTCCAGTACTTCAACTAGAAATTCCACCAAACAACACCACACATAACCCAGCCTGTAGTTTCTACCATAGAGAAACTTGCCTCCACCAGTAAAAGACTCTGGAATGATAGAGACGAAGGCATGGACAGACAAGCCCCATAGGCTGCCATTATGTGGCTTAAATAGGATACTGTGCCTTTAAGAGAACTTTCCAGAACTTTCTCCTAGTATTCCAGAATGCATAGCAGGTCCCTCTTACTTTCAGTTCTTTTTTCCAGCTCCTGCTAACAGGACCCTGGCATTGAGCTCTCCCTTGTTTCAAGGGTTTATTGGATTTTTGTCACTTTTGTGTATAAAAGTGTTTGAGTTTAGCTTTCTTGGTGCTTTTCTTCTCTCCTGTGTGTTGGTTCAGGCGTTTTAGGGCTCTAAAATGCCTGGTCTTTTTGACAAGTGCCCAGCATGTGGAAGGAAGAAGGCCAAGAGTGATCCACACGACGTCTGCATCGTCTGTCTCTCTGAAGAACATGTCCCTGAAGACTGTGACATCTGCCAGCAGTTTTCAGCAAGGACCTTGAGGGACAGGCTGAAGATTAGGCTTTCAGGCCTTGAAGAGAGACGTCTGCAGGCTGCAGGTGGGTCTGGGCAGGCTGGGAAGGTTCCCTCTGCCTCTGCTGAGGCCTCTGGGGGGGGCTCCCCAGAGGCAGGAAGACCAGTAAACGGTCCCGGTATCCGTCGGCGTCGATTGCATCGACGACGACGTCGAGAGGGATGACGACGGTGTGTTCCCCGTCTCCCCGGGGCTCCCGGTCGAGGCGTCGTGCCGACTCGACGTCGAAGGGCTTGGAGAGGCCGCCGTCGAAGCCACCATCGACGGCATCGTCGTCCTCATCGTCTGAGTCGACCTATCCACGTCAGAGACGAAGCGACAAGCATTGGCGCTCGCCGTCGAGGCGACACCGCCGATCGCCGTCGAGACAACGGTCGACGTCGAGAGGCTCCTCGACGTCGAGGACCTCAAGAAGGAGGAATCGACGCTCGTCGTCGAGAATGGAACGTTCGACGTCGCGGAGGCGGCGTACGGCGTCACGAAGGAGGCGTACGGCGTCACGAAGGAAGAGGTCGACGTCGCGGAGGCGGCGTACGGCGTCACGAAGGAAGAGGTCGACGTCGCTGAGGCGGCGTTCGACGCCGGAAAAGCGACGCTCAGCGTCGAGAAAGAAGAGATCGGCGTCTAGGAGTCGCTCCACCTCTCCTAAACCGCGCAAGAGGGATTCTGGCCCCAGAACTCAGACTGGATCTAGTGGAGGATGCAAGAGGAAGCGATCACCTTCTGAAGGGGCTGGGGCTGGATCGCAGCCCCCTTCGCCTAAGGGGTCACCGGGCTAGGTGTACTCGGTGGTATACACACCATCTCGGCCTAGGTCGCCACCTCCGCCTGTACCTAAGGAGGACCCTCCCACCAACCCTCCACTTCCGCCAGGCAGACCACTACCACCGCTTCCACAGCATGGGCCTGCCCCTCGGTCGGTGATACCTCCGGTCCCCCCGCCGAGGTCCACGTCGTTACCTCCCCTGCCTACACCTCCTAAGGGGACACCGAAACCTAGACCCCAGGAGGAACCAAGGAAGACTCCCCCACGGAAACCTGTGGAGCGGCCACGGGCTGGCAGATCTCGCTCTCGCTCTAGGAGGAAGGAGCGATCGCGCCACAGATTGTCCACGCGTTCGAGACACCGCCATAGGAGGCACAGATCTCGCTCTCACACAAGGTCCTCAGGGACCAGGGACTACTCTCCGACCTTGTCGGGGTCACCGGACACGTGGGTGTCTCCAATTTATGACCTGGTGGCATTCCATGATGTCCTTTTAAGGGGCGCTGTAAAGTTGGGCATATCCTTGACGGTGCCTACACCTAAGACTTCAGTCATTTTCGAGACGTTGCATCAGAAACACCTGTCTCGTCCACTGCTACCTCTGGTGCCGGGCCTGGAGGAACCGGCCATGGCCCTTTTCCTCACCCCTGCGGTGACGAAGGCGGCTCCATCGAGATTGCTGAAAAAGTACCGGGCTCCCGATTCGGACCCGGCCTTTCTAAGGGGCGGAACCTCCTCCGGATTCTGTGATTGTGACGGCGGCCCGCAAACAACATGCCACCACCCCGTCATCCACGGTTCCCCCGGATAAGGAGTCTAGATGGATGGATTCAGCAGGGAGGAAAGTATGTGGAACATCGGCGACCTCTATGAAGGCTGCGAGTGCCACGGCGTTGTTGGGACGCTACGACCGCGCCCTCTGGGACTCCCTCCAGCAGTTTGCGGAACACTTACCTCGCGAGAAGCGGGAGCACTTCCAGGAAGTGCTGAATGAAGGGATGCTGGTGGCGAACCATATTATCAGCGCTGCAGCAGACTCCTCCCTGTTAGCGGCACATGGTTTTTGCCATGGAGTTAACCAGCGACGTCACGCCTGGCTCCGTCTTACGTCCCTGAAACCGGACGCACAGCAGAGGGTAGCCAACCTGCCATTCTCTGGCGAGACCCTCTTCGGGAAACATGCGAATGACGAGATGGCCCGCATGAAGGCGGAGGCTGAAACGCTCACGGCTGTGGGTCTGGAGAAGCCTAAAGACACGAAGAAATCGTACCGCCCATTCCAACGGCAGTTCGGTGTGCAAGGCAGAGGACGTGGCCAAGCTTCGGGACAGTCGCAACAACAGTTCCGTAAGCCGTTCCAGAAACGCCAGAAGGGCAGAGGAGGCCAGCGGTCGGCTCTGGCGACCAAGGGCCAGGGCGGGTCTAGGCCCTAGGAACCTACTTCCCCCGGATCTGTTACCCACTCCGGTAGGGGGAAGCATTCAATTTTTTCTGGCAGAGTGGAGAAAAATTACTCGGGACAAGTGGGTGCTGAATATTGTTTGCAATGGATACAGTCTTCGGTTGACAAGCCCGCCTCCAGCGATTCCACCGGTCAGCTCGCAGTTTCAGCTGCGCGAGCTTCAGGCGGAAGTGGATATCCTGTTAAGGAAAAGGGCGATAGAAGACGTACCTCTGTCCCAGAGAGGAAGAGGTCTGTACTCCCGGTTCTTCCTGGTTCACAAGAAGGACAAGAACGAGTTCAGGCCCATTCTGGACTTGCGACAGGCAAACAATTGGATTCGCAGGGAAAAGTTTTGCATGCTGTCGTTGCATCAGATTTATCCTCAGTTGCAACAGGGAGACTGGCTATGTGCTATAGACCTACAGGATGCTTACTTCCTGCTTAGTTCCTGCGGTTCCAAGTCGGCGCCAATCATCAATACACAGTACTCCCATTCGGACTAAAGTCTGCGCCGAGAACATTCTCGAAGTGCATGGCTGTGGTATCAGCACACCTACGGAAAAACAAGGTGTTTGTCTACCCGTACCTGGGCGATTGGTTGATCATGGCATCCTCCTTCTCGGAAGCGCGAGCACACTTCCAGAAGACGTGCGTTCTCTTGAACAAGCTGGGGTTGCACATCAACATGTCCAAGTCTGTCCCGACTCCGGTCCAATGCATACAGTACTTGGGAGCCTCCATCAATACGCTGTCAGCAAGCGTGTCTCCTTCGGAAGAGCGACGATTATCTCTCCTTCGGAAGGCTCAGGCTCTTATGACAACTCCATCTACAACAGTGAGGACGGTGTCTTCTCTACTGGGATCGATGGCCTCTTGTATCTTCCTGATGCCACACGCACGGCTGCACATGAGACCGCTGCAGGAGTGCTTGGAAGATCAGAGGAAAGGATCTTGGGACGACAAGATACGACTGTCGCTGCATGCTCTTCAGTCTCTGAAGTGGTGGTGTTCAGCGGAGAATCTCCTCAGAGGGGTTCCCTTTCACAAGGACATTCCTTCTCAGACTGTCGTGACGGATGCTTCTCTCCTGGGATGGGGAGCGCACTCCGGGAACCTACAGATTCAAGGAACGTGGTCACCGATGGAGGCCACTGTGGAACAGGAGCCCATATTACCATTGATGCCCAGGCTGCTGGCGCAAGACGCCTCTTAGTTCCCATTCTGAATAGTTACCAAATAAAGAGACGGGCGCTGGAGGCAGGAATCACAAGAACAGAGTTTATTACTCATGAGGAGAGCCTGTCATTTCAGACACGAAACAAGATGTCATCGGGAGGTGCTCCAACAAGTGAGCTGACACATCTTCTTTTATACCTTACAAAACACTTGGCATTACAATCACGATATTGTGAAACAAGGAAAAGACATCCCCATAATCCTCGTGTCAATCCTACCCCACATATGTTCACAATAGGGACCCTTGACCTGCTGATAAGAGGGGACGCAGCTAAGTGTTCCGCCAATTTTTAGGATGTGTGCGCCTGATCGTAGCCCGGGGTGTGGGGTGGCCAGGATCAATAGTGGGTCCTTTGAAGAGGAGTGACTCCATACAATAAGCAGTAAACAGTATCTCCTGGCTTAGGCGATGACCTCAGACATGTGTGGACAGTCAGTCGCGGAGGGAGGGTTTACTAACAGAGGGGTTATTCATGAAAGGAAAGGAGGTGCTGGTCAGGCGCGGCCGTGACTCCCAAGGACAGGGTCTTGCAGAAGAAGAAGGTTTATGACTTGCCCGTGTGAGGGAGAAGGGGAGGGGGGAAGCCAGGGTGTGCACAGGGACAGAGTCGCACAGAGAGAGGTCTTATGACCCGTACATGAGAGAGCGGGGGCAGTCAGGTGCAGCTGGGGAGGGCTATGTCAGCTGAGGCGAAGGATGCCTCTTCAAGAGGAAATGGGGGGTTTGCGTGGGTCAAGCAGAAGGGTTGCCTTTCAGGGCAGGGTCGCGCAGAGGGAGAGGGTTTCATGGTCTATGCATGTGAGAGAGGGGGGGGGTTCAAATACGCGCAGAAGGGAAGCCGGTGATTCTAATGAGCGGGAAAGAGGCCAGGGTGCCTAGAATGGCTGTCATGTACATATGGGTACGGGCTTTTACTGGCGGAGTGATGCGGTCAATATTTTATGGTATTCATGGTGCTTACAGGGAGAGGAGTGGGAAAAGGGAAATGAACGTCGCTTATGTACATCAATTTTTCTGATTTTCCACACCACGTATCACATCAATTTCCTGGAACTCAGAGCTGTTCACTTGGCACTGAAGGCCTTTCTTCCGTCCTTCCAGACCAACTCTCTGCTTGTACAGATGGAGAATACCACCACGATGTATTACCTCAACAAGCAGGGGGGCTCGAGATCACGCACTCTGTCGCAGGAGGCGCAAGCGATCTGGCACTGGCTCCTAGCCAGAGGACTGACGATAACGGCTACCCATCTGCCTGGTGTGCAGAATGTTCAGGCAGACGCGCTGAGCAGACTGGTTCAGGAAAACCACGAATGGGTCATAAACGACGAAGTACTAGGAGAAGTCTTCGCAAGGTGGGGAACTCCAGACGTAGATTTGTTCGCCACCGCCGAAAACAGCAAATGCAGAGACTTCGCCTCCAGGTACTACCAGCCGGGGACACTGGGGAATGCGTTATGGATCAACTGGTCGAACAGCTTTCTGTACGCTTTTCCTCCCATTCCCCTGATTCTAGCAGTGCTCATCAAGCTGGCCCGGTCCAGGGCTCGGATGATACTCATTGCCCCGGAGTGGCCCAGGCAGTGGTGGTTCACGGACCTGCTTCACCGGTCTCTCATTCCTCACATTCGGCTGCCGTGCAGGCCGGACCTTCTCATGAAGTGCGGGGGACGGATGTTACACCCCAACCTCTCGTCTTTGAGTTTGGCGGCATGGCTCCTGAGATAGTGCAATATGGCCATCTGAATCTGCCTGCGGATTGCATGGACATACTGAAGGAGTCTAAGAGACCTTCCACTCGGACTTCCTATGCTTGCAAGTGGAAGAGGTTTTGTATCTGGTGCCAGTCTAAGAGCCATGACCCGACGACGTGTAAGGAAGATGTCATCCTTCCTTACCTTCTACATTTGGCGCAGTCTGGACTTAATGTTCATTCCATTAATGTTCATCTCGCCGCATTGACTGCCTACAGGAAATGCCCTTCACAGACTTCCTTTTTCCAGATCCCTGTGATCAGATTTTCTGGAAGGATTGAAGAAAGTATTCCCTCCTGTCAGGCTTCCTTCGCCTTCATGGGAACTGCATGTGGTGCTGTCCAGGTTGATGAAGGAGCCTTTTGAACCTATTCATAAGGCTTCGTTGCAGCACCTGTCCTGGAAGGTGGCGTTCCTCGTGGCCATTACATCGGCCCGCAGGGTGAGTGAAATTCAGGCGTTGTGTTGTCAAGAACCTTATACTGTATTTCATGCTGCTAAGGTTGTTATGCGTACTCACCCTAAATTTCTTCCCAAGGTTATTTCTGATTTTCATGTCAACCAGTCCATAACTTTGACTACGTTTTTTCAGAATCCTTCATCTCCAGCGGAAAGGTCTCTCCATTCCCTGGATGTTAGGAGGGTGTTGAAATTTTATCTGGATAAAACCAAAGATATTCGTAGGTCTGACCAGTTGTTTATTAATTATGGATCAGTCAGGAAGGGCCTTGCTACCTCTAAGCAGTCCATTTCTAAGTGGATTGTGTCCTGCATACAATTGTGTTACCAAAAAGCTAATAAGACCTTAGGAGGTAAGCCTAAGGCTCATTCCACCAGGGGCAAAGCTGCCACGACAGCCTTGCTCCGTAACGTGCCGATTGCTGAAATCTGCAAAGCAGCCACTTGGAAGTCGGTTCATACCTTTGCTAAGCATTACTGTCTGGACACTGATGCCAGGGCAGATGCTCAGGTTGGGCAGGCTTTGCTGCGGAATTCGTTCGCACAATAGTGGCGTTTATTTCTTTCTCCACCGCCGCTTTGGTGTGGGGATGGGCTTGCCATTCTATTCACTAAATTATGACTATACACAGAGATCCCCTACTACAGAAGGAGTCGCTTCTGTCCTGTAACTCCAGTTCTGTAGTAGGGGTATCTCTGTTATAGTCATAAGTGCCCGACCTCCTCCCCGGTGGAGATAGTTCTTCATGTAAGGAATGCTACAGGTCTGGCGTGCTACGCCTTCAAAAAGAACTGAAAGTGAGAGGGACCTGCTAAGCATTCTGGGATACTGGGAGAAAGTTCTGGAAAGTTCTCTAAAAGGCACAATATCCTATTTAAGCCACATAATAGCAGCCTATGGGGCTTGTCTGTCCATGCCTTCCTCTCTATCATTCCAGAGTCTTTTACTGGTGGAGGCAAGTTTCTCTATGGTAGAAACTACAGGCTGGGTTATGTGTGGTGTTGTTTGGTGGAATTTCTAGTTGATGTACTGGACAGTGTAGCCTGTGGATGTAGGCTGCATTATTTGTCTTTAAATTCTCTCTTAAGTGTCTTGCAGGGTCTGCATGATTTGACAAATTGAGTGATTATTTTTGATTGCCGGGGTCCACGCACATGGGCGGGACTATTCACTAGATTATGACTATAACAGAGATACCCCTACTACAGAACTGGAGTTACAGGACAGAAACTACTCCTTCACAATAGAAAGTCAACACTACCAATTCAAGGTTCTCCCCTTCGGGGTAACCACGGCTCCAGGGGTATTTACAAAATGCTTAACAACAGTAGCTGCACATCTCAGGAAGCAACAGATCCATGTGTTCCTGTACCTAGACGATTGGCTGATAAAAGCAAAATCGTACAGTGTGCAAGAGACACGTCTCAAACACTTCAGCTGCTGCACAGCCTAGGGTTTTCGATAAACTACCCAAAATCGCATCTACAACCGTCCCACACACAACAATATCTGGGAGCTACTATAGATACCTCAGTGGCAAAGGCGTATCAAAACTCAGCGAAAATAGCCAGCATGCAGATGCTCATTCGCAAATTTCTGCCACAACACTCTACCAGCTCGAGTCTTCATGAATCTCATAGGCATGATGGCCTCCTGCATATTCATTGTCCCCAATGCCAGACTTCAAATGCGTCCAGTGCAAGAATGCCTAGCACGGCAGTGGAACCAAGCTCAAGGACAACTAAAAGACCTAGTGTTGGTAGACAGTCGCACTTACAACTCTTCAGTGGTGGAACCCACAAAACCTTTCCAATGGGCGACTGTTCCAAGAGCAAGTTCCACAAGTAGTAATAACAGCGAATGCATCACTGACAGGTTGGGGAGCCCACCTACTTCAATACACAGTACAAGGGCTCTGAACAAGCAAACAAAAGAACCTGCATCTCAACCAACTAGAGTTGCTAGCAATATTCCTAGCCCTGAAAGCATTCCAGAAATACTTGTACAGCAAGGCTGTGTTGATCCGGACGGACAACATGACTGCCATGTACTACATCCAGAAACAGGGAGGAACACACTCTTCACAGCTGTCCCACTCTGCACAGAGCATATGGAAGTGGGCAATTTCAAAAAACTTCTTACTCCTGGCAGAACACCTCCAAGGAAAAGACAATCAAATAGCGGATCTGCTCAGCAGACACAGCCAACAACTACACGAATGGGTGATTCACCCCCAAGTTCTCCAGCCATTCTTCAAAAAGTGGGGTCACCCAGAGATAAACCTGTTTGCCACAAAAGAAAACTCAAAATGCCAGTACTTTGCCGTCAGGTTCCCACATCCATTGTCACAGGGCAATGCGATATGGATGAACTGGTCAGGCAGATTTGCGTACGCTTTTCCCCCAGCACCACTGATTCCGCTGGTGGCACGCAAGCTACGGCAACAGTCACTCACAATGATCCTAGTTGCTTCCACATGGGTGAGACAGCCATGGTACATGACGTTCCTGGAGCTTTCAGTAGCTCCTTATCAAAGGCTACGCCTCGCACCCCATCTTCGAACTCAGAACCATGGAGAAATCCGACACCCCGATCCCAATCAGATGAACCTAGTGGTCTGGCTCCTGAAGTCCTAGAATTTGGATACCTTAACTTGCCTCCGGACTGCATGAATATCATTAGGGAGGCAAGGAGACTAACTACTAGAGCATGCTATGCAGCCAAATGGAAAAGATGTGTTATTTACTGCAACAATAGTCAATTCAACCCATTAGATGCTTCCATACAAAACATTATATGCTACCTACTGCATCTTCAAAGATGCAACCTAGCATACTCTTCTATAAGACTATACCTCGCTGCTATAGCAGAATATCTCCAAAACAGACAACATCTTTCACTGTTTCGGGTACCAGCAATCAAGGCTTTTATGGAGGGTCTCAAAAGGGTGATGACTCCAGGACACCCACCTTCACCAGTCTGGAACCTAAATGTAGTGCTCACCAGACTCATGGGACCTCCTTTCGAACCGCTACACTCATGCGAATAGCAATTCCTAACATGGAAGGTGGCATTCTTGATTGCCATTACTTCACTCAGGCGAGTTAGTGAACTACAGGCACTAACGATTCAAGAACCCTTCATGCAAATACATGCTAACAAGGTAGTACTTAGAACAAACCCTAAGTTCATGCCAAAGGTCATATCCACTTTCCATATTAATCAATCAATAGAACTGCCAGTGTTCTTCCAAAATCCACAGTCAGTAGCTGAAAAAGCCCTACACACACTAGATGTAAAGAGAGCTCTGTTTTATTATGTGGACAGAACAAAATCATTCAGAAAAACAATTATTTGTTGCTTTTTCACCACAACATAAAGGAAATCCCATATCAAAGTCAGGAATAGCCAGATGGATAGTTAAATGCATTCAAATATGCTATCAAAAAGCTAAACGCACGTTAACTGTCCCCCCAAGAGCACACTCTGCACGCAAAAGGGGGCATCCATGGCTTTCCTAGGGAATATTCCTCTTGAAGACCTATGTAGAGCAGCCACATGGACTACTATACACACTTTCACAAAACACTACTGTGTAGAGGTACAAGCAAAGCATCAAGCTGCTGTAGACCAGGCTGTCCTCAAAACTCTATTTCAAACTGCTGCAGCTGGCACAGGTAGCCACCGCTAGAGGAGATACTGCTATACAGTCTATGCACAAGATATGAATTCAGCAGCCCACATGCCTTGAACGGAATATGCTACTTACCAGTATGCATCTGTTCTTGGCATGTAGGGCTGCTGACATTCATATCGCCCGCCCTCCTCCCCGGTGCCTGTTGCAGCTGCAGCATTGTCTTTTGCATGGCCATCTCTTACTTTACTATCTCCATCTCTGCCACAATGGGGAAAAACAATCTGAGGATGGAGAAGATGCCTATGTGCACTGTAGTCCAGGGGAGGAGTCGCCTATCTAGTGATACTTCGAAGACTCTCGCGATCTATGCACAAGATATGAATGTCAGCAGCCCTACATGCCAAGAACAGATGCATACTGGTAAGTAGCATATTCCTTCTTACAGATTTATCGTTCCCGAAGGTAAGTAACTTGTTCGATTTGCCAATGCCAGCTAAGCAAACTGGATGTTTTCTATTAGATTGTAAACCAGGCACTCAACTTTCAGTGAGGGCAATCCCTATAGTTGACTTTCTAAGGCAAGAAGGGCTAAAGCTAATGAAAACACCTGCCTCTGTTCCAGCTGTCATTCCAAAACTGGACAATAAAATACAAGGCTCCTGACAACTCGTCTGCATGACTCAAAGTTCACCACAGGCTGGACTTTGGCATCAGGTAAGCAGCACAGAGAAGTACTGAGAATCCAGCATCCCCATGCACTGTCCCACCGGACAAGGAGGACCGCCGCCTCAACAATATTGGTAAGAGATTCTCTCCATTGGCGGTCAACTCCATTAGAGCCTCTAATGTCCTGGCCATTCTTGGGAGACATGAACGGCAGATGTGGTCAGACATCTCTACTCTGTTGGAGTATCTCCCGGAAGATAAAAAGAAAGAGGCTAAAGATATTCTATTGGATGGAGAAAGCGTCTTTGGAGCTCATTGCAGTAGCCAGGGACGTTTTATCTACTGCATTACGCCTAATGGCAAGAGCAGCATGTCTGCGTCACCAGGGATGGCTAAAGGCAAACACCTTTCGTCCAGAATGTAGGAGAGTAGGGTCTGCAATCCTATGATCACCCCAGATTTTTGCTTTTTGCTTTACTGGTTTACTACTTTCCCTGGCTGTGGTCCTGCTAATCAGACCCACAGCCTAGCTGTTCTCTCTCTAAATTGACACACATGTACCTTAGGTGCATTTACCAATTGGTACTGGGCCACCTTATCAGTCCCTGTACAGTATACCTTAGGTATCTAGGGCATAGGTGTACCCAGGGCCTACCAGGGGCTGCAGCATGTATTATGCCACCCCTGGCTGGCCATCCAAATCTGACACAACTGGCTGCACGACAGCTGGGGCAAGGTGGTGTAATCACCCTTTGCTTTAGATATAGTATCCCTATATCTAACCCTAAAATGGACACACATATTCCTATCAGTCACTCCTATGGCAGGCCTTAACAATCCTGAAGGCAGAGTGCTTGGAATTATGTGAGATGGTGCTTTGGCATGAGCTGAGCCCGTCTGCAGCTTGCGGAACCAAGTCCTAATAGCTGTTCCATGATAACGCGTACCATATACTCTTAAGTGCATTATAATCCTCGTGGTTATTTGCTATCTTTGGTATCGCTTTATCAAAACATGTCGAGTAAGGTGTCATACGAATTGGAATACTAACCCCTCGCCAATTCTGGCGACGGGGTTAGCATTCCACCCTTCTAGAGGGACACGACATGTATGTAACTGAACCCCGGTTAAAGTTAACTCGAGCCTCAGCATCACAAAATGGATGCTGCCACCACAGACACAAGTCTGACCTCCTGCTGCTCGGAGTCCTTCCAGCGAAGAGAGCTTGGACAAGGGGTTTCATGTCAGGGGCGGTGCTAGCACCATCCCAGACAGGGTTTTGTGTATCCCAGGTAGGCAGGGCTGAGAAGGAAGGTGACTGCAAGTGGCAACCCGGTGCTCACTATGCATCTGCCGGTCTGAACCAGTTCCAGGGGCACACCAGCCCCTGAGCTGGGGAAAGTCCGGACAAGGGAGAGAGGTGTAACCACCCCCCTCCTGGTGCCACCCATGGGCAGGACCTAATAGCGTGCCTGCCCCTTTTTTAGAATAAAGGTAGGAGCGGGCCCCCTTCCCAAATTAGATAATTCTGAATCTTGACTACTTTCCACAAAAAAACTCTTGAACATTTCTGAAGACTCTCCCTTGTGGCTAAGGAGTAGCCACCTTGCATCAGCGGGCACCATCTAAGCGCTTGCGGTTTGCTGCACGTCCATCCTCCGGATCAAGACTGCCCAGCTCGACGAGACCCGGATTCTATGCAGGAAAGTGAAGTCTGGGTCTCCAGCTGATCCGATGAGCCCCTCTCACTTCCTGGACTCATTGGATCTTTTTCTACCTCACATGATGGATATCCTCAATCTCTCCTTTACCTCTGGATCTGTACCTATCGCTTGGAAACAAGCGTGGGTATCACCAATAATTAAGAAACCCTCCCTTGACCCTTCCAAACCGGAAAACTACCGACCAATATCCCTTCTACCCTGGATATCCAAGATAGCAGAGGCCCATGTCAACGGCATTCTCTCGAAACATGTGAACCGTCACGGAATTCTGGATCCATCCCAAAATGGCTTTCGAGCGGGCCATAGTACTGAGTCTGCCTTACTGGCCACCACCGAACATCTCCGGACGATCCTAGACTCTGGGCAAAGTGCTGCGCTGATTCTCTTAGATCTCAGCGCAGCCTTTGACACGGTATCCCATGACATCCTTCTGGACCGTCTGGAGATGGCCGGTGTAACTGGCCTCGCTCTTTCATGGTTCCAATCCTTTCTTAAGGACAGATCCTTTAAGGTGTCAGCCCCCCCATTTCTCTCTAAATCTCAACCCATAGCCCAAGGAGTCCCCCAGGGTTCAGCGTTGAGTCCCTCCCTCTTTAACTTATATGTCCAGCCGCTTGCGGATGTGGCCAAAGAGTGGGGACACACGCTGGTCTCATACGCCGACGACACCCAGCTGGTCGTCACCCTCTCGGAAAGCCCGTCCACCGCGGCATCCAAGTTTAGAGAGGGCATGGCATCAGTGGCACAATGGATGACGGACAACTACCTCCAACTTAATGCCGGGAAAACCGAGGTGCTCCTCCTTGGCCGTAACACCTGCCTATGGAACGAGCACTGGTGGCCGTCATCCCTTGGCACCACTCCATCCCCTAAAAACTGTGTAAAAAATCTGGGAGTCTGGATGGATGCCAACCTCAGCTTCCAGTCACATACTAAAAAGGTGGCAGCCACCTGCATAGGGCTCCTAAGGAACCTCCGGCCTATACTTGGACTCTTTGACTCTAAAGCTCGCCAGCTTATTATCCAGGCAACCATCTTGTCCCGCCTGGACTATGCCAACGTTCTTCTACTGGGAGCAAACAAAGCGGAAATAGCTAGGTTCCAACGTATCCAGAATACGGCGGCCAGATTACTGGTCGGTCTCCCACGCAGATGCTCAGCCAGAGCTACCATCCGCAAATTACACTGGCTGCCCGTGGAGCACAGAGTGAAATTCAAAGCTCTTATCACGATCTTTAAGATCGTCAAGCAGGGAAACCCCCCTCTGTTGCGAAATCTGGCCCGACCATACGTCCCCGGCCGCGACCTTCGCTCCTCTAATCAACTCCTCCTGACAGTCCCCAGAATCAGACTTAGTCGCACTGGTGGCCGCTCCTTTAGCGTCCTGGGGCCCAAACTATGGAACGATCTCCCCCTAAGCATCCGCTCCATAGATTGTCTCCCGGCCTTTCGCAAAGCCATCAAGACCCACCTCTTCCCCGCTCTCTAGGGCCCTCATCCTCCCCTCCCCGTTCTGTAAGAGTTAGTTTGTCTCTTAGCGCCGGGACACCCCATTGCTGGGGTAGCTGTTGCGCTTTACCAAACCTAGAAATTAGAAATTAAAATTAGAAATTCCCTGGCGTATGTGACCTCTACCTGCATCATCAGTCCAGCTGAGATTCGTGGGTGTGACGAGACCTGAAGGGACCGGCCATCTTCAAAACTGCACGACGCTTATTCATCACGACCGCCGAGGGATCCTCGAGTGAGTGCTTTGGGGTTTGAGAAGCCCTAACCCTGAGCAGCTCCAGCACCGAAGTCCAGCCCCCCAGCATCCACGAGATCTGCGTGGGGCCCTTCTGCTCTTGGCTTCTCACCGCGTTGTCCGGTCACTTGCCTGCTGGCTAGTGGCCCTCCTGATGACGAACCACTACGATTGCAACGCTGGTCTGGTTGCTCCAGACTGGCCCTTGCTCCCTTCCAAGAGAGGAGCACCCCGGACCCTCCTGGTCCACTCCAGACGCCATCTTGACTCCACCGCGTGGGCTTGCCTTTGCCAAGGTTTGTTGCCCCAATCCTGGGTCCAGCATCGCCGACAGCAGACACCTTCGTGGGACAGCTCGCACCTCCATCCTGGTTGCCGACAACGCCTCCTGGTCCGAGAGACAGCAGAGTCCAGCGTCGCCCACTCACCTGGTCGAGGTGACTTCATCCGGTGCCATCCTGGTGCCCACCTAATCACTGGCTAGTGATTAAGAACTGAGTCCCCTCTGCTTTCAGGTCGTCTCCATCTTCGATCCAGGCTTGGATCACTCCGGACATCATCACTAGTCGCCTGCCAGCAACTTCTTCTTTCAGGCTCCATAGACTGTAACGAGGATTCCCGACGTCTTTTGAACCCTATGCTGCCGCGGCCCCTGGGCTAGGTAACTTGAGCATTTCGGTGCTCCAACGTAGGTTCACTAAGTGTCCAGATCCTTTTTCTTTTTCAGCCTAGCTAGTCGGATTCGTCCGATAACACTAACTTTACGAATACTAGCATCCATAGACTTGGTCCCACATCCCGCGTGAGAGTGCACACTCTGCACGCGATCTCCCTAGGCCTCCTGCTCCTAACCTGAAGGTTCAGTAGTGTAGTCCTAGCGATCCTAAAGCCTCTGGATCTTGTTACTTACATGCTAGTATTTCGCATTCCACTTTTAGAGTATATGGTTTTTCGTGCCCCCGGGCATTTGTGTAAATTGTGCAACTTAAAGTATTTTCTTAAGAGTTTTGTTGTGTGTTTAGCTCCCTGACTCATAAAGAGGTCAGGGTAGACTTGTTATGAATAAATATCCTTTTATTTTCATAACAACTTGTGTGGTGTCCTTTCACTTGGTGTTCAAGGGGTATATGTGATGGTATAACAGCTGGCTTAACACGCCCTCTAGAGTTTAGCCTAAAGACTGCTCTTGTCCATGCTACTAGGATAGCTGGTCTATAAGGTTGACTTACAACCAATCATCAATAAGGGTTGTTTGGAATGATACACAGTGATCACTAGAATAGTGAGCACTACATATCAGGCCAACTTCTCACATTGGTGAGCAGCGGTTGGGATTTGAGCTTGCTGTTGTTTTACCACACGTATCCTAAGAATATCATTTGAAAGATCACATAAGTACCAAGGTACATATAACTTAGCTTAGAATACTCTGAGTTCTACTGAACCAGCTGTTGTAGTTCAACAGGGCCTAGCACACCCTGACTACAACTCTTAGCAAGGGATCAGTAGGCAAACAAATAGTGTAGGTAAGTGCACCACTTACACCTCACTAGAAAAGCATGTCAGACAAAGGAGAGAACTCAGAAGCTCCCCTTCTGTCAGTTGACCCTCCACAGGTCATGTCAAGATATTAGCTTCCAGGAGATGAGACAAGTGTGTACCTCCAGGAAGCTAAAACAGGGTTCTAACCTTACCATCCCATTCCTGATAGGTCTCTTAGAGACTTATGATGCAAGGAGGGCTTCTAACACAGGCCCTTCTAATCCAGATGGGAACATGCCCCCCTTAGAGGGAACCCTGACCTCAACCTCAATGGAACAGGAAGTGAAGAGGAGGAAGAGGATCAGGAGTTGTCAGGGGATGAGGCAGACAAGGGTCAGGTAGAAGTCAGTAGACTCACCAGGACGAACTTAAGCAGGCATGAAAATGGACTTGGGGAACCCCCAGGCCCACTCTCAGGCAGGCTTAACATTGGGAATGGACGAGTTAGGTCTCTATCCAGAGGCTCTAACAGATCCATTCGTACCAATGGCTCTCAGACCTCTTCTCACAGAGGGATGACATCCCCTCAGAGAAGAGAGCATGAAGCTAAGATTAGGGAAGTCAATCTGAGGATTGAAAGGGAAGAACTTGCCCTGGCCAAAGAGAGGAGAGACTTGCCTTTGCTAGAGAGCAGAAATTGAGTGGGGCAGACCCCACTGGTGGCAGCATTCTCCCAAGAGAAAAAGATAGGAGTTTAGACACTAGACACCTGAGTAAGATAGTGCCCCCCTTTAAACAAGGGGATGACATCCACAAATGGATGACTGCTTTGGAGAGGGCCTGCACTGTCCAGTGCGTCCCCCAGAGTCAGTGGGCAGCTATCTTGTGGCTCTCCTTTGAAGGCAAAGGTAGAGATAAGCTCCTCACTACTAGAGCTGAGGATGCTAACAATTACCAAGTCCTGAAGAATACACTGATTGATGGGTTTGGCTTCACAACTGAGCAGTACAGGTTGCTGTTCAGGGATACCCAGAAAATTCAGTCTCAGGATTGGTCTGACTTTGTGGATTGTGCCACTAAGGCTTTGGAAGGCTGGTTGCTGGGCAGTAAGGTTACTGATTACACAGGGTTGTACAATCTGATCATGAGGGAACAGATTTTAAATAACTGTCAGAACCAGTTGTTGCATCAGCACCTTGTTGACTCTGATCTGACCTCTCCCCAAGAATTGGGAAAGAAGGCAGACAGATGGGTCAGAACAAGGGTCAAGCAGAACCAGACTCAGAACCAGGGTGGTCAGAAGAAAGCAGACCAAAAGGGTAGTAACAAAAGTGAACAAAATGACCAGAAGTCTTCGACGGGTCCCCAACAAACCAAAGAGGGTGGGGGTCAGGCTTCACAGCAGAAAAAGAAGACTCATGAAGGCCATTCAAAAAGGTGGTGCCAATACTGTTAAAGTAAAACTCACTGGTTTAGTGAGTGCACCAAGAAAGGAGGGCAAACTCCTACCACTACAGCCCCTAAGGCACCTGCACCCCCAGTACAGTCAGTAGTGGTAGTGCACCTCCCAAGGGATTAGTTGGGTTAACCTTGGGATCTGAGGGGTATGACAACCTAGTTGGCACACTCACTCAGGCTGTCCTTGTCCGTACAGGGGATGTGGATATATCCCCTGATGCAAGTCCCAATACTTTGGGCAAATACAGGCAGACACCTTTTATTAATGGAAAAATTGCTCAGGCCTACAGGGACACTTGTGCCAGTGTCACAATGGTGACACCTAACTTTGTGGACCCTGGACAGATCATGCTAGGTACAGATTACCTAGTGACCAATGCCAGCAATGTCACTACCCACCATAGTATGGCAATTGTTGATTTCCCCTGGGGAGGGGTAAGTGGCCAAAAGAAAGTTGTGGTTAGTTCAGACCTCCCAGTAGAATGTTTGTTGGGCAATGATTTGGAAACATCACTATGGTCAGAAGTGGAGCAGAGGACTCACATGGAAATGTAAGGCTTGCCAGCACATGTCCTTGCTGTGACTAGGTCACAGGCCAAAAGATGCCCCACTGAACAGGTGCTGGATCCTGGACAATAGACCAGACACCTTCCAAGAGAAGGAGCAGTAGGGTTAAGGCATTGCCTTCCCCCTTGCCCCAGGTTGTGGATCAAGTCTCAGAGGAGGCTGACCTCAAGGAACTGAGGGAAACTGAGCCTAAAGAACTTGAACCTGATCAGGTTGAGTTTCTGGGCTCAGGGGGACCCTCCAGGGAAGACCTGGGGAAGGCACAGTTAGACTGCCCTTCACTTGAACCCCTCAGACAGCAGGCTGCTGCTGAGGCTGCAGGGAACGCCACAGGTGCCCACAGGGTATACTGGGATGATGGACTCCTGTACTCTGAAGCAAGAGACACCAAACCTGGTGCAACCAGGCGGCTGGTCATCCCCTTGTCACAGAGACGTTTCCTTCTTACCTTGGCCCATGAGATTCCCCTTGCAGGACACTTAGGCCAGAATAAGACTTGGGACAGACTTGTCTCACACTTTCACTGGCCTCACATGAATGAAGATACCAAGGAGTTTTGTCGCTCCTGTGTCACTTGCCAAGCCAGTGGTAAGTCAGGTGGCACAACAAAGGCCCCCCTTATACCACTACCTGTAGTGGGGGTACCCTTTGAAAGAGTGGGGATTGACATTGTTGGTCCAATGGAACCCCAGACAGCATCAGGGCACAAGTTTATACTGGTGGTGGTGGACCATGCCACCAGGTTTCCTGAAGCTTTTCCACTTAGGACCACTACAGCACCTGTTGTGGCAAGAGCCCTAGTTGGAGTGTTCTCCAGAGTGGGCTTCCCTAAGGAGGTTGTCTCTGACCGAGGTGCAAACTTCATGTCAAGATATCTGACTGCAATGTGGGAGGAATGTGGTGTCAACTACAAGTTCACCACACCCTATCATCCACAGTGCAATGGGCTTGTTGAGAGATTCAACAGGACCCTCAAAGGGATGATTCATGGACTACCTGAAAAGCTCAGGCGTAGATGGGATGTCCTGATAACCTGCCTTTTGTTTGCTTACAGAGAAGTCCCACAGAAGGGGGTTGGCTACAGCCCTTTTGAACTTTTGTATGGGCATCATGTAAGAGGACCCCTTTGTTTGGTGAAGGAAGGATGGGAGAGACCTCTCAAAAAGCCTGCAACCAACATTGTGGACTATGTACTTGGTCTCCGCTCCAGGATGGCTGAGTACATGGAAAAGGCATCTAAAAACCTTGAGTCAAGCCAAGAACTACAAAAAGCTTGGCATGACCAAAAGGCTGTCCTGACTGTGTACAAGCCTGGACAGAAGGTGCGGGTGCTGGAGCCAGTGGCCCCAGCAGCACTCAAAGACAAATGGTCTGGACCCCACACAATCATTGAGCAAAAGGGAGAGGTCACCTACCTGGTGGACCTTGGAACTCCCAGGAGCCCCCTCAGGGTGCTCCATGTAAACAGGCTCCAAGCATATGTCGACAGGAAGGACATGAATTTGCTCATGGCCACAGATGAGGGACAGGAGGAGGAGAGTGACCCTCTCCCAGACCTGCTCACTCAGAACCCTGATGATGGGTCAGTAGATGGTGTTGTCTTTTGTGGCAGCCTCTCTGAACATCAGCAAAAGGATTGCAAACAAGTTCTTCAATCCTTTAGACATATGTTCTCTCTGACACCCAGTCAGACCAATTGGTGTACCCATGAGGTTGACACTGGGGACAGTCTGTCAGTTAAGAGTAAAATCTACAGACAGCCTGATCATGTCAGAGACTGCATTAAGACAGAAGTGCAGAAAATGCTGGAGCTGGGAGTCATTGAGCCCTCAGATAACCCTTGGGCTAGTCCAGTAGTTCTAGTGCCAAAGCCTCACACCCAGGGTGGTAAGAAAGAGATGAGGTTTTGCGTAGACTACAGGGGTCTCAATGCAGTCAGTAAGACTGATGCCCACCCAATACCAAGGGCACATGAACTTATAGATAGATTGGCTTCTTCCAACTACTTAAGCACATTTTACCTGACAGCTGGGTATTGGCAAATCAGGTTAGCTGAGGAGGCCAAGCCCAAGACAGCATTTTCTACCCCTGGTGGGCATTATCAGTTTGTGGTAATGCCCTTTGGTTTGAAAAATGCACCTGCCATCTTCCAAAGGCTGGTGAATCAAGTTCTCACTGGGCTGGATGACTTCTGTGCAGCATATCTTGATGATATAGCTGTCTTTAGCTCCACCTGGGAGGATCACCTGGTCCACCTGAGGAAAGTGTTAGAGGCACTGCAGAAAGCAGGTCTCACTATCAAGGCCACAAAGTGCCAGATAGGGCAGACACAGGTTGTATACCTGGGCCACCTTGTAGGTGGAGGCCAGGTTCAGCCATTGGAGAGCAAGATACAGGCCATCAAGGACTGGGCTCCTCCAACCACCCAGACTCCGGTTCAAGCTTTCTTGGGCCTGACTGGTTATTACAGGAAATTTGGCAGAAATTATGGATCAATTGTGACTCCACTTAATGACCTGACAAGTAAAAAGATGCCAAAGAAAGTTCAGTGGACAGCAAGCTGGCAAAAAGCATTCGATGACCTAAAGCAGGCCATGTGCACAGCACCTATCCTAAAGAGTCCAGACTACTCCAAAACATTCATTGTCCAAACAGATGCTTCTGAGTTGGGTGTGGGAGCTGTTGTATCTCAGCTGAATTTTGATGGTCATGACCAGCCCATTGCTTTTATTAGCAGAAGGCTGACCCCCAGAGAGAAAAATTGGTCAGCTATTGAGAGGGAGGCCTTTGCTGTGGTTTGGGCCCTGAAGAAATTGAGGCCATACTTGTTTGGCACTCATTTCAAGATTCAGACCGACCATAAGCCCCTCTTGTGGCTAAATCAGATGAAGGATGCAAACCCCAAACTACTTACGTGGTCCATTTCCCTTCAGGGGATGGATTTTACAGTGGAGCATAGACCTGGCACTAATCATGGCAATGCAGATGGGCTATCCAGGTATTTCCACTTAGAGCAAGAAGACTCACCTGGTCAAGGTTAGTTTATTGTCCCAAAGTTTGGGGGTGGGGGGGGGGGTCATGTAGGAGAGTAGGGTCTGCAATCCTATGATCACCCCAGATTTTTGCTTTTTGCTTCACTGGTTTACGACTTTCCCTGGCTGTGGTCCTTCTAATCAGACCCACAGCCTAGCTGTTCTCTCTCTAAATTGACACACATGTACCTTAGGTGCATTTACCAATTGGTACTGGGCCACCTTATCAGTCCCTGTACAGTATACCTTAGGTATCTAGGGCATAGGTGTACCCAGGGCCTACCAGGGGCTGCAGCATGTATTATGCCACCCCTGGCTGGCCATCCAAATCGGACACAACTGGCTGCACGACAGCTGGGGCAAGGTGGTGTACCCACCCTTTGCTTTAGATATAGTATCCCTATATCTAACCCTAAAATGGACACATATATTCCTATCAGTCACTCCTATGGCAGGCCTTAACAATCCTGAAGGCAGAGTGCTTGGAATTATGTGAGATGGTGCTCTGGCATGAGCTGAGCCCGTCTGCAGCTTGCGGAACCAACTCCTAATAGCTGTTCCATGATAACGCGTACCATATACTCTTAAGTGCATTATAATCCTCGCGGTTATTGCTAACTTTGGCATAGCATTATCAAAACATGTCGAGTAAGGTGTCATACGAATTGGAATACTACCCCCTCGCCAGTTCTGGCGACGGGGTAGCATTCCACCCTTTTAGAGGGACACGACATGTATGTAACTGTGAACCCTGGTTAAAGTTAACTCGAGCCTCAGCATCACAAAATGGATGCTGCCACCACAGACACAAGTCTGACCTCCTGCTGCTGGGAGTCCTTCCAGCGAGGGAGGCCGGGACAAAGGGTTTCCTGCCTTGGGAGTTGCTAGCACCACCCCTGAAAGGATTTTGTGTATTGAGGTAGGACAGGCTGAAAGGAATGAGACATACTTGGGGCACACAAGGTGTCCCTGTGCATACCCCGGTTCAAACCAGTTGCTGGGGCACTCCAGCCCCAGCTCTGGCGTGAAACCGGACAAAGGATAGAGGGTGTAACCACCCCCCTTCCTGGTCCCACCCATAGGAGGGACCTAGTCATAGTACAACCCCCTTTAGGAGAATAAAAGTAGGAGCTGGTCCCATTCCTAATTAGATTATCCTCATTTGAAACTCTACAAAGTAGAAACTCTGGACTTTGACGTTCTGCTCCACAGAAGATTGAAGAAAATCTCCCTTGTGGCCAAGGAGTGACCACCCTGCACAAGCAGGCACCATCAAGCGTCCTAGCGGTTCACTTTGTCGTCCTTCCTGCCTGGAACCAGACTTCAGAGCCCGAAGAGATCTGGACTTCCAGACCTCTCCGACCTCTACCTATATCTGCAGCACAGCTGAGATCCGTTGGTGCGACGAAACACGTGGGACCGGCATCTTGGAGAAACTGCACTTAGCTTCCAGCACGACTTCAGAGGCATCCTCGAGAAAGTGCTGTAGGGATTGAGAAGCCCCAGTCCAGAGAAGCTCCTGCACAGAAGATCAGCCCTCCAGCATCCACAAGATCTGCGTGGGGCCCTTTTGCTTGATTGCTGCTCGACGCGTTGTCTGGTCACTTGCCAGCTGGCTAGTGGCCTCCTAGACGACGATCCACAAAATCTACATCGCTGGTCTGGTTGCTCCAGACTGGCCTTTGCTTCCCTGCAAAGGAGAAGCACCCCGGACCCTCCTGGTCCACACCAGACGCCTTTTCCACTCACCGCGTGGGTTGCCTTTGCCAAGGCCTGTTGACGCCGAAGCCGGAACCAACACCGCCGACAGCGAGAGCTTGTGTGGGACAGCTCTTGCCTCCATCCTGGTCGTCGAAGACACCTCCGGGTCCACGTGGCGGCAGAGTCAAGCGTCCGCTCCTTAAACTGATCGCGACAACAGCATCTGGTTCCTTCCTGGTTCCAGTCCAGTCACTGACTAGTGACTTTGAACTTTGTTCCCTCTGCTTTCAGGTCTTCATCTTCCTCGATCCACCCTTGGATCGCTCCGAACAGCTTCCTCCTGGTCGCCTGCAGCATCTTTCTTCAAGGCTCCATAGACTTCGAAGCGGAAATCCGATACACTTTCACACCTATGCACCCGCAGCCCGTGGGTGAGGTAACGAGAGCATTTCGGTGCTCAAGGGTAGGTTGACTCTCCTAGTGTCCAGGTATCCAGTCGTTTTAGTCCTAACTAGTCGAACTGTCTTTTACTTACCTTTTCGTAATTTTTAGTGTCCATTGACTTTGCCCCGCATCTCGCGTGTGAGTTCACACTCTGCACACATGTCCCGTGGGCCTCCTGCTCCTTACCTAAGGTTAGGGTAGTGCAGTCCCAGCGATCCTACAGCCTCTGGACATCTCCATTTCCTCTATCGATTTACTTAGTATATGGTTTGTCGTGCCCCTAGGGCACCATTGTAATTTGTGCAACTTAACGTATTTTTCTTAAGAGTCTTGTCATGTGCTTAGCCCTCTGATCTCATAAAGAGTTTAGAGGTGTCTTGTTAGTAATAAATATCTTGTTTATTTTCATAACAACCTGTGTGGTGTCCTTTAATTTGGTATTCAAGGGGTTATATGTGGTAAAACAGCTGGCTTCACATGCCAAAAGAGTGTAGCCTAAGACTGCTTTGTCCACGCTACCATTAGAATAGCTGGTCTATAAGGTTGACTTACAACCAATCACCATAAGGGTTGTTTGGACAATACAAGGTGATCACTAGAACTAGTGAGCATCATATATCAGGCCAACTTCTCACAGATTCCTTCATCCATTTATTCAATCAGATATCTCTAGTTGCTTGGACTAAATACGGTAACAAGTAGTGCACATTACCACTGTCTTACACTTTGACCAATATCCTCAAGTCTCAAACTCCAGACTCCAAACACGGTAAAGCGTAGTTCAAGGTCACTACAACATTCCGCTTTGGCACTTTTAACCCAGGCTCCAAATACTTCCCCTCTCTTCTTTGTAACGGTAATGCGTGGAAACTCCCCACTGCATTCCGCTCTCACTCGTCACAATAACTCACTATAATGTCCTTAGATAACAATGCGCTGCATACCTCACGGTCTCCACCGAATGGTCATACTGCACACCGACCAATGGTCATCACAGGCTCCCTCGATGTCGAGAAACAAAGATCCCAACCCGTCGCACTCCTAGCAGGAGCGAACCCCAAGGGAATCTAACAAGGTAAATGAAAAGTCGCCCTCAATCCGGGGCGCTAACGGAAACACAGTACCTTCAATTTGCAGGACTCAAATAGTCAGCGCGGTCCGGTGAAAGAAACAGGAACCCAACCACCGACCGGGATGCCGAAGAACAGGAAACCACCAAACAGAATCACGCACAACGTCCCCCAGCCGCGCCCTCACATAAATAGTCACTTCCGCGAAAGGCTCATGGGAAACGTAGTTTTTAACAGCAAGGCAGGCGCGACAGGCTAAACCCTGACAACATACCTGCCTTTGCTGCAATGCCCCCGCTGCCAAGGTAATAACATGAGCAATAGGTTTTCCCTCTGGTGTATGATTTCTCATTCAAATATCCAATTGAAATATAGTTTGCAAATTCAACCATTTTTCACTAAATGTCAACTTCTGAAAAAAGTTCTAAAAATGCACTTATTTTTATCTTGAATACATGCTTTTCAGTTTTGGTATACATACATTGATTAAACCAAGCAAATGCCTCCAATTAAACAGGCTGGGCTGCACACAGCAGAGCTACTCGCAGCTAGATGGAGAGCTAGCTACCAGTAAGCTCACAAGCTACTTGTTGGAGAAGCTGGATTAGAACTTCCCCATGCAAATTTATTTCTCTGGAACCTGGATGTGTGTACTGCTTGGAAGCTAGTTTATATTGTTTAAAATAATTGTTTTTGCTCTCTTACACTGATTTTGCTGAAGGAACTGTTGCGCTTGGTGCAAGCTCTATTTATTATGAGTCAGTGCCGGTGAAAGCGGTACAAAAGGGGGTGGTGATGGACGGAGCATCTGAACCAATCAAACACTCACACCCAGTCAACAGATCTGGGTTTAATCCATCACCGTTCTTTAGCCCACTCTGCCACCCCAGTTCAGACATGGCCATATGCAAATCAGTCTGACCCTGTGCCTCATGGGAACAGTCCAGCCCGCACTGCCAAGCCATGCCTTCCCTGGACCGGAAACAAGCTACAGAGGACCGGTTTCTGGCATTTCATCCGTCTTCAGGCCTGGCTTGCTTGAATCCAGTGGCAAAGTGAGCAAGGGACTCACGACTGAGCATACCCTGCCAACTTATGGCGAACAAAGCGGTACAAAAGGGGGTGGTGTTGGACGGAGCATCTGAACCAATCAAACACTCACACCCAGTCAAAAGATCTGGGTTTAATCCATCACCGTTCTTTAGCCGTTTGGGCTGGACTGTTCCCATGAGGCACAGGGTCAAGACTGATTTGCATATGGCCATGTCTGAACTGGGGTGGCTTGGTGAGCAAAATAACAATGGATTAAACCCAGATCTGTGACTGGGGGTGATTGTTTTGCCATTGTGCAACATTCCGTCCATCATCTTGTGTGTTTTGCTGTTCACCCTATGTGGTAAGGGTATGCCCAGACGTGGTTCCCGTGCTCACTAAGCCACTGGAGTCAAGCTAACCTGGCTGAGTACGGCTGATAGCCAGAAACCGGTCCTAGGATGCTTTATTCCGGTCCAGGGAAGATATGGCTTGGCAGTTCGGGCTGGTCTGTTCCCATGAGGCACAGGGTCAAGACTGATTTGCATATGGCCATGTCTGAACTGGGGTGGCTGGTGAGCAAAATAACGATGGATTAAACCCAGATCTGTGACTGGGGGTGATTGTTTTGCCATTGTGCAACATTGTTTTGCCATTGTGCAACATTCCGTCTATCATCTTGTGTGTTTTGCAGTGCCGGTGAAAGACCAGGCAAGAAATTAGGTCAATCTGTTAATGTAATCTACATGTAAAATGAGAAACCGTATTTCGGTGTGTTATTTATGTACCCACGGAATGCATGTATCCTGCATCTCTGAGCAGATCAATCACTGTTTTACCAATAATGCATCCAAAGCACATCAAACACAGGCTTTTATTACTTTGGTTACTTTTTTTCCACCTTTGCAAAATACAACTTTTTTTTTTTTTGAGTAAGACTTTTATTTCACATTGTCACAACGTTAATATACATTTACAGCGCCTACAACCTGATGAGGCCGGCTCAACATTCTGTTGTTGTCATGAATCATACCGCTACTCATACACGGCCCATCAGCCGACAACCGTAGGTCCGGCGGCGTGTCCATGTCGTAGTTATCAAGTGTGTAATGCGACAATGCGGTACACTGGTACAGTGGCGCTTATGGTCTTACATTTTGTACATTATATTTGCAACCTCCGTAACTTAGAGGAACAATTCAACACAACCCCTAACAAACTTAAAGCACTGCATCACAGCATTCTCCCCCCTCCATCACTTCGCCGAGTTCTCCCCCTTTCCAACATGAGGACAGTGTCAATTCAGCTCCGTTTGTGTGTCTCAGTCTGCAGCAATCGTTACCAGGTATTGTCTAAAGGGCGCCCAATAGTCTCTGGGGCGCGAGCCCGCTGGCAGCTCCTCCTCGTATGTGGCCAGTGTGTCACAGCAATATGCCAAGTCCTCCAACCAACTTTTCACCTTGGGTTTCAGTTTACTGCTCCAGTGCAGTGATACTCTCCTTTTCGCCATTAGTAGGGCGATCACACACAGTCGCCGCCTCTGCGCTTTCAGCTGCGGCACCAGTCCTAGCAAACAGATTTCGGCCGTGCATGGCAGCGTCGCCCCCAGCATGTCGTTAATGGCCTTTATCACTTGCACCCAATACTGCGCTACCCAGTTACAGTGCCATGCTAAGTGCATAAAGTCCGCATCATCCTGCCCACACCTTGCGCAGTTAGAGTTATCCCTCAAGCCGTACCTGTGCAATCTGTGAGGTGTATGATACACTTGATGCAAGTATTTATAGTGAATGAGTCTCAGATTGCCATTTGGTGTCAGCATTCCTGTCAGTATACAGGATGTCTCCCATTCCATTTCTGTGATGGTATCATCTAGCGCCGCGCACCATTTTTCCCGGGCCCGTGCAGTGTTGCCCCCTATGTGTGTCTGCGCGCTGTTGTAAAGTCTAGACACCAAGTGTGAGGCCGAGGGTGTGGTAAGGACCAGTTGCAAAGGGGCTAGCGCCTGGGGCTCGTCTGGGAATGTCGGGTAGTATTCTTTCACTGCCCTCTGTAGTCTATAGTAGTTGAAACTAAAGAGCAATGTCGGATTTTGAATGTAGTGCAGTGCGTGTAGCGTTACAAACTTCCCGTCCTTGTATAGATCGCCCCATCTATCTATGCCAGCATGTTTAAGTAGGTCCATTCCGACCTGCTCCTGAGTTACAGATATGGCTGGGTGGTGAGCCAGTGGGAGTGCTGGTGCGTAAAGTGGTGTGCTTCGCGCTGCCTTGCCTAGTAGTCGCCATGCTTCAATTGTGGCATTTACCGGGTTAATGTCGTGAGCATGCAATCTGGGTCTGTTATGGGGCAAAATACTTGTCAGTGGGATTGGATCCGCATCACCCTGTTCCACCGCTACGTGTGTCAGGAACGGTATCTCGTGGAACCAGTAATGCGCGAATTGCGCCTGAGCGCAAAGATAATAAAGGTAAATATCTGGAACCTTAAATCCTCCTTTAGCGTATGGCAAGGTCATTGTTTGTAAATCTAACCTGGCCTGTTTACCCGCCCATATTAATGACAGTATAAGAGATTTTATATTACGGAACACTGCCGCTGGGGGTTTAATAGGTATGTTGTTAAACAGGTACAGAAATTTAGGTAGGAGCACCATTTTCACTATAGCGAGCCTAATCTGCCAGGGACAGCGGCAACTCAACCCACCTCTTGATTTTGTCTTCCAGTGAAGATATAGCTCTCCCGTAATTAGTGCGGATAACCAATTCCGGGTCCCTATGGAACCATATACCTAGGTATCTAGTTGGTTCGTCTTGCCACTCCAGAGGATAGTCCAGTGCAGTAGGCTTGGTACCGTCTGTTAATGCCAGCACAAGGGATTTGGACCAATTAATCTGCAGCCCAGAATACTGGCCGAACTTAATGCATTCCCGCAGCAGCGGGTTGAGATGTTGGTCAGGGTTTTTAACATATAGGACCATGTCATCAGCGTATAAGGATATGTGTATGGGTCGTGTTGGGAGCTGAATGGCCGAATAGTGATGATGCCGTCTAATCTTACATGCCAAAGGCTCGAGTATAAGGGCAAATAGCATCGGCGAGAGCGGACATCCCTGCCTGGTGCCGCGTCTAATTGCTATCGGGTCCGAGAGATGTTTATTTATTCGAATTCGCGCTGTTAAGTTTGTGTATAGCATCGTAATCCAGCCTGTGAACAGTGGTGGAAAGCCCATTCGTATCAGTACCGCATGGAGGAAGGGCCAGTCAATTGTATCAAAAGCTTTGGCTGCGTCCAGTAGCCACTGCTTTTATGTCTGGGGCCAGGTAGTGCGCCAGCGCGAACAGGGTACGGGTGTTATGTGTGGTTGATCTGTCTGGGATAAAGCCAGACTGGCCAGGCCTGATCAACAGCGGCATGAGTGGTTTCAATCTGTCCGCTAGTATACTCGCCAGTATTTTGGTGTCCACATTTATTAACGAGAGAGGGCGATAAGAGTCGCATTGTTCCCCATCCTTGCCCGGTTTCAGTATGGCAATGAGGAGCGCCTCCCTCATCGAGGCCGGGAGTGTTTGCGCTTCGTGTGAGGCTTCATATAGACTTATGAGATGTGGTGCAAGTATGTCCGCAAATGCTTTGTAAAATTCTATCACAAAACCGTCCGGCCCCGGGGCCTTTCCATTGGGAAGTCGTTTAATGGTGTCTATTACCTCCTGTGCTGTAATAGGTCTTGCCAGGTATTCCCTATGCCCGTCCGCCAACCATGCTATTTCTACATCTGCCATATAGGCCAACAGGGCCTCCTGCGGTATGGTCGGTCGGGCCTCGTACAGTGCCCCATATGTGCCCATGAACTCCCCTATGATATTCTTCATATCATGCGTTCGTTCGCCTGTCGCAGTGTGTATGGCCTCAACGTGTTGCGGTGCCCTGCCTGTACAGATTTTTTCAGCCAGTGTCCTGCCCGGTCTACCCCCCTCACCGTACCGTCTGGCAGTCGTCCGTTTGAAGATGTATTTTAATTAATCTGCGGCAAATTTGTGGTGTTCTGTCAATATGGCCCTTATATCCCCCAACAAAGCAGTATCGCCCGTCTGCGTGTATCGTTTTTCTAGCTCTTTTATTTCCTCCTCCTGCCTCTGCAATTGTTGGCGTATGTCCCTCAGATTACCAGAAGTTGTGCTTATGCATACACCTCGTATAGTTGCTTTAAAAGCTTCCCACAGGAGGCAAGGGTCCTCCGTCGTGGGCGTGTTTAGCTCAAAATAGTCTGTGATCGCTTTCAGTACTGTGTCAACATACAGCGGATCCTTCAGGGCCTGTGCGTTAAATCTCCACACATAAGGCGGGGATGCATAATGCGGGATTCGCAGCTTTAAAAGCACAGGGCTATGATCCGATAGTGTTCTGGGGAGGTGCTTAATGTCCCCCACCCATGTTAATGTATCCTGTGTGCCTAACCAGAAGTCCAATCTGGACCAGCTACTATTAGCCGCATTGATGTGTGTTGCTATGTGCTCTCCAGGGTGTGATATCCTCCACATGTCAACCAGGTGCAAGTCAGCAATCGCGTCTAGCAGTACCTCCCTCGCCTTTACATGTGGTTCCAGTGTATGCAGCGTTCTGTCAAGCCCATCCGTAAGCTTAACGTTGAAATCACCTCCCCATAATATATTATCTGCTCTTATATCTGCTAGCGTGTGCCACAACTTTCTGTAGAAGGTGGGGTCATCTATATCCGGGCCATAAACATTTACCAAAGCAATCTGCTGTTGTCTCACCTTTCCCACCACCACCACGTACCTGCCCTCCGTGTCTTTGCGTGTATCTGTAATCTGAAAGTGGGTCCCCTTCTTTATCAGAATACTGACGCCCCTTGAGAAAGTTGAGTAGTTTGAGCTAGTGATCGACTCTGCCCACCTACTCCCCAGCTTCGACGCGCTAGTGGGTGCCAGGTGTGTTTCTTGCAGGAAGGCTACATCCACATTAGTTCTATCCAGATACGCAAACATGTGTCGTATCTTTTTTGGGTTCCCTAGGCCTCGTATTTTCCACGTAATAAAGTTTAGTGTATTAGGACGCGTCATGTCTGTGCGTCTGGTTGATGAGACTGTGTGTTAGCGCCAAACAGAGCGTCTGACATACAGGTTCGCAGCTCTCGGCTGCGTGCGTGCCTTGAACCTTGGTAAAGAGTGTAGTCGTAGCAGTATTAGAAAAAGCAATGAATGAAGTCGCAATGCCTCTCTGACACAGTGCATATACTCGAACATTCCCCAACTTCCCTTCCCTCCCCCCTCCCACTTCAGCACCCAAACTTTGCCAAAGCCATCCCCTTAGAAACTTTAAAACAGTGTCAGAACTTGTATTGGGGTACACCCGCATGGGGGTGTCGCCAGGAGCACACATCTCCATCCACATAGTGGATGTGGACGGGTGCGTAATTCAGTTGCATAGTTGACAAAGTCTGTCCCTTTCCATCCCATCGTGTTACACATACGGTGACCTACCACCTCCCCCAGTGACATTCCAACTATGTCTTAATCAACGGCCGGCAGGGAGCTTTATTCTGCCCACGTTGTCTCACCAATTAAGAGTCCAACTGAGTTCTGGAGTGCGGTGGTGCTGGCCCAGTAGTTCGTAGTCTATGCACCCCGAGTATTGCTTCCCAAGTGTCTCGTTCAGCTATTGTGCAGCAAAGAGTGCGATAGATACTCACTGTTCAACATTCGTGCCTGCACTCGTCGTGTCCAAAGCAAACCGCCGTCCACATGTCGCAGCACCATACATTCCACTGTACACCGTGAGCCTCGGTGTCCACAAAGCACTGCCGGCTGGAATCCAACGGCTAAATCTCTTGCGTTCGTCCGCCATGAAGGCCTTCAGTCGTTGTCGCTCATTCTGTCTTCCCTGTCTCGTTCCTTGCGGCGCTTGCCTAGTTTCTTGACATATTCCTGTGCAGCTTGCACCGTCGGGAGAATCACTGGTTTGCCCTCCGTAAGAATTTTGAGTTTCGCGGGGTAGAGCATTGCATATCCGACTCCCATGTCCCTGAGTTTCTTTTTGACTGAGGCAAATACCTTTTGTGCCATTTGCACCGCCATAGTGTGATCAGGGTAGAACTCCAGGGTATTACCCTGATATGCGACTGTTCCTTTTTCTCTAGCAAGTCTGAGTATAGTGTCTCTGTCCCTGTAGTTGAGGACACGGGCAATAATCATCCTAGGGGTGGCCCCCGGTTTCGGGGTGGGCGCCAAGGAGCGGTGTGCGCGCTCGACCAGGAAAACCTCCGAGAAGCTCCCGCACCGAATAGGTCTTTCAGCATTGTTTCCACGTAGGTCTCCATCTTGCCAGTGTTGGTCGACTCCGGCAGGCCCGAAATGCGCACATTATTGCGGCGAGACCTGGCTTCTTGATCCTCCACCTTCGCTTTGAGGGTTTCCAGGGTTTTTTCAATGTTTCCGCATGTTTTCGTTGTGTCCCTGGAGAGATCCTCAACCGTTGAGATCCGTTGTTCAGCCTCTACTAACCGCTCCTCGTGGTTTTTCAGTTTTGCCGTTAGTGAGTCCACTCTTAAGACGACAGCGTCCATCTTAGTGTTCATCTCCTGCAAGCTCTGCTGTATGGCACGTAGCACCGATTCCATGTTTGCACTGCCCCCCAGGTCTTGTTCCCCTTCTGCATCCGTGGCAGGTACAGTTTTTTGCGTTTGTTTCCTGGTTTCGAAGGGTAGTTTTGACTGATTTTTATCGGGTTTCCCCATGCCGCTGGGAGCCGTAGTTGGACTACTTATTCGAGGTTCCGGGCTGGCCGTGGACACTGTTGCTGTCCGCTTACGCCTTTGTAGATTGCCTTGCGCCCCCACTGCCACTGGTCTATGCATTGGACCTTACACTATTCATTGTGTCACCAGAAGCTGTGTCTGCGACAGTCGCGGTGCCTTGCCATCATGCGCAATGGGATCTATTGTGCCGTTCCCGCGCTGACTGTTTTGCCCTGATTCTCCTTACAGTTGGAAGTCGTGATGAGGAGCTGTGCTAGGTGGTGTGCGACAGCGACCCACTCGCTCCGTTGATTGCCAAGCAATAGCACTCCTTCCCTGCGTGATCGCCCCACTGCCGCCTTTACATGAAGTTCGCTGGGGTACAGCCGCCGCGCAGCGCGTGTGCCGCGGTGCTTGCTTCTCAATGGCGTACGTTGGTGCTGTACGTGGAGTCTCCCACCATCCGCCCCTCCTCCAGTCGTCCCCGCTTAGCCTCCAACCTCGCTCACCATGTGCTGCCGGTCTCTCGTGCAATCTCCCGGGGCCACAGCAGTCTTGCAGTACTGTTCGTGGGTCCGCCGCTCGTGCGTTTCACCGCGTCCGCCATTTTGTTGCGTGTGGAACGCAGCCCCTCCGCCGGTCCGTTACCGCTTGTTTGGGGCACTTAAAGCTGTGTCTCGGGCAGCGCAGCTGCTCAGCCCCAGCGGGGTGGCGGTTTCGCAGCTCACAGTGTGTTTAGAGGCAGCAAGCTCCTACAAGTCTCGGCGCGATGAGTCGCAGTCGCCGCCATCTTGTTTCACCGCTCGCCTCCATCGGGATATTTGCCGATTTCTACTTCAGGCTTCCAGCCACAATGCTGCAATTTCGACAGGTTATCGCCGCCACCTTCCGATTTCCATTTTTCGCTTCGTGGGAGGTGGAGACCTAGTTTTAGGGGCAAAGGGATCGCTTTTTCCGCACCCGTCCGGCGGAGCTGACTCACACGCCAGCCATTCCGCAGTGCGCCCTCTAGCGCCCCCCTTGCAAAATACAACTTGGTTTCTTTTTAGAACCTCTAGACCCTCTGGCCAAAACACAGGTTAGGAGCCAATTCATCACCTTGAGACAGGGTGCGCTCTGGGTAACATCCAGTCCTTGGAGATAACAGAATTATTAGTTTTAGTGAATTCTGAAACTCCTTTCACCATGTATGGATACACACTTAAAATCCACTCTGTACATTTTAAAGACTTTACAAAAATGAATGCCATATTCTAGTGCTAATAACTTGTGTAGCTCGAACTATAAAAACACAAAAATGGCAGTGAAACTAACTGATAAAATGCCAAAAAGAATTAATCATTGTGATGGCATTTTAGTAATTCATTGCATTGAATGATAGAACCAGTCTTTGTTAACCAGCTCCTCCCATCTAGCCCTTAGCTAAGAAGTCTGGGCAACAAAAGTGCTCTTCTGAGCTTCTATATGTGTCTTCTAGCCTGCATACCAGCTGCTATCTGTCTTCGTTACAGTGTTTCCAAAATGAGAAGGCCTTGCAGAATCCGAGCAGCTGATGGCCCTTGTTGAGGATTTTCTCAGCTTGGTTAAACCTATCTCCCACGAAACAAGCTGAAGATTGCTCTCTACCTAACACATGTCTCCGTCTTAAATAAACTTTTTCCGATTATTTTGAAGATATGAAATGCAAGCACATCAATCTAGAACAAAAAACAGTAAAATATGTTTTAAAAATGTGGATGTATTTATGGTAAATATAAAGCATGATACGAGTTGCATTTATCAGAAGCACTTAATGCAAAGAAGATAATTTAAGAAAAGTCATTGGACAACCTATGGTAATAGTAGTATTTAAAAAGCAAGTGCATAAGGAGGCAGGTGTTTGAATTATATATTTAAAACAAAATAGGATAAGCCATGTTAGGCGTCTGCATCCATCTTGGGAGAACAAAGAGGCCTAGCATCTTGTGTGACTTTGGTTGACATCTTGTATTACCGCTCATTTTCACAGAAAGTTGGAAACGCAAGGAGTTTCATCACAAGGAAGGATTTCAAAATTACTGATACCATTGTCCTGCATTTCAGGAAAGAGACAGAAATACAGTCCTCAAGGGGAATATCTAATCAACCATCAAGGGGCACCATTTTCCATTTTTTCTGGCTAAATAAGGGTTCTGTCAGGACCGGAGGCTCGAATTAAGCATTCTCTTTCAGTTTATTTGACTCTGCAACCTATAGAAACAACTACTTTAACATTTAACATATTCCATGCGCCTTTCAGTGTTCAACGTAGTCCAGCAGAAACAATAGAGGGAGCCCTTTACAATCATTCACCAAGGAAAACACTTACTCTTTCTTTGCTGCTCAGCAGCCAAATAAGTGTTTTTCCTTAGTGAATGATTTGACTGTGGTGATTTAATGTCATTTTATTATAATCTGTTCATGTTGGTTAATTCACTGTTTATATTGCAGGGTATTTTCTTAACTATTTCGCTCTACAGCTGAGCATTTTCTCTTCAAATTTACCTAAGGTGGCAAGTGTTAAAGCCTTGCAGCCCCCACACGCTGCATGCTTTTGGATTAAGGACACACTGCGGCCCTCATCCTTCTAGACCTCTCAGCAGCCTTCAACACCGTCTCACATCGCACGCTCGCCGCCAGACTTCACGACGAGGGGATACAAGGAGCCGCCCTCAACTGGATCCAATCCTTCCTCTCCGAACCCACGGACATCAACTGCGGAGTACCCCAGGTATCCTCACTCAGCCCCACAGTCTTCAACATCTATATGGCCCCCCTTGCCGCCATCATCAGACAGCATGGGATCAGCATCGTGTCCTACGCCGAGGACACTCAGCTCATCCTCTCATTAAGAATCCCGAAGACACCAGACTCTGCTTCCAGCTCAACTCAGAGAAGAGGGTCACCTTCAATCTCCTCACCCACGCCTACAAAGCCCTCAACAATGTCGGACCCAAATACCTCAATGAGACAGTATCCTTCCACATCCCCTAGAGGAATCTCTGCTCCGCCGACCTTGCCCTGGCAGAGGTCCCCCGCATCCACAGAAACAAAACTGGAGGGAAAGACTTATCCAACATCGCAGCAAAGACCTCCCCGACCCTGCACACCTTCAGGAAGGACCTCAAGACCTGGCTTTTCAACTGATTCGGAACCGCTCTCCCCCGCTCCTTCAGACCCTCTCGGTGAGTAGAGTGCTATATAAACCCCTGATTGATTGATTGACAGGCTGACCTGCCGCATGATCAAAACCTGGGCCACAGGGGAGGAATTCTTTGTTGGGCCCGCTTTGTATAACAAGGGGAGCACAGTGTGGTGTCTGCACTGCTAGAGTGCACATGGTGAGCGTTCGGCGCCACTAGAAGGCGCAGGTTGATCAATCCAATTGGAGCACGGCTCATTGTCTCCTCCTTTCTTTAGGCAGTGCAGAGTTACTACAGCAACCACGCGGAGAAGCCCCAGCTAATTTTCGCTTTTCTTCAGCTCTAGCAGAAGTGGTTTCGACGACTGGGCTTATTTTTCCCAAAGCCCATTATTAGAGGGCTTCCTCATACGGCGGCCCGTCTCCATAAAATATGCACTGGTACCCCTAACAGACATCCCTATAAACAAGCATTCCTAACTGCAAGTGGTTTACTTCTTGAAGTAGGCTTCTTGCACATCCAGGACCGCTATAATCCATCAGTAGCACCTAAAATACAGTGACAGACGCAGAAAACAACAATGTGGGGTTGATAGAAGAGGAGAGATGCACGCCCCAGATGGTGGACAATATAGATACCTCACTACAGAGAGCAATTTTTTCAGCCTTTGAGCCACTGAGTAGGCAAATCTATAGTTAATGGTCTGACACAGCATTCTAGCCCTGGGCAAGGAAAAACAAGGGCCCTTGCCTCCAGGTGACACTCTGGGTGCTGCTAGAAGGCAAAGGTTCTTACAAACCCTTCACCAAGGCTAGGGCTGTTTTGCCAACTTCCAACGCATTGGAAAGATCACGCAAAGTCCTATTAAAAAGGTTCATAGATGCCCTTGGTACTAATGAGGTGAAGCCACGCCCTAGGAATAGCCCTGATGATGATACCCACCCTCTACTAGTAGTGGATGTGGATGCCGTGAAGGATTCTGATAATCCAGATAGGGATTCTGACATCAGCTCTTTTTTTATTAAAGAGCTCACAATATTTGTGACCACTTTTCCTCCCTTGATAAAGAACAGCAGTCCATGTGCAGGGTATTATTTAGCCAAAAGGTTTTTGGAGGGGCTGGAAGAGGCAGGGGGATGCTCTTCTGAGCTTGGGTACAATTTAGCCACCCACAAACTCCAAATGAGACGTTACATGCTGTTGCAGAATCATAGGAAGTTTAGGGGCATCTTTCTCCCCACCCCCTGCAGTAACGGCAGGGGTTGCAGCAACAGAGGAGCCTTTCGGGGAGCTAACAAGATTCCAGATGGTACCATTGGTAAGCAGTATCGCTGTTTCCCTTTAAGATGTGAGAGGCAGGTTATAATTGTTCGCCCACAATTGGAACACGTCACAGGAGATGCGTTGGTACTCTAAACCTTTGAAGGTTTTCCCATAGAATTCCATGGGACACCACGCCAAATATTCTGTACTGTACTTTTTTGCAAGAGGGAATACAAGTGGTGGACCAGTTGGTACATGATCTTTTAAAAATAGTGTCTTCTTTTCTCCACCCCAGAGGTTTCCTCCTCAACATTTTTCTTGTGGAGAGAAAGGACAAAGAGTATCGTCCCTTGACCAGTTTGCAAGAATTCAACAAATGGATGGTGTACTGCCACTTCAAGACTGAAGGCATGCACCTGCACAGATACATCCTACTTCCAAACGACTAGCTGCTAAAACTCCATATGAAAAACGTTTAACTCACCATTCTGGTTTCCACTCCAAAGGTGCTTACTGCAATTTGGAAGAAAGGACAAGTTTTCTAATTTACCTGTCTTCCCTCCAGTCTTTGCATCACACTGTGGTGCTTCATCAAGGTGCAATAGCTGACCATTGAATGATAGTGATTATGGGGGCCAGAGACTTTAGGAAACAATGTCTCCAACATAGTATTTAGGTGACAGCAGAGTACCTACCGGGATGAATCAGACAGCAGTCTGGAATTTCAGACATCTGAGGGACTCCAGTGCATGGAAGTTGGACCTAAATCTGTGTCAGAAGATAATGCTCAAATGGGGTCCGTGACAGCTAGACATCTTCGTCTCACGGCTGGACCACCAGCTACACACCAGCACCCAGATCCTTTAGCAGAGGCAAATAGCACAATTTTACAAGTTTGAGGGTACGCCTTTCCCCCCATCTCGATTAATGCCAGAATCACTGGACAGGTCAGATGACAAGACCTGATTCTGGTGGCACCAACCTGGTGATGTCACCGTTGGTATCAAGTTCTTCTAGAGCTCAATGGATTCTCCAATCCCACTTCCCTGGACTCCGAACCTATTGATTGCCACTCCCGGCAACTTTCTTGACTCTCTAGAAGATTACCTGGGACGCTAGTAGATCCAGGGCTATCATCCCACGCTGCCCTTCTCATCAGAAAAGCGTGGGCTGGTTACACAGTGAAGCGATACAGGTCACCATGGTATAGATGGTCCCACTGGTGTATGCAACGTGTTCTGGATCCCGTGGGGGTGGATGGAGTCTGCATAGTGAATTTCTTGTCTCTACTGGTGGATGGGGCTTTGCATACTGAACAATCAACCACTTTTGGTCAGTCATTTCGGTGGACCATGTCTCTTTCCAGGACCAGCCAGCGAGGGAACATCCTCTCGTCTGTAGACTCCTGAGAGGTATTAAGTTGTCTACTACCCTTAATATTCCACCCTGATGGTCATCAATGAAGTTCTTCTACAGTTGCAGTCATTGCAAGATAATGTATTCATATCTTATCAGTAATTAACTGCTAAGTTGGCAATCTCATTATGTCTAACCTCTAGTAAGAGAGGGAGAGCATTTTGATATGACGGTTCGGATGCTCACCCTGGAGGTGGTACCGTTTCCAAGAGAACCAAATCAATTTAAGGCTGGTCCGTTACCCTGCTTTCCATCATTATCCTAAACTGTGTGTGGTCTGATACCTCAGGGTGTATGAGACCGTGACAGAGGAGCTTTGTCCTCCTGAGACAGCTCAGATACTTATAGCTCTGATGAAACCACTTAAACTGTTTTCATCTGCTACCAACCCTCACTGGGTGAAATGAATTTGGCAGGAAAAAGACATTGACATGTCTATATTTGGGGCATATTCTACCAGAGGCGCCATGCTGTTAAAAGCCTTTTCTCTCGGCGGCTGCTTGAAAGATACCCTTAAGTACCTCAAGCTTTAAGTTTAAGACATTTTACTTTAAACCAGTAGTAGTAGTAGCATAACTTGTGGTCACCTAGTTTTAATCTGAGCCTCCGGTCCTGAATAGAATGTAATATTTTTAAGCTATAGTGAAGGAAAGTTTAAATCCTGTTGAGGATATGGAGGCGAGGATTATCCCTCCCAGTTATTCTGGTTCAGAATTCTGTCATTGACTTCAAAAGGGAGTTCACGATGGCAAGGATAAGTACATTGAATCTTACTCATCATTCTGGTGACAATGTTTTTGTTCCTGTTTTGACTAGATGTTAATTGTAGAGCTGATGAGTATCTCAATAGGTACAGGGTACACATGACTTAAACATTGTGTTGTTTTTCCTAGAATCCGAGCAGAAACAAGACTTTTAATCCTGTTGTAACCACTCTGAGAAAGGGGATGTGCTTTTTCTGGATGGATGATTATAAAGGGCCCCCTCTGTTGTTATTGGTGGACTATATTTAACCCTGAAAGACTAATGGGATATGTGGTCTTTTGTTAAATATTATACTAGTTGTTTCTATGGGCCACTGAGTCAAATAAACAGAAAGAGACATGCATAATCCTCGCTTCCATGTCCTTAATAATAGAACTGATGTTGTCCTTTGTGATAGCTAAGACATTTTACATTCAGTCTTTTCCAGCCCTGTACACAACCTAGAATTGTCACCTGCTGTTGCTTTTTATTCCTCAGTTTTACTTTGTTGCTCAAAGTTTCATTCACACTATATGAATGCACACATTTATATACCGGTTGAGGTTATGGCTGACTGGGCTATATAAATGTCACTGGATCCTTAGACTCTGCGTCCATATGTGTGCTGTATTTCTGATGTTGGAAATTCCAATCTGGAGAGTATCTCCCCAGTATCTGAGGGAATAAGTAAAATTAAGTTGAAGCCATTCGTATTCAGTTTGTCAGCCTGGGTACTGTACACGGTTGCTTTCTGATGTCTCTCCTAGGCTGTTTTTTTGAATTGTAAATGTGCTTGTGACTTTTGTTGAAATTTAAAATCTAATTCTCTTGTTTTTTGATTGAGCTGGGCATCATCCATTTTCACCCCAGCCCTACTTTCAGCCCCTGCTCTATCCTTGACACTGAACTTGCTTAAACATTGGTAAAGAATCTAGATTAGGGTGTTGTAGGCTATGTATACATGCAGAGTCAGCGCAAAAGAACATATGGACTCTGCTCTGGGTTTTCCAGACAATGGTAAAGCCTCAAGTAAAGTTTACCCAGATAGAATATCTTGTTGTGCAGCCTTAGGATGCGACGATTGCACAATGCACCAAGGCTGTCGATTCTTACCATTACCTCATTTATGTGTTTTTCCCAAAGCCCTGTTTACCTCTGGGCATCACTTGTTTGTGATCTTTTACTATAAAAACCTGTGTAACCAACATTCAGTGTGCTTCCTCCTTGAGTATCTCTATGGTGCTTACCATATGAGGCCCCATTCATGAATGCTAATAAATGAGCTTTGGTTTGTACTTCACTCTAGAGTCGATTCCTCCTTACTTGTTTAGAACCTGTGGACAAAGAGTGACCCCTGCACCAGTGGGTTTTTAATAATCCGCTTCCACACTTTGTGTCCATTTCCTAATGTACAACCCTTACCTTCAATGATGACAATAGGCTTTTCAAAAGCTATTCCATTTTCGTCCAGTTCTGAGGGGCTAAAGACTCACAGCAGTATCAGAATGACTAATGAATAAGGTGGATTTAATGTTGTCCATTTTCTGGACAAAATTATCTTTGATTGATTTTTTTCTTATTTTTTTATGTAGGTTTTGTGCAATGATAATGGCTATTGTAGATATTTTGTTTTACGCTTGCAATCTTGATTGTATTATCTTAGTTATTACGAAAATGCAGACTTGGAAGTTGTTTTCTGTGGGATATCTACATTGTTTTGTAAAGCAACATTTTAATACACATAAAACGTTTTTCTAGCTAAATCAATTTTGTTCATGGCACAGTTATTTTCTGATTGTGCTTCTTCTTCTGACAATCTTTTCTTTTACATTATTATATCTCGTTAAAGAGTAGACATTAATGTTTTTATGGCACTTATATGCAATCTCTTTTCCTTCATCAGAGCACGATTAATCCAGTGGATATATTATACCTCCCAAATCCTCTAGAACCATCACTTATAAGCACAATGCCTTCACAGACTGTCTTATCTGGAGGTAAGGAGTTTTGATGCCAATGTTTAGTAAATATTTATTCTTAAGTATTGGTGGATTACCTACATTTAGCCCAGTTTACCATAGATTATAATATCTTGTGTAGATTTCAAAGAGCACCTAAGGAATACCACACTAAGGGCCAGATGTAGGTAGGCGTTTACCGGGTGGTAACGGCCGAATTCGGCCGTTACCGACCGGTAAGAGCAATTTGACATGTAGGTCCCTGTATTTTACAGACTCGGTAAATTTACCGATAGGTAAATTTACCGAGTATGTAAAATACCGAGTCGGTATCATTACGGATTCCGGTAAATTGGTATGTAGGTGGGACTCTTCTGAGTCCCACAAGCAGTACAAAATCGGTATTTTACCATCAAATACTACTTGATGGTAAAATACCGTTTCTGGTGTGCATGCACATGTGTGCATGCACACCTATGCCATATGACAGGCAGACCTGCCCTTAGGGCAGGTATGCCTGCCACATGGCACCCGAGCCTCTTTTGGGGGTGCCAGAGGGTGTCAAAGTGACACCCCCTGCACCCTTGTGACAGTCGGTATTTTCCGATGTGGTAAATACCGACCGGTACATGCCCAATCAATCCTATGGGCTTCAAAGCCCATAGGAATGAATGGGCATTAACTGGTCGGTATTTCCCGCATCGGAAAATACCGACTGTTTCCGATTCGGTAATTGCACATCTGCATTTACCTACATCTCGGTACTTTTATTTTCCGACCTCTGAAATACCGAGTCGGTATGACTCGGTATTTAAGAGGTCGGAAAATAAAATGTACCTACATCTGGCCCTAAGCCTTTACTTATTTATTTTTGTGGTGGTATGTAGATCTCTGAAAAGAAAATTCTTTCTGACATACAAGTACATCATAGGTACTGTTGGAGCTGGTAGGGGTAGGCATGTCTTTTTCCTGATTAGACTGTGCCTGCCTCCCCTCAAAATCGGACACACAAGTCACAAAAGAAGCAGAGTACATCTATTTTTGGCATAGTTCTGCACACTGTGCTGGTTTCGTTTATGACTGCCTCAATGATCTTCAGCTCATGTAACATTGGCTTAAACTGCATAATCCTCTCCAGAAGGATCTTGAGGGTGTGGGTAAAGGGGGATGCTGCATTGTCAACAAGACCCTCACTTGAAGATTGTTGGATGAATTTAGCCAGGGGGAAAAAAGCTGATAGCATTGATCATTTAATCAGCTGTGTCCAACCCCAGTTACCAAACGCATACTTCCTCCCCCTTTCCAGCAACATCCGTCCTTTAATGCTCAGTTACATGGTTATTGACGTTGGGGGGGGAGGGGAGAGGGCTCGTATTCCATCTGAGAGCAGATAGGACATTTTATCAGTCATTTTGTTTTGTGTGTCTATTTTCAAGACGTACTATGGGGTACATCCAGGGCCTCCAACATTCTTTCCACTTTCCGTCCCACCCATATGAAAATCACAGGGTGGAGAGACCGAGGAATAGCTGGGACCACTCAACAGTGTGGTGAGCTGCAAGACTCCTTGTTTCCCTGCCCACAATGGAAAGAAATCGTAGGAAAGGGGGGGTCTTGGATTGCTTGTGTTTCGGTTCAGAGAGGGCCTGGGTGGCAGTATAGGCTGAAGGGTTATTATTGGAGCAGGACCAAGACTGATTTGCATATGGCTTGGTGTAATATGCGGTGGCATGGTGGGCAAAACAACAATGGGTTTCGTTGCTATCCTCCGCCATTGCCACAAGTTAGATTTATTGCAAGCATTCCTCCATACATGATGTCTGGGTCTGTGCAAGATGTGCATATCTGAAGGTGAGTGTTTGTTCACAGCATGCCTGCTACGGGCGTTTATCTCTGCAGGGGTGGTGGATATATTTGTTTATGTGTCTCTATAGAGGATGTGTATGTTTTCAGAGTATGTCTACAAGTGATGTATGTCAGTATACGAAAGGTTTGTGTCTGCAGGGTAGAAGTGTATCTTCAACATTGATGTGTGTCTATTTATGAGATTGTGAGTCATTGCAGTTGGTATGTGTGCAGTAGTGTTTCTAATACTCAGGGCTTTGTCAATGTCTAGGGTTGCTGTCTGCAGCATGGTTGTGTCTGTAGGATTTGCTTGGCTGTCCACATGGGGGGAATTCTCTACAGGCATGGGTAGAGCTTTCAGGCGTTTTTGTTCCTATCTGTGCGATTCTTATAAGCTTGTTCTACAAAACGATTGTCATTCCATTTCAAGTCACTATTGACCACTACATGAAGTTGGGGAGGTAAAAAAAAAACAAGCATTGACATTGCCAATATTTATCACCTTTAACAAGCGAGTGCCCCCACGTGCTGTCTTTACTAATGATTTTCAGTTCGACCCTGGGCAGTGCATGCACTGCCCTGTGAGGCATGCTATATTCAGCCATGGACTTGAAGCTCCGCCCATGTCCCGCCCATCTTTTCAGTTGGACTTTGTTACTGTCCTTTCTAAATCGTTACTTTTCATTCATGAATAGGCTTAGTAGTCCCTCCTTGGTGCCGCCTTGGCTTCATTTGTAACCTCCCATAAGGACTGGACTTTTTACTTGTGTTACACGGTCTGCTTTCTCTAGACTATGAGCTCTATTTTGTTCAATGATTTGGCCCTATTCCACCCACTATGTGCTTTCCCACAAGCAGCATGCCACCCGCTTTGTTTTAGTTACTAATGGCGGTCCAAATTAACTATAGGGGCTACACTCGGTCCGCTTTAAGCATAATGGCTGCGCATCTTTGTTTATTTAATTTGGCAGCGTGGTCTGCTTTAACTTTAGCGGGCACGCTACAAAACATTTACATTTTTTTTGTAGCGAAAGCCCCCATACCATGCTTTCACTTGCATAGTGGCTGCACCCCTTTCTATAGACCCTGCTGCCGTATTCAGGTTTCAGCGAGCCATGTCTAAAGAAATGGGTGTGCACAGCATTAAACTGAAAGCACAGCATTGGGCGCTTATACCCCACCAAAAAACATTTTTTTGTGAACACATTTTTTTATTTGGTAAAAACACCCCATGACGCGCTTTCACTTTAATGGTGGTCAAGCCCCTTTCTTTAGACGCAACTCACTGTAACCTGAATATGGCGAGCAGCGTCAAAGGAAAGGGGTGTGGCCACTATGAAGTGGTCTCGTATCTGCGAGAGCTTGGGCTATTGGCATTAGAAATAATGCCTTTTATATATTTGTGTTGGTTTTGTAAACACATAAATAAAAGGCATTGTCATTTACAATGCCAATAGCTTAAACTCTAGAAAATGCTAGACATATTGCATTGCAAGAGCTTGTTATATTCGTTTTTTCAAGGGCCCAATAGCTGCAAAGTGCTACTGTGTAGCTTGCTTTATGTCTTGCTCTCACAGACGCTTGATTTATAAAAAATAAAAAAAATGTATTGTCCTTACATTACCATCTGCGATGCTGAAACAGTAAAGTAAAAATAAAGCCAAAATTGCTCCTGGTGAATTCCTAGGCATGCATGTCCATGTGTCATGACACATGCACAGACAAAGGTCATCTTGTAAAGTTTTTTTCAACCATTAAAGATGACCAGCGAGTGTGCATGCATAATGATGACCTAAATGCATCGCGACAATTGCGCATCATGAGACATTTTTAGGTCTGGCTTAGAGAACGTTTTTGCAGCATCGCTATAATGGGTGACTATAACATGGTCACTCAGCCAACACAGAGAGATACTACAACATATGTACATACATAGAGGGGTTTCAGATCAGGGCCCTTCATCCATTGAACTGTTTAGGTGTGAATCACGTTTTCCTTCCATGCGCCATGGCGTACAGTATGGGACAAAAGGTCAGCCTACTTTAGCCATTGGCTCTTTCACCTTGAGTGCACTTAATTACCGGGGCCGGTGGACTAATACTTTGAAAATTTGTTTTTTTCTTTCCTTTCGTTATCTTTGTCTTATTTTTTATTTATTTTTATAGTTTTTCTTGTATATGTTTAAACTGTGAGTTCAGGTGACTACAATAAAAAAAAAAACAGTAGTACCTTTTGTTTAACCCAGTAAGAGTCATAATTTTCTGTTAAGTGCTTTGAAACAAAAAAAGGATTCTGGATTGAATGGGGACGTGGTCAAGGATTGAAGGGGGCGTGGTCAAGATGGCGGCCTAGACAGACCCGGGACCTCGAGGCTCCTCGCACCGGACTCCTTCTCCCAGCCAATTTGTGCATAATAGTCCCCAACTGTGCACAAAAATTGTCCGTAAGACAAGTGGGGCGCAGAGCTGTGTCTGGGAGTACCTTTGGAAGCACCACATCTCTGAGAGACCCCGCTACAACCCAGAGCACGGAACCGCGAAATGGCGCCCAGGCCGAGCGGACATTAGCATGGACTCGGTCGAGCACCGCCAGCAGTGACACCAACGCTTTCGCAGCAGCCTGATGCCCACCGACCCGACAACACTGAGTGGGCGGCGGCGGGGTAGCGAATCAGAGACCCGCCGAAGAGCATTCATCTCTCACCCGAGGGTTGTGGGACTCTCCAGGGCGACGGTGCGAAAATCGAGGCCGAGGCTGTCGGGCATGGGCGGGCGCCAGCCTCCCTAAAGGCGAAGGAGAGATCCCCACACAAGACTCCAGATGTGGCACACTTGAATCCACATAAAGTCTCCGAGACCATCTGCCACCAGCAGAGCTCCGCACATCAATGAGATCCAGACCTCGCTTGGTTGAGGGGTGAGGAGCGAGTGACAGGTAATGACCTGCGCCTAGGAACCAGCAAGATCTACTTGACACCCAGGGGAGCGGGGTAAGCACAACTTCACTGATTGAATTCCCCAGGAAAACGCTGTGCAGGGAAGACCGTGAAGGTGGCGACGGCGCACCCCAGGGGGCGCACTGCATAGCGGCGGTGGAGCCATATCAAAGGAGGGTTCAGTGGCCTAGGCGAGCAGGAGCTGAACAGCAGGGCACTAGTGTTACCACGGAGGGAGCGACTGGAGGGCCCCCATATGCGAGGATTGGGGCGTGACGCCCACAGCAACAGACCCACAGTAGGAGGTCCAAGACGAAGGGTGATTAAGACAGGGTGTACCTGCCTCTGGGTATCTCCGGAACGGAGTTGGGGAGCCCCTAGAGACCCGTTCAAGCGTAGATTAGGGGCTGAAACCCTCCCACGAGGTGCACACATGGTCCTCGCGGCGGGGGCACATCAGGATTCACGTGCGCACTAAATGCGCAAGGACAGAGGACTAGGCCTGATTCAGCAAGGCCCACCAGGGTACAACGAAGCAGGGACACCGCCACTGACGCTGGCATCAAGGGGGACAAGGGTGGCTAGGCAGTGAGAGGCACTGAAACAGCCACCACACGGCCAAATGCTGAGCCCACTGCAACACATGTATCCGATGGATCAATCTGGACCTCCGGGCCCCTACCACATGAGAGGGCCAGACCCAGGCGTCAAGAGCGTGCACCTGCAGCAGAACTGAACCCATCCGCCAACCAACCCATTGAAGTGCGCCCTAGGATATCTACGGGATCCCCAGGAATGAGCACATCTCTGGCACGAGTCAAAGCATGGTGAGAAACGCTAGGATCTGAGAGGGGGTTGAGTCCAGCAGTCGCTACAAACCAGGGCCTACAGTGAAATTTCCCCCGAGGTGCGGGCGAGCATCAGGAACTGATAACCAAGTTAGGGAGACCCACCATGTCCACAACGCGCAAGAAAGGGGATCGCTCACTGAAAGACATGCTTATTAAAGGCCCCAACGTGGGGGACAGAGGACGCCACTCCCTCCCCACCCCAAAGCAGCGAGCAGACCACGGGGAAGGGGAAGTGCTTTTTAACTCTCTCCGCGAGGACTATCAAATGCTCAAACAAGAGGTAGCGGGAGAAGTGAGGGAAATAAGTCACAAGGTGGACGGGCTGGGGGAGCGAGTAGCCACCATCGAGGACAATGATCACACTAGAAGCGAGGAGCTGGAACACCTACAGCAGGAACTCATCCGCCTCAAAGAACAACAGGTGGACCTAGAAGCGCATGCTGAAGACCTAGAGAACAGGTCAAGACGCAATAACATCCGCGTCCGTGGAGTCCCATTGAAAACAGAAGGAGCAGATATAACCCACTATCCTCGGCGAGGGCTCAGACTTCGATATACGCATCGATCGAGTGCACCGAGTGGGTCTGACGAGACGCGCACTGGTTCCTCCTCCAGACATCCTGGCCTTCCTACCAGACTTCCCACTGAAGGAGCTTATCCTCCGGAAGGCAAGATGGAAACAACCTCTCCAACATCAAGGACACTCAGTGGCACTCTTCCAGGATATGTCCTCCATCACTCTTCAAAGAAGAAAAGCTTTCAAAGAAGTGACCTCCTTCTTAACCACATCCGTGCGGTGCCGATTTACCCCAGGTGCTGGGCCCTAATGCAAATGGGTGTGGTCATGACGGAACGGTTCCGTCATGAGCACAGCGCGACCGATGCTCATGACGGAACCGAGCAACGAAGGGGTTAAGAGACAAAGGGATACCCTACTCCTGGGATCACCCCTTCCGATTGATCTTCAAGTGGAACGGTGCGCTGCATCAAATGAGATCTCGCCGAGAGACTTGTGTTCTCCTGGGCCTCGAACATCATGAACCAGATACCTCCCCGGACCGCTCCCAAAGATCGCCGAGAGCAGGATGGCAAAGAGTGGGCCGCAGACGCCTGCCCACAGCAGACTTGAAACCGGATCAAACAACTATGTCACAGGAACGTGCATCAGCCCTAGACGCGGTGACCAGAGACACCTCAACTCTTGAATGATTTGATCTGCAAATGGGGACACACACGCATTGACTCACAGATGGCTGGGGAGGGAGGTGACGGGGGCCGGGGTTGCTGGGCTTACACGCTCGTACAGGTAAACTCACCATATGCCTGCAACACAGGATGGCGGCCATTAGACTATGGTAATTTGTTGGGAATGTTCAGTTGGGGTTAGGGTGTTGGGGATAGGGTCACTAGGTAGAAGAGGGGTAAAAGAGATTCAGTTTGGAGAAGGTGATTAGGGGGCCAAGGAAAATAGGGAGGGAACCAGTGTGCCACCTGGAGGCTTAATAATCCCATTAAAAGACTAGCCATCTTATCATACCTAGAGAACTCCGGCGCCTCGATCTGTCTCTTGCAGGAAACTCATCTCCTGTCCAAGGACTGGCATAGAATGAGGTCCTGGGCATTCCCTCAATAGTTCTATTCCTCTACTAATGATAAGAAGGCGGGGGTAGCTATATTGTTTGCAAGGCACTTTCACGGCAAGGTGGGTGATAGAGTAGCGGAAATTAAAGGGAGGCTGTGGGCATACTGTATACGGGTAGGTGGTACTTCCATGGTCATAGGGTCCCTATATATCCGTAACTCGGGTTAAGAATCTTTTCTCAAGGGCTCCCTGTCGGAGACTCTTAAGTCCCCAAGAAAGATTCACCCTAGTGGGAGGCAGCATCAACCTGGTCATGGACCCGGTGACCAACAGATCAGGTCACCGTTTTGACTCTATGAAAGCAATATCGTCAGAGGGGAAGAACAGGATGACCCACAGAGGACTGGTGGATCTATGGCAGGAGGTGCACCCTCAGAGCACACACAACACATTCTACTCACATGTGCACGATACATATGCCGGCTAGACCACTTGATAGGATCCTCTGAGCTCAACACACTAGTCAGACCCCCCAGGATATAGCGGTATGGATTAGCAAATTTAATATGGAAATTTAGCGGCAATTTTGCGGCATTTTATGTGGCCATTTTTCCTACAACAAACACAGATATCTTAGTTTTTTTTAGTTATTTAACAACATGAAACTATGCATATTTGGTTTCTTTACAATGTAGATACTTTGTTTCCCTCGAGCATGTGATTCACATTTATGGGCTGCTGCAGTTTCACAGCAAATCTACAACTAGGAACGAATATTTCTTTCCTGTCCATATTTTATTGTATCTTGCTCCCCGTCCCATCCTTCCCCTTTTATTGCAACAATACCTCCTCACTGTTCAGGAGTTTTTTCCAGCTAGTACTATAGCCACTACGTCTAGTGCACTACGTGATTTTAACAAGGCAGCTCCCAGTCTACCAACACATGAGTTGGTGATCGCCCAATGCCTCTATACAATCTATTCCATTATGACGACAGCGGTTTTAGTCAGATTGTTGTAGCACTCACCATGCGTCTTCTCTTCGTTCCCCTCCCCCAAACACAGGCTCTTGTCACTGCCTTTAGTAGATTTACCAAAGTGCTGATATTCAAATTTGAGGCAAGTGTCCTAATTTTCATGTTTCAAATGTATTTCTTAGCAGTTCTACATCAATCTATCTCTGTGGCTGCAGCTACCAACCTACTGCAGGAAAACCTAGGGCTAGAATTGGCAAGGTGAGAGTTTATTACCCGGTTTATGCAGGTAAACTCATGTCAGGTCAGTTTGTGTCTTGCAATAGAGTTCGTGTCGGCACCCAATACTTGTGAAGTGAAAGCACTGATAAAGTAAACTCTGACTCCCTTCTCTGACTCCCTTCAATGTGCAGTACTAGCGTAAGACTGTTCGAATATGCCTCAGCAAAGTTGTGGGTGGGTGTTGTGTGCCCTTCACAGTCGCACGAGTGTGAGCAGAGTTGTGGCAGAGGTCCACCACGTGGATCTCATTGCTGAAGAAAACTGCATGACTGGGCTGGTTAAGTGTTCATCCAACTACGGCAATAGCAGCCTCCTGGGTGGGTTGGGGGGTGTTGGTCCACTAGCGACAGTAATGATGACTCCTTTGTCTACAGCTGAGTGCCAGGTTCTCAGGTTGCAGGAGAAATGCTGGATGGCAAGCGGGTACTTAAAAAGCTGTTGTCACTTCATGCAAATTGACAATTGACACATGAGCCATGCTGGAAGACACGGTGCATTTCACACTCCCAATAACAAATTTACTTCTTCAGGCTAGCAGGCCCCCCAGGATATAGCGGCTTTTGTAAAAATGCCGCGATTTCTACAAAAGTGCCGATTTCGCAGGCACTTTTGTTAAAATTGCAGCATTTTTACAAAAGTGCCGATTTCGCGACAAATCGCGAAATCCTGGAGGGTCTGACTAGTGGACGAAGTGGACATTAATCCTGCTGCACTCTCTGACCACGCCGCTGTGTTAGTGATTATAGCGGTCCCCTGGACTAAGACACCTGGGGGGAGGTGGCGACTGCGGGAGGCCCTACTACAAAGAAAGGGGGTGGCCCAACAGTTACACAAGAGCATCACTGACTACCTCGCAATCAACGACAAACCGGACCCACACTTGACCGCGGTGTTGGGAGCACTTAAAGCAGTGGTGCGAGGGGAACTGATAGCTATCTCGGCCGCAGAAGCCAGGGAGCGTAAAGAAAAGCGGGAATCACTCACAGCTAAGGTGGTCGAACTCGAGAGGGCACATAGCCGCACAGGAGCACCCAGGATATGGAGGCAATTGAAAGCTGCCAGGGCGCAACTAGCCGGCCTTGACCTCGACCGAGCCGAGTACGCTGCCCTATGGCTCAGACACACATACTATATGGGAGGTGATAAAACAGGCTTTTCCTCGCAATCAAGGTTAAAGCTCATGTATAACGGTCCAAAATCACAACACTCCACAACGCTCTGGGAGAGAAGCTGGGAAATGACGACCAGATAGCCGGGGCCTTTAGGGAATTTTATGCATCGCTCTGTAGCGAGGACTTGTCTATTGACAAAGATGGGGAGGCCTACTTAAGTCGGGCAGCGACGACAGCTCTCAACGCAGCTGGTGCCGCCTCACTGGATGGACCTATCAGGATAGAGGAGGTGGTTGGTGCAATCTCCTGCCTCAAACCCCTTCTCAGCCGCCTTTATTAAAAACCTTTTGCCCACTCCTAGCGCCGCTTCTAACCCTACTTTTTAATTCATTCCAGGGGCCCGGCTCAATACCTCCAGATAAGTTGGAGGCGGACATAATCGTACTGTCTAAGCCAGGAAAAGACGCCACCCACTGCGTCGCTTACAGACCGATCTCTCTCCTTAACCTAGACCTCAAACTTTTTCACAGGGGTCCTCGATGCTAGACTTGGACCACAACTACCTGGCATCATTGAACCAGATCAATCTGGCTTCATCCCAAGCAGACAGTGCAGCTATAACAATAAACGCCTCATGCCCCTTAATAGACCAGGCTCATTACACAGGGAAGGACGCCGTGCTGCTGTTGGTAGACGCCGAAAAGGCGTTCGATAGGGTGGACTGAGGTTTTCAAGATAAAAAGATGGCACACTTTGGCATTGTGATCGCTTTAGAGCATGGGTTGCAAGTTGCTATGACAAACCGAGGGCAACGATATGCGTTAATGGTATAGGCTCACGGCCTTTTGACAGTAGGCGAGGCACGAGGCAGGGATGCCCGGTATCGCCCCTCCTCTTTGCGCTCTACGTAGAACCCCTACCACAGAGGATTAGATATAACCCTGACATCGCAGGCATTCCCTTCAGGGGGAACAACATACAATTGGCTTATACGCAGACGACATCTTGGCTGCGATGCATAAGCCCAAACAATCAGTGCCTGCCTTCTTCGGGGAGCTGGATGCCTTTGGGAGAGTGTCAGGTTTCAAAATGAATAGGGGGAAATCAATGCCTCTACCTTTGAGTCGCAACGCACATAAGCTAAACGGCGCATCTCCAGACTACGGGGGCCTGCAACCCCATGCCTCTATCCCATACTTGGGGATGGTCCTAACCACGTCTACTGAACAGACAGTCGCTCTAAACTACATGAACCTCACCTCTCAAATACAGGGACACTTGAGGAGATCGCAGAAACAACCGCTATCACTGCTCGGCCGTGTCGCGGCGGTAAAGATGTTCATCCTACCCAAAATTCTCTACATCTTTCAAACCATCCCAGTAGGTCCTCCCTTGAGAACCATACGTAGGCTGTAAGAATCGGTCCAACAATTTATATGGGCTGCGAAAAGACCAAGGATGCGAAGAGACCTATCCCACTGACCTCCTGACGAGGGAGGGCTGGGTATTCCAAATCTTCTACGATACTTCCAAGCGGCGTAACTAAGATACCTGGTGGAGTGGAGCCGGCTCTTCCATGACATAGCTATGGCGCAATCATCACTTTGGAAGATACCCTTTCTGAGGCGATCTGACAGACCGTCCTACCTCAATAAATCCCCCATACAGTGATGCACGTGTGGGACACAGTAGCGGGTAAGAGGGGACTCACCACTTCCCCTTCACCGCTCATGCCTTAATTTGACAATCCTGAATTTACACTGTGGATAGAGAGGCGGGCGTTCTCACAGTGGCGTACGTCGAGTTGCAGGTTTGCGGGCCATTTATTCGACCTTGAAGGGTTCCTCCAGTTCTCCTTTTTACCACAGTTATACAACATTAAAGCCCCAAAACGATTTCAATACTTTCAAATTAGACATTGGTTGACACAGTCAGAGATACGTCCCTAGTAGGCAGAAAGCTGACTACCTATGATAAATGGCTAATTACCAAGCAATCAGACCAAAAGTTGATCACAGAACTCTACTAAATGATCTGTCCTCCTTTTCCTTCATGACCCTCGGCCAGTCCGAAACGCTGGGAAAGAGAGCTGGGGTGAGATCTCTCGGAAAAAGAATGGTAAGCTATATACTATAGAGCTAACCACACAACCAAGAACACTGCCAGCAGAGCAGCACCAGTTAGTCGCAACATATTGGTACTTGACACCAGTCAGATTAAACAGAGGCAACCCTAACTGCAGCCCAACTTGCTGGAGGGGTTTGGAGAAGAGGGCACACTGACCCACCTATTATGGGAGTGAAAGGAAGTGGAGGGATACTGGACTGCAGTCCTTAACGACATTGACAAACAATTTGAGACTGACATTCTGAGTTTCCCTGCTTATACACTCATAGGGCTGCCCAACGCACTCAAATTCCTACTAAAGTCAGTCAGAGGGAGACAGATGGGAATGGCTATGGGAGCGGCTGTTCAACATATCCTATCGCTTTGGGGTACACAAACTCACCCTACACACACAGGGTGGCTGCATAAACTATCATACATTGTTGGTATGGAGCGCATACAAGCTACTCTTATGCAATCTGCGGCCTCCTTCAACACTATCTGGCACCCTATATTATCCCTCCTGGCGATGGAATTCAACGAAATTACATGTCTGAAATATCTTCGCCTCCTGCGACTCATTGACACCAGAAGAAGCCTCTGAAAGATACACCTGGCAGTCCTCACAAATGATGTCCTACCTAAAACGGCAGGATCATGGCACACTGCTTCTGGGTGGGGCGGGGGCGCGGGGATGGGGCTGACAGGGCGGGGGATTATTTTCTGTTTTTTTCTTGGTTCCTCAGAAGTTGATAATTGGTTATCTAATGGGAGCCTCAGCCCCGTCTTACAACCATGGACACTCGCCATACCAATGAACTCTTATTGACCTGCAACGTTGTAAGGGGTAACGGTTGGAATTGGGGACAGCCTTCATTGTTCCTAAACGGGAGTATGTGAGACCTGTATTGTGTCTGCTTCGATGCCAAAAATTAAATAAAAAAGTTAAACAATAAAAGGGATTCTGTACCTGTTCCAAGTACACCTGTCTGCTCGGCGGCACCCGTACTAGTTTATTAAAATTAAGTGCTGGGGTTAATATTTTATTCAAATGCGAGGTTTTTTTGCAAGCATTTGACCACCATGTTTAGGCAGCAACATCTGATTTATTTGAATTTTATTTTTGTCCTAAGCTTGTAATAGAAAAAAATAACAAACATTGTTCCAGCTTGCCAATGCCAGACATATTGGATTTAATTCCTGTGGTTAAACAGTAGGCTGATATATCACATTCCACTTCGAAGTGTTTATTGCGAAATTCTGTGTTCACCGTTTTAAATCCTAGCTGGGATCATTCTGTTGCTTAATAACCATGTGGAAAACTACAAATTTAGCTTGTTAATGGAAGACTCTAATCAAAGTCTGAAAAGGGCAGATAATGTGATCTACTGCAGAGATCAGGATATGTTTTGGCTAACTATTTTGAGATTAGTGGGTGAATGCACCGACAGAATGATCACAACTGTTAATGTACATTGTGTAATGCACTTCTTACAACAATTTGTATGTCGCTTTGTGAGTATGACCTATTGTACAGTAGCGCACCCGCAGTTTCAGCTGTAGATCAGCAAAGTAATGAACTGACAAAGCACACTCCAAAAATGCACCAGTCACTACGGAGAGATCTAGATCATACGCAAACTCGTCTTAAGCTCACAATCTTGTTTTTACAGCAAGGTGCTTTTTGCATTAGCATTGTTGAAAAGTTTTCTTTGTGGGACAAGCACGTTTCTTTACTGGGCTAGTAGAGTATACCCATTCAACAAGTAGTTACCTAAAAAAAAGTCCAAGCCCTTTGAAACGAACAGTGCAGCGTAAACATTGATTTTGCCACAATTTACAGCTCTACTCAAGTATGAGTTAATTTCTCACGCTGACTACAATCACTATGAAAACCGAGTAGGTGCTGCAATACTTCGGGTGCTCATTACGACATTTTCTCGTTTAGTATTGCAGTTTTTAATTTTTGTCGTTGAGAAATACAATAAAGTAGTTAACACTTTTTTTTTTAATGTTTATTTTGCATTCAAAGAAAGTTACATACAAGGTCCTACAACCACAGGGTCCGGCCGCTAATCAACACAAAAGTATTCATATTATTCCACATCTCTTTAGCCGACATCCCTGAGGCCCGGCAGCGATTTAGGATGAGATTCGCAGCAACACAGGATAGAGTCATAATGGAGTATTATTTTGTTTTTTTTAAAAGGAATAAAAAAAAAGAACAAAAAAAAAGAACAAGTCTCAAGGCAAGAAGACATTGTATACGGAATCGTGTTCGTACGGGAGGGATCTCCAAGTGCAAAGTTGTATGAGCTGAAAGTTAATGAAGGGGATCAGGGGGGGGGCAGCGGGGAAGCCAAGAATGGGAACAAAAGTTAAACAAGACATGGAATGTCGGATCAGGGGGAAAGGGAGATGTCCAGATTGTCATCAAACGGGGATTTACATATGTTCCCGCGGTAGGCGTTCCACCGGCTCCAGACTTTAGTCCACGCCCCTGGTCTACCCCTAGCCAAATACACAGTCTTTTCTCTAAACATACACCAATCCATATTGACCTTCCATACCGACACGGTGAGCGGCCGCCGGGAACCACACAACTGTGCAATGTCTCTTTTGGCAATCATGTTCCCAAGGATCACCCATCGGGTCTGAGCGACACTACAATCCTTCGGTTCCCACACATTCAACAGACATCGTCGGGCTTCCGGCAACATCGCGACTCCGGTGGCACTCTCCATCACTGCATGCACACGGTTCCAAAATGCAGCCACCTCCGGGCACTCCCAAATATTATGGAGGAAGGTACCAATCACTCCACAACCACGCTTACATAGCCCATCAACAGAATAACCCATGGAAACTAAACAGGGACCGGTGACATACACACGGTGGAGAATTTTAAGTTGGACAAGGCGGAGACGGGCGGGAATAGCCACCTCCTTAGGTGAAGATAAGGCAGACTGCCAGTCTTCATCGTCCAGTTCCAGCTCATCCCCAGTCCAGACCTCTCTGAGGTGTACAAGAAGGTCCGCCCGATTATTGATAAACTTCCTGTATATTAATGAGATCGTGCTATCAGGCACGTGACCATAGAGCACACTATCTTCCAGCGGGAGGATTCAGGGATATTGACACCTGCAGTGAAGACAGATGTCAAGGCATGGCGGACCTGTGCGTATGAAAAATTTCCTGTCACTCAAATCATACTCCTTCTGCAACGTTTCAAAAGTCTTAACTGCACCCTTGGCCCAGAGGTCGCCCACCCTGCTAATACCAATCATGTCCCATTTCTCAAAACCTTTCGTTGTCCAGAGGCATCCCAATCTCTCAGACACATACAAAGGAGTTGCACGTGTCAGTCGATCCTTCCAACCCCGGGCCGCATTCGCATCACACCAGACTCGTACAGCTATCTTAGTGGGACCTGTTAAATTCCTCCCTGCCACCCTAGAGTAGAGCACTATGTTATAATTCCCACCCGGCAACTGAAGCTTATCCATCTCAAATGCAGGATTTGGGCTGGGTGCATACGTTGCATGGTTAATCGCGCTCAACTGAGAGGCACAATAATACCGCCTGATGTCCGGGAGTGCCATGCTCCCGTCATACCAGGAGAGGGTTAGCTTAGCGAGAGCCATTCTCGCACGCCCGTCCCTGACAAGCCGCCTCTGCAAGCTCTCCATCTCCCGGAAATAGTCAGCAGGGATAATGTCGAATGAATTCTGGAGCCCATACAAAAACCGTGGCAGGGACATCATTTTAAAAAGTGCAGCACGACCGAGCGGCGACATTGGTAATCTACGCCAGCCAACGCTATCAAGTTTCAGTCTCTGGAGAGGAGGAAGCAAATTGCGTTCATAGCGAACAGCGGGGTCTAATGATATAAATATCCCCAAATATTTGAATCCCGTCTGCGAGACCTGGAAGGGGAATCTACGGGGCAAAGGGGGGAGACCACCAGAAATGACATAGACACAGGATTTAGTCCAATTTATGACTAAACCTGAATTCTTGCTGAATGAAGTAAGGACATCGAACAAAACATTAAGCGAGGTAAGATACAATAAGATGTCGTCAGCGTAAAGCGAGATCCGGTCTTCAAAATCTGGGGTCCACTGGATGCCCTTTATCAAAAGCTCCCATCGGAGCCAAGCAGCCAGAGGCTCCAAGGCGAGCGCAAAAATAAGGGGCGACAACGGGCAGCCCTGTCTCGTACCCCTCCCAAGAGTGAAAGAATCAAATACTCGGCCATTAACGACCACCTGTGCCAGCTGTTCCTCATATAGAAGTTTTACCCACCCGATAAATTCAGAACCGAAACCAAATTTCTCTAGGGCGGCCCAAAGATACGGCCATTCTATAGTATCAAAGGCCATCGTGGCATCCAAGGAAGCCAAAATGGCCGGCTCATGGATAGACTCCGCCCTCGCGAGAACGCCATGCAAACGCCGCAAGTTGAGTGCGGTGTTGCGATGTGGGATAAAACCAGATTGATCCGGGTGGATCAGGTCACCAATCACAGTGATCAGCCTATTAGGTAACACTTGAGCTAGGATTTTAGGTTCGGCGTTCAACAATGAGATGGGCCTGTAGGAAGCGCAGCGATCCCGAGGCTTCCCCTCCTTAGGAATAACCACAATCGTAGCTAAACGCTGATCACAAGGGAGAGAGGCAAGGTCTCGCGACTCCAGGAACATATCTCGGAGATACGGTGCAACTTTATCAGGGCGCAATTTGTATAGTTCGATGGGTAGACCATTGGGGCCCTGGCCTTGCCAGAGCGCACAGAGCGGATGGCGATTGCAATCTCCTCAGCAGACAGTGGAGCATCCATTAGGTCTCGGTCGGCCTCTGATAGGCGCGGTAGTTCAATATAGCGTAGCAACAAATGAGTGTCTTCCTCAGCACTATCAGAGACCGGAGAATACACTGTAAAGTAGTCCACGAAACACCCCACTATCTCACTCGGATCAGTCACACACACTCCATCCAGTTTCTGAATCACAGGAACCACACGATTAGCCCTTTCTTTCTTATCAAGCCACGCAATCAATTTACTAGCCTTGTCCCCAACATCATACAATCTGCCCTGCTGCTCCCTGTGCATCATTTTGGCAGCACCCGTAACCAGGGATTTGTAGTCCAGCTGTTTCAGACCAAGGGCGTGGAGTTTGGCATGAGTAACGCCTGAATCCAAGTCACTCTCAAGCTCAACTATTTCTGTCTCAAGACAAACAATATCTTGATTTTTGGTTTTCTTAGCATCAGCAATTAAAGATAGGGCCTGTCCACGAATGACCGTCTTAAGGCCTTCCACAGTGACACAGATGTGGACACAGACCCCTCATTTTCGAGAAAGTATTGATCCAGAGACTTCACCAAACCAGCACGGGTCTTAGGGTTACGTAAATACCAGGGGTTTATGGGGCGACTCGTCCCGCTCCACACACTCTACTATCCATACAGAGCCACAATGGGGAATGGTCTGAAATGCCCCGGGCAAGGTGTCTGGTCTCTCTGACAGAAGGGGACTGCGCTGCAGTTATCGGAATGTAATCAAGTCTGGAAAGACTTCTATGGGCCCCAGAATGGAAAGTGTATTGTATCTGCTCTGGATGCATCAACCTCCAGCAGTCCACCAGACCGAAAGTCTCCAAAAACCCACTCAGCCATGATTGAGAGTTTATTTAACAACAAGGGGTGGTGATGGACAGAGTTTCTGAATTAAGCAGAATACTCTCACCCAGTCAAGAGATCAGGGCTAGATCCAACACCGTTTTTTAGCTCACTGCCCCATCCCAGAACCTGGCTATATGCAAATGAGTCTGTTCCTGTCACAGTGCATGATGGGAACAGGGCAAACCAAACTACCAAGCCAATTCTTTCACTGAGAAGGAAACAAGCTTCGGGGGACCGGTTTCTGGCATTTCAGCCGTCGTCGGCCCGGCTTGCTTGAATCCTGATGGTGCAATGAGCAAGGGACTCACATCTGAGTATACCCTTCCACGCTTAGGGTGGAAAAAATATTTAACAACCCCCTTTTCTGAATCGTTTTGTCCACCACAAGCGTGGAAGGGTATGCTCAGACATGAGTCCCTTGCTCACTGCACCATCAGGATTCAAGCAAGCCGGGCCGAAGACGGCTGTAATGCCAGAAACTTGTTTCCTTTCCAGTAAAAGAATTGGCTTGGTAGTTTGGTCTGCTCTGTTCCCATGATGCACTGGGCCAGGGACAGACTAATTTGCATGTAGCCAGGTTCTGAGCTGGGATGGTGCAGTGAGCTAAAAAACGGTGATGGATCAAGCCCTGATCTCTTGACTGGGTAGGAGTGTTCTGCTTAATTCAGATACTCTGTCCATCACCACCCCCTTTTCTGAATGATTGAGAGTTGGCAAGATCTCTGGGGGGTAGCGATCTACATTGCCAGAAACAACAGAATTAAAATCCCCACCCATAGCCAGGGTAACTTCGGGGAGTCCCAGCACCACTCGCCCAATATCTGAAAAAGTAGAAGTCTGTAGACCCGGTGGAACATATACTGTGATCAGCGAAGCAGTCCTGCCCTCTCATCTACCAGTGAGGGCGGCGTATCGCCCTCTGTCATGGAAGATTACGTCATCTACCTCCAAGGGGAGAGAGGACCGAACAGAATGCCAACGCCCCTAGAACCAGTGGTGAATCCAGAATGTGCAACAAGACGGTACCCCCACCTGTTCATGGCGTGACACGTATTCACCACCAGATGCGTTTCCTGTAGAAAAACGACATCGGGGGACAGGCGACGCAGAAATTGTAACACCACTCACCGTTTTATTCTATCACCCAACCCGTTGACATTCCAAGATATTAGCCTCAACCCACTACCCCCCATCCCAGCAAGAAATGTGGAACCCACCCCACAACGAACACAGTAGCCAGATCACAAAAAAGAACGATACAATGCCTTAAGAAAAATGAACAAACCCCCCCAAACACTCCCCCCCACCCCCAACTACAACTCCCCCCACCCTGCACCCCTGCATTAGACTAAAAAGCCACCCCAACTTGCAGTGTGCCTGTCGCCCTACCATTACACTAATCTACAAAAAGAACCCTGGAGGAGGAAAGAGACTCGTTCCACCCGCCACCCTCGGGTATACTACAATGAGGTACAACAATATTAAAATAATCAAACCCAGCTGTGAAAAGTCAAGTATTCGGAAATCAGGAACCACATCGTCACTTCTGTCTGGCTCGCCACCCTCGGCGCCACCAGGGTGCTCAGTTCGATCGCTCCGGGCAGGCAGAGAATCCAGCCAGTCACTCACACTTTCAGGACGGTCAAAGAAAAAAGTCCGGTCCTCATACTCAACAAGGAGTCTGGTAGGAAACAACATGGCATATTTCAGGCCCAAGTCTCAGAGTCTTCGCTTCACACCCTGAACGCCCATCCTTTGCCTCTGGACAAGCTGAGTGAAGTCCGGATAAAAGCTTACTGTAGTGTTTTCAAATTTTACCGGGCCGCTCACCCTCGAGGCCTGCAGGATAGCATCCCGGTCTCTAAAATGAAAGAGCTTGGCAATGATAGGCCTCGGAGGGGCGCCCGGCCGCGGTTTTCCACCGGGCACACGGTGGGCACGTTCCACGGCAAAGAATTTGCTCAGTCCTGTAGGAGCAAGGCAATTTAGAACGAGGTCTTCCACCAGGAGGTCCGTTGAAGGATTTTCGGGATTTTCAGGAACACCAATAACGCGAATGTTGTTGCGTCTTGCCCTATTTTCAAAATCCTCCAGTCGATGAGACATGAGGTTGTTGGATGATTTGAGGTTGCCAATTTCCGATTGTAGTTCCGACACATCGGCCGTGAGGCTAGAAGTCTTCAAATCCAACGATTTCACTTTCTCGTTGGTTTTAGACAGATCGGCTCTGATCAAGGTGACATCGATGGCAACGGTGTCGATTTTATGAGCCAGAGCTTCATATTGCTGGCCGATGGTAGCCTTCATGTTGGCAATGGCGCTCATGATGTCTTGGAGAGACAGTTCGATCGGTACAGCCAGGTCATCCTTGGCGTCATCCGGAGTGCGGCTGGCGCCACCAAGGGATCCTTTAGATTGGGTATAACGATCCATGATATTAGTTTGGACCGGCCCCCCACGAATAGGCCCCTTGGTTTTCCGCCTCTCGGTGTCGGCCCTGGCTGCCATACTGGAAGATGCGCCCTGAAGGGGCTCGTGAGACCTGGTGAAAATGGCCGCACAGAGGCAAGTCACCAAAAGTCTACAAGAGTAGGCTCGCGTGGCCAAGATGATAATGCAGTTCGACACAGAAGCGTTGAGAACCGAAAGCATACATTGATGAGGCAGAGTCGGACCGGACCTCCGACAACACGGAACAGTTGTGCTATCTGATAGTGCCAGGACCCAAAAACGAAACAAAGTCGATGTTGTTCAACTTCGTCCAGGCGTGCCAGCTTGCCAAGCCCCCGGCTTCACCGCAAGGTAGGCCTCAAAAGTTCAGATCGACGTAACTGCAGTTCCCGAAGTCCAAATCAAATTCTTGAAAGAGCAAAGATATCAGCCAGGGTTCATCTTCAGTAACCCATCACAGAAATCAGGATAACGTCAGGATATTTAGCGAAGAGCGGCGAGGGTCCCGGGAGCCCTGTGCTCAATCGGCCATCTCGGATGCTCGCGTAGCTCCTCCTCCAGATAACACTTTTGTACAAAAAATTAAGGCGAAAGAAAAAAGTAGCTTTGCTCGTTCCATTACAACCTCAGAGCACAAACAAATTCTCCTAAATATGAAGGCCAAAAACATAGTTTTTAAGGGTGCACAAGAAGACAATAAGTTAACGTACTTTAGTGATCAAAATAGTACTGTTTAGAAAAGCTGTTTGACAAGGTTCCGAAATATCTTAATGGTGAATGAATGAAGACACAATAACGGGCCTGTATTATGTAAAGTTGCACCATGTAAACATGATGATGCAACTTTATCATGATTTATAAATTATGCAGAGCAACAAATAGCTGTTTATTTATTAATTTACTGTGTTTTACATACTGCCAAATACATGATATTGTGGCAACTTAAAACACTTTGTGGAAAATATTCGATCTACAGCTGTAATTGTGCATTTCTGTGCCCAAGTGGGAATTTAATCTGCATATCGACAGAGCCATTGGGATTATAAAAGTGCGGCCCCAGCGTTTTCCCACATTAAGAACGTACTGCATTTGCCAGGTAATCCCTCATTTACTGCATAGATTGTAGATTTTACTAAAAATGTGTTCGAGGCCTACGAGCTGCAGATTATACACTGTGCATAGATCGCCACCTAGTGTTGGGCCCAGATGTTTGAAGTTTGTTTTTGCCCTGGAAAGTTGTTTGGAAGTCATGAGATAGGTGACTCCTCCTTTGGACGACATTGCGCATGGGCATCGCCTCCATCCTCCGATTGTTTTTTTCCACCATTGTGCACGGATGTGTTTCCTGCGCTCTGGTTTGGAACCGAATTTCCTTCGGGTCGCAATCCTCACCCAGTTCGACGGTATTGTTTCGATCTCGCTCCCGATCGACGCGATTCTTCACCACTTCGAAGTCTTCGATTCCGGTCGTCGGCGAAGGCCTTCGGGCCTACCTGTGTCTTACTCTCTGGCTCATGGAAAGGACGCCATTCAAGAAGTGTCCTCGATGTGGGTCGAAGTTTCTCCACGTAGATCTACATGAGGTGTGCAACCTTTGCCTCTCACCGGAGCACGAGGCCAAAGACTGTTCCGCTTGTGCCTCTTTCCGCTCCAAAAAGATGATTCGGGACCCACGAGCTCAAAGAACTAGGGCTCACTCGTCAGCTTCGATCCCTGACAACATCTTCGAAGACTGCGTCAACGTGCCAGAACACCAGCGGGCCGAAGAAAGTGCCAGCTCCTCTGATGCCGAAGACTCCCACATCGAGGACATCACTCCAGCTCAACGGGTCGTAACTAAGACCGTCGACTCCAACCCTTTCTCGACACCCTCAAAAAAAGGCTTCGGTCACGCCCTCACGTTCGGGGCCTGGTGCACACCGAGAGACTGCTTCCCACACCCCGCCTTCCAGCCCGGCAAAGAAGCCTACTAAGTCTTCAGGCGGCTTTGGCTCGAGTCAGCCTATTCCTGGTGTTGATCCCATACCGACACCAACGGAAGAAGCCATTTTCCTCAACCACGCCGATCGCTGCTCCGATACCTAAGCACTCAGCGCCAAAGACCCATATCGGCTCATCGATGCTAAAACCGCACTCAGAGCTGAGTAAAAAAACGTCTAAAGGTCCCGACTCGCACGCTTCGGAGCCGAAAAACATCTGGAACCGAAAAAACATGTTCCAGTAAAAGACATTTCCAAAGTTCATACTTCTAAGCCCAAAGACCCTAGACCAGCTACCGAGTCGATGCCGAAAAAACCTCTGGAACCAAAAACTTTGACTCTGAAGGATCTGCCCTACACAGAAGAACTTTTTACACCTGATCCTGCTAAAAAAAACTCTTGTAAAGGATCCTAAGACTGGCCAACGAGCTCTTAGCAACAAGAAGAGACCACTAGAGGCGCCTGCACCTCCTCCTCCTCCTCCTCCAAAGAAGAGAGACATTTCAACCTCTCCATTAAGGGTCCCTTCTCCACCACCTCCCCATACTATTCCTCCTCCACCACATCATTCGCCTACACCATCCACTAATCCAGATGATGATGTAGATACAGACTCGGATGACACAGGTGGGGGTGCACATGACCCAGCAGGGACCAATAATCCCCCTCAGTCACATAATCCGTGGGATGATTATAACACCCCTGATGTGCTTTACGTCCCACAAGACGTATATCTAGGCTGTGGGGTTTTAGGTTTAAACCTATAATAACTGATACAACCCCACTGAAAGAAAAATAGCCCTCACCAGTGAAAACATATAAACACTGAAAAAACACCTGGACAACCACAAACTAAATGCCATTCAAAGAAAGGAAAAAGAGAGTGAAAGAGTAGTTTTTTTCTTCCTGTAGGGGTCAATACAATGTAACTTTGTTATACAAGCTAGCAGTAACGTTATTCTGCTTGAGTTGTGTTCTTTAGAGATGCCACTAAAAAATTGTTTCTTCTTCCTTTTACTTTTTTAGTTTTGTGGCCTTTGGTCTAAAGATGCAGGGTTTAGTTTTATGTTTTAGGTCTAGTTTAATTATTTTATAAACTATAGAGAATCAGGAAATATCAAACTCATATTTGATATTTTGGCTTCATTTGATTCTTTCACTGATAGGTAAAATGGCTGGTTTCATAAACATCTTTCCTAATATGTGTCATCACATTTACCCACAGAGAATGGGTTAAAAACCTTAATACATCAGGCTATAGTTTCTAGTGGGTCAGTATTGATAGTAGGTGAATTGCCAACACCTCAGGCTTTACACATTCAATGCAAGGTATAGTGACAAGTATCTATATATCACCAAGCATCTGGGATAGTGGTGAAAACATGACACCAGACTTTCGGAAAACATGGAAGACAGTCTCACTTGTAATGCTCTGCAAAAAGGTTCTTTCCAAGTTCAACAAAGATTGGAGTGATATTGTTTGTATTTGCAGTGATTCAGCTACACATATAAAAAAAGTTGTGTGATGACTTGTCAAAATTGATAACTGAGCTGAAGTGATTCCCTGTAGGAGATCCTTGCCACTTGTTAGATGGTATGCTGAAAGCATCATTACAATCTTCAGAATTAATGAGGGATGCTATTGACTTTTTTGGCCATTCTGGTGCACTGTTTTCTTATGCACAGGAACTAAATTGCAATTATTTATAGTTTTGCGCTTTATGTGGCATCAAGGAAAGAGTCATCCTAACTGTGTCCCTTAGCTGATGGTTCTCAGACCAAGGGGCTAGGGCTATGAATGCTGAGAGGGCCTTTTCACAGAAGTTTACATGGGAAGGAAAGAGCAAGCGCACATACCCCAAAGACTCACTGAAAAAGTATTGTATGGTGTACTACAATAAGATTAATTTGATAAAATCTATTCGGACCTCATATACACTATAAGTACAGTGCCTATATACCATGTTCTTTCAGTGCAGAAAGCAAACAATATTAAAAGCAAAACGTTCCATAAACACCGGAAAAACAGTTTTTCTGTTTTTAGTGGCGCGAAAATGTGTAACCACTGATAACAACTGTTTTTTAAGATATTGAAAACACTGAAAAAACCCCACCAGAATTGACCAAAAATAGAAACTGAAAACAGGAAAGCCTACGTATATCCTTCCAGGGCCTTCCCTACCAGAGGACACTATACGTTTTAACCTACTAGTCCAGAGAGCTGCCCAGTACCATGGGGTTGACTCCATGGAGCTGACTTGCAAACTGATACTGTGGAGGAAGATTTCCTATTAGACACTTTTGATAATACACAAAGGTCCACTGCCATTTTGCCAATGCTTAAAGGGGTCATTAAGCACGCAACAGAGGTATTCAAAGATCCTATCAGGGCTCGGGTCCCCAACCCTCGCATTGAGAAAAAATACAAGGCTGCCCCTACAGATCCAGTTTACATTAGAGGTCCAGCACCACTAGATTCTTTAGTAGGGTAAACTTGCTAATTCACAAACATCAGGTGAGGCTTCACCACCAGATAAGGAATCTAAGCTCCTTGACGCCTCCGGTAAACGAACAGCGTCACAGGCAGCTAACATTTGGCGCATTGCCAATACCCAAGCATTGTTGGCAAGATATGACCGGGCACATTATCATGAACTGGAGTCCATAATGCAGCATCTACCAGGCAAGTATAAAAATAGGGCCAATTAACTCATACAAGAAGGTAGAAATATTACTAATACTTCCATTGGTTGTGCCCTAGATGCTGCAGATACTGCCTCAAGGGCAATCAATACCAGCACCCTTTTGCGTAGACGTGCCTGGCTACGTATTTCAGGTTTTAAACCTGAAGTACAAAATTCCATCCTCAATCAGCCATTTGATGTGGCACATTTATTTGGCCCTTATGTCGATGTGTCTTTAGAGAAAATGAAAAAAGACCAACACAACAAAATCTAGGGAGCCTTGCAGCTGCAAGCTCCCAGACATTATTTTCATCGCTCATCATATTGAGGCAACGCAAGAGGCTACTCCTCTGAAAGCCCCTTCACTTCCTACAAGACCCCTAGGAAATCCACATTCACTAGGGGCTACCAAAGCGGGGATTACAGGGGTAACAACAACAAAGGCAGAGGCAAAACCAACAACTCCCGCTCTGCCTCCACCCCTATCCAATGACTCTCCTCCCCTCTCCCCAACATTCCACTCCTGTGGGGGGAAGACTGCAACAATTCCTTCCTGCCTGGACCAACATCACTGCAGACAGGTGGGTGCGACAAATTATTCAGTCAGGTTACTGTCTAGAACTAACATCAACCCCCCCAAACATACCACCCAAACAGCGTCCAATGTCACAAGAACATCTATCACTGTCAAAGCACGAAGTAATATCTCTGCCAGAAAAAAAGTGCAATAGAACCAGTTCCTCTGCACCAACAAAACAAGGGAGTTTACTCCCTTTACTTTCTTATCAAAAAGAAGGACGGCTCTCTAAGACCTATGCTGGACCTCAGACCGCTAAACGTATACAGTCAGACCATTTTCACATGGTCACACTCCAACAAGTCTTTCCTCTCCTGTTACAAAACGACTTCCTTGCTACTCTAGTTCTCAATTTCCACATTCCCATTCACAAGGCTCAAAGGAAGTATCTCCAATTTGTAAAAGACGGGCAGCATTATCAATTCAAAGTACTCCCATTCGGAGTCACAAGAGCACCAAGCGTATTCACCAAGTGCCTAGCAGTAGTGGCGGCACATTTAAGAAGACCGCACCTCCACCTCTTCCCGTATCTCGACGACTGGCTCATAAAAGCCAGCTCATACAACCAGTGTGTGGAACACACCCAAGCCACGATCCAACTGCTCCACAACTTGAGGTTCACAATAAACCACACCAAGTCTCATCTGCAACCATCCAAAGTACAACAGTACCTCGGTGCCACAATAAACACCTCAATAGCGCTAGCTTATCCAACTCAAGTAAGGATATCCAGCATGCACGCTCTTCTAACAAAGTTTCAGCCACAACACTCCCTTCCAGCACGAGTGTTCATGCAACTCATAGGGATGATGGCCTCTTGCATTTTCATAGTGCTCCATGCAAGACTCCAAATGCTTCCTCTTCAAGAGTGCTTATCACGTCAATGGAACCAGGCTCAAGGTCAATTGACAGACCTATTGTTGGTAGACAGTCGGACCTTTCCAAAGGGTGACAGTTCCTAGAGCCAGTTCCTCAAATAGTTTTGAGAGCAGACGCATCGCTCTCCGGCTCGGGAGCTCACCTACTGCAACACACCATGCAAGGCAGGTGGACAACACAACAAAGTTACTCCATACCAATCACCTGGAGTTATTAGCTATATTCCTAGCACTGAAAGCTTTCCAAAAGCAAGTATCAAACAAAGCTGTGTTGGTCCGCACGGACAACATGACAGATGTATTATATATAGAAATAGGGTAGAACACACTCCCTCAACTCTCTCAACTAGCAGAGAACATATGGCAGGGGGCTATACCTCAAAACATATTCCTTCTAGCCGAGCATGCTCCAGGAGTACAAAATACCATAGCAGATCTGTTAAGTCGTCAGATACAACAGACCCACGAGTGGGAACTTCATACGCAAGTTCTTCAACCATTCTTTCAGATGTGGGGACAACCTCAGATAGACCTCTTTGCCACCCACGAAAACGCCAAATGCCCAAGCTTCGCCCCCCAGATAGCCACACCCACTGTCCAAAGGCAATGCGATATGGATGAACTGGTCAAACAAATTTACGTACGCTTTTCCACCTCTACCACTCATGCCACTAGTAGTACGCAAACTACAGCAGCATTCTCTGACCCTCATCCTAGTTGCTCCAACGTGGGCCAGACAGCCGTGGTACACCACACTGCTACAACTGTCTGTAGTACCGCACCAAAAATTATACATGTCTCCACACCTTTTAACACAGAACCGTGGAGAGATCAGGCACCCGGACCCAGCTCAGCTCAACCTTGCGATCTGGCTCCTGAAATCCTAGAATATGGATATCTTAACCTTCCTCCAGACTGCATGAATGTCATAAAAGAAGCTAGACGTCTAACCACTAGAGCATGTTATGCAGCTAAGTGGAAACACTTTCTAATATATTGTCACAACAACAATATTAATCCCCTAGACATCATAGGATACGTACTGCACCTTCAAAGATGTAACTTAGCCTACACGTCTATTAGACTGCATCTTGCTAAAATAGCAGCATATCTGCAAAACAGACAGCATCTATCTCCGTTCAGAGTGCCTGCTATTAAGCCCTTTATGGAAGGCCTTAAGAGAATAATTCCTCCCAGAGTACCACCTTTACCTATGTGGAATTTAAACATTGTTCTTACACGGCTAATTGGACCTTCCTTCGAACCCTTACATAAATGTGAACTACAATTTTTAACATGGAAGTTTGTGTTCCTAGTAGCTAAGAGTTAGTGAACTACAAGCACTAACCATTCAAGAACCCTTCTTGCAAGTGCATCATAATAAGGTCGTTCTCCGTACTAATCCAAAATTCCTGCCCAAAGTCATTTCTCCCTTCCACCTCAATCAATCTGTGGAACTGCCTGTTTTCTTCTCGCAGCCACAGACCGTAGCAGAAAGAGCTCTTCATACCCTAGATGTCAAAAGAGCATTGCTATACTACATCAAGAGAACAGAACCCTTTCGTAAGACCAAACTACTTTTTGTGTCTGTCTCACCGCCAAATAAGGGTTATCCCATTTCAAAATCTGGGATAGCTAGATGGATTGTCAAATGCGTACAAATTTGTTACCACAAAGCTAAACGTACGTTATCTGTTCCTCCTGAATCCCACTCTACAAGGAAAATTGGGACTTCAATGGCATTTTTAGGGAACATTCCCCTAGATGACATCTGCAGAGCAACTACATGGTCTACACCGCACACATTCACAAAACACTATTGTGTAGATGTGCAAACCAAATAACAAGCTAATGTGGGCCAGGCTGTTCTCAAAACATTATTTCAAACTACTGCTACAGAAAGGGGTGGTCGCCACTAAGAGTGGGTACTGCTATACAATCTATGCACAGTGTGTAATCTGCAGCTCATATTCCTCAAACGGAAAATGCTACTTACCTTTATGCATCTGTTCTTGGCATGTAGAGCTGCAGAGTTACACACGCCCACCCGCCTCCCTGACTATCCTTGTCTGTTCCAGTATTATCTTAATTAGATACAGCTTACATGGACATCCTTCCCTTTCTTGCAAAGCTCCATTATTTCCCTAATGGCGAAAAACAATCTGAGGATGGAGCCAATGCCCATGCGCAATGTCGTCCAAAGGAGGAGTCACCGATCTTGTGACTTCCAAACAACTTTTCAGGACAAAAACAAACTGCAAACATCCTGGCCCAACACTAGGTGGCGATCTATGCCCAGTGTGTAATCTGCAGCTCTACATGCCAAGAACAGATGCATACTGGTAAGTAGCATTTTCCTTCTAGCTAAAGCAAATCAAAACTTAGCAAAAAGGCAGCAACATGTGTTGCTGTGCAGTGGAAGGCCCGTCACAAATGTCGAATGCTCAACTTTAAATGCCCTATTGCTGTATTTGAATGTAATACTTTTACTAATGCGGTGGCATCGTTGCCCAGACATGACAAACAAATGCACTACTTTTACAAAATGTGCCAAATAATGCCCCATAATTTGCCTTTTCTTGTCACATAATTTAGTAATTATTATTAGAACTTTACTGAAAAAACAGAAGGCAAGAGTTAAAGTTACCTTAGGGCATGAGTTATAGTTGAGATTTTGTGAGTGTAAAATCTGTACCTAACTATATTGACCCTGTAACCTGTTTTTTTAGAGAATTTCTAAGATCATCTCAGTGAAATATATATATATATATATATATATAATTAATAGTGTGTGTTTGTGTGCCTCTCAACATAACTTTGCCTTGATGTGGGAACAGACACAGCAGCTGGTAGGTTTGAAGACCTTTATTCAGAAACCGGCTCCAATAAAAAAGTAAAATCCTGACGCATTTCAAGGTTGGCAAACGCCCCTTATTCATAGGATAACTGCTTGCTGGCGTGCTGGAAAGCTCGTTAAGGCACCATGATTGCATGCTATTAAATAGTCCTAGTGGACTTTTCCAAAGAATCAGCAGTTCCTGACCATGCTGGTACCTGTAGTTTGTAGAACTTCGAGCCCAAATCACTCCCAAGTGGGACCTGCACACTTTCAAGTAATTTCATGTCCTGCTTTGTTCCCCCAGTGGGTTTCAGAGTTTGTTTTAGTCGGTGATTTACAGAAACAAAATGGTGCACTCGTAGGCGGGTGCAGGTTGCGGTACTAGGCGATTTGCTTACTGCTCCGCATATAATGCAGTGTGATGCGGATCGGCTGCTGTCGCTTCTAGCTATTCCTAAGATCCTGCACCACTATCATATTGCTTTATATATGTTCTGAAAACATCAGAAGAATTTGAAAATTATATCAAAATTATACCAAAAAAGAGGGGGAAGATGATTGCATATTAATTCATATTGCTCAATCAGTTCGGTTTACTGATACTTCACATTGCTGAAACTTAACATCCCCATTTCATACTGTCCTATATGGTCCATTACATTTATGATCCTAGATGTACTCCTACTTTCTCACAACAGTTCATTCCCCTAGGAAACTTCGTACTATTTATTAATTTAAAATAAGAATTCTTGAACACATGAGAGCCATAGACAAAGTGGATCCTGCATATCCTGTGGTATGCCACTTTGCGGAATTCCATCAAAGCAACAGAAATAAATAACAATACTTTGGCTTAGATTTTGTTCCAATAAACCTGCGTGGAGGTGACAAGCTGCAAAAACGATGTCACTTAGAGTCAAGGTATATTATAGACCTTCTTACAAAGTTTCCTAGGGGAATGAACTGTGGGGAGGAACTAGGAGTACATCTAGGATCATAAATGTAATGGACTATCTAGGACAGTATGAAATAGGGATGTTAAGTTTCAGCAATGTGAAGTATCAGTAAACCAAACTGCTTGAGCAATATGAAATAATATGCAATCATCTTCCCCCTCTTTTTTTGGAATAATTTTTATATAATTTTCAATTTTTTTTAATGTTTTCAGAACATATATAAAGGAATATGAAAGTGGTGCATGATCTTAGGATAAGAAGAGACACCAGCCGATCCACGGCCAGATACAAACATCACACTGCATGATATGCAGAGTAGTAAGCAAATCGCCTATAGGTGGCAGATCTAGATAGTATCAAGACATATGGTTTGATTTCAAATGAATTTTGCTTATGAAAAACATATGCAGTAAGTGTATTTACACGAAGCAGCGAATTCAAAATGGCGTCCATGTAAACAGATGGAGATATGTCCTTTCTTTCTTTCAATGCACGTGAACAATGCTTTATTTACATGCCTTTTTGAATGTGCTATGAACACAGAAGAAGGCTTTACGCCAAAACGTTTGTTTCTTTGGCTGCCGTATTAAAGTTTGGATGAGACCGCCCCCTCCCCAACACCCCCTTCCGTGAGTGCAGTGATTTGTTCGATAATTTTGGAGGACTAGAGCGTAAATAATTTGTGGTTTTCCATAACGCAACCTGCACCCGCCTACGAGTGCACCCTTTTTAACCAAGTGGTAACGGAGCATTTATATATATATATATATATATATATATATATATATATATATATATATATATATATATATATATATATATATATATATATATATATATATATATATATATATATATATATATATATTCACGTGTCTGCATTCATTCCAAGCTGAAAACATGGAAAGCACTCTGGTAATCCGGTTTTAATAGTGTTTATTGCAGACCCCTTGCCCCTCCAACAGATGCGTTTCGCCTTGCGGCTTCGTCAGTGTCGGTGTTTGTAAAAAACAGAAACCATTTTATTACCCATAGTTTCCACCCATCCCCAACGGACAGTGAAAACTGAATTTTTCTATATGTCCCAATACAGTGCCCACCTTTGAACATATTTAGAATGGGACTAGCCTTTCGACAAAATGGTTTCAAAAAGTGCAAGTGCATGATTAAAAACATTTCTTTTTAACTTCATTACATGAACAATTCATAAAACGCCGAGGGGAACTTATAAAGAGAAATATTTCATTATCATTTCACTTTAACAGGCAGCTATTCCAATTCATTTTAACTAAGATTATATCCAAATGTGCAATTAATTTTTAGCATCTTCCACAAAGTTTAATGTGGGAAAACATTGTAAACTTATTTCAGCTGCTTCACCAAACAGTGTATGAAAAAAATCCTTATTCCCCTCTTCTTTATTTATGATGCCCTGTATGGGCTGGCTAAGCTGTTGTCTAGCCTTATATAGGCTGTCCTTAATGTGTTGGTTTCTGTCTGAATGGGGAGAAGAGCGTTTAAAAAAAAATAACCAAGAATTTGCATCTTAGACGGCATGAGTTCTAATGAAATGAGAGAGATATTTGATGTAGTTATTCTATTACTGAATGTGTGATCCCACACTTCAAAGAATCTTTCCCTCTCACTCCTTAGGTTAGAATAATTTCTGTTCATGTGTCTATCTTGTTTACAAGTGGACCCATAGTTCTTCATCGTTGTTAAGCCCTGTTGGCCATTTGCTCTGTAAGTCTATGATGTATTTTGACTCCAAACTCCGTAGAGCCTTGACAGGGTCACCCCCTCTTTCATTTTTATCCACTTGATCCAGGCAAAAGAAGGTGAGCAAATCTCTATTGCTGTTATGGTGTGTCTGAAAGTGGCGTGCCACAGGGTACGTTTTGTCCCGATTCGTTATGGCACGCATATGCTCTAATACACGTTTTTTTGCGGGGTGGATTGTGTTTCCGATATACCTCTTGGAAGAAAGACATTCCAAGCAGTATATAGTGAAGTCAGAGTTGCAGTTGAGAAATTTAGTAATTTCCCTTACAGGGCGTGGGTCATTTGGTCTTCCCTCGTACTTGGTTCTCTTCTCTCTTCTTACTATATTTGCAGGCCTTACAATGGAGGCATGGGAAAAAACCTTTTATAGTTTTAAGTGTTTTTATTTTGGGGGGGGCCTCGAAATGGCTGTGTACCAGATGGTCGTTTAGTGATTGACAGTGTCAATATGTTATGGATTGATGTGGAGGTATGATTCTTTTCAGAGTGGAATCCGTTTGTAAGATGTGCCAATTTTTGTTACAGACCTGCACCAATTATCCTGATCTCATATTGAAATTGGTAATCATACGTGTAATTCCTTCTGGTTTTCTTTTAATTTTATCCACCTATAGGTCTTTCCTGTCAATCAGTTCTACTCTACTTACTGCATTCGCCAGTGTTGTTTTAGAATAGCCCCTTTCTCTGAATCTCATTGTGGCCTCATCCCTCGCTTTTTAGAATTCTTCACCGCGAGAGCAGTTACGCTTCAGATGGAGTAATTCGCCAAAGGGAATATTCCGTATTAGGCTCTTGGGATGGTGGCTTGCTGCATGTAACACAGCGTTGCCTGCTGTGGGCTTTCTGTAGAGTTTGGTTTGTAGTGTATTTCCTACCACTTAGACCTCTAGGTCCAGGTAATTCACCTAGGTATTGCTGATGGTGCTGGTGAATTTAAAGTTGAGCTTATTGTAGTTTAGCGTGGCGACATACTCCTCCGCAGAGGCTTATCACCACGCCAAACGACAAAGAGGTCGTCGCTATACCTGGCCCAGATCATGATATAGTCAAGCCACTTCTCGTTGGCCCCGCCCCATGCCACGTGCTTCTCCCACCAGCCAACTAACAAGTTTGCATAGCTGGGCCATCCCACGTGTCTGCCTATACAGGGTTCCTGTAAATAGAAAGATGTTATTTTCAAGACAGAATTCCGTCATTGTCAGAAGCATACGGTTATGTTGATTTGTATTTAAGTGGTTTAAAAAAAAAATTATGTATATGTATGTATGTATATATATATATATAATTACCTATTGACGGTCGCCAGTAGGTATATATAGTTAGGACCTAGTTTCCATAGGAATAACTTTGGCCTCGATTGAGAATTTGCGTGCAATTTACCAAAATTTTGGCCAGCTCAGTTCTGCTCCTTCCCTGAAAGTTTTGGGGGGATTCGTCAAGCCGGGCCTGAGAAAAAAGGGGGGTCCCAAAACGTGTTTTCCCCATGTTAATTTCCATAGGACGTTTAGACACGGCTAAAGCCCGAACCGCTGAACGGAATTACACCAAACGTGGCAAAATTGTAGAAACTGGTACGCAGAAGTGCCTTTTGTTTAAATGGTGTAAATCCCTCGGTATTTACTGAGAAAATCAAGAGAAAAAATATATATATATATCTATAGCAGCTTACTGTAAGCTTACTATAAGCTTACTGTACTTTGTACCATTCCGAGCACGAGCTGCATGCTGATTGGCTGCCAATGTCTGTCAACACTCCAAACCAAAAAGTGTTGGCAGCCATCTTGTACCTCGGTAGACTGAGGCACAAGAAAGCAGAAAAACAAAGGTGCAAAACACGCAAAGGGAGCAGGGTAGAAGCACCCTGACCCCCTAGGCCTGCTCAGGGGGTCCCACAAGGATTCCCCAGTTTATGTCGCGGGTAGCACCTCATTAAAAAGCATTGCAGTTAATAGAAGGTTTTTAGACTTTAGTTACATTATAAATCATTTGTTGATTGTACCATACTCATTTTAGGAATTGTGGTGTGTTCTAAGGTGATTTTACCATGTGAAAAAGCCTTCTGCTGGGATATCATGAATCATGTTTGAAAGAAAACTATTATCTAATGCTTTTCCCACAGTGGTTTGGAAGGGGATCTATAAGCTAAACTGAAAGCATATTTTCTGTAAATTCACATTATCTTTCTCAGTCATGTGAGAATGAAGTCTGACATTCTCAGTAAAACATGTACATCCAACAAGGACAGACTGCCAGTTGATTCCTTTGTGTTCTACTGCAGCCTCCTAGAGTGTTCTAAAGAACAACTAGAGCGCTAACAGACTTACTTAGGACAAAAGTATGGCACACCAGAAGCCATCTTGATTGGAATGAAGTGGTAAGTCTGAAAACATTTATTGTAAAAAGGAACACAATGAGGGGGTTCATTTTGCCATAGAAAGTATGATTAGTGCTGCAGAAAGAAAAATTAGGGCACATTTTGAGTGACTTCTCAAATCCTCTTCTATTTCATTAAAAAAATTCTGACATGCAGACTGAAACATGCACTTTGAATACCAGCAGCTTTGAATACCAGCAGCGGACTTCCCTGGTGAGCAGTAGCTTTACTACAGTGATCTAAAGAGCAACTAGAGTGCTAACATTCAGAATTTATGGCAAATGTGTGATTCTTGATGGAACCAAAGTCTAGTAGAGAGAGGTAGAGAGTGAGTAATAGAGAGTGAATAGTAGAGAGTAAGTAGTAGAGTGAGTAGTAGAGAGTGAGTAGTAGAGGGTACTACTCACTCTACTACTCACTCTCTACTACTCACTCTCTGCTAGAGTGAGTAGTAGAGTGAGTAGTAGAGTGAGTAGTAGAGTGAGTAGCAGAGTGAGTAGCAGAGAGAGAGAGTAGCAGAGAGAGTAGCAGAGAGAGAGTAGCAGAGAGTGAGTAGCAGAGAGTGAGTAGCAGAGAGTGAGTAGCAGAGAGTGAGTAGCAGAGAGTGAGTAGCAGAGAGTGAGTAGCAGAGAGTGAGTAGCAGAGAGTGGGTAGCAGAGAGTGGGTAGCAGAGAGTGGGTAGCAGAGAGTGGGTAGCAGAGAGTGGGTAGCAGAGAGTGGGTAGCAGAGAGTGGGTAGCAGAGAGTGGGTAGCAGAGAGTGAGTAGCAGAGAGTGAGTAGCAGAGAGTGAGTAGCAGAGAGTGAGTAGCAGAGAGTGAGTAGCAGAGAGTGAGTAGCAGAGAGTGAGTAGCAGAGAGTGAGTAGCAGAGAGTGAGTAGCAGAGAGTGAGTAGCAGAGAGTGAGTAGCAGAGAGTGAGTAGCAGAGAGTGAGAAGCAGAGAGTGAGAAGCAGAGTGCAAGAAGTAGAGAGTAGTGTAGTAGTAGAGAGTGAGTAGTAGAGTAGTGGAGAATATTCCAAAGTTTGGCACAGCACCACTTGCACAACAAGTCCAATCGAATCATATCACTAAGAGTCCTTATTGAAGCGCTGAATCTTGGTGTATATTCAAATGCTTTTATTTTCCTTAAGTTTATGTACCACAGCCAGCCGACGCGTTTCGTTCTGTACAACAGAACTTCTTCAGGGTGTTCTTATTTCCTTCAATTTATGTCGGTTTCCTGTTGTTGTATAACTAGATATTTCTTCCAAATGTTAGACGAGGCGTATGTACATTCTTATTCAAAGTGACTAGGTATCAATTTTACCCACACAATTCGGGCAGACTTGAGTAATTTATAGCATCCTCAATGTCAGTCTTTCAAACATTCCAAAGTATAGGACCTGATAATCCAAATCCAAATGTTTCTCAAGAAAAGTCATTTTCAATCGTTCGGAATATCGGCGTTTGGGCAGATATGACCCACGGACACGGTTTGACTTTTCTTGAGAAACATTTGGATTATCATGTCTCATACTTTGGAATTTTTGAAAGACTGACTTTGAGGATGCTATAAATTACTCAAGTCCATGGAAGCTGCTGGGAACGTCCCCAGCAACACCCATTGCACACCCCTTTAACTCAGGACACTGCGTTAAAGGGACTGATATTTATCAGGCAGGATTACGCAACAAAAAGTGGCTTAGTCCTGCATGATAAATATCACTCAGTCTTCTGCGCCACCGGAACGTCACAAAAAGTGCATCATTCATGACATGGTCAGTGACATCACTGATGGCATCACTTATGACATCTCAAATGACATCACTGATGACATTGTAGTGTAGTTCCTATTTTCCCTATAGGCCCTGCACATTGGAATAACATAAACAGCAGTGTAGACGTAGGACTGCGGTATTCTAGGTCTCTACTGACTATGTTAGACTTAATTTAGGTTTGCGCCAGCTAGCTCAGAGGTCACTGGAAACTTTCTTGACTGAATAGGAAGTGATCAGCTTCCCTGGCTCAGACAAGAAGGGATTCAGCTTCCGACAACCGCATAAACATGACAACTTTGCTCCTCAGAATAAGAGTCAATCTCTAGAGTCGTGTGTAACAATAGACAGCTATTTCACTCTGTCAGTTGTGCAGATTTACTTTCACCAGAATGCAGACAATAGAGAGACTGGCATTTTTCAATAAAAGATATTATTTATTGAGCAGTCTTCCTTCTCATGCAAGAGAAATGAATTGCCACAATTGCAAGACTTGTTATTATGAAAAGTGCGTACAGTAAAAGGAGTATTACGAAATAATACTGTAAAAGCATTGATATGGTTTCTTAGCCATAAGATAGTTAAAATGAATAAAATATATACATTCATATATACATTGGCTAACGACCTCAACTGGTGCTTCTAACTACGCCTACCCCAGTGTACCTGACCTAAGCCTAACACATGGGAGGAAGTAAGTAGCAATTTAAGTTAAGTTGGTTTTGCCAAGAGTTTATTTCAAGAATTCTCTCTAAGGGTTTAGTCAGCACCGTACCTCTGGAATAGAATTTAGGAGGTCTGGTATCTCCTCTCAGGACTCGATATCCCAGTCACCCGCAAGGGTAGGCTGGAAACGCCGGAGCTGGATTTTCTCGGCAGGAGAAAAGACAGCGTCTTTCTCAGCGCGTCAAGGAGGAGGGGCAGCGTCCGTGGGCTTCTCGTATCTGCTGGGCTCTCTGCAAGAGGACAGCTGTTCTGCTCCAGTATTCACCACCACCGTGTGCTTGCTTAAGGCAACGTTGGTATATTTATACCTGAAAGGTGCCGAGTTTGACGTAAGTTTTTGGACATAAGACGTCAATAAAGATGTCACTAAGAACTGGTCGTTCTTACAGTGCTCGCAGGAGTTCTATTACTAATCAAAACAAAGCAAGCGGGGCTTTCCCAGGTTGCTGGGGGTTTGGTATGTCGAAAGAACTCTGTGTGCTATCTAGGAATCTAAGGAAGTGGCTTCTGCTGTGTCATGGACTGTCATGGACTGCAGAGGCGAGTTACTGAAATATGGCTCTGATTCTTATGCCATTATAGGTGTATATTTATATTGATTATAGCCGTATAGGGGCATGAGGTCACAATATTGATCGGGGTCCTAGATAAAACACATCACCCACTCCACGAATTTATGTCCATCAAATTACTAAAAACTAAAGCAATAGGATGCACGTGTATTCCTACCCACCCCAAAATACATTTTTGCATTTGAAATGGCGTATATGAAATACATGAAAATGATAATAGGTACTGTACATTTTCAAGCATCAAAAAATATTGCATATCTATTCAGTTTAACGATTTTGCGAAAAATTACACATGAACTGTCTCTTAATACAGAAAAGAAGGGCGAGACTATTTCATCACATATAAATACAATTGCTGTAAAATGTGCAAGAGGCTGAAGTAAAGTTTTTTTTCTAGATCTACTAAAAATAGATCCTCTGTTCTTTATGAATAGTTCTACGTTAAGCAAAGTAAGTGTGCCAGAAAAAAGGTAAATGTTTTGGACATCTTTGAAAAAAATAATTTCATGGTGAGCGGGGAAAAAAATAGTTCAAAACGCTATTCAGTAGCTTTTGTTTATCAAAGCTGAAGGCCGAATTCAGAGTCCAAGGGAACGCTGTGTGCCGGATTCTTTTCTAAAAAGCTATTGTTTCTGTTCAGGTGAGAACATCATTTCAGACAGGCTCGCAAAGAATTGGTCTGCATTTTCAGGTGACAGTTCGACCAAGTTTGATAATGCTGTAACTTGGCAGTAGTGAGAATGATTGCTATCATCGATTTCAAGATCAGCAATGCTCACAGAAGGTCGTACCTGGGTGATGTTGCTTTCATTTCTTGCTTCACTGCCCCCACCTAGTCGTAGCGCAGGAGTCTCAACGAATGCCGTCATCAGGATTGGTAACCGCTGGGGACAACACGATGCGTGAGCCGTAACTGGACTTAGCAAAGTATCGACGTCCATAGGTACTGCTGATTGTAGTGCAAGACAGGTGTCTAACACGCATTCCTCTCCGCATAGCATACATCGAAGCACAGGTAAGATGCAGGTCTGCCATATAGGGTTGAATGAAAGAAACCAGGTCATATTCAGATCTCTTATCCGGGCTATCCCAAGGACTTTAGTTATGTGGTCCCGGTAGCGTATTGCTAGTATCGTTTCTTCCATCCTTCATAGCTGCCAAGGTTTCAAACTCCTATGTGTGACATTTTAATATTTTCAGTGTAATTATAAATGACATTTCAATGATTGAGTGACACTTTTTCATGAGCGAAATCAAGCAATGAAGATGAGGGACACATATAAATATCAGAAATTACACCCATTTGAGCAACAAAAAACTCCAGGAACATCTTAAAACTCCTGCAAAGCACCAGAAATGTTCTCTGTCGACGAGGGACCTGGCCCAACAGGAAGGATGTGTGAGGCCTCAACATGAACAAGTTACACACAGAGGCATCTCAGCTGGATAAGTGCCACACTCTCCGCTGATTCACGCGCAGACAGGCTGACGAGCACCATTTTGCATTGTCCAGTCACAGGCTGAGGTTTGCGCAGTAATCTCCAATACAACATAGCCGACACCTTATTATTGTCAGAAACCTGCTTTAAATTAACCCCGGCGGTTTTGAGAAATAAACCGCAAACGTAAAGGAGGAGACAGAAACACACACCTGGTCACAGCTCTAACCACGGCCGTCAGCCAGTTGCCCATTAGCTATTCTCATTCTTTTAGCATTACATTTACAACAGTGACATTGCAGACTATACTGTCCTGTTTTGAACATGCTGTAGATTACAGGCTGTTCATTAAGACATCACATGCCATTAAATGCAGACTACACATGTATACATTTGTACAAGGTGGAGGGAGAGGGATGAAAAGAAAGAAGAAAATAGGAGGCAGTAGAAGAGAGGGAAGGAGGGAGACCAAGGGAGTAGGGAGGAGGGGGAGGAGGTAGATAAAAGGAGGAGAGAGTGCATAGAGGGAAGGAGATAGAAAAAGAAAGGGTATAGGTGATATTGGAGGAGCGAGAGAGATGGGCAAAAATCTGAAATGGAAGTGGAAAAGCAAACGTGAGCTATTTGACATGGCTATTGCAGAAAGTAAATATAGCCAGAGGTGCGCTGGCCTGCTTGGTTAATTTATAGATACGATCTCGGTTATGGGATGGAAAACGAATGCGCTGCTCTGCTGTGAATAACTGTACTGTTGCCTGGAAGTTGGACGAGCACCCTGCACCTTCCGATAAGTAGTGTGCGTGGACCCCCAAATGTGGGTCATACAAAAAGTGTTCCATCTTTGCTGAAGGGACCCTGTCTTAATGGGCTCTACAGGTTCTGCTGTGCATCCTAAAGTAAATTATCATTGAGCATTGAGGTTGGCAGGGAGTGGTGAGCAGAAATGGTTCAAGTGCAACAAGTAATCCTTTATGTGTTTGCTTTGTGCTGTACATTTAAAGAGACAGTTGGCAGTGAGTTTTCTCTCCTCCGAGCAGGTGGAAATTGCTCTAGCACTGAGCTCATTCCCAGCTTCTGACTGAAAGATCCAGGGTTACCAGACCACAGACAGAATGTCGATTTTTTTCGGAAAGCAGGCTGCATGCATTAAACAAAATTCCTTCGCACCTCTGTGGGGGTCAGTCAGGGTTAAGGGGTAGTAGCTGGATGACAGGTAGCGAGGTGCAGGCACCAGTGGGCACGCCGCCCATGGCAGACGTCTCACCCTTAGACTGCACCCCGAGTCTGTTTCTCCGATTATTATATTTTTGAGCATGAGGCGGAGGGGCAGGCTGAGAGCTTCCTTCTGTTCTAGGCCTGTGACTGTGAGAGGCAGCCCCTGGACCAAAGTGCAGCGTGATGGGCTCTATGCCTACGGAGCAAAACTGGAGGGGATCACGCCATCACGGGGATGGGTCAGAAGGTACAGGTCAGCTCAGAGGCATGGGAATGAAGGTTAGTAATTAGGGAAAGTCTCAGGGAGGAAGACAGCGAGCAGGTACAGGTCAGCTCAGTGAGCCTCCCCCTGGGCATGGCAGTTTTAGTAATTAGGGAAAGTCTTCAGGGGAGAATCCAGCTGGGCCGGTATGAATGCACGTGTGACGGAGCAGAGTAAAATAATAATATGTTCGAGGCATATGGGCTGCAGATGGTACATTATGAATAGATCGCCATCTGGTGTTGGGCTCGGATGATTGCACTTTGTTTTTCTCTTGGAGAGTCTTTTGTATGTTGGTGACTCCTCCCTTAGTTGGTAGTGCGCATGGGCATCGGCTCCATCCTTAGATTGTTTTTTTCCGCCATCGGGTTCGGATGAAGATCGAGACGCTCCAGATCAACTTCAGAAGAAAGTGATTTTTCGGCGCGTATTCCCTTTCCAATTCGACGGTATTGTTAGCGAACGCGTTCTTTTCCATTCCGACGCGTTACAAATTCAAAATAGAAGAGAAAAACTTGGATCTACGTCGAAGAACAGGAGACCTTTCTCGACGCAGTCAAGCCCGGAGTCCATGGAAAGGACTCCATTCAAAAAATGTCCATCGTGTGGTGCTAAGTTCCCACACAAGGACCTACACGAGGTGTGCAACCTCTGTCTATCGCCTGAACACGAATCCAGGGACTGCGAAGCCTGCGCAGCATTCTCCTCCAAGCTAACGATTAGAAATCGTCGAGCTCGAAGACACGAGGCTTCCAGAATGCAGGCAGAGGCAATCCCGGAGCTGTTCGGAGACGAACAAATCGAGGAAGAAGAGGACCAGTCGGGGTCGGAAGGGGACCAGTCGGAGGTTGAAGAACTCTTCGAGCAACAAACCGTGAGTGACGACGTCCCCTTACCGAAAAACCGACCCCGTGCGGTAACGACCCCGCCCTCGGGCCCGGTCAAACCGCTGAAAAAAGTTTCCGACGCCCCGCCTTCGGGCCCGGCAACGAAACCGAAACTGAAACCGAAACACTCGGAATCCCACCACGTCGGATCCGAGAAAAGGGCGTCATCGACTTCGACACCGAGGCTGCATACAAAGGAGAGCTCGGTATCGAAACATTCCATGTCGAAAAAGAAATATGATGTATCGCCCAAAAGACACTCGATACCCAAAAGTCGGAATCGAGCAGACATTCAGTGTCGAAAACAGAAAGATCTGAAGATCGAAAACAAAAACAGCTCTCGGAACCAGGACCCTCGGTACCGATTCAAGAGCAACAAACAGATCCCAAACAAAAGATCTTGTTTATTGACCCACAGACTGGGAAAGTGGTCACGAAGAAGAGAAAGAGTGAACAGTCAGAAGATAAACCTCTTCCTTCAAAAAAGAGAACAATGGGGACGAACATAACTCCTCCTGCTTCTCCTCGTCCTAGAGACACACCCTCTTCTCCTATTCCTCACAATAGGCCACATATTCCTACACCCTCCACACCAAGACCAGCTACACCTCAGTCAGATGTAGACAGTGATATAGGGGAGGGAGAACCTCAAGGGGATGACGAATCTATCCAAGATGAGGAGGATCCATGGGAAAATTACGATGTAGGGTCAGATGAGGACAACGACCCAGAGCTATACCCCTCAAAGCCTTCACCACCTGATGATAACACAGGTTTTGTGCAGCTCATTAATAGGGCAGCAAAATAATACAAACTAGATATGCACACAGAACCTCAGATAGAGGATTTCTTGTTAGAGACTCTACCTAGTGCACAGAGAACATCAGGTACTCTTCCTATGCTAAAGGGTCTTCTCACTCACACAGAAGAAATATTCGAAAACCCAGTGAGAGCCAGGGTGTTAAACCCAAGAATCGATAAGAAATACAAAGCGGCTCCAAAGGACCCAATATTTATTAGAGGGCATGTACCTCTAGACTCGCTGGTGGTCTCAAACGCTCGTAAAAGAGCAAACTCATTATCTACAGGAGAGTCTCCTCCACCAGATAAAGAGTCGAAGTTAATAGATGCATCAGGCAAAAGAGTAGCATCACAGGCAGCGAATAGCTGGCGTATAACTAATACACAAGCACTACTCGCACGTTACGACAGGGCACATTATGATGAGTTAGAAAAACTTCTCACACATCTTCCAAAAGAACATCAGAAGAAGGCAGACCAATTAATACAGGAAGGTAAAATATTAACCAATACTTCCATTAAGTGTGCATTAGACGCAGCAGACACTGCAGCAAGGTCTATTAACACTAGTGTCATGCTAAGAAGGCACGCGTGGCTTAGAATCTCAGGATTCAAACAAGAAGTTCAAACAGCCCTACTGAACAGACCATTTGATCAGAAGACATTGTTTGGTTCAAGTACAGACGAGACATTAGAAAAGATGAAGAAAGATACGGAAACGGCTAAGTCAATGGGAGCATTGCAACAGCCAACGCACAGAGGTTCCTTTCGTAGATCCACCTATAGAGGGGGCTCAAAAAACACAGGAACAAATCAGCAATCCACATCTTTCACACCAACATCACCCAGAGGTAATTCAAGAGGTAATTACAGAGGTAACAACAATAAGGGTAGAGGCCGCGGAAATAATAACAACCGCAACGCCTCTACACCAAAACAGTGACTTCATAGATCTCCCCCCAGACCACATAACACCGGTCGGGGGACGTCTATCACAGTTCCTACCTGTCTGGAAAAACATCACGTCAGACAAGTGGGTGAGACAAATTATCCAACATGGTTATTGCCTAGAACTCACAGCTACCCCCCCAAACATCCCCCCCAAACAGCGTCCAATGAGTCAGGATCATCTGACATTGTTAAGAGAAGAAGTGCTAGCACTTCTACAAAAGCATGCAATAGAGAAGGTCCCAAAGGATCAACAAGGAACAGGAGTATACTCTCTATACTTCCTGATCCCCAAAAAGGACGGGTCCCTACGACCAATATTAGACCTCAGACCTCTCAATGCTTACATAAATTCGGAACACTTCCACATGGTCACGCTCCAACAAGTACTCCCTTTACTGAAGAAAGGGGACTTTCTTTCTACACTGGATCTAAAAGACGCTTACTTTCATATCCCAATTCACAAAGCCCACAGAAAATACCTAAGGTTTGTGTTAGAAGGACAACACTACCAGTTCAAGGTCCTTCCGTTCGGTGTCACAACAGCACCGAGAGTTTTCACAAAATGCCTAGCTGTGGTGGCAGCACACCTAAGAAGACAACAAATACATGTCTTCCCATACTTGGACGATTGGCTAATAAAGGCCAAATCAAAGGAGGAATGTCTTCACAACACACAGAAGACAATTCAACTGCTGCACCACCTAGGGTTTACGGTGAACTACAAAAAATCACACCTGCAACCAAACCAGATCCAGCAATACCTGGGGGCTACAGTAGACACAGAAAAGGCAATAGCATACCCCAACCCAATCAGAGTACAGACAATGGTCGGGTTAATACAAAGATTTCAACCACAACACTCACTACCAGCACAAGTGTTTATGCAACTATTAGGCATGATGTCCTCGACACAGTGGAATCAGGCTCAAGGTCAGATTACAGATCTGGTGTTGGTAAACGACCGGACGTATCGCTCTCTGAAGTGGTGGAACACAGAAAACATTTCCAAGGGACGGTCGTTCCTAGAGCCAATTCCACAAGTAATAATAACAGCGGACGCATCGCTCTCCGGATGGGGAGCGCATATGGACAAATACACAGTACAGGGGAAGTGGAGTGCGCAGCAAAAGAAACTGCACATCAACTACCTGGAACTATTAGCAATATTTCTAGCACTAAAAGCTTTCCAAATGCAAATAACAAACAAGGCAGTCCTGATCAGAACAGACAACATGACTGCAATGTATTGTATTATATTCAAAAACAGGGGGGGACACACTCTCTCCAACTGTCCAAACTAGCACAGGACATATGGAGATGGGCCATTCCTCAAAAAATCTACCTGTTAGCGGAACACCTACCAGGAATTCAAAATCAAATAGCAGACATCCTAAGCAGACAGTCAGAACAAGTTCACGAATGGGAACTGCACGACCAGATACTACAGCCATTCTTCCAAAAATGGGGGCAACCAGAGATAGATCTGTTTGCAAATCATCAGAACGCAAAATGCAAACAATTCGCATCCAGGTACCCACACCAAAGGTCCCAGGGCAATGCACTGTGGATAAATTGGTCCAACAAATTTGCTTACGCGTTCCCTCCTCTACCACTAATTCCATTACTGGTGAGGAAACTGCAGCAACACTCAATGACAATGATACTAGTGGCACCCACGTGGGCAAGACAGCCGTGGTTCACCACGCTGCTACAACTCTCACAAGTACCACATCAAAAGCTAAGGTTATTACCCATGCATCTTACACAGAACCATGGAGAAATAATGCACCCAGATCCCAAACAACTGAACCTAGCGATCTGGCTCCTGAGGTCATAGAGTTTGGGTATTTAGATTTACCACCAGAATGCATGGAAATCATTAAATAGGCAAGACGTCCTACCACCAGAGCATGCTATGCAGCAAAATGGAAGAGGTTTGCTATACACTGTAACAGTAAGCACATCAACCCTCTGGACGCATCCACTAAACAAATCATTTGCTATTTATTACACTTACAGCAATGTAATCTAGCATATACCTCTATTAGGGTTCATCTAGCAGCCATAGCGGCGTACCTACAAAACAGGCAACACCTGTCACTGTTTAAAGTACCTGCAATTAAAGCTTTCATGGAAGGACTCAAAAGAGTCATTCCACCAAGAAGACCACCTTCCCCAGTCTGGAATCTCAACATAGTGCTTACCAGACTAATGGGGCCACCCTTTGAACCTATGCATAGGTGTGAAATACAATTCCTCACATGGAAGGTGGCCTTCCTCATAGCTATCACGTCACTTAGAAGAGTAAGTGAACTGCAGGCTTTTACGATTCAAGAACCATTTATGCAGCTACACCAAAATAAAGTGGTTCTTAGAACAAACCCAAAATTCTTACCAAAGGTTATCTCAGCATTCCACATCAATCAGTCAGTGGAATTACCGGTTTTCTTTCCAAAACCACAAACAGTAGCGGAAAGTGCCCTACATACACTGGATGTTAGGAGGGCCATATTGTACTATATAGAGAGAACACAAACTTTCAGAAAGACAAAACAGCTATTTGTTGCGTTTTCTCCCACACATAAAGGCAATCCCATCTCCAAAGCGGGCATTGCCAGATGGATTGTAAAATGCATTCAAATATGCTACTTAAAGGCAAAGAGAACATTAACTGTTCCTCCTAGAGCTCACTCTACACGTAAACTAGGAGCATCTATGGCATTTCTGGGAAACATTCCACTAGATGACATATGCAAAGCGGCTACCTGGGTTACACCGCACACTTTCACAAAACACTATTGTGTTGATGTGCACGCAACACAACAAGCTAGAGTGGGACAAGCAGTATTAAAAACATTGTTTCAGACAGTTGCAACAGACACGGGCGACCACCGCTAGGGAGAGAACTGCTGCATAGTCTATTCATAATGTACCATCTGCAGCCCATATGCCTCGAACGGAATATGCTACTTACCAGTATGCATCTGTTCTTGGCATAGAGGGCTGCAGAGTGGTACATGCCCTCCCAGCCTCCCCGGAAACCTGTGTCTGTTCCAACATTATCTTATTTAGATACACTTACATGGGCACTCTTATCTGTATTCTACTATACTACTCCATCTAACCCTACTATGGCAAAACAATCTAAGGATGGAGCCGATGCCCATGCGCACTACCAACTAAGGGAGGAGTCACCAACATACAAAAGACTCTCCAAGAGAAAAACAAAGTGCAATCATCCGAGCCCAACACCAGATGGCGATCTATTCATAATGTACCACTCTGCAGCCCTCTATGCCAAGAACAGATGCATACTGGTAAGTAGCATATTCCTTATATAATAAAGGGTGTCGATCGACATTAGATCATGCAGCCACGCCAGGACACTACAGATCTTCTGAGCCATTGACTGCAGGCAGCTGCTGATCGCGCGCTACCTGAAGGAATTGTTCAATCGCACATACCGTGTTTTAGCTGCATTTCACCAATTTCTCACGTACTTCTCTGCCAGTAATTCTTGCAGCGACTCTGCTCTGCGTGGTAGGCTCAGGCGGCAGGCCTCGAGCCACCATGCAATTGCCGTTTGCCGCCCGGCTTACTCAGTCCTCCGAGCCAGGCCATTCAGGTCCTCCAGTGGCAGTCCTGATCACTGCTGCTGCAACGGTCACTCCTGTATGGCTCTCTTTGCAATTTTTTATCACCGCGGGCGGTGCGGCTGAGGCTCAAATATTTACTGCAGCTTTCTGCCTGAGAAGCTGAGCCACGCGGCGGCCGACGGTGCCCACAGACAGCGCTGCTGCGCCATGACGTTTAGACGCAAAGTAGTCCAGCCCCCTCCCTCAAGTTAACTCTCAATCAGCAGGGTATGACCCCCCTCCTCAATGCACACAAGTAAATGTTTCACTTTCAGCCACTAATAATTCAGCCAGCCGCGAGCGAGCCCTAAGCATGATATAATGAGAGCAGTGCGCGCTGCCAGCTGCCACTCCATTTTAATAGTTTTAGGCAGGGTAACGGCTTGAGTGACAGCTGTGGGGCTATGCCTAAATGCGTGACAATACATTTCAGTGCGGTGATGCGGAGCACCGCACTGAAATGTGTTAGTGTCACACACGATGCGTGATACTTGGCAGAACTGATCCTTGCCGGAGTCATGTCTGCGTTTTGGTTTGCCATATCGGAGCAGGAGGGTCAAAAATAGAATACCTGCTACGAGTCCCAAAAGTAGTGGTAGGCCACCAAAGATCGAATGGACAAAATTGGGAAAGATGCCCAGGACTGCTTCAAATGGTGTTAACAGTCCCGAAAAAATTGTCTTAAATACATTCGAGATACCACTGGCATTCGACATATTTAGGATTTGGCTGAGCATTTCTGTGAAATGCACCGGGCAATTTGTTGATAAGTGTATGTATCTCTGCAGTTGTCCTTGCAACTTGGAGATCATACGTCTCTTTTGATGACGTGATGGGCACTGTTGTCTGCAAAAGCACAGACTTCATTCTGCTTAAAGTATCAATTCGTATAGAAGAGATATTCAAAGGAGGCCAAATCGGAGCCACTGAGTCTCCAGGGCCATTTGGATACAATGCTTGCATACAGCAAGTGACCATGGAACTCACGCTTAAGAGATATGCTTTCCCTGGCACCAAGCCACAACAGCTATGATCCGTTATTAGAATGTTACTCCCGTTAGAAAGTTGCCTAAAGAATGGCTCTATTTGTGCTGCAGGTGTGCCATGCTGGTGGCATGAAAGGTTATTCGAAGTACCCTCACAGGCCCCATGCAAGTTAATACCTTGGCACAAAAGTATACCGCTTAGTGAATGTTTACACTCATTACCACTAAGAAATACATTTTTGTTGTTATCACTATAGCATGTGTGTGTATAAAGTAATTTCCAGGATGACTTAATGCATCCTTTACCCAACTTTTCATACTGGCCTGCCGGTATATACTCAAGGCAATTTTTAAACTGGAAAGTTGTTATCGGAATTGTGATAATCCCGTGTATTATCCATTCAATGACAGGTCTTTCTGACATTGTCAATGGTAATCTCTCAAGTTTTTCGATGCTCAGGATTGTATAGTCTGCTCCTTTCTGTGCCAAACTGATTTGTTTATCAGTAAGGTTAAAGATAGAAAACAGTGACGTTGTGTTGATTAAACGCCATGACACATAGCCTGAACGAAGATTTTGCAACGTCCAGCCTAGCTGTACTATAGAACGTAATTGGGACTGGCCATGTTGTAACATTAGCAGGTCCTGGTCTATTATATCAATAGCAGATGATAAAATACTGTCCAGTGAATATATTCTGGAGGACAGAGTCATTAACCCATTGTCCACAACAGAGAGTGATTTTTCCAAATTAATACGATCAATTTCTCGTATTTTCTCGGCTGTTTCAATTTGAGTTTCTTTCCATGCCTTGTTGTAAGCAGCATATATGCTGGCCGCTATGAAACGTTTTTGACGCTGTTTGCGTGGTCCCATTATGAAATCTCGTAAATCAGCACCATCTTTAAGTAAAGACAAATGTTGCTTAATTTGTGCCAGTGTGGATGTTTGTAGCCATTCAAGGCATAGTTTCCCTACACTGTAAGTTGTTACTATCCCTGGATGTTGTCTCTGGGAGTATCTAGGGTCTGGTCTGGTCATTTTTAACCCCTGTATTTTGTTCAGGAATCTATCTTGACAGTTATTCGTGTCTGTAGGCCAGATTAACCACTTTTTCCAATCAGGATGTGTTCTGTTTTCATTTAAAATTTGGGATACGTCTACTTCAATATCTATGGTTGCATTATTAGGTATTGGCTTTGGAATAGACGGTTTGTTAAGGTCTTAAATCTTGGCTAGAACAAGACATGTTGTTTGTTGAATTGTGTCATTCAAGAACAATATTGATTCTGGGATCATGCAGGCTCGAAATAATGCTTGTAGGCCTTGTACCTGCCACTCTTTTGTACCCCAGGTGGTTTTTGTTTCAATGTTATTTTTCCAGAAATCATAACCAAATGTAATCATTTTTTCATAAAATGCTTCTGAGTATATCAATTTAGTATTTGTCAGCATAGTTTTTGTCCCTGTTTTATCCAACAGTTTATAATAAAATGTTTCTGCATTACTTGTGTTAAACCCTGAGAAGTATTGAAATTTCTCATTGAATGTTTTTGAACTGCTTTTAGGTGGTGTAGCACAATTTTCCCATTGGTTATATTTAAAAACATTTCTAGGTTGAGCAGATTTATGTAAATAGTGGTCTGCGTAATGTTTAAAACAGTACATCTGTTCATAATTAGATGAACCTTGTAAATAATCATGTTCTGTACATTTTGCTGACAACACAAAATCCGACATCATATTGTTTATACTTTCAAAATCCCAATCATCAGAGAATGTACTTGGTTTTACAAAGTCACTTAATGAAACCTTATTGGTGAGGATATTTCAAGAGCTCGTGTATGAAAAATAACACTCCCAGGCATACACTAAGGAAAGTACACAATAGATTCAACAAACAAACTAGTTCAGTTTAGAAAAGTATATTTTTTAATTTGATTAAAAAGAAATATTAAAATTTTAGTGCATTAGTCACAATTGATAAAAATAGCAATATAATGATACATATGTATTCACAAAGCAGATTAAAAAGAGGTTAGATGGCATCCGGTCGACGCGTTTCGACATACAAAATATGCCTTCATCAGGACTTTTACCATCAAAATTCTGTAAAAAAGATCATAACAGGAATTTAATGTTATTGATTTCCTATCGTGACAGATTTGCAACCGAACTAGTTACAGGTTTGTTACAACATTCTATTGGTTCAGTTTAGAAAAGTATATTTTTTAATTTGATTAAAAAGAAATATTAAAATTTTAGTGCATTAGTCACAATTGATAAAAATAGCAATATAATGATACATATGTATTCACAAAGCAGATTAAAAAGAGGTTAGATGGCATCCGGTCGACGCGTTTCGACATACAAAATATGCCTTCATCAGGACTTTTACCATCAAAATTCTGTAAAAAAGATCATAACAGGAATTTAATGTTATTGATTTCCTATCGTGACAGATTTGCAACCGAACTAGTTACAGGTTTGTTACAACATTCTATTGGAAAGAGCTCGACCGGGCCATATATTTCATAGTCTGTCTTGTCCCAAACTACTTCGCCGGGTATTGGAATGGCTGTGATATTTACTGATGATAGTTCTCTTTTCTCGATGTGAGATGTTTTGTGAGGCATCAGAACTAAGTTGATGTTCTGACTTGCTGTGTTCATTGAACTGTTATAAATTTTCCTAAAATTAGGCATAGTAGGAGTATAAGTACCCCTGATACAATCCAATGCTCAATCAATGGTGCATTCAGATATGCTTCTTTGACTTGATGAGAGAGTTCTGTTGCTTTTTCTTAAAAAGTCTTTGTTTCTGGCGTCACTTTAGGTTCGCTTTGATCTTCAGAAAAGTTGTCGGAATTGATGAAGTAGCCAGATGCAGTTCTGTCGATTGTTGGAATTGTTTTCTCAATTTGCCTTTCATTAGCACATTCTGATGCTACATCATTGTAGACTGGTGTTTCATGAAGAACTGTTTCAATTTGGGTTTCAAGAGGCACAAGTTCCATGGCATTTCTGCATAGTCCTTTTTTATTCACTGCAGGTTTATCAAATGTGATTAGTCTTTCAGTTTGAACCTCTTGGATACTAGCAAATTTGGGTATTCTGTTCCTTCTTGGGAGTCCACTGGGCCTTCTATTGATTAGGCCACATGATTGTGGTTTTACCAGGTCGATGGATACAACTCGGTTCTCCTTTTTACCAGCAAGGGGCGGTAGTACTACTGATCATGTTCCGTTGATTGCTAAGACAGGTACTGCTTTTCTGTAAGAAGGCCCAAATTCCTTCTTCACCGCTATTTTTTCTCTGACCAGATCCCCAATCTTTGGAATCCAGACAGGTCTTGCTGGGACAGGTGGTGTGTCTTCAGTGGTGGTTGGCTGTTGCTTTAAATTTATGTTGCTCAGGGCTTTTCTTGTTTCATTTAAGTCCTGTAAAACAGCCAAACGATCTTTGATGTCAAAGTCTTTATTCTTATCTTCTACCACTGAAGCAAGACTATCTAAGTCCTGAACATACATTCTAGTTCCGAACAATAGTTCGTACGGGCTGAAACCTTTTAGAGAATTTCTTGGCAAGTTGTTAAGACTACGTTGGACACTTGTTAAATGTTGGACCCACCCATCACCCGTTACAGATTGCTTTATGTCTCGGTTTTTTCTTTCCACTACCTCGTTTCCCTCAGGATGGAACGGACAAGAGAACCGCAATCTAATGCCCTTGCTGGTCATGGCCTCCTTATAAGCTCGAGAGCTAAAAGCAGGACCCTGGTCAGAATGAAGCATGGCAATTGCGTATGTGCCGATAAAGACTTGCAAATCTTTTATAACAGTTCTGGCGTCAGCTGAGCGCTGGGGCCACATTTTTAAGTGAATGTAGTCTTAAATAATTTATAGGGCGCTGGGTTTCATGTGTAGATAGCCCTATGCTGCCTTCAGAAATGTCCATGGCATTACTCCGCTTGACTCATTGCTGCAATCTCTGGACAGCTGGACAGCTCTTTACAAATTTGTAATGGTGCAGGTTCATCCCCGGCCACCAATACTCTGATTGTAATTCAGTCAGAAATTCCTTCATCTGTTTGTGTCTTGGACCTTCACCCATGTGTGCATCTGCTATTATTAAGATTCTCCGGTTCGTGTTTGGAATTACCCTATCCCCCACTCCAGGGATTCGAGCAAAAGGAACGGAGTTTGCATCAATTACGTATGTATAATTGAGTGGATAGTTCACAGGTAGTGCTGCACAGTTGCCTTTTAAAGACGTTTTTACCACCAGCATGGTTTTCCCGTCTATGTATTTTTCTGAATGCTTTTTTGTGGCTACGGAAGCCGGTTTAGTTGCTTCCGCTGTGGCTGTATTAGCCAATGAATTCCCTGCAACGTGAACGCCATCACGTTGATGACTCAGAGTGTGTATCACGTGAGTCTTTTGTATTTCTTTCTGAAAAAGAACTACTTGTTTCCAAAGCATTTTATGCTTGATTGTGGCACCTGTGTCGTCTTTGTAATAATTTTGAACCCAGCTCTGCAAATCATTATTTTAAGAATTGACGCAAAAATGCGAATCGCACACGATTAGTGTCGGGAATTCACGTTCGGCATTTTCAAGCGCCATCTTTAAAGATCTGAATACATCTGGTATTGCCGCCATGGACGGAACACCATGTGTTTTTGTGTAAATGGAAGCAAAGACTGTACCTCAAGTTTAACAGTCTTCCACATGTGGTGCGACCCCCATTGGAAGGCAGATAGTCAGAATTCTGTGTTTCTCAATAGGGATAGTATTCAGGAATACTGCCTCTGTTTGAGTAATTTTCTGTGCTAACCAGAAAGGAATTTGTTCCCGTTTGCGGGAGTTTTTCCAAGACATGATTGTATGTTCTGTGGTGTAATTTTATTTGTGTTCCCCTGATGAGGGGTTAGCTGTGGAATATTAACAGCTGTTTGGACTGTTGCAGTCCGCTTTACATATTGGACTAACTGTCTGTGTATTTTAATTAATAATTTTAGCTGTGCTAAAAGTTCTTCTCTTGACATTTTTTCAATGTCTGGATGTGGTGTGTAGCTGGCTAGAACCGGCCACGTTGCTCCTGGTCTACCTAGTGGACTGAGCCTGGTAATGTGATCATTATGTTTTAGGGTGCCTTTAAACCAGAGCAGGTGCTCCTGGTATTTTAATGGGATTTCAATCTCCTCGAAAGGAGCATACTCTTCCGGTGGTTCCTCTATTTAGTAATAGTGGAACTCGTGTGCTGTAGCGTTTGCCGCTGGAAAGTTTATCCAAGAATAGAATACCTCTGTCTGCCGATATTCGTGTGCCTCTATCACGAAAATGACTGTACCACCTTGCGATGTCAGTCCGTTTTCTATAAGTTTTGAAGTTATAGATTTTCTTATGTTTGCCGGGATGATAATTGCACCCGGTTCATTAATCCCTGTAACATCGGGACCCAGTTGATTCGCGTCTACTGCGACTTCATTGGTTCCGTTGTTGTTGCCATTTTCTGACATTGTATTAATGAAGGTTTGCAGAGCAGCTTTCCAAGGAAACAAAGATTATGTGCACAATATTTTGGAACACTGTATCCTTCAATGTTGACTAAACCAGAAACTCTACATAGGAATCTCTTCCTACTAAGTTCCGGCGGTATTTTAACCTTTCACCATCTCCAGACGTCTATTTGAGTATTTACGGGAGAAAGGGTCTGTGAGAAAAAGCACGGCTGAGTTACTCTAACGTCTTGCGTTAGTTTTATCGCCTTACCAAACGTTGGGCGCCATGTAGTGTAGTTCCTATTTTCCCTATAGGCCCTGCGCATTGGAATAACATAAACAGCAGTGTAGACGTAGGACTGCGGTCTTCTAGGTCTCTACTGACTATGTTAGACTTATTTTAGGTTTGCGCCAGCTAGTTCAGGAGTCACTGGAAACTTTCTTGACTGAATAGGAAGTGATCAACTTCCCTGGCTCAGACAAGAAGGGATTCAGGTTCCGACAACCGCATAAACATGACGACTTTGCTCCTCAGAATAAGAGTCAATCTCTAGAGTCGTGTGTAACAATAGACAGCTATTTCACTCTGTCAGTTGTGCAGATTTACTTTCACCAGAATGCAGAGAATAGAGAGACGGGCGTTTTTCAATAAAATATATTATTTATTGAGCAGTCTTCCTTCTCATGCAAGAGAAATGAATTGCCGCAATTGCAAGACTTGTTATTATGAAAAGTGTGTACAGTAAAAGGAGTATTACGAAATAATACTGTAAAAGCATTGATATGGTTTGTTAGCCATAAGATAGTTAAAATGAATAAAATATATACATTCATATATACATTGGCTAACGACCTCAACTGGTGCTTCTAACTACTCCTACCCCAGTGTACCTGACCTAAGCCTAACACATGGGAGGGAGTAAGTAAGTAGCAATTTAATTTAAGTTGGTTTTGCCAAGAGTTTGTTTCAAGAATTCTCTCTAAGGGTTTAGTCAGCACCGTACCTCTGGAATAGAATTTAGGAGGTCTGGTATCTCCTCTCAGGACCCGATATCCCAGTCCCCCGCAAGGGTAGGCTGGAAACGCCGGAGCTGGATTTTCTCGGCAGGAGAAAAGACAGCGTCTTTCTCAGCGCGTCAAGGAGGAGGGGCAGCGTCCGTGGGCTTCTCGCATCTGCTGGGCTCTCTGCAAGGGGACAGCTGTTCTGCTCCAGTATTCACCACCACCGTGTGCTTGCTTAAGGCAACGTTGGTATATTTATACCTGAAAGGTGCTGAGTTTTACGTAAGTTTTTGGACATAAGACGTCAGTAAAGATGTCACTAAGAACTGGTCGTTCTTACAGTGCTCGCAGGAGTTCTATTACTAATCAAAACAAAGCAAGCGGGGCTTTCCCAGGTTGCTGGGGGTTTTATCTGTTGAAAGAACTCGGAGTGTTATCTAGGAATCTAAGGAAGTGGCTTCTGCTGTGTCACGGACTGTCATGGACTGCAGAGGCAAGTTACTGAAATATGGCTCTGATTCTTATGCCATTATAGGGATATGTATTGATTATAGCCGTATAGGGGCATGAGGTCACAATATTGATCGGGGTCCTAGATAAAAACACATCAACATAATCCATGTGACCATCAAATGCACCTCATCACACACTAGTATACATTTTCATCACTCACTGTAAAATAGAAAGTGCCATATTTGAAACCATTGACTCACCAATAGAAATTTCTAAACACCCACTCAGTTATTCATAGAACTATACACACATCTAATCACTTACCTATAGATTCAGTGTTATATGCAGTGAATAATCAACAGAACACTATCAAATATACTTATACGCGTAATTCAACATTACGCACCAGCACACATTGTATTCACTTATAAAGACATCCTTCTGACTTATGCAAACAATTGATTATACTTACATTTACTCACCTACACACTTATACAAACACCACTTCATCTGTTTATATAGATAGTAACTCACACTTAGTGTGTTATAAAATCACTATTACAAGTATACAGTTATCCATATAGTGACTCATACAATCACTAAGTCTTAGGCACACTTAATTAGATATTACTGTCACATACACTGCCTTTTTTTTTCAAGTTTAATGGTGATGTACCATTGAGAGAAATATTTCATCACCACTACACCCATACACATATACACTCACTGAAACAACTGTTGTAACATGTAGCCTTAACCTCATATACCAACTGAATGAACTATTCACACATTTTTTGGCAATAACACACCCGCACCAAACCACATAGACATTTATTTACCAACATAAATACACAGTTAGATAACAAATATAGTCTTTCACATTGCAATTAAGACAAATCAATAAAGACTTTCACACAGTTTAGTAACTACACATTATATATAGTGAGACTCTACAAATTAGTCAAGAAAACAATTAACGACACTGTTACTAAATCCACCATCCACACGTTTATATTCATATATCCACTCATTCTTCAATGCAAAGTAGTGTATTTATAATACATATTTAAATATCAAAGCAAACCACATTCACTGGATGATGTCATCAGTGATGTCACTGACAATGTCATGAATTATGTAATATGTGACATCATCAGCAGTGGATTGCGGGCGCGCAAGTTATAGTGAGTACAACTAACTATAACTGGGATAGTTCAATGGTTTTGTATGAGTAAAATGTACAGCTAACTAATATATATATATTTATATATACGTACGCGAGCTGCATGCTGATTGACTGCCAATCTCTGTCAACACTTCAAAACAGAAATTGTTGGCAGCCATCTTGTGCCTCGGTAGACTGAGGCAGAAGAAAGCAGAAAAAAAAGTGTAGAACTCAAAAAAGGGGGCCGGGTAGAAGCACCCTGACCCCCTAGGCCTGCTCAGGGGGGTCCCACTAGGACCACCCAAGGTAAAAAAAAAAAAAAATCAAAAAATCGCGGGGTGCGCGTACCGTGCGTGCACGGGTCCGCGGACGTATGTGTACGGTACACGGACGGTGTGCGTACCTTTCCGAGAAAGCTGCATGCTTATTGGCTGTCAACACTCCAAACCAGGAAGTGTTGGCAGCCATCTTGTGCTCATTAGACTGAGGCACAAGAAAGCAGAAAAACAAACGTGTAGAACACAAAAAGGGGGTAGAAACAACCTTACCCCCATGGCCACACAAAGACCCCCAAGGCCATTTTTTTTTTTTTTAAACCCGGTATGTTTTTTTAAAAATTACCCCCCATGGGGACCAAATTGCGGGGGCATAGTGATAAGTGTGGGGGGTGCCCAATCCCCCCCACACTGCCCCGGGGACCGCCGCCCTCCGGGGCAATGCAACACAGCCCCCTTCAAACATGCACGGGGGCTGCGTTGCAGAGAGGTGTAAAAAGGGGCGTGGCTTCATTACACCTCTCTGCAATGCAGTCCCCTGGCGCATACTGGAGATTCCTGGTGGGCTTTCAGGTATTATATAGTTAGGAATTAGCATTAAAAAAACCTTTGAAATTCACTGAAAAACCATAGGTTTCAGGCCTTCGATAGTTAGGAATTAGCGTTTAAAAAACCTTCAAAATTCACTCAAAAAACTAGATTTAGGGGTGTTAGTTAGCTGGACATTTCACTCATACAAAACCATTGAAATGGCTCCTATATAGTTAGTTGTACTAACTAGATTTCGTGCACCCGCAATCCACTGCTGATGATGTCACATATTACATCATTCATGACATGGTCCGTGACATCATTGATGTCATTTCAAATGACATCACTGATGACATCATCCACGTAACAATCACATACACCTTTTCATACACTAGTAAAATCTTTCATCACTCTTTGTAAAATACAGAGTATCATATTTAAATCCATTGTCACAGCAATACAAGTATCTCAAAACCCACTCAGTGATTCATAGATGTATACACACATCTAATCACTTACCTGTAGATTCACTCATACATGCTGTCAATGAACAATAGAACACTATCAAAAATACTTATACACCTATATCGACATTACACTCCAGCACACATCCTATTCACTTATGAAGTCATCCTACTCACTTATGCAAACAATGGATCATAGTTACATCAGTGATGTCATCAGTGATGTCATTTGAAATGTCATCAGTGATGTCACTGACCATGTCATGAATGATGTAATATGTAACCTCATCAGTAGTGGATTGCGGGTGCGCGAAATATAGTTAGTACAACTAACTATATAGGAGCGATTTCAATGGTTTTGTAGGAGTGAAATGCCCAGCGATCTCTATAACACCCCTAAAACTTATCGTTTTTGAGTGAATTTAAAGGTTTTTTAAATGCTACTTCCTAACTATATAAGGCCTGAAACCTATGTTTTTTTCAGTGAATATATATATATACACACACACACATATGTTTTTTGAAAGCAAAAGAAGTTCTCCTCCAGGGGATACTCATCAATAGTCATAAGCACTGAATAGTCCCGCCCACATGCGGGATCCCGGAGCAATAGCCAATAATATGCATATATCTACATATATATACATATAAATACCCATATATATATATATATAATATGCATATACATATCCAGCCTGAAAAACACCATATTAGGCTCCAAACCTGCCATTATTGCATGTAAAATTTTTACATTTGACCAAATAAAGACATATAAGTCACCATATATGTTATTTGTAAAGAAGAAAACTGCCCTGAGTTTGTTTGAAACACACAACCTTCATTTTCCACGGTAAAAACAGACAGGATCATAGAGGCAGGTTTAGCCTAGACAGGCTGCATAGAAAACCATCGGAAAATTGACGCCGTGCCTTTGAGACCTGCGGGAACCCCCAGGCTCCCATCAAGCACCACAGGTGACAGTTAGGTCAGTTCTTTTTTCCAGATCCTTCTGTGAGGATCCTGGAGCATTGAGCTCGCCAGTTGGTGATATTTTATCACTTTTTTCTAGTAGAAAGATCATTTTTTGACTTCATGTTTGCCTTAATCCACAAGCCAGACAAATGTTACCACTGCTGCAAGTTTTCCAAGAGAACCCTTAGAGAGAGGGAGAAGATCAAGCTGCGTTCCCTACATGAGAGAGGAGAAACAGTGAGTGGGCAAGAAGAGCATAATTCCAGAAAGCCCTCTTCTCATCCTCAAGAGCACAAGGAAAGAGGTGAAAAAAGAAGGCATCGGTCTGTGGTAAAATAAATTTACCTATGCGGAATTTCTATGCGGTAAAGTTCAATAAAATAGCTCAATCAAAAAATGAGAGGCAGAGTCCGTGGCATCTGAGTTTATAAGGGTTTTATTCCATAAAATGGAATTGGTTCGAACCAGGTATCATGTTCCATCACCACGAAGGTTCAGGAAGGGATAGACAATGCTTTATTAACAGAGTACAATATATATAGTAAATGCTTACAATGGTGATGGATACAGAAGGCGTAACAGCTGAGAGAAAAGAGATAAGAACACATGTGCGTAACAGAAGGCGTGCACAAGGGCGTACACGGAGGTGTGTGCTAGGAAACGTCACATAAGAGTGTCACAGGTGGGTGGATCCATAGAGGAATCCTGCAGTGTCAGCAGAAATATATGGCAGAGATGCGCGCGCAGCAGCATGACGTGTGATTGACGTGGAACTGGAGGGTGAAGGGGACTTGACATTTAGCTCTACATGGGGAGACAGAAGTCTGGAGTGTCAGAACAACCTAATCCCAAATCATATCTAATATTTTGTGTTTGGGGAACTGTATTATCTAGAAGGAAAGGTCTCTCGGGCAGAGGCTATTCTATACTGACTGCTAGTGCATGCATATGCGACTACGTGTCTACGTGTAATGCGAGGGGCCATGGGCCTACCATGGTAACAGGAGCAATGATTTACTTGGACGGAGACAGAAAGGCCGGGCCCTTTGCTCTGCAGCTGGGGAGATGTTTTCCTAAATCACTAGACAGTAATGTTTTTTCGAGGAGCGGAGCAGATAACTTGAAGGCAAAATACAGTCTTGGCAGGCAAGCAGGCCGAGCCGGGCACCGCTCGCCGCGCAGGGAGTAAGGCAAGGGTCATGGATGCAGATCCAGGCTGCAGCTTTCAGAGGCAGAAGGCAGAAAGGGCTCGATGGCAGAAATCAGGGCCTAGCTCGCCAGAGCCAGGAAAACGTGAAAGTGCACCATGTAAAGACGGTGGCACAGCATATTTAGGAACTGAATTTTCGACCCATTCATGGTGGATCTGAAAGAGGACATGTTAACGTTGGACGCAAATGTATTTGCGTCTTCATAGCTGGTTGTGGAGGGAACATACATGTACTTGAAGCACGTACATGGAGCCGTTGGGGTCTACGTTAGGGGACACAATTGACCATAAAAATTCATATTACCTCATTCCCTCCTTGTCCCCTACGGACCCTTCATGATATATCAATCTTCATTAGTCCATCAATTTGTTCATATAGCATCATTTGCTCTTCCTTTTTCAGGCGGGATTTAGAACGTGAAATTGGATGGGGAAAACATGATGTGGCGCACAAGCCGCAAATCGTTGGCCCACACTGTAGAAATAGACAACAACTGAACACTATGAGAAGGGCTATTCCAAGGAAGGATAGGACTTTCCATCCCCAGGCTGATAATACGCTCCAGAACCAACCGGACCAAGTCCAGGTGCCTGGATTCTGGTGTATCTGACTTGCAATCTTGTGGAGACGGGTTATGGCTCTATATACTGATGGTGCGTTTTCTGGAATGAAAACACAGCAACTCGATCCGATGACTCTACAAGCTCCGCCCCTATCGGCCAGGATGACGTCAAGAACGAGACGATTTTGAAGAACAACAATCCGCATAGCAGACTGCTCCTCTGTTAAGTTGCCTAGGGCGGAAGTAGTTTCATTCACTACTGCTTCGAGTGTTCTGGTTAATTTACGTATCAGTTTACTATTAAAAACAGCACCTAAATAGGGAAAGAAACCTTTATTGAAGTCTGTATACTGCTCCCATGCTGTTTCAGTATAGTCGACAATCGGGAGATCTCTCTTGGGTCTGTTGTGTACTAGATGGGAGTTCCTATGATAATCAGGAGGGGCTAGGAAAACAGGTGGCAGAAGGAATGCAATGTAACAAGTACCATCCCAATCTAGAGGTAAGCGTATATATGCTGTATGACCACAAATGAAATAGGAATGACGGGAAGCTTTGAATGTAGACTTGCCTTTATCACTGAATTCGATCACAGTAGTACATTTGCTATGACCTAGGTGTACTGAACCATTCTTCCTGACACATAATTCACCTTTGACTGGTAATACTGACATAGCGGGCAAGGCTGGTTCGGCTTCGGACTGGACATTCAGAATCATGAGGTTAAGTGTAAAATTACCTAATCCATATACTTCGTTTTCTAGATCGGTCCCTGTCCTTTGGGGAAGACCCTCCTTGTCAGGGAAACATACTTTATGCAAAACTGTGTTCAGATTTCCCCATACCCAATTGCCCTGGTACACTACGGAATCAGAATCTAAAGAATTTATTAAACTAAACCATGCACCACAGGAACCATTGTGTGTGAACGGGTACGGAAAGAGGGGCAGAACTCCCTTGTACTTCTGATAGGGAGGGAGTCGGCCACATATCCAACAATTGGTAGCATTGTTGGTCTGATGGGAATGATGTAACATACTGATGAATGTATTGTTGCGCAGCGCAAGTCGATAAGATAACTCGTGCGGGGGCAATTCACTGAAAGTATGCTCGGCAGTGTCATTTGAAGAAGAATGTGCACGTGTGAAAATAGGAAAGTACATGTGTAGCAATATGCTTGCAGCAATAATCATAAGACTCAGAAAAAACATAATCAATAATGTCACAATGCAGTGACTGCGGAGAGATTTACAATATTCATGTTTCTTGATCTGTTTCTGTCTATCTCTCTCTCTATTGGGGTCTAACTTGTACATGTCAGGAACCTGTCTAACCGCTTCACCTAGGGGAGGACTTAAACAATTAAACTGTCTGACTTGCTAGACCTCAACTTCATACGAAATTCTTGGGAAGGAGTTTTCTCTACCAGGGGGAGTTTAGTATCAGTCTCTGGAAGGGGGCAGGGCTGGGAGTCTAGTCTTGGCGGCAGTCCATAGTGTCTTTTTACATGACTCGAGTGGAGCCAGCCCTTGCGGCCCTCCACCTTCACTGCTGTCCTTGTTGTTAATAACACAAGCTTCGGCTCCTGCTAACGGGGCTCCAGCGGACTCCTCCTGTCAAAATTCCTTACGAGCACCAGGTCCCCCGGAACGATCTCGTGTGGCTTCACCTCGGTGTTGTCGGGAAAGGCTGCTGCTACCTGTGAACGACATGATTGTAGTGCAGACATCAAGGAGGCAAGGTAATCTGTCAGCATATTACAGTCAACATCTGTGATCTTACGAGGCAGAGGCGTCCCCCACATATTCGGTGGCCTACCAAAGACCACCTCATACGGGGATAGCCCTGTTCTTGAATGCGCTATCATTCTCATGTAAAAGAGTGCAACTGGTAAAGCTACTATCCAATCAACTCCCTTCTCTCTACATATTTTTGCAAGGCGTGTTTTCAGGGTCTGATTATGTCTCTCTACGAGACCTGCTGCCTCGGGATGTCGGACACAGTGGAACTTCCACTGATAACCTAGCAGGAGTGACACCTGCTTCATAAGCTCGGACGAGAATGGCTGACCATTATCTGAGTACACGATACGGGGCAAACCATACCGTGGGAAGAATTCACGTACCAGCTGCTTGGCAGTGGTCGGAGCAGTGTAATCTGGGACTGGATATGCTTCTGTCCAACGGGAAAGTGCACATACAACTACGAGGACATATTTGAATCCTCGACAACGTTCCATCTGGATATAATCCATCTGGAGGACTTCAAAAGGGTGTTCGGGAGGATGAAATCCACCTTGCTCTACGGGAATGCCTTTACCTGGGTTGAACTGACAACAGATCATGCAAGTATGTACTTTCTGTTTGGCTGCTGCTCGTAAATGTTTATTGAACCAATGGTTTTGAATACTGTCTAACATGGCTTTTTCTCCTAAATGTGCAGGACTATGTACTGTGTTAATGACAACTTGAACCATAGAGTCGGGGAGAAACCATGTGGCTTTCCCCTTCGTCATCCGTCCCTGTTCTGTCTGGATCCCTCCTAGTTCAGTCCATTTCTTGATTTCGTCTGGTGTAGCATGTGTCTGTATGTCAATTACATCTAGGGCGGGATCCCTCACTGTCATGCAATGTGTCGGTGTCGGGACTACTGTCTTTGTCAGGTCAGTTGCGTGAGTCTGAGTCTGAGCTGTATGCTTGGCTGTTCGATCTGCCAGGTCGTTACCCTGGGAAATGGTATCTGTGACTTTCGTATGTGCTTTGCATTTCATGATGGATATGGCTGTAGGCAAATGTATTGCCTCTAACAGAGCTTGGATGAGGGGACCGTGCTGGATCTTGGCTCCATGAGAGGTCAAGAAACCTCTCTCTCGCCAGAGTACACCGAAGTCGTGTACGACTCCGAATGCATAACGTGAATCTGTATATATGTTAACTCTCTTATCCTTGGCTCGAATACATGCTTGAGTCAGAGCAATGAGCTCCGCTGCTTGGGCTGACAGTGTATCAATGCGATGTGTTTCTATGACTTCAGTTTCGGTTGTGACTGCGTAGGCGGCCACTAACTCTCCTGTACTTGTTCTCATACATGAACCATCCACATAAAGTGTCAGGTCTGGATCTGGTAATGCAATGTCTGTCAGGTCTTGTCTGGGTTTCGTCGTAATGGTAATGACTTCGATACAATCATGTGCCAAAGGGTCTGTCTCACTTAGTGGTAAAAGTGTAGCTGGATTCAATGTATTGCAACGTCTGATTTCTATGTGTGGCTGAAACAATGTCAATTCATAACCTGTCAGTCGTGCTATAGTCAAGTGCTGAGTCTGTGTCCTGTTTAAAAGAACTTCCACGGAATGTGGAACTTGTACTGTCAATTGGTGTCCTAACACTATGGAATCACTTTGTCTGATTGCTAGAGCTGTTGCTGCTACTGATTTCAAGCACGCAGGCAGCGCCTGGGCTACTGGATCTAATGTACTAGAAAAATAAGCACACGGTTTGTGTGAATCTGCTTGATCCTGGGTGAGTACTGACAATGCAGTACCTTCGCGTTCTGTGACAAAAAGTGTAAAAGGTTTACTGTAACATGGTGTCGCTAAAACAGGTGCTTGACATAGGGCTTTCTTCAGATCGTCAAAAGCATGTGTATGTTCCTGAGTCCAAGGGAGGACAGTCGAAGACGCTGCCTCCTGAGTTGTCAACTGTATGAGTGGCTTGGCTAGAAATGCATACTGAGGGATCCATTGTCTACAGTAAGAAGTGAGGCCTATAAAGGCCCGTACCTCCTTTTGTGTCTTGGGTTGTGACATGTTTACAATTAACTGGATACGGTCAGGTGTTAGCTGTCTCCCCCCTTTGGACAGCAAGTGCCCAAGGTATACCACTTGCTGAACACAGAATTGCAGCTTCGAAGGAGACACCTTGTGTCCCTTGTCAGCCAAGAAATACAAAACTGTCAGTGATGCTTGTTCACATTCTGGTTCACTACGGGCGGTGATCAATAGATCATCAACGTACTGGAGTAGGGGAGTGTTGTCAGGCATGTGAATACTGTCGAGTTGTCTTTTCAATGCTTGGCTATAGATGCTGGGGCTTTCTGTGAATCCTTGAGGTGCGCGTGCAAATTTGAAGCTTCGGCCATTTAAACAGAATCCGAAAAGATATTGGCTTTCCGGATCAATTGGGACACTAAAGAAGGCGTTCTTCAGATCAATTACAGTAAAGAACGTTGCCTCTGAGTCAATAGCTGTCAATAATGAAGAGATGTCCGGAACCACAGGGTACTGTGGTACAATGCATTTATTCAATTCTCGTAAATCGATCACTAATCGATAAACTGGAGGGGCATTCGGATCAGTGCGTTTAAGAATCGGAATGATAGGGGAATTACATAGATTTGAGTCGGTTTCTACAACCACTCCTTGTGCAATGAGCTCGTCAATGATTTTCAGTAAAGCCACTACAGCATCTGGTGGTAACTTGTATTGTCGGATTCGTGGTAAAACAACACCTTGTTTCAGTGTAACTCGGTATGGTGTAATGTGCATACAACCTACATCAGTGGGGCCTTGTGCCCATAAATGTGCAGGAACATTCTATAATCTGGAATCAATATCTCTCAACACATAGTGACCCTTAAAGTCACGCAAAAACAATCTTACTCCTTCCGGAGAACAACAAATTACAGCTCCTAGAGCTTTCAGCGTCTTGATACCTAATAAGTTTTCTGGACATGATTTCGTGAGCAATAAATCTGTGGTGCGAGACAACGGACCAACTGAAAGGGGAACTGGTTTCGATACTTCATTTACAATAGGCTTTCCTGAAAATCCAAGGGAAACATTCTGTGAGCCTGAGAGGGGTGCCCCTGGAACCTCGTCGTGACTGATTGTTGTCCTGCTTGCCCCTGTGTCAATCAAAAACTTTCTATCCTTTCCTAATACCTGACTATGTACATAAGGACCCTCTTGATCTACAGGAACCTCAATAAGAGGCAAGCCAACCTCCCTCTCTAGGCTGTTTCATGTGTATCGCTGGTAATCGGGATAATCAGTTTGAGCATATTGGTACATCTGCTGTGTTGTATGTTGTGTTGCGGCAATCGGTTGTGGCTGTGGTACCGCTACGGTCTGTACTGTCTGTTGTGGAGCATGCATAGGCTGTACATTCTGTGTAACGTGTTGTTGGGCCTGGTCCTGTCTAGGAGGACGCGGTCTCTCTTTAGTTTTACCTGTAGATATATTGTGTTTCAGAACTGCACAATCGTTTACATAGTGACCTGGCTGTTTACAATAGTTGCATATCCCTTTAACAGGAGCTGCCGAATTTTTGGACTGTGTCATGCCCTTTTTCTGACCGTCAGCAGGAACTGACTGAGCAACGAGCATTTTCATTTTCGTGTCTTTCATACGTCTTTGTTCGTGATCATGTTCTTCCCTTATTCTGTTCTGGTGGTACTGTAACATCTGTAACATTTGGGAAGGCGTGTTTGCTTGCCATGTGCTCTCGACTTTCAATACACGATTCTTAACTTGGGGCAGAGAATTCTCGACTAGTTTGGATACAAAAAGGTGTGGGTATGACTCGCTACTTGCTTTCAGGCCACTATTAATAATGAAACATTTCTCAAATCGGGAATAAAAATCACTTGTGTCTTCGTCGGGTTCCTGTTTGCAGGCTGAGATTGCATCCCAGTCCTCCTTTTTAGTTGCCAACAGCCTTGGCAATACTTGCACTAATAATCCTGGTAATGCTTTAGTTTTATCCCCAAGACCTAAACCTGGGGTTCGGCCATTTTCTTCTGTTTCTAATGCAGCCCAATCAATCTTTTGGTCTCCGACCTCCCATTCTTTTTCCTTGAGTTTCTCGTAAATACCGGCAGGTAATAAAACTTTCAATATTTTCATAATGTCGGGATAGGTATAATCTCCCATGAGTAACATGTCTTTTAGTTCACGATGGAAACCTGCTGGGTCTTTATCATGACTAGGCACTATTTTCTTCATTTCTAACAATTCCATTTTAGTTAAGGGTGTGTATACAAATACACGTTCTAGTGAATTATCTGGCTTCCTGATCGGGTGTACTTCTCGCAAGGGGTTCTGTCTGTCTATGTAGAACATTTTTCTTTCTGGGGGTGGGACTGAAACAAACTGTGGATTCAGGAAGGCGCTATATCTGTGTCGATGTTCTAAAATTACTTTAATTAAATCGGTACCTAGGCCTCTCCATTTATTCGTTAGTAACTCTATTAGTACATCAGGTAGGGGACCTGGATCAGAATGTTGGCTCTTATACAACGTAAGGAGGTGTTGTATCATGTACATACCAGCGAGTCGCTGTTCCTCTGGGGAAAGATTCAAAAATGTTTGTGCTAATGCGTCATCATTATATTTATCGGAATTGTCAGCCCATTGCACTGCTGACCTGGCTAATTCTTGTTCATCCATGGAATTGAGTACATGGTACCCCATTCGTTCTTGAAGTATTTTATCGGTAGCCTGAAATAGATGCTCAGGAGTCTTCGGATTTGACATAGCAGAGTGAAAAAGTCTCTTGCTTTCTGGACGTAATGTTTTATTAAAAGGTCTACCCTTTCCTACATATGCTACCGTACCTATGTCTCCTTCCAGCTCATCCTCCTCTGAGGATTTAGGCTTGTCACTGTCTGCTTCACTTTCAGCTTTCTCTCTTTCATGAAATACTATTATTTCTTTACGGATTTTTCTGTACATGGCCTCTATACATTTCTGTTTATCATGTTTTCCGTCTGCAATATTCTGACCCCATGTAGTTAGTACCTCCATTTCTTCTTTATTTACGCCAGGCCGGTCTCGTTCTCTTATGAAACAGTTTATGAGGAATCTTAAAATCATACTTTGAACGTCTACTTTCTGATGTGTCATGGCCTCGTGAATACATTCCTGACCCTCCCCAGTCTGAACAAAACGATATATCCTGTCTAGATAATTTTTCATTCCTGGAAATAGAACAAAAAAGTTTGCAGCACGTCTTATACGTATTGAGGCTAATATCATGCAACCGTCCTTGCCTGGTACTGGATCATATCTACAGTCTGTAAGATACTCTTTAAGCTTTTCAATTGTGACTGCTCTCGGGGTACGTTGCATTGCTAGTTCTCTAATAGTTAATCGCTGTACTGGTGGCGGGGTATGGTAACCTCCTGATGCACCTCCTGAGGCGGAGGCTTGAGCATCACCTGTCTGAAGGGCCGTGTCAGGCCCAAAAGGATTAAGCGGATTAATAGGGGGTGCAGGAAATGGCGCAGGGGGGGGTCTGCGCTTGCGGACCTGGGAGACGATCGGCGGGTGGTATAGGTACAGATGGGACATTGGTATATTCGGGAGCTACGTCGTCTAAATAGGAAGAAAGGAAAATATCTGCTGCGGTCTTGTGACGTAATTTAGTCGGAACCAATGGAGGGGGCAGATCTTTCGGTATTTCCGGGGTCGCCTTAGGCAGGCCCTCGGCCAGGACTGGATACAATCCTGTCATAATGGCATTACTCCGTCTATCGTGTTGTTCCATTCTAACTCGTTCTCCTTCTTCTAGTAGTTCTTTTTTTGTGGCCTTTTCAGAATCCTCTCTACTTTTTTCCGATTTTCTGAGTGCTTTCTCTGTCCGTCTGTGTGATTCTTCACGCCATAGCTCAATGGCATCTTTCTGTGACTGTCTGGCTTTCTTTTTCCACAAAGCTTCTTCTACTCTCATGATGCACTCGGCATCCCATGTCCCTGTAGCGGGCCATCTCTGATTCTCTGCTAAATCCTTAGTGTAATCCACCCACAAGTCGAGATATAATACAGCGTCTAGGCCGTGCTTGTGGTACATAAAATAACCGGGAGTGTCCCTGGGTGGGATGGGAACAGCTTCCTCGAGTATCCCTTTTCTAGTTCCTATCTGTCTCAGTTTAGAAAACAGTGGCATTCTGAACCTTGATATTTGATACTTGATACTTACTCGGACACAACTAATACAATAAACACAGGAATGACGATCAAACAATCACCCATACCACGACATTAAAACACATTAAAACATTTCAGAACGGACAAGAACTTGATAGCTGGATACTTGATATACTGCTAAACAGTACAGATACACTGCTAAAACAGTGCAGACCGGGTCTGTGTACCCAAACCCGTCTTGACCGGACACAAATTAATGCACCCGTCTAGATGTGTCCCCAGCAACGGTACTCACCGGGAAGCACGGAACGGAAGGCCTCGGAAACTCGACACTGGACTGGACCGGACTGGACTCGACTCGACTCGTGACGTAGGTACTTCGGAACTGGTGGGCCTCTGAACACTTCGGACCTTGCTCTCTCGGCTGGGCTCTGGTCGGAATCCTCCGCACTCCTCACCGCCTCGTCTGGGTGTCGATCGCAGCCTCAGTCACCTCCGTTGGCCTGAGGGAGATACAGGAAATCCTGCGGGTACGCGTAGTTGTCCGTCACGGCTGTGGCAGGGGGCTAGGCCTGCAACGCACCGCCGGCGCGTAAGGTGGGGGAGGGGTCCCTATTCGGGCGCCAATTATGTTGTAAAATAAATTTACCTATGCGGAATTTCTATGCGGTAAAGTTCAATAAAATAGCTCAATCAAAAAATGAGAGGCAGAGTCCGTGGCATCTGAGTTTATAAGGGTTTTATTCCATAAAATGGAATTGGTTCGAACCAGGTATCATGTTCCATCACCACGAAGGTTCAGGAAGGGATAGACAATGCTTTATTAACAGAGTACAATATATATAGTAAATGCATACAATGGTGATGGATACAGAAGGCGTAACAGCTGAGAGAAAAGAGATAAGAACACATGTGCGTAACAGAAGGCGTGCACGAGGGCGTACACGGAGGTGTGTGCTAGGAAACGTCACATGAGAGTGTCACAGATGGGTGGATCCATAGAGGAATCCTGCAGTGTCAGCAGAAATATATGGCAGAGATGCGCGCGCAGCAGCATGACGTGTGATTGACGTGGAACTGGAGGGTGAAGGGGACTTGACATTTAGCTCTACATGGGGAGACAGAAGTCTGGAGTGTCAGAACAACCTAATCCCAAATCATATCTAATATCTTGTGTTTGGGGAACTGTATTATCTAGAAGGAAAGGTCTCTCGGGCAGAGGCTATTCTATACTGACTGCTAGTGCATGCATATGCGACTACGTGTCTACGTGTAATGCGAGGGGCCATGGGCCTACCATGGTAACAGGAGCAATGATTTACTTGCACGGAGACAGAAAGGCCGGGCCCTTTGCTCTGCAGCTGGGGAGATGTTTTCCTAAATCACTAGACAGGAATGTTTTTTCGAGGAGCGGAGCAGATAACTTGAAGGCAAAATACAGTCTTGGCAGGCAGGCAGGCCGAACCGGGCACCGCTCGCCGCGCAGGGAGTAAGGCAAGGGTCATGGATGCAGATCCAGGCTGCAGCTTTCAGAGGCAGAAGGCGGAAAGGGCTCGATGGCAGAAATCAGGGCCTAGCTCGCCAGAGCCAGGAAAACGTGAAAGTGCACCATGTAAAGACGGTGGCACAGCATACTTAGGAACTGAATTTTCGACCCATTCATGGTGGATCTGAAAGAGGACATGTTAACGTTGGACGCAAATGTATTTGCGTCTTCATAGCTGGTTGTGGAGGGAACATACATGTACTTGAAGCACGTACATGGAGCCGTTGGGGTCTACGTTAGGGGACACAATTGACCATAAAAATTCATATTACCTCAGGTCGCCTTCTCCGTCGAGGGACAGATAGTCATCCAAGGTAGCTCTGTGCTCAGAGTCGACGTGAAAATCGACGTCGAAACATCCTTCGCCGTCGAAGCATCCTTCGTCGTCGAGACAAGGTGAGAAAAGACAGCGGATGAGGTCGTCATCCACACGCAGGTGGTCCGAGTCTGACTCGCCTAAGACGTCAAGAGGTCGGGACTCGACATTGTCCCTTCGCCGTCGAAGTTCGCCGCTGATAGCCTCTAGACCGAGGTCGACGGCGAGAGGTCCAAGGGCATCGACGTCGAGCCGAACACCAAGGGCTACGACGACGAAGAGACCCAGCCATTCGACGTCGAGACACATGCCATCAACGTAGTCGCCAAAAAGATCGACGTCGAAGAGATAGTCATCGAGGAGATAGACGTTGAGATCAAATAAAAGGCCTTCTGGGTCTAGGAAGTCGAGATCCAGGTTGGCGTCGAGGAGGGCGACGTCGAAGAGACCTAAATCGGCTTCTCATCCAGCGAAGAGACCTAGGGCGAAGTCTAAGGACCGCTCGACTCGTGACGCCCTGGTGGTGACTTCAGGGAGTGCTTTTTCCTCCCTAGGGCTTCAGGTCATGCAAGTATCTCTCGAGCCCTCACCAGTACGTCTCCAGCCTGGCCAACCAATATCTCACCAAGATGGCTAGGAGATATTAGAGAATGGAAAACCCGTAGAATTAACCTACCACGGTCTTCTTCGAGATCAAGGTCACCTTTGATCCAGTCAGTCCATTCTTTGGGGAGATGCGAGCGTGCCACACCAAGAACATTCCCATCAGTGAGGAGGCGATCATCACGCTCTCCTAGGAGTAGAACATCACGCCACTGATCTTCTAGAAGACAAAGCTATTGGTCTTCCACAGGGTCGTCTAATTCCAAGGTGGACTATTCTCCGACTCTTTCCTCATCTCCTCCAAGTAAAATATCACCCATCGCTGATGTTCTAACCTTTAATGAGGTTCTCTGACGTGGGGCTGCCAAACTCCACATTGAAATGCCGGTCTCTACCACCAATACATCAGTGATATTTGAAACCTTGCACCAAAAGTCTTCCTCCAGACCTTTAGAGCCTGGATTGCTGGAGCCTGCTCTACACACGTTTCTCACTCCAGCAACGGTGGGGGCTGCACCATCTAGAATATCAAAGAAATAAAAGGCTCCTGATAATGATCCCTTCTTTCTGAGGGCTGACCCACCACCGGACTCTGTTATTGTGTCGGTGGCACGAAAGAATCAGACAGGGGCAGCATCATCGTCTGTGCCCCCAGATCAAGACAGTAAGGTTATGGACTCTGTGGGAAAGAAAATGTGCACTACCTCAGCTTCCTACATGAAAGTAGCCAGCGCCTCACCCCTGCTGGGTCGATATGATCGCTCATTATGGGATTACCTGTCACGCTTCATGTAGTAGCTCCCAAAAGAGGACAAACCAGACTTATTTGAAATCCTGCATGAAGGTGGCCTAGTAGCCAATCAAGTGATCAGTGCAGCGGCTGATGCTTCAGACCTAGCTGCACATGGCTATTTGCATGGGATTTGTGCTCGACGCCAAGCTTGGCTGAGACTAACTGGTCTGAAACCTGAAGCACAGCTTCGGATTCTTAATCTTCCTTTCAATGGATCATCATTCTTCGGATCTCATGCCGATGATGAAATGTCTCGAATGAAAACCGAGCTTGATAAGATTAAAGCTGTGGGTCTGGAAAAGAGGAAGGACTTCAGGCAACGGTACCGTCCTTACAACCGATGACGACAACCAACAGAGGGTTCAAACCCCTCAATGGTCCTCGCGACAAAACCTAGGAAGGTCACAATTCTCCCAGCGTAGTCCTGGTAGAGGAAGAGGTGGCAATTCAAGACAGTCCACACCTGCTGACGTCATATGAGGAGGGCAATCTGAGTGAAGATGCCCAGTTTGAAGGTCTGGTATCTCGCTTCACTCAGATTGCCCTCCTCATATGACGGATGCACCCACCCGTTGATATAAATTTTATCCCACCCTTATCGACCTTCAAAGATACTTAACCCATAATGTCAACCATCCAGAACATGAAGGCATAATACACCTTTAAGAAAAATTTTATATATGTGTCAACTGTGTCTCATTACCACTGTTTTATGCTCCTTACTCTTCATCCAAAGAAAATGTTTTATGATTAACCATTTATAACATGTGCACGGGACTTGTGTTTGTATCCAATTGGTTGGGCCCCTGCCAACCGTAACAGAGGTTCATTAGGTCTCCTCTGACCGTGTTGCACCGTTCCAATATTTCATTTTGTCATACACTTACTGCTACCAGAATAGGCACCAATTTTCTTGTACACTACAAAACCCTACACAGAATCCACAGCTCATATGGGATCATCACAGATCCAAGGAATGTGGTCAGAGAAAGAGCAACTATACCACATAAACATCCTGGAACTGAGAGCTGTATATCTAGATCTCAAAGCGTTCTTTCCATCTATAACATCGACCTCTCTGCTTTTTCAGACGGACAACACAACAACGATGTACTACCTGAACATGCAGGGCGGAACAAGATCCAGGCCCCTGTCTCTCAAAGCACAGGCAATCTGGAAATGGATTCTGGCACGAGATATGAGAATATCTGCAGTTCATTTGCCGGGCGTCCTCAATGTTCAAGTGGATGACCTAATCAGGCACTTCCCAGAAGCACACGACTGGGTGCTAAAACAAGAAGTGGTGCAAGACATCTTCCATGACTGGGGAACACCAGAAATCGATCTTTTTGCGGACCCAGAAAATGCAAAATGCAGAGTCTTCGCCTCCAGGTACCCGCAACCAGGGTCCAAGGGGAATGCTCTGTGGATAGGCTGGTCAGAGACATTACTCTACGCCTTTCCACCGATTCCACTCATTCCGTTGGTGATCAGGAAGCTGTACAAGGCCAAGACAGACATGATCCTGGTTGCTCCACATTGGCCTCGCCAGGGGTGGTATCCGGACCTTCTTCATCTATCCAGAGTACTACACAGGAGGCTGCCATGTCATCCGGATCTGCTGACCAGGGCGAGCGACAAGGTGTTCCACCCCAACCTGCCATCCCTGAGGTTAGCAGCATGACTTCTGAGTTCATCCAATACGGACATTTAGGCCTCTCACAGGACTGGATGCAGATTTTAAAAGAGGCTAGGAGAGCTTCTACAAATAAGTCTTATGCTTTTAAGTGTAAGCGTTTTTTCATGTGGTGTACTACTGAAGGTCATGACCCTATTCGAGGTCAAGAACAGGTATTGTTGCCATACTTACTGTCTTTGTCCAAAGCAGGTTTACAATAGTCTTCCATAAAAGTTCACCTGGCAGCGATAACAGCATATAGAAAGTCTCCCACTCAGGCTTCTTTCTTTCAAATGTCAGTTGTTAAAGATTTCCTGGAGGGCCCTAAAGAAGTCTATCTTCCTAGTAGGGCTCCTCCTCCTCCCTGGGAGCTAAATGTGGTCTTATCTAAACTAATGTGCCCCCCATTCGAGCCCATTCATAAGGCTTCCCTGCAACACCTGTCATGGAAGACTGCTTTTCTCGTGGCAATCACTTCTGCGCACAGGGTAAGCGAGATACAGGCCTTATGCTCTACAGCGCCTTATCTCGTTTTTCATGCGAATAGAGTGGTGTTACGTACTCACCCGAGGTTCCTCCCTAAGGTGGTCTCGGATTTTCACATTAACCAGTCAGCCACTCTTCCCACTTTTTTTGCCAATCCGGACACTCAGGCTGAGAGAGCTCTGCACTCTTTAGATGTAAAACACGTGTTGGAATTCTACCTTGATAAAACAGAGTGTACGAAAGTCTGAACAGCTGTTTGTGAATTATGGTCCGTTGAATACAGGTTTTCCTGCCTCTAAAAGGTCCATTTCCAGATGGATAGTGTCATACATTTTGTTATCTTATCAGTTGGCACAAAAGCTGCTCCCGGGCAAGCCGAGAGCACATTTTACAAGAGACAGTCATTACTGCCTTGAATCTGACACTCAGGCGGAAGCTCAGTTTGATCAAGCATCCCTGAGAAATTTGTTTGGGTAATATCTGTTGGTAAACTGTTTTGGTAGGCTGGTATTTGCCCGCAGGATATGGTGACTGGCTTGCTCATCTATTTAGTGCTTATGACTATTGATGAGTATCCCCTGGAAGAGAAGGATAAGTTACTTACCTGTAATCCTAGTTCTCTTCCAGGGGTATACTCCTCAAGGTCATAAGCAAACCTCCCTCTTCCCCAGACGAATACCAGACATATATATGTACCTGTTACCCATGCTGTGATTACACTGTTATACGCCGTTCAAAAGAACTGATCTAACTGTCACCTGTGATGCATGATGGGAGCCTGGGGGATCCTGAAGGTCTTAAAGGCACAATGCCAATTTTCCAATGTTTTTTATGCAGCCTGTCTAGGCTAAACCTGCCTCTATGATCCTGCCTTTTTTTACCTTGGAAAATAAAGGTTGTGTGTTTCTAAGAAACGCAGGGCAGTTTTCTTCTTTACATATATCATATATGCTGACTTGTATGTCTTTATTTGGTCAAATGTAAATGTTTTACATACTATAATGGCAGTTTTGGAGCCTAATATGGTGTTTTTCAGCATATATATATATATATATATATATATATATATATATATATATATATATATATATATATATATATATATATATATATATATATATATATATATATATATATATATATATATATATATACACATACATATATACACATACATACATACATATTATTGGCTATTGCCCCGGGATCCCGCACGTGGGCAGGACTATTCAGTGCTTATGACTTTGATGAGTATACCCCTGGAAGAGAAGTAGGATTACAGGTAAGTAATTTATCCATATGTCACACTCCAGGAGTTTATTCTAGATAGTACTTTAATTGTAACACTAACATCCAACGCATTTCGACTATGAAGTCTTGGTCATGGTTGGGTGAGTCCTACTTTGATTGCAATATTTACACACAAACAGCCCAAGTTGCCCATTATGAGGCATTGTGGCAGCATATTTTGATCCTTCACTCTGGTATAATTCCAATGGCCCTGTCTAAAGATGGCAAATAGGCATCTTGAATCCTCTAATAAGAGAGAGGGTGCTTTGATTTTATAGCTGTCAAACGGCGGTCACGCGCTTGATCCCGTCTTCTCTTCCAGCAAGCACATCACCTTCAGCCACGCCACCGGACTCCACTGGACCGACCACAGCTGCGTCCACTTCAGCTTCAGAAGAACCATGACCCATCACCACCCGCAACAGGTTACTCACAGGAGCTGGAGCAAGATCACCGCCGAGCAGCTCACCACCTCCCTCAGCCAGAACCCACCCGCCAGCACAACGGACCCCAACGAAGCAGTCCACAACTTCACGCAGTGGCGGACCGCCTGCGCCGACGACCTCGCGCCACTACAGAAACCTCCCAGCAGACCCAGAAGCAAGAAGGCCTCCTGGTTCACCGACGAACTGAAGGACTCAAATAAGAACTGCCGCACCCTCGAGAAAGCCTGGCTCCGCGACCAGACCACAGACAACATGACCGCCCTCAAACACGCCACCGGTAAGCACCACCAGCTTATCCGCACCACCAAGAAGAAATCTCTGAAGGAACAACTGGACAACAACTCCCACGACAGCAAGGAACTCTTCAACATCATCAAGGAGTTCTCCAACCCCAGCACCGGCAACAACGACATCACTCCTTCACAAGATCTCTGCGACTCTCTCGCCTTGTTCTTCCACCGCAAGATCGCCGACATCCACAACAGCTTTAACGCACCATCCACGCACCCTACCGTCAAACCAACGACCCCCACGCCACCCTCCGCACCTGGACCACGGTGACCACCGAAGACACAGCCCCACGATGAGCACCATCCACTCCGGATCTCCAACTGCCCCCTGCCCCCACCACGTCTTCAACAAGGCTGAATCCACCATTGCACCCCAACTCCGGAACATCATCAACACCTCCTTCAACACCGCCACCTTCACGGAGAGCTAGAAGCATGCCGAGCTCAGCGCCCTACTGAAGAAACCAACAGCGGACCCCACCGACCTCAAGAACTTCCGCCCCATCTCGCTCCTCCCTTTTCCTGCCAAAGTCATTGAGAAGACCGTCAACAGACAGCTTGCCGCCTTCCTCGAGACGAACGGATCCCTCAACCCCTCGCAGTCCGGTTTCAGAGCCAACCACAGCACCGAGACCGCCCTCATCGCAGCCACCGACGACATCTGAGCCCTGCTCGACAACGGGGAAACAGCGGCACTCATCCTCCTGGACCTCTCCGCAGCATTCGACACTGTCTGCCACCGCACCCTAGTTCAACGCCTAAGCAACATCGGTATCCAAGAGAAGGCGCTGGAGTGGATCACCTCGTTCCTCGCCGGAAGAACACAGTCCGCCTACCCCCGTTCAGATCCGAGGCCACCGAAGTCATCTGCGGCGTCCCGCAAGGATCATCACTCAGCCCCACCCTCTTCAACATCTACATGAGACCTCTTGCAGCCATCGAACGCCAGCACAAACTCAACATCATCTCCTACGCCGACACACAGCTGATCCTCTCCCTCACCAGAGACCCCGACACCGCCAGAACTAGCCTACACGAAGGGATGAAAGAAGTCGCCGAATGGATGAAGAATAGCCGCCTGAAACTGAACTCAGACAAGACGGAAGTCCTCATCCTGGGACAATCGCCCTCCGCCTGGGACGACTCCTGGTGGCCCCCCGCCCTAGGCACCACTCCCAAGCCAACAGACCACGCACGCAACCTGGGCTTCATCCTGGACTCCTCCCTCTCAATGACCAGACAAGTCAACGCCGTCTCCTCATCGTGCTTCAACACCCTACGTATGCTCCGCAAGATCTTCCTCTGGATCCCGACCGAAACCAGGAAGACGGTCACCCAGGCACTCGTCACCAGCCGACTGGACTACGGAAACACCCTCTACGCCGGAACCACAGCCAAGCTACAGAAAAGACTCCAACGCATCCAGAACGCCTCTGCCCGACTCATCCTGGACATCCCCCGACGCAGCCACATCTCCGGCCACCTGAGGGACCTGCACTGGCTCCCCGTCAGCAAGAGGATCATGTTCAGGCTCCTCACCCACGCACACAAATCTCTCCACGACCTGGGCCCCAAGTACCTCAACGACCGTCTGACCTTCTACACGCCCACCCGGCAGCTACGTTCTACTAGCCTCGCCCTCGCCGTCGTACCATGCATCCGAAGAGCCAACGCCGGCGGCAGATCCTTCTCCTACCTGGCGGCCAAGACATGGAACTCCCTCCCCATCCACCTTCGGCTGACCCAGGACCATCTCGCCTTCAGGAGACAACTCAAGACCTGGCAGTTCGAGCAGTAGCAGACCCCCTCCCCCAAGCGCCTTGAGACCCTTCCGGGTGAGTAGTGCGCTATACAAATAGTATGATTGATTGATTGTAGAAGAGTACGTTTTGAAGTATATGGTTGACTTGTGCTCTGTATAAATGCTTGCATGTTTTGGTATTCTAAAGCGTTATCCTAGCTGGCTAGCAATGAAGCGCTGTAAGGTAACTCCCTCATTTACATTTACTTTAAAAGGAATACTCCTATATAGACCACCTGGCCCGCGTGCTGCCTTTCTGGCCAACCTTAATTCACTGATTGAGTCTTTGGTGACTGAGGACTCCACGATGGTTCTAGGGGATATGAACTTTCACTTAGTGAAATCGGAGGATACAGACTCCCAAGCTCTAAGGGATGACCTAGACAGCCTAGGGCTGCATCAACTGGTTAATGCCCCTACTCATGAGGCTGGCCATACTTTGGATGGCATTTTTTCCAACATAGTAGGGATAACAGTCCACGATATCCTTCCCCTCACATGGTCCGATCATCATGCCATACTCTGCACTCTTCCCATTTCAGGACTCCCCCTAACCAGACAGGCTCATTTAAATCACGAGCCCTTCAAAGTATGGAAAGATATCGATAATGGAGCTCTCACAGACCTCCTGATCAAAACCTGCCCTACCACACCCCTGGATCCCAATGATGCCGTAAAACAATTTTCAGACTGGATAGGAAACGCTATGGACCTTTTGGTTCCCTTTAAGATCTTCTCTAGAAATAGAAAGCTGCCTTCGGCTCCATGGTTCACAGAAGAACTTAGGAAACAAGAATGCAGAAAACAAGAAAGATACTGGAGAAAGTCCTACGATAAAGCCTGCAAGCTCCGCTACAAGGAGACGCAGCTTACTTACAAAAAAATGATTCTAGAAGCCAAAAAAAAGTTTTTGGGAGATCAAATTGATAGTGCCAAAAACTCCAGCAAACGGCTATTCGAGGCGGTGAAACAACTGGCCGGGAAGCCTGCCGACATAGCACCTATTCCATCGCAGGCTCTCTGTAACTCGTTGACATCTACTTGGAGTTCTCGACGAGCGACCTACCAGTTTCAACTACCACGCATACCTGTCCTTCCTCCTGTTCGCTTACTCAGTTTGAGGATCTTGAGGAGGAACAAATCAGGAACATCATGCAATCAATAAAAACAGGATCTGCCTTGGACCCCTGCCCACCCAAGGTTTACCTACCTATTATCGATACCATCAGCCCAGCTATCATGATGGTCTGTAATACGATAATCAGGTCAGGGATTTATCCAAATGCCCTTAAAAACACTCTTATTAAACCACTGCTAAAAAAAACAGGTTTAGATAAAGAGCAGTTGAAAAACTATAGACCCATTGCCAGTCTGCCTTTCTTAGACAAAGTGGTCGAGAAGGCAATAAATGGACAGCTGTCTGAATATCTTGAGAAAAACAATCTGCTTGATGACACGCAGTTCGGTTTCCGGAAACTCCACGGAACCGAGACTGCCCTAATTAAGGCGGCCGATGACATCAGAACCATTAGAGACCTTGGAGGGACTGCTGTCCTCATAATGGATCTTTCAGCGGCCTTCGACACGGTCAATCATTCTGTTTTGATTGACCGTGTCGGAAATTTGGGCATTGCCGCCAAAGACCTGCTGGCCTCATTCCTGTCTAGCCGTACACAAGCAGTGACGCTGGGACCTTTTAAATCACCAGAACTTGCCTTACCATGTGGTGTTCCTCAAGGCTCATCTCTAAGTCCTACTGGGTATCAATGACAGAGACAATGTAAACTATTGCATACAGTACGTATTGCAGACAAGGAACACCAAGGAGTCTCAGTACATTGTGTAAGAAGGTTGTTAATCACCAATTACATTAAACATGGGAAGCACAGTTCAAAAGCTACTCTGCGCGGGACGTTACCGCTGAGGATTCAATCGGCCCCCACGCGCCAGACTAATCCAGGCGCCCATCCGGCACGAACAAAGGGGGAAAAAAAAACCCACTGCGATCTGTTGATGCGCCGCCGGTGACCTTCAGTGTCTAAGGATACAGGCGCCCTACCAACGCCACGAGTGGATACCTGAATCAGTACTCCTTAATTGCCCACGAGTACCCGGACCAACTACCTTGCGGACGACTGACCCCTGCATTCTGTCAGCGCTCCAATACTCCAGCACCCCAATTCAACGCCAACCCTGTCCTGAAGAGGATCCCGAGTCATAGAGGATCGAAACGCCGTCGACAACAACAGCGCGATTTCACGGCGCACTACCAATAGGCTTATCACCATGCCAAATTGAACTTGTTTATTTGTATATATTCAATGTGAAAGCCTTTAACTGATTGTTTCCATCACTTTGCGCCGACCACGCTGTCTTTCACCTTCACTTGCGTCGTCACTATCACTGCGTCATCACATTGTCACCAAGTGTTATTTGGGTTGCTTCATGATTGCTTTTCATGTACAGTGCTGCTTTTTAACTGTGCTTCCCATGTTTAATGTAATTGGTGATTAACAACCTTCTTACACAATGTACTGAGACTCCTTGGTGTTCCTTGTCTGCAATATGTACTGTATGCAATAGTTTAAATTGTCTCTGTCATTGATACCCAGTGGGACATTGTTTTTCTATAATTCCACGTACCCAGTCCCATTTAGGTCTATGGGTTATACTCCTGTTTTCTTCACTCATCTCTAAGTCCGACACTATTTAACATATATGTGTCGGACTTAGCTAGGGTAATTAAATCATACCAGATGAGCCTTACCTCCTATGCTGATGACACCCAGCTAGTGCTCGCCATAAACAATAATGGAGATCAGGTGGCAGCACGCTTCCAGGAAGGCATGTCAGCAATCAAAGACTGGATGCACACCAACTGCCTGAGGCTGAACTCCGAGAAGACGGAGGTGGTTGTCTTCGGGAAGATCCCCCCCCCCATGGTCAGCAGACTGGTGGCCCTCATCCTTAGGAGCCGTACCAGTACCAGTAGCAGAAACCTGGGAATAGTCTTTGACGAGAAGCTCAACTTTATGGCACATGCCAACCAAACGGCGGCAAATGCCCACCACAAACTTAGGCTTATCCGCAAAATTATCCCACTCCTTTCTGAAAGCGCTGGCAAAACCGTGGTGAGCACCCTCGTGCTCTCCGCTTTAGACTACTGCAACGGCCTATTTGCTAATGCACAAAACCGGGTACTCTCCAAGCTGCAATTGATTCAAAATGCGGCAGCAAGAGTACTATCTAGGACCCCGAAATTTAAATCTATCAGTCATACCATCAGAAACTATCACTGGTTAACAATCAGGAACCGTATTAAATTTAAATCCCTCTGTTTGACATTCAAGGCCATTCAAAACCAAGGCCCAATGTTCCTGCGAGAACAGCTCACTACCTACTGTCCATCCAGACAACTGAGATCTATGTCACAACACCTTCTGGCAGTACCCCGCATTAGGACAGTCACTTGGGGAGACAAGCACTTCACAGTGACAGCAGCCAGACTTTGGAACTCGCTTCCGTTAACAATCAGATCTTGTCATTCCCTTCTCCAGTTCAGGAAGCTGCTGAAGACGTGGTTGTTTAACCAGTAACGAGTCCCATCTGCCATTGTGCGGCCACCTACAGAGATCCTAACAGTAATCCTAGCGCCAAGACGCCTACGGGCAATTGTATGCTCTTTATAAATTTCTATAATAAATAAATAAATAAATAAGTGGGCAATCCCAGTGGGGTACATGTAGGGTAGGGGCAGAGGGAGCACATAAAGCTAGTGGATGGTGAGAAGTCATCCAAACTGCAAGTTTTCTGATAATTCCTGGATTGTGGAAGGGTTTATGCTTTCCTGATGTCAGAGAGGATGTTGATCCTGGGGCTGTAGGTTGAGAAGGCTTGTTAACTTGCTTTCTCCTTCCTGCTGTGTTTTAGTGGCTAATCTGGTGATGTTGGAGCTCCTTGTATTGTGTTGGTCTCCAGATATTGTTTGTTAGCTAGGTAAACCAGGGTCCTGTTTTAGAGGGCCTTGCGAGTGATGCAGATGATCTTGAAGATGATCGGGGATGTGGTTTTATTTTTCAACCCCTTAATGAACCTTACTGTTGCTTGAAGGAAGCGATTGTAGAGGGCAAGGACTCCAGTCTAGGTGGGAGAGAACTAGGGCATAAGCTATCGTTCTGAAGTATTATTCTGCGAGAAAAAGTTTCACCTTTTTCAGGAGAGAAAGTTGGAGCCGAGCTGTTATGTTCTTCTTGCAAAAACCACAGTTGATGGACAGCATGCAGAACAATGTCATACATTCACCCCAGTACCGAGATCTGGGCCTAAATCCATCGTTTTTTTGCACTCCACACCATGGCCATATGCAAATCAGTCTGACCCTGTGCCTCATGGGAACAGTCCAGCCTGAACTGCCAAGCCATGCCTTCCCTGGACCGGAAACAAGCTTCCGAGGACCGGTTTCTGGCATTCCAGCCGTCTTCATGGCCTGGCAGTTCGGGCTGGACTGTTCCCATGAGGCACAGGGTCAGACTGATTTGCATATGGCCATGTCTGAACTGGGGTGGTGTGGAGTGCAAAAAAACGATGGATTTAGGCCCAGATCTCTGTACTGGGGTGAATGTATGACATTGATCTGCATTCTGTCCATCAGCTGTGGTTTTTGCATCTGTCACCCCGAGTGGGATGGGTATGCTCAGACGTCAGTCCCATGCTCTCCACACCACTGGATTCAAGCAAGCCGGGCTGAAGATGGCTGGAATGCCAGAAACCGGTCCTCGGAAGCTTGTTTCCAGTCCAGGGAAGGCATGGCTTGGCAGTTCGGGCTGGACTGTTCCCATGAGGCACAGGGTCAGACTGATTTGCATATGCCCATGTCTGAACTGGGGTGGTGTGGAGTGCAAAAAAACGATGGATTTAGGCCCAGATCTCTGTACTGGGGTGAATACATGACATTGTTATGCATTCTGTCCAACTGTGGTTTTTGGGGTGAATGTATGACATTGTTCTGCATTCTGTCCATCAGCTGTGGTTTTTGCAGTTATGTTCTTCTTGGCAATTTGTTCTCTGAGAGAGAGGTTAGAGTTGAGGTTGAATCTGAGGAATTTGGCCTGTTCCATCAGTTGATGTTATGAAGCCTGATAGATTTAAGTTGGAGAGTTACAACTTAATCTGAGAAACATCGTGTTCTTGGCAAACAAGAGGAATATAAAGTTTGAAAATAATAGGTGACGGATGGAACCCTGGGTGCTCCGCAGGTGACAGAGTCCGAAATATGGTAGTTCCTATCTGAATGAGTTACTGTCAATTGGTAATTCTTTGTAGTATTGTGGCAGTGAAGTAAATGGACATTTTCATGGTGTTGATCAATCGTGGATTGTCAGCGTTGTCGACAGCTGCAGTGAGGTCAAGCAGGATAAGGAGAAAATGCTGGGGTAGTCTGTGTGGGAGATAGTATTGAAGATTCACCAGTTAATATTGTGGAGACGTGGTATTGGTGATGGTGTGCATAATGATAAGGAATTGATGATTAGATCTGAATTTGTTGTTCTCCAATATTCAGTCTTTTATAGATTCACATCCTTGAATTTTCCCCGTCCTCATGGTTGGAGTCCGACGGGAATAGTAAAATAGCAGTAATGAAACATTAGCAATGACCTCCATAAAAAAAAACCAATAGCATTTAGCAACCTATCAACATAATTTTTAAACATTCAAACTTTAGCCAGTCAAAGCAGAGACCCCACCATACCTCGGATTTCTTACCGCATGTGTGTTAGGGGGTTTCTCTGAGTGCTGCTTAGTCACAGTGTATCTTCATTGAACTTTTGACCTCCAGCTTCCAGCTAAATTATCCTTACCTAACAAGCGATGCTGCAAAGTGAAAGGGGCTCGCGTGACGTAATAATTAAATAAACAGAAAGCGCGGACGCAGGCTTGCGCGGGAAAATGATTAAGTAAACGGCAAAGTAATTAAATAAACAAGCGTGGTCCCTAAAGTAAAAGAGGACCGCACTGCAAATAAAACAAGCCGGGAGCAGTGCGCATGCCCACAGCACTTGTGCCCGCCGCCGTACGCGAAAAACAAGTGAACGCCATCTCTTTCCAATTAGGGCGACCTCGTGACAGGCAAATGTAAACAAGCGCTATAATTGGAAACAGATGACGTTGCTGATCCCTCCCGAGACACATAAGCATTGGGGAGGGGACATAGACGACAACTACAATTCCCTTGTCTCCAGCATCTCGAGGGTGGTCGACACCCTTGCCCCCCTCAAAAATCGGACCTGCAGGGGTAAAGACTCTGCCCCTTGGTTCAACGCCGACCTAAAACTACTAAAGCTTGAATGTAAGCAGGCAGAGAGAAGGTCGAGACGGGATTATAATAAAACTTGTAAAGACACGTGGAAAACTAAGATCCACGTGTATAAAACTCTCATCAAAAAATCTAAAGCTGATCACTACTCTTCCTTGATTTGTAACACTAACAACAATTCCAGGAGCATTTTTAGCATCCTAAACAGCGCCACTAACCCGGAGTCTTGTAAAAATGTGATCGTCCCCTCCCAAGACCTATGTGACAACTTGGCCTCATTCTTCAAGGAGAAAATTGAACTTATCCTTAAAGATCTGGATACGCCTTTGATTGCTGGCAATCCCCTCTCTTTGAACACTGTTATTCTGGAAAATCAAGCGCCTAACTCAGTTGTGCCTCCAGAAGAATTCCTCTGCAGGTGGCCACCGCTAACTTTCGAACTCTTTACTAAGGTAGCCAGAGGGATCATGTCTGGGTCTCCATTGGACCCAGTACCCCCTAAAATCTGGAAAGAATTCGAAGCAGTACTCATCCCCCCACTTCATCTAATCTGTCAGCAATCCCTACTGACCGGCACTGTCCCTGCCTACTGGAAGTGTGCGCTAGTCTCCCCTTTGCTGAAGAAACCCTCCCTGGACCCGGATTGCTCAAAAAGTTACAGGCCCATCTCACTGTTACCGTTCCCTGCCAAAATAGTGGAACGGGTGGTCAGTAACACCCTCTCTGACCACCTGGAACTTCATCTACTACTGGATGGGGACCAATTTGGTTTCCGGCCTGCTCATGGAACCGAAACGGCCCTTATTATCGCCATGAACGAACTTCAAAGGCGAGCAGACAGAAGTCAGGCATCATTTTTGATACTGCTCGATATGTCTGCCGCCTTTGACACGGTGAATCACAAGAACTTACTGAGACGCCTATGGGAGGCAGGAGTGAGGGATACGGCACTGCACTGGTTCCACTCTTTCTTGCTGGACAGTCAACAAGCAGTATCTCTACCTCCTTTCCAATCTGTCTTCTCCCCTGTAGCGCACGGAGTCCCACTGGGCTCTTCCATTAGCCCAATACTTTTTAATATTTACCTTAGGCCACTAATTCTTCTGATCAAAAGTTTCGGCATCAAAACCATTAACTATGCTGATGACACGCAGATGATCCTCTCCCTGGAAGGAGAGGACTCTATCTCCATAGAGATCCTACACAATTGCCTGCGGGAGACATCAAGGTGGCTGAAGAATAATTCACTTCAGTTCAATGCCGGGAAAACCGAGGTGCTTTTCAACAGTGGCTCTAGGATCCCCCGTCCGTTCCCTGGCAATTTCTGGCCCCCGGAAAAAGTTTCTAATGTTCAGCCCGCAGTCTCTGTCCGCAACCTAGGGGTCATGCTCGACCACAAGCTCAGCATGGAAACCCATGTTCAGAAAACCTCTGCCTGCTGCTATGCCATTCTGCGCTCTTTAAGGAAGGTTCTGCCCCTCCTACCCACTCAGGCTCGTGCTCAAGTAGTTAGATGCACTATCCTGAGCAGGTTGGACTATTGCAATGCCCTCCTGCTCGGGGCCCCGGAGTATCTACTAGACAGACTCCAAAGAGTCCAATCTGCGGCAGCAAAACTGGCCTTGGGGCTCCCGAGGCGATCCCATGGACCATCTGCCTTGGCACAATTGCACTGGCTCCCTCTTAGACAGAGAGTGCAATTTAAGGCCCTCTGTATTGTTTTTAGGGCCCTCCATGGCTCCGGCCCAGCCCCCTTACAATCCAAGTTTGTGTGGTATGCCCCTACTAGACATCTCCGCTCCTCTGATGCCAAATTGGAAGGTCAGATCTGGAGGCAGATCTTTTGAGGTCACCGCCGCCAGACTCTGGAACACCCTCCCCACTGAGATCAGACACACCGATGAACTCCTACCTTTCAGAAAAAAGGTTAAAACTTGGCTCTTCCCGGGCTAGCCCACGCCCACCTCTGTTCCACCCCTCAACTCCCCCTCAGACTCTGTCAGCGCCAGGATGCCTGCAATGGCGACAGTTTGCGCTCTACAAATTCCTAAAATAAATAAATAAATAAATTTAAAGATAAGGCGGGACATAGCCGAGCCTTTGGCCATTTGCGTACTTTCTTTTGTGGAAGTCTTACGCAAAGGGCCAATTAAATGGGTTAATTGACAACACAGGGTTTGGCTTATGCGCAGCAAGGCCACGCCACTATAGCAATTAACAATTCAAGACTGCCAGCACTGCACCTTTTTGTTTCTTGAAACTTTTGAAAAGCGATGAATTAAACATCTGCCCTCAACAACCACTTTTTCAGTTTGACTGAATCAAAAAACGTTATTCATTAATTTTCACAACAAGGGGTGGTGAGGGACAGAGTCTCTGAATTAAGCAGAAAGCTCTCACCCAGTCAAGAGATCAGGGCTAGATCCAACGCCGTTTTTTAGCTCACTGCACCATCCCAGTTTCAGAACCTGGCTGTATGCAAATTAGTCTGTTCCTGTCCCAGTGCATGATAGGAACAGGGCAAACCAAACTACAAAAGCCAATTCTTACACTGGGAAGGAAACAAGCTCCCGGGGACCGGTTTCTGGCATTACAGCCGTCTTCGGCCCGGTTTGCTTGAATCCTGATGGTGCAATGAGCAAGGGTCTCACATCTGAGAATACCCTTCCACGCTTAGGGTGGACAAAAATATTTACAACAAGGGGTGGTGAGGGACAGAGTCTCTGAATTAAGCAGAAAGCTCTCACCCAGTCAAGAGATCAGGGCTAGATCCAACGCCGTTTTTTAGCTCACTGCACCATCCCAGTTTCAGAACCTGGCTGTATGCAAATTAGTCTGTTCCTGTCCCAGTGCATGATGGGAACAGGGCAAACCAAACTACAAAAGCCAATTCTTACACTGGGAAGGAAACAAGCTCCCGGGGATATAAGCAAGCCGGGCCGAAGAGGCTGAAATGCCAGAAACCGGTCCCCGGTAGCTTGTCTCCTTTCTGGTAAAGAATTGGCTTGGTAGTTTAGTCTGCCCTGTTCCCATGATGCACTGGGCCAGGGACAGACTGATTTGCATATAGCCAGGTTCTGAGCTGGGATGGGGCAGTGAGATAAATAACGGTGATGGATCAAGCCCTGATCTTTGGACTGGGTAAGAGTGGTCTGCTCAATTCAGACACTCTGTTCATCACCACCCCCTTTTGTAAACCCATTCATTAATTTTCATCAGTTTTTTTTAAATCTTCGTCCTTCAACTCCTCAAAGTTGCCCTTGGACACCCGCTTGAAAAAATAATAATAATAAACTTTACACTCTCTCATTCTTCAACAGACTCGCACACACTGTGTCTGATTCACGTCTCAATTGCACTGATTTCCACATTCATATACCACTTCAACCTCACATCCTAAAACGAAAAAGACAAAAGAGACATTCCACCCTGGGGAACCTAAACAGATTACTTGCTCTGGCAAGGTCACAATTTTTTCTCTTTCTTTTTAAACAACAACAACAATGACTAGAAAAACAAGGCCATCAGTTTTTAATTCTAAACAACGTTATTTTTTATGATTTGCCTAATCCTAATATCGTGGTCTACGTGTTTCGAATCGCCTTCTTTGTAGGGATTCTCCCCAGGACCCAACATTTTCTGAAAGACATAAAAAAATAGTACAATCTTACTATCGGCACTTTCTAAAGCAACTCCATTGTCTCATGCATACTGTGCAGCATTTCACATCTTACCTTCAATCAGTCAATGAAAGCGTCAATATCTCTTTGTGGAATAATTTGTATTAAAACTCCACGTCAAAAAACTCCTTTGATGTAGTCTATCGAAGTGCATAAATGCTTCACTGCAAAAAAGATGCAGGCATATTTAGCATCTAAGTTTCTTTGCAATTTAGTGATGCATATGTAGCGGATGTGGGACCATTATATACCTGTAAATATTCTTTGTTGGTTGACTTGATGTCGTTCCTTGTGGCTTTGATTTATTTGAAGGCTCTAAGGCTGAAAAAACAAAAGAACCCGTATATGTGCTGTGAAAACTATGTTAGTGAATTCTTAATTGAGGGTGATAAGGCTGATGTCTCCATGTAACGCCGGAACAGCTTTCTCGGCGTTAGGTCATTGCGTGACCTTGCGATGTCTTGGGCAACATTTTAAGTGCGTAAATCGCACAAGGATTGTGGCAATTGTGGTTGTTGGTGCTTTTGTGTGTAGAAAAGGCTCGTTTCTCACCAACCAAGAATTCAAAAAAATCCTCGGAAGGCCACCAAATGGAAACAAAAGTCCAGACGTCAGCACCAATTCATTTTTGGTTGCCAATAGCAATGAATTAGCTTACGGAAAACATAATGATTCTAAACTTAAACATGTGGTCTCCTCAGACTTGTCCAATTATTTTAGAACCCTAGTAGGAGTCTATGTGTTTGAAAGCAAGCCCAATAGCGATTAATAATTATTACATTTTGGCGTTAATATAAAGGCTTTTAGTTTTTATGGTACACATGGCTGCCGATCTTTTGTGAAAAGCGCAATACGGCAGTCCAAATTTAGTCATGGTGTTGAATGTGTAAGTGGAATGATCTTGTTCAAAACACAAGTTGTTTTGAAGTGCACATGAAGGTCTTCTCTTGTGTAGAGTCTTTTGTATATTGATATTTCGAAGTTCGTCTAAGTATATTCGTATGACAAACCTTTCGACGCTGTCAGTAGACTGTTCAGGTAACTCAGCTTATAGATGGTAAATTTCAGATAGTTCATTTAAACCATCAACGGCTGTATTAAACTTGATAATAAATGTCGCTTCTCTTTGGGTCAGTTTGGCATCCAAGTCGCCTCCTCTTGCATCCTGTTCGACTTTTGAAATAATAGTCCACATCAGATCTTTTTCGGCATGCATATGACTTTGCCAATTGTTGACTAGGGGAGCTGCTTGTATGTTCCTCCTGATTCTTGATTTGTGTTGCGATATCCGATGTCGGATTTCTTGATTGGTTTTGCCAATATATAACTTTTGGCAGGGGAATAAGATTCCATGAACCACAAATTTTGATTTGCAGTTCGTGAAATGTTCGTGTTTCCAATAATTGCCATTGAACATGAACAACTCGCCTTCCATTGTTGAATTACAGCAAATAAATGTCCCGCATTTGTGATGGGTTTTGATTGGTGGTAGGCCAACATAGTCTTGCATAGTAATAGTTTTCTGTTTCGGTAGGTCTGCTCTTCCAATTTGATTCGCTATACTCCTGTCTTTTTTGAAAGCGAATAATGGTGCCTTAATTAACTTCAAGTCTAAATTCTTTATCAACCTACAATTCTGGTTGATCTGTTTTTTAAGCCAATTAGACATTGCACAGTATGTTGACAACAAAACAACGATCTGTCGTTTTTTTTCTCTTTTTTCTCTAGAAAAGACTCACGAGGAGTCCACCACGCTCTTTTCAATGCCCGTTTTAAGAGCTTCTTCGGGTACACGCGTAATGCGAGTTTCTCTTTTAGGATGTTGGCATAATAAATATACTCATCTTTGAAAGAGCAATTTCTTCTCATTCGTAAGAATTGCCCTCCTCGCAAATTCACCTTCAAGCTTCGAGGGTGGTTACTTGTGAAATGTAACGCTTTATTTCTGTCTGAATATTTTTAAACCATGTTGTTGCCAAACGTCCTTCGGATGGATAGACCTCCACTTCCAAAAAAGGCATCCTATTCCTTGAATGGTTGAGGCTAAATTTAATATCAGCTGTTTTGGTATTTGTCCAATCATGGAATGCCTTAAGATCTTCTTCTTCACCCGTCCATGTTATAAAAACATCGTCTATGTAGCGGACCCAACTACCTATCCACCTATTGTAAGGATTGTTGTTGTAGACAAATTTCTCTTCGTATTCGGACATGAAGAGGACAGCTAGCCCTGGGGCGAATGGACACCTCATGGCTACTCCTTTTGTCAGAAAATAAAAATCGTCTTTAAAGCTGAAGTAGTTCTTTTTCAGTGCCAGGCTAGCTAGCTTCAAAATAAATTCCGTGGGGATTTTTACTGGTCTTGGTCGGCTGTCTAGGAATGTTTGTAAGACTGCAAGCCTTGTTGTGAGGAATTTGGGTATATAGAGAAACAACGTCCATACTGACTAACAGATGTTTATTTTCTTCAAATATAAATAAAGTTTTTTGATTCAGTCAAACTGAAAACGTGGTTGGTGAGGGCAGATGTTTAATTCATCGCTTTTCAAAAGTTTCAAGAAACAAACGGTGCTGTACTGACAGTCAAAAATTGTTAATCAAATGCGTGGCAGTAAAAAAAAACACGAGCAAAGCTGTGGGAGTTGGAAGTCCTTTTGGAAGTATTTACAATAAGCCTTGCAGGCAGCGCATGCGCACTTGCTCAGGCGAGACCTAAAAAGCAAACTAGGGTTATTAACATAGTATATGAGAAGTCACCGATTCAGACTGTGGTTCTTAACTTGCATTGCTTTGATAAACGAGAAAAGGTATTTATGCTTAAATCTTTGTGCGTTTGTATGTTTATATATGTTTTTTAATGCATTATTTACTCGGAGAGCTATTTATGTTGGGTAAAATATAAACACCCTTAAACTGTCCTAAGATCTTTGGGCACATCCCTTGACCTGCCAGTGAATTAAACTCCAGGCACGCAATGATTTTCCACAAAATAGCAAAAGCTGGTCACACCTATGTTTCACATTTGCTGCTGCCTGCTAGAAATCTTTACTTCAGTACTTAGCCCGCCCACGCTTTACCAGGATGATGGAAACCGATAAGTTCAAACGTATGGACTTCTGGGCTGCAGTCTAAACCCAATCACACCCTTTTCTTCTAGGAAAACGGTAAATGGTTGTGGTGGCCCTTAATGGTACCTAAAATGATAAAGCCTTTCACAAATAAAGTGATTTACTCTGGTGCTGCTTTTGTTACTTAAGCGTAGAAGTCCATAGTCTTGACCTTCTGGGGTAGTTGTCTTAAATTATTGTGGACTTGAGATGAATGAGACACAGTGCTTTGGATTAAACTACCCTCGATTTAAAATGATGTCATTCTATGTAAATCTACGAAATTCACTGTGCATTGTGCACTCAGTAACCACTATCGACTTTTCTTTCAATTGCCCTTAGATCTGATTTTATATTTGTAGTGCTGTTGATTGCTACAGATTACAAATACATGTCACTAGCCGTTTATTCACTGAAAATTGTCGGTGGCCCACTAATTTGTTGTATATCAGAGTCTAAGTAAAACACCACACCCCTTCTGTCAGCTAACAATGGACACTTTCCACACCTACCTTCTTTCATTTAAAGAGACGGTACATTTAGGTGTATAGGGAAATTTTTCAACAGCAAAATGCACAGTTCTAGTTCAATGGAGTTTAGGTTCCTGCTTAAGATAACATGGTTCAACTGTGAGGGCTCAGGATTGAAACCGAGAATCTTTTCAACAATATCCCAACCCATGTTTATGTCGAGACTGGGCAGCTAAAGTGCTGCTCTGCGGCATGCTGAATTTGAGTATTGGGTAGGCAGTGCTTAATTTATAAAATATGTGCCAGGGCCCTGACCAGGAGGCCACCGTAGCTTGCACCACCCATTGCCCCTGACGTTGCTGCCAATGGCAGTACCAAAACAACTACTAACTATCTCTCTCACCCGCAAGTGCAACAGTTAAGAATATTGCAGGTCTCCAAAGCTAAAGGAATGGCTGATCAGGCGGGTTTTAGTAATTTTTTATGTATATTGTATTCATAAAAAAAACGTTGTTCTGCTTCTCTCGAAAGTAGATTAGCACCGCCTCCAAGTGGCAGACTGTCATCAGTGTGATGTTGACAATTAAGTGCTGGTGCCGAGCACCATAAACCAATTAAGTGTTTTTGCTGAGCACCAGAAACCACTGGGTCAAATTAAGCACTAGGAATAGGAAGCCCCACCCACTCACCGCCCATATTTGTCATTGGCTTGCAACATTGCCCTTCGTAAAATGCTGGCTTCTGATTCGTTCATAGGCTTGTTAGCCCCTCCTTAATACCGCCTTGTCTTCATTTGTATCTTCCCATGAGGACAGGCCCTTTTACTTCGGTTGTTAAATGGTATGTCTTTTTAGGTCTCGCCTGTCGATGCGCATGCGCATCGAGCAAGCGAGACTATGGGGGCTCATCCACTCTTTATCTAACTTGCAAGGAATCGTGGCGATTCCTTGCAGTGCCCGTGACTTTTAAGCTCAATGCGCATGCGCATTGAGCTTAAAAGCGCGTGCACATGCCCCCAGCCGCCTGCCTTGCCTACTCTCCCGCCCCCTCACTTCTTGATTGCACGGCCGCTAGGCCGTGCCTCCCCTACTCTCCTCCTCCTACTCTGTCTGTTCCCGCACTCCTCCCACACCCCCGCTCCGCCCCCTCCCCTGCCTGCCATGTCGCGTCGCATTTCTCCTTCCCCCTCCCCCCAGCCGCCTGCCTTGTTTCCCTTCCATTTCTTGTTTAAAAAAGTCTCCTGCGGCAGACTGAAGCCATAGCCATGTCACACGAGTAATCTGAAAACTTGCGAGCTATGCTCTCCCCTAACAAAAGCTAGGGTAGGCGAAAGTCCCTTCTTCCATGTAAGACTTATAACTATGCACATATGATATCCGCAATTACATTTCGTTTGTAGCCAGCGTGTGAAATATATGTTAGTCTTATCCATTGCTGTTCAAGAGTTATCTGGGGTTCATTGTAAGCAGAATTGGTGAATAAAAGGAGGACCCAGAGCCTTTCCAATATGGCAGCTTAAAGTGGCCGCTTTCAGTCCTAGTCCTTCTTTTAACTAAGCTGGTTCGCAGTACAGTCGCTGTTTGCTGACTAACTAAGCTGGTTCGCAGTACAGTCGCTGTTTGCTGACGCCGAGCTCCCGGTCCCCGGCGGTGTTGGTAGTGGGATGCTTGGCTGCTGGTGCTGACTCTGCTAGATCTTTGCTCCGTGATGTCCTTACGGGGGACTGCTGGGTTGGGGGAGCGGAGCCCCGAGGGGCAGGCCCCGGCTCTGGCCCGAAGGCTGTCAGAGTTGCTTTCCTCTGGAGGGGACTCTCTCTGTCTGCCCTGGGATCGCTTCTCTGCCTGGCTGCACTGTCTCTGTGTGGTGGGCTTCGACCTGGAGCTGGGCCAAACCGTGGAGGTGAGTATATGTTGTGAGAGTTTGGTTATCTAAGTGTGCGCCTTGTCGGGGAGCACTTACACCGATAACACTGTAGCTAAGTACTGTGTTGTTTTCGATCCTTTTTGGGAAAAGAAAATGATCTCTCTGCCTCCCACAAAGTGTGTTCCCGGCCTTACGGTGTTCGGTCACCAAGTTCATTCTTCACACAACTCAGTCATTTCATCCTTTCCGTCATTCAATTCACCCGTCCGCCCCCCCCCCCCTCTTCACCAGTCTCCCCCCCCCCACCAGTCTCCCCGCCCCCCCCCCCCCCCCCTCTTCACCAGTCTTCCCCTTATCAATCGGTTCATTCTATGCGGGTCTTTTTACACTTCACATCAGTCCTCACTAACTGCCTCTTGCCCATTCGCTGTACTTGCCTCTTTATTTTTACTGTCTCTCTCCTCCACCTATGCATTCGCCCTACTTACTCATCATTGAAATATAAATCACAGACCTGCGCTGTACTTCTTATCTGAACCACTTTACGGCATTTATTTGCCCACTGTTCTGTGGATTCTAAGCAGATAAAATCTAAAAAAGTTATTTTTGAAAGAGGTATGTACAGACAGGGGCCATTAACTGTTGGGGATCATTGAACATGTTAGGGCATTAATACTGGTCCCAAATTGAAGCAAGTGAGCTCCAATTCCTCCCTCCGAGTCGCCTGCCTAAGACTGCATATAATTCTGCTTCGCAAACACATTATTCCTCATACTCTCATGCACTTGGCTAAAGTATCCTTTCAGTATGCATAGCCGCCAATACATCGCGCCTCATTTGCTAGGCTGAAAAGCCCCTTCTGCACTGTTGTCACAGCCCGGTCTAAGATTCTAATATTCTGTTATGCATTCATCCCAGCCCATTCCTCGGAGTCTCAAAAGCTATAGTCCTTTCTGTATCCCTACCTGCCTATTACTCATGGTACACTGCCCACGGCTTTGTTGTCCTTTCTGCATCAACAGACTTTTCTTAGCAGTCCGCATGCAAACCTATGCAGTCCACTCTGAATCCTTAGAACCTAACCCCTCCGCCCCCTCCCCTTCCCGCCGTGTCGCATTTCTCCTCCCCCCTCCCCTTATCTGCTTTCCCTCCGTCTTTTTTTTTTTTTTAGCCGCTCCGCCCCATCCCCCAGCTCAACTCGTAAATGCTGCAAAGTGACATGATCAGACCTACCAGACCTGTAATACCTGTGCCAAAGATGCTGAATACTGATTAAGAAGCCCCGCTGGCCTTTTAACAACCCTCACTCACCCTCACTCACCCTCACTCACCCTCACTCACTCACCCTCACTCACCCTCAACCCCTCACTCACCCTCACTCATACTCACTCACCCTCAACCCCTCACCCTCACCCTCACCCACCCTCAACCACTCACCCTAACTCACACTCACCCTCACCCTCACTCACTCTCACTCTCACTCACCCTCAACCCTTCACTCACCCTCAACACCTCACTCACCCTCAACCCCTCATTCACCCTCAACTCCTCACTCACCCTCACTCACCCTCACCCTCACTCACCCTCAACCCCTCACCCTCACACAGTGCAATAGGTCTCGGAGGATTTTTAGTTAGAGCTTCTACAATTGTTTATGGCTTTTTTTATTTGTAATTCTTTAGCATTGGCTACAGGAAACAAAAATGCTAAAGATTTACAACAAAAAACCCATAAACAATTCTAAAAGCACTAACTCTAATGCTGCGAGACCTATTGCATTTCCAATGCTTGTTTAGTCTGTAAGCACTATTTCCTCTACTGCAGGCACGACCTGCTTTCTTGCAACATTCAGCGCACCATGCGTGATTTCACTTTCCGGGCCGCCCGGAACAATAGCGGCTGCTTCTTTGAATAGATTTGAGCTATTGGCATTGTAAAGGACACTGCCTTTTATTTATGCTCATCCATCTTGGAGGTATATACTCAGTGTATATATAGGGGTACAAACTGGGGTGGAAAGTATTCCCAATACATGGGACCTACCGCAACTGGCAGCTCGTCTACACTTTGCATATCTGAAAAAAACAGGTTAGTATTAGATTCCTTACCGTAGAATATTCCCAGGCGTCGGACTCGATCTGGAAAATTTTGCGTAGCAGAACCCCTATGCGTCGGTAGGCAGCTGCGGCTCTGCGTCCGGCGTCGTTGGCGCCGGGATGATGTCATCTGAGTACTTAGACGCCGCCTTCACGAGCTGACGTCAGTTAATCTTTTTTCCGCGCCAGGTCCGGAGAAAGTGGTACCCTTTAGTAATTTTTTGACTAATCTTTTTCGATCCTTTTTGGATCCGTTTCAAGACATACAACTCCATCAGTGCCGGTAGGGATGCCCTGGTTCAAGCCCTGTGCCGACTTCAGCCAACTGATGTTGGTTACCGACCACCATCGCCGGTGCCTACATTGCCTGGGGCCCGACCATGATGGCAAGTCGTGCCCAGACTGTCGGGCCTGGACGTCAAGGCGGGTGCGGTCCCAAGTCGAAGAGGCGTTATCGCTCTTCTGACTTACCCCGACGCTCGCGCGACGCGGCCGGGGGTTCGAGTGACACTGCCCATGCGGCTCAGCCGGAGCTGCAGGCGTCGCGGCCTGCTCCATACCCGCCGGTCCCAGAACGCGACGCCGTAGGAGATCGAAGCCTCCCTCATGGCCATGAGGTCGCTCTCTCCTTTCGGGTTCCCCGGCGCCGTCGGCGACTTTGGTCCCGGCGCCGCAAGGCCCCGCTGGATCCGGATCCGGTTCCGGATCCGGGTCGCCGCTGGTTGACCTTACGACCCCGCCGGCGTCAGCCCCTAGGGTGTCATCCCCGGTGTCGTCCCCGCACGACGCCGTCCCTGGTCCACCCCTCGGTCCGGATCCGGCGTTGGAGCGGTTTCGCTTGCGCTGCATTCGGCGCCGGCCGAAGTGGAATTCTTCGAGAATCTGGGTCCATCCTTTGCCCCTGAATTTCAGGACATGGACGACGAGGGAGACTGGGGGGGGGGGGGGGTGTCTGAGGACCCTCTGGCACGTGAGTGCCAGTCATATCAGAGACTAGAAAAAATGGTATGGGGTTCTTCTCACCTCACCCTCCCGTACCTGAGCAGGAGACATCCAAGGATAAAAATGTAGAAACAAATGGTACTGAAGGGATCAATCCACTTTTAATTATCGAAAAAGAAACAATTTATTGTCTTGTGATTTGCGTATTATACGCAGGGTAAGTATATATTAATTCATATACACATATATGAGCGAACAGCCAGGGAGGCACAATATAAACAAATAACACAGTCTATATACAACACATCACATGTACATTATATACAAATACACAAAACATTTACAATATCAAAAACACTTCTCTGTACCCTTAGGACAAAAAATATATAAAATATATATATATACACACACCAATTTACATATGTACCTCCTCTTAATTTGGAGTGGAGTATACAACAAAATGGTAGTCCCAAAAACAAAGCACCAGGGGGTCAACTCAACAACCCAGCCTACATTTGTGTTGGTGCACCATGGAAAAAAATCCAATCTTCCTTAAATTTTAACAGGGGACTCCGTTCAAAGCATAAGGTGTCGACGCGGTCGCGTTTCAGCCAGATGATATAGGCTTCATCAGGACATGGGTACTCTTTTCTTCACAGCCCTGGCTAAACCTAGGTCAGGTTTCACCGGCCACCCCACACAACCACCCAAGTGGGTGGGGTAGAAACCACCGTCTCGGCTCTAGTCTCGTGAACTCTTATATCTTCACAGTGTCCGCCCAGATAGAGAAAAGTATCTGAAGTGGCTCAAGTCTTGCGGTCTTCCTTCAGTATCCAAAAGGTCGGCGGCACGTTAATTCAGTGCTCGCTACTACGTCTCTCCAGTCAAACCACCAGAGAGTGGGTCTGAGGACCCTCTGGCACGTGAGTGCCAGTCATATCAGGACTGGACACGGGAACTAGGGGAAGCCAGTGGCTTGGATACCTCCCCAGACACTGGTTTTGTCTCCCCTCCTACCGTGGCTACGGAGGAGGGGGCTGCTTATAGTGTGGTGCTGACGAGGGCGGCCAAGGCCTTGGCTCTTGAGCTCCCAGCCGCAAAGGTGAGGTATTACATCCTCACAGAGGTCCTTAAACCGCAGGTAAGCTCTCCAGAGCCTCTACTGCCATTTAATGAGGCTCTCACGGACGACCTGTTGGGCACCTGGTCCAGACCCGCTACAGGTCCCCCTGTAGATAGGAACGTCGCTAAGCGCCACCGCCCTGCTCCGGGCGACCCTAGTTTCTTGTCCACCCACCCCCGAGGGCCTGGTTATCCAGGCCTCTACTTCTCAGTCCGCATTCCCGACTGCACCACCAGATCGGGAATCCAAGATGTATGAACAATTCGGCAAGAAGATGTTCTCCTCCCTTAGTTTGGGATTGCGGTCGGTCAACACCGCGTGCCTCTTGGGCCATTACACCCACTCTCTGTGGGATACGGTCACGGAAGTGCTGCCTGAGTGCCTGGAGGGAGCCCTGGTGAAGCTTGCTCAAGCCCTCGCGTAGGTAAGAGGCGCAGCGCGGTATTCAACACGGTGTGGACTGGACACCACGGACTCGCTGGGAAGAGCGATTTCCACGACTGTGGCGGTTCGCCGTCACGCCTGGCTGAGGTCCACCAACTTCATGACCGATGTCCAGAACACCCTTATGGACATGCCGTTCGATGGCAACCACCTCTTCGGTGGCAAGGCGGATAGTGCGCTGGAACGCTTTAAGGACTCCAGGGCTACGGCCAAGTCCTTGGGCCTGTCGGCCTCGCGCCAGCAAACTTCTGCCCAGCGCTCCTTTCGTGGCCACGGAAGGAGTGCCCCCACATGTCCTGCCAGCCACGGGCCGCAGACTAACATTCAGTGTGGCTGCCGTGGTTTCTGTCGCGGCGGTAACAGGGGACAACGGCGCGGCCAGTCCACATCTACCCCCGCAGCATCCGCCTCAAAACCTTCCTAGTCCGATCTTTCAGGCCCATTTGACGCCAGTGGGGGGCAGGGTTCGCCATCACCTCCTCCACTGGCGCTCCATCACATCGGACAGGTGGGTGCTGAAAATTGTCCGAATGGGCTACTACATCCCCTTCGAGGCGACCCCTCCAGCCATGCCACCGCAGTACCACCGCGTGTCGGGGGATCACTTGCAACTTCTGCAAGAGGAAGTTACAGCCCTCTTGGCCAATGAGGGCCATCGAGCGCGTTGCTGGGCCAGAAGTAGGGTGTGGTTGTTACTCCCACTACTTTCTGGTTCCCAAGAAGGGCAAAGGGGGCCTAAGCCCTATCTTGGATCTGCGGATCGTCAACGGCTTCCTCCGGAAGTAGAAGTTCAAGATGCTGACTTTGGCTCAGGTCTTAGCTGCCGTAGACCCGGGAGACTGGATGGTAGCGTTGGACTTGCAGGACGCCTGTGGTTCACGGTAGGCCACGAGCATTTTCAGTTTCCCGTGCTCCCAATCGGCCTTACCAGCGCCCCACGGGTGTTCACGAAAGTGATGGCGGTGTTTGCAGCACATATGCGCAGGTTATGGGTTTCAATCTTCCCCTACCTCGACGACTGGTTGTTGAAGGCGGGCTCGCCCCAGACAGTCGTCAGCCACCTCCAGACTATGTCTGACCTCCTGCACCTGCTGGGGTTCTCTATCAATGTGCCAAAATCACACCTGTTTCCCTCTCAGAAGTTCCTCTTCTTGGCAGCGGTTCTAGACTCGGCGCAGTTTCGGGTTTATCCTCCCGAACAGCGGGTTCGGGATATTCAAGCTCTGATTCCGATCTTTCAGCCGCTATCCCAAATCTCGTCAGGTTGACGCTGCGGCTTCTGGGTCTGATGGCCTCGTGCATCCTTCTGGTGCATCACGCCAGGTGGCGGATGCAGGCTCTGCAGTGGGACCTGAAGTTTCAGTGGGCCCAGCATCAGGACAACTTGTCCGACCATGTCTTGATCTCGGAGGGCACTGCAAGACAGTTGCAGTGTTGGCTCACGGACCGTGATTGGGTCAGCGGCAGATCCCTCTCCCTACCCCAGCTGGAGCACGTAGTCGTGACGGACACGTCCCTCCAGGGCTGGGGGGGCCACATGGGAGAGGCGGAGATCAGAGGCCTCTGATCTCCGGCGGAGTCCCGGCTCCACATCAACCTTCTGGAGCTGCGGGCGATCCGGCTTGCACTGAAGGCATTCCTCCCCTCTGTCCGTGAGAGTGTAGTGCAGGTGTTCACGGACAACACCACCACCATGTGGTACTCCAACAAACAGGGCGGGGTGGGGTCGTGGACCCTATGCCAGGAGGCTCTGCGCCTCTGGCAGTGGCTGGAACATCAGGGCGTGACCCTGGTGGTTCAACACCTGGCAGGTTCCCTGAACGCCAGGGCGGACGAACTCAGCCGTTGGTGCATGATGGATCACGAATGGCGTCTGAACTCGGACGTGGCGCAAGGTCTCTTTCAGCAGTGGGGAGAGCCTTGGTTAGATCTATTTGCCACCGAAGAGAACGCGCAATGTCATCAGTTCTACGCGCTTGGAATTTCCAAGGCGGCACTCGCTCGGAGACGCTTTTCGTCGCGAGTGGAGTTGCGGTCTGTTGTACGCCTTTCCGCCTACACCACTTCTGCCCAGAGTGCTGAAGAAGATCAGATGCGACCGGGCCCAAGTCATCCTTGTGGCTCTGGACTGGGCACGAAGGTACTTGTATCCCGAGCTACTCAGCATGTCAGTCGATCCCCTGATTCGTCGCAGCAGCAGGGGACGGTCCTCCACCCGAACCTGTCCAGCCTCCACCTCCCTGCGTGGAGATTGAGCGGCGACAGTTGAGGCCATTTGACTTGCCTCCTGAAGTCTGTGATGTTATTCTGGCAGCCAGGCGTCCCTCCACAAAATCGGTATATGCCTGCAGGTGGAACAAATTTGTGGCATGGTGCACAGCAAAGGCTCTGGATCCACTCTTTGCCCCTCTTTCTGAGGTTCTCCTCTTTCGTCTTTCTCTTGCCCAGCAGGGTTCTGCTCTGGGCACCATCAAGGGCTACCTCTCTGCAATTTCCGCCTTCTTAAGGCTCCCTGATCAGCCCTCTTCGTTCAAGTCCCCAGTTGTAAATATATTCTTGAAGGGCATCACTCATATGTTTCCCCCTGTTCCTTTCGTGTTGCCTCAGTGGGACTTGAACATTGTTTTGATGTGTCTGATGTGCGCTCCCTTCGAGCCACTTCATAATTGTCCTCTTCGTCTTCTTACCCTCACCTCTGCCAGGAGAGTGAGTGAGTTCCAGGCTTTTTCCTCACAACCTCCTTTCCTTTCTGTCCATCCGGACAAAGTTGTGTTGCGGACGCGACCCTCTTTCCTGCCCAAGGTAGTCAAAGCCTTCCACATCGGGAAGTCCATCACCTTGCCCACCTTCTTTCCGCCTCAGCATCCCTTGAAAGAGTAAGAGAGGCTCCACCATCTGGACCCAAAATGTGCGCTCTCATACTATATGGATCGCACACGCCAGTTCCGGGTGGATGACCAACTCTTTGTTGGTTACGTGGGCGCTAAGAAGAGACGGGCGGTGCACAAACTGACCATTCCCCGATGGGTCGTCTTGTGCATCAAGGCTTGTAATTCACTGGCTAAAAAAGAACCTCCTGTGGGGCTACGTGCCCATTCCACTCGGGCCATGGTGGCTACTACTGCCCTGGGCCGGAGAGTCCCCTTGCAGGACATCTGTCAGGCAGCTACGTGGGCCTCGCTGCACACGTTCGCAAGACACTACTGCCTGGACAGCCAAGTCTGGAGGGATGGCTTTTTCGGCCGTTCCGTTCTCCAGGACTTTCTGGTGTGATTATTGGTTCGCAGAACCACCACCGGCGTTGGTATTGCTGGGGTATCTAATCTAAGGTAAGGAATCTAATACTAACCTGTTTCTTTCAGATGCACAAGTTACTTACCTTCGGTAACGATATATCTGTAAGAAACAGTAGTTAGTATTAGAATTCTTACCGCCCCACCCATCCTCCCCGTTCCGCGAACCGATATCTAGGGTTAAGGTCATCCCCTTTCAGGGCCCTAGTTTCATGGCATCAGTGTTAGTTTTTGTCATGGCTCTGCGTTTCTGGCGTGGAAAAGCTGTGTATAAGAACTGACGTCAGTGCGCGAGGGCGGCGTTTAAGTACTCCGACGACGTCATCCCGGCACCAACGACAGACGCAGAGCCGCAGACGACGCCTACCGACGCGCAGGGGTACTGCTACACAAAATTTTCCAGATCCAGTCTGACGCCTGGGGATATTCTAAGGTAAGGAATCTAATACTAACTACTGTTTCTTACAGATATATCGTTACCGAAGGTAATTAACTTGTGCGTCACTTATTCTCTAGTGTATTGTAGGGTCGGGCTCTTCTCCGTGTCTAGGCTGGTCCTGTGTTTGGCTTTTGTAGATCTGTGTAGGCGGTGAGGCCTAGTGCTTGTCTACCTTATACTACTTATGTTGTGCGTGAGTTCGAATATTAATGCTATGATTATGCAATGTGTGGTACAGGTACGTGTCTGGTAGTGGCTATAGTTAATACAAGCGTGTCCACAGTTTGTGGGGTCACCAGCGGTGGAGTCACTGAGTCTGCTCGAGATAAATTTGTTTTGCTGCCTTCTTCCGAGGGAAAGATGTGAGGGCCTCTCTCTTCATCTGTGGCTGTTGAAGCTGGTCCTAAGTCTGCCGCTGCCTTTCCTGCGCTCAGCTATGATGTGCTCCAAGTCTTGGGATCCTGTGACCGGTGTACGGGGAATGGCTTTAGAGCATAGGGTGGGTTTCTTGGGGCGGCGGCGGCCTCTGTTCTTAAGCACTTGTAATTGTTCATTGAATTTTGGGGTTGGGTGTGAATGGTTTTGACAGTTTTGTTCCATCCGGTCATATGCTACAGCAGGGTCCATGAAGAATATAGTGGTCCCACCATGCATAATCGTCAGGCGTGCTGGGAATAACAGCGAGCATTGGACTTCTAGGAACGAAGATCGATTGCTTGCGCTGCACTGCTCAGGAGTAGTCTGGGAAAAGCATGGTGTGTTTATCTTCGACTCGGATGGGCCACTGTTGTCTGGTGGCACAGAGCACAGCATCTCGATAATGAAGAAACTTCGCAAGCAATGGACGACGGCCGGCACCCTGTGTGCGCTCTCTATTTAGAAGAAGGCAGTCAAATCCGCAGTCAACGTGAAAGTGTGGATTCATGTTTCTACGTAGCAATAGGATTCATACCCTTTATGCCCTCGAGCAGGCCAGGGACGCAAATGTTGCATCTTCTCGAGCGTCATTCTAAGTCATCTGCACATTCTTCCAGGGCCATTACTCGGTTGTGCAGTGTTCATAATGTTTCTTTTTGCATATTTGCTAGGGGTTGTACAGTAAAGAGTTTAATCTCCCCATCCGCGACCTTATTCGCAAGTTTACAATGATCATTGCGTAATAGATTAAGATCTGTAGCCAAGGCTCCAAACCGATCTTCCATTGTGACCCTGGAAAGCTCAGTGGCCGCTAATACCTTATCTAATATGCCAGACATCGATAGGGGGGAGGGTGTGTCTGTGTCTTCTTGCTGATTTTTCACTGTCTGAGTGTGACACTGTGCTTTGTAGGGCCCCGGGGCCCCGGTGTTGGAGTGAAGTTTCCCCATAGTTGTACTTGGTTGGGCTCGTCCTGTCGCCTTGGAATATTTCAGTCACTGTAGTTGGTCCTGGCTTGCGTGCGTTATCTATGCCTGTAGTGAATTTCAGGCCTCTGTTCTGGTACAGGGACAGCTTAGGGACTACCAGGGGGTTCCTGGGGGTTCCTGGTCATGTGTATTCCTTCTGGACCTTAGTATAGACGTAGGAAGAATTATTGTTTTAATCTCTCAATTGGTAGAGGCCTCGTAGTGCGAGAGTCACTTGGCGGTGCTGCTGCACCTGCCGCACCTCGGTTATGGTGCCAAGTGGCGTGTGTGTTTTATTTGGAATTGTTCAGGTCCTTATATTGCGCAGGGCCTCTCGGTATCGTGGATCCTTCCACAGGTTCCATGATGAGGGCTTGGTGGGAGAAGGCAGTGGACTTACCTGCTACCCTGCGGTTCTAATCGTGCTTTCAAGTCTGTGCAAGGGTAGGCGGTGCAGCTATGAGGGATGTAGCTCTCAGGAGTCTGCCGGGCTCCACTTAGTCGCTGGGATCCCGTCACTCCTATCAGTGAGTCCCTCGACAAGGGCTCCGGATGACACACTGGGCCTTTGCGGGAGGAAGGCTGTCTTGTGGCCACTGCGGAGGCGCTCCTGGGTGTCCCCTCGGGAGCGCCGACCTCTGTGTTCGTCTCCTCTGGGTATGTAGCGGGATTGCGGCCTCAGTCGTATGTGGGCGTTCAGCACGATAGAGCAGATGGGGGAGGGCCTGTCTACCATCTTTGTGCTTTGCGCACACTATTTTCCTCATTTATGGGTTAGGTGGCCCTGCCACTATGGCTCACCTGGTCTTCTTTATGTCCCCTTCCGTCACGGAAGGGTGTGTATCTGGACTCCTGTATCCAGGCGGTCGCTGTTGGTGGGCTGTCTGTATGTGGAGGGAACGTCTGGACCTCACTAGCTGGGCGGTTCCACCACTTACACCCCAGCTCTTACTGGTTCCCTGTCTGTGGTACAGCTTCACATTGTCCACAGCTGCGGATGCTCTGGGGCCCATGGGTTGGCCTCGACGTCACCCTGTCTTCTTCCCGTTCATCTGTACTGGGAGGCCTCCGTGTTTGTTGCTGCGCAGCAGTGTTATTATTTGGGAGTCCGCTCTACCGATCTGGTCTTTCCTCTTAGCACCTGAGGGCCCCTCTAAGGGGATGGGTCCGGACATGTTAACACAATTTTATTTAAATGCTCCTCACCCCCCCACTTTCCCTCCCTCCAATGAAATATTGCCACCTTTTATGTCAGGGTCACACTGTGTTTTGGACATTGTAGTCATCCAGTGGTATTGTAAGAGGTGATTGTGATTTAACAAAACATTATGAGCCTGTCTGCAGTAAACGAAAACAATCTTGTTTTCCCAGACTCCGAGGGCAGAATTGTTTCAGTATGTTTCTTGATTTTAACTTAGAATATTTTTGATTTGAGACTTGACTTCCTGTCAGACTCCTTGCTGCATCTGATTGAGCTTTATGATTATACTGATTTACCATGCATTCCAATTATTCTTATATTGTTTTAATTACTGCTCTTTCATTTTAAAATAAACCTTCATGGTTTCTAAATTCACTGCTTTTACTCCAATGGACTCCATCCTTTTTGATTCAAAGCTTATTTATTGATTATGCCGATTTATTTGCTGTTATTACTGTTTATTATCTGTTGGCAGACACATTGCCTCATATGTTCTTCAGGTTAATACGCTCTTCGATCTTGTCTAGGCACTTTATCTTAGATTTCCTGATAAATTAGTGTCAACAGTATTACAACTCAATGATTTGCGCCTTGAACCTTTCATCACCTTACAGTAGAGCTTCAACCCAGCTGAGTCCAAATACATGCAGATCTCAGAGGCTGACTGTACCCTCTTTCATACATTTACCCATTCTCTGCCTGTTTAAATGCCTAGAGCTTGTGCAGTGCTATAACTTGTTATCTATGTTCTGATGCTCAAAGAAATGTTCATAAAATAAAACTTTGTAAATCAGGCATCAGTGATGGCAGATTTGGATATTAGATGATTATGGCTGAGAAAGTGTTGACTTGATGCTAACACACTGTAGAGACCAAAGGTCTTGGCAGACTTTAGCCAGGACTCGTATGTCAGTAGGCACATTTTCTTGATCTGTGTTTTGGCACTATTCATCTGGCCCTGTTCTGATCTTGCCCCTGTTGGTCTAAGTAGTATCACTAGAGTGATTTCAGGTATTAGTTTTCAACTGTCTGGAGACATCCTACGCAATGTTTTAAGCATCAAACATTTGACTGGACACTGGTGGAGATAGGTCATCACATCATTGACTTTAGGAAAAATGTTCTTCCTGTGACTTTGGAGATCATCGAACACTACAAGCACAATGAATCTGTCTGTCTTTTGCTTTCTTGCCCTAATTGTTCTGGGTATGCCATGACGTGGGTCCCGGGCTTACTGTGCCACTGGAATCAAGCTAGCTTGGCTGAAGAGGGATGATACCCCGATCTGGTCCCAGGATGCTTGTTTCCAGTCCAGGGACGGCCTGGCTTGGCAGTACGGTCTGGATTGTTCCCATGAGGCACAGGGTCAAGACTGATTTGCATATGGCTGGTTTTAAACTGGGGTGGCATGGTGAGCAAAAGAACGATGGATTTAACCCAGATATATTGACTGGGGGTGAATATTTGATTTGTTCAGCATTCCATCCATCATCTGTGTGTCTTTTACTTTCTTGCCCTAAGTGAGCCAGGTATGATCAGACGTGGGTCCCGGGGCTCACTGGGCCACTGGATTCAAGCTAGCCTGGCTGATGAAGGATGATGCCCCGAAACCGGTCCTAAGATGCTTGTTTCCAGTCCAGGGAGGACCTGGCTTGGCAGTTTGGGCTGGACTATTCCCATGAGACACAGGGTCAAGACTGATTTGCATATGGCTGGGTCTAAACTGGGGTGGCATGGTGTGCAAAGGAACGATGGATATAACCCAGATCTATTGACTGGTGGGTGAAAAAGGTGATCGTAATGATCCTGTAAATTACTGACCAATTAGTTTAATTGATATTTTACAAAAAATATACTCTAGGCATATTTTAATGAGGTTGAACGATTGGCTTGAAGAAATTAATGTGATCTCAAAATTCCAGGCTGGATTCAGAATAAAAACAAGCGCAATCAACCAGGTTTTTAGATTTTTGTGTTTATGCTGTAAATATGTAAATATAAAAAAGGGCCATTTGTATATTGCTTTCGTAGACCTAAAGGCCGCTTTTGACCTTGTACCCTGAAATTTACTTTGGGAAGCATTGAAACATCAAGGCTTCCCTGTTGAGCTCCTGACGCAGTTAATAAGATTGCATGAAGACAATTATGTAAAAGTCAGATGGGGCCCGAGGGGTGAATTAACAGAGGCAATTCCGGAAAGAAGGGTTGTGCGTCAGGGGTGCGTACTGGCACCCACGTATTTTTAATGTATGTTAATGACATCCCGAGCTACTTAATGGGGTGTACACATGATGCGCCTAAGTTGGGTGGGGATCTGATGTCAGCTCTTTTATTTGCTGACGACACCATACTGATTTCACAAACATCCAAAGGTCTACAATCTTTACTGAATTCTTTTAATACATATTGTAAGGAAAAGGGCCTTGAAATAAATTCTGGCAAAACAAAGTACATGGAAATAAATCCACATAAGTCTTTTAAAAAGAACCAAGCAGTTAGTGGTCAAAAACTAGAGTATGTACATTATTTTTGTTATTTAGGCATTTTGGTGGACACTAACCTGTCTTGGAATCAACAGCTGGAACAAAATAAGATTGTCCAACTTCAAAACCTTTTTCCAATAATAAAGATCCACGGGAGCAGTTTATCCAAGGCAGTGACTCCTGCACTGGAGGTTTTCAAATACAAAGTACAAGCTGCGTCATTGTATGGTGCTGAAATCTGGGGACCACAATGTAAAAGAAGCTTTGAATTGGGGGAAAATAAATTTATTAGACGTGTCCTGGGGTTGCCAGTGAGAACACCTCTAACACCTATTTTCATGGACCTAAATTTTAAACGTACAGATCATTATGCAGTATTAAGACCATTATTATTTTGGGCAACTCCTGAATTTACTAGTTATAAGGATGGTCTACAGGAGTAGGGTTACACCGTGGATAAAACATGTCTCTCTTTGGTTTGAGAAATTGAGGTTGAAGCATTTTTGGGATACCCCGACAAAGTTAACTATGCATAGTAAAAAATGACTTAAAAACCTTTTTTGGACGTATATCCAGAACAATGTGTTGCATTGTGTGAGTAATGGCACGTTAACAACTAAGTTTCTTCCTTACAAGGAAGTAGCCACTTTTGAACCTTTTAGGGATGAGATACATCCGCCACTTGCTAAGGCCTTGTACATGAAATTCAGATACGGTGTCTTAAATATTAACGCAAATACGTCAAAATGGGTCTCAAAAAGTTATAGAAATAGTAATGAATCTTGTGAACTGTGTCAAAATGCACCAAAGGAGAACGAATTACATGTTTTATTCTTCTGTCCTGCGTATGGTAAACCGAGGCGCAAATGGATTAAAACTATCTGCAATAATTTGAATATTAGAATCTGTGCAGAGGCAGAAAGAATGCTGAAGACTGATACATCCCAAAAACATGTTTTCAGTGTTAGTAGGTTTCTATTTAATGTGAGTTTAATAAAATCAAAAACTGGATTAAGATTATAATTATGCACATGCACTTTATTCTTAAATGCTAAAAATAAAAAACATAAAAAATAAAATTATGAAATTACTTCTCTAGCTTTAAAAAAAATTTGCATAGGTATGCCATGTAAAAATATAGCACATTTTATAAATCATGTACATGTTTAGTTACAGAATAAGAAATATTGACCTTTGTACAAAGTGTGCCACTCTTTTATACTCTTCAGCCTAGGTTTTAATCTATTTATATATTTTAATAAGATGTTTTGGTTGGAAAAATATACTACTGATTTGAATTATTAAGCCCCGAACATGAAGCCGATCGACGGATTGTATTTATATTTGTTTTTTGTATTGTATAAATTGTATATGTGTGTCATGCATCTTTTATGGTTCTGTTTCGAACTGAAATAAAGAATAAAGAAGACTGGGAGTGAATGTTTGATTTGTTCTGCTTTCCGTCCATCATCCGTGTGTCTTTTGCTGGTCAAAATGATGTGCAGGCCTTCCCTGAATGACTCGTTTTGGGACAGAGCTGTTAAGAATTCGGTCAGGAACCGTGTTATATTTTAATCATTTTGTTATAGTTTTTTACGTACACATTGGTACATTATCTGTGATGATTATTAGTTATTCCTCATGAGGCTTCATGATACTGATAGTTATTAATGATGCATGTGGTTTGGATCTTTATTAATTTTCAAATTTATACTCTGGATGTTATTCGACTGCCTGTGCCTTTCCTCCCTTCTCTATCAACCACATATCGTATTTTCTGGAGTATAAGACAACTTTTTAACCCTTGAAAATCTTTTCAAAATTAGGGGGTCGTCTTTACGCCCAATCATCTTATACGCCAGAAAATACGGTATGTCCTTCTCACCTTTATTTCCAATCTTTGCTGCTCAGACCCTGCACATATGTTTCCGAACCTTGCACACTTTTGGTATTGCACTTGGACTCTGGTTCTTTTAGGGCATTTGAGTTTATCTTGTTTCTATTTCCTTTGAAAACCTTTAGTAAGAAATCTAAAAAAATAGCGAAGAATAGGTTCTCTTTATATGTATACTGCTGATATTTTTTCTAGTTGTGTTCAAAATATGCAAGCGTTGATCTGATCTGGCATCTTAATATTGAATAATGTGTAATATAAGTAAGTAAAAATATAAATCGGTAAGCTTTTGCATTCTTTTGTAGACCCCTTACGAAAAGGGGAGCCTCGTCCTTCATCACTCCCGGTGGGGCCTGTGGGGACGTCACTAAATAATCACCGGACTCCAACTCCAAATAGTACAGGTATTTGTCCTATTTAGAGTGTAGTATTTTTACCAATGGCAAACTGCAGCATATGAGGAATGATAATATTGCTACACGTGTGTACATTGTGGATTCAATTCTGATGTGATGCCAAGCTCGTTTTGCAAGATCAGCTTTCTGTTGGGAGACATCACTAACTATTAATGAATTAATATTGGGATATTTGAAAACCATTAAAAGGGTAACACAATTTAAGGTCTTAACAGGAGGGTTTGTATGTCAAAGAATGCATATTTTCTATTCTAAATACTTCAGATGTGCCATGCATTTATCTGTTTGACTAAATAACTAAAGAAGAAAAAGAAAGAACGGATAAACCTAATTACATAATATTCAATGCATTCCTGATAAAGTGCAACACTTTAACTCAAGTTGTGCTGGATGATTGTTAATCTCTGGTAATTTTTATTCTTTTAATTTTTTAATTTTGCAAATGATGATCTCCAACACATGCTTTCTCTTGAATCTCCTTGATATTTGACAGTGCTCGAAACTAGCAGCTAGATTCATGAAAGGAAATTGCGCTCGCAAAGGGCCAGATTCTGAGAATCTGACCCTTTGCGAGCGCAATTTTTGCATTTGGGATTCATCATCCCAAATGCAAAAATCGCTATTTGCGAAATTGCATATTTGCGAGGAATTGCATTTAAGGAATCTCTATTAGAGATTCCTTAAATGCAATTCATTAACCAATTTTAAATTGCGAATTCGCAATATTTGGCCGCTATTTACCACGAAGTCTGACTTCGTGGTAAATAGCAAAAAAATAGAAAAATGCACTTTAGTGCATTTTTCTCTGTTGCATGTTACACACACACATGTCCTTTGGACATGTGTGTGCGCAACACCTGTGTAAATTTGCATTTATGGGGTGCTAAAGGGTGTCCTTTGGACACCCCAGGCACCCTTGAAATCGCTATCTTATTTGCAATTAGCAAATTGCTAATCGCAAATAAAGAATACTCCCCATTCATTCCCATGGGCCTTTAGGCGATCGCATATAAGGAATGTGTAGGAATCGCAATTTAAGACCTTAATAGCGATTCCTTAATAATCGCTATTAAGGACTCGCAAAACGGCTCTTTGATGACTCTAGATGTTAGCCACTCTAGTAAATCCCCAGAACAACCAACCTACTTCAACTTGATAATTTTACCTCAGAACCTCCAATTCATTAACTGTCCTTTCTTGTTCTCACTACCCTCTGACACACACATCACAAGTCTCTATGTTATGCCTGTTGTCCGCTATTAAATGACATTTTTCAAATTGCATCTCACTATGCTTTTAAATGTCAGCTACATAATTTTCCTGAGGGTTTATTACTGTGGCAAGTATTCTGCATTGGTGATCGTATTCTGAGGCATAATCTGGCTCATTCTGTCTCACCATAATTGATGTTCTGTAAGATCCTGGACTTTGTCTCATGTCGTGAGAAATCCCAAGCAGGGGAGAAGTCTATCTGGCAAAGTATTTTCCAAACCAAGAGTCCACAATTACGACCAGTAAAGTATTTAACAAACTGACCTATGTACCAGTGGATTGATTTGCTGAATTCAAATTCAGAGTTGGTACTGGTCTTCTCCGTAGCCTTCTAGTACCTGAATGCAGAATTCATAATAAGTGGAGTCAGAATGCTAATGGTTGAATCAACAGCTACTCCTAGGAAAATGGAAACGACAAGACGAAAAATCTGGCAAGAGTCCAAAATTTGAGCCTACGTAACATATAGACACATACAAGATTTTTGTAAATATTTATTGCATTTCTTTTTTTATTGGTTTATCTGCTTTGAATAAGCATTTTTTTCAAATAATTGTGCACAAAAATATGAGTTTGCATTGGGTCCCTACTACCTGCAGAAGGTCAAAACAAATTGGCCAAACTTCGGTTTTATGTATGTGTATCTTTCAACGACCCGATTTCTTTTTCTTCTTCTCTTGCTTAGCCACCAGTGGGGAATCAGTGACTTGTAATGACAAGGAGACAAAGAAAAATGAAATATGGAAGAATGATTAGAGGTACAGTGGTAGATGGAGAAAGAATATAGACTGTGGAGGCAGCGCCTGTCCTTCTCTAGTAGTTATTGGAAAATGTGTGTCTGACTTGGCAGGGACTGTGGCAGACATGGTGAGCTGGGCTACCTAGTTTCCCGTAGTATAGTATTTGATTTAAAGGGGCTTTGCTTTTTGTTTAGGAAAGATCTAATTTGAACCAAAGCTGTCTTTGAGAGTTCCGACCAGGCAGGGTTTCACAAGCCTCTGGGTAAGCTTGACACTTTGACAAACGTTTGCATTAGGTTTTGCCCGCTAATTGTTTGTTTCATGATCTTATGCCTGCTAAAAGCTTGACCAGCATAGTTTATAAAGTTAGATATGCATACCCTTATGTAAATAGTGTTTTTGTATGACCCGAGTCACTGTAAGGGGCTTTTTAATGAAAGGACTGAGCACACAAAGTGTTGATGAATTGTGGCCTGTGATTAATTTTTTTAGGACATGTATTTTGTCTGTTTATAATGACCACGTTTGATCGCCTATGGAACATAGTATTAGAAAGCATGTTATTCCTTTTGAGTTGAGGTATGTTATGCGCAATTATAATTGGCTGGGTCTTGCAAGCAATTATGGATGTACCTTTTAATTTTGTTGTAATTTTCTTATTCCATTGCTTCATGAGCAGTATATTCTCTGGTTCAATTTAGTTTATTCTGTATTACATTTTAAGTGAATTTAGCATGTTCTGTGACATAGAGACATGCTTGTTCTGTGACCTAATGATGGTCATATTTTGTAGGACAGCAGTGGACCTATTTTTCATCTCCTTGCCTAGGAAACCTTAGCCAAAGGTGACTCATCTTGTTAATGACATGTGCACCATCACTCTAGTGCTCTAGTATCAGTTCGGGACAGAAAATCTACTCATCTATGCTTTGGGAAAATCTTTGTTTTAAAACTCCATGCATATGTTTCAGAATGGATTGCTTTATCATATTTTAAGATACTCGGTTCCTCACAGAAGCCCGACTTCAAACCAAAGGTTTCTGCATTCCTGACAACGATATTACTCCTTTATGACCACTATAGCATTACTATAGTACATATACATCACACTATTTGTCAGTACTAGATACATCACACTATTCGGACAGTCTTCTCTGCCTCTCATTTGTGATACCCTATCACAACACATGATCCACTTTTGTCCTCCTTCACGCAGTTCCTCGGACGCTAATTAACTCAGCTATGCCGTTCGGTATTACCTTTTTAAACTCAAAAGGATTGTTGATGCTAGGAGAGAGTGTACTCAGTAGAAACACTGTTTTTTGTTTTTTGAAATGAACGCTTATCAGAGATTTGCTGCATGCACTTGCCTGCACATGCAGACAGTTAGGAACAAACACATGAAGGTGCAATATCTTATTTTATCAAGTCCAGTATTCAATAACGTCATAACCAATCACCATTTATGACTGCTGCTCATACAGTAATGCATGCTATACATACAGGATGATGTGTACAGAGTACTTCCTGTTCTGTCACATAGACCTTCAGTGGCTGGAGAGGAGTAACTGATTGAAAAAGAGCCTTTCCCAGCAACAAACCCATTACACTCCATCCCAGTGTTTTAAACCACCTTTGGTTTCCCCCAGCTGGTGAGAGAACATTCCTCTTCGTATAGCTGTCCCTAATGAAATAAACAAACATTCAGACACCTACTCACACAGTCACATTCTCATAACCAGGTGTTTCATTGCTTTAATGTAACATGCTTAAAACTCTTCCACCACCTTTGCCCCCGGTCCTAAATTGCATTTTCTTCCGCCCTGGACAACCACAATTAAATTGACCCTTGAAAGTTTTCAAGGGCTGTTCCACTTTGACTCCCGTCTCAGCACTCCCCTGGCCTTCTTAACCCATTTGACATTCCCTGTCTGGAAATTCACATAACTTCTAAACATTTTCTCATTATACTACGTTTGGTACTCTCCCGGTTCCTAGCTATCTTTCTTCATGCTTCTCCACTAGTACGTTTAAATTTCCCCTTCATTTCCAAGCATGCAGGACAGATTTCAGTACATACCGTCCAACTCGCATTAAGTAAATGACACATGCCAAGCTACTCTGGGCAGCATTTTCCTGTATGTTTATGCCAATTATGCAAGTACGTGGCTCAGTGCAACCAACATTTCTGGATATGTTACTACTCTCCATCACCATTCTGTTTTTCTTAAAATTTGCCATCCAGTTCTACAATGCAGTACACAATGGTCCACTGCAAATCTCCCCAAGAATTCCTTTAATAGTTCAGATACATCAGCATCTCATTTTTGATTACTATGCTTTTTTGTCTTACTTTCAAAACAATTTATCCGAGGCTTTAAAAATCCAGACTGTTCCTACCTTTTACTCACTTTTCACTTTATTCTATTTAGAAAATAATGCATTGTGATCACAAAAAACGACTCTTTGACCCTAAAATGTCCAGCTGTCCTGCTTTATCTAATGCAGCATGCTTCCACCCCATTCCAGACATGCTCACTAAAGGCATTGTAATTGCCTTTAACTCCTTTTGAATTGCAATACATGCCAACCATCTCTTCATGGCCTTCTCCACTCAGTCGTCTGTTTGTGAACGCTGATTTCGCCCTCTTAGCCATACTATTCACGTCCATCTGCTTTGGTCAGCCTATGTATTAAACTTGCTGATTTTTCCCAACACCTCATCTTCATCACTGACTCTGCACATTTGAATGCTCCTTCTATGCCTTCCATTTTACTGTGCAATTCTGATGACTTTTTTGACCTGCAGTTTCCTAACCTTCAGAATCTCCCTCGTACCAGACTGGACCAGAAGGTCTTGGAAAACTCCTGTGTGCTGGTAGGGGGTGCCATCAGCCTCCATCACGGCTCGGTCCTGTCTCTGGTCATGATAACACAGAGCTGCATAAGGATGCTGCCCCTACATGCTGAAGTTAGTTGTCTCATATTTTGTACATTGCCATAGACTACAGTTGACAACATTGACCACAGTAGGCCACGGTTGATCTATGATGTGCAAGAATGAACTCCAGACTGTATTCTTCCCAATCACCCACTGCACAGGAGGCAGTCTGTGAGGAAACTGCGGTTAGTGAGAATATTGATGAGAAAGTCTTAACAAACATAATTCTTTTGATAGATACTTTGATACACAGATTTCTTACTTTGTAAATCAGTAGCAAAGCAATGCACTCTGCAAGGATGTGTGTCAGAGGTGCAGACTTGCAACTGAAAATCCTGAAGAACCGAGCAAGCAAAAGGATCCCCTCTGTAGACTTTTAAATCAAAACAGTAGTGCCTGGTGAAAGTATGGTCAGATGCCCACATGGCTGCCTGACACATGTCCAGGACAGGAACACCACAAGCTAATACAATGGTTAGTTACTGCTCTTCCTGACAGAAACAGGGCTGACTCCCACGTAGGGTCCTGACATTGCTACAGCTATACCTCCCGGATACAGATCATTAGACAGGACTAACCGACCCAGAGGCGGACTCGCCGTCGTTTTAAAACACATCCAGTGGTCCACTATCCCGGCTATCACCAATGGCACCATGGAACACCTGACCTTCAAACTCCTCCCACTGCCAACTACACTCTAAGAGGCATCCTCGTCTGCAGACCCCTCCCCGCCCTCACATATCCTGAGCCAACTTTGGAAGTACAATTGCGTGCTTTATTGCCCCAATGCTGGACTCCAGCGCCTTCATCCTCTATGCACCCTTATTCCTAAACACTAGACAACTTCCGGCCCAGCTCCCTGCTTCCCTTCCTGGTAAAAGTCATAAAGAAGATCGTGAACCTGCCTCTAGCTGCGAACCTCAACCGCAACAACTCTTTGACACCATCCAGTCTGGCTTCCGACCCAATAACAGAACTGAAACCTCTGATAGTCACCACGGATGACATCCGACTGGTTATGGACACAGGAGACACTGCTGCCCTAATACTTCTGGATCCGTCCTCCACATTCAATACCATCTTGCATCCCATCCTCATTCAGCGCTTGCATGATGCTGACATTCAGGGACCAGTGCTCCGCTGTATCTATTTGCTCACATGCTGCACCCAGTTGGGCAGAATTACTCCTTTGCGAAGTTCAACAAGGATGCTCGCTCAGCCCACGTTGTACAATGCCTACATTGGCCCTGCTCGTCAGCATCATTTGCACCAACCGAATCAGTGTTTCTGAAAGAGACATTTAGCTGCACATTCCTTACCTGTATACTTCCAGGCGTCAGGCTGGATAGAAAAGATTTTTCTTAGCAGTACCCCTGCGTGCTGGTATTTGGTGTTGGTCGACTCTGCGTGACGTCACAGGCATCATGTTTATCATCGTCGCGATGTCTGCGTCGTCAATATAACCGCCACTCCAGCATGCAGTTCTTTTTTTTTTTTCGCGCCAGCCAGCTGCAGATCAGTTGAACAGAACTTACCCCCTGTCATTTTTTGACTGTTTATCGACTCCTTTTGGTGTGTTAGGAGGTCTAGTACGAAGACCTTGGGGTTCAAGCTGTGCGGTGCTTGTCACCGCGCCATGTTGGTCACAGACCACCACTTAGTGTGTCCCTGGTGTCTGGAGTGCGACCATGACACAAATTCGTGCTCCGATTGCCGGGCAAGGGCTCTCATTGCCTGATGTTTTTCAAAGTTCACTTTTGTGAATTTGTTATATGTTTTTGAGCATGTAAAGGTAAAGTTGATTTACCAAAGGGTTGTGGGTATAGTAGATAGCTCCATTGTGTAGTGTAATGGGAATTTTTGCATGAATTCCGTGTTTTCAATGAAATGCGTAGTTACCAAATCTCTGTAACTTCCGCTAGCGGAGCGCAGTTCATTGCCCAGGGTTAGTTTAAAGTGTCTGTGGGGGCATTCCTGATTTTGTGCCAACAGTTTATATAGGTCCCCTGCCTTGCTAAGTGTTGTTTGTGAACCCAAATTCAAATCTGATCTGAGCCGCCAAGGCATAGGTTGATATATTGAAGACGATCCTATAGGTTCTGATAATAGTGCGGTCCAGAGTTTTAGAGTCCCGTCCTCTCAGGGCTTGGCTACCGCATGAGATGGTAGGTAAGATTTTGGATTGTGCGACCTGGAGTAGAGGGAAGAGCATGGACCTGTCTGCATAGATTTTAGCGCTCGGACGCGCGAGTGGAAACAGAAGGAATTCTTTGGTCCTGCTAGCGGAACGCCTGGTAAAGGGTTCCTAATATAGTGTTGTACTTACAGGAAAGCGTCTTATACTCTGTTAAATACCGCTACAAAATTGATTTCAACTGTCCTTCTATATCATTGCTGCTATTATCGGAACACCTGGGAAAGGGTTCCGGGCTTTTTAGCAAACTCTCTTAAGGCTTCACCACTTTCACAAAGTACCTCTTTTGCCGTATTTTTTGCTGGGTTTGTACATCGCTCCTCTCCCCTCAGTTTTTCCCCGGTCCACCGCGGCTTGTCCCGTTTGAGTGAAGGGAGAAACCTAGAACACAGGAAGGGCTCTACCTCCTGCAGGGCACATCGCGAAGGTTAGCAGTCCAGCTGCTTAACCTAAAACATAAAAGCAGATGCACACACCAGCGCGCAGCGGACGCTCCAAAGACGTGCCTAAGGCAAGCCCGTCTGCGCCCGTCCGTGCCCATCCGCGCCCGACCGGGCCCAGGGGCAGGAACCCCTGCCAGTCTTCCCATAGAATATATCAACTACACCAGTAAAGAATTTCAGGCAATTAAACAATCACTTTATACCCTCTTGTCTCCACTCCATCTCACCTAACGATCAAGACAGATGCTCATACTACCCATTTGTACTTACCCCTTCCAACTTTGCTTCCCCACCCACCAAGACAACCCTCAAACTTGCCCCTTCTTTACTTTAGATCTTTGCCAAAACATACTACAGAGATATCAATACTCCTAAACGATCTAAAACCCAAAGTACTGTTCCTTACGGAGACCTGGCTTACTGCTAGCTTGGATCCAGATATAGTACAAGCATTTCCACCAGGTTATCAGATCACACGTTTAGACAGAGCAACCGGTAAGGGTGGTGGGATTGCCATCATCTATGAAGATTAGATGTTATGCAGACTGTTAGGTAGCCCGCTATCTGACTGTCAGAACGCCCAATTCGCAATCAAATTTTCCCCCACTCATACTTTTTCAGGCATCCTTATATACCGGTCCCCTGGGGCTCCAGGGCAATTCAGTCAATCTCTTTTAGAGTCAGTTACCAATCTGGCAAGTTCTGCATCTAACTTACCATTCTCTGAGATCTCAACCTCCACTTTAACGATCTGGCACATGGCCAAGCAACAGATCTAACCCTAGATCTTGCCTCCTACCACTTAGCACAAAAGGTCTTGCAACCCACACATACGAAGGGCCACCTTCTAGATCCGATCTTCTCAAATCTTGTGGAATTAGAAGGAACAGCCCCTCTCCCCCTCCCATGGACAGACCACTTTTTAGTACCTTTTTCTTGGAGACTCCATCTGTGACCCCACTGTAGCGTACAGAAACTTTGTTACATGGATTGACACCTCTCTGAATACGGTACTTCCCAAACAAATCATGAGGAAGAATCCCAGACCTAATAAAAAAGAATGGTACTCAGCTAAGCTTCGCCTCTTGAAACAACATGCAAAAAAACTGGAACGCACACGGAGAAATGATTTTGCACCTAACAAGAAAGTAGCCTACAGGGAAGCTATAGCTACCTATAAGGCTGAAATAAAAATAGACCAGACCTCTTTTTATGAGGAAAATATTTCACTCTCAGCCAATTCGCCAAGCGACTTCTTTTCCATCAAGAAACGACTCACCGGACCGTTCAGGACGGCGCTGCAACGAACAAGCACACTTTTTTCTCATCAAAGTTCAAAATATCCTGAAGCACATTTTCCCGGCTGAGATTACACTTTCTCCGAAGCATGAGAAGAGGGACCAAAAAGAGAATATGCCCCTCTTGGACTCCTTTGCGCCCCTCACACAAGAATCATTCCTACCCATCCTGGTCTCTGTCAAAAGTGGATCCCCATTAGACCCGGCCCCATTTAACATCCTTAAACGTGCCGTACCCACTAGCAAACCCCCTATCACTGACCTGATTAATGCCTCATTATTAACAGGCATAGTCCCTTCCGAATGGAAAAGGGCTATGGTCAAGGCTCTTTTGAAAAAAACCTCATCTTGACCCTGCCGAACTTGGCAACTACCACCCCATATCCCTTCTCCCTGGTATCAGTAAATTAGCGGAGAAACACGTTAACATCCTTCTCTCTGTGTTTCTTGAGGTCCATGGCCACCTCCATTCCTCACCAACTGGCTTCCGGCCCAACCAGGGCACCGAGACAGCCCTATTGGCAGTCGTGGAAACCTCAAAAAAGATTCTCGACCAGGGAGGGTCGTCAGCGATAATTCTTCTAGACCTAAATGCAGCCTTTGACACGGTGAACCATTCCATCTTGGTTCACCGTATCAAAAAGGTGGGACCGTCAGCAACGGCTCTCTCATGGCTTCAGTCTTTCCTGCAAAATATCCTTTTTCAAGTATTCGGAGGTGAGACACGATCCAAATCCCTCTCTTTGCCGTGTGGAGTTCCGCAGGGCTCATCTCTGATCCCTACTCTTTTCAATGTATATATGGCCCCGTTGGCAGATATTGTATCCCCCTTCGGTGTCCATATAGTTACATATGCCGATGATACCCAGCTGGTTATAGCACTCAATTCGACCGAGCAGACATCTACAGATCTCCACTCCTGCCTCAAGGAAGTCACCAGCTGGATGAGCACAACACATCTAAAGCTCAATGGTGATAAAACCGAGCTGATGGGTCCCGGCAACCAGATTAACTTCAAGTCCAATACCATGTGACCAGTCAGTATGGGCCCGGCCCTCATACCAGCCCCCATACCAAAACCTGAAATAAAGAACCTAGGAATCTGGCTTGACCAGGAGCTCTCCTTTAAGACCCAAGCAAAAAAGACTGCTGCTGTATGTTTTGGTCTTCTTAGAACATTCCGGAAAGTGCTCCCCCTGTTCCTCCATCAATCCAAAAAGCTCTTGATCCAGGCCCTGATTTTGGCCAGATTAGATCATGACAATTCTCTCTATCTGGGTACCCCGAAGTCAGCAATTACCAAACTGCAGGTTGTACAGAACTCTGCTGCGAGATTACTTACAGGAACTAGCAATCGTTCCTCAGCCAAACCAGCCCTACGCTCCCTCCATTGGCTTCCAATTCATGAAAGAATACATTTTAAGGCCTTATGTAATATTCACAAATATTTGAAGGGGACTGGCCCACCACTCACAAAGGCCCTTGTTAGACCTTATAAAGCCAGCAGAAGTCTCTGTTCCGACGTGCTCCATCTGGCCGAGATTCCCAGAATCATGAGGTTTAGATCAGGTGGTCGCCTCTTCTCATATAATTCTTTGAAGCTCTGGAACTCCCTACCCCTCACCATTCATAAAGAACCAAATCAGCTGGTATTCCGTAGACAATTGAAGACCTGGCTCTTTCCATGAAGATCCTCCATATCCCTCCTCGGTTCCACTACAGCGCTGGGATGCCATATAGCCATGCGCTATACAAAAAAACTAATTCATTCAATTCAATTCATTCATGTTGCTAACACCAGTCCTTTCCTTCGGATTGTTTCGAGTGGACTAGCAAGTTGGCCGCCATTATCATTGGTTATGCCTAGGTATTTGTAATTTGATGTGTTCTGAATTTCTGCGTTCCCCAGATGCCAGACATAAGATATTTTCAAGGTCCTTTTTATAGACAGTTTTAATTTTTTCAAGATTTACTTCCAAGAAGTTATCTGCGGCATAGCCCAGTAATGAAAGCCACGTTGTCCGTATATAGGATGCTGGATAAGGCCTTACTTCCTATTCTTGGAGAGAATGCATTGCATAATTTTGAGGTTAGCGTCAAATCTACCATATATAGATTGAACAGGTTTGGGACGAGCACGCACCTTTGTTTAAGCCCTTTGGTGGTAGGGATGTGCCTAGAAAGTTGTGTGCCATTACCCAGTTTTACCTGCACCCAGGTTCCCGTGTAGAGGTGTATTAGCATATGCAAGAGAGCGTTTGGGATTTACCAGCTAGCTAGTTTCATCCACCGCCTTGCTCAATCTATGTTTTCTAATGCTGCCCTCCAGTCTATAAAGCAGAATTGTAGTGCCTGTTTAGTCGATTTGGCCATCTCCATGAGGCTTCACATGGTTAGGATGTTGATTATTGTGCCAGTTGCTTTACAGAACGCTGTCTGGTTACATGGAATATTTTTGTGTTCTGCAGCCCAGTCTTGAAGATCAGCTAGTAAGGTGCAGGCAAAATATTTCACCTCAATGTCAAGCAGGGCAATAAGGCAGTAGTTTTTCGGGGACGTTTTTTCGCCTTATTTATGGATTGGAGAAATGACTGAGCCCTTCTACATAGCTGGAAGTTGACCCATCTGCCTGATTTCACAGAATATCGGGTCTAACTTATCTTTCCAAAAACCTGTGTCTTGTTTAACAAGCATTTGCAATGCAATAGGTCTTGCACTACTGAATGTTTGACCTATTGGCGTGGCAGCCCTTATTACTGCCCCTTGAGGAATGTTTTAATATGGAATACTATAATATTCACTGCACCCTAGAATATAGTCACATAATGCTTTACAGGGCCTTTGGTTGGGATTGTATTTTTTGCCCTTAACTGTACTTGTGGTGGTCGTTGTGTAGTGTAGTTCCTATATTCCCAATAGGCTCTGCGCATTGGAATAATATATCCTGTAGTTTAGACGTAGGACTGAGGTCAACTAGGTCTCTACCGAATACATTAAACTTAATTGTGAGTGCCAGCTAGCTCAGAGGTCACTAGAAACTTTCTCGAATTCACAAGAAGGGATTAGTTTCTGACAACCGCATAAACATGACAACTTTGTTTCCCAAGAATAAGAAATCAATCTCTAGAGTCGCGGAAACAATAGATAACTATTTTACTCAGTCAATCGTGCATGCTTCGTTTCACCAGAGGTGCTGAGAAAATAGAGAGACGGCGTTTTCAATGAAAAGTATTTATTGAACAGTCTTCTTTCTCAAGCATAAGAAATGTACTGCTACAATCGTAATACTGGTTATAAAGTACAAGGCATATAATACGAAGAGTATTATAAAATAGTACTGTAAAAGCGTGATATGGTTTCTAAGCCATAAAATGCCTAAAACCTATAAAATACATACAGTGATAAAAGAATGACTAAACGTACTCAACTGGTGCTTCTAAAATACGCCTGCCCCGGTGTACCTAACCTAAGTCTAGTACGATGGAAGAAGTTAGTGAGGAGTAGCTTAAGTTTAGTATTTCTCTGCTAAGAATCTATCAAAGAATTCACTAAGAGTCTAATCAGCTCCGTACCTTGGTTTAGAATGGAGGTCTTGTATCTCTCTCTCAGGACTCGATTTCCCAGCAACCCGCGAGGGTAGCCTGGAAACACTGCAGCTGGATTTCTCGGCAGGAGAAAAGACAGAGTCTCTCAGTGCGTCTGCTGGAGGGTCGACTTCCTTCGGCACTTGCTGCTGCAGGGCGTCGGGCAAGTAGATAGTCGATCTGCTCCAAACCACCATGTGTTTGTCTGGGCAAATGTAGGCATATTTATACCTTGAAGGTGCCGAGTTTGACGTATAATTGGACATAATAACGTCATCAAAGACTCAGTTCTTTGAAAACTCCTTGATTTCCTAGATAAATTAGTATTCAGGCAAAGGGAAGTCCCTAGCTGCTGAAGGCAGGGGTTTCTAAGAGATTTCTATGCCTATAGACGAATCGGGTAATTTATATCGATATATGGGCATGAATCGGGAAAATTACACTAGGGTCCTAGATTCCTACACAACAGTAGGAGGATGGGACCACCACCAATCGTTCAGCATGAAGTGCTCTTTGTGTTCAAGGCATCTGCTTGGTTCTCTCCCTAGGTTAGTGAAGACATCAAAATTATCATCTCTCTCACTGCTTGCTGTATTTCCCTTTTCACTTATGTGAGATGATTAGATGCATTTTAGCATGTAATAGAGTTACTTGTTGTTTTACCAAGGGTATGTGAGGTTTTGGTTTTATTAATTGTTGTGAGATGGAATGGAGTTGCGGAATTCAGAGTTTTTGATCAATTCCGCAGAATTCCGTCTAGTGGTACTCCCCCAACTACGCCCACCCTTACTTTAAACCACCAACTCTGGCAAAAACTACAGCATCGAACATCACCAGCCAGAAACTTCTTAAACAGTCTTGCAGCCACAGGCCTTTTTAGGGCTCGTGCCTGCGTTGCAGTGTGCAGCACTGTTCGCGCAGCGAGAGCCCTTTTCTCTAGGGTTTTGAAAGCTGACCACACGCTCGTGCGTATGATCAGGCTTTCGCTGTCGGGCATTGGCATTCGCGTGTTTTTTTCTTAAAGAAAGGCACGTGATTGGGCAAAGGCGGGCCCATTCCCGACGGTGGCTAGCACACGCAGAAGCGCGCGTTCGCCTCGCTCCCTCCCCCTGCTCCTCTGTGGTGTGCGCGCACCACTATTTTCGATTCCCGGCCCTGCTCGTCTGTGGTGCGCACGCACCACTGGTTGTGTTTGGGCGGGCTCTGACGAGGTGTAGGTGCAATCTGTAGGCAACGTATTGCAGTCGGGCAAGGCTGATTTATTCCTTTATCATTCTGAGATTGCTACATTCTGTGTTCACTCTTAGGTGTTTTTGTATATATGGCTGACCACAACAGGCCCCGAGTGCTGTGAGGGTGAAGCCGGTGAGAAGGGAGCTGTGATGCATGCGCCGGGGGTCTGGCTTGTAGGGCAACATCAACCTACTTCCACCAGTGAAGGAACTGGTACATTGCAGGGGGTCCCCCACCCCCACACACACTCACATGAGTGCGAACCAAATGGTTGAATACTTCCTTTCACCCATTTAGGTTGCAGGGATGCGGAAAGTCGCCACAGCGCGTCCATACATATAGAAAGGAGGGCTCTGAATGTGGCAGTGGAGTGGGGGCAGCGCTAGGGTTTTCTGCATTTCCTGCACAGACAATATGACAGAAATCACTGAATGCCCTTCTTTTCTAGAGGGGAATAACATTAGCCAACACTGCAGAGTTCATAAAGGGTTGATACAGTCATTGAGCGGTGTGAAGTATTGAACACTGCCCCATTGCGCTTCTAACTGAATAACATGCATTGCCTTAGGTACAGTTATCTGGCAACTGAAAAACATGCAGCGCCCAGGGCAGTGCCAGGCGTATAATAGAGGAACATGCAACCTTGACCCGGTTCTCATTTTCATGGGCAAAACCATACTATTATCCATGCTTTTAATTTATTCAGTTTAACTCTGAGGCATGTGGCAGATCTCTAGTAACGTGAGTATCCACTGTGATTTTTTTTTTAGCTTATATGTATTGCCGAATATTGACAGATACCATTTTGTCTACCACAAAGTGGAAATAAAGTAGGAGACACTTGTAAAATCTTTCTCCTACAGTTGTTCTTCTCACCCCTGTGCCATTAGAGCAGAATGCTGCTAGTACACACATTTCACCACTCTGTTAAGAGTTCAAGGAAAACCTTTTCTTGAAACTAGTTTGCCATCAAGCTGAGCCCACCCTGCAGTAACCAATTTAGATTCCATTTTGAGGCAGTATTTCCGCGGTCAGAGAAAGCTAACCTCCCACTCCCGGGCATCCTCCTCCACGACAGGCTGAGCGCGCTCCTAATTTGGGTGCCTTTCCTGGGGAAAGCCAGAGGGGCGTGCGCCATTACGGGCGTAGGCTCGCACGTGCCACCCCTTCTCTGTAGACTGTGAGCCATGTTGAGAGCCCTGCGAGGGGTCACTTCGAACAAGTTGTTATACAGGGTAGTGCGTTAACATCAGTCCTTTCTTCTGTACAACTTGGTGGCCAGATAAGAGCGCGCTAGGTCCTGGGGCTCTCTTATCCGACGCAGGGAGTCCGGCACTTCTCCGGGGCAGGGAGTTTTGGGCACCCCTGAGCCTCCTCCTGTAAGAGCATTGCTCTTAGGTGTGATGTTGTCCTATTGCACCGTATAGCTGATGGCACACAGCGTTGCCTAGATATACAAACAGACAAGCATCTGTGACCTGTCTGGAGGCCAGTGCTGCACAGATGCAGAGGTCATGACCCATAGGAAGGGAACTAGCACAAGGATTCCTTCCTACAAAGATTGGGGCTGGGTGAGCACATGCAGACTGGCGTCGAGATGTCACACTTAATACCCACATGGCCTGCAATAACTTTCTTAAGACTTTGGCCATCTATGATATAACATGTCACACGCGATGGCATCGCTTTACTTCCAAATGCCTTTCAATAGCAAAGTATGGTGCTTCCCTGTTGGGATTTTTACCACAAGGCAAACTCCAGGTGGTAGATAACAAATTCCTTAGATCTTTGTTAGTGGTCACCCAATCGACTCCGGTACTTTCAGTGCACAGAGCTGGGCCTTGGTTTTATCAGCGATCAATTACAGCTGGCACCACTGACTTGCTGGGCTAAGACCTGGCTGAATCCTGAAATCAGTTTAAACCACTCTATTCTTAAAGACTGTATGGCACTGGATAAAGTTAATAAAATCCCATGGTTGGTTTATATCAAAGACACTCTTTGCAAACTGGGGAGGCCTGACCTATACTTTGTCCCAAATTCGATTCAGAAATGTGACGTTCAATGGATCAAGGAAAACTTTAGGGGTCGAGCAGAGCAGGAACGGGAGGCAGTAGAGGTACAAAAACCGGGTGTTAGAGCTAATTACATTCTGCAGACTACTCCCACAATGGAACCCTACCTGAAAATTGTTACCCGACCGTTCCATCGCAACCTCCTTGTGAGGTTTAGATTCAATATCATCCAGTATTCCTTGGGGAACTATCCGGTTTGGGGGAAACCAGATCCATCTATCCCATGTAGCTGTGACAATTTTTCAGAACAGACACTGTTGCATTTTATTATGTTCTGTAGTCATTGAGGACTGTAGGAATTTTTTTTTAGTTCCTATTCTGAGAGAAGCAGGCTTTATACAAGTTCGTGCACAAAAACTGGAGTCTAGAGGGAAAGACAGAGCTAGGACGCCCCCCACTCAATAAGTCATCAAACAAAACAAGTCCTAATTCTCACTGCAATATTTTTTAAAGATATCTAGAGATCACTGGTCGCTTGTAGATCACACCAGGGAGTTCCTTCATCTAGGGATACTCATGATCTCTTAATCTATTGCTTGAATAAAAAGCAGCCTCGCTCTGATCTCGACAGTACAAGACAGCACAAGACTCACATACACTTTGAACGGACGAAAAAATGTGTGAATAGCGAGATGGCACCTCACGGGCGCACCACCAATGGGACCCCTGGTTGGTACTCACCAGGATGGCCCTGTTATCATCATTGGTGCCATCAAGCTTTAACGGAAACGTGCCTCAAACCCAAAGTGTAAAGACAGTGCGTGGTGCAGTGAACACAACTTATATGTAACAAAAACTAACAACATTAAACATTCAAACATATAAGATACTGTGCAACCAGGACTTCAAACTTTACTTCTGTTCCTTTCTCTGTTGCAAACAGTAAAACACTTAAATTAAAAAAGGAGTGTGTGAAGACTACCTATCACTTCACACCCTACTTACAGCCGACATGTTTCATTGCCGTGGTATAAATCAGGCAATTTCCTCAGGGCCACTCAATTTGAAAGCCACTGCTAAAGACGCTGTGCTGCCAATGCTGTAATACAAACAGACATACATATATGGGGTTACCTGTCTGGCCACCAGACTGGGAGGTAGAAATTAAAAGTTAAGCAGTCTAACTTTCATGCTGTGCTTGCTCCAGAGTATCATAATTACCCTTTGCGTGGTTTAACCTCTCCTACCAGCCGAGAGGAAAACCATAGGAAATGTGCCCCCTTCGGTGAGCGAAGTCCTATCTCCCTTCAATAAGGTTGCTGCAATGAAATGATAATAAGCCAGGTCGTCAAGCCCCTTTTACAGCGCAACCATAATGCTTAATAATGCAGTAAGCAAAGATTCTCCCCGTATCCACAAAACCCTCCGATCTCACCTGTGGAGAATAATCGTTCGGCGTCTTCTCATTACTCGAACGCCGAACGAGTGTTGGAACTGTTCTATTTGTGTTTTTCAGTTCCGATTTTCGGGATCTCTCATTGGCCGACAGTGCCGATTTTCGGGGTCTCTCATTGGCCGACAATGATCTCGACTGATTGGTTCCTGCTGTCACATGGAACCCGCGGCCATGTCAGGTCGGGCCCGTTTACATGGCCCAGTGTTAAATTCAAGGGGTTCTATGGCGAGAACGCGGTGGCTCCCAATAAATTTAGTATTTCTCGAGGGGCAAGGACAAAAGCGCTCCGAGTTATTTAGCGCTACACGCCCACAAATTCTAATCCCTATTAAAGAAAAAATGTTGTTCTATATTTAGCTTTTGGAGTTAAGGGTTTATTTTTTAATTGTGTTTAGTTACTCATTATGCCACGACGTGGGCGGACTCATAGTATGCACATATGTAAATATACACTAGATGCAATATGTATTATCTTGTGGTCTTCATATTGTGGTTCAAGGTTGACCACCTAGATCAAGTAACTTTATGAGTCACGTGGGGGCCATATTGGAATGGTGTGTGGGGAGTGTATAGAATGAGTTTTATTGCTATAGGTGGTACCATTCTCATGTACTGTTCCATCATCTCCTTATGTATTAATTTGGGAGATGTGTACAGGATATAGCAATTGACTGAGCCAAGGAGCATTCACACCGTTTATCTCAACGCAGCTTGTTCCACTCCAAGAGCTCATTAAGTCCTCTCTGCTCGCTATGCTCTTGGTATATCCAGCGTGCCTCCTTGGTGATCAAACGTCTCTCTATGGTCTGAACGTCACCCATTACTCTTTCCAATACCACCCAAGTGAAGGTGTGTTTGTTACGATGGCAGTGCTGAACCAGTTTGGTAGTCAGTTTCCCAATCCTAATTGTGCTGACATGTTCTTGGATACGCAGTTTGATTTTACGCGTAGTGAGTCCAATATACTCCAACCCGCATTCACATCTTAGTCTATATACAACATTGGAAGTGTTGCAATTACTAAAGTGATTGAGTGTCCACGTCTTGCCAGATTGTAATGTCACTGCGGTGGCTTTTTTTGTCAAAGGGCACACCGAACAATTTCCACAAGGGAAATGTCCCTTTGGGATGGTTGTCGTTTCATTCTCAACTCTTACATTAGTCCTGGTGTGGACTAGTTTATCCTTCAAATTGCCAGCTCTCCGGAAGGCGAAGAGTGGAGGCGGCATCTTGAAGTCTCCCGTAGACAACAAGGACCAATGTTTCCTGATTGATTGGCGAATCTTGGTGATGATAACAGGGCCATCCTGGTGAGTACCAACCAGGGGTCCCATTGGTGGTGCGCCCGTGAGGTGCCATCTCGCTATTCACACATTTTTTCGTCCGTTCAAAGTGTATGTGAGTCTTGTGCTGTCTTGTACTGTCGAGATCAGAGCGAGGCTGCTTTTTATTCAAGCAATAGATTAAGAGATCATGAGTATCCCTAGATGAAGGAACTCCCTGGTGTGATCTACAAGCGACCAGTGATCTCTAGATATCTTTAAAAAATATTGCAGTGAGAACTAGGACTTGTTTTGTTTGATGACTTATTGAGTGGGGGGCGTCCTAGCTCTGTCTTTCCCTCTAGACTCCAGTTTTTGTGCACAGTTCTTGTACGGCGGCTCAGCCGTGAGAGTTTGTTACTAGCAACCTTATGTGCAAAACTCTGATCTTTTATCGTATGTTATATATGGGGTCCTGTGTTCCCTGTCTTTCATCCACCATTGACTGTGCAGTCCAACTTTCAGTAAGCCTGTAACTCTAGAATGGACAAAAACTGCTTAGCTTTCACGGACGAGCAAATTGCTGCCATTTTGGCTGGTCCATCGTTGTTTGAAAATAATCCCTTAAGTGGTAACAATAAAGTAAGAGAAGAATGGGAGAAGTTGAGTAATCTCAAAAAGAAACATATAAGAATTGCCTTACATGGGGCTCTTATGTCCGAATATTATCAGGCTGGAGCCTCACCCGCAAGCCTTATAGTAAGGATAGAGCCACGCATCTTTCTTGACGATAAACAGTTCCGACGTGATTGGAGCTTTATCGCAAATAAGTGTACCAGAGATTGGTTAATTCTCATCATTAGCACAGCACAAAGATTGAGCGAAGAGGTGTTGAAGGAAATTGTTGACCTGGAAGAAGCTATTAATCGGGATAATAGCTTTACTGACGCCAAGGAGCATTTACAAAAAATCAAGGACGACCTTGAGGAGTATAAACAATATATGATCACCCAGAAAATCAGGGGGCTACAACGCAATTTGCAACGTTATACCCACGAGTGGGCTTTTCCGTATATCAACGACTCACACTATCAACCTGCCCAAGAGCAACAACAACAACATCAATTAGGAGGGGGCAGAAGAGGCCGAGGAGCCAGATTCCAACAACAACGAAGAACACCCTCAAACTGGTCATTCGATAACACGTCCAGTGAGGAAGAACCTGAGCCAGGACAAAGCGTCAGTAGAGTGAGATTTAACCAGCCTGAAGCCTCTAACTCAAACACTTACTTAAGTGCATTGTTGAGGAATTTTTTTGAACAAGGTCAAGCAACCAACAAAGGCCCGAGGCAACATCAGCAACCTCAAGGCAGAGGAGGAAGTCGTGGCAACCAACCACAACAACAATGGCAAACATTCTCCCCACGCCTGACACGGAGCAGAGGAAGACGACTAGTATAGAAAACATCGTAGTCAACCTATCTGACCACCAACTAAGTGAAGACGAAGAAAAAGTGCTTAACAAAGGGCTAGGATTTGTGCCTATGCCTAATCATGACGCTTTTAAATGCCGCACTGAGTTCTATGAAACAATGCGCAAAATTAAGCTAAAAAAGTTTTTCGCAAAACAACCATGTGAAGAAAGTAAGGGCTATAACACGAACTTAAAGAAACCTTCTACTTTCTGCCCTTCCAGTGGCACAGTTGGTCCAGAGGTCGCGGTCTTTGAGAATAAAGTCCTAGAAGAAATTGGGAAGATTGAAAGAGATACAAAAGGAAATGGTTTCAAGAACATGACAAAAGCGGACTGGGAGTCTATGAAATCGCTCCAGAACAACAATAACATAACAATAAAAAGCGCTGATAAAGGCGGAGCCATCGTCATATTAAACACCTGTGACTATGATGCTGAAGTACGGCGCCTACTCAATATGAGAGCCAATTACCAACCTATACAAAAAGATCCTACACCCGAACTGATGAAAATAATAAAAGAACTTGTCAGTGAAGCTAAAGAGAAACAGTGGATAAACGTGAAGGAGGCAGAGTTCCTTATAAATACTAATCCCAGAATCCCAGCCTTTTACATCCTTCCGAAGATACATAAGCCGGCCAGGCCTCCGCCAGGCCGGCCTATTGTATCCGGAATCGAATCAATACTGGAACCTTTATCACAGTTCGCTGACTACTTCCTACGCGAGTCTGTGGTAACCCAAAAATCCTATGTCAAGGACACAATGGACATTTTAAATGTCCTTACTGAGATGACATTCGATCCTAATACAGAATATATTGTGACCATCGATATTGAGTCGTTATACTCGTGCATACCTCAAGATGCGGCATTAGTAGCAACAGCGAGGGCACTTGCCAAACAGGAATGGTTTTACGATGCCCCCCAGAGCTTTGTCATGCAATGCGTCGAACTAGCGCTCACGCGTAACTTTTTCAGTTACAAGGACGACCTGTTCCTGCAAGTGACGGGAACGTCTATGGGAGCCACAATGGCTCCCAGCTTGGCCTGTATTTATGTAGGCCAATTTGAGGAGCACATCATCGAAGCTGAGAGCAATCCCTTTAAAGATCATATTCGCCTCTGGAGGCGATATATAGATGATGTGCTCCTCGTGTGGACAGGTGATGAAACGTCCCTTCTCCAGTTCCTGGATTGGTTGAATACACAAGATATGAGCCTCCGCTTTACTTGGAATTACCATCATACCAGTGGAGTCTACCTTGACCTTGATATCGAAGCAGCGGAAGGAGGTTTCTGCACGAGTGTTCACCAAAAACCCACTGACAGAAACTCTCTACTCTCGTATCAGTCATATCATCCGAGAGCACTCAGAGACAATCTACCTGTGGGGCAATTTTTAAGATACAGGCGCAACTGCTCCTCCACAGAAACATACAATGACGAAGCGGAAGTGTTGAGTGAGAAATTGGCAGCCAGAGATTACCCACGCAGAGTCATCAAACAAGCGCAAAAGAGAGCCCTAAATACACCCAGGGCGGCACTGCTGGAGACTCAAATAAAAGAAAGAACAGACTGTCTACCTGTGGTCATGACTTTTGACCCCATGGCCACCAAGATTCGCCAATCAATCAGGAAACATTGGTCCTTGTTGTCTACGGGAGACTTCAAGATGCCGCCTCCACGCTTCGCCTTCCGGAGAGCTGGCAATTTGAAGGATAAACTAGTCCACACCAGGACTAATGTAAGAGTTGAGAATGAAACGACAACCATCCCAAAGGGACATTTCCCTTGTGGAAATTGTTCGGTGTGCCCTTTGACAAAAAAAGCCACCGCAGTGACATTACAATCTGGCAAGACGTGGACACTCAATCACTTTAGTAATTGCAACACTTCCAATGTTGTATATAGACTAAGATGTGAATGCGGGTTGGAGTATATTGGACTCACTACGCGTAAAATCAAACTGCGTATCCAAGAACATGTCAGCACAATTAGGATTGGGAAACTGACTACCAAACTGGTTCAGCACTGCCATCGTAACAAACACACCTTCACTTGGGTGGTATTGGAAAGAGTAATGGGTGACGTTCAGACCATAGAGAGACGTTTGATCACCAAGGAGGCACGCTGGATATACCAAGAGCATAGCGAGCAGAGAGGACTTAATGAGCTCTTGGAGTGGAACAAGCTGCGTTGAGATAAACGGTGTGAATGCTCCTTGGCTCAGTCAATTGCTATATCCTGTACACATCTCCCAAATTAATACATAAGGAGATGATGGAACAGTACATGAGAATGGTACCACCTATAGCAATAAAACTCATTCTATACACTCCCCACACACCATTCCAATATGGCCCCCACGTGACTCATAAAGTTACTTGATCTAGGTGGTCAACCTTGAACCACAATATCAAGACCACAAGATAATACATATTGCATCTAGTGTATATTTACATATGTGCATACTATGAGTCCGCCCACGTCGTGGCAAAATGAGTAACTAAACACAATTAAAAAATAAACCCTTAACTCCAAAAGCTAAATATAGAACAACATTTTTTCTTTAATAGGGATTAGAATTTGTGGGCGTGTAGCGCTAAATAACTCGGAGCGCTTTTGTCCTTGCCCCTCGAGAAATACTACATTTATTGGGAGCCACCGCGTTCTCGCCATAGAACCCCTTGAATTTAACACTGGGCCATGTAAACGGGCCCGACCTGACATGGCCGCGGGTTCCATGTGACAGCAGGAACCAATCAGTCGAGATCATTGTCGGCCAATGAGAGACCCCGAAAATCGGCACTGTCGGCCAATGAGAGATCCCGAAAATCGGAACTGAAAAACACAAATAGAACAGTTCCAACACTCGTTCGGCGTTCGAGTAATGAGAAGACGCCGAACGATTATTCTCCACGGGTGAGATCGGAGGGTTTTGTGGATACGGGGAGAATCTTTGCTTACTGCATTATTAAGCATTATGGTTGCGCTGTAAAAGGGGCTTGACGACCTGGCTTATTATCATTTCATTGCAGCAACCTTATTGAAGGGAGATAGGACTTCGCTCACCGAAGGGGGCACATTTCCTATGGTTTTCCTCTCGGCTGGTAGGAGAGGTTAAACCACGCAAAGGGTAATTATGATACTCTGGAGCAAGCACAGCATGAAAGTTAGACTGCTTAACTTTTAATTTCTACCTCCCAGTCTGGTGGCCAGACAGGTAACCCCATATATGTATGTCTGTTTGTATTACAGCATTGGCAGCACAGCGTCTTTAGCAGTGGCTTTCAAATTGAGTGGCCCTGAGGAAATTGCCTGATTTATACCACGGCAATGAAACATGTCGGCTGTAAGTAGGGTGTGAAGTGATAGGTAGTCTTCACACTCTCCTTTTTTAATTTAAGTGTTTTACTGTTTGCAACAGAGAAAGGAACAGAAGTAAAGTTTGAAGTCCTGGTTGCACAGTATCTTATATGTTTGAATGTTTAATGTTGTTAGTTTTTGTTACATATAAGTTGTGTTCACTGCACCACGCACTGTCTTTACACTTTGGGTTTGAGGCACGTTTCCGTTAAAGCTTGATGGCACCAATGATGATAACAGGGCCATCCTGGTGAGTACCAACCAGGGGTCCCATTGGTGGTGCGCCCGTGAGGTGCCATCTCGCTATTCACACATTTTTTCGTCCGTTCAAAGTGTATGTGAGTCTTGTGCTGTCTTGTACTGTCGAGATCAGAGCGAGGCTGCTTTTTATTCAAGCAATAGATTAAGAGATCATGAGTATCCCTAGATGAAGGAACTCCCTGGTGTGATCTACAAGCGACCAGTGATCTCTAGATATCTTTAAAAAATATTGCAGTGAGAACTAGGACTTGTTTTATACAAGTTCGGCCTGTACTCCGCTACCTACAGCTCCTGAGTAGCACCAGGGTAATATTTGGGGTCGCAAGTTTTCTGATTGCTGCTACGCGTATCAAGTCTAAAAATCGACGCTAAATGTTCTTAATATGTGATTTTAACTGCAATCAATTAATTTTTAAGATGAAATGCTCTAGCCTATGTAAATACATGAAAGTGATCTTTTTAAATGCAGTAACTGCTTTTAACACATGAATTGTTTTCTTACATATGTGATGGAACTGCTTTTATGATTTTAATTAATCGAATAAAGTATGACTTGACTTGCTTTACTTCCCATGTTAAAGGCCCAAGTGTGCACAGCTAACGTGTAGTGCACTCCAAGGTGCTCAGGCAAACCGTAAGGAGTGTGGGCCCATGTGGTCACTTAATGGAGGAAACCATAAAAGAATGTCCAGCACAGAAAAATGTAAAATGCATGGATGATGTAAATAATGCTATTTCCTCAGGCCTTCCTAACACGTGTGCTCCGTTATAGGCGTCGCCACCGTGACCTGCACGACTCATAGTAAATAATTTTTATCACATCGCATCTTTTTGCTGCTTTGCAACGGATTGATCACTCCTGAACGTTTCGATTCTGTTTTACCTGAGCTACACAACTCAGCACTTCATTTAGAACAAGCATTTGCAATGCAATAGGTCTCGCATTTACACAAGTTTGAGCTATTGACATTGCAAATGACAATGCCTTTTATTTAATTTTTTCGTTTTTAAAACATAAATAAAAGGCATTGTCATTTACAATGCTAATAGCTTAAACTAGTGTAAATGCGAGACCTATTGCATTGCAAATGCTTATCATCTCTGGGACACTATTTAAAGAAGTATTGCGAAGGACCATTAGGAGCCTCTCTCTAATTGAAGATAAAGCCGCCTTTGCAAAAAGGAGCCATGCATGTGTGACCATCAATATCACCAAAACACACACCCTGCAAATATACTTCAGCCTGGGATATTCCAGGATCACATAAGAAAAATTCCTTAAACATTGGCTGGGAAAACTTCATGCTGTCCTACATCACCCACAATGGCTGAGGGCCTTAAACTCAACGAGGTGCCACATGTGTACAGATGGAATGGAGGACATGGCACACTTGATCTGCACCTGCATTCACTTGAAGGAAGAGAGGGTTCGGTTGCTCAAACCACTATTTAAACTCTGCAGGATTCGCACACAGAGACCAGCAGTGATAGCATGCTTTAAACAAGATGACCCCCAGCTGAATTGCAAGCTGGTAAAATGTTTAACCCTGGCACAAAATAAACTGCCAAGACTTTGCAGAGATGGGGCCCTTTTAGCCAGCCTACAATGAAGGACCCCGCAAACTAAACAGAACTAGATTAAGACGGCTGCGTGGTTCCCACACATTTTAAAGCATTTATACTGTGCACTTGTTAATCTCTTATATGAACTTTTAGCGTACTGAACGATTTTATAGAATTTAGCTTTATTTAAATGTATTTTCTAACAGTTTTAATTAACCATATACATTAAAGGTTACTTACATATAATAACGTGAAATAAAAAATGTGCAGGTCTATTTCTATAACACATTCACTGAATTCACTAACATACAATGGTCTGTTATTTGTTAAAGTTTATTTTTCAGTGGTATGTTTGTTAAATATCTTATAGTCACACATTAACAAATAGCTCATTTTTGTTTTAAAAAGCCTATTTCTTCTTTTGTAATACATGCACTTTTTCTTTTATAGGAAGTGGACCGTCTGCACCGAGTAGCAGTTTAACAACGCCAAGCCATGTGAATCTGTCTCCAAACACAGTCCCAGACTTTTCTTACTCCAGCAGTGAAGACGAGTTTTACGATGCAGATGAATTCTATCAAAGTAATACTTCTCCAAAGCGTTGCATAGAGTAAGAAGTGGAAACTGCACAGTTTTGTTTCTCGTATATGTTTGTTTGAATTAATATTTAATATTTAATTTTGCAGTTTTGTCTTGTCGCCGGGGTATTAAAGTGCTTTACATGTGAACATGGGTAGGCCATATTTGTGTTACAGCAAGTAAAAAAGTGCTAGCATTTACAGTTGTTAAGCCAACAGCCTGTTAGGAGAGAGACAAAAAAGAAGGTACAAGCCGAAAGGTTAGTTTTGACCAGCTCAAAAAAAAGCTCTTTAATAGATTTTAAATTAATCTCAGTTTTAGGTTCCATCAGGTCTTCCAGTACAACTTTCAAAGGAATGTTCGCCCTGTATGGGGATCGAAGATTAAGAGTCTTATTGAATGAACTATCATGCATATTTTGCTGTATGCTTTACATTAATAAACATCCCATTGCATTTTAGAGGTAAAAAACCAAAAGTATTCAACGTTTTGCGAAACTATAGCTTTTTTTTAATCTATAACCACTTAATTGTTATTGATCATATAAGTATTTATATTTTGTTTATCTGTTAACTAAAACAGCAATTAACTAAAATGGTTTATTCTTTAAAAAGACTTTCCAAATCATTTCTTTAAACATTTTAGAATTTTAAATTTTAAATTGAAGATCCGCTGAAATTCCATAAATACCATGATGGGACAGCAGGTGTAGCCTCAGATATGGTAACACACTTTCAACTTAGTTCAATGATTTTAACCTTTAAACATCTTGGAAAGGTCTTCCAAAACATTTGAGAACATCCCACTAATCTGGCATGATGGCCATAAATCTTACAATAGTGGATTTATTTGCAGGCAATAGCTAGAGACATGGAGTGTGCTTTAGATATGTTTTGAATGAGTCATTCAACTATAAGCTAGAACTGTATGTACTTGGCTGTGGAATAGGGGAACATGGCCTCGATCTGCTCCAATCCATTGTATGTTGTGAAACATTTTTAGGTATCGCTCCTAGCGTTGCAGTGCGCAGCTCCACTCGCGCAGCGAGAGACGTCTTGTAGGGGGTTTCAAAACTAACCTAGGAATCTCACATGCTCGTGCATCTGCTTTTCCTTTTGGCCCATGCTATCGGCCTTTGCGTGCGTCTTTTTAACAAAGACCTCACACGATTGGCTAAAGGCGGGGGCATAGCTCCGCCCATGGCCAATTAGTGGCGGTTACCCGCATGGCTGCCATGTGGCCGTGCCCTGACATGGGCACGATAATGGAAACCACATGGCTCGCTGTGGCGCGCGTACGCGCACCGCTCGCGGGGTTGGTCTTTTTTGGATCCATTTCACAGGGAAGCAACTAAATGAAAGAAAGAAAGAGAGGTTGTGACCCGCCAAATGCAACAGCTTTGGCGGCTAGACCGTCTGCTCCTGCATATGATTTGCATACACAACGACTATTTTAAATTTGTTTTTCTTCTAATTTTGGATCTTGGCCCGGGGGCTGTTGCTGCTGCATTAGCTGCGCCAGAGCTTCTAAGTTGTCTGCTCCAAATCAGAAAGGGCAGGGAGAGTTGAGGTGGACTACTAGTTGTTATATGTCACTACATATGTTATTGACCAAATAAAACTGTCATTGGCTTTTAAAAGAGCATAAATTATTTCTTTCGAACTTAAAGTCTCAGCAAATAGCAGAAATAATAGAGGAATAATTTAACTCAAAAACTGACATTCACAAACTCTCAAGAAATGTATTGAAATGTTTTAGTAAGCGCTGGTATTTTTCTCTCAAAATAAAATGTAGACATCATCAAAAAGAGTCCTCATTCAGTATCAGATGGGAAGCCTGCTGCTTCCGGCGCTGAGGAGGGGGCTTTTCACCCGGACTGATCTCAGCTTAGCTCATTGCGGCGGTATCTGATGTAAGGACGCTAAGCTGAACCCTCTGACACACTCTGCTCTAAGCACCCCCTCATGCGGGCAGGGTGAGGTCATTCCGAGATGAATTCATTGCACATAAAGTCTGCTCTCTCTGTAAACTCAACTTTACTTTACCCCCAACCTCACCTACATCCGCTCCAAGAATTAATATCAAAGACACGGTTTCAGCCTCACTAATTAATGCCCGCTCCATGGTGAAACATGCTGCGGACATATTTGAGCTGCTATTGGATGGCAATCTTGACATATTATTCATCACAGAGACATGGTTTAACAGCTCCTGGGGCCCTGTGGTTGAATTCCCTATTCCGCTGGGCTACAAAATTATGAGAACTGACCATGCCGTGGGGAGAGGTGGAGGGGTGGCGGTGGTTTTTAGAGACACGTGGTCTTTTACTAGTGAGTCTTCTAGTGAACCATGAGATGGTGAATTTCTCCACTTCTCCTTTGCCCTTACGCCTCATTTTACCCTAGGCGGCACTCTGATCTACCGCCCCCCAGGCCCTTGTGGCTTTTTTCTTAAAGCACTAGAAGAGGTGATTGTACCCCGGGCGCTGAGGTTCTCTAGGTTTCTGCTTCTGGGCGACTTCAATATTCATGCTGACATGAAGGAGTCATCTGATGTGCTCAGCTTGCTAGAAAACTTCAGTTTGGCCCAGCTGACACAGTGGGTAAAATTACCCACTCATTCGGGTGGTCATCTTTTGGACCTAATCTGTTCCAATTTTGCCTTGACCACGTCCTACCCCCTAATTCTTTCGTGGTCGGACCATAAACTCATTAGGTTCTCGTGGCCTCTGATCAATTTTTCCTCTCCGACCCTCCCACTTACTTGCCATCAAAAGATTAACGTGTCAGCCTTGTCCAATGTTCTTCAGCAGAGCCGTCCTGTGCTTGGCCCTGAGCTTACAGATGCTGTACAGCAATTTGACACCTGGATTAGCTCGAGGGTGCAGGCCTCAGCCAAACAGGGCTCTGGCCCTAACAATTGCGCTACTCCTTCCAAGCACTGGTTTTCACAGGCGCTGATAGAATTAAAACTTGACTGTAAAAAGCTAGAGAGATGTTGGAGATGTGCATATAGTCCTTCTGCCAAAGAGGCCCTGCACGCAGCTCAGAGGGTCTATTATGATGCTATAAAAACAGCAAAGAAGGAATTTTATGCTGACAGAATTTCTAGGGCAAATAACAATAGCAGGGAGATTTTTTCTATTGTAAAAAGCTTCCTTTCCCCTCAGGCTGAACAACCCCTGATTCCCTCTTCCGCCCAATGGTGTGAGGATTTGTCCTCTTTTTTTTATTGATAAAATTGTGGGTATCCAGGACAGCCTGCGTGTGATATGCCCGGTTTAGAGTAACAAGGTTATGCGTCCCCTTGATCATTGTCCCCCTATTTCCCCTGTTTTTTGTGCCTTTTTTCCTCCTACTAAGGCAACTACCTTAGCTGTCCTTAAATCGATGAAATCCGGCTCCCTCACTGATTCCTGTCAGGCCCGCATTTTGGGCAGTGTGGCTGAGGTAGTCTGTTCTGAGGTCGCAGTGATCATTGGCCTCTCGTTTAGGACAGCCACTGTCCCTGACTGTTGGAAACAGGCTAAACTCCTGCCACTTCTTAAGAAATCAGGGCTTAATTCCAATACTCTGGCCAACTATCGTCCCATCTCTCTGCTTCCAGTGTTGGCCAAAGTCACTGAAAAAATAGCATTTCACCAGCTGGATGCGTTGTTTAAAGATTCACATGCACTTCATCATGCACAGTCTGGGTTCTGTGCTACTTATAGCACTGAGTCCGCTTTGGTTGAGATCTCCGAGGCTATAAGGGAGTTCCTGGACGGAGGCGGTAGAGCAGCTCTGATTATGTTAGACCTCTCTGCCGCCTTCGATACGGTGCCTCACCAACAGCTGATCTCGCGACTGGCTTCCATCGGCATTGTTGGGTCTGCTCTAGAGTGGCTGACATCGTTTTTGACCAATCGAACCCAGCAGGTGTGGACGCCCCCTTATGGTTCTTCGCCCAAACTGCTCTCGACAGGGGTACCTCAGGGGTCTACATTAAGTCAACTTTTGTTTAACATTTACCTGACCCCCCCTGGTATTTTTGGCCGAGAAACTGGGGGCAAAACTAATAGCCTAGGCCGACGACTCGCAGCTGCTGTTTACTTGGCCTGGCGTAGATCTTGATACTTCGGCTGTCCAGCATTGCCTCTCCTCAGTTTTCTCCTTGCTTGCTTCGGCCCAATTAAAATGTAATGAAAGAAAACAAGTCTGAAATCCTCCTTTATGGGCAGTCTCCCCCCCCCCCCCCAATTTTAGAGAGCCCTTATGGCCACCGGATGTTCCTTTCCCGAGTGCGACTGGCAAACTAGCCAAGAACTTGGGAGTTTGGTTCGGAGAAGATCTTAAATTTGCGGAGCATATTAAAAAACTTGCATGCGGCTGCTTTGGCACTCTTAAGTCTCTCCGTAGGTTTTTTCCCCTGCTACCTAGAGCTGCTAAAGAGTCGGTGGCAAGGGCCCTTATACTTTCTCGCCTTGACTACTCTAATGCCCTTTACTCTGGTATTCCCGCCTACCTTACTAACCGCCTTCAGGTTATACAAAATGCAACGGCCAGACTCCTTTTTAATATCTCTAGGCAGTCTAGTGTTCATGTGCATTTGCGCAGTTTACTTTGGCTTCCTGTCAAACAAAGGGTTGTGTTTAAATCTCTCACCCTTGCGCACAGAGCCATTCACTATCAAGGACCTGCGTACCTGAGGACGCGTTTTGCGTGGTATGTGACGGGCCGCCCTCTACGTTCTACCCCTCAACATCTGCTGGTTGTTTCCCTCTTTAACCGTGCCCGCCTTGGTGGCCAGTCTATCACGGTGAAGGCTGCTACGGCCTGGAACACTATGCCGCTTTCACTTCGCACCACTCAGGATTTTACTCTTTTTTTTTTTTTTTAAAAAGCACTCGAAACTCATCTGCTTAAATTACCATTTTACTTTTTTGAGATTTTTTTCTTTCTCTTTGCATCACCACGCGCCAGGATACTCTAGAGTAATTGAGCGCGCTACAAAACCTCCAATACAATACAATACATTTAGTTTGCCTGGAAGCTCGCGGAGCGTGACAAACTCCCCGCTATCCTTTGCTTCAGAGGCCCCCTCCCCACACCTATCAGAAAACCACCTCTGGCAGGCTGAGGATTCTAGGCGAAATGTATAGATTTTCATCTGTTGCAATAGATGCAGAGCGTGAAAGATCCGAACACGACTACGTTATTTATTTGCTTTGCGCTGTATACAGCGCTGCTGGGGGGTTCGGGGGGGATGAATGTTCAAGAATTTAGAGGTCCGTCATGTTGGGATGGGCTCGGATTTTAGTAAGGGGATTGGTTGTGTTGTGGCCATTTTAACAGGTGCATTTTGATATGCTTATGGAATGGGCCTCTTCTTCGCCGTCCCTGGCGTCTTACACACCCCACTTTGTATTGAAGCAGTTTGTGCTTTAGGGAGGTTTGTAACATGCTTTAGAAAATATCTAACGTCCCGTGGCTGTTTACATACAAAAACTCTTGAAACAGGTAGGGGTTTTTCATACTCTGGGTCTTGTGCGTGGTGCACGCATATATGAACCAAGGATAGCTGGTGTCACCTGGGTGGGATGTAGTTTTTGGCCCATTACGAGCTTTGCGACCTGATTTGAAACTGTGTCTAGTTCTGTTGCTATTGCAAATGTCTATTAATAACCACAAGTCATATAACGGTAGTAGGGATACAATAAGACCTAGGGGGTCTGTCTCACTTAGAGGGGCAGCATGGGTTTGTGCTTACTCAGTTACTTACTGAGAGCTACCAACCGAGAAGCACACAACTGACTCCAGAAAAAGCTTGAACTAAAAAATCTATCTGTATTTTGCGTAGAACACGTGGGGTTAACATGGGGCCTCTGCATGCACAGGAAAAAAATTATTTAATTTGATTATATTTTTTGTGCTGCAAATCACAAGTGATGCCGGAGGCTGGAAAAATGTTGCAGAAATGTCGAGGGGTGGGTTGTGGGTAGGGGAGGAGGGTGGAGGGAGGTTTGTAGGGATGAGTGGGGGGGATTGTGTTTTCATTTCTTGCATTTTGTGTATTCTTTTGCCTTGTTTTTCCGAACTTGCATCCTATCTTGCAACCGAATGTACTTCTTGAAAATGAATGGGGAGTTATTTCTTATTTGCGATTAGCAGTTTGCTCATCGCAAATAAGGAATGTGTAGGAATCATAATTTATTTAGCGATTCCTACATGAATCCCGTTTTGCAATAATCGCTACTAAGGACTCGCAAAACGGGACAATGATGAATCTGGCTGTAAGTCCTATTGGGGACCTAAGGCCATTATTATTATTATTATTATTATTATTATTATTATTATTATTACATTTATTGAGCGCACAGCTACCCGGGGGTTTCCCGGCGCTTGCCTTGGGAACCCGTCCTGGCTTTTCCCTGTGAGATAGCCCCTACAAGGCATCCCCAAGGTGAAAGCCAGGCATCCCGCCGCAGGGGGGCTGTTGTGGAGATTAAGCAAGCTTAATGCCCAGAGTTGCAGAGTGAGAACCTATGATTAGAGCAGGCACCGAAGCGAGAATTATCGAGTCCGTGGACATTTGAGCTCAAGACCCTGCCGCGTCGGGAATTGAACCCTGGTCCCGGGTCTGACCTCAGCTTCCGGGTCTGCCTGCTCTACACCGTGAGCCACACTTCTCCATTAAATGGGTACATTTCCTCAGAACACTTTTACATGGTTACACTACAAGAAGTAATACTATTGTTACAGCAAGGAGATTTCATGACCGTATTAGACCTCAAGGATGCATATTTTCATATTCCCATTCACCCAGCACACAGACATCACCTACACTTTCAGCCAAACGGACAACATTATCAATTCTAAGTGCTACCATATGGTGTCACAACATCCCCAACCGCTCCAAGGGTCTACACAAAATGTCTCGCAGTAGTAGCAGCTCATCTCAAAAGGGAAGAAATGCATAATTCCTCATATCTAGAGGATTGGGTTATCAAAGGTACAACACACTATCACTGTCTTCAACATACTCAACAAGAAATAAACCTTCTACACTAACTGGGGTTTACACTAAATATACAAAAGTCCAGGGGCGTGGCTTTGCCGGCTGCAATATGGCTGCACCTTGAGTGGACTCTGCCATCCAAGCCAAATATCCGAAGAAATCCTGCGGACTGGGGGCGCCTGATTGACCCCTGAATATTGAGAGAGGGGCAAAATATCGATCTCACAGAGACCGTCTGAGGCGGGGAACACCGTAAAGGACACCCGGCGTGACACGTTCTGCAAGCGGCTGTGCTTTCAGGCCACGCAGGCCACGTATTCCTGAACTGGGCGGCCTGGGTGACTCGAAACATACGTCAGAGAGCTGATTGCTCCCACCTGACGGCTGGATGAGGCGGACTCTGAGGTTGTGACGACAGGGACTGTAGGAAGGTGGATATCTGACTATGGTTGACCCCAACTTTTTGCCTAGTGTTTTGCTGGTTTTCGACTTAGTTGGCCTGGGATCCTGCTATTCAGGACCCCAGGCTTCCTGCTCTATCTGTAAAATGGACTCCATGTACCTTAGGTACATATCTAATTGGATACTGAGTCACCTTATCAGACCCTGTACAGTGTACCTTAGGTACCCAGGGTATAGGTGCACCCAGGGCATACCAGGGGCTGCAGCATGTATTATGCCACCCCTGGCTGGCCATCCAAATCTGACTCAACTGGCTGATCAATCAGGTGGGGCAAGGTGGTGTAATCACCCTTTTCTTTAGATATAGTATACCTATATCTAAACCTAAAATGAACACATATACTCCTATAAGTCACTCCTATGGCAGGCCTTAACAATCCTGGAGGCAGAGTGCTTGGAATTATGTGAGATAGTGCCCTGGCATGAGCTGAGCCTGTCTACAGCTTTCGGAACCAAGTCCTTTAGCTGTTTCCATGATAACGCTATACCATATACTCTTAAGTGCATTATAATCCTCGCGGTTATTGCTAACTTTGGCATAGCATTATCAAAACATGTTGAGTAAGGTGTCATACGAATTGGAATACTACCCCCTCGCCAGTTCTGGCGACGGGGTTGCATTCCACCCTTCTAGAGGGACACAACATGTACCTAACTGTGAACCCCGGTTAATTTTAACCCGAGCCTCAGCATCACAAAATGGATGCTGCCACCACAGACACAAGTCTGACCTCCTGCTGCTGGGAGTCCTTCCAGCGAGGGAGCCTTGGACAAAGGGTTTCCTGCCTTGCGAGGTGCTAGCACCACCCCAGACAGGATTGTGTGTATTGGGTAGGGCAGGGCTGAAAGGAATGAGACATGCCTGGGGCACACAAGGTGTCCCTGTGCATACACCGGTCTAAACCAGTTCCTGGGGCTCACCAGCCCCAGCTCTGGCGCAAGACCGGACAAAGGATCGGGGGTGTAACCACCCCCCTTCCTGATCCCACCCATAGGAGGGACCTAGTCGTAGTACAGCCCCCTTTAGCAGGATAACGGTAGGAGCTGGTCCCATTCCAAGTTAGATTATCCTGAACTGAAACTATACAAGAAGAAACTCTGGACTTCGACTTTCTACATAGAAGACTGAAGAAATCTACCTTGTGGGCAAGGAGTGTCCACCCTGCACAAGCAGGCACCATCAGCGTTCCAGCGGCTTCCCTTTGTCGTCTTCCCTCGAGGATCCAGACTTCAGAGCCCGACGAGACCCGGATTCCCAGACCTCTCCGACCTCTACCTACATCTGCAGCACAGCTGAGATCCGTGGGTGCGACGAGACATGTGGGACCGGTCATCTTGGAAGAAGCAGCACTTCCCTCCAGCACGACTTCTGAGGTAACCTTGACCAAGTGCTTTGAGGACTGAGAAGCCCCAGCCCCGAGCAGCTCCTGCACCGAAGACCAGCCCTCCAGCATCCACGAGATCTGTGTGGGGCCCTTCTGCCTGTTTGCTGCTCGACGCATTGTCTGGTCACTTGCCAGCTGGCTAGTGACCTCCTAGACGACGAACCTTGAAATCCAATCTGCTGGTCTGGTTGCTCCAGAGCATCCCTTGCTTCCCTGCAAAGGAGAAGCACCCCGACCCTCCTGGTCCACACCAGACGCCGTTTCCACTCACCGCGTGGGTTGCCTTTGCCAAGGCCTGTTGACTCCAAATCCGGATCCGACACCGCGACAGCAAGAGCCTGCGTGGGACAGCTCGTGCCTCCATCCTGGTCGTTGAAGACACCTCCTAGTCCACGTGGCTGCAGAGACAAGCGTCCCCTCTTCACCTGATCGCGGCGACGACATCTGGTTCCACTCCTGGTTCCACTCCAGTCACTGGCTAGTGACTTTGAAGATTGTCCCCTTTGCTTTCAGGTTCTCCTCTTCACTGATCCACCCTTGGATCGCACCGGACATCTTCCTCCTGGTCGCCTGCAGCATCTTTTCTTTTGGGCTCCATAGACTTCAACGCCGGAACCCGACACGACTTCGCACCTATGCACCTGCAGCCCGTGGGTGAGGTAACACGAGCATTTCGGTGCTCAAGGGTAGATTGACTCTCCTAGTGTCCAGTTCCACAGTCGTTTTAGTCCTATCTAGTCAGAATTGTCCGTACTCACCTTTTTCTTGAGCTGTACTGTCCATAGACGTTGTTACGCATCTCGCGTGTGAGTTCACACTCTGCACACGCGTTCCGTGGGCCTCCTATTACTTACCTAAAGTTAGGATTGTGTAGTCCCAGCGATCCTACAGCCTCTGGACAGCGCCATTCCTTCTATCGACTTTCACATTCCACTTACTTAGTATATGGTTTGTTGTGCCCCTAGGGCAGAGGTCTTCAAACTTTTTGATGCCGAGACCCCCTTGTAAAACCTTTTTAGGCGTAAGGACCCCCTTCCGACAAATGTTTCTAGAAACTGGTACTCCTCATCATCAACTTTTGACAACCATAAATGCGCCTGTTAAGACCTCATCACATCCATCCATCATTAATCCACCCACACTTTCACACACCCATCCAGCCATCCTTTCATCCTTACATCCATCCTTCCATCCATACATCCATCCTTCCATCCATACATCCATCCTTTACCCATCCACCCTTCCATCCATCCACCCATTATTCATCCACCCATATTTTCACTCATCCATCCATCATTCATCCATGCAACCTTTTATCCATCCATCCATCCACCCTTTCATCCATCCTACATCCGTCCACCCTTTCATCCTTCCATCCACCCTTTCATCCATTCATCCACCCTTTCGTCCTTCCATCCATACATCTATTCATCCATCTATCCTTCACCCATCCACCCTTTCATCCTTCCTTCCATCCATACATCCATCCTTCATCCATCCACCCACCCTTTCATACTTCCATCCATACATCTATCCTTTACCCATCCACCCTTCCATCCATCCACCCATCGTTCATCCACCCACCTTTTCACACATCCATCCATCATTCATCCATGCAACCTTTTATCCATACATACATCTATCCACCCTCCCATCCATACATCCATCCTCCATCCACCCACCCTTTCATCCATACACCCTTTCATTCATCCATCCACCCATCATTCACCCCCCACCTTTTCACACATCCATCCATGCATCATTCATCCATGCAACCTTTTATCCATCCATACATCCATCCTCCCTTTCTTCCATCCATCCATCCACCTTTTCATTCTTCCATCCATCCACCTTTTCATCCATTCATCCATCCATCCTTCATCCATTCATCCATCCATCCTTCATCCTTCCATCCGTCCACCCTTTCATCCTTCCATCCGTCCACCCTTTCATCCTTCCATCCATACATCTATCCTTCATCCATCTATCCTTCACCCTTTCATCCTTCCATCCATACATCCATCCTTCATCCATCCACCCTTGCATCCTTCCATCCATCCATCCTTTACCCATCCACCCTTCCATCCACCCACCTTTTCACACATCCATCCATCATTCATCCATGCAACCTTTTATCCATCCACCCTTTTATCCTCCCATCCATACATCTATTGTTCATCCATCCACCCTTTCATCCATCCATCCACCCTTTCATCCATCCATCCACCCATCATTCATCCCCCCACCTTTTCACACATCCATACATGCATCATTCATCCATGCAACCTTTTATCCATCCATAAATCCATCCTTCATCCACCCTTTCATCCATCCATCCTTTAGCCGTCCACCCTTTCATCCATCCACCCATCATTCATCCCCCCACCTTTTCACACATCCATCCATGCATCATTTATCCATACAACCTTTTATCCATCCATACATCCACCCTTTATCCATCCTTCATCCGTCCACCCTTTCATACTTCCATCCATCCACCCTTTCATCCATTCATCCACCCTTTCATCCATCCATCCATCCATCCTTCATCCATCCACCCTTTCATCCTTACATCCATACATCTATCCTTCATCCATCTATCCTTTACTCATTCACCATTTCATCCTTCCATCCATACATCCATCCTTCATCCATCCACCCTTTCATCCATCCATTCACCCATCATTCATCCACCCATCTTTTTACACATCCATCCATCCATCATTCATCCATGCAACCTTTTATCCATCCATTCATCCTTCATCCATCTACCCTTTCATCCTTCCATCCACCCTTTCATCCATCCACCCTTTCATCCATCCACCCTTTCATCCATCCACCCTTTCATCCATCCACCCTTTCATCCATCCACCCTTTCATCCATCCACCCTTTCATCCATCCATCCACCCTTTCATCCATCCATCCACCCTTTCATCCATCCATCCACCCTTTCATCCATCCATCCACCCTTTCATCCATCCATCCACCCTTTCATCCATCCATCCACCCTTTCATCCATCCATCCACCCTTTCATCCATCCACCCTTTCATCCATCCACCCTTTCATCCATCCACCCTTTCATCCATCCACCCTTTCATCCATCCACCCTTTCATCCATCCACCCTTTCATCCATCCACCCTTTCATCCATCCACCCTTTCATCCATCCACCCTTTCATCCATCCATCCATCCATCCACCCTTTCATCCATCCATCCACCCTTTCATCCATCCACCCTTTCATCCATCCATCCACCCTTTCATCCATCCATCCATCCACCCTTTCATCCATCCATCCACCCTTTCATCCATCCACCCTTTCATCCATCCATCCACCCTTTCATCCATCCATCCACCCTTTCATCCATCCATCCACCCTTTCATCCATCCATCCACCCTTTCATCCATCCATCCACCCTTTCATCCATCCATCCACCCTTTCATCCATCCATCCACCCTTTCATCCATCCATCCACCCTTTCATCCATCCATCCACCCTTTCATCCATCCATCCACCCTTTCATCCATCCATCCACCCTTTCATCCATCCATCCACCCTTTCATCCATCCATCCACCCTTTCATCCATCCACCCTTCCATCCATCCACCCTTTCATCCATCCATCCACCCTTTCATCCATCCACCCTTTCATCCATCCATCCACCCTTTCATCCATCCATCCACCCTTTCATCCATCCATCCACCCTTTCATCCATCCATCCACCCTTTCATCCATCCATCCACCCTTTCATCCATCCATCCACCCTTTCATCCATCCATCCACCCTTTCATCCATCCATCCACCCTTTCATCCATCCATCCACCCTTTCATCCATCCATCCACCCTTTCATCCATCCATCCACCCTTTCATCCATCCATCCACCCTTTCATCCATCCATCCACCCTTTCATCCATCCATCCACCCTTTCATCCATCCATCCACCCTTTCATCCATCCATCCACCCTTTCATCCATCCATCCACCCTTTCATCCATCCATCCACCCTTTCATCCATCCATCCACCCTTTCATCCATCCATCCACCCTTTCATCCATCCATCCACCCTTTCATCCATCCATCCACCCTTTCATCCATCCATCCACCCTTTCATCCATCCATCCACCCTTTCATCCATCCATCCACCCTTTCATCCATCCATCCACCCTTTCATCCATCCATCCACCCTTTCATCCATCCATCCATCCACCCTTTCATCCATCCATCCATCCATCCACCCTTTCATCCATCCATCCATCCATCCACCCTTTCATCCTTTCATCCATCCATCCACCCACCCTTTCATCCATCCATCCATCATTCATCCACCCACCTTTTCTGTGCCTCTCTCATGGGGGGGAGGGGTGGTGGGTCAGTATCTCTGTGTCTTCTTCCTTCTTTTCCGCTCATGGGAGGGCATCTCTGTGCCTCCCTGCTGGGGGCGGGAGGGGGGACGTGTCACAGGACCCACAGCTCCAGGCGCGCAACATCCATTATACTCAAAGGGCTACACTACAGCCTGCTCCCCCAGACCCCACCCCCACCCACTTTCCCCCCTCCCCCAGCTCGTGTGTGTGAGCCCAGCTGAAACCGCTTCAGGGACACACACACAGCCACACCTGAGTACTCGACAGATATTTAAAAGACCTTCTACTTGTTAATGAGCCTTTGATGTTTTTCACACCTCGGTGTGAATTAGGCCTCCGCCATGAGCACCCTCGATCAGCCCAACGCCAGGAATTGCATGCCCCTGTCAGAATCTGCGACACCCTTCCAAGGACTCCACGACCCCCCCTGGGGGTCGCGCCCCACAGATTGAAGACCTCTGCCCTAGGGCAACATTGTAATTGTGCAACTTAAACGTATTTTTCCTAAGAGTCTTGTCATGTGCTTAGCCCTCTGACCTCATAAATAGTTCAGAGGTGTTTGTTAGTTAATAAATATCTTGTTTATTTTCATAACTACCTGTGTGGTGTCCTTTCATTTGGTATTCAAGGGGTTATATGTGGTAAAACAGCTGGCTTCACATGCCAAAAGAGTTTAGCCTAAGACTGCTTTGTCCATGCTACCGTTAGGATACCCGGTCTATAAGGTTGACTTACAACCAATCACCATAAGGGTTGTTTGGACTGATGGAGGTGATAACTAGAATTAGTGAGCATCATATATCAGGCCAACTTCTCACAGGGACGTCACGCGATATGCCTCCACCCGCGCGGAGGGCTGAGGTGACTGCCGGGCAAAGATCGAAGTTCACCACGGACAACGGATCAGATGAGTGATGGGCAGAGATGGTGACGTGCACCAGACCCTTAGGTGAGCGGGCAAGGGACGCTGTAGGTCGGTGGAGGTGTCATTAGGGAGGGGACGCTGTAGCTGCAGAGGCGCAGTACTCTGGGCTGGCACTGGGTCAGGGGCCGGCGGGTGTCGGAGCCGTCTCTCTGCTAAGTGGAGGAGCAGACCTGTGCCTTCCCTCAGGCCTGAGGCACCTCTGCGGCAAGGGTGGCCTTCCCTCTTGACTACTCGCTCCCACTACCCCATCCCCTCGTGGCAGGCAGACCGGTGAGTCGAGAGAGGGAAAGAGCTGCACAGAAGGGCCAAGCGAGGAATTGGGCTACGCTGGTGCTGCACGCCTGAGATGTGAGGCCTACAAACAGATCATACTGGCCCACTCGCTGCTACCGAGGAAAACCATACCACTTAATAAAAAGGGACTGCCAGCCAGGAAAGATAAACTGTGAGAAGGGATTGGGGACCACCACCTTAAGCGAAGCGCTGGTGCGCAGAAAACACCCTCCTACAGAATCTAGCAAAGAAATAAGCATGAAGGGGACACTGGCAAGGCATCACTATCCCCTTGGCTGCAACCCAGATAGCCTAAATCCCCACGCTCATAGGTGCCAAGACAGGTTACCCACCGAAAAAAGTGCGTAAAACCCCACAGCATGGCCCAAATGGGCCCACTGCAACCACCATGGGTAAAGCTGACGCTGGGCAGGCTAAACTCCCTTTCGAGAGCAGGTGGAACAAGCAACACAAACGGAAAAATCTGCCTCTTGTGACGACTACCTTCTTTCGCTGCTCCTGGAGGTAACAACCAGCCTGAATACAATTGACTCAAAGCTGAACCAGCTATCAGCATGTCTAGACCAAGTGAAAAACAGGGTGGACACCCATGATGCTAAAATCATGCAGCTGGAAGCCAGAGTCTTGGACAATGATGATACCCTGGCAGAGATCAAACAGATGCTAAAATTGGACAAGGTACTTGAACTGATGAAGGCCAAGAATGAGGACCTGGAATCGCATTCAAGAAGGAATAACCTCCGCATCACTGAAATACCGGAATCAACTGCAATATCACGGATGGAAGATTACGTGTAGGCATTGCTGCGCGAACTCTTCGGAACTGTCCTCTCCTCGGTATTCATCGTGGAGCAAGCACACAGATCACTAGGGTCCAGACCGCCGCCTGGGGCGCCGGCTTGTCCAATAGTGGATAAACTGCTAAACTACCGCTACCAGGATGCAGTTTTGCACTCTTTTTTTCGGGATTTCACACTGGCAGTCCAGGCTGCACGCCGCAAATTCCTCCCTGCTAAGCACATTCTCCAAGAACAAGAAATACCATAAGCCCTGTTCTACCCGGCCAAATTGCGCATAAGGAGGGGGAACAAGACGCAGTTCTTCACAGATCCAAAGGCGAATTGACGTTTGGTTAGAAGCTAGAGGAAGTACAGCGGTCACCCTCGAAGACCCCGGACCGGAATGAAAGACGCACCACCAGCGATAACGATAAACTAGCCTCCGCTGGCAATATAGACTGACTGGTCTAGATGTGTGTCAAACCGAGACCTGAACCAAAGTTGATGGACTGAAATGCCCCTCGGGAGGCAGGACACCCACTGTATTACTTAGTACTCATAGACAAACCAGTCCACCACCTGAATATGGCATGGCCATCCTGTCCTAGATGACCGGGGTGACCGCTGGGCAAGGCTGTTCCCCCTTGGGATAATTCTCTGAGTAATTCTACAGGACCTTGCAAGTTTGGGAAGGGGAGGATGGAGGGTGGATTGTCACAACCTAATTAGGGGGGTTGGTGTGGGAGGGTGCGGAGGGATAGGTTTTGCTTGAGAGTTGAGGACAAAGCTTACAGGCCAACTGGGTCAATAATGCGCTTGATAAAACACTTGCTAGACATGTGGAGTATGCAAGCACACCTGCGCCGCCCTCCTTGTAATGTCAAATACTCTGCTACACTTCTACATGGCCATGACACGCACTGGTTCACAAAATAACTTGTATAATGTAGCATGTCCGTGGTCCTATGACTACCGGAAATCTATGCTGGTGCATGCTTACCACGCTAGACAGGAGGGGGATGTGAGACCCACTTGACAGAGGCCAATGGGGCCAAACTTTGAGCCTGCTGGTGCGCGGAAACATATTCATCTGTATACTCCAATTATGGGAGGTGTGTTGCTATCTTTTTATTTTTTATTTTCTGTTATATAATTCTTTTTATTTTCAAAGAACAAACACAACATAACGCGGTGACACACAGGGCATAGCAGCATTATAAGTTATACAAATTCAAGAATACTCATGAATTAAACATCTGGCGAATCAATATCTATCATAAGTCTAAATCCATTTCTTACATTTCCATAATCCTCAATCAATTAGCTCAACAGTCGTAGTCGTGGGGGGCTCACATATATTTCCCCTGTATTCATTCCATTTAGACCACACAGCTACCCACTTCTTCGGGCACCCCCTAGCCACATACACCGTCTTTTCCTGAACCATGCTCCAGTCCATATCTTTCTGCCAAGCCCCAAGTGTTGGTGGTGTGGCAGCCCCCCACATCCTCGCGATTTTTCTCTTTGCTATCGCCAGGCCCAGTGTGGCCCATAGTTTACCTTTCGCTGGGAGGTCTGAGGGTTCCCATATGTTAAGGAGGCAACTCTTCGCCTCAGGTCGCAATTCCACCCCCCACACAGCCCTCATAAAGTTAAATACGAGGCATGTACCTCCCGCATTCCTACAATATGTGCAGGAAGGTTCCCACCTCCCCGCACCCCCTACGACAGAGTCCTTCGTCGCTGCACCCCATCAAGACTAACCTTCTACCAGAGATGTACACTCTGTGCAGGATCTTCAACTGAATCAATCGCAATTTAGCTGATATTGCTATTTCCTTGGGGGACGCGAACACCTCGCGCCATTCTTCATCGTCAATCTCGAGTCCGTCTGCCTCCCACATGAGCTTTTTGTATGTGAGCGATATGGCCTTCTCTCGGAGGTGGCCATCCAGTAATCTATCCTCTAGTGGCGAGGACTCCGGGAGTAGCATCCCAGGAGGAATATTGGCCTGTAGTAGAGAGCCGCTTCGAAGTTTCCTCCTGGAAGAAGCCATTTGTCAATCTCGTACCCTGGTTCATTCCCTGCACAGTATGTACCCTGATTACTGGCCGACAGATGCGCCGCCCAGTAATATTTCCTGATATCCGGGAGTGCTATCCACCCATCAAACCAGCCCAACGTGAGGTTCTGGAGGGAAATATGAGGCGTACCAATCCAGAGAAGGTCCCTTTGAGTTGCCTCAATAGCGGCAAAATACTTTTGCGGGACTAGGTCTGGGTGAATTTGGAGGGCATATAGGAATCGTGGCAGCGCCATCATTTTAAATAGGGCAGCTCGGCCAAGCAGCGATAACGGGAGGTTCTTCCAGATGGCGGCATCTCTCTGGAGCCGCTGTAAGGGTGGCAAGAGGTTCCGCTCGTATCTTGCGGCACGGTCTTTAGAGATGTATATACCTAGATATGTAAAGTCGTCGCTGACTATTTGGATCGGGCAATCAGCCAGGAGTTTCGGCTCTACATTGAGCAATGATATCGGCCTATATGAGGCACATGACTCTTTATGTTTCCCCACCTTGGGGATAGCAACAATGGTAGCTATCCACTGATCCCGAGGCAGGCTACCTAGCTCCCTACTCTCCTCTAACATCCGTTTCAGATGCGTACCAAGACGGTTAGGTTTGAGCTTGTAGAGCTCCACAGGTAGACCATTGGGCCTAAGAGCCTTTCCGGGGCGAAGGTCATGAATGGCCTTCACTATCTCTTCCACGGTCAGGGGTGCTTCTAGAGTCTCCTGTTCTTCCTCAGAGAGGAAGGGAAGGACAATGTTGTCCAAGAAGGCTCTCTTTCCGACTTTTTGGATCTCCTAGTGTAGACCCGATTATAATGTGATGCAAACTCCTGGACAATCTTGCGTGGTTCCGTAAGGACAGTTCCTGCGTCCGTCTTAAATCAGCCAGCACCTTCTGAGCCTGCTGCTTCTTATCTAACCACACTATCAATTTGCCTGCCTTGTCTCCCTGATCGTATAACCTACCCTCTCTGTCCCTCGCCAGTGTCTTGGCAGCGTCAGTAGCAAGGTCCTTGTACTCTGCAGCCTTCAATTGAAGCTGTTGTATCGTGTCAGGGCTCCCATCCCTCTGCGCATTACCCTCAAGTACCTGCAGATCAGTTTCTAGAGTCAGCAATTGTGCCTCTTGTTCTTTACGGCGCCCCTCAATCACCGAGAGTGCTTCTCCCCTCAACACCGTAGTGTTATATGTGCCCAGAGAGGGGATTGATCCAAAATGCCTTGCGCCAGGTGGGTGACCTCACCGATCGTCGCTTCTTGGTACTTTTTCCCAAGGAGGCAATCTAGGCGCAAGAAAGTATGGTGTGGACCTGAAAGGAAAGTGTATTGTATTTGTGTCTGGTGCAGGAGGCGCCAGAGATCGACAAGTCCGAACGCCTCCAGAAGGTTGGGAAGCCACCTTTGTCCTGCCCCGATGTCTCTAGCTGACTGCCTGTCTATCTGCCCAGAGACAACCGCATTGAAGTCGCCACCTACCAGGAGGAACCCCTCCGGGTGGGACAGTAGAATCTCTCCCAAATCGTGATAGGATTGCGTTTGGAGACCCGGTGGAATATAGACGTCACTAAATTGAGTCTACGACCCTCCCATTTCCCCGAAATCGCCGCAAAGCGCCCTAGGGGATCTACTTCTGTATGGTCTACCACCATGGGAAAGTTTTGTCGCAGCAGAATGCCTACCCCTCGAGACCCTGAAGTAAAACCGGCATGCGCCGCCAAGGTGTACCCCCATCTATTTAGCTCCTGACATGTTACCCCTCAAGTGTGTCTCTTGCAGTAAGACTACCTCCGGGAGGTGTCTCTTCAAAAACTGTAGCACAATACTCCGTTTAAGTTTGTCCCCCAGACCATTAACGTTCCAGCTAATCAATAAAAGACTTTTATCCCACTTCGTAGCCATGGACACTGTTGCTTGCCAGTTCATTCCAGTGCTTCCTGCTTTGCTGTTCCAGAATATATGCCCTACCTCGGTGTGACCTTAACAACCTCTTGTCCCCACCCCCCAACTGCAACAAACCCCCCGCCCTGCTTCCCTGCTCTGTAGGCTTCGAACTACCCACAACCCCAGTTAGCAGAGCGCCTTTCGACCGGTACTCAACCTGGAAGTGGAACAAACAAACAAACAAACAAAAAACCTTCTTCCCTTCCCGATGAACCTTCTCCAAGAGGAGCGTGCGTCGGCTCCAGCTCCAACCGCCGCCCATGCCCACCCCATAGATAATAACAGTGTACCATTAAAGCCTACACTCCATAGAGATTAAGTTTCATCTATTTTGAGTCTGCACCTCACCCAGTTAGGCAATGTTCCAGCCCATCGTGGGACTATATGGGCCAAGGAGTCACAGAAGAGAGGGAAGGGCCATCAACAATGTCTGCCAGTCGGAACATGGCCCACATCCCTGCAGGAGGCAATATCTCCCCCCCCAACCATCCAGGATTCACTAGAGAGAGCTTGACCCACACCCAAGCATCAACTCCCGCAGTACGTTACAGTATGTAGAGGTCCACATCGGAAGGTCCGTCACCCTCAATGTTCAGCCACCTCTCGAAGAGTCCCCCAATGAGGACTTACGGACCTTTACCTCCTAACAGCGTTGACTTGGTCCATCCACATCTGACCTCTCGGCCGTCGACTCCAGCGACGCAGCCTGATTATCTCTCCAGCTCTCACCACCAGCCCGGTCCCGAGCTTTTGACGACTCCCGGTCAATCCAATCCTGCACGTCCGATGGTGAAGTAAAGAACAAGGATTTGGCCCCAGCAAGGACTTTGAGCTTGGCAGGAAAAAACATCATATATTTGATGCCTCTCTCCCTCAGTGCTGCCTTCACGCCTGCAAAGGAACGCCTCTCTCGCTGTATTTCGTATTGCATGTTCCCCGCCTGCCTGGCTGTCTGCAAGATGGCGTCTCTATCCCTAAAGTTTAGGATTTTTGCGGTTATTGTTCTGGGCGGTGCCCCTGGTTTAGGTCTAAGGATAGGTGCACGGTGTGCCTGTTCTATGGTGAAGATGTTGGACAGGCGTTTAGGCTTTAGGTGGTTGAGGATCAGGTCCTCCAGAAAGAGTTCCACGCTAGGCCCCTCCAAAACCTCCGGTACACTTACTACGCAGATATTACTGTATTTGAGCTTATATAGCGCACAGCTACCCGCAGTGGGTTTCCCGGCGCTTGCTTAGGGAACCCGTCCTGGTATTCCCCTGTGAGATAACCCCGGCAGGGTATCCACAAGGTGAAAGCCAGGCATCCCGCCGCGAGGGGCCGTTGTGGAGATTAAGCAAGCTATTGCCCAGAGTCACAGAGTGTGAACCCGTGAGTCGAGAAGGCACCGGAGCGAGAATTATCGAGTCCGTGGAATTTTTGAGCCCAAGACCCGCCGAGGCGGGGAATTGAACCCTGGTCCAGGGCCGATCTCAGATTCCGGGTCTGCCGCCTCTAACCCCTGAGCCACACTTCTCCACTACTCCTGCGGGCCCTCCCTTCTTGGTCCTCCAGCCGCAGGGCCATTTGGCATGGTTGGTGTACCAGATCGTTTATGCGGTGTTCCAGGGCCCTGGTTGACGTCTGGAGCTCCTTGATATCAGCTTTGTTGGCTTTAGTCTTTTCGAAGTTTTACTGAGGTCAGCGCGGAGAAAGTTGACCTCGATGGAAACCTTGTCGATTTTCGTCTCCAAGTTGGCGCCAAATGACTGTATGGCCGCCATGATGGAAGCCAGCGACGGTTCTTTCAGGCCGGACTGGTCCCCTGCTGCACCCTCCGACTGCGGCGTCCCCATCTGGACCGTATATTTATCCAATTTGTTAGACTGCGTATTCGTAGTTTGTTTGGGCCTCATAGTAACTGAGTTCCCATGCGGTCCGCCACAGTCACGTAGTGCGTACGGGCCCATCCGGGAGTACCTTCTATTGCCACCGTTGATACTTGGCACTCCTCCAGGATCTCCCCCTCTCCCTCGTGCTATCACTCAGGCACCCAAATTACCGGGCGGGCCCCCTCACCACCGGTCCGGGCCCCCGGCTTTTAGTCGTCCACACAATACGCTCTCCGCCACGTCCCAGCAAGCGTCGCACTCCGCTTCTGCCCCCGGCACCGTCTTTCAGGCCGCAGTCTCGTCGAAGATGTGCAGTCCACGTGCACCAATGCCCTCTAGCCAACCTCCTACCTGGTTGGGGCCCCCACGATGTCCGTACCTCCGTGTCTGATGTATACCACTGTCCCCAGTGAGGAGGTCCACTCACATGGCCAGAGGAGTTGTCAGGGCCTCCATGTCCGGTCATCACCGCACTCTCTTCGGCCCTTCAGGCCTTCTTCTCGTCGTCTGTGGGGCCCCTGCACCATTTTGGTCCCCCTCCAGGCTCTTTGGTGCCGCCCCCTACCTGGTCCTGTTCTTCTGGCCTCCGCTGCGTCCCCGGCTGGGGTTACTGACGAGCATCCAGTCTCCCCTCCAGGACACACACGCTCCGTGCCACGCTCCTCATGTGCCACCAGGCCGACCTCCTCGCTGGCTCCCACCGTTGACACTGGGGGCAGCGTTAATTCAGGGTTAATTCTTAGGCCCCACACTTGCAGCGCTTCACCTTTTGGGCCCCAAGATGCAGGCCGTAGGTTTCAGTACAGGCCGAGTTGGGCTCCGCTCCGACTAGGCTGCTAAGCCGGGGCCTCGCCTGACGCGTCGGGCCGTCAGCTCCGCACCAGCATCTTCCAGCCGGCGTCCGTTCCCAGGTGACTTGGACGTAGTGCGGCACCGGAGACGGGCAGCGGGAGCGTAGTTGGATCGATCAGCTCCTCTGACTCACGCCAAGTCTGCGCTACATAGGGGGTGTAGGGATTGTCGAATATTGCCGGATTTGCGTGGGGAAAAGGATCGGCTCCGCGGAACCCCCGAGTCAGGTGGCCATCTTCACCGGCGCCTGGCCACGCCCCCTTGTGTATTGCTATCTTACTTAGGAAAGGGCTACCATGGCTAACCACACATTCATAGACAAGGAAGGGAGATATGTTATCATTGCAGGGATGCTCTTTCAGCAGCCCATGACACTGGCAGCAGTGTATGAACCGAATGAGGACGATCCGGACTTCCTTCTCCGGGTCTGGAGACTGGTGGCAAGTCTTGGCCTGGGGGTAGAGGTGTGTGACGGAGAACATTGCACCAAATAGCCAGTTCGATCATTCCGGGGCCAGACAGCATCATTCGCAAGCAGCAGGCGCTCTTAGGACCATAGTTGAAGACAACATGCTGGTGGATATTTGGCGACACACACATTGGGAACAGAGAAGCAGCAGTTGTTACTCTACACGTCAATCTTGGTCACGCATTGATTTCTGGCTGATGATTAGGGTCGTGGTCACTTTGGCAGCATCGGTGGATGCTGACCATACCGCGGACTACCCCGTGGGCGTTCTCCTGCCGGCTGCCCCCGCATGCCTTATGAGATGCTGCGTGTCGGGAGGAAGTATGCACTGCTATCATAGACTACTTCGCAAATAACCTGGGTACGGTAGCTTCGCCATCCACATTGTGGGCGGCTTTTAAGGTTGTGATAATAGGAGAATGCATTGGGAGACAGGCAGGAGTCCTGAGGGCGATAATGGGCACCTTGAGCAGGCTGGAGGACAAACTAGGTAGACTAGACTTTGAGCAGGCTGCGAACCCTTGCCATATCATGATGGCAGACATCAGAGACAAAATATCTGAGTATAACGAAGAGGCAGAGAGGGAGGTGAAATGTTGGCAATGAGGCAGCAGCATTACAATATGGGGAGGGAGATAGACCTAGTAAAACCCTGGAGGGCTTGTTGCACAAACCACATGCCTCGGCCTATGTGGCAGAAATCATAGACAGCAATGACCGGCTGGTCACATCACTGACCGAATAACCAACATTATGTATTTTTTTATGCCAAATTATACACGGTTGGCATGACTGCGGGCCAGCCGGCATTGCAAGAATACCTTGACACTATTGAAATGCTTTTCCTGGAAACAGGCCAGAGGGAATATCTGGACGGTCCAATAACGCCAGAGGAAATAGCTTGAGTTATAGTTGCCTGCCGGCTGGCAAGGCTTCTGATTCGGACGGGTTGACGCCCACCTTCTATAAGGAATATGCTGATTTATTAACCCCACACCTCATCAAAATGTACCACTAGTCACTGGCGGTGGGGCGGCTTTCCCCATCCCTGCATGAGGCCATCATAGTCTTAATCCTCAAGCCGGACAAATCACCTGAGGAATGTGACACGTATCGCGCCCCCCTCTCTTTAATAAATATCAATACCAAAATGTATGCAAAGCTCTTTAGCCGCTTGCTGTTGCTCATACCCCTGATTGCACGTCTGGACCAATCCGGATTTAGACCTGGCTGCGGGACTTTGAATAACCTGTGTACCATATTCTCAGTCCTCGATACCGGCGGTGGCGGCTCTCCTCACAGACACAGAGGTGTTCGATATGCTAGAGTGGGTGTTTTTCACGCTGTTGGCTGGACTCGGGTTCAACAATGGATTCGTCCAGAAGGTCCAGCGCATATACTCTCAGCCCATGGTCCGTGTATGGTTAAATGAGCAAGTATCTGAGTGATTCAAAATAACCAGAGGTTGCAGACAGGGCTATTCCCTGCCTCCTTTTCTTGTTGCTGCTGCCATAAAGCCACTGGTTGCTAGGCTATGACAGCTGGTGGTGTTGATATATGCGAACGATGTTAACCTTTATGTCCATGTCCCTAGTATCAACCTTGCACCCCTGAGGCGGGAGGCAATACGGTTTGGAGGACATTCAGGCATACAAATCAACTGGGGTAAATCGGTGCTCTTCCCGCTTACTGGGTCAACTGTCCCTTGCTTTTAGTCTATCCTTTTAAATGGGCCACTGAACCAGTCAAATATCTAGAAATCTGGCTGAGCCGAGATATGGATACACTATAGAGGGAAAAACTATGGATGTGCTATGGAGTGGCCCAAGTCACGCATAGCGATCTGGATTAGACTGCTGCTGTCCTTGCTAGATGCATCGTTATAGCGCAGATGGTGGTCCTCTCAAACTTTCTATATCTTTTCACAAATATTCTGATGCCCCTGACGGCGCGGTTCTTCAATAGGCTGAGGTCCAATTCGATAACGCTCACTTGGGTAGGTCGACAGCCCAGGGTATGATACGAGGTACTGACATTGTCACTGGCAAACTGCGTCCTGGGTGTGCCGGTCATGCAGTTATATGCACTTAGTGCACAGGTAAGCTTCCTACAACACCGGCTGTACCCCACTCCCTTTCAACCCCACGTAGAGGTGGAAAGAGATCGGGCAGCGCCTTGGCCGCTAACAACGTCCTTGTTCGACAAGTACAAAGCACCTCAAGGTAAAATAGAACCAGTAGAATGTATGCGATGGGTGTGGGACGGACTCCGACAACGGCTTTGCCTCCCAGTTTTGTACGCCCCCCCAGCTCAGCTGTCCGAAAATCCACTATTTCCCCCACTCCGGGACAAGGGGGCATCAAGCTAAGTTGCTGAACTGGAAGTTAAAAATTCTATGGACCTGTTCCCTGGTGGACAGTTCCTTAAATCATTGTCCAACCCTTCTGTTCAGGGGGCCATGGCACTTGACACTTTGCTCTGTTATCAATTGCACACGACCTGCAGGGTGACCCATGACACCTTTCGTGAGCCCCCCATCCCCCAGCCTTTGCGGCGCTGGACTACTTATATTTTAATGTAACTCCACAGAAAATGGTCACTAGGATTTACTGGATCACAATGAAGTCCCCCAACTGGGCGCGGCTCAAGCGAGGGAGGAGAGGGAGCTGGAGCTAGGCAGCAAGATCCCGGAGGAAAGATGGACATACTGTTGTGAGCAGACAGAGCGCCTATCCCCCAATTACAGGTTGCACCTGATCCACTTTAAATATCTCCACAAACTATTTGTACGAAAAAGCAGCAGCGGACCTTAAAAATGCCGCACCTAAACTCCAGTGCCAATGGTATCTATAATCACGTCAGTTAGATATTTGTGCAGCCAACCCCGACACCAGCTGCTGTTTGGCGTCGCTGTGCTCTCCAGATCAGTTAAGCAATTTTTAAGTACTCATGGGGGCGCACCAAAATGAGAGTCCAAAAAGAATAAATAGAAAAATGTTCTTTATTTATCTTTTTTCAGAAAAAAGCACGTCAATAAAACATGTAGCGAGATCAGCCAACGCGTTTCACTCCTACCAAGGAGTTTCTTCAGGGCTGAAAAAACAATAAAAGACAAAATATTCCCATCAATTGCCTGCATGGCCAAGTGTGTACATATTTACCCTTTTGACATTACATCAATGGTGACTCATTTAGGGTACATGGTTCCCTAGGAACCAGGAAAAACAAAGAAAAAACACAGTAGCCTATTGCCAGGGAAAGAATGAACAGCGAATATTTGTTAAATTTAAAACTTTAAAAACATCCCTTTCTAAGCGGTTACTACCACGGAAGGGGGGGGGGGTTTACGTGGAAGACCGGAAAGAAAGGTTCAAAACATCCTTACTGCAGTATGTATATCCGTCTGCTGAGGTCCTACTTCTAATTTTAAACATCCCCGATTGGGGAGAAGAGTTAACCGCTGTCAGTAGGAGAAAGCATAATTCTCACTTCACAATAACACAGTCACATTTAAATCTACCATCATCATTGCATAGTCGTGAATAGGTAATATCTGAGTAGTTTTCTTATTTTTACCTCATCGGTAGGATAGAATAAACCAAGAGTACAGTTTGCTAGGTTTTTTAGTCCAGTTATACCATATAGTATGAGAGATTAGTAATATATGTATATAAGCATGACACAACACAACTAAGCACTCTACATCATATTTTCTCTCCTTTCTAAAAAATCTTCTCCCCAATCGGGGATGTTTTGAACCTTTCTTTCCGGTCTTCCACGTAAACCCCCCCCCCTTCCGTGGTAGTAACCGCTTAGAAAGGGATGTTTTTAAAGTTTTAAATTTAACAAATATTCGCTGTTCATTCTTTCCCTGGCAATAGGCTACTGTGTTTTTTCTTTGTTTTTCCTGGTTCCTAGGGAACCATGTACCCTAAATGAGTCACCATTGATGTAATGTCAAAAGGGTAAATATGTACACACTTGGCCATGCAGGCAATTGATGGGAATATTTTGTCTTTTATTGTTTTTTCAGCCCTGAAGAAACTCCTTGGTAGGAGTGAAACGCGTTGGCTGATCTCGCTACATGTTTTATTGACGTGCTTTTATCTGAAAAAAGATAAATAAAGAACATTTTTCTATTTATTCTTTTTGGACTCTCATTTTGGTGCGCCCCCATGAGTACTTAAAAATCTCCACAAACTATAGCGCACACCACTGCAGCTGCACAAAATGGGACTGTCCCTGCTCCACAGAAGGAGCCACGTTTCGGCACTTAGCCTGGGAATGCCTGAGAGTGACAGAGTTCTGGGAGAGGGTTTGTGAAATCGTTACCAGCGTCTCATTTGCCGCCGGGGTATGTCGAGCAGACACTGGTTATACACCGTCGTTTGGTAGCGATGCTGCTACTGCTGGCTAAGCGTAGGGTAGCAATAAATTGAGGCCGAAGACCTGCACCCATACACCGCATGGTTATCGGATGCTGCCCATTGCCAGGAGCAACTCAGTACTTATTGGGAACTCATGCCAGTGCAATTCAGACCATTAGATATTTCAGAGTCATTTGCCACACACCTCAGAAACCGAAATATTAGCACAGTAAATGGGCAGGAGTAGGCGTTTTAAGAATGTATACACTGGAAGACCTGGGAGAAGACTGGACAGATGGAGGGGTATTTCAAAATATTATTCTGTACTGCAATGTTCATTATAGTTGGGACAGGGGGGGCCTTGAAAGTTCTGCCTTTCATATTGACCTCGTTACTGTGAAGCAATGACCCACTTGTTATACTGCAATATTATTGTAAGCTCTTGACTGATCTGCAATAAAGTTTGTCAAAATTAAAAAAATATATATATATTTACAAAAGTCCCATTTGCATGCCAGCCCACTTCAACATACTCTGAAATCCCAGTGGTCTCAAGCAAATGGGGCTCTACAAGATCTAGTGTTAGTAGGGCCTGCAACTCATCGATCTCTGCAGTGGTGGAACAGGAAAAACTTGTTGGAGGGCCGGCCCTTCAAAGCCCTAGTTCCATAAATCACCATTACTACGGCTGCATCCCTTCAGGGATTGGGGCACATATGGAGGATCTCACAATTTGTGGTCTATGGATAGTAGCTCAACCACAGCAGCATTACAACCATCTGGAGTTGCTAGCAGTTCAGCTAGCCCTCAAATCTTTTTGCATTCACTTGTACAACAGAATAGTGCTGACACGAACAGACAATTTGACTGCAATGCATTGTGTTAAAAATATAGGGGGACGCATTTCTCACAGCTATCTCTCCTCTCAGAGAGAAACTGGCACTGGGCAATTGACCACAAAAGCCACCTCCTAGCAGAATACTTACCTGGGGAGGACAACGACTTCACAGATATTCTCAGCAGAACACATCAACAGATGCATAAGTGGAAGATTGATCAGACACTGCTTCACTCTTACTTAAATTGGAGGTGGACACCGGACCTATTTTCCACTAACCTCAACACCAAATGCCAAAACTTTGCATCCAGGTTCCCTCACCCGCGATCCCAAGTACAACGCCCTATGGATGAATTGGTCAGGAGTATTGGCTTATGCTTTTCCTCCTCTCCCACTCATTCCATATGTAGTTCAACAGTTAACACAAACCTCTCTGATGCTAATCCTAATAGCCCCAACATGGGCACGGCAGGCATGGTTCACAACCCATATGCAACTATATCTAGTGCCATACAAGAAACTACCCCTTTGGCCACACCTATTAACTTAAGATCAAGGTAGGACCATACACCCCAATCCTGTCTTAGAATTTAAACTTTTAAAGCAACCACAAGAATGCACGTCTATGCTTAGGCAAGCTTGTAGGCCTACAACTAAAGCGTGTTATGCAGCTAATTGGAAAAGCTTTGTAATTTTCTTTGTAGAGATAAACAAATACAGCCGTTATCACCTACTGTACAAGATATAGGTTATCTACAGCAAACAGAGATTGCTTACACATCTATTAGGCTACACTTAGCAGCACTAGCGGCATACATGCAAAATAGACAACATATGTCTATATTTAAAATACCAGGCATTAAAGCATTCATGGAAGGGCTAAAAAGAGTTATACTACATTCCACTCCACCGGCCCCAACCTGGAACTTGAATATTGTACTTACCAGGCTTATGGGACTACCCTTTGACCCACTTTGTTCATATCAACTCCAGTTCATAACTTGGAAGGTGGCTTTTCTAGAAGCAATCCCATCTCTCAGAAGAATAAGTGAATTACAAGCACTCGCTTTGCAAGAACCATTCTTTAAAGTTTATGCGAATAAGCTATTTGTAAGAACTAACTCCTCATTTTTGCCCAAAGTTGTGTCAGCTTTTCATACAAGCCAAACCATAGAGTTGCCAGTGTTTTTCCCCAAAACTGACTCATTAGCAGAAAGGGCGCTTCATACACTAGATTTACCATTATGTTCTGTATCGACAGAACAAAGTCATTTTGGAAAACACAACAAATGTTTGTTGCTTTTAACAAACCACATCAAGCAGCACCAATATCTAAAGCAGGAATTACTAGATGGATAGTCAGATGTATTCAAACTTGCTATCAAAAGGGTGCCACAATATTCACCCTGGGCTCAATCCACAAGAAAACAAGTAGCCACTATGTTTTTTTAGGAAGCAGTTGTATGGAATAACCCAAAAACATTCATTCAGCACTATTGTGTTGATGTACTTGCTAATCAACAAGCAAGATAATGTGAAGCTGTACTAAAAACATGATTTCAATAAGTGATTCAACCAGTCGCTATCCACAACAAGGGTGAGAACTGCTTTACAGTCAATGCTAAGCGTATGTATCTACATTCAACACATGCTACAAATGGAATATGTTACCAAGTAAGCATCTATTCGTAGCATGTAGTGCCGTGGATTTATATGCACCCATCTACCTCCTCTGGAAGCTTTTGGTTGAATTACTTCTAACAGTTTAAGGTATATTTAACACACTTAGGATTCTATATGCATGTCCTTTTTTATTCGGTCACTTTATTGCTCTTAATTTTGTAACACTCACTGGATGAGCCAAAAACAATCTGACACAGGAGCCAAGGAACCCTTAGCAATACACACTGGAGGAGGGGTCACTATACCTCGTGACTCGAAGATTTCTTCAAAGAAAAAAACAGCTTGTAATTGTATGAGCCCAACACTAGATGGCAGGATAATGCTAATCATATGAATCGACGGCACTATACGCTATGAATAGATGCTTACTGGGTAAGTAACATTCCTTTTCTTACATCAGAGAGTTGAGATCCTTATACTAGACACATACAAATAAAATAACAGTTGCCCTAGGTTAGCAGAATATCTGTTCAATTGAAAAAGTGCTTGGCAAAGTAGGGCATAGAAAATGACAAGCTACTCTTGAAAGTAGGTTTTGGCAGGTCTGAGTAGGACCGACACAGATTGCAGGGAGATGGACATTTTCTGTGTTCTTAATTTAGAGTGTTAAAAGCAACAAAAACAGCAGTGTTGTGACAGCTGCTTCTACTTGGTGATATTTTTATCCAGCATTGTTCTTTTGTTCAGCGCTGGATGGGGCAACATGGATCAGAACTCCCACTGAGTTCATTGCAAATTGGCAATTACCACCCCAGACTTTCAGGAGGCTCATGATGCTTAAAACATTTTAAAGACAAATATTGCAATTTGCATTTTCTTGAGCATTACCGCTGTAGGTACATTGTAACCTATAAATTATACACATATTATTATTTTTCACTGTTTTGTAAATACACATCATTCTTTGTGTAATGAAACGTGAGTAAGGTGGGGAAGTTGTGCACCCTGTCCTGAAGAAGGAGCTCTGTCTCCGAAACATGTCGACGCACACATGAGGTGATGTACATAATCACTACATTAAACACCTCGCACCATATTTCTTTTAATAGCACCAGCCCGGGGACCAAATAAAAACTTTTTAAGAGTCCAACGAGCCAGGTACTTTTTAAACTTTTCACTCATCCCACCACTCACTCACATAATACCCTCACATGCACCATATATGGTTGATTATCAGTGCTCCCGCGTAGCCGTAGGTCGTAGCACGCCGCATCCTGTAGAGGGGTGCGGAGAACCCAATGATGAAGCATGACACCAAGGGTCCTTTTGGTGTGTGAGGGGTATTTTAAGAAACACTAAGTGCTCCCCACCACTGTGAGGAACACTTCCATACATTGCTAGGTGGATTCTCTTTTGTTATGTAACTTGTTTAGGGAGTACGAATCCATCAGTGATACCCTCCCTCCCTCTCTCTGTTTTTTCGTAACAAATGCTTAACACAGCCCTCTGATCAGCCTAACTGCTTGCCCACACTACCACAAAAGAGAGCATTAGTATTCTCTACTTTAGCCTCTTTAAATCCACTGCACACTATACCTTACTTTGGTATAGTGTATAGTATATACAGAGCCAACTTCCTACAGAGGACATTCCTTATCCCTCAGTACCACCATTTTAAGACTGTTATTCATCTACTTGTGTTGTAGCAGTCAAGCATCTTGAATGCCATCCTTCAGCCATTGTGTCTAACCCTTGCTGTTATTCACTGAAGCATTCTTGGAGCCAATACTAAGTGCCCAGGAGAAACATTGCAGTTCAGTAAAAGATTACACAGTGCCATAGACTTTTACCCTGTGACACAAAATGTTTGTCTTCACATTCACCACTGGAAGGTTTGGTGGTACAAGCCTCATCCAGTGGGTTCAAGCTTAATTTGTGCCCACAACATGATCAGTATTGTCAACTTGATGCCCGTTCAAAACCACTGAATAGCAAAAGACAGAGGCAGACCAAAATGATATACCAGCACTCCCTCTAATTACAGCCTCCCTCCCTCTCTCCCTCTGTCTCCTCAAAAGGAGCCCTCTGAAAAGAGGTATAACCTCAGAAACGGGGATAATTTGAGAAAACCTGATAGATATCAAGATACTGATACACGTCCGACTCCCTCCCTCTCTCTGTCTCCCTCCCTCTGTCTGTCTGTCTGTCTCCCTCCCTCTCTCCCCCTCTCCATCTCCCCCCTCTCCGTCTCCCCCCTCTCTCTCTGTCTCCCCCCTCTCCGTCTCCCCTCTCTCTCTGTCTCCCCTCTCTCTGTCTCCCTCTCCCTCTCTCTGTGTCTCCCTCCCTCTCCTTCTGTCTCTGCCTGTCTCGGTCTGCGTCTGTCTGGCTCTACCTCTATCTCTCTTTGTCTCTATCTCTGTCTGTCTCTGTTTGTCTCTGCCTCTGTCTGTCTCTATCTATCCCTGCCTCTATCTCTGTCTTTATCTCTCTCTCTCTGTCGCTCTCTCTGTCTCTATCGCTGTCTGTCTCTGCCTCTATCTGTCTCTGCCTTTATCTTTCCCTGTCTCTGACCCTGTCTCTACCTCTATCTGTCTCTGTCTGTCTCTGACCCTATCTACCTATGTCTGCCCCTGTCTCTATCTGTCTCTATATGTCTTTATCTGTCTCACCTCACCCGGCTCTCACTCACTGCTGCCCTCTGTCACCTCACCCGGCTCTCACTCCCTGCTCTGCCCTCCGTCACCTGACTGGGGGTCTCACTCCCTGTTGCCCTCTCTCACCTCACCGGGCTCTCACTCCCTGCTGCCCTCCCACCGCAGCTGGGCTCTCACTCCCTGCTGCCCTCCCACCTCACCCGGGCTCTCACTCCCTGCTGCCCTCCCACCTCAGCTGGGCTCTCGCCTTCCTGCTGCCCTCCCCCCTCACCCAGGCTCTCGCTCTCTACTCTGCCCTCCCACCTCAGCTGGGCTCTGACTCCCTGCTCCACTCCCACCTTACCCGGGCTCTCACTCCCTGCTGCCCTCCCACCTCAGCTGGGCTCTCACTCCCTGCTGCCCTCCCCCCTCACCCGGGCTCTCACTCTCTACTCTGCCCTCCCACTTCACCGGGCTGTCACTCCCTGCTCTGCCCTCCCACCTCACCGGGCTCTCACTCTACTCTGCCCTCCCACCTCACTCTGGCTCTCACTCTCTGCTCTGCCCTCCCACCTCACTCTGGCTCTCACTCTCTGCTCTGCCCTCCCACCTCACCCTGGCTCTCACTCTCTGCTCTGCCCTCCCACCTCACCCTGGCTCTCACTCTCTACTCTGCCCTCCCACCTCACCCTGGCTCTCACTCTCTTCTCTGCCCTCCCACCTCACCTGGGCTCTCAATCTCTTCTCCGCCCTCCCACCTCACCCGGGCTCTCACTCTCTACTCTGCCCTCCCACCTCACCGGGCTCTCACTCCCTGCTCTGCCCTCCCACCTCACCCTGGCTCTCACTCTCTACTCTGCCCTCCCACCTCACTGGGCTCTGACTCCCTGCTCTGCCCTCCCACCTCCCACCTCACCCTGGCTCTCACTCTCTACTCTGCCCTCCCACCTCACCGGGCTCTCACTGATTTGATTTGATTTGATTAAGGATTTATAGAGCGCGTAGCTACCCTCGGGCGTCCCAGCGCTAACGTAACAGCTTGACAGTACTCCTGGGGATGGATTATTGGGGGAACAACCAGGTTTTCAGCAGTCTGCGGAATGAGAGTAGATTGTTTTCTTTGCGAATGTTGAGGGGGAGGCTGTTCCAGAGCTTTGGAGCGTTATAAGAAAAGCGGCGGCCGCCAGTGCGTGCTTTCCTTATTCTGGGGACGCTCGCCAGAAACAGGGTGTGGGACCTGAGCTATCGGGTTGATTTGTGAGGCTTGATGAGAGGTCTCAGTATTGGTGGACCTTTGCCTTGTAGGATTTTATGGGAGATGCACAAGGCTTTGAAAGAGATGCGCTCTTGGATGGGAAGCCAGTGAAGCGCCTTGAGGGAGGGTTTAGCTGAGCATCTAGATTTCGTTCCCGTAAGTAGTCTTGCTGCAGCGTTCTGGGCGTGCTGACGTTTTTTTATGACAGCAACTGGTGCGCCTAGCTATAGGGCGTTTCCGTAGTCTAATCTCGATATGATGAGGCCATGAATCAGAATTTTCCTAGACTGGAGGGGGATAAGCGGAAGGATCTTACGGGCTGCTCGCATGAGCCCAAAGCAGGTGCCGGCTGTCTTTCTTGCTTGGGCTCTGAAGCTAAGGTCCTGGTCTAGCCAGAAGCCCAGGCTTTTGATTTCTTGTTTTGGTATGGGGGGGGGGGGGGGGGGGGGGGTGCCCATGCTAGGTGGCCAGGCAAGGGTTTTGGGAAGTTTGTTTGGGTCGCCTAGAAGCACGATTTCGGATTTCTCTCCGTTGAGTTTGAGCCTGGAGTCACCCATCCATATAGATATATTGTGCAGGCAGGAGACTAGGTTCTCCATTGATTGATCGGCCTGGTTGATGGAGACGACTAGTTGTGTGTCGTCGGCGTACATGACCACCTTTATGCCGAATGGAGAAGCGATGTCATCCAAAGGGGCCATGTAAACATTAAAAAGTGTGGGGCTCAGGGAGGAGCCCTGAGGGACTCCACAGTTCAGGGGGAGAGATTTAGAGTGACCGTGGCTGTCGGCCACTTGGAAGGTCCTGTGTTCCAAGAATGATTTTAGCCATGCCAGGGCGGTCTCTGAGATGCCCGTTTTTTGGAGACGGTGGAGGAGGATGGTGTGGTCCACCGTGTCGAAGGCGGCACTTAGGTCCAGGAGAATCACTGCCACTGATCCTCCTGCATCCAGAATGGACCTTGTCTCCTCTGTTACGGCCAGAAGGGCGGTGTCAGTCCCCTGTCCAGGTCTGAACTCTGTCTGCGAGTGGCGAAGGAGGTTGTTAGTCTCTAGGAATGTTGAGAGCTGTTCATTTACAATTCTCTCTGCCACTTTGCTGATGCCTGGGAGGAGGGAGATGGGTCTGAAGTTTGAAGGGTCCAAGGGCACATGGCACCGGTGGGATCAGCGGCCGGCTGCGGTTCAGGGACTTTCATTAGACTTTTTACTATGCGGTAGGTCTCCCTGGAGGAGTTGGAGGCAGCCATGATTTTCCCTTCGTAATAGGAAGCTTGTGTATTTTTTATGAGAGTTTTATATTGCTTCATGGCCGATTTATAGATTTCTTTGTTGTTTGGGTTCCAATCTTTTCTCCAGAGACGTTCCAGTTTTTTGCATTTTTTTCGGAGATCTCGTAGTTCCGAAGTGAACCAGGGGGATTTGTACGAACTCCTCTTACTGGGGAGCTGCTTGACGGGGAGAACTGCGTCCAGGGACAATTCTATCCAATCTCGGAATTGGATGTCTGCTAGTGAGGGATCCGGATTCAAGGCAGGGGTGGAGGCTATGAGCTGGTTAGTCCAGGCATCCGTGTTTAGTTTGTGCCACGGACGCGAAGGCTCTTGGGGTGGAAGGCTGGGGCAGATTTGGCTGGCGATTGGGATTTTGAGGAAGATAAGGTGGTGATCTGTCCAGGGGATGGGTAGGGGTGAGGATGTGGAGAGTTCTGGGATATTTGAAAAGATAGGGTCCAAAAAACGGCCCTTTTTATGAGTGGGCAGGAGGTTTTTCAGGGAGAGGTTGAGTGCTGAAAGATCTTCTTTGAGGTCTCCCGCTATTTTGTTCCCTGGGTCATCGAAGTGGATGTTAAGGTCTCCTAGCACTGTAAAGTTGGAAGATAAACAGGCAAGGGAGGTGGCAGTCTCTACCAGGGAGTTAGGGAACTGTCCAAGTGGTCCCGGGGGTCGGTATATGAGAAGACCCAACAGAGTTTTCTTCGGGGAGAGATGTAGGGAAAAGTGGGCGTTTTCACAGTTGAGGACTGGACTGTCCTTAAGATGGCAGGTGAGGTGGGCTTTGGTGATTATTGCTAATCCGCCTCCTGATCCTTGCGGTCTGTCCAGATGTTTAATTGTATAGCCCGGAGGGAGGGCTTGGACTATGTCTGGGTAGGATGCAGAATTGATCCATGTTTCCGTGAGAAACAGCACTTCAATGTTGTTGTTCATTATTAGTAGGTTTATTTCGGTGCTGTGCTTGGGGAGGGATCTGCAGTTAAGCAGAGCCATTTTGATTGTCCTCATTTTGGGGGGTGACTGTGGAGTGAGTTTGTATGAACAATGATTGCATTTGTTATGATGCTCATCGGGAGAGATTGAGTGAAAACAGAGGTCTAGGGTGCCAGTTTCCGAAGAGTGTCTGATGAATAGGTAATGGGAAATGAGTCGAGAGGAACAGGGGGACTGGGCCCTGGGCTCGTACTGGCGCGGACGGGCGCAGACAGGCTTACCTTTGGCGCGCCGGCGGCGTGCCCACAGCGCGCGTCCACTGCGCGTCCGGCTGAGGCACATCCTTTTGGGGAAAGTGGGAGGGGTGTGGCCTAAGGGCGGTGGGCGTGTTCTCACTTCCCTGATTGATGGCGGCAAATTGTTGACAGGCCCGCGGCAGCGTTAAGATCGGCTGCGCGGTGTGTGTGAGCAGCTCTAAGGAGGGGGGAGTGCTCGAGAAAATGTGCAACAACAGGTATTTAAAACAGATTTTCAGTTTTCAGTGCTTTAAAAAAAAAACGACGATCGTACCTCCCGGCTTCCGCCTCAGGAGTTGTCTGTAACTGGCTAATGCGGGCTTAGGAATTAGCGCGTTTTATATAGTCTCCAGGGGGGGGGGGGGGGCGTGGCCTCACTTCCCTGATTGATGGCAGCAAATTGGTGACAGGCTCGCGGCAGCATTAAGATCGGCTGCGCGGTGTGTGTGAGCAGCTCTAAGGAGGGGGGAGTGCTCGAGAAAATGTGCAAGAACAGGTATTTAAAACGGATTTTCAATTTTCAGTGCTTTAAAAAAACGGCGAGCGTACCTCCCGGCTTCTGCCTCAGGAATTGTCTGTAACAGGCTAATGCGGGCTTAGGAATTAGCGCGTCTTATATAGTCTCCAGGGGGCGTGGCCTAAGGGCGGCGGGCGTGGCCTCACTTCCCTGATTGATGGCGGCAAATTGTTGACAGGCCCGCGGCAGCGTTAAGATCGGCTGAGCGGTGTGTGTGAGCAGCTCTAAGGAGGGTGGAGTGCTCGAGAAAATGTGCAACAACCGGTATTTAAAACAGATTTTCAATTTTCAGTGCTTTAAAAAAAACGGCGATCGTACCTCCCGGCTTCCGCCTCAGGAGTTGTCTGTTACAGTTGTCCCTCCCACCTCACTGGGCTCTCACTCCCTGCTCTGCCCTCCCACCTCACTGGGCTCTCACTCCCTGCTCTGCCCTCCCACCTCACCCAGGCTCTGTCCCTGCTGTCCTCTCCCCCCACCCCTGTGTGTGTCAGCCCGGGCTGACACAGCCTCCTGGGCAAACACACAGCAGCCGCACCCCAGTACTTCGCAGGTCTTTAAAATACCATTTACATGTAAATGAGGCTTTGTTCACCTCTTCTTAGCGCCCCTGCAGCTCCACTCAGACTGTGGCTGGAATCACCCGGCCCCCACAGAGCAGTCTCCCTGAGTCTGCACTGCTGCTACCAGAGGTGTTTGCTGACGCTTGAAAAAAAGAGAAGAACACAGATATTATGTCGGTAAGGTCCGCGGGCCGCCAAGGAAGGCTTGCCGGGCCGCGGCCGGCCCGCGGGCCGTACTTTGAGTGCCAGTGCCCTAGACCGATACCAAGTGTGATAGAGCCAGCCTAGCATTCCAATTCTAGGACTTCACTCCATTATCCTGGCACCTAGCCTGTCAAAATAGGTACAAAATTGGTGATTTGGATGGGAGACCTTGGAAAAATCCTCTATATGACTACTGTCCTCTGATGCAGGAACGTGATCCCCTCCTACCCTACAGAGGAACTCTATCAACTGCACACATACAAAACTGTTTTCTTCCACCCTGACTTTCAGACCTCAAGCATTAACTGAGAAGAGGCCTGGAGATAGATGACATGCACAAGGTGTCTTGAAGAGGCCAGCGGTTTCGTTGGAGTCACTTTTGAAACACCATTGATGCCAGAGAGGCTGGTCTCACACTTCAGTGGTGTTGAAAGATTCCAGATACAGTATGATGTTTTGAGGTATTTCAAGAGGAACACCAAAGTTAGCCCTAAATCTGCTCCCATTTTTAACCCACGCTCCACAGTGAGTCTGCATACATTCAGTCAAGCCTTGAGTACCCACCCCCATGCACTGCACTGTTGCTGCCACGCCTCTCAAATGCCTTGAAGTTCGTTAAGGATGGGCCAGGTGGACGAGTGGTTTGGGATTCGGAATCTATTCAATAGTAACTACAGTAAAATTATTTTTACCACTTAAAAAACGAAATTCAGTTAATCATTCTGTTACTTTTCAATATACTGATTCAAAGAGTTGAATGCCTAACATGTCCATGATATTTTTGTAAGTTTCTTCTTTTTCAGAAGGGAAGACCAGGTTTCTTTAATATGCACTGGCAGATTTGACCATTTGTGGGAAATGCTTCCGTGAATTTCTTGTCTGCACTTTGTATATTGATCTAAGTGCCTTTCAGCTTGCTTATCCAGTCTACAGTGTTTATCAAGTGAAAAGCTGTGTAATGTGTCTTTGAAAGTCATGATTGTTTCATTTGGGTCTCATCATTTGTTGGCCATTTTTTTAGTTCCTCAGGTTCTGCAGATGTGCTAACACATAGCAGCACAGGAACTAGTCTAAAACGGCCGGACACCACAGAATCCCTTGACTCATCCATATCTAATGGCACAAATGATGCAGGTATGTGCACACACACAGTAACATAGAACGTTTAACTTTTAAACTTACTAAGCAGAATGAATTAAACCGGGCCTCTAGCAGAGTAAAGCAGAACTAAATTGTTGCCATTTGGAAATTTACCATGGAGACCATCCCATACATTTCACCTCCCAAAGTTCACCCACCTAAAACATTACGTCCAGAACACCTTGGTCCACGTCTCGTTATGGAATACCAGAACCGGGTTCTTCCTTTAGGTTTAGCACTTTTTTCCGGGTAAATGGTTTGGTTGAAATATTTCATCAAAGGCAGGATGGTGTGTGGAGTGAGCTATTTAATTTGTAGAGTTATTGGAATTCTCTGTTACTGTTCAGTGCAGTCCATTCACAGAGTGTGAAAAAAAGATGGTTATATAGCCTGTATGAATTCTGTAGAAGGAGACTGTCTTGTTTTTCTCAGAATCTCCAGAAATTAGTCTACTTTTAAATTCCATTTCATGCAAGCTTAGACTTTCTGAGAGTGCTTCCAGATTTCAGTTTGAAGAGATGTGTTGATTGATTTAAAAGAAAAATTATTTAAAAAAGTAAGAGCTACCTGCAGATCTATGGCACTAGGAAGTAAGTGCCCTGTGTAATGCTTTACAAGCTATTTATGAAAACAGGGACTGCCCGTACAAACTACCTGGAACTAGGGGCAATAATTGGTATAGGAAAAAGTGTTTATTAGTGGCTTTAGGAAGAATATTAATTCCTCGAGACAGCACACTGATGGTTACAGTGGCTCAGAAATGATTGTTCTCCTGTTTACCCAATTGGCTTGCATAAAAAAAGGCTCCAGGAGCTAAGGTTTTTCATGACGGCCAGTGCAGCTTACAGCATCTTCTATCCCTGCTAAATGCCAGTGACACTATTGCCCAAAAAGCATCCCACGCCAACCATTATGTTAGGTTGGATTACTTGGTCTAATACAAAGCAGCAAAAGTGGCCTAGGCATTAAAATGTAATGTATACTGGATTTCTAAACATTATTCTGATGTACTCTGAGCAAAATAGACAGCAGCACTATGTGGTTGATTTTCTGAAATAAGTGCTGGTGATGAGAAAGGAGTTGTTGCTGAGCACCAGCAAATACCTGTATAAATTAAGCACTTATTCTACCTGATCCATCAGATATTGTGCCTGTTGTTGTTTGCGCCTTTCTTGCTCTGAGTAAGACATACCCCTGAGAGTCAGATCGGACAAATATATGGCCATTCCCTTGCCTGAATTATTTTTTTAAATTTCTGGCCCATAATAATGATTTGGCTCAAAAAGTCTTAGTCCTTATGATGTCGCTGCACTAATGATTGGTCAAAACGTAATTGGGTTTAATCACTCCATCCGTGTTTTGACAGAGATTTCCTCTACAAACAGAGCTTACGCTCTATGTTGAGTGCCTTTGTGTTCTTTCTTATACACACTCTTATGTGCTATGTTTTTTTTCTCAACACTGTGTGGTCACTGGAGCACTATTGTCAGAAATGAAACATTCTATTCATTCGGCAGAAATACTTATTTCTCTTATTAATTCACGTCTAATCTGTGCAACTAAACCATTGTTGTAAATGATCTACATATTATGCAACTTGACGAGCACTGTTCAGAAAATGACCACACTCTAAATTGTTTTTTTAGCTTAGTGTTTCTTTTTCATCCAAACGCTGCACAAATGAACAGAATCACACAGACAAAAATGGAGATCCTCATTCTACAGTGGCTCATGCTTGCGATAACCTCTGTGTGCTAGTGTGGACCCCGTAGGGGCATGATCTTCTGTTTCTTGATTTTTAGGTCTCAGGTAGACATCACATGCATTTTAATGCTCCCAGTTCATCGATCGTACCCTCTCATTTAAACATAATTGCCAGCTTCTGGCTGATGAGTCGCAATGGAGCACATTACAACCCAAGCAGAAAAAAGCAGGTCTGCTTTTTGGGGCTGGGTACGCGCCCAGGAATTGGCCATGCCAAGGAGCAGCTGTGGGAGCTGGGCTTAGGCAGTTGTCGCTCCGGCACGTTGTTTCAGTTTCTTTAAGAGCTGCTCCTTGTGTGCTGTAGCCCAAGTATTTGAATTCACCAAAACGTGTCCCTTCATTATCGTGCATGAAAGCGCTTTCAGATATGTGAGCTTAGAATACAGCGCAGGCTGGGTCATGGCACTTTTTAGGTTTCACCTGCACAGCGTATTCGCTGTGCCTGTGAAATCTATTGCATTTAATATAAATCTTAAATGGGGCTTACATCCTGCCACCTTGTTTTCATTAGTTCCTGTATTGCCTCTAACTTTTTCTCCGTTTCGATTGGCTGTAGTAGTGTTTTTTATCTGTGTGCTTCTCTTATCAGTCTCCCATCTGCCAAGTACCGTGTTCATCCGCTTTGGTGGAACTTCTTTTAAGTGTCTTCGGCTGCTGTCACTTCAAAAACTACATCCGTACTTTAAGGTTACAGCGCTGCCCAAGTGCAGTGGGCTTAGTGTGCTGTTATTATCTCTTTGGAGATCCTCCATGTGTCTTTTATTCCTTCTCCGTGCTCTGGACAAACCAAGCACTACCTGGTGCCTCCGGGGTACAAGCAGGGACCCACATGAGTGCCTTCGTGATCATGTGCACTCCACTGTCCCCCCGAAGCACAAGCAGTAATCCACTTGATTACTTGTTTTCTGAGTGACTCAGAGTTACACAAACTTCGGGCCTGGTGAGTCTGTACGAGGGGGTTGGAGCCTGCGACCGAAGCCAGCCATCATTTCTACGAATGGGACCTGTGCTGGTGAGTAAGCTAACACGGGAGAACTTTTGCTTGGTTTGTGTTTCTCAGTGCACATTTTTGAAACTCTCACCATGGCTGCAGTCTCCAGGATTGTACACTCCCTCTGGGTGATGCTCACAAGCTTATGGAACTCTTTGTCTGGCTTTATACGTCTTCACTGGCTGCACTCCTCTCTCAGTACATGCGCACATAACCACCACCTCCCTACCTTTAATCTGTCTGTGCCAAGTGCCAGCCCAGTCTGCAATATCCATGAATGCACTCGGCTACCAGTCTGAGTCAGAGTTACCTGGCATTTTAGAACGTCACCGAAAGTCAACTTTGCTGAGTGCAGCACACTGCAGAATGATTTAAAAAAAAGATTCACCTAACGCGACCCAGTGTGTAGAATCACATGTTTGGTATATTTGGAAGGCGGTTGTTGCCAGCAATGCTGCTGCCTAACGTAAAATGACGATCCCCTCACCGAGCAAAATTCAGCGAAAGGCCCCCAGGTTTTTTTTGGTGTGGTTAAAATAGATTATGTGGCAAATGCTGCAAATCTATATTAGTGTGAAAATCGCCATTACTGCACATGTTGCCTCTCTCAAACAAGCCGTAACACTTTTACGAAGTTTCAGTAACTTATCTTTCACAACTGCTCACCAAACTAAAATTTACAACCAAAAAAAGGTATTATCTGATAGACTACTAGCTGCAGATTCCTTAATGTAGAATTATCCCTAGGCGTGAAGATGGATCCAGAATTTTTTTGGCCACCACATCTCTGCGTGCCGGGGGGGGGCGGCACTACGTGACTCCGCCCTGACGTCTGCGGACATGACGTCAGCGAGGTCACAAGTTCCACCGCGGCGCGCTGACATCACTTTTCCTTCTTTTCCGCGTGCAGTGCGGATCCGGAGTGAGTTCCCTTGACCTGTTTTCAGGCCTCTTTTAACACCTTTGCGTTGGGAACAGTGTGCAATGCCTTCAGGTTTCAAGACGTGTGATTCTACGGACTGCGACACTTGTCAGCATCTCAGGCCGAAGTCCCAGCGGGTCAGAAAAGGGGGTGGTGATGAACAGAGTGTCTGAATTGAGCAGACCACTCTTACCCAGTCCAAAGATCAGGGCTTGATCCATCACCGTTATTTATCTCACTGCCCCATCCCAGCTCAGAACCTGGCTATATGCAAATCAGTCTGTCCCTGGCCCAGTGCATCATGGGAACAGGGCAGACTAAACTACCAAGCCAATTCTTCACCAGAAAGGAGACAAGCTACCGGGGACCGGTTTCTGGCATTTCAGCCGTCTTCGGCCCGGCTTGCTTGAATCCTGATGGAGCAGTGACAAAGGGACTCATGTCTGAGTATACCCTGCCACACCTATAGTGGCCAAAAACGATTCAGAAAAGGGGGTGGTGATGAACAGAGTGTCTGAATTGAGCAGACCACTCTTACCCAGTCCAAAGATCAGGGCTTGATCCATCACCGTTATTTATCTCACTGCCCCATCCCAGCTCAGAACCTGGCTATATGCAAATCAGTCTGTCCCTGGCCCAGTGCATCATGGGAACAGGGCAGACTAAACTACCAAGCCAATTCTTCACCAGAAAGGAGACAAGCTACCGGGGACCCGTTTCTGGCATTTCAGCCATCTTCGGCCCGGCTTGCTTGAATCCTGATGGAGCAGAGAGAAAGGGACTCATGTCTGAGTATACCCTGCCACACCTATAGTGGCCAAAAACGATTCAGAAAAGGGGGTGGTGATGAACAGAGTGTCTGAATTGAGCAGATCACTCTTACCCAGTCCAAAGATCAGGGCTTGATCCATCACCGTTATTTATCTCACTGCCCCATCCCAGCTCAGAACCTGGCTATATGCAAATCAGTCTGTCCCTGGCCCAGTGCATCATGGGAACAGGGCAGACTAAACTACCAAGCCAATTCTTCACCAGAAAGGAGACAAGCTACCGGGGACCGGTTTCTGGCATTTCAGCCGTCTTCGGCCCGGCTTGCTTGAATCCTGATGGAGCAGTGAGAAAGGGACTCATGTCTGAGTATACCCTGCCACACCTATAGTGGCCAAAAACGATTCAGAAAAGGGGGTGGTGATGAACAGAGTGTCTGAATTGAGCAGACCACTCTTACCCAGTCCAAAGATCAGGGCTTGATCCATCACCGTTATTTATCTCACTGCCCCATCCCAGCTCAGAACCTGGCTATATGCAAATCAGTCTGTCCCTGGCCCAGTGCATCATGGGAACAGGGCAGACTAAACTACCAAGCCAATTCTTCACCAGAAAGGAGACAAGCTACCGGGGACCGGTTTCTGGCATTTCAGCCGTCTTCGGCCCGGCTTGCTTGAATCCTGATGGAGCAGTGAGAAAGGGACTCATGTCTGAGTATACCCTGCCACACCTATAGTGGTTGAGGTAAGAAGAGGGATGAATGCCCCACTTCCTGCCACTGCTCACCAGGTCCTATCTGGGGCGGGGAGGTTGGGGTAAGAGGAGAGATGAATGCCTCACATTCTGCCACTGCTCGCCAGGCCCTATCTAGGGCCCTGAACTCCATGCCTGAGGTGGGAGTGGGTGTTGGGGTAGGAGGAGGGATGAGTGCCGGACATCCTGTTAATGCACACCATGTGCTGACTGGGACCAGGGGTGGGGGAGGATGTTTGGGGCTACAAGGAGGGAAGAATGCCCCATCCTCCCCGGAAGCTTGATTCCTTCCCAGTGTAAGAATTGGCTTCTGTAGTTTGGTTTGTCCTGTTCCCATCATGCACTGGGACAGGAACAGACTAATTTGCATACAGCCAGGTTCTGAAACTGGGATGGTGCAGTGAGCTAAAAAACAGTGTTGGATCTAGCCCTGATCTTTTGACTGGGTGAGAGCTTTCTGCTTAATTCAGAGACTCTGTCCCTCACCACCCCCTTTTTGTAAATATTGAAGTCCCAGCGGGAGCGCGGGATGAAATTGCTTTCGGACAGCTTGTCCAGATCGGTCTCATCACAGCGTCCGTCCCCTACTTCGGAAGGGTCCAGAAGCCGCGATTCCGGCTGTGGCATCATCCTTCATCGAGGCCCTTCGGGCGTCGCTCGCCCGCCGCTAAGTCCTGCAGCTTGCCACCGAGGCCTATCCTCGTTCTGCACAGGGCGCGGGTTCCTCTCTGGATGTGCGCCCTCACCAGTCGCCACCCTATCTGCCGTTTCCTGGCCTTGGGGCGACAAGGGCCCAAATAAAGATATGCGCTATGGCTCTACAGGCTTCTTTGGGCCCCCCTCTTCCTGAGATATCTGTGGACACTTTGGAGGACACACCGGTACCCATGGCGAACTTCTCGGCGCCGTCCCGACATCGGATAGTCGACTCTCCTCCGGATGTTCCTTCCTCTCCGGAGGATTGTCATCTCCTTGTCTCCTCTTCACCAGAGACTGTATGCTGCATCGTTGCTTTCTCCGCGTCCACAACCCCTGGACCCTCTCTTCCGCACCTTGCAGTTGATTGCCCCACAGGCTTCTCCGACTTCTCTGGAGTACCCTCAGGCCCCTCACTCTTCCATTGGTCTTCCATCCTACTGGGGCTGGCCATTTCGTCCTCCAGCATAATACGGGATGGGCGGCTTAGTTTGCAGACTTCGCGCCTGGAAGAGTTGCTCTTTCCCCCTTGACGCCCTACGGAGGCGAGTGTAGCCTTTGTCCAGGCTATTTCCACGGCCACTGACATTTTGCAAATGGGTAACCCAGTCGCTCCACTCCCAAAGGACCACTTGTTGGAGGTTCTGTAGCCGCTTCTTCCATTTGAAGCTTTGCTCCGCAACTCTCTTTTTGGGGCCTGGGGGCATCCTGCTACGGGGGAATGGGTAACCCAGTCGCTCCACTCCCAAAGGACCACTTGTTGGAGGTTCTCCACCAGGGCTCTGGTGGAGGGGAGCCGCTTCTTCCATTTGAAGCTTTGCTCCGCAACTCTTTTTGAGAGCCTGGGGGCATCCTGCTACTGGGGATCCAGTGCCTCGCTGCTCCTACACCGTCCTGCCCCACACAATCCATTCTGTCTTTTTTTCCCACCCATCTTCCCAGGGCTCTGTCCTGTAGACTGCTTTTCCTTCCTTGCTTTCAGTGTTGCCCCCCCCCCCGTCACTGAAGGCCCGGTGGTTGGACTCGCTAGTGCTGCTCTGCGTGCTCTCAACACACTTTGTGGGTTGGCCAGGGCTACCTCAGGCCTATAGGATTCCGCGGATTCCCTTCTGTCTAGCACCTCCCACGAAGGTGTTCGCACTGATCTACAACACCATGTGCTGGATGGTCGGGGTTAGCTGCATTTCTTCTCCGTTCGGCCTTGGATGTCTCCGATTCTCTCGCCCGCGCTATGGAGAATAATCGGAAGCGTCTTGTTCACCTGCCTTTTTTTTTTTTATTCCCTCATTTTACGGATTAGTCATTTATTTGTATGCACGACATTCCTGGTGTAAAGGACTTTTAAGTTATGTAAAAAGAAATGCTATTTTGAGATTTGGACCGGATCTCTCTTTAGCTTAGTTTTCGCAACCCAAAAAAGTTGTCCTTTAGCAATCAAAAGCATAGGAAAGCGTTTCCGGCGACCATCCAGTTATAATTTGTGTACGTTTTAAAATCATTGTCCCAAACCATGAAGAATGAGACTCTAATTAATGCTTGCCATTTAATAAAATGTGTGGTGCTTCTTCGATGGGACAGACCATCTCTAACAATCCTGTGTGAATTTTAGTCAGATGCCCCAGCAATGTACCCATCCTTCATCAGAATGATTCAGTCAATGCAGGCTGCCACTTTGGCAATGCTGCTTCTTAAAAAGCACTTTTATGCAAATACGTGCTGCAACAGAATCAAGATTTTTGATTTTTTTTCTCAATTTCTGCTCTCTGCTCGATCGCTGCTCCTAGCCAATATTTCAGGAAGATCTTGTAGCAACTTCCTCTGCAGTAATCATTTTAGTGCAGTGTCAGTTCCTCGTGAATCGTCAGAGTCCTCTTCTTGCGGATTCCTTTTCAGTTTCAGGAAGTCAAGCAGTTTGTGAGCATCCTCTCCAGTGGAAAGATCAACGAAGTCCTTGGGTAGTCGGTAACTCTGGTATGGACTTGGCTGTACTGTGACTTCACTGGTTGTGCAATGCAATATAGGACAATCCTGTTCACTACCTTCCATCTCCCCATCGACACAGATCAGTGAGTTTCCTGATGTCAGTTCTTTCCAAGTAAATAGAAGTGAATCCGTTATTTCACCAAAGGGGTTAAAATCGATTAGCCAAATCTTTCCCCAACTGTCTCTGTAGACATCAAAGACAAAATCCTCATCCAGGAATTTATACTGCAGATCTCTTCCTTCTGTTTACAAACATGACCATAGTACTGTGTGTAATCTCTCTGTGATATACCTATTAGCTTATTTTCCTTAACAAAACATCTGAATTCTGTGCCTGGAATCAGCTCACACCATTTTCTGAGGACCAGCTCAAACTCTGTGGTGGGATCCGGGGAATCATCCGTGCAGTGAATAAACAGCTGAGTGAAGTCATGAGTGATGAAATCAGAACTCTTGAACAGCAGGAAGATATCACTCAAGGTGGTGCATTTGAGGGAACTGTTCATTGCAATCCAGTAGGCATCCCTTGGAGAACTCCAATTAAGTTTAGGAAAAACACTGCCTCCGAGAGAGTTGATTGCTTCTTGGACCTTCAGGGCAAAATCATGAAATTCTGGCGCCGTTAGTGTAGTAGTATTTTCACCATCGGACCACTGTACTTCATCTTCTTCATTACTGTTATTGTCCACTTGGGAACACTGTGGGGATTCCGGCCTTCCAGAAACAACCAGAGTACCGTCATCCAATAAGTAATTATCCCTTTCTGTGGTAATGGGAGGATAACACTGCGAATGCTGAGCTTCCGGAAGAGTGGGTACCACACCGAGAACTCGTTGACCTGCCTTTTGATGGGATTCTTTTATTTAACACCCATGCGGACTCCACTATTCAACGACTCCTTGCGGGCATCCGTCTTCCTCCTCCCCCTCCGTAAGCTTCGGCTTGTCGGTCCTCGGGTGTCTTAGGGGAGGCATTTATCCCTCCTTTCTCTTTTGGCCGAATATTTGTTTGCGCTGCTCCAGGGTCTGTCCTGCTCAGTATCTGCTGGTGTTTCTATCCTTCTTCTACAGGGCTTGCATGTCTTACATTTTGCCCTTTGTTCCTGCGGGATATCTGCTTCTGTGCGTTTTGCCTTACATCTTCAGTCTCTGGATCGCTAGACCGACTTTTGTTATGCCGTCTACGGCGTCGTGTTGTGGTGTTTCCACCTTATTATCGGACATTTCTGCCTGGTCCTCTGCCTTGTGTTCCAGGGGGGCTAGGATATTCCTGTGTTCTGGTTGACAGCTTTAGGTCTGTACTACAGATTTCTCGCTTCCCGGGGGTCGCAGTTCTGGGCACACTACTTCATAGTATTTGCCAATTGCCCACTGCGCACACCTAGTCGTTATAGTCTATCTCCGTGGGCCTCGGCGTGTACCCGTGTGCTCCTGTCCCTTGCTCTACTGGAGCTTTGCGCGACTGTGTCTTCTTTCTCACGTATGCGCTTCTGGGCTGTGGGAGCGTTCCTGCCTTGTCCCCCTGCCTCATATCTGATGCCCGTGTAGCTGTCCCCTTCGCTGTGTGTGTTCTCCTGAGGCGGGCTCTGCCTCCCTTTCAACCTCTTCTCCTTGGATTTTGCGGGTGGTTCTTCTCTTCCTTTGGTACTCTCTTGGCGCCGTCTGTCCTTCCGGGTTTTCTGGTGGATGCCCCTTGTCCCTTGGGTAGGCTTGTAGTATCCTGATCTTCCCTTTTCCTTGTTCTTGCTTACTTCTGCTTGGTGGGGGCTGAGCCGTCCTTCCTGTCCCCATGACACATCCCCTGTGTTCTTCCAAGCTGGTTAGGTTGTCTTGCTGACCCTCCTCCCCTCTGGGTATGGCTAGGGTATCTATTCTGCGTTAAGGAATCTACGGCTATTAGTCTCTATCAGATGTACAAGTTACTTACCTTCCTCCCTGTTCTGCGAGGACCTTCAGCTTGGTCTTCTGCACTCGCCTCCCTCCGGGTGGCTTTGTCTTCTGCGAGTGCCCTCTTTTACTTCCTCACTGGCAGGATGCTTCTTTTTATTTGTTCCACTCCTTCCCTGCTGGTAATTGGACGGTAGGTTCATGTGTACTTCTGCATCCCTAAACCGTGTTTATTCCAGTGTGGGGCCTACTCATAATCTTCTCCCTTTTTCATTGCTTGGGGTTTCTGACTTCTCTGCAGTCTTCTGGGTTGGGGTCTCTTGGCTGTGCCTCAACCCATAGCTCTTTACAGGGATACGACACTCCTTGATGGTGTTGTCTTGGGATAATTTGTCTCTACTCATCTGTACCAAACTTGTTGCCCTTCACTGTTATAGATTGTGGGTGCAAACTTTCTGTCGTCTGCTATGGCATTTTTCACCTGTTTTTTTGCCTCCAGGGAGGATATCGCCTTCGCTTTACAAAGTTGCTTCTCGGAGCAGTGCTCTGCTCTTTCCTTTACATGACTTTCAGTAACACAATGCCTGGCACTTTCCCCAACGGTGCTGTTCCTCACCATTTGCTTCTTCCCTTTTTGTTTCACTGATTTTTTCGCACACTGTTCCCATTCTCTCACAGTTTTTTTTGATGTGTTGCGTTGTGGTGCAGAAAAGTTCTCCGAAGAAAACTGACGTCAGCGCGCCGGAGGGACTTATGTGACCCCGCTGACGTGATGTTCGCGGACAATGTCAGGGTGGAGTCGCATGGTGCCGCCCCCCGGCACGCAGAGATGCTGTGGCAAAAAAGAATTCCGGACCCAGGCAGCTAGAATCGTCTCTTCCAGATGCATTGTTACCGAAAGTAAGTAACTTGTGCATTGATCACGTAGGCGCACTCTAATACATTTACCAATGCTTCAATGTCATGACCTTCAGCTATGCTGAACATCAACATGGCTAAATAAAATGGACAACGCCTGAAATATTAAAGACTTCCGGTAGCTCGGGACCGAGCAAACCGCACGTGCCGATACCACCAACACCCTCGGCACTGAAACCGAAAGAAATCCCGGAACTCTGAAGCCGTCGACTCCTAAAGACAAGACAGCTCCGAAAACAATGAAGCCTGTTTCCGGCGCTTCCAAGCCGACCAAAACAGCTTCCAGCCCGAAATGTTTGGTGCCTAAACCCACAAAGCCTACTTCGATGCTTCCAAGCCCAAGAAACAGCCCTCGACTCCAAAGACATTATCGTCGGTGCCGAAAAGTACGCCAAAGGACTCTATACCAGCTCCTAAGGCTAAAGACAAGCTACAACCATGCCAGGAACCGAAAAGATCGTCGCCGAAAGCGGTTTCTCAAGAAGAGGAGCTTTTTCAGCCTGATCCTTTGCAAAAAAGGATCTACATTGATCCACACACAGGACATGTCTCTACTATGCCACACAGAAAAAGGAAATTAGATACAGCACTTACACCTCCAGTGCCTGTCAAGAAGAAGGATTCTGCCACATCACCTATGCACCCTTCTTCTCCTGTACCCTCTCCTTCACCTCCTCTCCCTTCAAATCTTTCACCTCAAAATTCTTCTCCTCATTCTTCACCTCCACATACACCACCTCAGAATGATGTTGAGTATACCATAGGGGAGGGGGGAGACCCAGATGAGCCCTTTTCCTACCCAAGTGATACACCAGACTGGGAGTATCCAAACCAACAGGATGTACCAGATATCCCAGATCCACATCCATACCCGTCCAAACCATCTCCTCCAGAAGACACTGTAGGTTTTGGACATTTACTCAATAGGGCTGCCATCTATCATATTGTCATAATGCACTCAGATGAGGCAGAAGAAGATTTTTTGTTAGACACTTTTGAACATTCCCAAAAGTTAGTTCAAATACTACCTATGATTAAAGGGGTAATTACGCATGCCCCAGAAGTGTTTAAAGATCCTGTACAAGCTAGGATCACAAATCCAAGAATAGAGATTAAGTACAGACCTGCTCCTGGGGATCCTGCTTACATTAAGGGACAGCTACCCTTAGACTCCCTAGTCATTTCAAACGCTAGAAAAGAGCAAACTCACAGAGATCAGGGGAAGCACCACCTCCTGATAAGGAGTCAAAGATAATAGACGCTTCAGGCAAGAGAATAGCTGCCCAAGCTAGTAATACATGGTGCATAGCTAACACACAAGCCCTCCTCAGAAGATATGACAGGGCTCTCTATGATCAATTAGAAACACTTTTACAACATCTACCTGACCAAAATAAAACACAGGCAAATGACCTTATGCAGGACGGGAAGCTAATCTCAAATGCCTCAATCAAGTGCGCACAAGATGTAGCAGACAGCATCTAGAGCAATAAACAGTAGTGTCCTACTTAGACGACATGCATGGCTACTCATTTCAGGATTTAAGCCGGAAGTGCAAACATCTATCTTAAATCAGCCATTCAACCAACAACAATTGTTTGGTCCAGAGGTAGACACAGCACTTGAGAAAATGAAGAAAGACACTGATACAGCCAAGTCTATGGGAGCTCTGCAGTCCACCCAAGGAAGAGGCTCCTTTCGCCGCTCCTTTTACAGAGGAGGCTCCAAACAAGCTGGAGCAGACAATTCAGCTTTCTTTAAAACCAACACACAAACATCCTCCAATAGTGGGTATTTTAGAGGAGGCAGACGAGTCCCAATCAGAGCACATACACAAGGAAAGCAAAGCCCCCAACACCACTGCAGTGCGAAAACCAACAGCCAGGCTCCTCAAGGGGCAGCTTAAAGAGCCCCGGAAAGGGCATACAACAATCTCCAGGATGGGTTACAGGGGGTTCATATCGGTGGATCTGCAGACAGCATGTTAGTCTGTGGATCTCCAGCTATGGTTTATGCTATGGAAACAGCCAGCATGTTACTCTGTGGATCACGGGCTCTGACGAAGTTATTATTCACACAGCTCTGATGATGCACCTCAGGCACGGGCTCACAGCTGTTATTATTCACACAGCTGTGATGATGCACCTCAGGCACGGGCTCACAGCTGTTATTATTCATACAGCTGTGATGATGCACCTCAGGCACGGGGCTCACAGCTGTTATTATTCTCACAGCTGTTATTATTCACACAGCTGTGATGATGCACCTCAGGCACGGGCTCACAGCTGTTATTATTCATACAGCTGTGATGATGCACCTCAGGCACGGGGCTCACAGCTGTTATTATTCACACAGCTCTGATGATGCACCTCAGGCACGGGCTCACAGCTGTTATTATTCACACAGCTGTGATGATGCACCTCAGGCACGGGGCTGACACAGTTATTATTCACACAGCTCTGATGATGCACCTCAGGCGCAGGGCTGCCTGCAGTTATTATTCACACAGCTCTGATGATGCACCTCAGGCACGGGGCTCACAGCTGTTATTAGTCACACAGCTCTGATAATACACCTCAGGCAGGGGCTCACAGCTGTTATTATTCACACAGCTCTGATGATGCACCTCGGGCACGGGGCTCACAGCTGTTATTATTCACACAGCTCTGATGATGCACCTCAAGCACGGGGCTGACAGTTATTATTCACACATCTCTCATGATGCACCTCAGGCACGGGCTCACAGCTGTTATTATTCACACAGCTCTGATGATGTGGTGTGGGCGGAGTGTTGAGGGCAGAGTGTTGAGGGCAGAGTGTTGAGGGCAGAGTGTAGAGGGTAGTAAGTGCGCCGGTTTGTGAACATATATATTTTGAAAATTTTACAGTATCCGGTTTCCACCAAATTTGTCAGGGCCAAAGTGCAAATCTGTACATTTCCATTCAGGTGATAGTTTTCTAATGCCTGGTACTCATTTTAGGTTTCACCTGTATAGCACTTGCACTGTGCTTGAGAAAACGATTGTGTTTAATATAAACCTACAAGGGACTTATATCCTGCCTCACTCTCTCACTATATAATACTCACCCTTTCACTTTTTACTACTCGCTTTCTAATACTCTTTACTAATAACTCTCTCCTACTCACTATCAACTACTCACTCTACTACTTACTCTGTGTGTGGGTGCTAATGCAATAGGTCTCGCATATGCAAACGATTAAGTTATTGGCAATGTAAATGACAATGCCATTTATTTATGATTTAAAAAGAAAAAAAGTCAAGAGCAATGCCAATAGCTCTACCTTTTAATAATGCCGAGACCATTGCATTGTAAATGCTTATTTCTATTTCTACTAACTCCATCATTTCCCATCATGGCGAAAAACAATCTAAGGATGGAGTCGATGCCCTTGTGCACTATCATCCAAGGGAGGAGTCACCCATCTCGTGACTACAAAGACTTCTTCCAAGACAACAACATGCAATCATCCGAGCCCAACACCAGGTGGCGATCTAATGCTCAGTTTGAGAATATGCAGCTCTACAGCCAAGAACAGATGCATACTGGTAAGTAGCATTTACCTTACGCATGGGTCGGAATACCCCAACCAATTTGTAATCAGGCCTCAGGGAAGACTTACTTGCCTCTTCTGTTTTTGCGTTGACTTTCCCAGTAGAAATGCTGTTTTGCGGAGTCTTTAAGAACTTTGCCAAGAAATATTTCTATTATTTTTCCAAACACATCTGCACCTGTGGAGAATTTCCCCTTCCGAGATCTTTTGTGTAAGGTAAGATGGGCCGCACGGATCCATGAAGAGTCAGCTGTATGTTAGCAGCTGCCTCTCTGTAAAAGCAATACCGGCTCCCGCAGAAGGTGGGGAGCCGGCATGGACCATGAGGACCTTGAGGCTCCCCCTGCGGCCTCAATCACTGCTGAGTTAGTGCCCTGGGTGTGACTAGGGCACTCACAACAGAGGCAGGGTCCCTTGGATGGTGTCCCCGGGGTCGAATACTGTCCGGCCCTCCACTTATTCTTTCTTTTAAGAAAAATAAAATAATGAATGCAAAGGCTGGGCCCTGGGGGAAGGGGTCCCCGGGGCCAAAATCTACTTGAAAGGGTGGGCCGCTCAGCCCACGCCCCACCCCCTTTAATGTAATCAAAAACTTTTTTTTCTAAGACAAACCCTGGGAGGTGGCTTTCCCTGGGGCCGAAAACAGCCCAGGGAATTGGGGGCCACGCTGCCACTGATAGAGCCATAGGTTATCACACTATTCACATACCCCTTTGTAAAATACTGATGGAGTAGGTAGACTCTGAACAAATAGGTGCCTTTTCCACATGTTCTACTATCCTATATCTTTGTTGCAATCTAACCAGTTACATTTAAAGATTCATCCACCATGAATACTCTGGTTAGGGATATGTGTGTTCAACTTCATTGTGTTACTATATGATCTTCTTACTTAAATCCGTCACACCCTTCCATGTTGGATAATCCATCACTCTTCCAGCATTCTTTGCTTACCCTCACACTTAAAAAGAGGAAGACACCAACTCGGTTGGACACCAAAAGGGCTTTAAAAATTATATAGATCGTATCGAGGGTTCAACTTTTTCTGGGTTCTCTGAAGCGATGAAAGGGAAGGCAGTACAGAAGAGGAGCTTGTCGAGGTGGCTAGTCCTACGCATTAAGATAAGCTGTGCATTGGCAAGGAAGCAGCCCCCAAAAGGTCTGAGAGCAAATTTCATCAGGGCCAGGGCCATTACCAGTGCCTCAGCATTAAGAATGCCTGGCCTCAATATTAGCCTTGCTGCGCTGTGGATGTCATTGCATACATTCAGGAAGCACCAATGCCTTGACAGCTAGTTCTGGTGGGATTTCCACCACAGACTCTCCACCTTGGTAAGGTAAGGTACTGCTTTTTGGTATCTATTATAAGGTGAGTAATCTGCAGATAAAAGTACCCATCAGAAGAACAAGTTACTTAAGTTACTTACTTTTGGTAACACAATTTCTGGTGGATAATATATATATATATATATTTGCTAGAGACTACTAGGTCCAGATTCCTTCACGTAGAATGATCCCCAGGTGTGAGACTGGATCCAGAAACTTTTTGCCACAGCATCCGGGGGTGGGGCGGCATCACGCGACTCCGCCCAGGCGTCGTCCGCATACGTGACGTCAGAGAGGTCACATAAGCCACACCCCGGCGCGCCTGCGTCCGTTTTTTTCCATTTCCACGTGCAACGCGGATCCGGTCTTGCTGCGGGCCTGTTTTGGGCCCTTTTTTCTTTACCATTGTCTTTTTTTTCTTGGTGGAACAGTGTGCGAATGCCTTCGTGCAGGCCGTGTGGGCGTTTAAGTCGGCGACGCACCCTCACCTCATTTGTATGTGGTGTTTAGGGGAGGATCAGAGCACCACTGATTGTGAGGCATGCCAACATTTGTAGCCGAAGTTATGGCTGAAGCGCCAGATGAAACTACTCTTGGCGCGTCTCTCCAGGTCGACTTCCTCCCCTCCATCAGCCTCGGCGGAGGGCTTCAGATATGGCTGTGGCCGTGGTCGTCGTCCTCGTTCTACTCCGATGTCGCAAGAGGGTAGCTCCCCAGTGGGTAAGTGTCGCAGTTTATCCCCGGGGACTGGTGTTCGGCCTACCGGGAGCATGCACTCTCCGCGGGTGATGCGGCCCGCGTGTCAACCTCCTGTCCACCTTTTCACGGAGGTCGAGAGTCCTGATGGAGACATACGTGACAGCTTTGCAGGCCTCGCTGGTGTCTCCTCTTCCTTCCCCTCCTGGGGCATCGGCGGATCCCTTGCTTTGTGCGGGGCCCTCCGCTGCGCCTCCGGTGGCTTCAGCCCCGGGGACGACTGGTTCGGATCCAGGTTTGGAGGATGTGGTGCTGTTTGGGTGCGGCCCCTCAGGGGTCCCTCCTTCAGGCCACGGCGCCACTGCCTCGCCACAAACTCCCCCGGGAGTCCCTGTGGTGTCGCGGGAGGTCGCCGTGGCTTGGGTCACATCCCCAAGCCCTGCTCGGCCCTCTGGGCAGTTGAAAGCCTCGTCCGCAGTTGAGCTGGCGCTGCCACGGCGCCGGTGCCTTCTCCAGGCGGCGCCACAGGGATCGATGACCTCTCCTTATCCCGCTTTGGGTCGAGGCGGGGTGGGGACCTCTCGTCCCCCTCCGGGCCCCTCTCGTCCCTCTCCGCAGGTGGCTGCCTCGTAGGAGGTTGCATCGTCCCTGGCGTCACCGCATGGGTCACCGGACCACCTCCGCCACATTCTGGGCCGAGGCTTGCGGAGGGCTTCGTGTAACCCCCCGGTCCCTCTCATTCCTCCACGCAGGCGGCTGCCTCTGCAGGTCGTTCTGGCGCTGCCCCTTGGTCACCCACTCCGGTCCCCGGCGCGGTGTGACCTGGCAGAGCCCTATCTGGTCTCTCCTTTGGCGCCGGATGGTGCTGGCTTCCTGCCTCAGGGTGCGGACTCTACGGCTCCACACAGAGGTCATGCCACGAGTTCGTCTCCGGACGCGCCATCTTCTCTGGAGGCTGGGTGCATATTGGTATCCTCTTTCACGGACACTGGCCGCCGTGTGGTGTCTTTTTCACCGGCGTCGTCGAAGGGTGGCTGTGGGCATTCTGCTTATGGGTGACGCGATTGCTCATTTTCCAGCGGACCATCTCTTGGAGGCTCTCCACCAGGGCTCTGGTGGGAGGGACGTCTTGCTTCCCTTTGAGGGTTCGCTCCTTTCTTCCCTGAAAGGGGCTTGGCGGCGTCCCGCCTCGGGGGATCCGGTGCCTCAACACCTTCTGCACCGACACCTCCCGGTGCCACGTGACCTGGCGTGCCTTTCCCTCCACTCCTCTGCTGCCAGTCCACTTTTGCGGACCGCTTTTCCTTCCCTGCCGCCGCTGTTGACTTCGCCGTCCCTAAAGGCCCGCTGGCTGGACTCTTGGGGGCGCAACATGTTCGCTTCTGCCAGCGCTGCCCTGCGGACCGTTAAACCCATTGCCATGGGGCTAATTCCCCCGCGGCACGGGGGAGGGGGGCCGCGCTGGGCGCCGCAGTGCTGATGACGAGCTCGGCTCGTCATGCAGCACAGTGGGGCTGTGCTGATGACGAGCTCAGCTCGTCATGGCCACGCCCGCTCAATGGAACGCCCAGCACAGCGGGGGAATTATCCCCGCGTGGGCGTTCCGCGGAGGTCATGACGAGCTCAGCTCGTCACCAGCACAGCGCCACCGTGCTGCATGACAAGCTCAGCTCGTCATCAGCACGCACGAGGCTAACACCTTGTCTGTCCTCCTCCTCCGCTGCATTCTCCTCCTCCTCCTTCCCCTCGTCAGTGACTGCTGAGTTGAGCTGGTTTTGAGCCGTTTTGGGTGGATTGCTCTTGCTGTAGATTGTGTTTTCTAGCCATTGGGTCCTCCTTCCTGGGGCTTTGGCATTGTTGGCTGCTGGATGTTTCTTTGTTGACTGTGTGTTTTCGCTGGAGTTGTTACACAGACTTGGCCCTGAGTTTAGGCCTTCTGTTTTTCTTTGAGCTGCTGGCAAGCCCTCCGTGGGGATGTTTTTCCCCCGTGATTTTTTTGTTTTCTCCTCTGCTGCAGAAGTTCTTCCAAAGAGGGTTCCCATGTCTGAGGACTTACTTTACCCGATCTGGGGTAGTGGTAGCTGTTAAATAGCTAAGCTCTGCTGGGGAGTGCGGGTTACCTTCAGGTGCCTGTTCTCCATGGCGTTTCTGATTGTTGCTATTGCTTCTTGAGGTTGTGTGCGCGACCCTTGTGGTGGTGGGTTTGGGCATTTCCTCTCCTTCCTGCTCTTTTGCTGAGAGCTGGGATGCTTCTGTGTTCTTCTTGCTACTGGCGGTGGTGGCTACAGGTGCCGTTCTGGCTGGCCTGTTGCCTTTCCTCTGGTTGGGCTCACCTTTTCTCTCTTGTGTCCTCGGACCCTCTAGGCTTCTTCTTCTTCTTCTTGTTCCTCTGCCTGTCCTGGCATTGGATGGAAGATGTGTTGCCTTGGGGGTGGAGTGGGGTGTTTCGGCCTCTCCAGCCTTGCCCTTGGTTCCTCTGAGTGTACGGGCCTCTTCACTCTTCCTCTCTCTCCAACATCCCTCTTGGGGTTGCTGGTGTTTGATTTGTGGCTGTCAGACTGATGGGGTCCTTTCGCAGACCCTCCTTCCCCGTGGGTATTGCTAGGGTATCTATTCTACGTGAAGGAATCTGCAGCTAGTAGTCTCTATCAGATGTATGAGTTACTTACCTTCGGTAACTATGTATCTGGTAGAGACTGTTCTAGCCGCAGATTTCTTAACAGCCCGCCCTTCCTCCTCGTTCTGCCCTCCCTCCCCTTCCTTCCTCTTGCTGCTAGGGGCCCCTGAGTCGGGGTCCTCTGGTCGTGCCTTACTCCTTTTTCTTGGGGGGTAGTTGCCCTCTATGCTGGGGTGGCTTGGAGGTTGGTTGTTCCTGCCTGTCGGGACTGTCTCCGCTTCCTTGTCTCCGGGTGAGGGTTGTAGACCTGCTACATGTGTCATGGCTTTTATACGCAAATTCTTTGTCTCCGGGGGAGATGTGGGGAGTAGCTGTCATGTACTGGCAGGGTGAATGCTCTAGGCTCTGCTCTGTTCTCCCTTCTGTCCCTGCCCTTGGACACTGTAGTGTTGCACTGTTCCTTAGGGTGTCTTTCTCTTTTTTCTTTTTTATATACTCTTTCGCACACTGTTCCCGTGCTCCCACAGAATTTTGTCTGGTGGCTCCGCGTTGTCCGAAGAAAACTGGCATAGGCATGCTGGGGTGGAGCTTATGTGACCTCGCTGAAGTCACGTACGCGGCAGCGCCTGGGCAGAGTCGTGTGATGCCGCCCCGGCGCGCAGAGATGCTTTGGCAGAAAGTTTCCGGATCCACTCTCACGCCTGGGGATAATTCTACGTGAAGGAATCTGCGGCTAGAATTGCCTCTACCAGATACATCGTTACGGAAGGTAAGTAACTCGTACATGTATATCTCTAATTGCAGATTCCTCACTGTCCTCCCATCTTCCTGTTCTTTGTAGTAGTCTCTTTTTAATGTCTAAAAAGGTCTCAAGTTAGTATTCAATGCACTGTTACCAGCAATTGCCTAAGGGTGCAGAAGAGAGAAGACCAGAAACTGATGTCCGCGCACATGGGTATTGCTTCATTGCAGAGCAACACCACCCAACTTTAGGGTGCGTGGGTTCACTGCTGAAAACCATCTCTGAATCTAGTCTGGCGGCAGGGGGATATTTTACATTGGATAAACTATCACTTTGCCCACCTGCATCCCGCCTCTACACCCTTCAAAGGAGGAGAGACTCCACCCTCTGGACCAAGAACTTGCGCAATCCTTCTACCTTGACCGCACAAGAGATTTGTGGGTGGATTATCAACTCTTCATTGGTTATGTGGTTGCCCAGAAAGGTCTGGCTGTCTGAAAGCGAACCATCTCCCGATGGGTAGTCTTTTGTATTAAAATCTGTTACGCTTTAGCGAAAAAGGAGCCTCCAGTGGGGGGGGCGTGCTCATTCCACTAGGGCTACGGCAGCAACTACTGCATTGGCTCGTGGAGTCCTACTCCTCGACATCTGCCAGGCGGCAATGCGGACATCCATGTACACATTCACCAGACATTACTGCCTGAACAACCAACCAATAACCAAGTCCGGAGGGATGGCTGTTTTGCCCGTTCTATCCTCTAGGACTTTCTGTTGTGAACTTGGTTCTCGGACCCTCCTACGGGGTTGGTATTGCTGGGGTTTCTATTCTAAGGTAAGGAACCTATAACTTCGGTAACAATGTACCTCCAAGAGACATAGGTTAGTTATAGATTCCTTACCGACCCACTCATCCTCCCCGTTCTGCGAACTGACTTCTAGGGATAGGGACTCCCTTACAGGGCCCTAGTTGTGGTGCACCAGTGGTCAGTGTCTTTCATGGCTCCACGCTACTGGCGTGGAAAGTCGTGTCAGAACTGACGTCAGCGCGCAGGGGCGTCGTCGAAGTAGGCACCGCTATGTCATCCTGGCGACCACGACACGGATGACGGACACGGAGTTAGTTGACCAATGCGCTGGGGAACTGCTAAGAATTTTTTTTTCCAGATGCAGTGCGACGCTCGGGGGTAATTGTAAGGTAAGGAATCTATAACTAACCTATGTCTCTTACAGACACATCATTACCGAAGGTAAGTAAGTAACTTGTTTCTCAGCTCCAAAGGTCCCAGTATTATGTACTGCTTTGGGTGAGCTTGGGAAATTGCTTTGACCTTACAACCAAGAGCATTAATACATTGCTTACCTGTAACTAACAGCGATTGCTCCTTGAGGCACAAACAGGTTTAATGTATTGTTCCATATAGTTTTGGTTTGTAATGGTTTCAGTACTTTTATTAACCACATCGCTGCTAGCTGAATTCCCCTCCTGTGCTGGAGATCCTAGATCCCCATTCTTCATGACAAGCTCAGCTCGTCATAAGCACAGCTCCAGTGTGCCTCATGACGAGCTGAGCTCGTCATGAGCAGGGAAGGGGTTAACAAAGCTGAATAGCCTAGGATGGAATTTAGGAAACAGATTCCTCCAACTTCTAAGTAGAAACTGTCCACATCATTAAATGGTCAAACATTAAAAAGAGTGATGAAAGGTTGTATATCAACATTAATGGCTTTTCTTTTGCATGTATGTGATCGATATTTTCTTCAATAATACTCAATTAGGTTTTCAAATGAATACATGATCACATAGTATTTAGTACAAAATGAGCACGAAATTCTCTACATACAATATAAACATTACAATTGTTATCATCAAGTAAACATAGATTCAATCGTATTATAATTTCCCTTCATCATGACCTGTCTGGAAGTAAACATTCCTAAACTATACTCTCATCAAAATGATAAAAGTTAGAACTCTAGTGTATCACTGTTTTTTTTAAATATATATTGTTAATTAAGTCATTGTACATGTGTGCCAGACTTCAAAGAATCCTTAGGAATAAATTAAATTGTTCTCACATAAAAAAGCGCCACTGTACACCAAGCGCTGGTCAACTTCAGCCTCATCACATCTTCCATAAGACATTCAGTTCAGTTCTAATTCTTCTAATTGTTCTTCACCATTGGCCTTGACCTCCTGCCCTGCGTCTGGTGGTGATTCCATCACGTATCAAGCAGGTTGTTGGCTGCTGCTGTTTCCCATAAGTGGTATCATTTCTTCTTCTGAAAAGCCTTGAATTTGGATGGGTGTAGCGTTTGACATCTGTGCTCCGAGATCTTGAAATGCCTTCTTGATGGGTTTCATATGTTTCCTCCTTGTATTTGTTGCCTGAATTCTATGTGGAAACAATAGGATTTAGTTGAAGGTAAGCTTTTGCCTCTTCTGCACTGTAGCCAAGATTTCGTCTTCTGAAGTCTGTTTCTCAGCAGGATCATGATGAATGCTTCCTCATCATTTCATCCAAACCTCTCTCCTTTGAGCCCGCTCATCTTCAAGAGATTGTTGTATAAACTATTTTGGATTGTATAATTCGCTCACCTCTGAAAGGTCAGTCATCCACATTCTTGCAGCTTTTGACTGGTTTTCATATTGCTTTCTAATTGTTTGGTCTCCTTTACCAGAGCCTTATTCAAGCTCTTCATCTATCTTAACTCTTGACAGTGCTAGTTTCTCCTGGTTATATGATCAGCTTTATGGAGCATTCGTGAGCACGCCGCATAACTCAAGAAGAGAGCATCAGTAGCGATAAATAAAAGTCCAGCCCAAATACTACTCTTATAACTAAAATAAGTTTTTTATTTCCAACTGCTCATTCAGAGGAAGGCTATAGCATTCATAGACAACAGCACATTTCCCCCTTGAGGTCAGGGCTCTCGTGTTTCATTAGCAAGTCCCTGTCCCTCCCGTTCTTTGCAGTTTGCTAGAGGTTATTGGCTGCATCCAGGAATTCTCAGTAGCATGCCTTATCTCAAGGGTTAACTATGACTCTTCAAATACAGTCAAAAGTGTCTTAGTACTGCAGGGCTTTCAACAGTGAGTCCCTCTGGCCTGGTAGTGATAGATTCCTTACCTTAGAATATCCCCAGGCGTCTGACTGGATCTGGAAATTTTTGCGTAGCAGTACCCTTGCGCGTCGGTATGCGTCGTCTGCGGCTCCGCGTCCGTTGTTGGCGCCGTGATGATGTCGTCTGAGTACTTGGACGCCGCCTCCGCGTGCTGACGTCCGTTCTTCTTCTTTTTTCCACGCCAGCAGCGCAGATCCGGAAAAAGTGGTACCTCAGTCACTTTTTGACTAAACTTTTTGAGATCTTTTTGATCATTCTTAGAGTCTTCGACTCCGATCAGTGCCGATAGGGATGCCAGGTTTCAAGCCTTGTGGGGACTGCGACCGGCTGATGTCGGTCACCGACCCTCACAGTCGGTGCCTCCCCTGTCTCGACGTCGATCATGACGACAAGGCCTGCTCCGACTGTCGGGCCTTAACCTCGAAAGCTAGGCGGGAGCGGTCCCGCAAGCGGCTCGAGCTCCGGCAGTCGGCCCCGCGCCGTGAGCGGTCCCGGTCCGGACGGAGGTCGAGGGACCGGTCACGGGGGGGGGAGCCATCACAGCTCCGGGAGTCGACATCACTTCTCAGGTTCAAAATCGTCATCAGGTAAGCACCAGAAGTCGAAGAGACGTCCTCGCTCTTCCTACTCCCCCCGACGCTCGCGCGATGCCGACCGGGGTTCGGGTGACACCACCCGCGCGGGCGTCGCGACCTGCCCCATACCCTTCGGTCCCTGGGCAGCAAGCGACGCCGGAGGAGATCGAGCGCTTCCTCATGGCCATGAGGTCCCTCACTCCTTCGGCGAGTTCCGCGGCGCCTTCGGGTCCAGCGGACTTGTCTGGGGGTGCTAGCGGGTCGGGTGCTTCGGCCCCGACGCCGACGGGTGCTTCGGCCCGATGCCGCCGGCGCCGCAGGGCCCCACTGAATCCGCTTCCGGATCCGGATCGTCGCTGGTCGACCTGACGACCTCACCGGCGCTGGTTCCACAGATGTCACCTCTGGCACCGTCCTCGGGCGGCGCCGTCCCAAATACCTCCCTCGACCCGGCGCCGGAGCAGCGCCGCTGGGCGCCGCTCTCGATGCCGCTTGGGGAGTTCTACTTCAATGAACCAGCCCCATCATTTGTCAACGCTGTGTACCAGGAGATGGGTGATGAGGATGAGTATTGGGAGGTGTCTGAGGACCCTCTGACACGTGTCAGTCCCAGGAGGACTGGATAGGTGGACTTGGGGATGCCAGTGGTCTGGACACCTCGCCAGACACTGGTTTTGTCTTGCCTCCTAGCGTGGCTACGGAGGAGGGGGCAACCTTCAGTGTGGTGTTGACGCGGGCAGCCAAGGCCTTGGGTCTTGAGCTCCCCGTCGCGGCCGTGAGGGCTAATCTCCCCACTGAGGTCCTTAAACCGCTGTCAAGCTCAACCGAGCCTATGCTGCCGTTTAATGAGGCCTTGACTGACGTTCTTTTGGGCACTTGGTCCAGGCCCGCTACAGGACAGCCTGTAGATAGGAACGTGGCCAGACGCCACCGCCTGGCTCCGGGCGACCCTTGTTTCCTGTCCACCCACCCCACCCCTGAGAGCCTGGCCATCCAGGCCTCTAATTCCCAGACCGCATTCCCGTCGGCTCCGCCTAATCGGGAATCCAAGAGGTATGAGAATTATGGAAAGAAAATATTCTCCTCCCTTAGTTTGGGACTGCGGTCTTCCAACACTGCATGCCTCTTGGGCCGTTACACCCACTCCCTGTGGGACACGGTCGCGGACGTGCTGCCACAATGCCCGGCGGAGGTCAAGGCTAAACTCGCCCAAGCCCTTGCGGAGGGTCGAGATGCGGCTCGTTTCTCCATTCGGTGTAGGCTGGATACCACCGACTCACTGGGCAGAGCGATGGCAACAACGGTGGCGATTCGTCGCCACGCCTGGTTGAGGTCCGCTAACTTTTCAGCGGATGTCTAGAATACACTGATGGACATGCCGTTTGATGGCCGTCGCCTCTTTGGCGACAAGGCAGACCATGCGCTTGAGCGCTTTAAGGACTCCAGGGCTACGGCCAAGTCCTTGGGCCTCTCGGCCCCGCGCCAGCAAACGGGTGCCTTTTGCTCCTTTTGTGGCCAAGGAAGGTGCGCCCCCACACGCACCGCAGACTAACGTACAACGCGGTGGCGGCCGTGGAAATCGCTGTGGAGGCGGTCGGGGACAACGGCGAGGCCAGTCCACACCTTCCCCCGCAGCATCCGCCTAAAAACCCTCCTAGTCTGTGCTTTCAGGCCCATGTGACGCCAGTGGGGGGAAAGGTTCGCCATCACCACTCCCACTGGCGCACTGTCACATCGGACAGGTGGGTGCTGCAAATCGTCCGGAGGGGCTACTCCCTCCCCTTCGAGACGACACCTCCAGCCATGCCACCACAATTCCACCGCGTATTGGGGGATCACTTGCGGCTTCTACAGGAGGAAGTTACGGCCCTCTTGGCCAAAGGGGCTATCGAGCGCGTTCCTGGGCCAGAAGTAGGGTGTGGTTGTTACTCCCACTACTTTCTGGTACCCAAGAAGGGCAAAGGGGGCCTACGCCCTATCTTGGACCTACAGAACGTCAACGGCTTCCTCCGGAAGGAGAAGTTCAAAATGCTGACACTGGCTCAGGTTTCAGCTGCCCTGGACCAGGAGACTGGATGGTAGCATTGGACTTGCATGACGCTTATTTCCACATCCCCGTCCTGCCGGCGCTACCTGCGGTTCACGGTAGGCCACGAGCACTTTCAGTTTACCGTGCTCCCCTTCGGCCTTACAAGCGCCCCACGGGTGTTCACGAAAATGATGGCGGTGGTCGCAGATCATCTGCGCAGGTTAGGGGTTTCAGTCTTCCCCTACCTCGACGACTGGTTGTTGAAGGCGGGCTCGCCCCAGACAGTCGTCAGCCACCTCCAGACGACGGCGGATCTCCTGCACCTGCTGGGGTTCTCCATCAACGTGCCGAAGTCACACCTGTGTCTCTCTAATAAGCTCCTCTTCATTGGAGCGGTTCTCGACTCGGCGCAGTTTCGGGTTTATCCCCCCGAGCAGCGCGTTCGGGATATTCAGGCTCTGATTCCGATCTTTCAGCCTTTATCCCGAGTCTTGGTCAGGTTGACGCTGCGGCGTCTGGGGCTGATGGCTTCCTGCATCCTTCTGGTGCATCACGCCCTTTGGCGGATGCGAGCTCTGCAGTGGGACCTGAAGTTTCAGTCGGCCCAGAATCAGGGCAACCTGTCCGACCATGTCCTAATCTCGGAGGGCACTGCGAGACAGCTGCAGTGGTGGCTCACGGACCACGATTGGGTCAGCGGCAGATCCCTTTCCCTACCGGACCACATAGTTGTGACGGACGCGTCCCTCCAGGGCTGGGGAGGCCACTTGGGAGTGGCAGAGATCAGAGGCCTCTGGTCTCCGGCGGAGTCCCGGCTCCATATCAACCTTTTGGAGCTGCGGGCGATTCGTCTTGCACTGAAGGCATTCCTCCCCTTTGTCCGAAGGAGTGTAGTGCAGGTGTTCACGGACAACACCACCGCCATGTGGTACTGCAACAAACAGGGCGGGGTGGGGTTGTGGACCCAATGCCAGGAGGCTCTGCGCCTCTGGCAATGGCTGGAACATCAGGGCGTGTCCCTGGTGGTTCAACACCTGGCAGGTTCTCTGAACGCCAGGGCGGACGACCGCAGCCATCGGTGCATGATGGCTCACGAATGGCGTCTGAACTTGGACGTGGCGCAAGGCCTCTTTCAGCAGTGGGGAGAGCCTTGGTTAGATCTATTCGCCACAGAACAGAACGCGCAATGTTATCAGTTCTGCGCTTTGGAATTTCCAAGGCGGCACTCGCTCGGAGACGCTTTTCGTCGCGAGTCCCTGTCCCCCACCTTCATTTTTGTCGTCTTGTCGTCAATTTATGTCCACGAGTGATATGTGTTAAGTGTCGGATTTTTCCTTCCCCACTCCCTGGCATTCCTGCCCTTTCATTTATTAATACTTCAGCCCAAAGGCCTGGTATTCTTTCCCCATGTTATTTACAACAAATGTATCAGATTGAAGTCAAAACTATATACATCTTTGTTGTGTTTTATAATAAGAAAAAAAGCTTTCTCCACAAAAGAAAAACAAAATCAAAATAAATGTAATTAACTTTGATAAAAACTTTTTGACTGAAGGAGTGGTCTGTGGGAATGAGCAACTTTTAGCTTGTTTCCCTTGATAAATTTTGAATTGTTGCACAGTACTGGCAATCTCTTTGTTTATAAGGCTTCAGACAACTTGCAGGTGCAGCAGTCTTACGGAGACAAGGGTGGCTCAAAGCAACATCCTCCCGCCAAGAAATCCAAACTAAAGTTTTAGACATGCCTTATGACGGACAGCACCTATTCGGTGAGAAAATAGACGAGGCCCTACAGGCAATCAAAAAAGATACAGACACAGCACGAGCTCTAGGCACGTTACAGTTCAAAAACCAGTCCTTTCGAGGAAACAGGGGTAGAGGTCAGCTCTCTTACAGAGGGTCATACCAAGGAAAATCCTCATACTCCTATAATCAAGGCCGATCGCAATACCAACAACGGCAACAGCAGCAAGGTTGCCAGACCTCCAATGGGAAATCTAACTTCAGAGGAAGAAACCAGAGGAAACCAGCAGGCGGACGCCAATGACCGTTTCCAACAGCCAGTCCCTTCACCTTCTCATTCTTTCAAAATTGGAGGCGAACTCACACACTTCCTCCACAATTGGAAATCAATAACAACGGATCGGTGGGTGCTCCAATTAATCCAATACGGACACTCATTGGAATTCAGTTCAATCCCCCTAATAACTCCTCCTCGCAAGATTCAACACAGCCACCTGCGATTACTCCTTCAAGAAATGTCATCAATGATGAAGAAAGGAGCAATAGAGCGAGTCCCATCAGCTCAAAAAGGGAAGGGGTTTTATTCCCGCTTCTTTCTAATACAACAGAAAAGTAAGAAATGGAGGCCCATACTAGATCTCAGGGCACTCAATTCATTCTTGAAGAGCCAATCGTTTTGGATGGTGACCCTTCAGGAAATCTTAGGATCTCTAGAGGAAGGAGACTTTATGACGTCTTTGGACCTGCAAGACGCATATTACCACATCCCAATACACAGGCGCCACAAAAAATTCCTAAGATTCGCTGTAGCAGGGCAGCACTACCAATTCTGTGTCCTCCCATTCGGCCTCAAATCGGCACCTCGCGTTTTCACAAAGTGCCTCTCTCCAGTGTCCGCTTTCCTACGTCAGCAGGGACACCAGGTTTTCCCCTACCTGGACGACTGGCTAGTGAAAGCACCATCGATGGCAGGCGCACAAATGTCTTCCAACGCCTGTCTCAATATTTTCAAATAACTGGGCCTGACACTCAATCACGAGAAGTCAACCTTACAGCCCTCCAGAGTTATAACCTTTCTAGGGGCAACTCTAAATACAACATCTTAAACAGCATTCCCATCGCAGGAAAGGAAACACAAAATAATTACTATGGCCACTGCAGTGACTTCAAAGAACACCATCCGAGTCCGTACTTTCAAGTCCCTCCTAGGGATGATGTCCTCGTGTATACTACTCATTCCTCACTGTCGGCTCAGAATGCACCCCCTCCAAGAGGCCCTGACCAAGCAGTGGACTCAGTGTACAGACTCTTTCGAGGATCACATTGTGATTACTCCACAAATCACCAAAGCCTTACACTGGTGGAAAACATCCACGAACCTATCACAAGGACTAACGTTCCTGCTGCCTCCAACTCCACATGTCATAACTACAGACGCCTCTCTAGAAGGATGGGGAGCAGTCCTTCAAGAATTGCAAATCAGTGGCAAGTGGACAGACCAAGAGAGGAAACTCCACATCAACCTCCTAGAACTAAAGGCAGTTTTCCTATCTCTCCATGCTTTACTCCCGCGTATCAAAGGCTCAGAAGTGCTTGTATGAACAGACAACACAACAACAATGCACTACTTGAACAAGCAGGGAGGGAAACGTTCGCTGACACTATCTCGCGAATCGCAAAAAATTTGGAACTGGCTAGTACTACACAATATCAAGCTAACAGCAGAGTATGTCCCAGGCAAGGACAACGTCATAGCGGACGCTCTGAGCAGACAGAGGTCTCTGTCCCACGAATGGGAACTCAACCAAACTGTTCTAAACGACATTTTCTCGAAATGGGGGAGACCGCAGATCGATGTCTTTGCCACCAGGGAGAACACCAAATGCCACAACTTCGCAAGCTGCAAAAACAACAAGTGATGGACTGAATGTGGATCAATGTCACACACTCCCCCAGTCAAAAGATCTGGGCCCAAATCCATCGTTTTTTTGCACTCCACACCACCCTGGGTTAGACAATGGCAATATGCAAATCAGCTCTGACCCTGTTGCCCCATGGGAACAGTCCAGTCCGAACTACAAAAGCCATGCCCTTCCCAGAACGGAATCAAGCATCCGAGGACCGGACCGGTTTCGAGGTAACACCTCTCATCAGCCCGGCTAGCTTGACTCCAAGTGGTGTGGAGTGCCTGGGACCCACGTCTGGGCATCCCCAGCGCACTTAGGGCGGCAATTGCAAAAACAACAAGTGATGGACTGAATGTGGATCAATGTCACACACTCCCCCAGTCAAAAGATCTGGGCCCAAATCCATCGTTTTTTTGCACTCCACACCACCCTGGGTTAGACAATGGCAATATGCAAATCAGCTCTGACCCTGTTGCCCCATGGGAACAGTCCAGTCCGAACTACAAAAGCCATGCCCTTCCCAGAACGGAATCAAGCATCCGAGGACCGGACCGGTTTCGAGGTAACACCTCATCAGCCCGGCTAGCTTGACTCCAACTGGTGTAGATTGCCTGGGACCCACGTCTGGGCATCCCCAGCGCACTTAGGGCGGCAATTGCAAAAACAACAAGTGATGGACTGAATGTGGATCAATGTCACACACTCCCCCAGTCAAAAGATCTGGGCCCAAATCCATCGTTTTTTTGCACTCCACACCACCCTGGGTTAGACAATGGCAATATGCAAATCAGCTCTGACCCTGTTGCCCCATGGGAACAGTCCAGTCTGAACTACAAAAGCCATGCCCTTCCCAGAACGGAATCAAGCATCCGAGGACCGGACCGGTTTCGAGGTAACACCTCTCATCAGCCCGGCTAGCTTGACTCCAAGTGGTGTGGAGTGCCTGGGACCCACGTCTGGGCATCCCCAGCGCACTTAGGGCGGCAATTGCAAAAACAACAAGTGATGGACTGAATGTGGAATGACTGGGTTGAATGTGTGACATTGATCCTCATTCGGTCCATCACCTGTTGTTTTTGCAAACTCGCCATAAGTGTACTGGGGATGCCCAGACGTGGGTCCCAGGCACTCCACACCACTGGAGTCAAGCTAGCCGGGCTGATGAGGTGTTACCTCGAAACCGGTCCGGTCCTCGGATGCTTGATTCCGTTCTGGGAAGGACATGGCTTTTGTAGTTCGGACTGGACTGTTCCCATGGGGCACAGGGTCAGAGCTGATTTGCATATCGCCATTGTCTAACCCAGGGTGGTGTGGAGTGCAAAAAAACGATGGATTAGGACCCAGATCTTTTGACTGGGTTGAATGTGTGACATTGATCCTCATTCGGTCCATCACCTGTTGTTTTTGCAAACTCGCCATAAGTGTACTGGGGATGCCCAGACGTGGGTCCCAGGCACTCCACACCACTGGAGTCAAGCTAGCCGGGCTGATGAGAGGTGTTACCTCGAAACCGGTCCGGTCCTCGGATGCTTGATTCCGTTCTGGGAAGGACATGGCTTTTGTAGTTCGGACTGGACTGTTCCCATGGGGCACAGGGTCAGAGCTGATTTGCATATCGCCATTGTCTAACCCAGGGTGGTGTGGAGTGCAAAAAAACGATGGATTAGGACCCAGATCTTTTGACTGGGTTGAATGTGTGACATTGATCCTCATTCGGTCCATCACCTGTTGTTTTTGCAAACTCGCCATAAGTGTACTGGGGATGCCCAGACGTGGCTCCCAGGCACTCCACACCACTGGAGTCAAGCTAGCCGGGCTGATGAGAGGTGTTACCTCGAAACCGGTCCGGTCCTCGGATGCTTGATTCCGTTCTGGGAAGGACATGGCTTTTGTAGTTCGGACTGGACTGTTCCCATGGGGCACAGGGTCAGAGCTGATTTGCATATCGCCATTGTCTAACCCAGGGTGGTGTGGAGTGCAAAAAAACGATGGATTAGGACCCAGATCTTTTGACTGGGTTGAATGTGTGACATTGATCCTCATTCGGTCCATCACCTGTTGTTTTTGCAAACTCGCCATAAGTGTACTGGGGATGCCCAGACGTGGCTCCCAGGCACTCCACACCACTGGAGTCAAGCTAGCCGGGCTGATGAGAGGTGTTACCTCGAAACCGGTCCGGTCCTCGGATGCTTGATTCCGTTCTGGGAAGGACATGGCTTTTGTAGTTCGGACTGGACTGTTCCCATGGGGCACAGGGTCAGAGCTGATTTGCATATCGCCATTGTCTAACCCAGGGTGGTGTGGAGTGCAAAAAAACGATGGATTAGGACCCAGATCTTTTGACTGGGTTGAATGTGTGACATTGATCCTCATTCGGTACATCACCTGTTGTTTTTGCAAACTCGCCATAAGTGTACTGGGGATGCCCAGACGTGGCTCCCAGGCACTCCACACCACTGGAGTCAAGCTAGCCGGGCTGATGAGAGGTGTTACCTCGAAACCGGTCCGGTCCTCGGATGCTTGATTCCGTTCTGGGAAGGACATGGCTTTTGTAGTTCGGACTGGACTGTTCCCATGGGGCACAGGGTCAGAGCTGATTTGCATATCGCCATTGTCTAACCCAGGGTGGTGTGGAGTGCAAAAAAACGATGGATTAGGACCCAGATCTTTTGACTGGGTTGAATGTGTGACATTGATCCTCATTCGGTCCATCACCTGTTGTTTTTGCAAACTCGCCATAAGTGTACTGGGGATGCCCAGACGTGTGTCCCAGGCACTCCACACCACTGGAGTCAAGCTAGCCGGGCTGATGAGAGGTGTTACCTCGAAACCGATCCGGTCCTCGGATGCTTGATTCCGTTCTGGGAAGGACATGGCTTTTGTAGTTCGGACTGGACTGTTCCCATGGGGCACAGGGTCAGAGCTGATTTGCATATCGCCATTGTCTAACCCAGGGTGGTGTGGAGTGCAAAAAAACGATGGATTAGGACCCAGATCTTTTGACTGGGTTGAATGTGTGACATTGATCCTCATTCGGTCCATCACCTGTTGTTTTTGCAAACTCGCCATAAGTGTACTGGGGATGCCCAGACGTGGGTCCCAGGCACTCCACACCACTGAAGTCAAGCTAGCCGGGCTGATGAGCGGTGTTACCTCGAAACCGGTCCGGTCCTCGGATGCTTGATTCCGTTCTGGGAAGGACATGGCTTTTGTAGTTCGGACTGGACTGTTCCCATGGGGCACAGGGTCAGAGCTGATTTGCATATCGCCATTGTCTAACCCAGGGTGGTGTGGAGTGCAAAAAAACGATGGATTAGGACCCAGATCTTTTGACTGGGTTGAATGTGTGACATTGATCCTCATTCGGTCCATCACCTGTTGCTTTTGCAAACTCGCCATAAGTGTACTGGGGATGCCCAGACGTGGGTCCCAGGCACTCCACACCACTGGAGTCAAGCTAGCCGGGCTGATGAGAGGTGTTACCTCGAAACCGGTCCGGTCCTCGGATGCTTGATTCCGTTCTGGGAAGGACATGGCTTTTGTAGTTCGGACTGGACTGTTCCCATGGGGCACAGGGTCAGTGCTGATTTGCATATCGCCATTGTCTAACCCAGGGTGGTGTGGAGTGCAAAAAAACGATGGATTAGGACCCAGATCTTTTGACTGGGTTGAATGTGTGACATTGATCCTCATTCGGTCCATCACCTGTTGTTTTTGCAAACTCGCCATAAGTGTACTGGGGATGCCCAGACGTGGGTCCCAGGCACTCCACACCACTGGAGTCAAGCTAGCCGGGCTGATGAGAGGTGTTACCTCGAAACCGGTCCGGTCCTCGGATGCTTGATTTCGTTCTGGGAAGGACATGGCTTTTGTAGTTCGGACTGGACTGTTCCCATGGGGCACAGGGTCAGAGCTGATTTGCATATCGCCATTGTCTAACCCAGGGTGGTGTGGAGTGCAAAAAAACGATGGATTAGGACCCAGATCTTTTGACTGGGTTGAATGTGTGACATTGATCCTCATTCGGTCCATCACCTGTTGTTTTTGCAAACTCGCCATAAGTGTACTGGGGATGCCCAGACGTGGCTCCCAGGCACTCCACACCACTGGAGTCAAGCTAGCCGGGCTGATGAGAGGTGTTACCTCGAAACCGGTCCGGTCCTCGGATGCTTGATTCCGTTCTGGGAAGGACATGGCTTTTGTAGTTCGGACTGGACTGTTCCCATGGGGCACAGGGTCAGAGCTGATTTGCATATCGCCATTGTCTAACCCAGGGTGGTGTGGAGTGCAAAAAAACGATGGATTAGGACCCAGATCTTTTGACTGGGTTGAATGTGTGACATTGATCCTCATTCGGTCCATCACCTGTTGTTTTTGCAAACTCGCCATAAGTGTACTGGGGATGCCCAGACGTGGGTCCCAGGCACTCCACACCACTGGAGTCAAGCTAGCCGGGCTGATGAGAGGTGTTACCTCGAAACCGGTCCGGTCCTCGGATGCTTGATTCCGTTCTGGGAAGGACATGGCTTTTGTAGTTCGGACTGGACTGTTCCCATGGGGCACAGGGTCAGAGCTGATTTGCATATCGCCATTGTCTAACCCAGGGTGGTGTGGAGTGCAAAAAAATGATGGATTAGGACCCAGATCTTTTGACTGGGTTGAATGTGTGACATTGATCCTCATTCGGTCCATCACCTGTTGTTTTTGCAAACTCGCCATAAGTGTACTGGGGATGCCCAGACGTGGGTCCCAGGCACTCCACACCACTGGAGTCAAGCTAGCCGGGCTGATGAGAGGTGTTACCTCGAAACCGGTCCGGTCCTCGGATGCTTGATTCCGTTCTGGGAAGGACATGGCTTTTGTAGTTCGGACTGGACTGTTCCCATGGGGCACAGGGTCAGAGCTGATTTGCATATCGCCATTGTCTAACCCAGGGTGGTGTGGAGTGCAAAAAAACGATGGATTAGGACCCAGATCTTTTGACTGGGTTGAATGTGTGACATTGATCCTCATTCGGTCCATCACCTGTTGTTTTCACAACTTCGCAAGCTGGCATCCCCAATCGCGATCACTAGGAAATGCATTTTCCATCGCATGGCGCACCGTGTTTGCGTACGCATTTCCGCCATTTCCCCTGATAACAAGAGTCATTCGGAAAATGAAAACGGAGCACTGCACACTGATTCTCAATGCCCCGTTCTGGCAGAGGCAGCACTGGTTCACGGACCTTCGTCGCCTCTCAGTCCAACCCTCAATCCATCTGGGCCAGCATCCATCCCTACTCACGATGTCCAAAGGCCAAGTACTCCACCGGAATCTGAAATCTCTCAGATTATCGGCATGGCTCCTGAGTACCGAGAGTTCTACCAACTAAACATTCCGCAGGAGTGCAAGAATGTCCTAGCAAAGGCAAGAGCAGACAGCACAAACAAAACTTATTCCTTAAAATGGAAACGCTTTTGTGTTTGGTGTATGGACAACAATCTCCATCCCTTTCAGATCACTCCGGAGCAGCTCCTCCCATATTTATTACACTTGGCACAATCGGGACTTGCCCATGCCTCCATCAGAGTTCATCTGGCAGCCATCTCCCGCTTCACAAGAACTTCAAAAGGACCATCTCTCTGGTCCCACAGATTAGTTAAGCAATTCCTTAAAGGGCTCTACAGATCCTTTCCTCGGCCACGCAGAATTCCACCAACATGGCACCTTAATGTGGTACTCAACCAATTAATGAAACATCCGTTTGAGCCCATCCATAGGGCTGATATCAAATACATTTCATGGAAAACAGCCCTACTTTTAGCTCTGACCTCAGCGAGACGGGTCAGCGAGCTACAAGCTCTTTTCATTCAAGATCCCTTCATGCAGTTCAGGGAAGACAGAGTGATTTTAAGGACTAATCCTCGCTTCATTCCCAAGGTCCCTTCGGACTTCCACTTAAATGAACCACTAGTCCTCCGATCATTCTTCCCAAATCCTAGTACTGCAGCTGAACGATCCCTTCACTCTTTCGACCTAAAGAGAGGTCTTAAATTTTACCTGGACAAGACAAAGCATTTCAGGAAAACGAATCAGCTTTTCATCGCCTTCAGCAGACCAAGAAAAGGCATGCCACTTTCCAAACAAAGCATTTCAAGATGGATATCCTCTGCAATTGCCTTTTGCCATGACAAGGCCGGACGACCGTTACACTCCAAAGTCCGAGCTCATTCCACAAGAGCTGTGTCCACATCGGCGGCACTATTCACTGGGGTGCCAATTCTGGACATTTGCAGGGCAGTGACCTGGAAGTCGCCACACACATTCACCAGGCACTACTGCCTGGATACGGAACTGATGCAGGATGCAGCTGTAGGCCAGGCTGTACTTCACCATCTATTCCAGTGAGATGAGCCTTCCTCCTTCCCACCATCCTTTGTTGGTATGCACATTTACTTCTTTATTATATTTACTTGTTGATGGTTGCTAGTTGTATGATATGTATTATCTCAGACTGCTTATACTGTCTCTTCACAAATGTGCATAATGTATTGCTCGCTACTCTGATTCAGGCATGTGAATCTATGAAAGACACCCATAATACTGGATAAGAAATGCGTTACTTACCAGTAACTGCAGTTATCCAGTATTGGTGTCTTTCATAGATTCACATGCAACTCTCTCTCTCTATCATATATTACGCCTACCTAGCTTGGTGCGTACGAAAATCTGAGAGACTGAGGCTCCTGGCAGGAAGGTTCTAGAGGGAGGTGGTAGCTGATTGGCTACCTTCTAGAGTTTGGTCCTTTTTACAAAAGGACATAGATAGGCTACTAAGGCAAGGCCCTTAGGCCTACTTTTCTCTATGTATGTCTATAGGACATTACTTTTCTATTTACCGGGGACTCCTATCTCGACGACGGGGAATGATTCAGGCATGTGAATCTATGAAAGACACCAATACTGGATAACTGCAGTTACAGGTAAGTAACGCATTTCATACCTTTATTTTACCCTTCCCAGGATAACATACAACCAGTACAGAGTCACCACTCCTGCACTGTAGAACACTTCTCATCTAAATGATGTAGGCTGAGGGAGTGTTAAGCACTCAACAGTGAAACTTTAAAAAGTGAGTGAGCCTGTAGTCCTCACTCCAGTGACACAGGTTAAAAAGGATCTGTTCAGGCCCACTGATCACTGTATAGTAAGCTGCCAACACCTTGCTCTTACTGCTTAACTCCTGGAAGACAGTAACCTTCCACCACTATGAGGGTAGCGCTTTGGACACCCCTCCCATCCAACAAGCCTAAGCCATTGCTCAAACAAGTTTCCTTTGACAACACAAATCTGCATTAGGGAGCCAGACAACCCTACAGTTGGGTATTCAGAGCAAGGCTTCACTTGCAGAGGACATTTGTGTCTCATCATTTGGAATTCTATGAAGCGCAGGGTTATCTATAGCATTTCACATTTTGCCTACTAGACCGCAGATTTGTTTTCTGTTCCAAGACATATTGTTAGCTTACCAAGAACAGACGGGGGCTTGGTGCCCACCCATTTCTCACCATTGGTTGGCTTTTCTGTCATTCTCATTTGCCTGGTTTTCATTTGTGTCTTAGCTTGTCAGTCTTGTGTTTGTCCCTCCCATGGAGCATAATCTTTTTATGATCTCCTTTGATTGGCTTTTTTCTATGCATCCCATGCTTGCTTTGGAAGCACTACTTTTTTTCTTGAGGGCTAAGCACTCCATGAGAGTTGATGTAATTTCCAGCTGTCTCCCTCATGTACGTGTTGCTCCTGCACTCTTTGTTGCTCTGTCACCCATGGATACTCCCTGTCCCCCTCCCATAAAGCTTGCCCTTGCGTACTCCCCTGTTTTTGCTTTCTCTCCTATGTGCTTCTCCCCGCCCACTCCATGTTGCTCTCTCGTCAGTTGCTTCTCCTCCACACCCGCCCTCATTATTGCTTCCCCCCACTGACGCACTCCATGCTGCTTCTGTGACCCCCTATGTTGCTTCTCCATCTGTGCCATCCTGTTACTTCACCCACCAATGCTAACAAAAAGAAAAAAATGTGTTGGACTACATATACATTTTTTCAAATTTACTGATCCATCTTGGTTAGTTACAAAAAATGTGTGTGCATTATTTTGTAGATGCACACATGTGGTGTGCACACCTACAAAATGACACAACCTCCCCCTCATAGCACCTTTGTTTTTTAGTTTTCTTTAGCTATTCTGTACAGCGTCAGGAATGCTACACAGCATAGCTAAAACCCATTAGCAAACCAATAGGTTGCAAATGTGAGGCATTACGGCTTTGCCAGTGCTTATTAATAGAACTTCTTCATCATGCCTATATGGAGAATCATGCTGAGCTGTCTGTTTTGTTTTCCCCACTAATTGAGTGCTCTCCTCAGGATAACTATTGTAGTCTTTAATCTCTTCACTCGGGTCGGAAATGATCTATCCTACAGACACCCGTGCTGTCTGCTTATCAGCTGGCCTTTGTTATCATCCAATACTGAAAGATTGACTACGCTCAGTAGAAACATGCTGTTGCCTATGAGGTGGAGTGCCAGCTGCCATGTTTCTTCTTCAACAGATATACTTATGGGGCAAGGCCAGTCAACTCATTATTTTCCAGTCCCTCAGTACCCACACATACCCTTTCTCCAATTTCGAGCTGTTCTAGTCTCCTGTCTCCTGTGTTGTAATAGATCCAAATTCATGTCCGTATAACCACTATTGTTGGGAAACGGAGTCTGTGTCTGACAGTTAGGTTTGGGGCTTCTAGGAATCTTCAAGGAATGTCCCCACTGTGTTTCCTTACAGGCAGTGCCTCTTTACTTGATTTTTTGAAGTAGTTATTTGTTTTGGTATCATAAGCTAATAAGTGAATAAGCACTAATGCATTGATTGAAGAATTAATGCAATAATTAAAATAGATTGGTCAGATCCGTTAGAAGAGCAAGTTCCAGTGGGCTAATCATTTTTCAAATTGTGAACCTGTAGGCCATATGTTCCTGTTCTGTTTTCCACTACAAGTATAAGTAGAGAAGCCCCACAAAGTGCTTAAAAAAGCCTGAAAGGTGTTTTGAGGTTACTGTAGTGAGGTTTGAAAGCATGAACAAAAGTTGCATGGTTCTAATACTTTCGGGAAGAGTATATTAAAAGAAGGATACATTTTTACTAAGGACTTTTCAAAATGTATTTTGTTTTAGATGGGTTTTGCCTTTGTGAAAGTGTTTATGTATTAACAGGACTAATTTTCCGCAGATCTTTTTGACCCACATGATGACAAGGAGGACGATGGTGAAGGTGAATCAGTAGAAGAACACAAAAGTGTCATTATGCATCTTCTCTCTCAAGTTAGACTTGGAATGGACCTCACAAAAGTAAGTTACGTTTTTTCCCGATTTATGTCCTTGAAAAATTAAACCCCTGCAGTAGACACGTCAAACTTTTTCTAAATGATTGACCAAGACTACGCTTTCATTTTTCACTTTGTTCACCTTCATAACTTTCTTAAAGTATCATCAATTTTAGCCTTATTTCAACAAGAGCCATGCATTTTTTTTCCATTGGGTCAATTATGATTATATCTTGCCCTGAAGTATTTCTATTCTGCTCTATTATGCTTCTATACTCCAAACTATCTATCTATATAACTATAAATCTATCTTACTCTGTCTTACTCAAATCTGCTTCAAAACAAACATAGGAGAGGGATCAGGAAGAGCTGGTGTGCACAGGTTAGATGGCTTGGTGTGAGCTGGCATTTGTCTTTTAGGACTGTGATGGCTTCTGTTTGAGTAGGGATCCTTAGGCTCAAGATGGGGGGTAGAAGAAAATAAGCAGTAGGTTGAGCATATTTAGAAGGATATAGTATGATCTGTTTGAATTATCCTTTTGGGCCGAGATCACATGTCATTGGGTTGCAAGGTTTGGATGTGGGGTAATTGATCCTAATTGGAAAGAGGTAAATGTATATCAAATTCATTTTTTATGTTTATACTTACATTTTAGCTTATTAAATATATATTTTCTATTACTTTTAATTATTCTTTTAACACTATAAAGTACATTAAATGTTTAATACAAATGCATTTCTTTTCATTTATATCGTTTAAGTTTAATTTACACCGCTCTGATCCTCAAAATCCCCTTACCACCGCTATACAGTACACATCCATTAGCCCTAAAAACTTCTTACTACCCCTGTACACAATTATGTGTGGTTTTTTCTCCTTGTTCCATTTGGTGGTGCCGACCAAGTCATTATTCTTAACTCCAACATGGAGCGAGATCAGCATTGTCCGACGTCAACCTTATCCATACTTTCCAAGAAGTAGACAGTGCCTCTTTTTACTGACCCTGTGAGGAATGCAATGGGGGGGGGGGGGGGGGGGGGTGTGGGGGGGGATGGGGGGGGGGGGGTTTGAGGATCCGTGTAGTTATCCCAACCCCCTTGGCCGAGGGTAACTGGTACAAAGAATTGTCTGATGCCAGTGACAGGGACACATCACTAGACACTGCTTTCCTCTTTCCTACTACTGTGGCAGTGGAGTTAGGGGCTTAATTTGCATAGTGGTACAGAGGGCAGCTGAGGTTTTGGACATTACGGTCCCCTCAGGTGAAGTTTAGGCCATTGTCTTTGAGGTGCTTCAGCCCAGGATATTCCTGATAGAACCCCGTCTCCCCTTTAATGAAGCCCTCACTGATGTCCTGCTTTGGGGCCAGGGCCAAGTCCTGCACAGGCACATCTGTGCACAGCACATTGCCCACACCACTGCCCCAGTCTTCCTTACCCATCACACCATCCCTGAGAGCTTGATGGTACAAGCCTCAACCTCGAAATAAATTAAAACGTGGTGCTTTCTCTACCAGACCACCAGATAGGGTATCAAAGAAGCTGGACACTATTGGGAAGAGTATTTTTTCTTCTACTGACCTCGTACTGTGGTCTGTCAACACTGCATGCTTATTGGGCTAGTATTCCCAAACTGTATAGGACTCAGCTGGTCAAGTACTGCCCATGGTCGAGGAGGAGACTCGAGCCGTCCTTATCCAAGCTATTGCTGGTGGTGGGGACAGAGCAATGTTCATCATCAGCTCAGGCTGGATACGACTGACTCGAAGTGCAGAGCCATTGCTTCTTTGTTGGCGCTTACATGTCACACCTGGCTGAGATCTGCTGACTTTTCAGTGGATTCTAGGGTACTTCATGAAGATGCCCTTCTATGGAATTCACCTGTTTGGCAACAAGGCGTATTCGGTGCTTGAGCGCCTTAAAGTTCATAGAGCCACCACTTTGGGAGTATTCATGGACCACAACAGCCACCTTCCGCTCTTCTTGGGGCTATGGTAGGGGCTATCAGACTCGTCCTTTCACCCCCTAGCCACCATCGGCAACAGCCTACACAGTCATTTAGTGGCAGTGGAGGAGAATCCAACAGACCTCATGGGAATCAAGGCCAGAGAGCTGCCCAGAACCACCACGTCCCCAGCAGCCGCAACTAAAACCCTTTAAAGTGCCCTTGCAACATCATAGGAAACTGGTTGCCAGAAGGATCTGACACCACCTGCCCTAACAGAAAGCTAGAACAGCAGACGTGGGTGCTTCAGATTGTTCAGTGGGGTTATGCCCTTACGTTCAAGAAAAACCTGCTGTCCTTGCCACCGTCCTCAGATCAGCTGATGGAGGGCCACCTATCGCTCTTATGACAGGAAGTGCTGGCTGTTTTGGCCAAAGGAGCGATCGGGCCGTGTCAGCATCAGAAATAGTTTGTGGTTGCTATTCCCACTACATTCTTGTGCCGAGAAAAGATGGAGGCCTCTGTCCTATTTTAAACCTGCACCGTCACACCTGCTTCCTGAAAAAGGAAACATTCCGAATGCTCATTATGGCTCGGGTCCCATTTTCCTTGGATCTAGGAGACTGGAAGGTAGCGCTGGACTTGCAGGACACATTTGCATATTCCCTTCCTGCCAGCCCACACATGTCACCTGTGGTTCATGGTTTGTCAGGAGCATTTCCAGTTCACTGTGCTCCCCTGCGGCCTTACCAGCGCCTCTCTGGTACTCATGAAAAGGATAGTGGTGGTCACAATTCATCTGCAGAGTTCAGTGGTGACAGTGTACCCCTACCCCTACCCCAACAACTGGCTGTTGAAGGTGTTGTTGTCCCCACCTCCAGACTAAGGAGGACCTCCCGTATTCTCTGGCGTTCAGAGACCGATCCAGAGGCTGATGGGCCTCGTGACCTTCTTCATCCTGCTGATAAAGTACGCCAGTTGACATACTTGGGCTTTGCAGTGGGACCTGAAGTCCCAGTGAGCTCCACATCAGGGGAATCTCTCTGACCTGATCCAGGTATCAGCGGGAACTGCACAAGATTTGCAATGGTGGATGATGGGCCGCAGTTGGGTCAGCAGCAGACCCATCTCCCTTTCCCACCCAGATCTCACAGTGGTGACGCTTGAAGGTTGGTGCAGCCTTCTCGGTGAGGTGAAGATCAAAGGAATCTGGTCGCCAGCCGAGACTCAGCTCCACATCAACCTGTTGGAGTTAAGACCAATTCGCTTGGCATTAAAAGTCTTCATCCATCCATCAAGGTGAGGCTGGTTCAGCTGTTCAGACTGTACAGTGGGGTCTTGGATTCTGTACCAGGAGGTTCTGCGTTTCTGGACATGACTGGAACATTGGGACATTTTCCTGATCATGCTGTACCTTGTGTAATCCTAAACTACAGGGCAGAGGAATTTAGCTGTCGATACCTCTTGGATCTACAAGGTGTCTTCACCCAGAGGTGGTACAAGCTATTTTGTGCGACTGGGGGAAGCCTTTGTTAGATCTGTTCACCACCACTGAAACTTGCAATCTCAGCACTTCTGCGCATTAGAGTTTCCAAGTTGGCTCACTCTCGAAGAATTGTTTTTGCTCAAGTGGTGCTCTAGACTCCTGTATGCGCTACTGCTCGAACAGCCAGATCTTGAGTTGCTTCCTGAAGGAGAGGTGGTCTTGGGTCAGACGTAGGTGGAAGGGTAGGGAGTTCCAAGTCTTGGCTGCCAGGTAGGAGAAGGATCTTCCTCCCGTGGTGGCTCTTCGAATGCGTGGAACAGCGGCGAGGGCGTGGCTGGTCGATCGTAGCTGGCGGGTGGGAGTGTAGAAGGTCAGGCGGTTGTTGAGGTACCTGGGGCCCAGGTTGTGGAGGGCCTTGTGTGCATGGATGAAGAGTCGGAACGTGATTCTCTTGCTGACGGGGAGGCAGTGCAGGTCTCTCAGGTGTCCGGAGATGTGGCTGTGTCGGGGATGTCCAGGATGATTCGTGCAGAGGCGTTCTGGATGCGTTGGAGTCTTTTCTGTAGTTTGGCTGTGGTTCCGGTGTAGAGGGTGTTTCCGTAGTCCAGTCGGCTGGTGAAGAGTGCCTGGGTGACCGTCTAACTGGTTTCGGTGGGGATCCATCGGAAGATCTTTCGGAGCATGTGTAGGATGTTGAAACATGATGATGAGACGGCGTTGACTTGTCTGGTCATCGAGAGGGAGGAGTCCAGGATGAAGCCCAGGTTGCGTGGTCCGTTGGTTTGGGTGCGCTGCCCAGGGCAGGGGGCCACCAGGAGTCGTCCCAGGCAGAGGGTGATGATCCAAGGATGAGGACTTCCGTCTGAGTTCAGTTTCAGGCGGCTGTTTATCATCCACTCTGCTACGTCTTTCATCCCTTCGTGTAGGTTGGTTCTGGCGGTGGCTGGGTCGTTGGTGAGGGAGAGGATCAGCTGGGTGTCGTCGGCGTAGGAGATGTTGAGGTTGTGTTGGCGTACGATGGCTGCGAGGGGGCTCATGTAGACGTTGAAGAGGGTGGGGCTGAGTGATGATCCTTGTGGTACGCTGCAGATGACTTCGGTGGCCTCGGATCTGAACGGGGGGAGGCGGACTCTCTGGGTTCTTCCTGTGATGATCCACTCTAGTGCCTTCTCTTGGATTGCGATGTTGCTGAGGCGCTGCACTAGGGTGCGGTGGCAGACAGTATTGAACGCTGCGGAGAGGTCCAGGAGGATGAGGGCCGCTGTTTCCCCGTTGTTCGGCAGGGCTCAGATGTCGTCAGTGGCTGCGATGAGGGCGGTCTCGGTGCTGTGGTTGGCTCGGAAGCCGGACTGTGAGTGGTCGAGGGATCCGTTCGTCTCGAGGAAGGCGGCAAGCTGTCTGTTGATGGTCTTCTCGATGACTTTGGCAGGAAAAGGGAGGAGCGAGATGGGGAGGTAGTTCTTGAGGTCGGTGGGGTCTGCTGATGGTTTCTGCAGGAGGGCGCTGAGTTCGGCATGCTTCCAGCTCTCCGGGAAGGTGGCGGTGTTGAAGGAGCAGTTGATGATGTCCCGGAGTTGGGGTGCGGTGGCGGAGTCTGCTTTGTTGAAGACGTGGTGGGGGCATGGGTCGGTTGGTGATCCGGAGTGGATGGTGTTCATCGTGTGAATTTTGTCTTCGGTGCTGACCGGGGTCCAGGCGCGGAGGGTGGTGGTGGGGGGTGTCGATTCGGTGGTTGGGTACGTGGTCTGTGCGCCGAAGCTGTTGTGTATGTCGGCGATCTCGCTGTGGAAGAACGAGGCGAGTGAGTGGCAGAGGTCTTGTGAGGGTGGGATGTCGTTATTTCCGGCACTGGGGTTGGAGAGCTCTTTGACGGTTCTGAAGAGTTCCTTGCTGTTGTGTGCGTTATTGTCTAGTCATGCATGGAGATTGAATTGCAGCAGCTGAGAGTATTTGATCTGCCTTCCAAAGTGTGTGATGTTATTCTAGCAGCCTGGCCTCCTTTGTGAAAAACCGTTGTAAGGAAATGCATCTTTTTGTGTCGTCACCCCCAAGCTTTTAAACTGATGATGCTGGATTTTCGACTCTGAGAGTGCTTTGAGGCCTGCTAATCAGACCTCCATGCCAGTGCCCTAACCCTAAAGTGTATGTCAGGTTGTCTATAACCAATTGGAGATAACTTACTTACCACTAAGTCTCTAGTAAATGATACTCTGGTACCCAGGACAGGTAGGTTAAAGGATTACCCCAGGGCTTGCAGCACTGGTTGTGCCACCCTGAAGGTCCCCAAATAAAACAAGTCCCCCAGTCTGCCACTACAGACTGAGAGAGCAGTCCTGCACTGCTAGACAAACTTTGCCATTAAAAGCAGTGGTAAGGGGGAGGGGCTTAGCGGGCATCCGAGATGGCCGCGTGAGCACAGGGCTCCCGAGACCCTCGCCGCCCTTCGCATATATCCTGGAAGATATCCTGATTCTGTATATGGGTTATCGGAGATGAACTTCGGCTGACACTTTTGCTCTTTCAAAAATGTAATTTGGACTTTGGGAACCGCAGCTACGCTGATCTGAACTTTTGAGGCCCACCCCGTGGCGAAGCCGGGGGCTCGACCAGCTAAGACGCCGCGAAGTAGTTGAACAACAACGGCCTGAGGGGCTTTCCCCCAACAGCCTCGCACTAACTTTCAGTTTCGTTTTCTGGTCCTGGCACTATTAGATCGCAAGACGGTTCCAGTCTGCCCGAGGCCCAGCCCGGCACTGCCTCTCCATCGTGTGCCGGCAGTCGTGAGTGCTTTTTTTTTGAGCTACGCTGTTACCCCTGCCACTTGTGCCCATTTTTGAAGACTTTGGTGGTCTGCTCGTGAATGGCCTTTTTCACCAGGTCTCGCGGGCCCCTTCGGGGCGCACTTTCCAAGATGGCTAACAGCGCTGACAATGAGAACGTTATGGACCGCTATACCCATCCTAAGAGGTCCCCCGGTGGTACCAGCCGCACTCTGGAAGATGCCAAGGAACACCCGGCTGCGTCGGCAGACTTGACTCTCCAGGATGTCAAGGCTTCCATTGGCCAGCAATATGAAGCTCTTGCTCTTAAAATCGACACGGTAGCCATCAATGTTACCCTGATCAGAGCTGACTTGTCCAAGACCAATGAAAGGGTCAAGTCGCTAGATTTGAAGACCTCTAGCCTCACGACCGACGTGTCAGACATACAGACTGAAATCGGTAATCTGCGAGCCTCCAACCACCTCATGGCTCACCGATTGGAAGACTTTGAAAACAGGGCTCGACGCAACAACATTCGCATTATTGGTGTCCCTGAAACCCCCGAAAATCCCGCAACTGATCTCCTTGTTGAAGACCTCGTCCTAAATTACCTCGCCCCTACAGGTCTGAGCAAATTCTTTGCTGTGGAGCGTGCCCATCGAGTGCCGTGTGGGAAACCGAGGCCGGGTGCCCCTCCGAGGCCTATCATTGACAGGCTTTTCCATTTCAGAGACAGAGACGCTATCCTGCTGGCCTCGAGGGTGAGCGGCCCTGTGAAGTTCGAAAACACAACAGTGAGCTTCTACCCGGACTTCACCCAGCTTGTGCAAAGGCAAAGGATGGGATTTCAGGGAGTGAAGGGAAGACTGCGAGACGTGGGCCTGAAATATGCGATGCTATTTCTAACTAGGCTTCGTGTTGAATACGAGGACCGGACGTTTTTCTTTGACCGCCTGAAAGTGTTAGTGACTGGCTGGATTCTCTACCTACTCAGAACGATCGAACTGAGCACCCTGGTGGTGCTGAGGGTGGTGCGCCGGAGCAATAATGACACTGTGGTTCCCGACTTCCGAACATTTGACTTATTACACAGCTGGGTTCGATGAGTCTATTATTATTGTGTTTTACTGATGCATGCCCGAGGGTGGTGGGGGGAATGGGACTCTTTTCCTCCTCCGGGTTTCTTTTCGTAGACTAGTTTAATGTCAGGGTGACAGGCACACTGCAAGTTGGGGTGGCTTTTGAGTCTAACGCAGGGGTGCAGGTTGGGGGGTGTTGTAACGGGTTCAAGTTGGGGGGTAGAGGGGGGGTTTGTGTGTTTGTTAGTTTTTCTCAAGGCAACGTATTGTTTTTTTCTTTGAACCGGTCATTGTGTTCTCTGTGGGGTGGACTCTGCTTTCCTTACCGGGATGGGGGGTAGTGGGTTGAGGCTAATGTTGTGGAATGTCAATGGTTTGGGTGATAGGATAAAACAGGGGGTGGTGCTACAGTTCTTGCGACGCTTTTCCCCCGATGTCGTTCTCCTACAGGAAACACATTTGATTGGGAACATATGTCACACTATGAGCAGGCGGGGTTATCGTCTTACTGCACACTCGGGATTTACTTCTGGTTCTAGGGGTGTGGGCATCCTTGTCCGGTCCTCTCTCCCTTTGGAAATAGATGATGTTATTCATGACGACAAGGGGCGCTATGTCGCTCTCACTGGGAGATGGGAGGGAAGGACTGTTTCACTGATCACCGTATATGTCCCGCCGGGTCTACAGACCTCTACGTTTGCCGATATTGGGCGTGTTGTGCTGAGCCTTCCTGATGGCATCCTGGGGATGGGTGGAGACTTCAATGCTGTGTTCTCTGGCAGCGTAGATCGCCATCCCCCAAGAGGTCTTACTAAGTCTCAATCATGGCTGAGTGGGTTTTTGGAAACTTTTGGTCTGGTATACTGTTGGAGGTTGATGCACCCTGAGCAGATACAATACACTTTCCATTCTGGGGCCCACGGCAGTCTCTCCAGACTTGACTATGTTCTGATGCCGGCGCCGCAATCCTCCTCTGTTAGAGAAATTCGACACCTTGCCCGGGGTATATCAGACCATTCCCCTTTGTGGCTCTGCATGGACACTAAAGTGTGTAGCGAAGGGCGGGTCGCTCCTATAAACCCTTGGTATCTTCGCAATCCTAAGGCCCGCGCTGATTTGATTAAGTCCCTTGATCACTATTTTCTTGAAAATGTGGGGTCTGTGTCCTCATCTGTGTCATTGTGGGAGGCTTTCAAGACGGTTATCCGTGGACAGGCTCTGTCGCTAATCGCTGGTGCTAAGAAAACTAATTAAGAAATTGTTTGTCTGGAGACAGGTATAGCCGAGCTAGAGAGTGACCTTGAGGTTGGCGTGACTTGTGCTAAACTTCATTCCCTCAGCCTGAAGCAGCTAGATTACAGAGCCCTGGTGACGGATGCTGCCAAAGTGATGAATAGGGAGCAACAGGGCAGATTGTATGATGCTGGTGACAAGGCTGGTAAGTTGATTGCGTGGCTTGATAAGAAAGAAAGGGCGATTCGTGTCGTTCCTGTGATTGAGAAACTTGATGGAGCGTGTGTGACGGACCCGGCTGAGATTGTTGAGTGTTTTGTGGAACATTTTCGAACGGTGTACTCTCCGGTCTCTGATAGGGCAGAGGAAGACTCTCATCTGTTGTTGCGCGACATCGCATTGCTGCGCCTCTCGGAGGTCGATAGAGACATGATGGATTCACCACTTTCGGCGGATGAGGGTGCCACCGCTATCCGTTCCGTGCGCTCCGGCAAGGCTATGGACACCAATGGTCTGCCCATTGAACTATACAAACTGCGGCCGGACAAAATGGCCCCGTATCTTCGGGATATGTTCCTGGAGTCGCAAGACTTTGGCTCCCTTCCCAGTGATCAGCGTCTCGCTACCATCGTGGTTATCCACAAGGAGGGGAAGTCGCGGGATCGCTGCGCTTCCTATAGGCCCATTTCGCTTTTAAATGCCGAACCCAAAATTCTAGCCAAATTATTAGCCAACCGACTGATCAAGGTAATTAGTGACCTGATCCACCCGGATCAGTCTGGTTTTATCCCGCATCGCAACACTGCACTTAACCTGCGGCGCCTACACGTCGTCCTAGCGAGGGCGGCGTCTCTTCGTGAGCCGGCCATCTTGGCGTCCTTGGACGCCACGATGGCCTTCGACTCAATAGAATAACCGTATCTCTGGGCCGCCCTCGCGAAATTTGGTTTTGGTTCCGGGTTCATCGGGTGGGTGAAACTTTTATATGAGAAGCCGCTCGCTCAGGTGGTTGTTAATGGCCGAGTATCAGGCTCCTTTACCCTTGGGAGGGGCACGAGGCAGGGGTGCCCGTTGTCCCCCCTGCTTTTTGCCCTCGCTCTGGAACCACTGGCTGCCTGGCTGAGATGGGAGCCTTCAATAAAGGGTATCCAGTGGACCCCGGATTTTGAGGATCGCGTATCGCTTTACGCAGACGACATCTTGTTGTACCTTACGTCCCCCCGAAAATCGCTGAATGTGTTGTTTGACGTGCTTACTTCGTTTGTAAAGAACTCAGGTCTCGTTATCAATTGGACTAAATCCTGTGTATATGTGCTTTCGGGTGGTCTCCCCCCTTTGCCTCGTAGATTTCCTATCCAGGTCTCGCAGACGGGCTTCAAGTATTTGGGGATCTTCATATCTCTGGACCCCGCGGTTCGCTACGAGCGCAATCTACTCCCCCCTCTTCAGAGGCTAAAAATCGATGTTATGCGCTGGCGTAGGTTGCCATTGTCACCGCTCGGGCGCGCAGCGCTTTTCAAAATGATGTCTTTGCCACGATTTTTGTATGCTCTCCAGAATACGTTCGATATTATTCCTGCGAGCTATTTTCGAGAGGTGGAGAGCTTACAGAGGCGGCTAGTCTGGGACGGACGTGCGCGTATCGCCCTTGCTAAGCTAACGCTCCCCTGGTACGACGGAGGTATAGCGCTTCCGGATTTCAGGCGCTATTATTGGGCCTCTCAGCTGAGTGCGATCAACCATGCAACATATGCACCTGGTCCTAACCCAGCATTCGAGATGGATAAGTATCTGCTACCAGGTGGTAACTACAATAGAGCGCTCTACTCTAAGGCAATAGGGGGGAAATTATCTGGACCTACCAAGATTGCTGTAAGAGTCTGGCATGATGCGAATGTGGCTTTGGGATGGAGAGACCGACTGACTCGTGCAACCCCGTTATACGCTTCTGAGAGATTGGGATGTCTCTGGAAAACGAAAGGCTTTGAGAAATGGAACATGATTGGTATTAGCAGGGTGGGTGACCTTTGGGCCAAGGGCAAAATTAAGACCTTTGAGGCATTAAAGATAGAATACGAGTTGAGTGACAGGGAATTTTTCAGGTATGCGCAGATTCACCATGCTCTGGCCTCGGTTTTCACCGCGGGAGCCGACATCCCTGGGTCCTCCCCGCTGGAGGATCGGGTGCTTGATGGTCATGTTCCCGATAGCACGATTTCTTTAATATATAAGAAGTTGATCAACAATCGGGCTGATCTACTTTTACCTCTCAGGGAGGTCTGGACTGGTGACGGTTTGGAGCTGGACGACGAGGACTGGCAATCTGTGTTATCTTCGCCCAAGGAGGTGGCTATACCTGCCCGTCTCCGCCTTGTCCAGCTTAAAATCCTCCACCGTGTGTATGTTATGGGCCCGCGCTTGGTTCGTATGGGTTATTCCCCCCATGGGTTATGTAAGCGTGGCTGTAGAATGGTTGGAACCTTCCTCCATATAATTTGGGAATGTGGTTGCGTTCTGGAATCGTGGCAATGCAGTGATGGAAAGGGTCACAGGAGTGGTATTACTGCCTGAAGCCAGTCGCTGCCTGTTGAATGTGTGGAAGCCAAATGATTATTATGTCGCACAGACCCAGTGGGTGACCCTTGGAAACATGATCGCTAAGAGAGACATTGCACAGCTGTGGGGTTCCCAGCGGCCGCCCACGGTATCGGTATGGAAGGAAAATATGGACTGGTGTATGTTTAGAGAGAAGACTCTATATGTGGCAAGGGGTAAACCCAGGAAATGGAATAAGGTCTGGAGCCAGTGGAATGCTTACCGTGGAAACATATGTACGCCTCCTTTCGTTGAGAGCCCAGATGTCTCCCTCTCCCCGTGATCCGACATTCCATGCATCTTCCACTTTGTGTCGTCATTAACTTGCTTCCCCACTGACCCCCCTCGCTCCCTGTATTATTTATATACTGTATAATACTGTACTCAGAAGTCCCTCCTTTATGACCACATGTCCGTGCTAATTGTACCATTGCCTTGTGTATTGTTTCCTGTCCTTTTTCCTTCAATAAATTCTTTTTTAAAAGCAGTGGTAAAACCTCTACTTTCCCTGTACATGTGTGTGTAAGTCACCTCTCTGGCAGGTGTACCGAATCCTAAATTCAGGATGCCACATATGACACAGACAGGACATGTACAGTACGTGTCCTTAAAGTAGAAACCTGCAAAGCGACTGTTTAACTGTGAAAAGACTTGATCACCTAATTGTCAATTACAGGGTTACACTCTTACTCCTCAGCTGTGCTAACTCCTGAACGGTGCAACCAAAGTGGGCACTCCAAGGTTTCAAGCAACTCGTTACCTTAAGCACAACTTCTGTCTCAAGTCAAACTTAATGTAAATTGTTGTAGCGTGCACCTTTAATAAAGTTGTCACTTTGTTACCTTTAAAACTCAAGCTCCTTCCCAGGAACACATGGAGCCTGCTCCACGATACCGTCTTCTGCCTTTCTGGAGAGATGTGCTACCGACTCCCTGGAAGGAGAATAATGAGAGGTTGCTAGGGAGGTGTCTCCTCTCTCCTGCAGGAAGCCACTTAGGTGTTCTCCCCAAAAGGCAGGCTTCAAAGCTGAAGTCGCCTTTGAAGAGCAGATGTGGGACATCAGGGGAAGAACTCTCCCACTATTGAGGTAGAAAGTTGCCGAACCGGTTTCCCCAGGGGCATGTAGCCCAGAGGTAGCAACACTCCAAGGGTGGGCTAGTGAGGTCTGTACTCCAGGAGAAAGAGGCTCACCATCTTGGGAGAACAGTACTGATAGAGCGCGCAGGTCACCCGACTAACTTTGCTACCAAATATGCACACTTGGGCCCATAATATATTTTATTACACTTTTATTTTAATCAGGTAACCTACACACTACTATCAGTAACCCTATTCCTTTCTATTTATTTCAATGTACCGGACTTACCAATCCTCGTCACAAGTACCTAAGATCACAATGGACCACGGAGCTAGATGCAAAATAAGTAGACAACACAATACAATATACAATTGAAAATGTTTGTACTCTTTTATAATACCCACAGACTCAGGAAGTCTTGAAAACCTTTATCTAATCATCATCATCATCATCATATGCCATGAGTAGAAGATTAACACAGATCAAACTATCTATAACTAGAATTAGAAATATTGTATAGCTATGAATTAGGCAGAGAATCATTTAGAAATCGAAAATTTAAGGGAAGTAGCAAATTAAGGAACACGCTATTTTAGATCAACAGACTTTCACAACTTCACTAAAGGCGGGTAAGAAAAAAGGAACATGCTAAATCAAAGTAGACTTTCGAAATTCACTAACCGTTCAAAAGAAATGAAACTTATGCAATTTTATTTATCCAGATGTGCTTATTCTCTATAGGGAGGGTAAGAATGGAACATAAACTATATAAGAAAACGATTTAGCATTTGACTAAAGGTAGGTAGAAAAGTGGAACATGCTAATAGACAATTAATGCATGAAAATCTCATTTATAAAGGAACAGGGGAAGTAAAGGAACATATGCAATTATGCTTTATTCGAGACGTTAGGAATGCAAGTTTAGATAAACAAATCACCCACACAGACTTTTATATTTACCTAGGATAGAGTGAAGATCAACCCTGGCCACGGGCCAGTTGGGAAAGACGGGAAAGAATCCTCAAGGACTTAGGTTGCCAATAGGCGAGCAGGTACAGCTCAAGGACAGTCAGGACAGGATAACCCCAGAATTTTAATCAGGACCGGGTTCACCAAAGGGTACGACCAACACCCGCAGCTTCGGTTGCAACGCCTGCACTACTCCCTCTCTGCAAGGAATCTGCCAATTACCCCGATTGGGTTTTCCAACCTCCCAGAAAAGTGCTTCGCCAGCACTTAAGGTTTCCCAAAACCCCGAGTGGGTCTGTGGAAATTCGGACAGAGTGCTCCGCAGCTCTCTGTATCAGTCACCTATAGAGTGCGTTGGGTCAGTGACAGGTCAGCTATTCAGACAAGTCGGACAATTTCCCTAGCTAAATCTAGGCTAGTTATACTGTTTTTCGGGTCAGTGTACCACCCCCCAATGTTGCAAGTGTAACGATCCCCAATTCTGATTGGACAAAGGAGGAGGTTAAGTCATCACACCACCTAAATTTATCCTTTCTAAGGCTTAATAGTATACAGCAGTTTATTACAAATGTAACAAATTCAGGTACAGATCAGCTTCTCCGGCTAGGTTTGTTCTAGTTCCCAAGAGCCTCTTGGGCACGGCTGCCATCTGGCTGGGTTCCACTGCTGCATGGTTTTCTTTTCCCCCCATCACGTGACTGGTACCATACGGGCTTCCAAGATGGAATAGTAGGCACCTCCCAGGCCCAAAGAATACGATACATGAAAAGCAAGCGAAAGCAATTTAGAACACAGAATAAAGATTACACTGTATACCATGAATGGCTATACTATATCCCTTACTTTATAATAACTATAGCGTTATGAGTAAGTGCAGAACAAACAGCTTTGCGAAAGCGGCAATGCAAGCTTAGAGCATGTGAGAACACAGAGCAGCCATCTTAAATTGCATTGCGCATGAGCAACAAATTCCCACCAGAACTGCGAGTAAGTCACGTCACATGGATATGACCGACGCATGCGCAGACTAAATTCCCGCGTTTCAGCGACCATTTTACTGCAAGTGGATTACAATTAATAAACACATAGGCAAACTTCACTGGGACACATCATGTAGTGTAGAAATGTGCAAAATTAGTAAGACAAACAGGTTGATTTAGTCTATTAAAGTTTATTCGAGGTTCATGATTACAAGCAAGTCGCTTAATGTGCGAATCCTTGCTCCATCAGTACATCCTGGGATAGCCTAATGCCACACTCTGCACAAAATGGTCACCATGTGGGAGGGAACCTGGTAGCCCATTGACTACCAACCACATCCTGCCCTGATGGCACAGTCCGAGCATAAAGATCTCGCCCAGATCTCAACCGGCATGGAAGAAGGACGGAAGGGGGACTGCCTGCTACAACGTGAGACCAGCAAAGAGAAGCTTCATCGACGAGACTGCACCTTCTATACAGCAAAAATAGGGACTGTGCCTGCCATATTCTGCTCAAGGAGAAGTCTACTCCAAAGCCCAGTCAAGCCAAGAGAACTCCCAAGCGCCAGCTGACTAGCCTCCTCTTCACAGCACAGGAACACAACTGCTGAAGCAGACTGCTGGGGCAAGTTGGTAGCCCAAAGTCTTCATCCCGGTATCACCGCTGCTGTGCAGCACCAAGGATCAAGATCTGATTCACAGTGTTGCACCGGAGTTCGTTGAACCCTGGAGTGCTGTTGAAGACTTACTGGGACCCTTAGAAGGGAAGTTATTGATCCAGGAAGGATTGGCTTGTGGCTTCGGCAACTGGTAGTCCTGTTGTGACTGGACTTCGGCCATACCGTAGAGGACTTCATATGTTGTCGACCTTGCAACCAGGACCCCCTCATCATCTTGTGGACCTACGGATCCCTACAGGAAAACCCAAGTTGACTGCATCACGTCCACAGCATCCTTGATACATCTTCAGCATCCTTCATCCCTTTCAACAGGACTATGTCATAGGAATCCATTGCAACACGAATAAAGTGCCTGGAAATGCAAAAGGATTGCTTCTTCTTGAAGGTAACTGTTCTTGAGGACCTTGCTGGTCCTCCTGACTAGTTCCCTGCAGGAACTAGTAAGGAAACCTGCTTGTTCGGGGTTGAGTGAAATTGCTTTGATTCATTATTGTTTCTTAAATCAATATCTCTGGAACTCTCTGGTGAATTCTAGTGTCTAAATTCTTATAGAAATACAGTCTATTTTTATAAATCGCTGTCAGATGTCTTGAATATTGTTGTTTTCTTCTGCAATTGTTTTGCGTTGTTTAAATGCTTTACACTTGTTCTTCTGTTTATGCCCGACTGCTCAGTGCCACAGCTACCAAGGGTTGAGCAGAGGGTTTTCCAGATAAAACTTACTGGACCTAAAGGGGTTAAGTGTATTACACGGTGAGGTGGCACAACTACACCATATAATGCACCCCATATAATACACCCCATTTCCTCACAACCATATACATCTGCCAATGGAACAGTTTTTTGGCTTAGTGCACCAAGAAACAGATTAATTCTCTTTCTGCACCCTTCTCTGAAGTTCTTTTGTTTGTGGTATCAATTACCTGGCAAGGCCTTTCTTTAGCCACAGTTAAAGGGTACCTTTCGATGATCTCTGCTTTCTTGTCCTTGCCGGACTAACCTTCCCTGTTCAAGTATTTTGTTGTGACACATTTTCTAAAAGGTCTACAATACCTTTTCCCCTTCAACCTTTTATTATACCCCTATGGGACATTAATTTAGTATTCATATTCCTCTTGTGCTCTTCTTTGAGCCAATGCATAATAGTCCTCTCAGAATGCTGAACATCAAACTGTCTTTTGTTGGCCATAACATCGGCCAGGATTATTAGCAAGCTCTAGATGCTATCTGTACATCCCCCATATTCCCATTTTTTCCCCTAAAAACAGGTTCTTCATACCAGTGCTTCCTTTCTGCCAAAAGTGTTGATACCATTCCACGTTGGCTAAAATATTACGCTGCTGACTTTTTTCCCGCCTCACCCTTTCAATGAAAGACCACCACCTGGATCCAAAAAGAGTGTTGTAATTCTACATTGATCGTACCAAAGATATCCGGGTGGACGATCAACTATTTTTACGTTTGCTGGAGTAAGAAAGGAAAAGCAGTGCAGAAGAGAAGCATTTCCATATGAATTGTACTCTGCATAAAGATCTGCTACGCATTGGCCAAGAAGCAACCGTCTACTCGCTCATTCCACCAGGGCCAAGTTCACAATTACTGCGTTAGCTTAAGGAGTTCCCATTCTGGATATCTCTCAGGTGGCCACGGGAGCATCACTGCATACTTTTGCCAAGCACTACTTCCTAAACAGTCCGGGGAAGCATTGCTTGGGCATCTCTTCTATGGGAAGGAATCTGTGGCAAGAAGTATCTATCAGATGAAAAAGTTACTTACGCTTATCTAGTAGAGACTGTCTAGACAGAGATTCCTTACTGATCCTTTCCGCTCAGCGAACTGTGATTTCTATCTCGAGAGATCCTTGATGACCTCACTTTTGGCACACTGGTCACAATTCCTCACTGAGTCTCCGTGCTCCTGGTGTGGAAAGTAGTCACAAATTAAGGTCAGCATGCGGTTGTATGCCTATATAGACCCTGCGCATGTCACTTCTGGCGTGGGGGATGCTTATCTGCACTGCCTACCGGCGCAGAAGTAATGCTACAAAAAATTATTCCAGATCCAGTCTGATGCCTGGGCACGTTATAATGTACAGAATCTGCGGCTAAATGGTCTTTTAAGACAAGTTACTTACCGTAGGTAAGTACATTGTTCTCTGCATTTAAAAAGGAAAAAAAACATTATTGCCCATGCAGTATTTAATACTGCGCACTAATTCATAAGTATATATAGTGACAGGAGGAAATACCTATGGTTACACCCTTTAGCAGCTTATACCCCTTCAAGCCCTGAACCCTAAAACCGCATTCCCATCCCCCTAACACACACACACACACACACACTTGCTTAACATGGTATAATTGGTTGGGAGTTTGTAGGAACCTATGCAGTAAGATAAAAATCTCTTAGAATTGTGCCACCTTGCAATGACATACATCAATAAAAGTAACTCTATCATTGTTAAGCTCATTAATGCATTCCATAATTCAAATGCTATATACATGAGTCTCTTTTCTACATTTACACAAGCTACAAAGCAGTCTTAGACCCAACAGCAAAGGTCCCTGCATTCTAGAGCAATAAGGCTAAAACCCTAGTTTTAGTAATGCTCAAAAGAAGTGAAAAATCTCTGCTAGTCATACATACTGCACCATGGGAGACATATAGTGCCACTCACAAATTTCTAATGAGCTTACATGGGACTTGCGCTGCAGTACCCCCGCTCTTCTGGTTACTAATAATAATAATAATAATAAAGGGGCTTGTAAAGCGCATGGTTACGCCATCCCGGCGTGTCCCCGCGCTGTGGAGAAGAGAGTCAGGCCAGGAGAGGGAGTTAGAGGGAAAACAGATAGGTTTTCAGACGTTTTCTAAACAAGGTCTCTGAATCCGCTAATCTGATGTTTACGGGGAGGGAGTTCCATTCCTTGGCAGCCATTACGCGAAAGGAACGGCCTCCCATTCTGGCTGTCTTGGTGCGGGGAATTTTAAGCAATCCAGTTCCCCCGGAGCGGAGATTTCTGTTAGGCTCGTAGGGGATAGCCAGATCAGTCAAGTAGGAGGGAGCCTTGCGAGAGATGATCCTGTAGCACATAAGGAGTGCTTTAAATAGGACTCTTTTTTTTATTGGGAGCCAATGCAGGGTGGCTAGAGCTGGTTTGGAGGCTGCTCTTTTAGGGAGTCTAAGGACTAGGCGTGCTGCCGTATTTTGGAGTACTTGGAGTCTCCTGATGTTTTTTTGTGTTGTTCCGAGCAAAAGCACATTTCCATAGTCAATCCTCGAGGTCACCAGGGCTTGGGTCATAGTGCGCCTGGCTTCAAGAGGAAGGAGGTCTAGGGTGCGATTCAAGGCCTTCATCACCCCGAAACATTTCCCAACCACTTTGTGAACATGGCTGTCATAGGAGAGCCTGGGATCAACCCAGATCCCCAGGTTCTTAGCTGCTTTACAGGGAGTGGGTAACGGTCCCAAACAAGATGGCCACCACTCCTTGGTCCAACTAGTATCTCTGCCTCCAATTACCAGCACCTCCGTTTTTGAACCGTTTAACTTCAAACAGTGCTGGGTCATCCAGCCTGCCAGAGTCTGCATGCAGGTTTTAAAATTATCTGCAGCAATGGAGGGGGCTTGGGACAGGGAGATGAGAAGTTGGGTGTCGTCGGCATATGACACTAATTCAATGCCGAACGATTGAACCACTTCAGCCAAGGGGGCCATGTACAGGTTGAACAGGGTAGGGCTCAGGGCCGAGCCCTGAGGTACCCCCTGTTCTAAGGCTATGCTATCAGATAGGTACATGCCTCTCTGAACCTGGAAGCAGCGGTTGGCAAGGAAGGCTTTAAGCCAGCCCAGTGCTTCCTGGGTGACCCCGGCTTTGTTCAGACACTGCAGCAAGATGGAGTGTGCCACAGTGTCGAATGCGGCACTAAGGTCAAGCATAATTAGTGCCATAGTCTGGCCCTCATCAGCACCTGCCCTTAAGGTTTCGGTCGCTCTCAGAAGGGCGGTTTCGGTGGAGTATCCTGCCCTAAACCCTGATTGGGAGCTGTGGAAACCGTTATTTGACTCAAGATGGGCCATGAGTTGGCAGTTAGCTATTTTCTCGGCCACCTTCGCCAGATAAGGTAACAGCGAGATGGGCCGCAGATTTTCAAGGATATCCTGACTTATGTTAGGTTTTTTCTCAATTGGAAGTACAATGGCTTTTTTCCACTCTGCAGGAAGGGTGGCCGTAGAGAAGGAAAGTTGGAGAATGTGCCTAAAATGTTGTTCTAAGACTTTAAGGCTGGCTGCTAGTATCTTGGGAGGAGCAGGATCACGAGGGGAGCCTGATTTAATGCTTTTGCAGATACTATTAAAACTGGTTGTGGGAGGGACAGAGAAGCAGTTTAGACAAGTCTTAGTGTGAGTGATCTCCAAGTTCTCTGTGAAGTCAGATCCCAGAGGCACATCATTAGCAAAGTTCGCATAGATGTTGGTGATTTTGCTGGCAAAGTATTTAGCAATATTATTGCATGTTTCAACCGAGTCCTTCTGAGAAATGCTCTCATTAGTAACCACCGAGATTTCTTTGAAGATTTTGAAAAGCTCCTTAGAGGAGTTTTCAGCCTCTCCAATGCGGGTTTTGTAATGAAGTGCTTTAGCGGCACGGATGAGTTTGTAGTAGCTCGCATGCGCTTTTTTATAGTGGTCTTTAGCTATGGGGCAGAACTTAATGCGCCACTCACGTTCTAGTTTCTTGCAAGCAGATTTTGCTACCTGAAGGTCTGAGGTAAACCACGGGGAGGGTTTCCTTCTCTTCGTATTGATTTTTGACCTACGAATTGGAGCCGTCTTGTCAAGGGCAGTTAGTACACAATTCTTAAGGCAGGTATAGGCAGTCTCACAGTCAGACCCTCCAGGAGAACCTGCTGCTTCAAGATTGTCAATGAAGGTGTCTAAATTAAAATTTTTCCACTTTCGACTTTGATACATCTGCGTGCTATCACTCCTGGTTGTAGACTCGGACACCCCTATTTGTAGGGGAATAACAAAATGGTCAGACCAGGGAACGGGTATTGGGGGAAGAGCTTCAACTCCATTCCAGTTACCAAAGACAGGGTCGAGCAAGTGACCGTGTCTATGCGTAGGGTCCTGGTTTTTTAGAGCTAGCTGTAAAGAGAGAGATTCTGCTTTTATATAGGAGGCATCCTTGTCTTGGGCATCGTCAAAATGAATATTCATGTCGCCAAGCACCAGGAGTCTGGATTTCCTCAAGGCGAGATGAGCTGTCGCCTCTATTAGGCTAGCTGTAAAATCAAACAGTCTGCCAGGGGGTCTGTATATAAGAATACCTGATAGGGAGTGTTGGGGCCCCAGTATGATCGTGAATGAAGCAGCTTCGCTGTGATCAATTGTCAGGGGGGATAGGGAGCATTCCAGAGGGGTTCTAACAGCAATCGCTATTCCTCCACCCCTGCCGTCTTGCCTATCAAGTCTGGAGAGTGAGTAGCCTGGAGGCAACGCCTCTATGACATCTGGGTCAGAATTTTCACCAAGCCAGGTTTCGGTTAGTAACAGAATATCGAGTGCTTCATCCTCGAGAAGGTTATACACTTGAATGCAGTGTTTGCTGAGAGATCTACAGTTCAGCAATGCAGCTTTTATCAGATTTTGAGAGGGGCGTTTTATGGGGCCAGTGTCAGGAATAAAAGAGCAAGCAGAACAGCTTTGTAGAGATAGTGCATTCATAGAGTGCAAACATGGCAGCGTAGGAGCAGAACGCAAATTCAGTAAAGTGCGTCGATCATACCTTATATGAGGGGACCTAGGTTGGCCAGGGTGTGTGGCCCCGCGCCCCGTCCTGTCGCGGACGGGCGCAGACGGGCTGGACTTTGGCTCGACTTCGGCGCGCTTCCGGCGCGCCCGCTGCACGCGTCCGCTGCGCGGACGCAGGCCAACACACATTTAAAGGACGTAGGGGCAACTAGACCGCTGACTTGGCCGCCCGAGCCCGGAAGTGGTAGGCTCCTCCTCGCCCTCCGCAGCAAACGCCCAGAAATGGACGCGGCGGACCGGGGCGGGAGACGGCAGGCAAGTGAGTCACACAGAGAATCAATCAGCACACAGAGTACTTTAAAATTAGCCTGATCGCTAACAGTTAAAATGCACCGCTGTCAAACTTCGCTAGCACAGTGTGGCACTTTTAAAAACACAGAGCGCGAGCGGATAGAGCCTGCCACTGCCACCGGCAAGACTCTTCTCCACAGCGTGCCTGTGAGAGGCTGCTGAATAAATACCCACGCCTCCTACAGCGCAACTAGACCGCTGACTTGGCCGCCCGAGCCCGGAAGTGGTAGGCTCCTCCTCGCCCTCCGCAGCAAACGCCCAGAAATGGACGCGGCGGACCGGGGCGGGAGACGGCAGGCAAGTGAGTCACACAGAGAATCAATCAGCACACAGAGTACTTTAAAATTAGCCTGATCGCTAACAGTTAAAATGCACCGCTGTCAAACTTCGCTAGCACAGTGTGGCACTTTTAAAAACACAGAGCGCGAGCGGATAGAGCCTGCAACTGCCACCGGCAAGACTCTTCTACTGCATGCCAATTAAACAAAATAGGTGCCCCCGGTGCATTCTGGGGCAGGCTTTTGCCTTCAAGTGAGACTTTCTTTAAAACACAGCCTTGTGCCACACTAACTGCTTTCTTCTACTATTTTTGTTTGTTTTTTTTCTTCATTTTTCATTGAGTGCCCACCCTAATTGGGCACTGAAGACAAGGTGGCCCTGGAGTTCCCCAGCTCCTCGCCTGACACAGGTCTGAAGAAGAATTGGCTGTTTCATTCTTCTTCTGCCTGTGCTGGCAATTCTCTTGTTCACTTCCCTCTCATCACATCCTCATGCACGGGGAGCGATGCACCACAGTGCTCTGGCCCTTCCTGGAAGCACTATAAATGTAGCGTGTGGTGGCTCTCATACTGTCGTAGATCCGCAGGTCAGTGGAGTTCCTCAGTGAAAATGTTTGAAAGAGAGCAGAGGCGCCTATATTCGTTTTACCTTTGTGATTGTTGTCTTAAATCTCCAGGGTAGAGGCAGCCCCAGGAGCAAAGTAAAACTTTAAAGGGGAGGACCAGGTTATATTATGTCAGTTATTTATTTGGGCCACAACAAAACACTTTGAGTCTGCTCCGAATCGCAAGTTTCAAGACGTCTGACAAAACGTTTCAGCCCTAATCAAAATTGTGTAAAACTTAGACAATGAGATTGAGTGCATTGACTCACAAGTTTTAACAGCAGAGGGATATAAATGTGTTAATTCTTTAAATCCTGTTCTGCACCTTTTTAAACACTAATATCTCAAAACTACTAAACAGGTTTACCCCCACTTGATGGTAGTGACTGATGCTTCACTGCTGGGTTGGGTTCAGCACCTCTTAGAGGGCCAGATCAGAGGACTGTGGTCTGAAGCAGAAAACCACCTCTATACCATTTTATTGGAGTTATGGGCCTTTTATTTGGCATTGAAGACTTACCCAATAAAAAGGGGCTGGTGAAGTTTGTAAAACATGACCGCCATGTATTTCTGCAACCAGCAGGGCTGAGGCCCTGCACCTCTGAAATTGCCTGGAGCATCAGAGTATGTTCCTGGTAGGCTCTAGAATGCCAGGGCGGATGAGCTCAACTGCTGGCGTTTGGCAAATCACACATGACGTCCACATCTCATTGGGGGGATTGCATCTTGCGGCAGTGGGGTGAGCCCTGGTTAGATCTTTTTTACCATTGTCTAAAATGGGCCTCTTGCGTTGAAAATCCGAAGAAGTGACTTATTCGAAGATGCATTCCGGTTGGAATGGAACACAGGACTCCTTCCTGTCCCTACCTCTCCTGCCCAGATTTCTGAAAAAGATAAGGAACAACTGGGCCCAAGTAATCCTAATGGCTCCAGACTTGACCAGGAGAGTGTGATACTTGGAGCTTCTGTGCATTAGCATCTGCCCTCCAGTCAGGCTGTCATTTATGGAAGATTACTGGCACATCATTGTGGCAGGGTCCTTCACCTGAGCCTGTGCAGTCTACACCTCCATGCTTTTAGTTTAGTTAAGTTTATTGATTCATTGATTAGTTGTTTGAAACCATTGCAATAAAAATGCCAATTTTGAAAACCCATGGTACGATTTGTTCGTTAAAATCAACTGTAATTGAGTGCTCAGGGCTTATTTGAATGCCATGCAAAATGTTTTAAGATTCATGGTTTAAGACTGTTAAAAGTGTATTTAAAATGACAATTTGTTCATAAATATACATTTTTGAATTTCATGGTCCGCTTCAGTCTCGCTGTCACCTGGGTGTTGGGCCTCACTGTTTCCTGATTAAACAAAATGAAATAAAGTGGAAATGCTGAAGGTGCGACCAGAGTTATGTCAAATTGTTTTTATTTACGGAAAGTGGATTGTTTGGGGTCCCTGGGCGGCAATTATCTCAAGACTGAGGGGGGTTGTGCTTTTGAGTAGTCTTTTCTCAGCCTTCAGCAGTAATTTGACAAAGCAACCGTTCAGCTGCATATGCCCTAGATCAAAGCTGGCCGGCACCGCTTGCTTTCTTGAGCAAATTCCTCTTTGGTTGAAGGCCTTTATCAATAGCTGACTTCTTTCATCCTGTACTACTTTACCAGAGCACACTATATGGAGGTCTTCCTTCCCGGCTCCATACCAGGAAGGCAGGTGTCGGGTAGGCTTCCACCCCCAGCTGGTATCTTAAAAACTGCTATTTGACAGTGGCTGGGTATTCAGTGATGAGGTATTTTTGAAGGGCAAAGGCTTTATAGTTGTTACGTGTCATCTACCCACGCGCTCTGTTTGATCACGTAGCCTCGTCTTCAGTGACAGAACGTATTTTGAGGGCCTTCAAAACCGATCGCTTGAATACCTGGTGGCTGGTGGGAGTGTCCCAAAGTTCTGTGGCCTTGTGAGTTTGAGAGCTTTTTGTAGGTAGGCCCTCGCCGGCAACGTGTTATGCTCCTGTAGCCCCTTCCATAGCATGTGGTTGTGTATTTGGTTTTGCTTTCCGAATCTTGTTCTGGCATGTTAAGTATGCCCCACGCTCGGCTACCACCCGTTTCATGAGCTCAAATTCCAACCGGATCAGTGCCGGTGAAGTGAAGCGTGGGAGTGAAAAAATGATTCTGTAAGCACAAACCATTGTGGTGTCTTAAGACACTGGCGCCCCGGCCTCCTAACGATTCACTTCCATAAGTAATCGTCGGCAGCGGTTTTGCTCGTAGTACTTCAAGAAGGGCCATCAGTAAGGGCCTGACCAGTTCTTTCTTTAACATTTTAAGGGTTACAGCCAGCCCCAGCCCTTTCCTTTGTGTCGGCTCCTTCTGGGCCATAAAGATGCCTTTCTTATCAATGATGACCCTAAGGTACTTATACTCGTCTGTGCTTTCTAGCCAGATTTTACCCCAAACCATGACTGTGTTTGTGTTTTCTTGTTGTAAGCCATGGTTTTAGTTTTGCCTGGATTGATGGTCAGACCTTTGGCCAGGGAGTAGGCCTTCATGATGTCTAGCTATTGCTGTAGCCCCATCTGGGTGTGGCTGACCAGTACCACATCGTTGGCGTGGTGAAAGCAGGATATTGCCTTGCCATCTTATTTAGGGGCGTAGGAGTTACAGGATTGTAATTGCTCCGTCAGGTGTGTCAAAAAGAGATTGAAAAGGATCGGTGCCGGGTGCACCCCTCGTTTAAGCCACGAGTGGTTAAGATTTTCCTGGAAAGGTGCATTCCTGCACCTATCTAGACCTGCACTCATGTGTCGTTATGGAGCGTATTGAGCATTCTCAGCAGGCTTAGGGATATTTTCCAGCTTGCTAACTTGTGCCACAGCCTTCACCGGTCGAAGCAGTCAAAGGCTGCTTTGAATAAAATGTAGCAGAAAAATATGGGTTTGTTAGTGACACTGTCTGCGTCCATTAGAAGAGAGATTGTCAAAATATTTGTGATTGTGCCTGGCATTTTTGAAAACCCTGTCAATTTATAGGGTATGGTGTCATTACTAGAAGCCCATGATGGTAGCTCCTCGAGCACAGTTTCGGCAAAATATTTGGCCTCATGTCAATCAGGGCCATTAAACGATAGGTGGCTGGAAGTGATCTGCCCCCTCCCGTACCCTTACACCCTCCCAGCCCCCCTTGAATGTTGGAGATATAATCAAGCTTCTCCTCGATGCAGACAGGATGCCTGTGCTTCTGATCTCTGCAAATACACGTGCTAAGGTTTCTGCTCAGAAGACTGGGTCATGTTTGAACACCACCGGATAAATGCTTATGGGGCCAGGTGCTCCTTCCCTCCACCCTTTGGCTATTTGCATCATGATGTTCTCTACACCCACCTCATGTGATTCTTCGGTTAAAGTTGAGGCTGAAATTGCCCAAGAGCCCTGCTGAGAACCCTCTGTCGGGTGATTGAAGTATTAATTTAAATATTTTGCGCATGTGGCTTGGGGGGTATATGAGTCAATGCCACTATGGCCAGGTTGAAGCTTTTGGTTAATCAAGGCCCAGAATCTGGCTTTTTTTTTTTTTACTTTTACTTTTTGAGATTTACAATGTATAACAATACATGTCGACATTTGTCTCATTTCGGGCACCGCAGAAGGACGACAGGTCCAAGGAGGATGTAGACCGGCAATTCCGGTCTCTTTCTCTGCCAGGTGACCCAAGGAAGCTTTTTACAGCAAATAGCCTGTTAAGCAAGAGGGAATCCCCCTCTAACATATAACGCACCTTAGGGAGTGCGACACATAGCAAAGAAACACAATCACTATAATTTAGTAATTTTATTTATCTGCACGTTTTTCACATACTCATTTGGTCCTGAGGAAAGCCAGTTTTAAATTAAAAAAGGCCTGGCTGAAACATGTAGACCACACAGGACGCAGGAGGTCATAATTCGCACTCCAACACGTCCGTTTGCCTTTTTAGTAGCTAACAGGGGCCCAGTAATTAAAGTTTATCCATTTACCCTCGGGTACTGGGACCCACTGTATAGCTTTTTAACCTTCACTTTCTCACTCACTACACTGCACACTCAGCGAACATACCAGCTCCGCAGTAAACTGGTGTCGAAGCACACCCGGGACACACTCTGTGTCACTGTGGTGGGCCCGATGATGAAGCATGCCACCAACTAGGTTGGTGGGTGAGGGCTTCATGAACAAACCAATGGGTTTGCCGGCACGCGTACTTCATTGAGTCTCCCCCTCCCCCTAATATAGCTAGTCCTTTTTGATTTTGACATTTGTTAAGATACATATTTTCAACTCAGAGGGAGTTGATCATTAACTCAACAATAAAAACAAGGTACAGAGTATTTCCCATTACATTAATTACGTCATCTTTTATCAAGTGGCTTATCCAGCACAATCAATATTTCAGATCCTATTTATATGTGAAGTATTCCTTTAATCCAAGAATTGTTAATAAAAAGAACAGTGTCCAGTCACGTTTCCTCCCTCCCACTAAGCGTACAAGTCAAGACTTATTCCTGGCAATCCCCACAGTGCTATCCATCCCCGTCTAGTGGGTGTGTCTGCAAATCATTTTTCTCTGCGGTTGCCAGATATCCTGTGGGCTTGATGATGGCAGCTGCAATCTAGGAGTTCTAGGAGTTTTATACAGCGCGTAGTTACCCTAGGGCATCCCAGCGCTTGTCCAGGTGCCAACAATCATCAAGAGGCCGGTTCAGCAGCGTCAAGCAGGAAACAGGTGAGTTTTAAGGAGTTTACAAAACTGAAGAGTACAAGTCTCTGAGCGCAACCTCGGAGGAAGTACGTTCCACAGGGTGGCTGTATTGACCGAGAATCTTCTCCCGCCGGTACGGGTCCTTTTCACTCTGGGAATTTGGAGCAGATGTTTCTGGTCAGAGCGCAACACTCTCTATTAGCCTTGTAGGGCACAGCTAAATTCCTCAGGATAGGAGGTCCCTTCCCCTGAAGGATTGTATGTGCTGTGCAAAGAGCCTTGAATTTGACCCTTTCCCGCACCGGGAGCCAGTGCAGTGCCTTCAAAGCAGGTTTAGCTGACTGCATCCTTGGCACATTCGTAAGCAGCCTTGCAGCAGCATTTTGGACCTGCTGAAGTTTATTAAACGTTGCTTCAGGGGCACCTAGAAAAATAGCATTGCTATAGTCTAGTCTTTATACAATAAGCCCCTGAATAACTAACTTCCTGGATATCGGAGGAAGAAGAGGCAGGACTTTGCGAGCTGAACGGAGAAGGCCAAAGCAGGCTCCTGCCGTTTTTTTCGCATGAGTCCTGAAAGAGAGGTCTTGCTCTAACCAGACCCCCAAGCTCTTAATCTCCTCTTTAGGACTCGGGAGCTCTCCCAGACAGCTAGGCCAGATAGTCGGAGGCAGTGAGGGAGTCTTATGCCCTAGCAACATTATTTCGGTCTTAGAACCGTTCAACTTTAGAGCTGATTCACACATCCAGGTGTGAACTTTGGACATACAGGAGTGCAGCAAATCAGGACTATCCACAAGTTGGGATAGAGCGACCACCAGCTGGGTATCGTCAGCATAGCTGACGATTTTGATACCAAATGGGGCCACCACATCCTCCAGGGGGGCCATATATACATTAAACAATGTAGGGCTAAGGGAAGAGCCCTGTGGCACACCACACTGGAGGGGGATAGATGCTGACCGTTCACTGCCTTCCCAAACCTGGTAAGTCTGACCGCAAAGAAATGACCGAAGCCACTTCAGAGCCACACCTGTAACCCCTACATCGGACAGCCGTTGGATCAACACTTGATGGTTCACAGTGTCAAAAGCTGCACTGAGGTCCAAGAGGATCACTGCCACTGACCCTCCTGAATCCAGAATGCTCCTGGCTTCCTCAACGCCTGCCAGAAAAGCGGTGTCGGTGCCCTGACCTGGCCGGAATCCAGTTTGTGAGTCTCGCAGCATGCCATTGGACTCCAGGAAGCCTGACAACTGGCGGTTCACCAACCGTTCGGCGATCTTGCCGAGTCCAGGAAGCAGGGAGATGGGCCTGAAATTTCCCAAATCCGAAGGATCCAGATTTGGCTTCTTCAGGAGAGCCTTTACCACTGCTCTCTTCCAGCTCGGTGGCACTAAGCCCTGGGCAAAGGATGCATTAATTAGGTCCGTAACAGGGACCGCAATAGTGGTTGCTACCTGTTTCAGGAACCTCATAGGGGCCGGATCCCTAGGGGAGCCGCTCTTCATGGAGCCCAATACCTTAAGGACTTCAACCACTGATACTGGCCCAAAGGTATCCAGATGGGCAAGAGCTCCTCCTGGCTGACTACCCGTATCTATTCTCTGGACAACCTGGGGCAAGGCGCTTAGAATGTTCTCTATTTTCATATGAAAATAGTCTGCCAGCTCCTTGCACTTCTCAACTGGGCTGTCATGAGTTACCAGGGGCTCGGGAACTTTAAGAAGTTCCTTTACCACTCTAAAAGCCTCTCTGGAAGAGTTAGAAGAACTTTTTATTCTCTCCTCGAAGAATTGGGCCTTAGCACGACGAAGAGCGGATTTATACGCCCTAATTGCTGAGCGATACTCCTCTCGACTGGCTACCCCCCATTCTTTCCTCCAGGCCCTCACCAACTTCTTACATCCCTTCCTAAGGATTCGTAACTCAGGTGTATACCATGGGGCAGAACCCATTCTCTTCTCCCTCTTTAACACTCTCTTTTTAGGGAGAATGGCATCAATGGAGCTGGTCAGCCACTGATCGAGGTTCACATCTGCCATCACCGGGTCCAATACTAGGGAAGGACACGTACATTTCAGGTTAGTGATCCAGTTATCAACTGATAGCCTGGACCAAGCTCTTTCCAAAGAATGGACCCTGGGGAGAGGAGTGGCCAATGAATCAACTTGCCAAGTTACAGGGACCAGGAAGTGGTCTGACCACGGGAGAGGATAAGAGGGCCTGGCCCTAAGACGGGGAATGTTCGTAAAAATTGGGTCAAGCAGATGGCCCTTATTGTGTGTAGCCCCCGCATTGATTAAGCTCATCTCGTAAGCTTTCAAATCACACTGCAGGTCTAACGCCACTAAATCTGCCGGGTCATTAATGTGGAGATTAAAATCTCCCAGCACCATAAAGTTGGTCGTGGAAGAGGCCAAGAGCATGACTGTTTCCATTAGGGAGCTAACAAAATTGCCCACACAACCCGGTGGGCGATATACCAGTACGCCTGACACCGACACCGTAGGAGACGTCCGTAGGGAGAACTGGCAGCTCTCGCAGTCCATCACCCTACCATTCTGAGCCCTGCACACAAACGTGTCCCTGTATAAAATGGCAATACCGCCCCCTCGCCCCACAGGTCTATCCAGATGGTATATTAGAAAGCCTGGGGGGAGGGCTCGCACTATATCCACCCCAGAGCTGGATGTAATCCATGTTTCCGTCCGGAACAAAATGTCTAGGTCGTGATCTTGTATGAGGAAATTAATTTCTAATGCGTGGCTCGGGAGGGATCTACAATTCAGCAGAGCCATCGACAGGGCATTCTTTCCCTTATCTGGTTGGGTCAACTGACCCAATGCAATGTAGCATATACATCACGCATTGTGTAACAATGGATCAGGTCTTGAAGTCAGGCCTTCACCGTCGGTGTTTGTGCCCTGCCCCAGTGTAGGGAAACTTGACGCTTCGCAAGCAACAAGGCGATTGCTGTGAATCGTCTTATATTTTTCTTTAAAGACTGGACATAACCCAGGGTCTGTGTCCCTTCCCTAAAACTGTGTTGAACCTAAAACCCAATTGGCATCTCTGGTCACCTGTCAGCCCCTAGTAAATGGTACCCTCGGTACCCAGGGCAGGGAGACCAGAGAAGACCCCTAAGGGCTGCAGCACTTATTGTGCCACCTTTAGGGGCCCTGTACCCTGACACCCACATCCTGCCTCTGCAGGCTGAGTGTCTAAGTACAGAACTAAACCACGAGTCGACATGCCATAGGACCCACTGCCCTGGCATACCTCAGTCACCCCTCTAGCTGGGTGCCCTAAGCCAGAGGTGTGGGCACAGGTGCATGAGCCTTGTGCCCCTACAGTACCCAGGGCCATTCCTGGGCACTGTAAGTGCAGTGCTGCCATTAAGAGTATATGGTGCTGGGAGGTCGACATTATGAACACCACAGCACCATGATGGCCCCACTGAAGACTGAGAAGTGTGTTATCAAACTTCTCAGCACAATAAACCCACACTGATGCCAGTGTGAGATTTAATGTAACATGCACCAGAGGGCATCTTAGAGATGCCCCCTGAAACCTAACCTACAATCCACGTCTGGACTGAGAGGCTGCCTAGGCTGCCCCACAGCAGACATGTTGCTGGACCCCTGGGTGGAGAGCCCCCCGCTCTCCTGGGCCTGCAACAATGCACATCTTGGGCAAGGTGCTAGGTCTCCTCCCCCAGGATGGGCAGGGGGAAGCTTCAAAGGCCTGTCGCCTCTGTGAGCTTCTCCAGACCATTTGCTGTACCCAGCAACTGGCCCTGACTGGTTCTGACCCCCACTCTGGCGGGAAGACTGGCGGGAAACCCTACATCAGTAAGGGGAGTGTGCCAGTCTGTGCCAACCCCACCCCTCAGGTGGGAGAGGCGAGGTGATGCTCCCCATCTTGAAGGTGGAGAGCCCTGCCCAATCACAGCTAGGCTCTTGCCCTCCTCCCACAGGAGGGGAGCAGACTAGGGGGTGTACTCACCTATTGGTCCCTGCCCTTGCCCTACCTGTAACGCCCCTAAATTCAGTATTTAGGGACTCTCTGAACATTCCTTCCTCAGATCCCGATAAGAAAAGAAGATCTTGAAGAAGAGGAACCGCCATGCAGCTGCTAACGACAGGATGACACCCACTGACTTGGCCCCAGTCCTACCAACCCGTCGATCATGGGACCTGCTCCTGCTTAATCCCGGCGACTCCTGCGGACAGCAACCTTGGAACCCCCGGAGAACCTGCCTGCCTTGTCCCTCTTGAAGACTGGGACTTCCATAAGCAGAGGCTCTGCTTCAACAACCATACCCCTGGTGCCAGCCAAGAAGCACCAGACCAACCCACTCTGCACCCGCCGAGCCCGGCCCATGCCCGAGTGATCCAAGACCACGAAGACGTCTACCCGGCGACTGGGACTCGAAGTTCAGTGCCCAAAGACCTTCCTCAATGAACCAGACGACGCCTGCAGCCTCAGAACCAGGAACCCCTCCAACCGCGACCAGCCTGAGGGTAAGATTTCCGACGCCCAAAGACACACCTACACCCGGCTTTTCTATGAAATTTCTAAGTGTCTACTTTTGAAAACTTGAAATATTCCTTAAAAATCATACCTACTATTGAAAAGTAATTGCTTACCTGTCTTAAGTAGAGATCCCAGTGCTGGACCTAGGAACCCAGTACTGGATTACAAAAGTAACGAGAACATACTATACCTGTAACCTGAATTTTCTCCCTTTGGATAACATTGCTAGATTTTCACTGAAAAGTTTTTAAGTGTGAACTTTTAAAATACCTTTATATTCTTTAAAAATCATTGCAATAACTAAAACGTTTTTACTAAACTGTTTTCAGCTTAGACCCCAGGAATGAATCTAAGATCCATTTCTGGAATTAAAAAAGTAATCTATATGTAGAAAAACCCAATGAGCTCAATGTTAGATTGTATTTAGAATTGTGTTGCCTACTGCAACCCCTGTACCTATTGTGTTAACAAAGTTATTACCATTCTGCAAAGTACTTACCTGAGATCACTCAGAATTGAGAAAAGTATATTTTGATACCTGTTGGTTCTAATATTAAAACTATATCTTTTGATATAAAAGCCATTGGCCTGGAGCTCAGTCTTTGAGTGTGTGAAAACTTTTGCTGACTGAGTGTGTACAACAAATGCTTTACAATGTCCTCTGGTACTGCCTTACTGCTCGACCAAGCTACCACCTTTGAGAGTAAGGTCAGCCCTGACTTTAAACTCCGTTATACCTCTGGGGTAGGTGGCCTCTATACACCCTCTACCTTACTTTGGTACAGTATATATAGAGCCACTTTCTCACAATGTAAGCCCTGTGTAAGTACTTGAAATGTAAAAGTTTATGGTGATGATAGTTCAATATGTATTGTGTCTGTGTGCAGCATTAATACCATACTTTATCAGTCAATAGGATATCTAAGTTCAGCTCCTAGGCCCCGTGCTCTTTAACTCCGACGGCCGGATAGACAGTCAGAGATAAATGATATAATCGAGAAACCAAGGGCATTCCATCTGATGAAGGTATGACCATCGTAAGTGGGGGAAAGTCAGCCGGTTCCGTCGTCTCTTTCAGGAGTGCCCCGAGCAGGGAGGTACGGATTCTATGCATGAGGAATTTGTCCATGTAGGAGGCAGTGATGAGCTCCTCTGTGCTACACAGTTATGTGTCTTTAAAGAAGGCATCCACCTCCCACATGCCGAGTTTGGTCCATGTGTGCTAGTGAGAGTTTCTGTTGTGGGGGGCAGTCTGTGGTTATCAGCCAGTGGTATGTGTACCAAATATAGAAACTCAGCTTGCAAGTAACGTCGCAGTTTAGTTCACGCCCAGTACTCTGTCGGCAAAGTCTGAATCTCAGTGGGGCATTGAGGCAGGCCCTTTGATAATAGTCCCGACAAAGGATTTGGGTATATCTGGGATCGTTCTGGTTTCAAGTACTGGAGTCTGGCATCCGGGTGTTACCAATAATATGTGAAGTGGATTTGGACGACTATGTAGTATAAATAAAAGTCAGGAACTCCGAATCCTCCCTGCTCAAATGGCATAACTAGGGTCCCCCAGCTGATTCACTGTTGCTTACCGGCCCACTTTTGTTACATCTTAAATCAGTGTGTAGCTTCCTGTGCTCTTTTTATGAGCCATTTTTGTTTCTTGGTCTGAGTTTTGTATTGTCTTAAGGCCGTGCAGACAAACGAATCGCCCGGTCTTTCATCAGAGTTCTCAGTACTTAGTTTATTGTGGTTTTGAGCTGCCGGAGTCTTGGATCTTACGTTGCTCCTTTAAGGTTTTCTAGGCGAGCATTGGTTTGTTTGCTTTTGCATATGCTACCCGGAATTTTACTGAAAAAGTCAAAGTTATAATCTAGGCTGGTGCTGGTTCTGTTAGTGGTGGTCAGTGGATTATATCCTGTGAATCTACCGTTCAGAGCCCTAAGGCTTAAATGTTCAAGGTCATCCGGCAAACCGTGTCTGATTTTTGTTTGAAACCAGAGTGTATTTTTACCTTGCTCATGTATCTCCCATTGCGCTGTTTGGGCTACTGCTTGTTTTGAATGTGGTTTCTCACCAATAAGCCACATCCAATCACTGCCCTCCCACCTGGGAGGCAAATATATCATTACACCTTTGAACAATGTACACTTCTAAGCATGTCTTACCAGCCCTGGCACAGCAAGCCTGCAACACAAAACAAACACCTTTTGAAAAGGAGTTTTATTTAACAAAATGCGAACTCTATCACTTTTAGAAGAAGGCTTAGGGTTTATTACATAATACTCTCTAAACAAAGGCTGTCTCAAATACCAAATGCATAAGATTCAAATATATGTAGCAAACTTATAATCTAAAGGCATGAATCAATAACTGAGCAAACTATAATACTGATTAATAAACAAGCAATAACTGATATGAGATAAGATACACTGGATGTCCTGCAAGAGATCAGAAAGATATATATATATATACAGAGTAGAGAATCACTCTGGATGTGCACCTCCCACACCACAATGAAAACACCTCAAACGATCACATCCACTGGCTCACATCACAACGGCAATAATCACAAAACTCGATACATCACCTGATGCATACACTGCCCACTTCTGGCTGGGGGAAGTCTTCACACAGCCGGGGATCAGAGCTCAGCAATCAGGGTTCAATCCAAGGTAGACACGTCTGCCCTCACTCGGAATCCAAACTCCCGAACTTCCACTTCCAACTTCCACCGGACCAGTGGAGGCTTCCCCTTTTACTACAAATGGAAACATTGGTCGAAGCTTCTAGCAAGCCACGCCTCCTTTTCCCATCAGATTCCGTACCACTCCGTGCCGGGGACACTGCATTGGTTGATCAGGCCTCTGCTATGCCTTCTAGAAGGAGCCTTCACATTCCTCTGATAAGAACTGGTTTCTACTAGCACACAGAGTGTAGAAAACAAGTGAAAGCAAAACATCACTTCTCACCTAGAAAGGCTCAGAAGATGGAGTCGCTTAAGCATAAGCCACTAATGTAAGATGGCATAAGATTATGCCAAAGCCAATAGGCAAGCCCTGCTTTTAAGCAATATAAAGTCAGAAAACAGAATGGTCAAAGCCAATAGTAAGAACTCCTAATTCTCACCACTGACACATTCCTGCACAACTGCACACTTTCAAATGCACATCCCACACGCTCTGCTCTTGGCAAGACTGTTCCACTCAGTAACAGCTCCCACAGAAAGACAGCAAGATTACAGAACAGAAGACAAGCAGGCAAATGCAGGACCATCCTACATTAAGGCTAGGGTAAAAGAACACACTAAAATCAATTAAAATGGTGATAAGTAGAGGTCATCTTAGTGTGCCAGACTACAAAAGGGGCTCTTTCACTACACTGCTACATCTCCATTCATGGAGACTGAGAGGCGAGAGTTAACTGCTTTTCACCTGCCACCCAAAGTGGTAGATGTCATCTGTGCCATCAGACGTCCTTCAACGATGTCTATTTACGCCGGGCACTTCGACAAATTTGTGGCCTCGTGTCGAGTCTGCAAGATGGACCCTTTAAAAGCCAAAAGATTGGGAGTTTAACTGTTTTGTTTTTTGGCGAGCAAGGCTTTTCATTGGGCACTACTAAAGTTAATTTTTCAAGATTTTCAGCCTTTTTGCTATTAATAGACCAGCCGTCCTTCTTATAATTACCTGTTGTGATTTGACACTTATAATTCCTCCCGATATTATTGTGATGCTACAGTTGGACCTTAACTTGGTCTTAATGTTTCTCATGTTTTTGCCCTTTGAGCCGATGCACAACTGCTCATTGCGTCTTCTGACTCTAAAGACCTTATTCCTTATGTCTGTCAGTTCAGCTCTTCTTCTTGGTGACCAAACTGCATTTAACAATTCTCCCAGGTCCAGCTGACTCAGTGCAACTTTTGAGCATTGAGTCCTGGTCTGTTAGGCTGCATGGGGGCAAGGAGCGACAATCAACAATCAACCAGCTCATTAGGCCAGCTTCTTCACCATTTGTGGCCATGTGCTGTCAAGTCATTCAACTTACTCTTGGAGTGTGTGCTTCTAGCTGGGCTCGGATGATGACTTCTCCACAAACAGGACACATCAGGCACAGTCCTTTTCTTCGCTAGTTCAAGGTGCAGCACAACTTTAGTTCAGTCTTCCCTTTGGTGGGTCCTTGGCGCTTCAGGAAAGTCCTTCAGTTCTCTTCGCCAGTACGGCGAGATCAGAGTTCTGGCTGCCAGGGGTGCTCCTTTTATGCCCAGAGAGTGCCGTGAGGTCGTGGTCACTAGCCAGTGGGCTGCTAGGTTCCCTTCTGCCTGATGACAACTTCCTGTGAAGTGTGGCATCTAGCTATCCCAGAATGTTCTATTCTAACCACTCTCCAAGATGGTAAGATCCCCCTCTTGGTGTGTAGAGCTCTGTAGTCTGCCCTAGAGGTGTGGCATTTTTTCCAGAAGGAGGTAACACCTCCTCAAATGCAATATCAAAGAGGTACCCCCCAAAAGTAATTTGTAGCTCTGGGAGAAGTTGGAATAAAACAACAATATAAACTGCGAAAGCACTCCCACTCGACCTATATCCATTTAACAATGGCTACTAAAGCTCACTGGGCTAGCCCTTTGCTGTGTGAATACAATAGATACAACAGTGTTTTATTCAGTTACATTCTTGTTTATTAAATTTATTTTCTCAAAAGATAAACAGATTTATTTTTAGCTATAAAAGACATTTCTTTTGTGCTGTACGTACAATAAATGTTATATGTGATTCAACATTTTATATTCATATACATCATAAACATGATTTATACACCTCCTCATACTGTGATCAACCTCACATCACGGCAACCTCACATCCCATCACATCCTTACATGCCATACTCACACATTCACACCTCACATGCATCCCAAACCCAGCTTCAAAAAGCATATACGACTCATCATGGGAAGAACCCTTCATTTAGTGTTCATGATTATGTTGCCAGCTGGGGATCCATTAGGTCGATGTATGTTTCGGTGGGTAAAGACTATTTGCATCCACCTTCTTTGGGACCTCTCCTTATGGATTTAATTTAAAACTGAGGGTAATGCGGAATCCAGAACAATCAAGCTGTCTTCATGTTCACAAATGGGTACTGAAATATTTGGAATGAAACTCCTTGCCTCCAAAGTAGAAATACGCTGTCCCGGTGATGGCTCCTAGGCTATCTGTAAATGCAACTTTTTGACTGGTAAGAAGGGCCTGTGGTTATAAATCATAAGAGGTGAATAATTCCAAGAGATTAGTTCGCTATGTCACACGTGATCATGGCGTAGTCTTTACTGCTTGGCGTAGTCTTTACTGCTTTCAATGCTAATCACAGTATGGGGAGTTGTATAAATCATGTTTATGATGTATATCAATATAAAATGTTGAATCACATATACAATTTATTGTACATACAGCACAAAATAAATCTTTTATATCTTTTGAAAAAATGAATTTAATAAGTAAGAATGTAAATGAATAAAACACTGTTGTATGTATTGTATTCACACCGCAAAGGGCAGCCCAGTGAGCTTTAGTAGCCATTGGTAAATAAGATATAGCTCGAGTGGGAGTGCTTCGCAGTTTATATTGTTAACACCCCTTCTGATGGCAGGTCTCTATTATTATCTGTCCAATGTGATTTCCCCTGGCATTGATTATTTCTGAAGCCTACCCAGTTTTTTATCAAATTACATGCTTTCACCTTGAGCCTTCTTAAGACAGTACTTTGCATTTCTCAATTGATCATGAACACCCTCAGTGCAGTTTCTTCGTTACATCTCTGCCACTAAAAGCTAGATTCAAAAGGGTCTAACCATATTACCCCAACATTTGAAACTCCTCAGTGATTCAATGCAAACACATTTTACATTTCCTGAGAGCTACAAAGCTTATTCATTTTAGTTGTATGTATTTAATCGTGTATATAGTGCACCAAGAACAATCTGTATGATGGTTTTTTGCATGCATTGTAAAGTGCTGAGACGTACTCCAAGGGAAGAGGGTTATACACTTTTGAAACCTAACTTAACAAATACCTGCTTGCTGTGGATTCCAGTGATACACTTTGTATACTTAGTCTAAGAATTGTCTGAAAAGGTGATATTGAGAGCGAAATCAATGTTCCAAGGTCAGGAGGTGAAGAGGTCTATGGTACAGTGGCTGTTCCAGAGAAAGATTATTTCCATAGTGTCGATGTTGTGAATTTGAGGAAGAGGATTTTGAGACTCTAAGACCCTTTGAAGTCTATGAATATATTTAATTTAAACAGGCTCAATCTCAGTTTTTTCCTAGAACTGCAACTATACTTAATACCTTTCAAATTTTACAGTTACAGCATCTGTCCTTCTGTTAGGAAAACACCTAAAGTATTTTTTCTAGCAAATATTATTGTTATTGGTGCATTAGAATTCACAGTTCTCTCGCCGCATCAGTTTTCATGTTAGAAAAACACAAATCACATCCTATTTGTTCACTGTCCCAGTCCCAAGGCGTCCTTTTGTTAAATTAAATCTCAAATTTACTTCACCTCTAGATCTGGTGCATATATAAGAGACACTGTAAATAAAATGTGTATTTATTTATCGTGGAATTAACTAATGTGTGTATGCATTTAGCTATCTCATGATCCCTGTATGTATCCCAGTCTTAACCCAATTTCAGCACTTGGTAACATAGGAGAAGTGTCACTGCAATGTTTAAGTAATTCTGAAAAAATATTCCATTACATTTGCAGCATCATTTTCTCCTTTGTAAATGAGCCAGGATACTCCATATTGACATGGCATTGCAGCCTGCTGGAGATTCGCGATCATGCTGTTTTCTTCTTGCAGTGGGTCATGCTTTTACGTTGCGGATTATGGAACTGTTAATAGACTAGTCTGTGGTGTGCTGTAAAGTGGTGCTTCTTGGTTCAAGTTTCTAAATGTGACACCATCCTTGCAAGACACTTTAGATCAATGGAATTTACTAGCTTATATTTCTAAAATGTGTGTGCAATTCTTTATTGCGTTTATTGCCTTGTTCCTATGAAATGTCATAAATATTTAATGTGATGTCTGTTTCGTAAGCTTCCATCCTCTTGGATGCCTGCCGCTCTTTGTCATACCTCACCCGCTTGAATGTTTATGAACTTGAAAGCATATTATAAATAATTTTACAAGGATAATCCATCGTGCGGCTGGCCGGCATTTGAGTTTCAAGCTCTTGGTCACCTTTGAGTAGTGCATGAATGTATGTATCTTAAGTTACTCTTCATTACGAATACCTTGAGAGAGGAGTGTTGTAACAGAAATGCTTGTCTTGAGATTGTATCAAACTAATAATAAAGTGTATTTACATTTCTAGGTAGTTCTTCCCACCTTTATTCTTGAAAAAAGATCACTTTTGGAAATGTATGCAGACTTTTTTGCTCATCCAGACTTGTTTGTGAGGTATGTCTCTAACAATTGCCTATACGTTTTTTTAGTTTTGCTATTTACAGATGTGTGCGAAGAGATTTTATTTTCTTAAGTTTTTCTATTTACATGTGGTGTGAGAAGAGAATCCCTTTTTGTTAATAGTTTGGTGTGGTTGACAGGAAATCTGAATTACTCACTTAACACAAAAATATTGATACCTGTTTACTCCGTGTGGTCAAAGACACAAATGCCCCATCATTTTACAACCTAGTACATTCTTAAATATGTAGTCTGTATTCAACTTAATTCAACCATTTGAACTAAAGGAATATATTACATTGTTTTGCAAAATGGCAGCCAATGACAGGGCCATTGTGTTCCAGATGAAGTGTGGTTCTCTGATAATACAACATAAAATAAGTCAACTTTTTGATGCTGCGAAACAACACTTTTTAAAATAGGTGCTTGCACAAAAAAGCAGAACATTTGTACTCCTTTGGTTCATCCACTAACCTCATACTTTCAATTTGGGTACAGCAATGCTTTAAAATACATAGACAACATGACTAGCTCATATTCATCATAATATTTACATGAAGCCAATCGTTAAAAAACATGGATATCACAGATAATTCTTGATGTGCTATGTATAGAGACTGAAAATACATAGTAATTGCATAGAGGTTGCCCCGCAGCTTCCAGCAAAAGAAACAAAATGAAAGCAGAATACTAATGAAAACTGTGAGTAATTTTGAGAAAGCTTTGTTAGCTCCCTTGCAGTCAGTTAATCAAGTTTTTTTTTTTTTTAGGGTGGGGTTGGTTGAGCATTAAAGAGCTCTTCTGATTGCACTGATCATTTTTTAGTGAGATATCTATTTGAGAAGAAATTGCTCCTATGTTCTGATCCCCAGAAATCTGTTGACAGAAAGGGTGTTAATTACCTGCGCGAGGCAAAATTAGAGGACGTTTCAAAATGTATGTAAACATAAAGTCTATATTGTAGCGGGTTCCAGCACTATCTGGAGTGCTTCAACAAACAAGACCATTATTTGAGAAAGCTCCCTCCTGAAAAACATGGCTCTTTTTAACCAGTGCCCCCTTTCTGATTATATTTTTCCCTCTGCTTTTCATATGTTGACTTGTCACTTCTTGCAAAGAAGGGTTTTCTGAAAATATCCTGCTTGCAAAATTATTGTGTAACCAGTGCTTTAACACATTGCAGCATGCTGTCCTCATTCAACTCAATCATTTTTAACGGTCATCTACAGATCGGTTTTAGCTGATTGTTTACACGGGACCTCTTGCGGACCACACTTAAACTTAAAGTGGGTTTTGAACAGCCTATTGCGTACTGTTGGTTCCATTTCTTGTCACTCATTTGCTCGCTTCTGAGTTCATGGGTTTAATTCGATTTGTTGAATATGCCCTTCCCCTGGAGTCTACCTCTTTAACATTCTTTTCATTAGAGGAGTTGCATCCTTCAACTGCTCACATTCCACAAACTAATTTCTTTCTTTCTCTTTAAGTAATACATGAGTGCTGTTCTCTCCCCTGTTTGATTCTCCCACCCCCTAAATACCGCTAAACCCAGCATACTCCATGTTACTTCCTCCTCCATCTTCTCTATAGCTTCACCCCACCCCATCCTTTTTAATAAAAAATGTACTTCCTCTGGCTCAAGTTCCTCTGTTTCTTCCCCACGTTGACTTCTCATTCACCTGCTTCTCAGTTGCACTCCCACCCATCCTGTCCTGGTAGTCTCCAAAGCAAATATTTTTTTTTCCGATTTTGCTGGGCTGGGAAGCTCCCATTTGCTGCGGACCATCTGTTTTTAAAATAAGCTTTAGCACATGTTTAAGTTATTGTTTTTTTCCTTTTGACTCTAGCTCTCCAAATGGTGTCACTCCTTCACAGACAGTAAATAAAAAATAAAACAAATTGTTGACCGCGTCATGTCATGCCTGGTGACGCATGCACATGTTGTAGAAAAGGGCCTATTTGATATGGTCACCTATATTATTTGCCCTAGTACTGATGCTTTTTGACTGGAAAAGCAGTGGGTCCCTGATAATCAGGTTGCCAGTGCTCTCTCCCTTAAAACAAGGTAAATGCCTTATTGTAACTCAATTGGCAAGGACTTTAGCACCCCTGTAAGTCGCAGGTAAATGTACCACGCTCTCTGAGGCCAGTAGCAATGCTTGTCTGCAGAATGGCAGAAGGTGATCACTCCTCCTTCAGCAGGATGGCTAGCAAATTAGCGTCTCAAGGCCAGAGGCCTCAAAGCCTCTACCCCCTTTGAAATGCGACCTTGGTTATACCCCTGACCTGGGTAATGCCACTCCCTGCCCTTAGGCCCATTTGGCACAGGAGCTGGCAACAAATTAGATAGTCAGAAGGCGTGTCACACTTACAGGATAGGGGCACCCTAAGGTGGGCCGCCTGAAGTTTCACCATCTTCTTTTTGGTGAAACTAGGAATTCTGGGTAACGATTATGCGCACTTCTCCCAGGAAGTGGTCATATAGTGAGTGGGGTGTAGGTACCCCATTGGCTACTGCACTACACTCCCCTAAATTCAGTATTTAGGGTTGCCCCTGACACCAGAGTTTCAGATTTGTCTGCCTGGGGACCAATGAAGGACAAAGAAGAGCTGACTCCACAAGAATAGAGGACCTGCTCCGAAATTGGTGCCAAACCCTGCATGACTGCTGGTAATCTCAGCAATTGCCCGAAATCTCGTCTAGAAGTTCAAAATCCTTCACAAACTCTTGGAGGTCTGTTTATTGCTTCAACAATCACTTAGCATCTTCCTTGAGGTGAAGAAGCCACCCCCCTGCATCTGCAGGCACCGACCACTCTGGTACCGTACTTGGTTTTGCTGGCCATCGAGCCCTCAGAGGAAGCATCTTGCCAGGAGGAGGTCATCGTGGTTCCAAGAGGTCAGCCCCATCTCTCCAGTGAGTTTAGAAATGTTTGACCCTCCAGGAGCTCCCCTGCACCAATACCCTGGATACCTGAGCATTTGCTGCAAACAAGGCTTGTTGAGTGTTTAGACTGGATACCACAGGTGCCAACAGGTCCAGCACCGACCTGCCCAATGAGGGCTGTCAGGAACGACAACGCTCACACTGAGAATGAAGACTGAGAAGTGTGAGAGCCTCCAACACAAGTGGCCAGCCGGCCAAACACCTTTGCACCCGAGCCCAACGGCGTGGGTTCACGGAAGCTCACTGTGCCCCATTGCTCCCAAGACCCTCACCAACTGAACCCCCTCTGGATTCTTCCATACGTGTCCCCACATGCAGTCCCGTTATGACAGGTACTTTGGACTAAACTGTGTATCGCTAGAGGCTACCAACATGACCGGCAACTTTTCACCCTTGCACCCACGCCGACCTGGGAGATGCCACCCCCTGCCCTGAGGCCCATGTGGCTCCATGACAGGGGGGAAATAAGTTATGCAAGGAGGCGTGGAGAACACCCAGGTCAAACACACCCCTAAGGTGAGCTGCCTGATGTGATCTACTCTAAGGAAATTCCACCATCTTGATGATGCCACAATTAGGAACACTGGAACAGGGTCTTGGCCGGCCTGGCCATACCAGGCATCAGGCATTTACCTGGGAGGCTGGAAGGTTGGGGGCTGTTTTCGTTACTGGGCCCAGTTTTGCAGCGGCTTGATCCTCCTTTCCTAGAAAGAGAAGATATTGTACCTTTACACACCAACTTGAAGCTGTGCCCAGAGTGCCTTCCTCTACTCCGGGTGGTAGGTCATGTAACTTGGGGTCCAGAGAAGAACTCCGAGAGCAAGATGTCATTTTTGAGAGACGAGCCAGGAGACCTGCCCTGGAAGCCAAAATCCTGACTAGAGAAAGGGCTGGTATGGGTTTAGAACCCATCAATGGTAGCAGCAGACTAATAAATAGGAGTGGAGATGAAAGCTTTGACTCGAAAATCCCAAAAGGGATTGTCCCCAAATATGTTGAGGGTTATGATATCACCAAGTTTTTCACAGCCTTTGAGCGGGCTTGTGGAATGAGAAGGCTTAGCTAAAAGTATTGGGGCACTCATCTATGGGAGCTGTTCTCAGGAAGATGCAGGGATAGACTCCTGACATTGAATGAGGCAGATGCTGAGCTATATGACCTCATGAAGGATACCCTGATTGGGGCGTTTCGACTCAACAGAAGATTACAGGATTAAATTCAGGGGAAACCTTGAGTCAGTCCTGGGTAGATTTTGTTGACTTCAGCCAAATTACTAGGTGCTGGTTGAAAGGGAGCCAGGTACAAGACTATGATGGATTTTGAAATGTAAATATGAAAAAACATCAGTTAAGTAAATTTGTGTCCGAAAAATTGCATCTGTACTTGGTGGACCTAGGTTTAGTCTGCCTCCAAGAATTGGGAAAGAAGGCTGACCATTGGGTCAAGACTAGGATGCCCAAAAAGTCTCATTGAGGGGGTGACCAAAAGAAAGGGATAACTACCTCCCACCCCATCTCCCAGGAAAATGTGGCTCAGTCTAAAGACAAAAACAAAGAGCCTTCTAAAGGCCTCCAAAAACCTGTTCATGAGGGTGTGCCCTGAGACACTTCACAGTACAAGGGTGGGTCCCGGGGTAAGCCAGTGGTTTACTCTAATGCCCCCCTAGTTACCACTGGGGTGGTGAGTCTCCAGAGTAGATCCTTTGTGTTCCCTGACCAGGTTAGACAGCATTCTGAAGCCACTTTGATCTGAGTATGGGGTGGATGTAGCTGTCCCGGCTGTCTGTCCCAGTAATCTGGAGAAATACAGACAACAGTCACATATTAATGGGGTGATTGTGGAAGCACTGAGGGATACAGGTGCAAGTGTCACTATGGTGACTGAGAAACTGATATCACCAGGGCAGTATTTAACTAGAGAAACCTATTCAGTCATCAGTGCTGATAACAAAACTAAAGTTCATCCCATGGCTGTGATGTCCTTAGAATTGGGGCGGGGGGTTACTGGCCAAAAGAAGGTGGTCGTTTCCACTACAATGCAAGTAGAATATCTGTTAGAGAATGATCTGGTGTCCTCAGCATGGGCTAAGGTAAAGCTTAGGTCCTTGCAGCCATGCTGGGAATACCTGAAATGGGTGTGCTTAAAATCCAAACAAAGAGCAAAGCTCAGGGTGGAAAAAGGGGAAGTGGAGCCCTGAATAATGGCCCAATCTCTCAAGAGAAAGATAAGAAGGCTGGTAAACCAACATCTGAACAGCCACAAGCTCAGTTCCCCTCTCTGCAGGGAGAAGACCTACCAGCCCCAGGGGGAACTGAGCCTCGGGATCTTGGGCCTTACCAGGCAGAGCTTTTAGTCCCGGGGGACACTCTTGGAAAGAGCTGTGCCAGGAACAGGGGACCTGTCCCACTCTTGAGAGCCTGATACCGCAAGCTGCTGACCAGGAAAAGAGCGATGTTGTGGCTCCTACAGAACCTATTGGGAGAAGGTACTTCTGTATACTGAGGCTAGGGAGCCCAAACATGGTGCCACTAGGAGAAAGCTAGTGCCCAGAGTTCTTACTCACCTTAGCACACAACATCCCCTTAGCTTGGCATCTTGTCTATGCAAAAACATAGCATAGGTAGTCACCCACCTCTACTGTCCAGATATGGTCCAGAAGGTGAAGGAGTATTGTAACTCCTGTGTTACCTGTTAAGCAGGGGCAAGACAGGTAGCCACCCAAAGGTCCCCTTAATTCCACTTCCAGTGGTTGGGATTCCCATTGAAAGGGTAGGGATTAACATGGTCGGTCCTCTCGACCCTTCCACTGTATCAGGAAACAGGTTCATACTAGTGGTAGTGGACCATGCCACTGAGTAAACAATGCAATTCCACTTAGGACTGCCAGCCCTCTTAAGTGTTTTTACAAGAGTGGGTTTTCATAAGAAGGTGGACGTATCAGATAGTGGGAGTACCTTCATGTCTGCATCCTCAAAGGCAATGTGGAATGAGTGTGGTGTGACTAAGTTCACTACCCTATATCACCCACAAACAGATGGTTTAGTTGAGAGAGTCAACAAAACCATGAAACGGGTCAACAAAAACATGGGACTCCCTGGAAAACTCATAAGGAGCTGGAATGACCTTTTGCCATGGCTGCTTTTCGTCTACAGAGAAGTGCCACTTAAGGGAGTGAACTTTAGTCCCTTTGAACTTCAATTTAGTCATCCTGTAAGGAGACCCATAAGTCTTGTGAGGGAAGGCTGGGAGAAACCTCTCAAAGAGCCTAAACAAGACATGGTGGACTATGTACTTGGCGTACATTCAAGAATTGCTGTGTATGTGGAAAAAGCATCCAAAAAACTTTAGGCCAGCCAAGAGCTCTAGAAGCTCTGGTATGACCAAAAGTCTGCACTGGTGGGTTTTGAACCAGGGCATATGGAGTGGTCCGAATCTATCCTTGAAAGGAAAGGCTGAGGTCACCTACTTAGTTGACCTAGGCACTAGCAAGAGCTCTTACAAGGTCATCCATGTGAAGTGCCTAATGCCTTTCCATGACAGGGCTGATGTGCCCATGCTGATGGTCACTGATGAGAACCAGGAGGAAAAGAGTGAAGCTCTCACTGACCTCCTCTCCCACAGTCCTAAAGATGGGTCAGTTGATGGAGTTGTCATCTCAGACAGCCTCTCTGCTCAACAGCAAGCTGAGTCCTGGAGCAGTATGCTGGGCTCTTTTCCCTTATGCAAAAACAACAATTAATGGACAGAATTCAGAACAAGGTCATACATTCACCCCAGTACAAAGATCTGGGCCTAAATCCATCATTTTTTTGCTCACCATGCCATTCCAGTCTGAACCCAGCCGTATGCAAATCAGTCTTGATCCTGTGCCTCATGGGAACAGTCCAGCCCGAACTGCCAGGCCAGACTCTCTCTGGACTGCAAACAAGCATCCTTGCAACGGTTTCAGGGTTTCACCCCTCTTCAGCCAGCATAGCTTGACTCCAGTGGCATGGAGAGCAGGGGACCCACGTCTGGGCATACCTGTCCCACTCGGGGTGACAAATGCAAAAACAACAATTGATGGACAGAATGCAGAACAATGTCATACATTCACTTCAGTACAGAGATATGGGCCTAAATCCATTGTTTTTTTTGCTCACCATGCTGATGACTGCTGTTAGCCAGAAACTGGTCCCAGGATGCTTGTTACCAGTCCAGGGAAGAAACAGCATGGCAGTTTGGGCTGGAATGTTCCCATGGAGCACAGGGTCAAGACTGATTTGCATATAGCTGTGTCTGACCTGGGGGTGGCAAAGTGAGATAAAGACTGATGATGGATTCAACCCAGATCTGTGACTGGGGTGAGTGCCTGAAAAGTTTCAGCGCTCCGTCCATCATCTCCTTGTGTCTGCTTTGTTCGCCCTAGTTGGCAGGGTATGCCCAGATGTGGATCCCTTGCTCACTTTGCCACTAGATTCAAGCTAGCCTGGCTGATGACGGCTGTTAGCCAGAAACGGGTCCCAGGATGCTTGCTTCCGGTCCAGGGAAGACATGGCTTGGCAGTTCGAGCTGGACTGTTCCCATGAGGCACAGGGTCAAGACTGATTTGCATATAGCTGTGTCTGAACTGGGGTGGCAAAGTGAGCTAAAGAACGAAGATGGCTTCAACCCAGATCTGTGACTGGGGGTGAGTGTCTTATAAGTTTCAGCGCTCCGTCCATCATCTCCTTGTGTGTGCTGTTTTCCCTCATCCCTGGTCAGACTAGCTGATGTACCCATGATGTGTATGCTGGTTACGGCCTACCTGTCAAAAATAAAATCTACACATAGTCTGGCCTAGTGAAGGAAAACATTAGAGCTAAAGTCTGCAAGATGCTGGAGTTAAAGGTGATTGAACCCTCTAAAATCACTGGGCTAGCCTAGTGGGCTTAGTCCCAAAGCCTTTTTTTCCGGGGTGGTAAACCAGAGCTGATGTTTTGTGTGGACTATAGAGGTCTCAATACTGTCACGAAGACAGATGCACACCCTATCCCATGGGCTGATGAATTGATTGACAGGCTAGAGGCAGGCAAGATTCTCAGTACTTATGATTTGACTTCGGTACTGGTAGAATGGTCTGACCTCAGGAGTGAAAGAAAAATCAGCATTCTCGACCCCAATAGACATTATTAATTAACAGTAATGCCATTTCGACTAAAGAATGCCCCTGCCACCTTCCAATGGTTGGTGAACAAAGTCCTTGCTGGGTTGGAGGTTTTTAGTGCAGCATATCTAGATGATATTGCGGTCTGTAGTTCCTGCTTAGCAAGATCACCTGATTCACCAAGGAAAGGTCCTTGAGAGTCTGCAGAGTGCGGGCCTCACTATCAGGGCAAGCAAGGGCCAGATAGTTCAGGGCTCTGTTGCATACTTGGGCTACCTTATATGTGCGGTCAAGTTCAACCCGTACAACCCAAGATTCAGACACTTGTGGACTGGGTAGCTCCAACCACCCAGACTCAAGTCACGGCATTCCTTGGCTTGACTGTGTACCACAGACGGTTTGTGAGTGGGTATGCTAGGATTTTGGCATCCCTCACAGAATTTGCCTCCAAGGAGACAATTAGGACAGTGAGCTGTCAACAGGCTTTTGACACTCTGAAGGAAGCAATGTGCTCAGCACCCATTCTAAAAGTTCCAGATTATTCTAAGCAGTTCATAGTATAGAATGATGCTTCTGAACATGGGATACGAGCGGTTCAATCCCAGACCAACAATGATGGCCTTGAACAGCCTGTTGCATTCATTAGCAGGAGGTTATCCCCTCCTCCCCCCCAAAGAGGAGCGTTGGAGTGCCATTGAGAGGGAATCCTCTGCTGTGGTTTGGTCCCTGAAGACGTTGAGAACATACTTGTTTTGTACTCACTTCCTTGTTCATACTGACCACAGGTCTCTCAGATGGCTGATGCAAATGTAAGGTGAATATCCCAAACTGTTGAGGTGGTCTATCACGATACAGGAAAATTACTTTATAGTGGATCATAAACTTAGACTGTCCATGCCAATGCAAATGGCTTTCTAGGTTTTTCCACATCAATTGTAGTCCATTCTGATTCTGGAATAAGGCTCGACAAAGCGTTTTGGAAGCAGAAAATAAACACAACGAAGACAGACCTTCGCATTAAAACACTTCGCTTCAACAGTTGACGTGGCAACCATTCGGCCCTTGCTTCATCATCTTAGTTCCTACATAAGATACCACCAAGTCCAGATCCTGACGAAAACCCCATAATCAATGTGGAGTTGGAAACGCGTTGACCCCGGCCTCTGGGACAAGATACTTTTACAAGTGACCATGGAGAAAAATGTACAAATAATTACTCTCCTAGTGTGAACACTTTCAATCTCAAAGTCCCAAGGCTGCAGACATAGGCAGGAGACTCTAAAAACTTGATGTCTGTACACTTCAGATGATCTCAGCCCCAGTGTATTTACCTATCACTAAAGGACTGGTGATGTGTTATGTTCAATTGTGTTCATTCACTTTGACCAATTGTGATCATTCATTTTGTCGATTTTGTTAAGCGTCAAATAATTCTTCACTGTTTGTTTATGCAATGTTAAATTGCAAAAAAGTGTTCTTTAACATGGCACATTGTTAATGTGTATATTGGTTTTCAAAATATGAGAATAATTGTGAAATAAACTACAAGAGCGTGTGGATAAACAACACTGGCTCGTTATTTGTTAAATTGTGCATGCAACTTGTGCGACTAGAAACCTTTTGTATAAAAAAAGTGTTGTGGTCCTTTCCAGTGTTCATTTTGGACTCTAACTTTCCATAGGTTTACAGTTTCTAAGAAAGACAGCAAGCAATTGGCCAACGTTGGTGCATGTCCCGCCTTCTCTCTGCCCTGGCCTAGGGTCCGCAGTAGCGAGCGCGGCTTTCCTCCCTCGCCATGGCTCATTAAGCATAGCTCCAAACACAGTCGTTTTCACTTGCACATACTACCAAGTTTGTTTTATGTATTTATTTTACTAATATTCGGCCTCTTTCTGCTCTCCCATGTGTCCCTTCGAGATCCTCCTCTCCTTCCGCATTCTGCCAGCACCCTCCTACCCAATAGTCGTCCACCTCCAACACCACCAACACGTCCACCACCTCCATCACCACCACGTCCACCACCTCCACCACGTCCACCACCATCTCCACATCACATCTACCACCACCACGTCCACCACGTCGTCCACCACCACGACGCCCACCAGCACATAAACCACCACCAACACCACCACCAACACCACCACCACCACGTCCACCACCACCACCACGTCCACCACCACCACGTCCACCACCACCACCACCACATCCACCACTTGCAGCATCTCTACCTCACAGTGGCATATCTGCATGAGCCACTCACTCAAAACAAGCATTAGCATAGCCAATAGTTCTCTCCTTTTGGACCTTATCAGTGTTTAGCTATGCAACACTTGATGTTGTTGCACCAAGGATATTGTGCTGGATAACTAAACACTTAAAAGGTCCCAAAGTCTAGACTTATTGGCTATGCCAATGCTTGTTTGACTTTGTCACCCCCACTTTTTGCCTGTCATCTGATGCGGTTTTGACAGAAGTACACTTGGTTCTGGCTATTCAGGTTCCCAGTGCCAGATCTCTTTCCCTAAAACTGTACAATTGTTCCCTAATTAAAAAGAGCTTTCACACCCCGGAATACCCTAGTAAATGGTACCCCTGGTACCTAGGGCATGAGTGCTAAAGATGACCCTGAAGGGATGCAGCATGTATTGTGCCACCCTAAAGGCCTCGTTACCACTCTTTTTGTAGACTGCGTGAGATGGTGCAGACAAAAGTGAAAACATGACATGGCACACATGCTGTGTGCCATGCCTGCAGACCTTGCATGCAATATAGATAGGTGACCCCTACAGCAGGCCTTACATTAGATGATTAGATGTGTTGACATACCTGCATTACTTATCATAGAACATCATTCCTCTCGCCGTAAGTAGACAAGTTGGATGTTGACAATCCTTTGGCAAATTGCGCACGCGAGGCCGTTACAGGAAGTTTCTCTTCAAAATGGAACAATATGTTTGAGGAATGTGAGCTGTAGATCACATGCTTTGCATACTCCTGCCATCTAGTGTTGGGTCCGGATGTTTGCAAGTTGTTTTTTTTCAAAGAAGTCTTTCCAGTCACAAGGTAGGGTACTCTCCATATCGGTGGTAGTGCGCATGGGCATCAACTCCATTGTTAGATTATTTTTGTCTGCCATCGGGTTCGGACGTGTATTACTGCACTCCGGTTTTAAATCATTTTATTCGGGTTCTCCTCAGTGCACAATTCACTCTAGGTATTGTTTCGAACGAGTATCCCAACTTTCCGCGTATCGTATCAGCCGAGTAAAACCTCCATTTCGATCAAAAATCTTAGGGAAGGCCGTCCTGCCTAACTGCGTCGATCCACTTTGCAGTGGATGGAAAGGTTTCCATTCAAAGTCTGTCCTCTGTCCCACGTAAAGTATCCACAAACCGACTTGCACTAAGTATGCAACTTGTGCTTGTCTCCAGAGCACAACAAACAGGACTGCGCCACATGCATATCATTCAGATCGAAGAAAACGCTCCGTGATCGCCGGGCTTGACTTCGCAAGATGCAGAGTCAAAACTTCGAATACACGCCGACCATCTTCGGCGAAGGATCTGAGCACGAATTAGACGCACAGGGGGCCGAGGAAGAACAACAGGAACTTGTCTCTATTCCAGAATCGGACTCCAAGATGGAAGAAGACTTGCTACAAGTCAACGTCCCGTGAGTACCGAATGCCCCTTGACCCAAACTCCAATTCACCCGAAACAAATGGATCCGGTCCCACCCCCGCCTTCTGGCCATGGTCGGCACCGAGAAGACATTTCTGACGCCCCTCCCTCCGGCTCGGCACCAAAACACAGCCCTAAGCCTTCTGGCTGGGAATAGAGTCAGCCAAAGTCTGGCACCGAGCCGAAAGCTTCAGTCTCTGAGCCGAAGACTGTTTCGGAGCCGAAATCATGGACCCCAAAATCCAAACCTCCTTCGGCACTAAAACCTTCCGAAAATGGATTCCACCTTGTCACCGAAATCCTCTGTGCCGAAACCTAAAACTGGTCCTCCGAAGCTGCAGGACACAATTTTCGATGCTCCAACACACTAATCGGACCCAAAACAGAAGGAACTTTATGTAAACCCAGAAACATGACGTGTTCTTCCTAAACCATCTCCAAAATGCAAACATGAGTCAGAGGACACTCTTTACCATATTCCTTTGAAGAAGAAGAATGTAGGTACCAACCCCTCCTCTCCTCCTCCAGCATGTTCCCCTACACCAACTTCTCCACCTTGTTCCCTACACCAACTTCTCCACCTTTGCAGCATTTGCTGATTAATCCAACTAACTCTCCACCACCACCACCAGATGATGATGATGGCAATGGAGATATAGGAGACAATATTTTACCAGTAGACTCCTGGAAAGACCATAACACAGATTCACCTACAGATAACGACCCATGCTTTACCTTGGAAAGCCTTCCCCTCCCGACGGCAATGTAGAATATTTAGAATTACTTGATAGAGCTTCGGAATATCATGGGGTACAGCTACACAAGGAATCTCTAGAGGAAGATTTCCTATTTGAAACGCTCAGTAGCATACAAAAGGCTAGCTACCTATTCTTAAAGGTAGGATGAGACTTGCTGATGATATCTTTAAAGATCCAGTGCGTGCTTGCATTCTCACCCCCAAAATTGATAAAAAAACATAAGCCTGGTCCCTCAGATCTAGTCTTTAATAAAGGGCAGTTGCTACTAGAGTCTTTGGTGGTCTCTAATGCCCATAAACAGGCCAATTCGCAGACTACAGGGGATGTTCCCCCTCCTGACAAAGAGTCAAAAATATTAGACGCCTCCAGTAAAAGAGAAGCCGCCCAAGCAGAAAATCATTGGTGCATTGCCAACACCCAGGCCCTGCTAGTCAGATATATCTGAAAGAGATACGTTAGTGATAAAATCCTTACCTTAGAATTCGCCTCAGGCGTCAGACTGGATCCAGAAAGTTTTTGTCAGCAGTACCCCTGCGCGTCAGAAGGTGGCATCGTGCGGCTCCTCGTCCGTCGCAGGATGACATTGCGGCAGCTACTAAGATGCTGCCCTCGCGCGCTGACGTCAGTTCCTTCTTTTTCCACGCTAGCAAGCGCAGATCCGGAGAGAGCAATACCCCCAGTCAATTTTTGACTGAGTTTTGGGGGACTTTTGTCTCTGTCTTTTTAAGTCTAGCAACTCCTGGTGCTGTAGGGATGCCTGGTTTCAAATCTTGTGAAGTTTGTCCCTGCATGATGTCAGTGACGGACCCGCAGCGCGAGTGTCCCTACTACCTGGAGCGGGACCACAACCCCACGTCGTGCCTTGACTGCCGGGCCATCGCTCCAAAAACTTTGAGGGAGCGGACCCGAAAGTTGCTTGAGGATCAGGAGTGTGCTCTGTCCCGTTCAACGAAGTCTTCGCACTTGGGGTCAGGTAAGACGAAGCACAAGAAGTCGAAGAAACGCTGTCGCTCTTCACCTAGCCTGTCGCGCGACATGGCTGAGTATGCGGGTGGTGCTGCCCCCGTGGATCATAAGGAGCCTACGCAGTTGCCGATGGTCCACCCACCTTTCCCGGGTCCAGCTGCAGGACTTTGTCAGCCATGGCTCACCTATTTGGCCCGTCTGGCCCTGCTGGCGCACCTTCGGGCCCCGCGCCTCTCTTCGTCGATGGCTCCGGCCCGGCACAACTAGACCCCCATGGAGCCATGCATGGATCCCAGTCGCCGTTGGTTGACCTGGTATGACCTCCACCGCCACCGGCTGGTCCCCCGGCCGATGTCGTCCCCGTCTTCCACCCTGGCATGGAGACGTGCCGGACTAGTGTCGATCGACGCCGATTCCGAAGCGGATGGGGAATTTCTATCACTTTCTCCATCCTGCTCCCTCTTTACCGCCTACCCAGCACGTTATGGAGGACGGAGAGGACTGGGAGGGATCTGAAGACCCTCTCGCTGCCCAATGCGAGTTAGACCCAGACTGGGCAGAGGATTTGGAGGACGCAAGTGGACTGGATTTTTCTCCAGAATCTGGAGCAGTCTCCTTCTACCATGGCTACGGAGGAGGGCGGTACTTATTCAGTGGTGTTGCGTAGGGCAGCTGAGGCTCTCCACCTCGAGCTCCCTACTGTGGCTGTCAGAACTAACCTCCTGACTGAAGTGCTTCGGCTGGCGCCTTCCTCTGCGGAGTCACTGCTGCACTTTAATGACGCACTTTCGGATGTTCTTTTGGGCACCTGGTCCAGGCACAATACAGGGGCTCATGTGGATAGGAACGTGGCCCAATGCATCGCCCCCAACACCCTACCCCTGAGAGCTTGGTTGTCCAAGTCTCTGCGTCCCCAAGCGCATTCCCTTCCGCACCTCCGGACAGGGAATACAAGAAACTCGAGCAGTTTGGGAAGTAGATTTTCTCTTCCACCAGTTCAGAGTTGCGATCTGTGAACACTGCCTGCCTCTTGGGCCCTTATTCCCACCTCTGTTGGATATGGTGGCGCAAGAACTGCCTCAGTGTCCGGAGGAGGCCTGGACAGTGCTCTCCAAAGCTATTGCTGAAGGGAGGGATGCAGCCAAGTTCACAATTCGTTGTGGCCTTGACACCGCTGACTCGCTGGGCAGAGCGATTTCCACAACAGTGGCGCTACGCCGTCACGCCTGGCTGAGGACAACACTCTGATGGACATGCCTTTTGGAGACAAGGCAGATAGTGCATTGGAGCGCTTTAAGGACTTGCGGGCCACGGCCAAGTCCCTGGGCCTTTTGACCACGCTCACTCCTTTGGTTTCTGCTTTTCGCTCCTTTTGTGACCACGTACGTTTCAGAGCCACAGGCCTGTCGCAGCAGCAGTCTCCGTGCAGCCGTGGGACCTGCCGAGGTGGGTCAAGGGGCCAACAGGCGGGTCAGTACACCCCCATCCTTGCCACCACTGCCTCCAAACCTTCCTAGTCTGGTGTTTCAGGCCGCTCAATCGCCAGTTGGCGGCAGGATTCGCCATCACCTCCCTCACTGGCACACCATCACTTCGGACAGGTGGGTTTTACAGATAGTCCAAAGGGGCTACTCCCTCCCCTATGAGACTACCCCTCCAGCCATGCCACCTCAGTTCCACCGCATGTCGGGAGATCACTTCACACTTCTCCAGCAGGAAGTTGCGGTCCTTTTGGCCAAGGGGGCCAATGAGCACGTTCCGACGCCAGAAGTGGGTTGTGGTTGTTATTCCCACTACTTCCTGGTTCCAAAGAAGGACAAGGGCCTGCGTTCTATCTCAGATCTTCAGAACGTCAGTCGATTCCTCCGGAAGGAGAAGTTCAAGATGCTCACACTTGCTCAGGTCGTCTCTGAACTAGACCCGCAAGACGGGATGGTAGCGTTGGACTTGCAGGACGCTTACTTTCATATCCCTTTCCTGCCGGCCCAACAGCGTTACCTGCGGTTCCCGGTAGGCCACAAGCACTTTCAGTTCACGGTGCTCCCTTTTGGCCTTACCAGTGCCCCTCGGGTGTTCACAAAAGAGTTGGCGGTGGTCACAGCTCATCTGCGCAGATTTGGGGTTTCAGTCTTTCCCTATCTCGACAACTGGTTGTTGAAGGCGGGCTCACCCCAGGCAGTCATCTCCCACCTCCAGACTTCGGACGACCTACTGCATTTACTGGGGTTCTCCATCAACATGCCGAAGTCGCACCTGATTCCCTCTAAGAAGCTCCTCTTTATCGGAGCGGCACTGGACACGGCGCAGTTTTGGGTTTATCCTCCCGAACAGCGAGTCTGGGACATTCGGTCTATGATTCCGCTCTGTCGGCCCTCGTCCTGGGTTTCTGTCAGGATGACCTTAAGGCTGCTGGGTCTCATGGCCTCCTGCAACCTGCTGACCAATCCTGCCAGATGGCATATGCGGGCTCCTCAGTGGGACCTGAAGTTCCAGTGGAGCCTGGAACCTGTCCGAGTACGTCCAGATCTCGGAGGGCACTGCACAACAATTGCAGTGGTGGCTCACAAACCAGTATTGGGTCAGCCGCAGATCACTCTCCCTTCCCCAACCAGAACACACAGTTGTGACGGTTGCTCCCTCCTGCGATGGGGCGGCCACATGGTAGAGGCGGAGATCAGAGGGCTCTGGTCTCTGGGGGAGTCCAGGCTCCATGTCAACCTTTGTTGCTATGGGCGATCCTACTTGCACTGAAGGCATTCCTTCCCTCTGTCAAGGGGCGAGTAGTGCAGGTGTTCAAAGACAACACCACCGCTATGTGGTACTTAAACAAGCAAGGCGGGGTGGGGTGGTGGACCCTGTGTCAGGAGGCTCTGCATCTCTGGACATGGCTGGAACATCAAGGCATTTCCTTGGTGGTTAAACCCTTGGAAGGTTCTTTGAACGCAGGGCAGATGAACTCAGCCGCAGGTGCATGATGGATCACAAATGGCGTCTTCACTCTGAGGTGGCGCAAGGTCTCTTTTAACAGTGGGGAGAGCCTTGGTTAGATCTATTTGCCACCGAAGAGAATGCGCAATGTCAGCAGTTCTGCGTGTTGGAATTTCCAATGCGGCAGTTGCTCGGCGATGCTTTTCATCATGAGAGGAGTTGCGGGCTATTGTACGCCTTTCTGCCTGTACCACTTCTACCCAGAGTGCTGAGCTCGTAGAGTTTGGTATCCCAAGCTACTCAGTATGAGCGAGGATCCCCAGATCTGACTGCCTCTTCGGGAGGATCTTCTGTCGCAGCAGCAGGGGGGGGGGTCCTCCACCCTAATCTTTCCAGCCTCCACCTCCTTGCGTGGAGTTTGAGCGGCGACAGTTGATTCCATTTGACTTGCCTCCTGAAGTCTGTGATATCATTCTGGCAGCGAGGCGTCCCTCCACTGAATCGGTATATGCCTGCAGGTGGATCAAATTTGTGGCATGGTGCCCAGCAAAAGCTTTAGATCCTCTTTCAGAAGTCCTTTTGTTCCTTCTTTCTTTGGCACGGCAGAGCTCTGCTCTGGGCACTACTAAGGGTTACCTTTGCAATTACAGCCTTTCTCAAGCTCCCTGATCAGCCCTCTTTTCAAGTCCCCTGTCGTAAATAGATTTCTCAAAGGCATTACTCACCTTTTCCCTCGTGTTCCTTTTGTAATGCTGTAGTGGGTCTTAAATCTGGTTCTCACCTGTTTGATGTGCGCTCCCTTTGAGCCGCTTCACATTGTCCTCTTTGTTTATTTACTTTGAGGACTGCTTTCCTGGTTGCCATCACCTCCGCTAGGCGTGTGAGTGAGCTCCAAGCTCTTTCCTGTAACCCTCCTTTTCTGTCAGTTCATCCGGACAAAGTAGTGCTCCGCACTCATCCTTCCTTTTCACCAAAGGTTGTTACTGCCTTCCATATCGGGCAAACTATCACCTTGCCCACTTTCTTTCTGCCTGCGCACCCTTCCAGAGAGGAAGAGAGGCTCCACCGTCTGGACCCAAAACGTGTGCTCTCATTTTACCTGAATCGCACAAAACAATTCCGGGTGGATGACCAGCTTTTTGTTGACTACGTAGGAGCCAAGAAAAGCTGGGCTGTACACAAGAGATCTATCAAAGCCTGTTATTCTCTGGCTAAAATGGAGCCTCCAGTGGGGCTGCGCGCCCATTCTACTAAGGCCACAGCAGCTACTACTGCATTGGGACGTGATGTCACCCTGCAAGACATCTGTCAGGCAGCTACATGGGCCTCGCTGCACACTTTTGCTAAGCATTATTGCCTTGACAGCCAAGTCCGAAGAGACAGCTTCTTTGGCCGTTCTGTTCTCCGTGACTTTCTGGTGTGATCTTGGTTCACAGACCCACCAACGGGGTTGGTATTGCTGGGGTATCTATTCTAAGGTAAGGCATCTATCACTAACGTGTCTTTCAGATGCATAGGTTACTTACCTTTGGTAATGATATATCTGTAAGAGACATTAGTTAGTGACAGGTTCCTTACCGCCCCACCCATCCTCCCCGTTCTGCGAACTGATTTCTAGGGTTAAGGTCATCCCTTTCAGAGCCCTAGTTTCAATGCACCAGTGGTCAGAATCTTGCATGGCTCTGCGTTCCTGACGTGGAAAGTCTTGTACAGAACTGACGTCCGCACGCGAGGGCGGCGTTTAAGTAGCTGCTGTGACTTAATCCCGGCGATCACGACGCTTACGAAGGACGCAGAGCCGCACAACGCCTCCTTCCGATGCGCAGGTGTACTGCTGTCGAAAAATTTCCGTATCCAGTCTGACGCCTGGGGGTAATTCTAAGGTAAGGAATCTATCACTAACTAATGTCTCTTACAAATTTATTGTTACCAAAGGTAAGTAACTTGTGCGATAGGGCACACTGGGACGAAAGGAGCAATTGCTACAACACCTCCCAGATGAATACAAATCACAATCCCAGGATTTAGTACAGGAAGGGAAGCTCATATCCAATTCCTCAATTAGATGCTACAGACACCGCAGCTACAGAGATCAACACTAGTTTGTTATTATAGAGACATGCATGGTTAAGGGCTTCTGGTTTCAAACCTGAAGTTCAACAGTCTTATTTTAAATACTCCCTTTGGCAAGGAACATCTCTTCAGCCCGAAGTCGATAAATCATTAGAAAAAAGGAAAAAAGACACCGGAGTAGCCAAGTCTATGGGAGCTCTGCAGTCTCCCTCTAATAGGGGCTCCTTTAGTCGCTCCTTCTACTGTGGAGGGTCGAAAACCATGTCCTCAGACAATACTGCCACCACCTACAAAGGCAACAATCAATTCTCCTCCCCAAGGGGATCCTTTAGAGGAGGATACAGAGGCAACACCAGCAAAGGTCGAGGCAGGGGTTCCCCACCACGTAATTCTCCCTCCCCCAACAAACAGTAACTTGCCTACACTTCCCCCGATCATTTATCACCTGTTGGGGGACGTCTTCTAAAATTCCTCCCCATTTGGCAATCTATCACCACAGACAAATGGGTGTTAGGAATTATCCAACATGATTATTGCGTGGAGCTTACCATCAATCCTCCAAACATTCCACCATGTTCTCACAAAATGTCAACAGAACATTTACATCTACTTCATCAAGAGGTCTAGTCTCTCCTGTCCAAAGGAGCCATAGAATCTGTGCCGTTCCAACATCAAGAAACAGGCGTGTACTCCGTGTATTTTCTCATCCTGAAAAAGGACGGCTCCTTGAGACCTATTCTAGACCTCAGAGAACTAAACTTTTACATACTTTCAGAGCATTTCCACATGGTGATACTTCAACAAGTGCTCCCACTTCCACAGCGAGGCGACTTTGTGTCTACTCTAGACTTAAAAGACGCATATTTCCACATTCCTATTCATCCCGCTCATCGCAAATACCTCAGATTCATGATAGCGGGTCATTATTACCAATTCAAGGTACTACCGTTTGGAGTCACCACTGCTCCCAGGGTATTTACCAGAGTCGCAGCCCACCTGAGAAGACAACACATAAATGCCTTCCCCAACCTGAACGACTGGCTCATCAAAGCCAGCACTTACCAAATGTGTCTTTGACACACTCAAACCACTATTCACTTACTTCACCAACTAGGGTTTACAGAAGTCTCATCTACAGCATTCCAACACACAAACTTATCTGGGAGCTACGAGTGACGCTCAGAAAGCCTCCCCCAATACAGCCAGAATTCACAGTGTTTAGTCTCTTCTCACTCTATTTCAGCCCAACCAATCATTACCAGCAAAAGTATTCATGCAACTGCTGGGGATGATGGCATCTTGCATTATAATTGTTCCCCACGCAAGACTTCTCAAGCATCCCCTTCAGGAATGCTAAGCAAGTCAGTGGAACCAGTTGCAGGTTCAGTTGATAGATCTAGTGTTGGTTTGGTAGATGGCCGCACCCATTGCTGTCTGCAGTGGTGGAACCCACAAATGTTATCTAGAGGGCGGCCTTTTCTCGACCCTGTTCCACAGACAGTGCTACAGCAGACTCATCGCTCACTGGTTGGGGTGCTCACCTACAAAGTCACACAACCTAAGGATTATGGAGTCTAAACTACAAGAGCCTCCTTATCAATCACCTAGAGTTACTAGCAGTGTTTCTAACGCTCAAATCCTTTCAAACTCACATAATAGGCAAAACTGTAGTCTTCACAAACAACATGACAGCTGTGTACTGTATACAAAAACAGAGGGGGACACACACACTCCACCTGTCACAAGCCATTTGGAAATGGGCCATACATCACAAAATGTATCTCCTAGCAGAACATCTGCCAGGAATAAGCAATCAAATTGCAGACCTTCTCAGAGGACAGAGACTGCAAATACACAAGTGGGAACTTCATCCCCAGATCCTTCTTCCCTACTTTTAGGAATGGGGATTTCCACACCAAGACCTGTGCGCCACAGCTCAAAAATCAACATGCCTTTGAGGCGGTCTGGAAGCCCCTGATGCGCTACTTGTGCTCTATGGAGCATGCACGACACATGCCCACTAGGCTCAGAACCCTACATCTCTTTGAGGATGCTATTGTACCTGCAGATCCTACCAGGGTGCTTCCATAGGCGACTCCTGTACCACCTGTGCCCCTGAGGCTGGCCCTCATTGCCTAGTGCCGCCTTCCATCCATGGACCAGCCCGCCACGCCTGTTAGCATGATCCCTTCTCTATCTTCTGTTTCTGGCTTGCTTCTTTTTCACTTTCCCTTTTTCTTCTTTCCTCTGTAGCTCCTTTCTGTTTTCATGAGCCCCTGTCGGGTCGTTAGTACGTACTGAGCTTGTTGCTCCCTCGTTTCCCCTCATGGATTCGCCAGTGGGGTTCTTCCGCCGCTGAGCGACTTTAAAAGCTTCTCCTAAAGCCATGCGGCCGGCCCTTTAGGGTTGTTGGCAAGCGGCTGTGTTAATCACCTCAATTGAGCAAACTCTGTTGTGCATTCTTCGCGGCCGGCCTCGGATAGAGGTTGTAGGCTTAACGCTGTATTCTTGTGCCCTTACTAGGGGTGTTGTCTCAAAATAAAGCAGACTTGAAACAAAAAAAATCAAAATGCCAAAGCTTCGCCTCCATGTTTCCATAACCGCTCTCCAAAGACAATGCCCTATGGATGAACTGGTCAGGGATATTTGCTTATGCTTTTCAGCCTCTCCCACTCTTTCCGCTGGTAGTTCGGAAGCTCTGACAAATGGCACTCAAACTGATTCTCATAGCTCCCACATAGGCATGCCAACCTTGGTTCACCACTCTGTTAGAGCTCTCAGTAGTTCCACACCAAAAGCTGCATCTCAACTCCAGTTTCCTCACTCAGAACCATGGAGAAGTCAGGCATCCAAATCCCAGGGAACTCAACCTGGAGATTTGGCTCCTGAGATTATAGTGTTTGGTTATTTACAATTACCAACAAGAAATGGGGTTGGGGTCCCAGGGAATCAGGTTTATAGACCTGCGAGGAGATATTTCCCCTATTATACAGAATAAACAACAAACTATCTCCTCAGGTATTAGCAACGCACCATAGGCCTATGCTAGACCGGAAAGTGCGGTCTATATCCAAACTCTCTCATTGACAGAAAATATATATCTATAAACTGAAAAAAGTAATAACAATAAGGGAGAATTTATCCCTTAAGGACTAGAACCCTCACTCACCCATGAGTGACATGCTTCATCATATGGGTTCCTCCTTACCAGTAGGAAAACCTAGTCCTACTGGGAGCTACGACTTCTTCACTGTGATGAAGGTGCTCAGAGATGTTTTCTTTAGTTTGTTACTATAGGGAAAGGATACTAAATCCCATATGTGAGCCTCAATGAGTAGCTTTGATCACATTTTTTTTTTGCGCTGCATGCTCGCTACTCCTTGAGTCATTACTTTTTTAGGTCTCGTAGCGATACAGCGCGTAAGCGCTGTACTCGCCGAGATCTATTGTTAGTGACTCTGTTTCCCAGGAGACAGCGCTGGCCGCGCGCATTTCTGGCGAAGAAGGCGATTCGAGCGGGTCACGCGCACGGCCAGGTCCTGTCTCCTGGAAAGCTGCCTCCCGCAGACACGCGCACACACACATACACTCTGTTCCCCGTGCAGGTCGGGCCGATGCTCTCCCTGCGGCGACCCGGAAGCATTGCCGGCCAAACCGGAAGTCCCGCCTCCCAGCCGATGAACGAGGAGAAACCTGCGGCTTGTTGTTCCCTTCCGTCGCTGCCTTATGTTTTTGGCTTTCCCCCTCTCTCTTCGCGTTAGGAGCCCTCCACCTACCCTCCGAGCACAAACGCAGCGGTGAGTTTCTCAGTACATGGAGGAGAGCTAATGGCGAGACCTTGCGCTGCAAATTCCCCCCCAAATCACCAGCACCCACCTGTTGCCTGCCTCTGTTTACTTCGGCGGTGGCATATGCAGATCCGTTAAGCCTTTCCCACTCTGCCGATACTCTTAACAAAAAGCATATATGCGCAGGGTGCTGCTGCTTTAAATTTGCCCTGCACCAAGCTTGCTCAGGTTTTCAGACACCCGGACGTTCGATAGACTCGGCGGTAAGATTAATGCAATTTATTTCAGTTTTGGAGAGGCGGTAGGTGTTGGCTTTCGGAGAAGGCGCAAGAACGCATCTTTCTGAGTGTCTCGAATTAAATTTTCACTGCAATTTTTGTTGCGGAGATGACGCTGAAGGTGATTTCGACTTATTTATTGCTAAAACAATAATTTTGTGTTTGTTACACCCTTGCTCTGTCTCTCCAGGTCACCTTTTGCATGTTCGCTCCATGCGTGTGGTGGTGTTTTCAGGGCCACACACGCATACAATTACAACTGAACCTTGTGATGAAGTACAGCAAATGTCCTTTAGCAATTCATTGTTATAATGATTGCAAGAGCGAAAAACATTTGAAATGCTAAAGACATAGGGTGTGTTTTGATTGGCTGGGCCAGCGCTTCCTATTTCATCATCACCTTTCATGTCTTGATTTCATACCGAGGTTTGAAAAATGGTGTTTGATTGAATTATTTGCTTCTTGCACTAGCGGAGTTTTGATGATTGCTTGTAATTCGATGTTTACTAAGGAAGGCTTCATTGATTGGATGGCTGGAATGAGTGAAAACACAGTAGGGTAGGAGCAGTGGCATGCACCCAAACTTTCAGGGCTACTTTCCATTGTTATTACTGAGCAGTTAAAGTTTCTGGTTATTTTTTAATTAACATCTTTCAAGGCATTTGTAAAAGCTCGTAAACAGAACCGTTGCAGATAAAGGGCACTATTTTACCTCTAAATACTAACAGATTAAATGAGAAAACGAAATCAGTGTGCGGCCTTGTAATCTAAATAGTGTTATAAATCCGTAGATTCACACTTTAAATTGTAGAGATTAGCAGTGGCTTTGCAGGTTGCACAGACCTGCAATTTCATCAATGTAGCCTAACGTTGGATGTGTAGATACCACTGCGACATGTATCCCCAAACCTGCATTTTCTTAGTCCTGAATGTGCACATTTCACAGTGATATGTATCCGCAAATCTGCATTTTATGTGTTAAATGTTAGCGTCGGATGTGCAGATTTTACAGTGTCATTTTCTGTGTTGATGTCAGAGCGGGTTCCACTGTGACATGTATTCACACACCTGCATTTTCTGCAAGGGGCAGCCTTGGATATGCAGGCTCCACAGTGACATGTATTCACAAACCTGCATTTGCTGCAATGAAAGTCAGCCTTGGATATGCAGGTTCCACAGTGACATGTATTCAGAAACCTGCATTTGCTGCAATGAAAGTCAGCTTTGGATATGCAGGTTCCACAGTGACATGTATTCAGAAACCTGCATTTGCTGCAATGAAAGTCAGCCTTGGATATGCAGGTTCCACAGTGACATGTATTCACAAACCTGCATTTGCTGCAATGAAAGTCAGCCTTGGATATGCAGGTTCCACAGTGACCTGTATTCACAAACCTGCATTTGCTGCAATGAAAGGCAGCCTTGGATATGCAGGTTCCCCAGTTACATGTATTCACAAACCTGCATTTGCTGCAATGAAAGTCTGCCTTGGATATGCAGGTTCCACAATGACATGTATTCACAAACCTGCATTTTCTGCAATGGTCAGCCTTGGATGTGCAAGTTCCACAGTGAAATGTATTCACAACCCTGCATTTTCTGTGATGAAGGTCCCCCCCCTTAAAGAACAGCCACACAAACTAATAGAGTGATAAAGCGGATCAATACAAAAAGGGGTTGAAACAAAAAGATACAACACCAACAACCACAGTGAAACAATTTAACACACTAATGGTGCACAGAACAGGAATTACAGCCCCTTTCAGCTTTCAGTGGAGAAAACTCCAAACATAAACAAAATATATCGGCTCAGCACCGTTATTTTTTGTATTCTTGGTAGTACTGCACAGTTTTACTCAGCATATCATCATACAGTTACTGGTTTTAAGAAATTGATAAAGGAAGAAGAATACGTACAAAAGATCTGTTGTCTGAGTTTTCTATTGCAAACTTTGAATTTTATGTTCCTTGTGTTCTCTTTCTTGTATGACTATCTGCACGTGGAATCCAACTGTGAAAAAACAGGCCAGGGCAGGCCACGTGGAACTCTGCGAAAGTCCAGAATGTTCCACCAGCTTTAGGCGGGGGTGCACTGTGCTTCAGAGTAGAGGCGGGTGTTTGCATCTTTCTCCCATTCAAGTGCTAAATACCGTTCCATCTTGGGCAAATCTTTACATCATAGCTGCACATAGGATGGTAAAAGAGTTCTATTGATGTGATTAGTTTATTGTCACCCTCCACTTTTCTAGCGCCAAACGACCCTTTGAATGTGTGTGCTGCACTTAGAAATGCACTTTAATTAAGCAGTGTATTTTAAAGGCCATACGAGGCACCAGAACCAGTAAGTGTTACAGTCTTGGGGTACAACAACCAGGAGCTGCCCCAATCCTGTGTTATCCCAACACAGAAGCGCTGCCTTGGTACGGCATCCCTATTAGCACCATCCTGAGAGTAACCGTACACAGGCCATACTGCCATCTTGGGATACCTCGTCAAGGTAGCGTCACCATCCTGGGATTTTCTATCCAGGGTATGCACCATCAACAGGCGCTAATGTCCTTGAAAACTCCATTAAAATTGTGCTTCCCTCATACAGTTCTCATAAACAAAGGTCTGTCTAGTTGACTTTCTCAATTTAGAAAACAACAAAAGCTTATGGAATCAGCACCCATCAACGAAGTACATTTGCAAATAATGTCCTCTGAAACAGTAGTACACATCCGTGTCAAATGAACAGGTCCGAGCTTGGCAATCATATATTTTCAATCCTTTATTTTGATTTCATAGTAGAAAAAAATGATCCAATTCACAAACTATTTTCTTTTTCTCTTTTTTAGGTCTCGGCTAAAGCGAGCGAAGCTCGCTCTCGCCAGAGACCTTATTGTTAGCGGCTCAGCTTCCCAGGAGGACAGCACTGGCCGCGCGCGGCGATTTGTTAAGGCCACGCGCACGAGAACGCGCTCGCGGCCAGGTGCTGTCCTCCTCGAAAGCTGCCTCCCTTCCCCGTGCAGGGCGGGCCGCCGCGCTGCCTGCGGCGACCCGGAATAATTGACGGCCAAAAAGAAGTAGGTGCTGTCCTGCAGAGCACCGCTTTTCAACTCTCTGCTCCTCATTGCCGGAGACGGCTTTTCTTCCGTAGCAGCGTGTTTAACTAAAAGAAAATCTTCCCCTTTGCCCTACCAGCCCAAATCATAAGTGCGGAGTTGTGTACCTGGTTGTTTGTACAAATGTGTGAGGCTACACGCCTACTTTTTAGTATGTATCTTTGGGGGTTCTGTGAACCGGACATTATAATGGCATGTTTGTGGTTGAGCCCCAGATGTTTTCATTCATCTGTAAGACTGAATGCCTGCTTGTTTGTGTTTATATAAGGTGCAGTTTACCTGACTTTGTCTGTAAATATTCGCTCCTGTAATTGGTTGTCTGGCTGTGTTTAGATCCCTGTGTATTTGGTTGTTCGTACATATACAAGAGGCTGTGTGCCTGCTCCTTTCGATGACCCCGTTCACCTGGATGTTTGTCCTCATGTGTGTTGGTTTGTGCACGTGCCTCGGCCTGGTAGAGGATTATTTGCACGCACTCTCGATGCTGCCCAACTTCATCTTGCATGTGAGTACCGCACTGAGTATCACAGTGTGTGCACCTACGACTAGTGTCGCTGTTTAGATTTCGGGCTGTCACTAGTAGTGTCTCTCGTGTGCGCTTGTGAACACTGACAGCCGCGGGCCAGGGCTCCGTCACTACTTTTGCCGCTCACTTCGGTTGCAGTGAGGTGTTACCCCTGGGCTCTGTGCTGTTCGTGGCTGCAGCTGGGACAGGCCTCCTTCCACCAGTGACCGCCCCCTGCTGCTGAATGCCCCCTCCATGGGCGCTATGTGTGCCGCGTCTCGGAGACGGGAGTGCAGTGGCAGGCACCCGGCAGGGACAGAACATCCAACCTGCGCGCATCCTCAGATGGATGCAGGGAGGCGATTGGGAGAGGAGAGTGGGAGCGAGAGCAGCCCAGGGGGACACACACGGGCTGCCGATGGGAAGCAGGTATGCACATGTCCAGCGATGTCTGCGCATCCCAGCCTTGACCTCTCCAAAGTTAATGAGCAGAACGCCGCGTGGCAATGAACCCCTCCCCACTGGCGTTTAAGGGAAGTAATTCGAATCAGAGCTGGCGTGCTTGCTGCTACAGGGCATCTGTGTCTCCAGGCTTTGAGGTTTGCTGCGGAAGAGCAATGACAGCCGGATCCGAACATGTCCCGGGGATGCGAGGCAGATTAGGAGCCTACAGATCTGTCCCAAGAGGCGCATCCTATGGGAATTGGGCCTCGCGCTGGAGGAATAGCGGCTCGAAAGACAAGAAGAGGCAGGCCCTGGATGGGATTATTAGCTGCAGATATAGTGACTTCTATTAGAACTGAATTTGTGAGTGCAGAGTAGTGAGTGCAGAGTAGTGAGTGCAGATTGCAGAGTAGTGAGTGCAGAGTAGTGAGTAGTGAGTGCAGAGTAGTGAGTAGTGAGTGCAGAGTAGTGAGTAGTGAGTGCAGAGTAGTGAGTGCAGAGTAGTGAGTAGTGAGTGCAGAGTAGTGAGTAGTGAGTGCAGAGTAGTGAGTAGTGAGTGCAGAGTAGTGAGTGCAGAGTAGTGAGTAGCGAGTGCAGAGTAGTGAGTAGCGAGTGCAGAGTAGTGAGTAGTGAGTGCAGAGTAGTGAGTGCAGAGTAGTGAGTAGTAAGTGCAGAGTAGTGAGTAGTGAGTGCAGAGTAGTGAGTGCAGAGTAGTGAGTGCAGAGTAGTGAGTGCAGAGTGTGAGTAGTGAGTAGTGAGTGCAGAGTAGTGAGTGCAGAGTAGTGAGTAGTAAGTGCAGAGTAGTGAGTGCAGAGTAGTGAGTGCAGAGTAGTGAGTGCAGAGTAGTGAGTGCAGAGTAGTGAGTAGTGAGTGCAGAGTGCAGAGTAGTGAGTGCAGAGTAGTGAGTAGTGAGTGCAGAGTAGTTAGTAGTGAGTGCAGAGTAGTTAGTAGTGAGTGCAGAGTAGTGAGTGCAGAGTAGTGAGTGCAGAGTAGTGAGTGCAGAGTAGTGAGTAGTGAGTGCAGAGTAGTGAGTGCAGAGTAGTGAGTGCAGAGTAGTGAGTAGTGAGTGCAGAGTAGTGAGTGCAGAGTAGTGAGTAGTAAGTGCAGAGTAGTGAGTAGTGAGTGCAGAGTAGTGAGTGCAGAGTAGTGAGTGCAGAGTAGTGAGTGCAGAGTGTGAGTAGTGAGTAGTGAGTGCAGAGTAGTGAGTAGTGAGTGCAGAGTAGTGAGTGCAGAGTAGTGAGTGCAGAGTAGTGAGTGCAGAGTAGTGAGTGCAGAGTAGTGAGTGCAGAGTAGTGAGTAGTGAGTGCAGAGTGCAGAGTAGTGAGTGCAGAGTAGTGAGTAGTGAGTGCAGAGTAGTTAGTAGTGAGTGCAGAGTAGTTAGTAGTGAGTGCAGAGTAGTGAGTGCAGAGTAGTGAGTGCAGAGTAGTGAGTAGTGAGTGCAGAGTAGTGAGTGCGTAGAGTAGTGAGTGCGTAGAGTGGTGAGTGCGTAGAGTGGTGAGTGCGTAGAGTGGTGAGTGCGTAGAGTGGTGAGTGCGTAGAGTGGTGAGTGCGTAGAGTAGTGAGTGCGTAGAGTAGTGAGTAGTGAGTGCGGAATGCAGAGTAGTGAGTGCAGAGTAGTGAGTGCAGAGTGAGTGTGCAGAGCAGTGAGTGCAGAGTGAGTGTGCAGAGCAGTGAGTGCAGGTGCAGAGTGGTGTGTGCTGTTGAGTGCAGAGTGGTGTGTGCTGTTGAGTGCAGAGTGGTGTGTGCTGTTGAGTGCAGAGTGCTGTGTATTGGCAATGTAAATGACAATGCCATTTATTTATTATTTAAAGGTAAAAAAGAAATGTCATGAGCAATGCCAATAGCTCCACCTTTAATGATGCCGAGACCATTGCATTGTAAATGCTTGTTTCTCTCTAGCCAACGCGTTTCGTCTCTACAAATGAGACTTCTTCAGGGCTCAAATATCTGTCTTATGGTATGCAGTATGAGCTGGCGAGTTCTTAATATACTTGAAAACCTTGTGAGAGATTTGTAATGTCACACGGTTATTCAGAAATAATTTAGGAACGCCATGGTGGCCCACTCAAACGAACAGCACGGATTCAGAATAGCGAAATTATTTCTGAATAACCGTGTGACATTACAGATCTCTCACAAGGTTTTCAAGTATATTAAGAACTCGCCAGCTCATACTGCATACCATAAGACAGATATTGGAGCCCTGAAGAAGTCTCATTTGTAGAGACGAAACGCGTTGGCTAGAGAGAAAAAAAGAGAAAAAGAAAATCGTTTGTGAATTGGATCATTTTTTTCTACTATGAAATCAAAATAAAGGATTGAAAATATATGATTGCCAAGCTCGGACCTGTTCATTTGACACGGATGTGTACTACTGTTTCAGAGGACATTATTTGCAAATGTACTTCGTTGATGGGTGCTGATTCCATAAGCTTTTGTTGTTTGTTTTTGGACCTTGTCCTTAAAGGGAACTTATAGGGTTGTGTTCCTAGGTTTCTCAAGCACCATCACACTATTCAAGTGTCACTGACTACGAGAGGTGCAGGCATCTTGCCCCAACCCTCCGTTTGTTATGTTGCTTAATTTAGAATACACTTCCATCCCAGAACTTCAATTAGGTAGTGACTAACTATCACAGTCTCACAGACTCTCCCTCTCTCACACTCTCTCTAACACTCTCACAAACTCTCACTCTCTCACTGATACTCTCACTTACACTAACTCTCACTCTCACTGACTCACTCACACTGACTCTCTCACTCACACTGACTCACTCACACTGACTCTCACTCACACTGACTCTCACTGATTCTCTCACTATCACTGACAGACTCTCCCACTCTCTCACTGTCACTACCAGACTCTCACTGACTGACTCTCCCACTCACTAACTCACTTACTCACTGTCCAGACTCTCACTGGCCAACTCACCCACTCTCTCTCACTCACTAACTGACTCTCTCACTCACTAACTAACTTGCCCACTCATTCTCACTCACCACTCATTCTCACTCACTAACTCACCCACTCACTCACTCACTCTCAACACATATTGCAGACCAAATGCAATAGGTGTCACATTTACGAAAGTTATAACTATTGGCATTGTCATACACAATGCCAATAACTCAAACTTTAATGCTGCGAGACCTGTTGCATTGTAAATGCTTGTTTCAGTATATATTTTCTGTCAATGAGAGAGTTTGGATATAGACCGCACTTTCCGGTCTAGCATAGGCCTATGGTGCGTTGATAAGACCAGAGGAGATAGTTTGTTGTTTATTTACAATTGTTTATTTACAATTACAACCTGACTGTATGAACATCCTAAAACAGGCTAGAAGACCTACTACTAGGGCATGTTATGCAGCAAAATGGAAACAATTTGTTATCCATTGTACCAATAACAATATCAATCCCCTTGATGCCTCAGTGCAGAACATCATCTGTTACCTCTTACACTTACTGCAATCTGGACTAGCCTATACATCCATTTGCTTGCATTTAGCAGCAGTAGCTGCATATTTACAAAACAGACAACACTTATCTTTATTCAGAGTACCAGTGATTAAGGCCTTTATGGAAGGACTAAAAGAAGTAATACCGCCAAGAGTTCCACCTGCACCAATATGGCACTTAAACATAGTCCTTACAAGGCTGATGGGTCCACCTTTTGAACCAATGTACAAGTGACAACTACAATTTCTCTCATGGAAGGTTGCCTTTCTTATTGCAATCGCTTCCTTAAGGAGAGTTGGTGAACTGCAGGCACTAACTTTACAAGAGCCTTTCTTTCAACTGTACAAAGACAAAGTGGTTCTCCGAACCAATCCCAAATTTCTACCTAAAGTAGTTTCTGCTTTTCACATCAATCACACACTTTAGTTGCCCATGTTCTTTCCTCAACCTGATTCCATAGCAGAATGAGATCTACACACACTAGATGTTAGAAGGGCTCGACTACATTATGTGGAAAGAACAAAAGATTTTCGTAAAGCGAAACAGCTCTTGGTTTCTTTTTCCCCACTGCTCAAGGGCAATTCCATTTCTAAATCCGGCATTGCAAGATGGACCATGAAATGTATCGTAACATGTTATGTGAAAGCGAAACGAACCTTGACAATACCCCCTAGAGCGCATTCCGCCCGCAAAATCGGGGCTTCCATGACCCCCTAAGGGAATATTCCCTAAGCTGACATCTGTAAGGCAGCAACATGGTTTACACCTCACACATTCACCAAACATTATTGTGTAGATGTGCTAGCGAGGCAGCATGCTAATGTAGGCCAGGCAGTACTTAAAACACTTTGCCAAACAACTGCAACAGCTACTGGTTTACCACTGCTTGGGAGTGGACTGCTGTATAGTCTATGCAAAGCATGTGATCTACAGCTCACATGCCTCTAAGGGATAATGTTACTTACCCAGTAAGCATCTGTTCTTGAAATGTAGAGCTGTAGATTCACATGCGCCCACCCGCCTCCCCTTGTACCTATACCTTCTTACTTGCATACATGCTCATGGACATCTCTATTCTACCTTTACTAACTCCCTTCTCACACTCTGCGGGAAAACAATGGAGTTGATGCCCATGCGCAGTATCACCAAAAGGAGGAGGCACCTACCTCGTGATTGGAAATACTTATTTGATGAAAAACATCTGGCAAGCACCCGTACCCAACACTAGATGGCAGGAATATGCAAAGCATGTGAATCTACAGCTCTGCATGCCAAGAACTTATGCTTACTGAGTAAGTAACATTATCCTTTTGCTGTAGGAGGAATGTGATCAGGAAAGTTATGATCTTTCAGTCTAGCCACATCCTCCACCATTACAACTTTAGGAACTCTTGCATGTTCCACTACAAGGTTCCCTATCACAGACTGCTGAAACTGAACAAATGTCATCTTTGACTCTAAGGAACAATCCCTGAAAACAACAAATACAACAAAGGTTGCTAAATGGAATAAACAGATAGTCAAATTCTTATACCAAACGTAAGCCTTAAAAACCGCAGTGTAAGGTTCCAACCTCTGATCTACTCTTATCAACACCTCCCAAACTTCTTATTATAGTTTTAAATGCACACAGGTTTGCACCCTTAAGCAACCTGACCCCAAAGAGTCACAGGTGAGGTATTTTCATCATGGATGGTAGTCCGCATGCAGATATGTCTTCAGTCAGAAAAATTCACAGCCAGAAGTTCATTGCTACGTGAGGCAAGGCACTGTCCCTTCTCAAGTTTTTTGCAAGTAATCTCTTTTGGGTAACCTTTACAGTTAGAGCTGATTGTGCCTCAAGCAACAGTGTCTACTTTAAACAATTACTTGAATAATTGCACAACAGCGTAAATGTATAAATGGTGACCTTTATTAAAAAAGTCTTCTACTAAGTTCCCACAAAATTTTCTCACTAACTCCGAAAGTGGATGGACAACCAAGGGGGTCAATACTGGAATCCCTAGCATTGCACACCCAGAAATTATAGACTAAGCTCTGCTCATCGTTCCTAGGGTCAGAAAGTTCCAGCCAGGGGCCAGGTTGTTCTCCTTCCTAGCTCTGTTTTATTGGTATAAGCTGATTCTTCAAATGTGAGTCTGCAATGATAATTTTCAATTCAGGAAAGTGCTTGAGACTAACCTATGCTAACTGCGTTACAGTTTGTCTGTTACCCTGGTATTCGAGCCGAGATACCCCTCCTGGTGTGATTTGTGTGCCTAATAAATTAAAATTGTACAAAAGGGGGTGATGATGGACGGAGCATCTGAACCAATCAAACACTCACACCCAGTCAACAGATCTGGTTTTAATCCATCACCGTTCTTTAGCCCACTTTGCCACCCCAGTTCAGACATGGCCATATGCAAATCTGTCCGACCCTGTGCCTCATGGGAACAGTCCAGCCCGAACTGCCAATCCATGCCTTCCCTGGACCGGAAACAAGCTTCCTAGGACCTGTTTCTGGCATTAAAGCCGTCTTCAGCCAGGCTTGCTTGAATCCAGTGGCAAATTGGGACAATAATACTCATTTGGAGTAAACGGTACTAAAAACTTGTTCTTACCAAACAGAGGAAACTACACAAACTGCAGATTAACCAGTGACAAAACAGTAAGCAAAAGACTGAATTGTAAAGAAAACCTTTACACTAGAATAAAAAGGAGAAAGAAAACACTACAATCACAAATGCAAATGATGATCACTATAGCGTCTACCCACAACATTCATATATCAGCCACTCAGACCACCTGCTAAGCATCAGTCAACTCACAGCCAGCCAAACACCAGAACACGCTGACCATCAGCTGAACTACATTTCACACACAAACTTACCCTGGTGTCTAGTGGCTTCAGATCCCCTTGTGGCTGGATGGGCCTAAAAATATATAGCCGATCTGCTCCCAAGGCGGGCAGAAAAAGGCAAAATATTCACCCCAAAGCCTCTGGGGATCCACTGGACTTTCTGCACACTATACCTCTTGTTGGTATAGTATACAGGCATGCTTTCTCCCTCTATCGTGGCTACGGAGGAGGGAGCGTCTTATGCTATGGTGGTGAGAAGGGCAGCTTAGGTCCTTGGCCTTAAGCGGCTTCATTCAATGACGACCAAGACTAACTTCTTGACAGAGGTGCTACAACCCGGAGTTTCCTCCTAGAAACCCTTACTCCCATTTAATGAATCCCTCATTGATGTCCTACTGGGAACCTGGTCCAAACCCAGCACAGGGGCTCCTGTGAATAGGACGATTGCCCATCGCCCTGCTCCGGGCGTCTTACATTTCCTCTCTACCCACCCTCTCCCCTGAGAGCCTGGTAGTCCAGGCATCTATGTCTCAAGTCACTTTCTCTTCCGCTCCCCTGGATAGGGAATCCAAGAGGCTGGATAGTTGGGGCAAGACATTTATTTCTCCAAACTCCTAGTCTTAGACCATGGGTGTCCTGTTGGTGGCAGGATCATCCATCACTGGCAGACCATCACATTGGATAGTCCAAAGGAGCTATTCCCCCCTCTTCGAGATCAGCCCTTCCTCAATGCCTCCATCCTATGACCGACTGACGGATGATCATTTAATTTTACTCCTGGTGGAATTCATGACTTTCTTGGATAAGGAAGCCATTGAGGGGGGTTCCGGAGCCAGAAGTAAGCTGTGGGTGCTATTCCGGCTACTTTCTAAACCCGAAAAATGACAAGGGCCTTCATCCTATCCTAGACCTACGAGCCCTCAACTACTTCCTCAAAAATTAAAAAATTCAAGAATTCCTGTCTGCCCGTGGCCCAGTAAACTGGATGGTAGCATTGGAATTGCAGGACACCTATTTCCACATTCCCGTCCTGCTTGACAATAGGCACTACCGGAGGTTTTCGGTAGGCCACAAGCATTTTCAGTTCACTGTTTTCCCTTTTGGCCTTACCAGAACCCCTCCGGTCACAGTTCATCTGCGCAGTTTAGGAGTGCCAAAATTCCCCTAGCTCGACAACTGGCTGCTCAAGGTGGGCTTGTCCCAGGCTGTCGTCTCCCACGTCCAGACTACATACCTTTATTCCCTGAGGTTTACTAACAATGTGCTGAAGTCACACTTGGCTCCCTCTTAAACGCTCCCTTTCATCGGAGCAGTTCTGGATACAGTGCCGTTTAGAACTTATCCTCCTGAACGGCGTGTGCAATATAATAAGGCTATGATACCAATGTTTCAGCCTCTATTCTGGATTTCGATGAGAATGACTCTGAGGCTGCTGGGACTTTCCAGATGGAATATGCGGGCTCTGCAATGGGACCTGAAGTTCCAGTGGGCGCAACATCGGGGGAATTTCTCCTACATAGTCTAGATCTCGGCGGGAACTGCAGGAGATCTGCAGTGGTGGCTGATAAACGGCGATTGGGCCAAAGGCATACCCCTCTCCCTTCCCAACTAGATCTCACAGTAATGCCAGATGCGTCACTTCTGGGATGGGGCGGCCATCTGGGAGCGGTGGAAATCCGAGGACTCTGGTCTCTGTCAGAATCTGGACTCCACATCAACATGTTGGAGATCTGAGCGTTCCAATTGGCATTCAAAGCTTTACTACTCGCCATCAAATGAAGGCTAGTTTAAGAGTTCACAGACAACACCACCACCATGTAATACTGCAACAAACCGGGCGGAGTGGGGTCGTGGACACTTTGTCAAGAGGCCATGTGTTTTTAAAATGGCTGGAACAGCAGGGCATTTTCCCGGTGGATCTGCACCTGGCAGGTTTGCTGAACGCCAGGGCGGACTAACTCAGCCATCTATGTCTAGCGGATCACTAGTGATTGTCTCCATCCGGTGGTGGCGCAAGGTCTCTTTCGGCAGTGGGGAGAGCCTTGTTTAGATCTGTTCACCTCTGCAGAGATCGTACGTTGTCCGCAGTATTGCACGCTGGAGTTTCCTGCTCTCACTCGGTGGTGCTTTTCTTCTCGAGTGACCTCAGGTCTCCTTTACGCCTTTCCGCCCATACTACTCCTGCCCAGAGTTCTCAAGAAGATCCGGAACGACTAGGCACAAGTCATCCTTGTAGCTCCGGACTGGGCATGGAGAGACTAGTATCCTGAGCTTTGGTAAATGATCATTGATGCTCCGATTGTGCTGCCCCTTCAGGAGAATCTTCTGTCGCAGCAGCTGGCGAGGGTCATCATCTCGAACTGATCAACTCTATGCCTTCTTGCATGGAGATTGAGTGGCGACAATTGATTTTGATCTGAAGTCTGCAATACTATTCTGGCGGCCAGGCTTCCCTCCACTAAGACTGTATACGCCTGCGGGTGGAAAAAAATTGTAATATATTGTACAGAAAAGTCTATTGACCCTCTTTCTGCTTCTCTTTCTGATATTTTGCTTTTTATTTTATTCTTTGCCCAGCTTGACTCTGCCCTGGGCATTTTGAAAGGGTTTGCCTTCCTGAGGCTGCCAGACCAGCCCTCCTTACTAAAATCATCCATTGTACATAGATTTTTTAAAAGCCTTGTACATATGTTCCCAGCTGCCCCTTTCATTATGCCTCGGTAGGACCTTAATTTGATTCTCACTTTCCTAATGTGCGCTCCATTCGGCCCCTTCACAATTACCCCCTCCGGCTGCTCACCATCAAAACTGCCTTCTTAGTAGTCAGTTGCATACTTTAATCATCCAAACCCTCTTTCTCACAATATACCCTGACAGGTTGGTGCTTCGCACTAGGGCTTCTTTCCTTCCGAATGTGCTAACTCCATTCCTTGTAGGGAAAATCTATCACCTTAGCCACTGTCTACACTCCTCTGCATCCCTCTGAAGCTGCGACTCCACAGCCTTGAGCCAAAAAGAGCGTTGTCATTCTACCTTAACTGCACAAAAGAGCTCCAGGTGGACAACCAACTCTTCCTGAGGTACGTTGGAGCAAAGAAAGGTTGTGCGGTGCAGAAGAGTACCAACTCCCGTACACAGGGTGCCTTAACCAGCTCTGCCTCGGCAAACCGGCAGTCTCCATTGAAACTCCGAAGCAGATGCGGCGATACTGCCCACACTCACTGGAGTAATGCGATCGTGCATTCTCCAACAGCTGGCACACAGCACCCAACAGGACTTTCTGCCATTAAGCAAACAGAATTGATCCCGCTGGTGCCAGCCACCCCCAAAGTCCTTATGCTGAGCGCCCTTGCGCCTATAGTGAACCGTTGATTCTCTGCCACCTTAGAATTGTAAAAAAGGTGTGATACATTATTATCAAGACAGCAATGCATTATTTGTTTGTCCTGAAGATGATGCCTATATCTAATGTTGGCATCTAAACGTCGTCGACACCCAAACACCCTATGCACCAGACTGAAGCTATAACACATTGTGCAATGGTGTTAAATGATTAATTTGTGTCTGTCTATACTGAGTACAAGTGTACAGACCCATTTTGGCTTGCCTTTTGGCCAATTCTGTGTTCATTGTTCTGTCTTGTGTTCTTTGGGTCACGGCTGTGCCCACTTGTCATTTGAATGTTTTATTTGATACTACTTTTGAAAAATATTATGAAAATAAATTCTTGTCCGGCTGGACAAAAGACATACATTCTATTCTAGTGTATGGTTATCTATCACACTGTATTTCCCCTGAATAGGGACCACTGTTCTCTATAACATAAGGTCTCATTCCATCAGAGCTAAGGCTGCTACCACTGCGTTGCAACATGGAGTCCCAGTCCTGTAAATCTGTGAGGCAGCAACGGAGGCATCCCTGCACCTGTTTACCAAAATTTCTGCCTGCATAGTCAAGTCCACAGGGACGCACGTTTTTGCTGCTCAGTCCTGCAGGATATTCTAGTGTAAATTTGTCTGCCTTCCGTCCAGGGGATGGCATTGCTTGGGTATCTATTCAAAGGTAAGGAATCTGCGGCTAGATGTCTCTATCGGATGGGCAAGTTACTTACCTTTGGTAATGCTTTATCTTTTAGAGACATGATCTAGCTGCAAATTCCTTACTGACCCGCCCATCCTCTCCACACTGCAGACAAGTTTCTATGGTCAGGGCTGTTTCCTTTCATGGCCCTAGTTTCTTAAAATTACACTAATGTCAGTACTGTTCATGGCCCTGCATTTCTGGCGAAGAAAGTCGTGAACAGTAACTGACAACAGAGGTGGTGCCTATATTATTGGCGTGGATGTCACATCCGGCGTGGGGTATTGCTTGAAGAAAAATCTCCTGGATCCCATCTGACGCCTGAGAAATTCAAAGGTAATGAATCTGAGGCTAGATCATGTCTCTACCAGATAAGGCGTTTTCCAATAGTAAGTAATTTGTCCTTTGCTACTACTCTACACTATCCTAACGCCCCTAATTTGAATATTTAGGTACCCCCCTGACAAAAGAACTTTAGGTTTACCTGACTAAAGGAGAAGAGGACACTGAAGGGACGATCAGCGCGGGTACTGAAGACTGATGTGGACTTTTGGCGCCAATCTCTGCCTGTCTGCTCCAGACTCGACAGTTGCAAAGACCCAACTCGTCGTGCAACAGTGTATCCTCGAAAAGCCTCAGATGGTTGCCGGTAAAAACTAGCCAGCATCTCCCTTGGAGTGGAGGAGCCCTTCCCATGCATCCTGCAGGCATGGACTGCGACGTCCAATTCTAAGAAGCTGCTGAACACCGAGTCCACAGACGCAGGAGCCACTCAGGAAAAGGTCTGCATACTCGGAGGTCTGATCCATCTTCTTACCAAGTTTAGAGATGCTAGTATCTGTACTGCCCTCCCTGCATCAATACCCTGGGTACTGGACCCCTTGACGCAACCAACTATTGTATAGAGTGCCATTTGGACTCCAACAATCCAAAGACTGACCAGCTGATGAGGAAGATCCGCTCAGCAGTGACCAGTACAGAGAGCGGCCCAGCTGTCCTGTTTTGTTCTCCTTCACAGATCCAGACCGAGAAAAGTGACCGCCTATGACGGACAAGGGCCAACAGACCAAAATCCTTTGCACTCAAGCTCCCTGGCCTGGGTCCAGAAACATCGACTGCTCCCCCTTGCTCCCAGGTAACTCATGGACTGAGCTCCCCACTGGGAGCTCCTGGACTTGTCCCCAATTCCCCCCCTATACAGGCAAATTCTAGGAGCCCCCCTCATTGCCAACGGTGTAGCATGCGAGGCTACTAAACCCATCAAGCAACTCTGCACTCGGACACACTAGGGCAGGTAAAACTGAACTGCTGGTGGAGCTTGGGACCGTGGGCTCCTAATACCTCATTGCCTAAAGGGGACCCTTGAAATCCTATTCCAAGTACCTGCAGGTAGTAAATGCTCTTCCCTCCATAGTAACGCATCTTTTGCTAACATTGCTAAAAACTGTAAAAGTGATAAGTTGAAAAGTACTTACCAATTACGAACTTCTTGATGTTGAATTATGTGTGTATGTGTCATTTTTCTAAATTGGTGTAGATCTCCTTTGAGTATGTGAATAATTTTTTGAATGTGTGTGCATTAAATGCCTAACACCCCCTCTGATAATCCTATGGCTGCTTGACCACACTACCACAAATGGAGCACCTTGGGATTGTTAAAGCAAGCACCTGTTCACTTGTAAGGGATTACTGGACTCTTTACACAACATAGCTCCTCTTGGTATACTTTATTAAGAGCCAGTTTCTAGAGGGGTGACAATGTGTAGGAAAGTGCCCCTTTTTGACATGGCCAACCCCACTTTTTGCCTGATACCTGGTGTGGTTTTGAATGAAAGTGCACTAGGTGCCAGCTAACCAGGTCCCCAGTGCCAGAGTTTTTTCCCCAAAACTGTACTGGTGTTCCACAATTGGCACAACTTCAACCAGCCTGTAAGTCCCTAATAAATGGTACCCCTGGTACCTTGTGTGTTGGGGCTGAATTGGGCCCATTAGTGCTGCAGCAAGATTTGTGCCACCCTAGGGGCCCCACACCCAGGTCATGCAAACTGCAATTGCAAGCTGCGTGTCTGGATGCAGACAAAAATGAAGAGTCGGCACGGCATCCTTCCTGTGTGCTATGCCTACAGACACTGAGTGAAGGAGGCTGGCTTAGTATATGGTGCTCACTAATTTAAGTGAAGCACCTTGCACCAATCCAGGCAACCCTTATGGTGGTTTTAGTGGTCTTAGACAACCATAGAAAGCAGCTTTCAGGCTTACCCAGAAGGAGTGTTAAGCAGCTTGGTTTTCCATATCTAATCATGTGGTGTAGGTTAAAGAGAACCACATTGCATATATAAAAATATGTCTATTTATTCCACAACACTCACTAACACATTGGTATCTCTCCTACCCAGAGATATCGAAACAAATGCCCAACAATATTTCAATTGCAAATAGGTGAGTAAGCACAATACACAGTGGTCTCCAGGGGGAGACCAACCAATATACTAAAAAAGGGGAATGGGAACTGTGATCAAAGTCGGAATTTGAAGCAAGAGACTCAGAAGAGCTGGGGACACAAGGAACCACTCAAGGTACGTACCCAGAAACCCCTCAGAGGCTGTGTGCAGAGTGGAGAAACAGCCACGTATTCTACAGAAGTCAACAGGAAAGTCGCAGTTGCAGTTTTTGAAGAAGGACCTTTTCTATTGGACCCTGGAGAAACCCCATGGAAGACAGAAGGTTGGAGAGTCACCCCATACGTGGATACCGCAGGAACCAAGGTACCTACACCAGGCAAGCTGGCTGCATAGGTGCGGCGTGACGTCTGAAACTGCCATAGACCACAAAGGAGGACTTCAGAAAAGATGCCACTGGTGAAGACTTTGTAAGAGTCTAGTGGAATTCAAGGGTGGATTCTTGAAGAGAAGACCCTTCAAGTAGACGGGACAGAGTCAATGCCACTTGGAAGTCACCAGGAGGTACGGAAGAGCAATGCCTACAGATGTCGGAAGGTGCAGGAGTGATGATGGTGATGTTGTTGTGCAGCTGTAAGGACCAGGTGATGCTGAGGCAGACCAGGAGCCGTGCACGAGCTGTCCCACGTCGGACTTCGAGAACCAGGTGTTCGGTATCGTGCTGTAGTAAGTACCATCAAACCTTGGCAGCAGCAACAGGCATGGAAAGCGAAAAAGGAGTAATGTTGGGACCAGCAAGGACCAAGGGATTTACCACAATCAAGAGAGTCAGAGCAGACCCTGAGTAAGCAGGGGAGTCCACTGAAGCAGGAGAAGACCCCCGATAGGACCAACAGGCCAAAGACACAGGAGTCGCAATAGGACCTTGAGCAGCTCACCAAAGATAAAGGCCCTCAGTGTAGAGGATGTGGTGAGAACACTAATCTTGGCAGAAAGAGATTCTGGAACTTCTTGTAGCCCAAAGACCTCTGGAGTGCAGAGCCAAGAAGCCTTGGCAATGGCAAGTCGACAAGGTGCACAGGGGTTCGGTCCCAGCGGTTCTGACGAGAGATACTGGCCTCAAAATTACAGAGAGGTCATGCCTCGAGGGAGTTGCAGAACCACCACCTGTGTTGCTGAGCCTTTCGAAGTCAGTGGGAAATCAGGAGCAGCAGACAGGTCAGCTTCATTGTGGTGCCTGCAGATGCAGGGGGGTGACTCCTTCACTACAATAATATTACTTCAGGTGTCCCTAATGCCCACAGGTCTGTTGAAGATCCGGGAAAAACACAGACAATGGAGAAGACTTTCAGAACAGCGAGCCCAGGAGCAGCAAGTGTCTTCTGTGATGCAGTGTTGGTTCCAAGAGAAGTCCCAGTGTCCAGAGCATCAAAGAGTGACAGGCTTTCAGGATCGAGTCTTGCCCACGACAAATCTGAGGACCCACCCACAGGTAAGCCCTTACATAACATAGGAAAAGGGTTTGGATGACTCAGTGGTTCTCCCAGAGGAGGGGCTGGACAGAGTGGAGGATACTCCCATGTCCTTTGTCCAGTTCAAGCCAAAGCGGGAGCCAAGGGCTCCCTGAACTGGCTCAAATCAGAGTATGCAAGGCGTGCACCAAATGTGCCCTTTGAAGCAGTCTGGTGGTGCTGGCAAGCGCCCCACCCAAGCCCAACACACTAAGTCCTGTATGGTAGGAGGTCATACCTCCATGTGACAGGTAATCTATTGTTCTACCTTCAACTGCTGGAGCTCAGCTCAGCAGAATCGTGTTTGGGGTTGGCAGCAGCACTAGCTTGCTGGCACACCCTGGAAGGCTGTTACTGGGAGCTTCCCAGAGGAGCCAATCAGTGCATGGAATCATACCTCCAACACCGATAACAGTGTTGGGGTATGATTCTAGCATGTTTGGTACCAGGTTCAGCACAGCCACTATATAGTTAGCCATCACATAATGATGGATGGCCACTATATGTATAAAAATGGATGGCCGCAACTACAAAGCCTGGAAAATCGACTCCAGGGTTTTTACGGGTGTCCTGCTCATGCAGGAGCATCCATACACTTACAACCCAGCTCACTGCCTCCAGGATTGTAAGGCCTGCCTTAGGGGTGAATATAGGTTTTAAGTGTAGTGCCCTTACATAGGCTGCAATGGCAGGCATGTAGTCACAGTTTGAGTGGTCTCTCATGGGTGGCACAATTTATGCTGCAGTCCATGTGAGAGCCCTGGTGTACCTATGCCCTGGGTACATTAGTACCATTTACTAGAGGCTTACAAGGGTATACCAGTAGCCAACTGCAGAGGTACAGAAGTACTTACCATGTCAAATTTAGGGAGGAGGCACAGTGACTGGGGTCCTGATTAGCAGGATCCCTGTCAGACTAGTCATAAACAGGATACAGTCTTTGCAACGTGATTTGTACGTTGCAATGTCTTCACCACACATTTGTTACTTCGCATTTGTTTAGCACATATAGGCCTTTACCACACATTTAAGGGAAGTATGGGGGGGTTAGGGGATCTCCCCCCAAAAAGACCTTATAAATGTACAGGGAACCCATAACAAGTTCCCCAGCCCTATGATGGCTTGACTGTACCCCAATATGTTTGATACCAAACATCTCGTCTTTATAAACACGCACTGATGCCAGTGTCCAGTTTATTAATAAGCGCACCCAGATGGCACCCGAGAAACCCCCCTGAATACCTACCAACTACTAGTGGGGTTACCGAGTGGTCTCAGCCAGCCTGCCACTACTAGACAGGTTTCTGGCCTCCTAGGGTGAGAGCCTTTGCTCTAGGTGGCCGGGAAGACAGCTTGCTTTGGCCGACGGTGTTCACACCTCGTCAAAGCAGGAACTGCTTTCTAGGGCTGAAAGCTTCAAAGGCCATGCCACCTTTAAAATTCGACCCAAGCCTTTCCAGCTAGTGGAAGATGCCAACTCCTCTGTCCTCTCCTCACTTTTTGGCGGGACAGCAGGCAGATAAATTAGTTAGATTAGAAGGTGTCCCCACGCCTAGCCAGCATTAACCATATGGTGGGGCAGCTGATGTGGACCCCACTTTTCACAATCCTCCATCTTGTGTTAGAGAGAATTAGCCTATTAGGATCAGGGTTATGCCCTCTTCCTACAGTAAGTGGTCATATGGAGGTTGTAGTCACCCTAAAGGTAGGTAGGCCATTTCTCCAACCACGTACTTCCCCTAACACCTCTAATTTGAATATTCAGGTGGCACCCCTCAACCCAGAACTTCAGATTCAACGGACCTTAAGACAAAGAGGACAAAGATGAGCTGCTGGTCCTGAGAACTGAGTGCTTTCCACTGAGTTTTGGCGGCGAACCCCTGCCTGCCACTTTAAGACTTTGCAATTGAGGTTAACTATCTCGTCCTGCTGCTGTTTGGCCTCTAAGAACCCCAGAGGGGTACCAGTCTTCGCAAACTGCCCAAGAACTCCCTCGAAGTAGAGGACATACTGCCCCGCAGACCGTAGGCACTGAAACCGCAGAGTCCGGTCCACTGACTTGCAGCTCCCCGGACCGACCAGCGCATCAACCGAACAAGAAGAGATAGTTGTGCTCTAGAAGGTCAGATCTGTCTCCCCACCGAGTGTGGAGGCTCTATAGCAGGCCATGGCCATGCAGTACCAATCCCTGGGGTACCGGATGCCCTGCAACCAAGATCGACATCGAAGAATTCAGTCAGCACTCCAACTGTACCAGAGCCTAGCAGCTGTTGAGGGACATTAAGACCCCTGAGACCCACTTTGACAGTTGTCCAACAGTCCTGAATTTACTCCTGCCAGCTGCCTGCCCTTAACTACAAGGAGCACCTTCACACACCGGGGCTGGCAAACCTACTTGCTCTGATCTCAGCCCACCGGGCTAGGTAGCGACGAACCGGCTGTGCTCCCTTGGCCCTAAGACCCTAGTGACCTAGCACCCCATTTGGAGTTCTCGGACTTGCTGGCAAGTCCTATTGGGCAGCCTGTCTTTAGAGGGCCCCCCTTCCCCGTAGCGCACCAGTTACCAACTCTGAGCTCCCAGTGGAATTCGGGACGCATCCGACGCCCTGTTTGTGAAACATTGAACCTTGGCTTCCTGCTGTTCTAAACCCGAAAGGTGAACCCTTACAAACGTTGAACTATTTACTTATCTTAAGAAATACTGTACTTACCTTTTAACATAGTTCTTGGTTCGAAAATATATATAAAAATAATTGATATTTTTCTAAATTTGGCTCCTATTTATTCTTTGATTTTGTGTCTTATTTATTGCCCCTGTGAGTACAATAAATTCTTAGCACTACCCTCTGATAAGCCTAACTGCTCTCCCACACTACCGCAAATACAGCATTAGTATACTTTTGCCTCGGTCAACCAGTTGGTGGACTCTCTGCACAGAGTACTTCTTTTTAGTGCACTATATAGAGAGCCATCTTCCTACACCATGCCAAAAAGTGGCACTTTCCTCACACATGAAATGGATGCCTGTCTATGGTGTATGCATGTGTCTTACCAATCTCTAGCAGATTTCAATTCACATTGAAAGATTGCACATGGTTTGTCAATAGTTTTGTATGCTAATGACACCCAAATAGTACTGCCCATCTCTCCAGAACACTGTTCCAATTCCCACCAACTTGCACACTGCTTAAGGGAGGTGGCTGATTGGATGGCCAGTTGTTGTCTCAAACTTAACGGGGAGAAGACTGAGATCATATTTTTGGGGAACAACCTTAAAAATCAGTCGCTGTATCCCTGTATCCCTGGTGGGACTGTTTAGAAACCACGCCCAGTCCTGAAAAATCCCATAGAGAGCTTCAGTGTCTGTCGAGGTGAAATGGTGCTTGTGATAACATATGTATAGTAAAATGTCGCATCTGAAGTAATATTGGTTGTGTGAAAACTCAGTCACATGTAAATTTCCGCAGGGGGGATCTTTGAGTATCGCAGGGCCGGGAGTTAGTATATAAGTTGGTTAATAAATTCATTGATCTCTTGCATGTTATCAGATGTCGACAGGGTACAAGTTACCAGTTTGAAATATATAAAGAATAATTAGGAATTTATATGTACTGCAATATGTTCCAATTAGTAGTATGAGTATATCTGTAAGAAAGGGATCTCTATCTTCCCTATTTTATGATGTAATGAACAATTGTGCTATGCACGTGAATGTAGACGATTGTTGTATGCTACAACTAGTTAAAACTAATAAACAGATCAAACAAAAAATAGAGAGCTTGGGTGTCTGGCTAGACAACAAGCTCAACATGGAATTCCAAGCGAAGAACCTCTCAGCGGGTTGCTATGGCATTCTCATAGTGCTCTGGAAAGTGTTAGACCTCTTTCATCTCTTTTCCAGAAGGCTTATTATAGAGGCACTAATAATATCTTGTCTGAACTACAGAAGCTTTGTATTTGGTTCCCTGTGCTGAGTATTTTAAAGGCTTCAGGGCATGCAAAATACTGCTGCCCACATTCTTTTAAATATTCCCAGGCTTCAATCCGTAAGAAGTGTACTAGCAGACCTTCACTGTCTTCTGATTAAACAGCGGGTGTAGTTCAAGGCCCTCCGTATTGCTCACAGGGCCTATCACAATAAAGTTCCATAGCTATTACAATCTCCAGTTGAGCCCTAAATGTCTTGTGATGGACCAAAGAAAAAATTCTCAGAGGCAGGTGAGGAGGCCGTTGTTTTTTTTTCCGTACACGCCTTCCAGATTATGGAATTCCTTGCCAGACTGTGCAAAATGGAACGATAATCTACTTGTAGAAAATCTGTGAAAGATTGGCTGTTGAATGGGTTGGTGCTAGTTTGATTTTAGCGCTGGGACACCCTTGGGTAGCCACACTCTCTTCAGATCTGAATGAATAGAATGGAAATTTTAAGCATGAATTTTGTTTTATATTACAGCATTGGAGAACACAAGGATCCCAAAGATCGGATGGTACAGGTGGTAAAATGGTATTTGTCCGCTTTCCATGCGGGACGGAAAGGATCGGTTGCTAAAAAACCATACAACCCTATTCTGGGTGAAATCTTTCAGTGTCATTGGGTCTTGGAAGGCACTGAAAGCGACGAAATTTCAGTGAGTTTTTCTATTAGTAGTTTTACCTTTTTAAACGTGTGTAACAGTAAAATGGATTTAATAAAAGCAAATGTTTTAAAAGTCTTGTATTTAGGTGATTGCAGTGGATGTTTCTGTCCCCTGCTATACTGCAGAGTATGTATTTCACATTTAGTTTGCATGCCATAATATTAAGGTTGTCTGTTACCATCCACCCCTCAACAATTGTACTCTTCAACTGTCAGGAAAGGTGTACGGCAATTGCAACTGTTTTGATGTATAACCTGTGTGGGCCTTGGCCATTTATGCAGGGTCATCCCAGAACTTTTTGCCTTCCTCTTGTATTGTTTCTGACCTGTTTTTTTTGGTTTTATGACTTTGGGCACTTTAGCACTGATGATCAGTGCTCAAATGCATAGGCTTTCTGTGTAAATTGTGATTATGGATTAGTGATTCCATGATTGGCATATTTGATTTACTTGTCAGACCCTAGTATAATGCACTGTGTGTGCCAAGGGCCTCTAAACCAAATGCTACTAGTAGGCTACAGCACTGATTGTGCCACTCACAGAAGCAGCCTGTAAAATGTAACTCTGGCGTGCCATTGCAGAGCCAGTGTGCAGTCTGGAACTGCCATGTCGACTAGGCAAGGGCACCCATTTGCCAGTCCTTAAACCTTCCCTTTTCTACATATTAGTCACCCCCAAGGTAGGCCCCAAGGTACCCCTGTGGGCAGGGTGCATTGTTTGTGAAATGTAGGACATGCCCTGATGTGTGTGGCATGTCCTGATAGTGAAATACTGCCAATTTCATTTTTTCACTATTGCATGCTATCTGTTCCCATAGGGCAGAATAGGAAGATTGTTTATAACATCTTATAAACATAGCTGTCCCTGGGAACAAGAAGAGAAAAAAAAGTTTAGTACACCTGAACTCAGAATGTTAAAATGCATCTTTTAGTGTGGGTGATTTTTAGGTCTCGCGACCTATCAATGCGCGCAAGCGGAGCGAGAATTCAAGTGCTCGAAATCCTCGTCAAACCAAGGGCTTCTTGCGCTGCGGTTTCCATTAAGTTCACGTGAATTACGTGACCAAACAAGCACGCGCATTCACGGCCGCACAGCACATCAAAGGGCTTCGCCCAGCGTGCGCTCTGCAGCTTCTCCTCCCCTAATTAATCCTGGCTGGCTGGCCTGCCGTACTTTCAGTTTCCCGGCCACTCTGCATTATCAGGTACGTGTTGGTGACGCATTATTTTTTCACTTTGTCTCCGTGCGCCGCTCATTTTCTCTACCATGTGTTGCTGTCTCTTCCGTGTACTTCTTCCTGTGTTGCTGTCTCCCTCGTGCTTTTCCCCCACCACTCGTGTTGCTCTCTCCCTTGTTCAAAGGGTCGTGCTTTATTTACACACATCCTCCAACCCAACACCCTTTTTTAAAATTTCTTGTTTTTTGCTGTGTCTAGTATTGATTATAAGCATGCCCCAGTGCAGAGCTTTATGAAATACACACATCGAGGCCGACCAAACTTAGCCCCACAACTCGTGCCTATGCCGCCACTGTTGGGTGTTGTCTTGCCATTCTCAAACCGCAATGCACTCTCTTTCGATGCCACCACCGGAGGACAGGGTTGCCGCACGTGCACGTGTTCTCTTCTTTAGCATGTCTCTATGAGAGGCTCCTGTTTAAGTAATGCAGGCTCACTGGCCAGGGGGTGGGGTATACAAAGGATAATGTTCGAGGCATGTGGGCTGCTGAATTCATATCTGTGCATAGATCGCCACCTAGTGTTGGGTCCGGATGATTGCACATTGTTGTCCTGGAAGAGTCTTCGAAGTATCACGAGATAGGTGGCTCCTCCCCTGGACTACAGTGCGCATGGGCATCGCCTCCATCCCCAGATTGTTTTTTTCCGCCATTGGGTTCGGATGTGTTTCGGTTCCCTCTGTCTGAACCGATAGTTGTTCAACTTCTAATCGAGACCAAAAGGTCTCTAGGCTGGGCGTCGGTATAGTTGCGTACGAGTTTCTTTTCTGACTCTCAGCTCCGATCTCTTGCTGCCCTTCCACGTGCTTTCGGCGCGGACGGGCCTACACTACACTTTTTGCTATGGAGCGAACTCCGTTTAAGAAGTGCCCGGTGTGTAACTCCAAATATTCACACCTCGACGTGCACCCTGTGTGCAATACATGCTTGTCACCGGATCACCATGAGGACAGCTGCATGGCGTGTTCGAAATTCCGGTGCAAGAAGACTTTGAAGATTCGTCGGGCCCATAGGCTCCAGGCTAAGTTATCGACTGCGGCGCCCCCACCAGACGACATATTCCAGGAATCGGTCGAGGTAGAAGACGACGGGCAAGGTTCGGGCTCTAGTCCCGCGTCCGAGGGGGAGACCTACGACGCGGGTGAGGAGAACTTTGACGAAGTCACCGACGAGGTAGGGGACGACGATCAGGCATTTGCCACTATGGGAGATAGCTCGGAGGAGGAGCATCCCCAACCAGACTCAGGGGTTATTCCCCTTCATACGGCCCAGGTCGAGGGATTGCCTTCGGGCCTTACCCAAGATCTAACTATGAGTCCTACGTCCCCGCCTCCGGGCCCGGTCACGGACATTTATGAGACACCACTTACGTTGAAGAAAACGAAAGTGAAGCCAACTGGTCACGCACCCTCGGATGCGAAACCGAAAGTGAAAGTTGCGCTGGTGAAGAAGGTTCTGGAGGCGTCAACTTCCAAGAAAACCAAAATGGCCGACTCGAAGAGCCACGCCAAGATGGCCGACCCGAAGCCCTCGGGGTCGGTGCCGAAGGCGAGATCGTCCGACGCGGCTGCGTCGGCTCCGAAAGGGGTTGTGGACCCGAAGACGGCTCCGAAGAAGCGTCAGGGCGACGACGCGCATAGCCATGGGGCGTCGGCCCCGAAGAAGGCGCCTGCGGGTGATCAGGCTCTAGATGCTGAGAAGTCGCTCGAGCCGGTCAAGCCCTCTCCGGCCTTGACGAAGAAGGTGGCGGAATCCCTGCAGCGGATTCGAAAGGACAGTGTGGTTCCCGCTTCGGGCACTGTGGCGCCAAAGCTCACGCCTAAGCCTGCGAAGGAGCAAACGCCTATCCGTTTCACCTTTCCTCCCAAGTCGGCGCCGAAGGCCTTCGCGCCGAAACAGGGTGGACCCTCGAAGGAGGTATTGGCACCGAAAGCTGCCTTGGTGGTGTCGAAGCTTCGACTCCAACCGCTTGCTGAAGAGGAACGTCGTGAGGTAATCATCGACGCCAACACCGGGAAACTGTCTCTCCTCAAGAGGAAGATCACGACGGAGCCGGCGTTGGAACATTTTAAGATCCCTCTCAAAAACAAAAGAGACTCTGCGGACTCTTCGGCGCTGGTGGAGCCGGTGTCCCCACAAGCCCTAGGACTCTCGCCATCGCATTCCGCCGCCGGCGATGCGGACGAGGAAGACGCCGAGTACAACTATCCGGCGTACTCGGATCCGGAGGAGGAGCACGAACCTTGGTCAGCCGGAGGCGACCCGGAGGACCCGCAGTCGGGCCAGGACGCGCAACTTTTTGCGGCGAAAACGTCCCCGACTGAGGACTCAGCGGCCTTTAACGCTCTGATCGAGAGAGCTGCGGCTAACCACGACGTCGAGCTACACTCGGACCCCGTGGATGTGGACTTCCTTTTCGACACTTTCTCTGTAGCTGAAAAGTCAGTCAAGACGCTGCCGATGCTTAAAGGTGTGCTTAAACATGCAACGGAAGTGTTCAAGGAGCCCACCCGGGCGCGTGTGGTCAACCCTCGCATCGACAGGAAATATAAGGCAGCGCCCACGGATCCTACATATATCAAGGGACACTTGCCTTTGGACTCCTTGGTTGTTTCCAACGCTCGGAAGAGGGCGAACTCTCAAACTACTGGTGACGCTCCTCCCCCAGACAAAGAGTCCAAGATCTTTGAGGCCTCAGGCAAACGGATTGCTGCACAGGCAGCTAATATCTGGAGAATATCTAACACACAAGCCCTACTTGCACGTTATGATAGGGCCCATTATGACACTTTAGAGGCCATACTGCAACACTTGCCTGACCAATACAAGGAGGCAGGAGAGATGCTGATTCAGGAGGGGAAACTCATTACGAATGCATCCATCAAATGCGCACTGGATGTGGCAGAAACAGCCTCCAGGGCTGTCAATACCAGTGTGTTGCTTAGACGCCATGCCTGGCTTAGAATTTCAGGGTTCAAACCTGACATCCAAACTACAATACTGAATCAAACAGTGAATCCTGACCATCTGTTTGGCCCTGAGGTGGATGCCACCCTGGAGAAAATGAAAAAAGATACGGAAACTGCCAAGTCTATGGGGGCTTTACAAAGTCAGCAGTTTCGGAGTGGTTCCTTTCGCCGCTCAAATTCCAGAGGCACCTCAAGGGGACAGGCATCCCAGTCCACACAATATTACAAGACTAACACCCAAACCTCGTACAACAACAAGGGTAGAGGTGGTTACAGAGGCAATAACGTCAAGGGCAGGGGACGTGGAAACAATAGCTCCAGGTCCACCACCACCAACAAACAGTGACGTCTTGTCACTGCCCCCCGACCACACAACACCGGTCGGGGGGAGACTCCAGCAGTTCCTGCCGGCGTGGAAGTCCATCACCACGGACAGGTGGGTGAGGTCTCTTATCCAGTACGGGTACTGTCTAGAGCTTACTTCCATTCCACCGGACATGCCCCCAAGGAGCCGTCCTATGTCAGGCGAGCACTTGACCTTGTTGCAGCAAGAAGTTCTAGTCATGCTGCAAAATGGGGCGATAGAGCTCGTTCCATTGCAAGAGCGGGGAACAGGGGTTTACTCCCTGTATTTCCTGATTCCCAAGAAGGACGGATCCCTCAGGCCAATCCTGGACCTCAGGCCCCTAAACTGGTACATCCTCTCGGAGCACTTCCATATGCTCACGTTGCAGCAGGTGCTTCCCCTGCTTCAGCAGGGGGACTTCCTGGCTACGCTGGATCTGAAAGATGCCTATTTTCATATCCCCCTGCATCCTTCCCACAGGAAGTATCTCAGATTCACGATTTTAGACCAGCATTACCAGTTCAGGGTTCTGCCGTTCGGGGTCACCACGGCACCAAGGGTATTTACAAAGTGCCTAGCGACTGTGGCGGCGCATCTCCGTCGCCAACACGTCCACGTCTTTCCCTACCTGGACGACTGGCTCATTCAGGCAAGGACAGAACGACAGTGCGTCGACCATGTGTCACGCACCATTCATCTCCTGCACGATCTGGGATTCTCTCTGAACTACCCAAAGTCCCATCTCCAGCCCGCCCACGTGCGACAGTACCTGGGCGCGACAATCAATACCCTGGCGGCCACCGCGCAGCCAAATTCAGTGAGAATCGCCAGTATCCAGGCGCTGATCCTACGATTCAGACCCCAACACTCGCTTCCAGCGAAGGTGTTCATGCAGTTGATAGGCATGATGGCCTCCTGCATCTCCATTGTCCCGCACGCGAGACTACATATGCGTCCGCTTCAGGAGTGCCTTGCACGTCAGTGGACTCAGGCTCATGGGCAACTGACAGACCTAGTGTTGGTGAGCGGTCGGGCATTCAACTCTCTGCATTGGTGGAATCCACACAACCTTTGCAAGGGCCGACCATTCCAAGAGCCTGTCCCACAGATTATCCTGACGACGGACGCCTCTCTCCAGGGATGGGGAGCGCATGTACTCCATTACACTGTGCAGGGACTATGGACACTACAGCAAAGGAAGATGCACATCAATGTGTTGGAACTGATGGCAATCTTCATGGCCTTGAAGGCGTTCAAAGTACATCTGTGCAACAAAGTCGTGTTGATCCAGACGGACAACATGACGGCCATGTACTACATTCAGAAGCAGGGAGGCACACACTCTCCACAGCTGTCTCATCTGGCTCAGAGCATGTGGAAGTGGGCCATTCAGAGGAACATCTTCCTCATGGCAGAGCATCTCCCGGGCAAGGACAATCAAATGGCGGATCTGCTCAGCAGGCACAGCCATCAGATGCACGAGTGGGAGATACATCCATCAGTACTCCAGCCGTACTTCCAAAGGTGGGGTCATCCAGAGATAGACCTGTTCGCCACAAAGGAGAACGCAAAATGCCAAAGCTTCGCCGCCAGATTCCCACACCCCCAATCACAGGGCAATGCGATGTGGATGAACTGGTCAGGCAGATTTGCGTACGCTTTTCCCCCAGCACCTCTGATACCGCTGGTGGCACGCAAGCTCAGGCAGCACTCGATGACTCTCATCCTGGTTGCTCCGACGTGGGCTCGCCAACCATGGTACACCACGTTTCTAGAACTGTCCGTGGTGCTGCATCAAAGGCTTCACCTCACTCCCAGCCTTCTGACGCAGAGCCATGGCGACATTCAGCACCCAGATCCGCAACAGCTCAACCTGGCGATCTGGCTCCTGAAGTCCTAGAGTTTGGCTACCTCAATCTTCCTCCCGATTGCATGAACATCATTCGGGAGGCAAGGAAGCCCACTACCAGAGCTTGTTATGCGGCTAAATGGAAGAGGTTTGTCATCTACTGTGCTAACCACAATATTGACCCGCTAGATGCTTCCATTCAAAACATCATTTGCTATCTTTTCCACCTGTATCAATGCAATCTGGCATACTCTTCCATCCGCATTCACCTGTCTGCTATGGCAGCATACCTCCAGAATAGGCAACACCTGTCACTCTTTAAGGTCCCTGCTATCAAGGCCTTTCTGGAAGGACTCAAAAGGGTCATTCCACCAAGGACACCACCAGCTCCAGAATGGAACCTCAATGTGGTTCTTACGAGGCTGATGGGTCCTCCCTTTGAGCCACTGCACTCTTGTGAGCTTCAGTTTCTGACTTGGAAGGTTGCGTTCTTAGTAGCAATTACATCGCTACGGAGGGTTAGCGAGCTGCAGGCGCTCACCATCCAAGAACCTTTCTTCCAGGTACATGCTAACAGGGTGGTGCTCCGCACTAACCCTAAATTCCTACCCAAAGTGGTATCCCAATTCCACTTAAACCAGACAATTGAATTGCCGGTGTTTTTCCAAAACCCAGAGACGCTGGCGGAGCGCATGCTCCACACCCTTGATGTTAAGAGGGCCTTGATGTATTATGTAGACAGGACAAAAGATTTTCGCAAAACCAAGCAGCTTTTTGTTGCTTTTGCCACACACCACAAGGGAAACGCTATCTCCAAAGCAGGGATTGCTAGGTGGATAGTAAAGTGCATTCAGATCTGTTACGCTAAAGCTAAGCGCACCCTCACTATCCCACCGAGGGCCCACTCCACCAGGAAGTTGGGGGCCTCTATGGCTTTCCTAGGTAACATTCCCTTAGAAGATATCTGTAGAGCAGCCACATGGTCTACCACACATACTTTCACTAAGCACTACTGTGTGGACGTGCATTCCAAACAGCAGGCAGCTGTTGGTCAGGCTGTTCTAAAAACACTTTTTCAGACTGCTGCAGCTGGCACGGGCGGCCGCCGCTAATGGAGGGACTGCTATGTATTCTATGCACAGATATGAATTCAGCAGCCCACATGCCTCGAACTGCAAATGCTACTTACCAGTATGCATCTGTTCTTGGCATGTAGGGCTGCTGACATTCATATCGCCCACCCTCCTCCCCGGCGCCTGTAGCAGCTGCAGTATTCATTCATATATATACATATGCTCATAGCATGGTCATCACTCACATTCTTCACTCCATCTCTGCCAATGGCTAAAAACAATCTGGGGATGGAGGCGATGCCCATGCGCACTGTAGTCCAGGGGAGGAGCCACCTATCTCGTGATACTTCGAAGACTCTTCCAGGACAACAATGTGCAATCATCCGGACCCAACACTAGGTGGCGATCTATGCACAGATATGAATGTCAGCAGCCCTACATGCCAAGAACAGATGCATACTGGTAAGTAGCATTTGCAATATAGGACATATACGATAATATATAGGTCGACAGTACAACTTGTCTCAAGGGGAACTAAAATATCTTGTATTCAATCGCTACTCAAGAGATGAATCGCAGCGGGCGTTAATCAGTCACGACACGACAAACCTGTTAAAAGTACTTTGGCACTGAATGACTTTGTATTTTAACATTTTAGGTAAAATAGCCGTATTTTGCTACTCAGAAAATCTTTGAGTTCTTGCTTCTCTTTAAGTTACATCTCTCGCTGTTATCCGCACAGTTGTCGGGGTTTTTTCCCCCGAGTTTTCCTGTCATTGAATATGCAGATCCGCCATTCATCAGCCAGTTGTCTTGCTCAGTCTAGCGCCTAGAAACGGCGTTATAAAAAGATACGGTTTACTCATAGGTCTCAAATGCTGAACCCCGTTCACAGGGAGGGGCGCGTCGGGCAGTGGAGACAAGTCCTCGAAGCACAGTGGGAGTGATGAGAGATGTTCTCACAGGGATGTTACAGCAGGAACTACTTCCACACAGAGGGGCATGTGGCACCGTGGAGAAGTGGGCTTACAGGGGAATGCTCTTGCAACAGAAACTGCTACCATAGGCCATAAGGGGGCAGAGCTGCGACCACTCAAATTACGTAAACAAGGGTGCTTGGTTGCATGCATGGCTGCATGGTTGCAGTGGTACCAGCCATTTAGTCCGTTTTAAGACATGTTCCAATTATCAGGGCCGGTCCTAGGCATGGGCGGTATGGGCAGATGCCCAGGGCCTCGCACTCAGGGGGCCCCGCCGCCGGCCCCACAGAGTAGACCGCAGAGCAGGGGGCCCGATATGAAATGCGGGAAAAGCGCTGCGCGCACTCGCGCAGGCAGTAAGGCACTTAGAGGGGCCTCACATCTTCCCTTTCGCCCGGGGCCTCAGAAGGCCTAGGACCGGCTCTGCCAATTATATAGTTTGGTGCTGGTAATTTTACACATTATAGTTAGTTTTTATGATACATGCAGCCTCACCCCCTCACACCCTCACCCTCACACACACTCACCCTCACACCCCCTCACTCACCCTCACACCCCCTCACTCACCCTCACACACCCACTCACCCTCACCCTCACACCACTCAGTGCTACAACACATATGTGTGTGTAGGTGCAAATGCAATGTTCTTGGATTTTCGTCACAATAAAATACACTGAACATAATCTTCACAAAATGTATTTACAAACGTTTAAGCTATTGCCATTATAAATTACAATAACTTTTATTTAAGTATTAATTATTTACAAAATTAAAAGCCATTGTTATTTGTAATATCAATACATCTAAGTCACGTAAATACAACACACATTGCATTACAAATGCTATAGGTGTCACATTTGCGAAAGGTAAAACTATTGATATTGTAACTGACAAAGCTATTAATTTTGCTATTTTCTAAACCAACACATAAATTAAAAAAGTGTCATTTACAGTGTCATTTTCAATACAATACAATACAATAGGTGTCACATTTGCGAAAAGTTAAAACTATTGACATTGTAACTGACAAAGCTATTAATTTTGCTATTTTCAAAACCAACACATAAATTAAAAAAGTGTCATTTACAATACAATACAATACAATTCGAATCGCTCAAACTTTCCTAATGCGAAAAGTTAAAAGTATGGGCATTGTAAATCACAAAACAAAAAAATAAAATGTCATTTAGAAAACCAATAGCTCAAACTTTCCTACTGCGAGACCTATTGGCAACGCCAGTGCTTGTTACATTCTGTGTTTGAAAATACCTCTTTTGGAAAGTAGGTATTTTCTTTCCTAACCATCAAGTGTGCCTCTGCTAGGTTTCTGTATTGCATGTCTGGCTTTTGGATGACAGGGGCTGGAGAAGGGATGTGGGTCTAGAAGTCTGATGAGTCAGGGCTGGGCTGAATAGATCTGGATTGCATTTAGAGTAGGGGAGGAGATTTCCTTTCACGTGCCTAGGCCTGGGCTGCCTTCACCAATGCTCCAACTCCTTCTAGGAATCTGCACCAGTGAGTACAGGACTGGTTTTGGCTGGGTATAGACACTCTCTCCCTTCAGAGAACAAAGGATTTGTGTGTATAAAAAGTGGGGCCCAGACCCCAGACTTTTAGATCACTTTTGGGAAATCAAGAGGAAACCTTTGCAAAGGAGAAGAGCCGGAGAAGCTGAAGAGGGATACTGCCCCTGTGCTGTTTGCTCTCTGGAGTTGGCTTTCAGTAGCTTTCTTGCTGCCACGGAAAGGAGAAAAGGACTCGCTGTTTTGCTTTGTCACCTGCTTGAAGAAAAGATCTCCAAGGGCTTGGAATTGAGCTTGCCTCCTGTTCTACAGTCTCAGGGACACAAAGAATTCACCCCTTCTGTCTCCTTGCATCTGGAACTGCTGTTTCAGCTGCTACAGATGGACATTGCAACTCTGGCGAGCGACGCCGTAACCTGCCCCGAGGTCGTTAGAGCTGCTCCGACTTGCGACTTAGGCCCGACGCCTGCTGTCGTGCCGTATCGACTCCAAAGCCGATTTCATCATCGCGGAGCCAATCCACGACGTGGGTGATCCCCGAATCCATCGACCTCGTATCATCGTAAGAAACGGAGGCTTTGGCGCCATCGTGACGTCACCTCCCCGACGCAGTAAGGAACGGTTGTCTCGCACTCTCGTGCACTGCAGTAAGGAGCAGAGACTTCACCTCCCCTGGGGTCATAAGGAACTTACGCCGCGCAGCGCCAACGAAACATCCCCTCCCGACGCCGTGAACTGTCTTTGTTTTCATCGTTTCCAAGGTACTGTTCTTTGTGTGCCTGGCGCCGTACTTTGAGATTTTTACCGGTCACTACGCCGTTATTACTCCGGGTGGAGTTATTTGTTGCTAAAGCTTTATTTGAGTAAATAACCTATTTTTAAGGATAACTTGATAACTGTATTGTGGATTTTTGTCGTTTAGTCTTGTTTTGGTTTAGATAAAGTTTACTTATTTTTCTAAACTGGTGTGGTGTCCATTTGTAGTGTTTTCACTGTATTACTGTATGTGTTCACAAATGCTTTACACACGGCCTCTTAGATAAGCCTGTCTGCTCGTGCCAAGCTACCAAGGGGGCGAGTAGGGGTTATTTTAGGAGTGTACCCCTTTACCCTGACTAGAAGTACGGGCCTCTATTTGGACAAAGGTACTACCTCTTCCACCTAGAGACCCCCATTTCTAACAGTGGTGGTCTGCGGTGAGGGTCATGGACTACTGGTATTGTACAGACCGTTATGCAACCACATACTGTTTTTTCTTTTTTCTGGTGTCCACCTGGGAGTATCTTTCATACTGAGACTCTGGTTAGTTGTTGCAAAATGGAACTTGACTTCTGGCACATTTTCATCTACACAATGAGGGAGCTGTGTGTGTTCTGTAAGGAAAGGGGGCTGCCTTTGAAGAGAAGAGAAGATTCAGGCATCCCTATTTCATTATGAGTTACCCCGTTGGGGGCCAACACTATCAGTTGAGTTTGAGGAGGAGGACTTCCCTGAAAGTGAGGGAGAAACAGAAAAAGATGGCTGGCTTCTTGCTTGTGAGCAGAGACTTAATGAGGAGCTAGAGAGGGCTGAGACCAAAAGGGTCTTAGCCCAAGAAAAATAAATATATGTAGCTCAGGAAGTGAGCTTGGCTGGGTTGGCGGTGGAGTCCAGCTCAGATGGTGGCAGCACAATTTAGTTATCTAGTGCTTAGGGAGTAGTACACACACCTAGAGCTGTGGCGGCTGACTTAAAGGAGGGGGTTAACATACACCAGTGGGTTCAAGGATATGACGTAGCTCCAGTGGTGCACAGTGTCCTTGAGGTGGATTGGGGAACTGGCACATGGGTTCATAGTCCCTAGTGGTGGGCCGGACACACTTCTGACTCTAGATGAGTGGTGCAGGAAGAGGGGTTCACCATGGTAGAAATCCTGGTGTGTTAGTGTGGAGACCGCCCAGAAGAGTGTGGGTTGAGTGACAGAGACCGCCAGACACCGTCTTGCCAATCTCAGGAGAGTGGTGTGGGGTTCGTGTGTGACGCTATTGATGGTAAGGCAAAGGATAGCTTGGTTAACACCTGTGTGGGGTTGTATGATTCAATTTGCGGAGAACATCACATACATCACATACATCACATCACATATTTTAAGTTCTTGTTTTCCAGAGATATACCAACGCCTGGTGGAGTGTGAGTTCTCTGACCCCAGGGAGCTCCCACTGGAGGCACAACTTTTGGTGGATTCCAGAGCATCTGAAGAAGCATCTGGGGGTGATCCTGAAGGAGATGGCTCCGGTTCTTTCCAACCCAGTGTGTTGGGGGGAGGGCTGTGGTAACCTAGATCGGTCTCAGAGTAGTGGGGGGATGTAGGGTCCATGTCCTGTCTCAGAGGAGGAGGATCGGGAGTGGGCTGTGCCCGAGGTGCCCAAAACCCAGTCTCAAGGCCTGGTTGGTTCCATGAGGGAACACCAGGAGGGGGGGGGCTGGTCTGTACCGGGAGACTGTCCCCTGAGGGGATCCCAAGATGTCAGTTGAGCTGGGGAGACTGCTGTCACTAGAATTCCACCAGCTCTAGTGTCTTGCAGGACCTCTTCAGTGGGGAGAGGGCATGAGTCCAGATAAAGGGGTGAGAGGGGGACGTGGTCCCCATGGAAGGGCCAGTGGGTATGGGGTTGCCAGCTCTGAGGTCAGAGCACCCCAGGACTGACCCTGGTGAGGCCACTTCTGGCCTGGGAGATCTTCATGCTCTGTCAGGTGGACATTAGGCTGGGGTCCTGCGCCAGGCAGACTCTTGCACAACTCCAGAGGAGTGTGTTTCCCTTGTGGGGAAAAAGTCCAGGGTTGCCAGGCAAGGGCCAGCCTAAGGGTACAGACCCGGGCTTGGAGGGCCGGGTTAAGGGTGTCCCCTCTCACCTGGAGGAAGGGGCAACTGCTAACAGTGCCCCTACCGGTTTGTCTTCTGGTAAGGGGGGCAGGGAGAGGAAAGCCTAAAACCTGACCTCTTCCCAGTGTAAGGGTACAGACCCTAGGCTGGGATCCCAGTTGCAGGATAGAACCCCTGAACTGGTGGGTGAATTGTGCAGGACACCTGCCACAGGTGCCCTGATAATTCTGGAAGGGGGGTACCCCTCCAGGTGGGAGGGTGCAGAGCCCCAAGGAGGAGGAGGTGTGGCAAAGCCCACCCCAGTCTCCTGTCCAGCCACCAGATACAGACCAGGGGCTGGTGGGTCAGTGTCAGGATGTCATATCTGACCTGACAGGAGGGAGAGTGGACGAAGGGTGCCAGGCACCTAGAGCTACTGCTCCCACCACTCTTTGACGAAACAGAGGTTGTAGAACCATGATAGGCCTGGAGCCTGTTTCTCATCACTGACAGCTCTCAGTGGCCACTGTGGCTTGCTGTCCTGGTGGACAGAGTTGCCTCTGGGAGGGGTACAGGAGTCACACCCCGTGGGTGGACTGGGCCGTACCCCTGCGATGGCCATGTGGGTACTGTCTGTCTGTTGGGATACACCTGTAAACAAGTTAGAATAGGTGCTGCACAGATGGTGCCCACAGGTGAGGAGAACGGTTCCCCATGGGTTAGCTTAGTGGGCCCTGAGAGTATGGACAGAGGGATCCAAATGGGTTCAGATTGGCGTTGAACTGGGGTATGCCCCTGCAGTTGCGGGCCAGGGTCCATGTTCTATCGCCCCAAGCAGGGAAGCCTACCAAGGTATTGATTAATCTACCCTGGCTTTAGGCTGGAAGGGGGTTGTGTTGAACCTGGCCCTTTTTGCAGGGTCATCCCAGAACTTTTTGCTTTCCTCCTGTATTGAAGGCATTTTCTGAGCAACATAAACTCAGGTCTGGGTGCTTAAAAGCTAGCAAATGCTGCTTTTGTAAATGATCTTAATCTGTGATTAAACAGTATAGCCAGCATTGTTTTCTCTTCCCTCCCTTTGTATTTGGGCATGCTTATGAAGGTTCCTCCTAGCAATAGATCACCTCACATTTCTATCCCCACTGTCCCAAAAATTCCAAAAGCGGTTTTGTTATAGGTGAAAGATTGGGGTTTTGCATTCCCGGAAGCATCTCAAATACCAGACAGAGGTCCAACTGCTTCCATGACCAATATTAGAGTTCCACCACATCCACATCGTCAGGGGCGACTGCAGGTCCCTTGCTTATTTTGACTAGTGGTTTAAAGGGGCTCGCCACTGTTGCTCAATAATAGTGTACATACCAGGTGTTTGATCAGGAATCCAGTATTTGGCATAGTGGCCTGTCCAATTAAGTAATATAAATAGAAATCTGAAATCGTTAGGTCCCCTTCTTTCATTAGTCTTGGAAGGGTCAATCATTTGATGCGAGGTTGCGCTACACTCACACTAATATAACCAGGAGTTGTACAGAGCTGTCGAAAGAATGACAAAGACAACTTTACAGAGATACTGATGAAGTAAAGAAATCGCTGCATTATAACCATTTCATGAAGCGAGAACTTACCCTCTCAAAGCTTTCCAAAATCACCTGTCCGGCAAAGCTGTTTTGGTTCGAACAGACATGACAGCTGTGTATTACATACAAAAACAGCATGACAGCTGTGTATTACATACAAAAACAGGGGGCGACACACTCTCTCCAGCTGTTCACTTAGCCCAAGACATCTGGAGGTGTGCTATTCACCACAAAATCTATCTCCTAGCGGAACACCTCTCCGGAGTGAACATCCAGATTGCGAACCTACTCAGCAGGCAGAGGTATCAAATACACAAATGGGAACTTCATCCTCAAGTTCTCCTGTCATACTTCCAAGCTTGGGGAGTCCCTCACATAGATCTGTTTGCAACAAACCAAAACGCAAAATGTCAAAGCTTCGCCTCCAAGTACCCACACCCATTATCCAAAGGCAATGCTCTATGGGTGAACTGGTCAGAGATATTTGCTTACGCTTTTCCGCCTCTCCCACTCATTCCATCAGTGGTTCGGAAACTCAAGCAAACATCTAACACTAATCCTAGTAGCTCTAACATGGGCATGTCAACCCTGGTTCACAACCCTGTTGGAACTCTCTGGTACTGCATCAAAAATTACATTTAACTCCCAGTCTCCTCACACAGAGCCATGGAGAAATCAAACGCCTAGATCGCAAACAATTGAACCTTCCGATCTGGCTCCTTAAGTCATATATCTGAAACTTCCACCAGACTGTATTAACATTATTAAGGAGGCCAGGAGGCCTACCACACAAGCCTACTACGCAGCCAAATGGAAGGGATTTGTTATCCATCGCAAAAACAATAACATCAACCGTCATGATGCCTCGATACAAAACATTCTCTGCTTCCTGTTACATTTGAAGCAGTCAGCGTTAGCCTATACATCCATCAGACTGCATCTCACTGCAATAGAAGCCTATCTTCAAAATAGACACCATTTATTGCTCTTTCGAGTGCCTGTAATCAAAGCATTTTTGAATGGACTAAATAGAGTTATACCACCAAGACTTCCACCTGCCCCAGTGTAGAATCTTAATATAGTTCTCACAAGGTTAATGGGCCCACCATTTGAACCCATGCACAAATGTCAACTACAGATCCTTACTTGGAAAACAGCTTTCCTCATTGCAATCACTTCATTAAAGAGAGTGGGTGAACAACAGGCACTAACCATAGAAGAACCTTTTTTCCAGCTACACAAAGATAAAGTAGTTCTTCGTACCAATATCAAATTCCTACCTAAGTTAGTATTTGCATTTCAAAAAAATCAGTTGGTTAAATAAAATTACTGTATCTGAAAGAGACACGTTAGTGATAGATTCCTTACCTTAGAATATCCCTAGGCGTCAGACTGGATCCGGAAAGTTTTGCGTAGCAGTACCCTTGCCTGTCGGTAGGCGTCGTCTGCGTCTCCGCGTCCGTCGGCGTCGTGGGCGCCGTGATGACGTCGTCAGAGTACTTAGACGCCGCCTCCGCGTGCTGACGTCAGTTATTCTTTTTTCCGCGCCAGCCAGCGCAGATCTGGAAAGAGCAGTTCCCTAGTCACTTTTTGACTAAACTTTTGTGATCTTTTTGATCCTTTTCGAAGTCTTTACGACTCCGACGGTGCCGTTAGGGATGCCCGGCTTCAAGCATTGTGACGAGTGCGACCGTACCATGTCGGTCACGGATCCCCACCGCTTGTGCCTGATGTGTTTGGGCGTCGACCATGACGACGAGGCCTGCTCCGACTGTCGGGCCTTTCGAGGAAGGCCAGGCGGGAGCGGTCCCGCCGGCGACTCCAGATCCGCCAGTCGGCCCCGCGCCGTGTGAGGTCCCCGTCCAACGGGAGGTCGAGGGACAGGTCGCGGGGACGGAGCCGTCACAGCTCCGGGAGTCTGCGCCACTCCTCCGGGTCCAAGTCGTCAGGTAAGAAACATAAGAAGTCGAAGAGACATCATCGCTCTTCAGACTCCCCCCGATGCTCGCGCGATGCGGCCGGGGGTTCGGGTGACACCGCCCACGCGGCTCCTCGAGAGTCGTGGGCGCCGCGTTCGGCCCCATACCCCCCGGTCCCTGGGCTGAACGCGACGCCGGAGGAGATCGAGCGTTTCCTCATGGCCATGAGGTCCCTTTCTCCTCCGACGGGTCCGCGGCGCCTTCGGGGACCACGACCCCGACGCAGTCGGGTGCTTCGGCCTCGACGCCGCCGGCGCCTTCGGGCCCAGCGCCGGAGGGCTCCACGATCCCGACACCGCCGGTGCCCTCGGGCTCGGCGCCGCAGGGTACAGCGGCCCCGGCGTCGTCGGTGCCTTCTGGCCCGGCGCCGCTGGACCCTCCTCGGGCGCTGGATCGTCACCGGTGGACCTTACGACCCCCCCGGCGTTGGTCCGTGTGGTGTCCCCTCCGGCGTCGTCCTCGGGCGGCGCCGTCCCCGATGCCTCCTCTTAATGGGTTCCGACGTGGGAACGACGCCTATCGGCGCCGCTCTCGACGCCGTTCGGAGATTTTCATTTCTATGAACCGACCCCATTCACTTATGACCCTGAATCTCAGGAGATGGGGGACGAGGAGAATTGGGAGGGGTCTGAGGACCCTCTGACCAGGGAGTGTCAGTCTAACATGGACTGGACAGGAGACCTTGGGGAGGCCAGCGGCCTGGACACCTCTCCAGACACTGGATTTGTCTCTCCTCCTACCGTGGCTTCGGAGGAGGGCGCTACTTATAGTGTGGTGTTGAGGAGGGCTGCTAAGGCCTTGGGCCTTGAGCTCCCCGTCGCGGCCGTGAGGACTAACCTCCTCACAGAGGTCCTTAAGCCGCAGTCATGCTCCATGGAACCTCTGCTGCCGTTTAATGAGGCCTTGACGGACGTTCTTTTGGGCACTTGGTCCATGCCCGCTACAGGTTCGCCTGTAGATAGGAACGTGGCCAGACGCCACCGCCCGGCCCCAGGCGACCCATGTTTCCTGTCCACCCACCCCACCCCGAGAGTCTGGTTATCCAGGCCTCTAACTCCCAGACCGCATTCCCGACGGCTCCCCCCGATCGGGAATCCAAGAGGTACGAGGCCTATGGCAAGAAGGTATTCTCGTCCCTTAGCTTGGGACTGCGGTCTTCCAACACCGCATGCCTCTTGGGCCGTTACACCCTCTCTCTGTGGGAAACGGTGGCGGACGTGCTGCCAGAGTGTCCGTTGGAGGTACGGGCCAAACTCGGCCAAGCCCTAGTGGAGGGCCGGGATGCAGCAAAGTATTCAATCAGGTGCGGACTGGATGCTACTGACTCGCTGGGCAGAGCGATGGCTACGACGGTGGCGATACGACGCCACGCCTGGCTGAGATCCGCCAACTTCTCGGCAGACGTCCAAAATACACTCATGGACATGCTGTTCGATGGCCGACGCCTCTTTGGCGACAAGGCAGACCACGCGCTTGAGCGCTTTAAGGACTCCAGGGCTACTGCCAAGTCCTTGGGCCTCTCGGCCCCACGCCAGCAAATGGGTGCCTTTCGCTCCTTTCGTGGCCAAGGAAGGGGCGCCCCCACACGTGCCGCCAGCCACTCGCCGCAAACTGTCGTCCAGCGCGGCGGCGGGCGTAGAAACCGCCGTGGAGGCGGTCGGGGAAACAAGCGGAGCCAGTCCACACCTGCCCCCGCAGCATCCGCCTCTAAACCCTCCTAGTCCGTGCTTTTTGGCCCATGTGACGCCAGTGGGAGGCAGGGTTCGCCATCACCACTCTCACTGGCGCACAGTCACTTCGGACAGGTGGGTGCTGCAGATCGTCCGAAGGGGCTACTCCCTCCCCTTCGAGACGACCCCTCAAGCCATGCCACCGCAACACCACCGCGTATCGGGGGATCACTTGCGGCTCCTGCAGGAAGAAGTTTCGGCCCTCTTGGCCAAGGGGGCCATCGAGCGCGTTCCTGGGCCAGAAGTAGGACGTGGTTGCTACTCCCACTACTTCCTGGTACCCAAGAAGGGCAAAGGGGGCCTACGCGATATCTTGTATCTGAGGAACGTCGACGGCTTCCTCCGGAAGGAGAAGTTCAAAATGCTGACACTGGCTCAGGTCTTGGCTGCCCTAGACCCAGGAGACTGGATGGTAGCATTGAACTTGCAGGACGCGTATTTCCACATCCCCGTCCTGCCGGCCCACCGGCGTTACCTGCGGTTCACGGTAGGCCTCGAGCACTTTCAGTTTACTGTGCTCCCCTTCGGCCTTACCAGCGCCCCACGGGTGTTCACGAAGGTGATGGCGGTGGTCGCAGCTCACCTGCGCAGGTTAGGGGTATCAGTCTACCCCTACCTAGACGACTGGTTGTTGAAGGCGGGCTCGCCCCAGGCAGTCGTCAGCCACCTCCAGACTACGGCGGATGTCCTGCACCTGCTGGGATTTTCCATCAATGTGCCGAAGTCACACCTGTGCCCCTCTCAGAAGCTCCTTTTCATCGGAGCGGTTCTCGACTCGGTGCAGTTTCGGGTTTACCCGCCCGAACAGCGGGTCTGGGATATACAGGCTCTGATTCCGATCTTCCGGCCGTTATCCCGGGTTTCGGTCAGGTTGACGCTGCGGCTTCTGGGGCTGATGGCCTCCTGCATCCTTCTGGTGCATCACGCACGGTGGCTGATGCAGGCTCTGCAGTGGGACCTGAAGTTTCAGTGGGCCCAGCACCGGGGCAACCTGTCCGACCATGTCCTGATCTCGGAGGGCACTGCGAGACAGCTGCAGTGGTGGCTCACGGACCGCGATTGGGTCAACGGCAGATCCCTCTCCCTTCCCCAACCGGAGCACGTAGTTGACGGACGCGTCCCTCCAGGGCTGGGGAGGCCACTTGGGAGAGGCAGAGATCAGAGGATTCTGGTCTCCGGCGGAGTCCCGGCTCCATATCAATCTGTTGGAGCTGCGGGCGATTCGTCTGGCACTGAAAGCATTCCTCCCGTCTGTCCGAGGGAGTGCAGTGCAGGTGTTCACGGACAACACCACCGCCATGTGGTACTGCAACAACAGGGCGGAGTGGGGTCGTGGACCCTTAGCCAGGAGGCTCTGCGTCTCTGGCAATGGCTGGAACATCAGGGCGTGACTCTGGTGGTTCAACACCTGGCAGGTTCTCTGAACGCCAGGGCGGACGAACTCAGCCGTCGGTGCTCGATGGATCACGAATGGCATCTGAACTCGGACGTGGCGCAAGGCCTCTTTCTGCGATGGGGAGAGCCTTGGTTAGATCTATTCGCCACCGAAGAGAACGCGCAATGTCATCAGTTCTGCGCGTTGGAATTTCCAAGGCGGCACTCGCTCGGAGACGCTTTTCGTCGCAAGTGGAGCTGTGGTCTGTTGTACGCCTTTCCGCCTATACCTCTTCTGCCCAGAGTGCTGAAGAAGATCAAGCGCGACCGGGCACAAGTCATCCTTGTGGCTCCGGACTGGGCACGAAGGTACAGGTATCCCGAGCTACTCAGTATGTCAGTCGATCCCCCGTTTCGTCTGCCTCTTCAGGAGGACCTTCTGTCGCAGCAGCAGGGGACGGTCCTCCACCCGAACCTGTGCAGTCTCCACCTCCATGCTTGGAGATTGAGCGGCGACAGTTGAGGCCATTTGACTTGCCTCCTGAGGTTTGCAACATCATTCTGGCAGCCAGGCGTCCCTCCACAAAGACGGTATACGCCTGCAGGTGGAACAGATTTGTGGCATGGTGCACAGCAAAGGCTGTGGATCCCCTCAATGCCCCTCTCTCTGAGGTTCTTCTCTTCCTTCTTTCTCTTGCCCAGCAGGGCTCTGCTCTGGGCACTATCAAGGGCTATCATTCGGCTCTTTCAGCCTTTCTGAGGCTGCCTGACCAACCTTCTTTGTTCAAGTCCCCTATCGTAAACAGATTCCTGAAGGGCATCACTCATACCTTTCCTCCTGTTCCCTTTGTGATGCCTCAGTGGGACTTGAACCTGGTTCTAACATTTCTGATGTGCGCTCCCTTTGAGCCACTTCATAACTGTCCCCTTCGCCTTCTTTCTTTGAAGACTGCCTTCCTGGTAGCCATCACCTCTGCCAGGAGAGTGAGTGAGCTCCAGGTTCTCTCTTGTAAGCCTCCATTCCTTTCAGTCCATCCGGACAAGGTTGTTTTGAGGACTAGGCCCTCCTTCTTGCCTAAGGTGGTCACCGCCTTCCACATTGGGCAGTCCATCACATTGCCCACCTTCTTTCCGCCTCCACACCCCTCGAGAGAGGAGGAGAGGCTCCACCGTCTGGACCCAAAACGTGCGCTCTCGTTCTATCTGGATCGCACACGCCAGTTTCGGGTGGATGATCAACTCTTTGTTGGGTACGTGGGCGCTAAGAAAGGGAAAGCGGTGCACAAGAGGACCATCTCTCGATGGATTATCATGTGCATCCAGGCGTGTTACTCCTTGGCTAAGAAGGAACCCCCTGTTGGGCTGAGGGCTCATTCCACTCGAGCCACGGCCACTACAACTGCCTTGGGCCGAGTTGTGCCCTTGCAGGACATTTGCCAGGCAGCTACGTGGGCCTCGTTGCACACGTTTGCTAGGCACTACTGCCTGGACAGTCAAGTCCGGAGGGACGGCTACTTTGGCCGTTCCGTTTTCCAGGACTTTCTGGTGTAAATATTGGTTCGCAGACCCACCACCACGGAGATGGTATTGCTGGGGTATCTATTCTAAGGTAAGGAATCTATCACTAACTTGTCTCTTTCAGATGCACAAGTTACTACTTGTGTAACAATATATCTGTAAGAGACATTAGTTAGTGATAGATTCCTTACCGACACACCCATCCTCCCCGTTCTGCGAACCGATATCTAGGGTTAAGGTCATCCCCTTTCAGGGCCCTAGTTTCTTGGCACCAGTGTCGGTTTTTGTCATGGCTCTGCGCTTCTGGCGCGGAAAAGCTGTGGCTAAGAACTGACGTCCGCACGCGGAGGCGGCGTCTAAGTACTCCGACGACGTCATCACGGGGCCCACGACGCCGACGACGGACGCGGAGCCGCAGACGACGCCTACCGACGCACAAGGGTACTGCTACGCAAAACTTTCCGGATCCAGTCTGACGCCTGGGGATATTCTAAGGTAAGGAATCTATCACTAACTAATGTCTCTTACAGATATATCGTTACACAAGTAGTAACCTGTGCTTTTCTTCCCTCAATTTGATTCCGTTGCAGAACGAGCTGTAAACAGCTTAGATGTTAGAAGAACACTCTTGTATAACACTGAGAGAACAAAATCTTTTGTAAGACCAAACAACTCTTTGTCACTTTTGCACCACCTCACAAGGGCAATCCTATATCCAAATCAGGTATTGCTAGGTGGATCGTTAAAGGTATTCAGATTTGCTATGCAAAGCCAAAAGGACTCTAACGGTACCTCCTAGAGCACATTCCACTCGTAAGCTAGGGGCTACTATAGATTTCTTAGGGAATGTCCCTATTACTGACGTCTGCAAAGCTGCAACATGGTCCACACCACACACATTCACCAAGCACTGTTGTGTAGATGTGTTAGCCAGTCAACAAGCCAATGTGGGCCAAGCAGTTCTTAAAACTCAGTTTCAGACAACTTCATCAGTTACAGGATAGCCACCGCTTGGGGGAAGACTGCTGTATAGTCTATGCATAGCATGTGATCTACAGCTCACATGCCTCGAATGGAAAAGGCTACTTACCCAGTATGCATCTGTACTTGGCATATAGAGCTGTATAATCTCATGCAACCAACCACCTCCACAGGTACCTGTAGCTGCTGCAGTTCTCTTATCATTATACATATACATATGAATGGACATCTTTATTCTTTAGTACTACTCCATTCTCTCACCTTCTGTGGAAAACAATCTGAAGATGTAGTCAATGACCATGCGCACTATCATGTAACGGAGGAGTCACCTACCTTGTGACTAGGAAGAGTTCTTCGAAGAAAAACATAGTGCAAACGTCCGAACCCAACACTAGATGGCGATCTATGCATAGCATGAGATTCTAGAGCTCTACATGCCAAGAACAGGGGCATACTGGGTAAGTAGTATTTTCCTTACCTGCTCCTACTGGAGCACCCTCTATTCAAAGAAAGGAGCTTTTATAGCCTTCCTGGGGAATATCACAATAGCTGACGTATGTAAAGCAGCTACCTGGTCTACACCTCACACTTTCACTAAAAGCTATTATGTGTTTTTTTAGGTCTCGCCTGAGACCGGGCATGCGCTGCTCTGGCGAGACATTTAGTAACTGGGCTTTCAAAGTGCTACCAAAGGCTTTTCCTGGCCTCAAGCGTGTGGTTAGGCGCGCATGAACGTGCACAGCTGCCATCTGGCTGTCTGTAATGGCTCATTGAGCCTTACAGCACGTGAATCCCCTCCCCTACCTTCTCCCCTCCCTCCTTGTCAGCTTCATTTTCCTTTTCATTCTCCTCCACCCCCTTGCTTTTTGATCTTTCCTGTTCGTGTTCCCCTTCTTCCCGCCCCGTTCTGTTCATGTTCACTTGATCGTGATCAGTTTCACTTTCATGGGCGACCGCGGAGCTGCTTCGTTTTCTCGGCCGCGCAGCAATCTATCTGAGCACACTCCCGCCCCCTTTTAACCATGTTCACTTGATCGCGATCAGTTTCACTTTCACGGGCGACCGCGGAGCTGCGTCATTTTCACGGCCGCGCAGCACTCTGTCTGAGCACACTCCCGCCCCCCTTTGATCATGTTCACTTGATCGCGATCAGTTTCAGTTTCACGGGCTGCCATTCTGGGCACACTCGCTGAGAATGGGCATCCGCTTTTAAGCAATGCTTGTTTGCCTGATCTTTCCTGTTCATGTTCACCTTCTTCCCGCCCCCCCTTTTTTTTTTCAATGTACATGCTAACTTGAGCAGTTTTGATTCACGTTCAAACAAAGGACCCACAAACACCTGACGACGGAACCCACACTGAGTGTAAAACCTCCTCTCAATCCCGCCTCTTACCCTGGAACTTACTAGTACTCAGGCGGTTCACTTACCTTCAGAAGTGACTTCCCATTTATCTCAGAAGTTCCAAGGAATATGTGATTATTTTAAATTTGAATTATTTCAGCGTTTTTGATTGCGCTGATATTTCACTCTGATTTTGACCAAGGCCATGATGAGTTTGTAAAGATCTTATGGTGAGCTCAGGGGCACTCTTATGCCAGGCACTGTGCACACTATGCCATTGTGGGCAGAAGGCCTTTTATTGCACCTACATAACGCCCATAGGTGCCTGAAACTTTCACTAGGTCTCTTTGAGGAGTCTGCGGCTGCGTCCGTCTGAAAGTGAATGTGACTACATCTTGATGTCTCCCAGACCTGCCCCAGCACAGAATAAATGTTACATCCTCTCCTGGCCCTTGCCTACGCGGCTAGCAACATATGCTTTAATACCAGGGAATCCAAACACACGGTACCAGCTTTTATATTACAGACTGTTACATTGATGGAGTGCTCTCTGTTTTGGAGGCGAAGAGAATAGAACTGGCAAAACTAGCATTTCCACAACTGTTTTCAAACTCTGCGAAATGTAAAGTACAGATGACCAACAACATGTTCAAAGAATCATCCGTAGAAGTAGGACAACTTTTACCCCTACAACTATTCATACTGCTGTTATTAGTATCACTAGTACTATAGTGCTCGCAAGACTTCTGATAAGTGTATCCTTATTGCTATGACTATTGATACTGCTACTAGTACTGGTATAACTATTAACACTAGTGCTGCTGTAACTTCCATCGATCCAACTACAACAAGCATTGGCATAGCCAATAGGTCTCGTCTTTGGGACCATATAAGTGTTTAACCATGCAACACTTGTCTTTCCTTCCATCATGAATATTTAAAGATTTTCCTAAGGATTACCAACTTACCATCCTCATTTAATATTTACATTCATAAGGTAACTTCTGATTTTAATGTCGATTTGGGCATTGACAAAACAGTCTTACGTTGACCATGGCAAATTATGGTTTTGTTAGATGTGTCACATGGCATAGCCAATAGGTCTCTTGTTTGGGACCTTATAAGTGGTTAGCCATGCAACAGTTGATATTGTTGCACCAAGGATATTGTGCTGCATAACTAAATACTTATAAGGTCCCAAAAGCGAAACCTATTAGCTATGCCAATGCTTGTCTAGCATGCCAACAAGCTAACGTGTGTCAGGCAGTGCCGCATACACTTTTCCAAAGAACTGCAACATCCACAGGTTAGCCACCGCTGCTGGAGAGGAATACTGTACTGTCTATGCACAGCATAGTTATCTGCAGCCACACATGCCTCGAACGGAAAATTTTAACCTGTAAGCACCTGTTCATGGCATGTAGTGCTGTGGATTCACATTCGCCCACTCTGCTCCCCTGTGACCGGTGCAGTTTTCTCAGAATAAATCCTTTTCGCTTATGTCTGGCTATCTCTTTTCTTTTCTTTTTTTTAAACTTGTTTTTATTTAATCACTGCTTCCAGTGTATCCAGAACAGGGACATACATGTGCATTTTCAGAAACTATAGCATAATATCCATCCATCGCTATTAACATTGTATGGATATCTCTTTTCTTATCACTTAGTTTCACACTCCATCCTCACCCGCCATGCGGGAAAACAATTTAGCAATGAGGTTGATGCCCATGTGGATTATCAGGAAGAGTTACTCTAGACATTGTTGAAGAAAAACATCTTGCACATAACCAGACCGATCACTAGATGACAGGAGTATGCACAGAATGCGATTCTACAATACTACATGCCACGAACAGATGCTTAAAGGGTAAGTTACATTTTCCTTCTTTTTTTCTGTGCCATCAGTGCAGGTCCGGAAGACGTACCTCAGGAATTGTTTTACTTATTTTTTTGACTTTTTATCAAACCCCTTTTGAGCGTTCGCTCCCAGTGTGCTTTAGGGATGTCCCCTAAAAAAACTGTGATTTAAACCCTTGTGTAGCCTGTCACAGGTAGATGTCTGTGACAGACCACCACTTGGTTTCTTCATGGTGCTTGGAGCTGGGCGACTGTATCCCCGGCCAAGACTGCTAGGCAATGAACCTATAGGCAGTTCAAGAGCATGCCTTGAAGCTACTCAGCACTGGACAAGTCTGCACTGCTTCAGGTCCAGAGTTTGCTCTTGTAGTCTCTCCCTTTGGTCGTTTTCGAGGTATTCATCTTTGCCAGGTTAGTCCCACTAGAAGAAGAAAGCAAAGAAGTCGTAACATTCTTTGACTTCTGTCCAAGACATTGGGCGAGGTGTTGGAAGGACGCCACATGTCCCTGCTCCCACACTTCCCCTGTCGAGCCTGAATCTGGCTCCACTGCGTGCCTCGTTCAGTTTTCTGGGCCTGGAAAGACCCTTGTACAACTGAAGGATTTTTATGGGGCTTTGCACCTAATTTTTGGGCAAACCTGCTCCTCTGGCGCACCTTTGGGGCTGCATCGGCTCAGAACGTGTCCTGACTTGATTTCTTCCGGCAGGATGGTCTTGGTGCTCCTCTGGATCTGTTCCTGTGTCTGAATTGGCTCCTGTTGTGAATCCACTACCTTCACTGTAGTCTGTTCCAGTGTTGTTGCTCTCCCATACTCTTTCCCGACTCCAATACATAGCCAGACTGACGTTATTTGACTCATACTCTGGCGTCAACCGGGCCAAGACCCTCTGGTTCAGAGACAGTGCCTTCTTTTTTTGACTGGCCCTGTGGAGTATGCCATTGGGGTGGATCTGAGTATTCTTATGGTTAAACTGATCTTATTGAGGAGCCCTTCGCTGAGGACAACTGGTACAAGGGACTGGCTTGTCTCCTCTAATGTGGCTACAGAGGAAGGAGCTTCATTTGCCTTGTTGGTGCGTAAGGCAGTCGAGGTCCTGAACTTTACGGTGCCATAGATTTCAATTAAGACCAACATTTTGAGAGAGTTGCTTGAACTTGGCGTAGCTCCCACAGAACTACTTCTTCCCTTTAATGAAGCCCTCACTGATGTCCTGCTTGGGCTCTGGGCCAAGCCTTGCACAGGCACACCTGTTAACAGGACGGTCACCCACCTCCATAGCCCCTCTCTTATGAATCCAGCATTCCTCACTGAGCATCCCACCCTGTAGAGCCTGGTCGTCTAGGCCTCCATGTCCAAAATTAAGCCTTTTGTGTTCCCTACCACTCCACTGGATAGGAAATACACAAGGCTGGACACCTTTGGCAAGAAGATTTTCTCTTTCACCAGCCTTTCATTGCGGTCAATGAACACCTCATGCTATTCATTGTATGGGACTCGGTTGAGCAAGTGCTATTCATTGTCTGAGGCCCAAGCCATCCTCACCAGGCGACTGCCGATGGCAGGGGGATGCAGCAAAGTTCAAGATATGCTACGGTCTGGACACAACAGACTTAATAGGTAGAGCAATTCTTCATCAGTGGCAGTTCCTTGTCAATCCTGGCTGAGTTCAACAGGCTTCTCCTCGGATGTTCAGGTATCTCCTATAGACAATGCATATTAAGAGTTTGAATGCTTTAAGGGCAGTACGGCTACTGCCTGGTCGTTGGAACTCTCCGTGGTCCCACGCCAGCCCCATTCTGCCTTCCGTGGCTATGATTGGGGCTACCAGGAGGGTCCATTCCAATCACCACCACCATCAGGCATCCCAGTCCTTTCTTGGCCGTGGATGTGTCTTCCATAAGCCTCTTGGGACCTAAAGTCAGGGCTTCCTCTCCACACCTCTCACAACCTCCTGCAGCCTTCTAAACACGTTAATATGCTCTTGCAACATCACAGGCAGCCATTCGGCAGGAAGATCAAGCATCACCTGTTACGCTGGCATTTTATAACTTCTGACAAATAAGTACGCTAAATTGTTCAGCATCATTATGGAAATGCCAGCCGCACAGGCCACCTTCCTCAGTTCAGCTGCTAGAGGACCACTAATCTCTGCTGTGTCAGAAAGTGCAGGCCAAAGGAGCGATATAAAGAGGGTGCCAACATTAGAAGTAGGTAATGGTTGCTATTCCTGCTTTTTTCTAGTGCCGAAGGAGGATGGAAGCCTCCGCCCTATACTAGACCTGCGCCCTCTCAACTACTTCGTGAAAAAGGAGAAATTCAGTATGCTCATGTGTGGCTCAGACTGGATGTTAGCATTGGACTTACAGGACGCATATTTCCATATACCTGTTGTAGCAAACTGAACACTATTGCAGTGCCTCCTTCCCTCCCCCCAACACTTTTTGCCGGGTATCTGCTGGTGCAACTTTAGACTGAAAGTGTGCTGGGTTCCTGCTAAACACGTACCCAGTATCGATATTCTGTACCATTGTTCAGCAATTGGTATACCTTTGTGATTCCTTTAAGTCCCTAGTAAGTGGTACCTAGGGCCTGGGAACTAAAAATAGCTGCAGCACGAATCGTATCACTCTAAGAGGCCCCTCACCAAGCTCATGCAAACTGCCATTGCAGCCTGCATGTCTTGGTGCAGAGAAAAATGAAGATTCAGCATGGCACAGTGTGCAATGCTTACCCAGCACTACATGTCGTATAGGTTAGTCACCCCTACAGCAGACCTTACAGCCCTAAGGCAGGGTGCACTATACTCTGTGTGTGGACGCCCTGCACCAAACACCAACCGTGAGAGTCAAATCCGGATTCCCTCAGCACCACGACCAAACAGATGTTGAGGGATGTAAGCATCACCGAGATTTGCTTAGTGAATGGCCCAGCTGTCCTAATTTTCCCCCTGCTAGCTGTTTGCTTTAAACCGCAAGGCGCCTCTTTGTGCAGCAGCCCAGCCGCACTAACCACTCTGCACCAGAGCCCCCCGGCCCGTGTTTCAAAGAACAGGCTATGCCTACTTGCTCCTAGACCCCTTTTGTCCTAAGCCCCCGCTTAGGAGCTCTCTGATTTGATCGCAAATCCATCTATGCAGCCAGGTGCCCCTGTCCCTGTCACCCCACCCTTTCCCTGCACTGTAGTGCTCCCAGCTACAGCCTCTCCTGCACCCGGCTCCTGGTGAAACCTGGACCGCTCCTGAAGAACTGCTGGTATTACTTTGGACCTTGTCCCACTACAACTCCAAACCCAGAAGGAGACCCCCCGTATCTGACTCTACCTACCTTTATGCATCGCTGACCTTTCATTCCATAGTATTGCATTGTGCGTAAAGGCGTACAACTTTAAAAACTTTACTTACCTGTACGAATTGCTATTGGAAACAGTGCTTACCTTTGATTTAAGTTCTTGATTTTGAACCATATATAAAAAGAAGTGTTATTTTTCTAAATTGGTCTTGGATTTATTCTTTGAGTGTGTGCCTCATTTATTGCCTTATTGAGTACAACAAAGGCTTAGCAATACCCTCTGATAAGCCTAACTGCTTGTCCACACTTCCACAAAAGAGAGCTTTGGTATTATCTACTTTAGCCTCTATAAAAATCACGCATTGGGGACCTAATGGATTCTCTGCCCCATGTACTTCTTTCCAGTATACTATATAGTGTGCCAGCTTCCTACAGCCCCATAATTAGTTTCCACCCAAACCTTTTGTTATGCCCCAGTGGACCTTAATTTGCTTTTAACTTTGTTAATGTGTTCAACTTATGAACCCATGCACAGTTACCCCCTTAGAGACTCCTGACGATCAACACATTGTTTCTAGTGACCATCAAATCGGCCAGGAAAGTCAAGGAGCTGCAAGCACTTTCTGTTCACCCTCTGTACACCAGTCTATTCCCAGACAAGCTGGTTCTCTGCACCGGGGCCTCCTTTTTGCCTAAGATGGTGACACTCTTCCATGTGGGCCAAAACATGCTTCAGACCTTCTTTTCTCCAACTCACGTCTCCAAGGAGGAAAAGAAACTACACCTTTTGGACCCAAAAAGAGTATTGTTATTCAACATTGATATCACCAGACAACACCAGGTGCAGAATTAGCTGTTGGGTACGGTGCAGCGAAGAAAGGCAAAGCAGTGCAGGGAAAGAACCATGTCCAGATAGATTGCACTCTACATTAAGATCTGCTACACACTGGCCAAAAGAAAGCTCATTAGGGCTTGCAGGCTCATTCATGCCCCTTGTTGGACAGCGCTCAGGCTGCGCCGTCTGCATTTTGCACACAATCAGCAAACACTAATCTGGCGTAGAATTGTGTTCCGTAGTAAATTGTTGGGTACAGGTGCTTTCATTCAGGTATGGTGAGGTGTCTGATTTCACCCTCGATTTTTACATGCACTCAGTGACAAAATAAACACATACTCTCTTTCTCATCTCAACCTTAAACCTTAAACCTTGGTTAGTTTGAAAACAATTGTGTTTTAAATACCACCAACAATCCGCACTGCTCTCTCTAATCACTCCTTCAACGAGCCACGCCTGCGGAAGGTGCACGTGACCTCACCCGCGGTTTCCGGTGCACGCCTGTCTCCTAGCTGCTCGTGCACCACCAGCCTGAACCTAAGTCAGCAGCATGTCCATCACCGAGCCACACTATCTGAGGTGCACGTCACCCTCGGCTTCCGGTGCACGCTTGTCCCCAAGCTACCCGTGCACCACTGGCCTGAACCTCGAACAGTTGATGTTCACCACGCCTCGCTAAACCTGACTGTGACCAGCCACCCACAGCGTGAACAAGGCTGATGTTGGGTATAATTCTGCGACATGACAATAAGTGCACGTTAGAAGCATTATGTATTTACTTGTATTTAGTTATTTAAGTTATTTAACATTCTTGCCACGAACGACCACCGGGAAGGGGCGCTAGAGAGCGTCATGCAGCAAGGAGAGTCTCCGAATACATAAATACAGCAGGATAAATTAAAAGTATGCACCATAGATGCAAGAGAGATGCAAGAGCAGCCGGCGGTGTATGTTCAGTTTTAGCTACAATAAAGGATGATTTCAAAAGAAGCAGACCTGAGAATTAGAAGGGTGCACGAGGGGAGAGCAGAGATGGATGGGGTGTCAGGAGACGGAGAGGCAGTCACAGGCGATGGCCTCGGGTGCAGAAATCGCTGCTGGAGAATTACTCGAAGGGAGAGAGGGGTTACCAAAGACGTGACTCATGAGCATTATTTTGACTGCAGTAACTAAGGAGTGTGCCCAGTGCAAGCTGAGAGAGCATCCTAAATGCCAACGGAATCCCGCCGCGGCCGCCCCGGAAGTCAGGCACGGTCGCCTGTGACGGGGGCGGGGCCACGTCCAGACCGGAAAAAGGAGGCAGGTGGAGTCAAATGCGTCTCGCGCCCGGGGCTCCTCTGAGTGGTGTGGAGCCCCGGGGCCGCGCCAGCAGGAGGTTGGGCGCCGCGTTCTGAGAGCAGAGTCCCCGACATTGGCCAGGTAAGCTCCAAAAGGCTGGGGGGGGCTTGGTGCACTTGTGTGTGTGCTGTATGCTCGTGTGTGTATGTATGTGTGCGACGGTGACGGCGGGGGAGGGAGGGAGGGGGGGCCTCGGTGCACTTGTGTGTGTGTGCGTGCGCGTGTGTGTGTATGTGTCAGGGGGGGGTGTCTCTGTATGTATGTATGTATGTGCGTGCATGCATGGGCGCTTGTGTGTGTGTATGCGCATGCGTGTGTGGTGCTTGAGCTTCCCAGGAGACAGCGCCTGGCCACAGCGGCTCCAAGGATGCGCGCGGCCGGAACTGTCTCCTGGGAAGCACACTCGCTAACAAAAGATCTCGGCGGAGACGCGCTTCCGCGCGGCTAGCCGAGACCTAAAAACACTACATCACAATGAATTAACAGTCTACAAACCAACTGCCACTCCTACCACTTGCTAAATGTATTCTTGTCTTTGACCCTGTACAATGCTTTTGCTGACTTTTGGCTAGATTTGGACTATGAAAATACTACATACATATATACACAGAAATATATACACATGTACAAAATAGCTACTTTTGATTTGTAGTGATCACAAATGATAGACTCCGCTGCCTGCAATGGAGGGATTCATATTGATGCAGATCTTTGCAGTACATATCCTTGCAGTAACTATAATGAAGAAAAAATTCCCTACATTTCTGAGAAATCCTAACATGAGTTCCAAATACAAACAGTTTTACTGATGGTCTAGCACACCAGTCCATCAAGACCAGAGTTTGTGAAGAATCAGATCGCAAAATGCTGCAAGTGCATGTCGGTTATTGAGCACATGGATGTCATTAGCATCTCACTGCTGCAACAGGAAGACTCTCTTACAACCTCCGTTTAATTGAGATATAATGAATCTTGTGTATGCTACAAAAAAGTTGCATTTTAAGATTAGCAGTGTATGTCCCACGGAGCTGCTGTTCACGTAACGCTAATCAGAAGCCCCTACTTTTTGTTGAAATTTGAATATGTATTTATTTTATCTCTTCAGGCAGTTTAACTTTACCTTTGTGAACACTTCTTGACTTCTGACTCAGTACTGCCTTATATTTTGGGACAGGGTGCTGCTGAAGGTCTCCCACTTTGCCAGAAAGCCTATGCTCTTCCTAGTGATTGACTGTTCAAGATGCAGCCAAGTGGCTCTTGTGCTCTGGCTTAGATTTCACAGATTTGGTTGCCAATTCTGGGGGAATCATCAAGGTTATCATTCGCAGACCTGCCTGGATCTGCTTTATAGAATTGATTGATGTTTTGGATTCACAATAGACAGACACTTTGACTAAGTACAGCTTACGATGATAAGGTTGATTATTCCTTTGAAATTTTTAAGCAGTCGTGCTGTGACACGCTCCGAGGGCCTGGCTTCCCCATCGTGCCAGTCTCACCCCAGTTTCGAAATTTTCAGGGCTGCCCTTGTGTCAACTACAGCCATTGCAGTCTATTCAAAACACTTGGACTTCAAAGATTGAGATAGCGCAAAATGGAGGGGGCTACTTTTAATGTGTACCTTCCTCCGATGTGAAGCAACTGGGATTGTTGGATTATATTGTTCTTTTGATAATTGTTCACAAGAAATAATTTTACTTACGTAAGTTGTTGACTTTAATGCCTGTGTTACAGCTCAAATCTATAAAGATTATAGGCTGAAAGATGTCGGTGAATACTGCAAATTAGATGTGCCCTTTTTCGCTAATACTAGGTGTAAGCAAAGGGGTTAACGTTTTCGGATCTGCTATCAATCTAAACATACATTACTAAATTAGAGATTTTATGGTGACGTTCTTGTGAAGCCAATGTGGTCCAACAGAGTCTTTACCTCAGCAATTGAGTTAGTACTTAAATTGTAACTGTTAATTGATTTTTTTAGAAACTATAGAGTGGGTGGAGTGTGATCACAACCCTTTAATGCGGACTCTTTGTTGATCCCACTACTCAGTCTCTACATTAAAAGTCACATATGGGCATTGTACGGGCATTTAATTTGAATATCCATGTTAGGAATTCACTGAAATCTAGTACTAATGGGTAGCGATGAACCCAACCGTGCAGTCGATCAGTTGTAAACATTAAACTCCTTCTACAATTGTTTCTGTTACTTCTGCCTTACCACGCCGAACCTCAATAAATAGTTTTACAGAAAAATGCATACAAACGTTAACTGGAGAGCATAATGCGAGAGACACACTTGAACAGCTGGTACTCAGTTTAAAGAAACAAATTTAAATGAGGTTGTGTGTCACATTTGGTAGAGGCACTTCAAAAAAATCTTTGTGATGACTGGAATGGATCAACTATTTTGGAGCTTTATATAAAATCATACTTGCTCAAGAACAGTTTGCTATAGTCCATTCCCCAAATCATACTCTTATGGACCCCTAATCTGAGCCAAAGATCTTCTCTCGTATTGGATTTTTTTTCTTAATAGATACACCTTATTCTTGGCATGGACGTTTGTTTATTCCAATTTCTAGAGATTGGAAGCCATTCATTACCTCTACATTGCCCTGTTAGATGCTTCAGCCAAACATTTTGCGAAGGTTGTTCTTAACTAATTTAGCATTTGTGCCACTTTTCTAAATATGATTCCTCAGCAACAAAGAGGTCTTTGATCATTGTGTTGCACAACTGATAATATACCACAAAAAGTATGTTATATTAAGTGGGAGCAAAATGTAAATGCAACTTTCATCAATATTTATGATTTTCCCCCACTGTGTTTGATGGTGTGGATCATTCCTTGTTGTGGCTAGAGTTAAGTAACTAGGTCGTCCTTGTGGATGTTTTGATCATAATAGTTTCTATCCACACTAACAATTGGTTTAAGGTATTGCTCTGTTCAAATAATGAGTTTACAAAGAAAATATCTGTTAACGATTTAAAACAGGAGGAGGTGTACTACAACCCTGCTGATTTCATTATAAACTGCATAACTTGAGGTACACTTAGGTTTAGTTATTTTGTTTCCTCAGAGAATTGGTGATACCTCTATATCTTCAATCATGTATACAAACAATGTAGTCATGTTTGATTTAACGCCTGTTGGACTTCAATGTTTTTTTGACGTACTGTCAAATAATGTTAGCAATAATGGATTGGTCATTAACTGGAGCACGAGAAAGCCAGGGGCTTTAGTCCTCAAGGGAGAGCATCATTCAAAGGCTGTTAGTTGAATGTTGAATGTTGTACAATATGTAGTGGTAGGGCTATGGTCGTTGTTAAGCCTTCGTGGTTTAGGCACTCGTTGTTTAAATGGTAGTTGTTTAATCATACAGCCCTCGCCTTATGCTTACAATGCACCCTGCCCTTGGGCCTACCATAGGGGTGACTAATATGAAGTTAAGGGAAGGTTTAAGGACTGGCAAGTAGGTGTACTTGCGCAGTCAGCATGACAGTATGCGACTGCATGCAGGTTCTGCAGTGGCAGACCTTAGACACATTGTACTAGGCTGGTTCTGTGGGTGGCACAACCAGTGCTGCAGGCCCACCAGCAGCATTTGTATTTACAAGCCCTGGCACTCCTGGTGCACTTTACTCGGGACTGACAGTAAACCAAATAAGCCAATCATGGACACCAATCAATGTATACACTTTTCATAGAGAGCCCTTGCACTGTGGCACTGATTGGCAGTGGCACAGTGCCCTGAGCACCTAACACCAGCAAAACACATGAGGCACATCAGCAAAAAGTGGAAGGGAGACTCACGCCAAGGTGCCAGGTATAGCAATCAATAGTAATAATTGGTTTATGCAGGTATTATTTCGAAAATATGGAGGAACAAGGACAGGCTCTCTTTTATCTCCATTGCTGTTTTCCCTTTTTATAATCCTCTTTCTACCTCACTTTGAAAACTCACAGATTGGAATATATTAAAAGGGAACATTGTTTCAGAAAGACCGACTCTGTGCAGGTTGCTGCTGGTAATTACATCTGAGTAGATAGTAGTAGCAAAAATATTTGAAATAGTTCAGGGTTTTAGGAATGAATCTGATAGAGACTTCTAGCTTTAGATTTCTTACCATAGAATTATCTCAAGGCGTCAGACTGGATCTGGAAACATTTGCGTGAGCAGTCCCCCTACACACCGGTAGGTGGGGTCATTCTGTTCCGCGTAGTGTAACTGCGCCGGAAGTGACGTGCACGCTGCATGTAAAGGCGCCACTGAAGCATGCAGATGTCCGTTCTTTAATTTAATCGCCAGTCAGCGCACATCCAGAGAGAGCTATCCCCAGTCACTTTTTGACTGATGTTTTTTCAACTTTTGTTGAAGTTTTTTTTAGACTTCTCTTGGTGTGGTAGGGATGTTCACGAGGAAGGCTGGATTCAAGCTTTGCAACTCCTGTCAACGGCAAATGTCGGTGACAGACCTGCACCTCCTCTAACTCCGTGACAGACCTGCACCTCCTCTAACTCAGTTGTCTTGAGCAGGACAACGATGTCAAGACTTGTCGATTGTCACGCCATGTACCCCAAGGCCTTAGGGTGCGACCCCTCAAGCTCTTTGCCGCACAATGTTCGAAACAGAGACCTGTCTTGAACCAAGTTGAGAGGAAGGTCTCTGGGTTGGTCGCGGAGCCATTGATCTTCGTCACACTCAAAGTTGTCCGGGCGTTTGGATAAGTTCCACAAATAAAAGAACAGCAAGAAGTGGAAGAGTTCTTTGACTTTATTTATTTATTTATTTTTGATATTTGTAAAGCGCAGCATGTACCCTAGGGCGTTGTCCTGTCCAAGTTTCCAGGAGCTGGTGTGACCCCAACTTTAAGAGTTTTATGAGGCCAGGCCTCTCACATTTGGTGGCCCATCTCCGTACCTTCGGACTCCGTGGCTTCCAGAGGGGCCTCTACGAGTTCGCAGCTGGCATGTTTGCCCCCCACCGTCTGTCAAGCCTCGTAGATCCAGATATGTTCTGGACCTTCCCCAGCAAAGGTCCCGAAACTGGAGGCGGCATCCCCTGACTCCAACACGGTGCAGAAGGGGCATCATCCGGCGCAGACGGGAGCCATGCCTTTCAGGCCAGAGCCTGAGCCCTAATTTTATGGGCTGGAACTTGAGAGGATTGGGAGGAGTCACTGTACCCTGAAGAATGCCACTCCCTAGATCCAACCATGGATTGGTGTGAGGACTTGACGGAGGCCAGTGGACTGGACCAGATACCAGCATACTTTCTCCCCCCACTGTGGCTGCAGAGGAGGGATAATCATTTGCTATGGTGGTGAGAAGGGCGGTTGAGGTCCTAAACCTTAGCCTATCCTCAGTGGCAGTCATGACATCTTGACAGAGGTGCTTCTGCCAGGAGAGACCCCCGCAGAACCACGTATCCCATTCAGTAAAGCCCTCTCAGACGTCCTGCTTGGGAATTGCTCCAAGCCTAGCCAACGACTTCTGTGAACTTGACAATTGGCCACCATTATCGCCTGCCCCAGGGAAGAGCTTGGTCGTCCAAGCTTTAACTTAGAGTGTAACTCCAGTGTAACTCCTGGCCCGTTCCCTACTGCCCCACCAGATAGTAAATTCAAGAGTCTGGATGTTTTAGGCAAGAAAATGTTTTCATCCACAAACATGGACTGTGGTTTATAAACACTGCGTGTCTATTGGGCCTTTACTCCCATTCGTTATGGGATTCGGTTGCGCAGGTGCTGCCCATGGTTCCGGAAGAGGCTTGGGTCATACTTTCCCGAGCCCTTGCGGACTGGAGAGATGCAGCTAAGTTGATGATCAAATATGGACTAGATAACACCGACTCACTAGGCAGAGCGGTTTAATTGACGATGGCCTTACAGCATCATAGCTGACTGAGAACTGGCTTTTCAGTGGATGTCCAATCATCACTTATAGACATGCCCTTTGATGGCTCCCGTCTCTTCGGAGACAAGGCGGACTCAGCGCTGGAGTGCTCAAGGACAACAGGGCTATGGCCAGGTCCTTGGGCCTTTCCTGGCCTTTCGCCAAACCCAGTCCGCCTTTCCTTGGTCACGGAAAGGCTTCCAGCTGTGCTCAACCCAGCCACCACACCGCACAAGGGTCTCAACCTCTGCTTGGCAGAGGATACAGAACCCACAGACCTTGTGGTTTGAGCAGCCAGAGGACAGGTCAGTACACTATTCCCCCGGCAACCGGCTCCTCCAAACCCCTTTATTTTGCTCTTGTACCATTATGGGCACCCAGTGGGAGTCAGAGTATACCATCAACTGCCCACTGGCGGTACATAACATCAGACCGCTGGGATCTTCAGATTGTCCGAAGAGGCTACTCCCTCCCCTTTGTAACTACCCCTCCACCCGTCAAAACCACTTCTTACAGGCTGATGGAGAACAATATCCCTTTGCTCCTCTAGAAAGTGACAACTCTCTTGGCCAAGGGATCCATAGAGAGGCTGCCGACACCAGAAGTAGGTCTTGGTTGTTATTCTCACTACTTTCTGGTGCCTAAGAAGGACAGAGGTTTTTGGCCTATCCCCACCCCTGCACCCTGTCAATTTCTTGCTCAAGAAGAAGTTCAAAATGCTCTCGTTCGAGTCCCGTCTGCCCTGGACCTGGGAAACTGGATGGTAGTCTTGGACTTGCAGGATGCATACTTTCACATCCCTATGTGCCTGCCCCCAGGTGCTACCTGCGGTTCACGGTGAGCCACGAGCACTGTCAGTTCGCCTTGCTTCCTTTTCGCCTTACCAGATGTTCACCAAGGTTATGGCAGTGGTTGCAGCTCATCTGCAGAGATTTGGCTGTTGAAGGCAGGCTTGCCCCAGGCTTTCGTGTCCCACCTCCAGACTACGGCAGACCTCCTGCATTCACTGGGGTTCATTATCAATGTGCCGAAGTCATACCTGAATCCCTCTCAGATGCTCCCTTTCATCGAGCCGTTCTGGACACAGTGTTGTTTTGGGCCTCTATCCTCCTGAACATTGAGTCCAGGATATTTATGGCTATAATACTAATGTTTCATTCCCTATCCTGGATTTCGGTGAGGCTGACTCTGAGGCGGCTCAGCGTCTCTGGACATGACTGGAACAGCAGGGCATATCCCTGATGGTTTGCCACCTGGCGGGCTTTCTGAACAGCAGGGCAGACTAACTCAGCCGAAGATGCCTAGTGTATTACAGACGGTGTCTCCACCCAGAGGTGGCTAACAGTCTCTATCAGCAGTGGGAAGAGCCTTGGTTAGATCTGTTCGCCACTACCGAAAACTTGCAATGTCAACAGTTCTGCGTGCTGGAGTTTCCAAGCAGACTCTTGCTCTGAGACACTTTTCATCTCGATGGGAGCTCAGGTTGCCTGTACGCCTTTGTGTCCATACCGCTCCTGCCCAGAGTTGTCAAGAAGATCAGAAACGACCAGGCTCAAGTCATCCTTGTGGCTCCAGACTGAGTTCGTAGAGTTTGGTATTCCGAGCTGTTGAGCATGGACATTAGTCCTCTGATCAGACTGCTCTTTGGGAGGATCTTCTGTCACAGTAGAAGGAAAGAGTTCTTAACCGAACATGTCAATGCTCTTCCCTTTTGAGTGGAGATTGAATGGCAACAGTTGACTGCTTTGGACCTTCCAGCTGAAGTCTGTAATATTATCCTTGCAGTCAGACGTACCTCTACCAAGACTGTATACACCTACCCTTGAGGCAGGTTTGTGGCATGGTGTGTAGAGAAACAAGCTGACCTTCTTTCTGCTCCCCTTACTCAGGTCCTTCTCTTTAGCCTTTCTCTTGCCCAGCAGCAGGGCACTCTAAATTTCTATCTTTCTGACATCTCCGCCTTTCTGCAGTTGCCTAATCAGCCATCCCTCTTCAAATACACTGTTTTATATAGGTTCTTGTAAGGTTTGCAACACATTTCCACCGTCACCCTTTATCATCCCTCAGTGGGGCCTTAATCTACTCTTGACTTTTCTGATGTGTGCTCCCTTTGAGCCATTATACAATTATCCTCTCAGGCCCTTGCCATGAAGATGGCCTTCCTCGTGGCAATAACATCTACCCGCAGGGTTTGTGAGCTTCAGGCTTTGTCATGCAAACATCTATCAAGATAAGCTGGTTCTTTGCACTAGAGGTTCCTTTCTGCCGAAAGTTGTCTCTCCTTTCCATTTAGGCCAGTGTATCACCCTGCCTACTTTTTGCGCTCCACCACATCTCTCTAACCAAGAGGAGTAACTTTATTGTTTGGACCCAGAAAGAGTGTTGTCATTCTAACTTGACCGCACAAGAGAGTTCCGGGTAGGCAAAGAAGGGAAAGGCCGTGCAGAAGCGGACCATCTTCATATATATTTAAGCTTTGCATTAAGATCTGCTGCACGAAGACCAAGAAGCAATTCCCTGAGTTTTTCCAGACTTAGGACCTCAGTGAATTGGGGTGTGCCAAAACTCACCTTAGTACCCAAAATCCCCTCCCAGACTAGCAAGCAGTGTCACATTAGGTCTTCGTCCTATAGCAAAGAAACCAATGATTACACAACCTAGAACATGCAACTTAAAACCATCTCAGGAATGGTGGGAAGTGAGAACACTCTTTTGTTATACGTTCATACCAGTCCACAACGGGAGTAAAATAGAGACACGGTTAGGTTAAATTGTTTATTTTAACTAAGTGATCTCAAGCGCAGTATTTTAATCAACATCAGCATACATATGGATAATAATAATACGGACAGCATGGTTACAATTCCATAAAATACAAAAGGAGGAATCATGTTAAAATGATAGTGCAAATAGGCGATAAAAGTGCCTATTTAGGACACCCTCCCTATCTATGAACTATGTATTATAAAACTATAGAAGGTCTCTTGAGCTTTCTTAGGGAGATCCCATTTACCTGTCCGCTCAGTAAGTGTAAATTACATCAGGATCGGTTAGTCTTTCTGAATGCCTGGAATCTTCCAAGTGTGTGCAATTCTGGCACGTGTGCTATGATAAAGGTGCCAGAATCCTACTCTGCTCGCAGCTGCCAAATTGTTGTGTCTAGAATGTGTTACACGGACACGCCGATAAACAGGCTCGCACGTTACGATAACCTTGGCAGCTTAGCACTGACTGTACAGACTGGGGATCTGATGTATGTCTAGAGATGTTGAAAAACTCCTCTTTTCTCATGTATAGACCTTCATCAAAGCTAAGTCAGCAAAAACAGCTAAGCAGTGTTGTGTGCAAAAGCGGCAAAAAGGAAAAATGGCGTTTAAACTTCTAATAGGCCATGCTAACTTAACATGCACACAGAAAGAGGCCCACTAACCATACTACAGTAGAGAGACTATAGCCACAGATTCCTTATGGACCCACCTATGCTCCCAGCTCTGTGAATGGATTTCTAGAGACAGGACTTTCCCCTTTCAGGGCCCTAGTCTTCCTCACCAGTAGTCCGTGTTCTTCGTGGCTCTGCGCTCCTGATGTGTAAAGTCACGAAAAGAAACTGACGTCAACGTGCTGTGGTGGCTCCTGTATGGGCACTGCACACACCACTTCCGGTGTGGACTACGCCACGCGGAGCCAAACAGCGCCACCTACTGGCAAACGCAGGTACTACTCACCAAAAAGTTTCTGGATCCAGTCTTATGGTAAGGAATCTGTGGCTAGATAGTGTCAACCAGACAATGCTTTACTAGAGGTAAGTAACTTGTTCTTCAGGGTACAAAATTTATCACACTTGAATGGATTACATGGACTATAACCAAGGAAATTACTGCACATTTATCAACTATACTGAAGGTCACAAATCCCCCAGAAAATTAAAAAAATGTACAATTTGGAATTTGGCAGCAAATGGACAAAAATAAGGTAACTGCTTGGTTAAAATCCAGACTGGGCTCTTTATATTGTAGGAAGAGTTAATATTTTAAACAATTAAATTACAAAAACATATGTTATTATTTCAGCAACTCTGATTTATATGCCAGGGGCTAGATGTATCAACCATTTTTCCGGTCGCAATCAGCCCGATTCGCAGAATTGGGACGTTTGCGACTGAAAACATGCATTTTGGTATGGATCGATCCCAAATTATGATTCGGTAACATGTTACTGAATCGCAGTTTGGGTTGGAAAGACATATCGATTCAGTATTAATAAGCGGCGTCTTTAGGGCGCCCCTTCCTAATACCTAATCCAGTGGTATCTAAGAATGTTTTTCGATCAGAAACGCAGTTGGAAATTCACATTTTACCACCTACTTCTAGTAGGTCGTAACTTATTTGCAAAGGGGTACCCCCTTCCCCTTTGAGAATGAAAGTAAAAAGATTTTTTAAGAGAATGCAGTGGTCTCACAGATAGGGTGACCAGAATTTTAAAGCCGAGACATTTCCCAAAAATAGAAGGACTACAATTTTACTTCAACACAGTGCACAGAATGACAGTGATCCTTAGCAGAAAATTACAGAAAAGGCAGGAAGAAAATACATAAAATGCAATTTTTAAAGCCAGTTGCATGCCTGATAATTAAGTTTCTTTCCTATAACAGCTGATAACTATCCTTGCTTTACGAAACATAAAAAAAATACCTCCCACTCTTTTCAGCCGACCCTCTCAAAAAACTGTGACTTGAGCTTAATTTCCTGAAATCGGCCAGGACAGCTGTTGAAAAATAGGGACTGTCCGGGCAAATCTGGGACACCTGGTCACCCTACCCACAGACTCTACTCTTAAAAAATGAAACTGCAAAGTTTCATTTTTTCTTTTTAAATGCATCCTGTTTTCCCTTTAGGAAAGCGGGCTGCATTTGAAGAAAGAAAAAACAAGATTGCTTTATTAACAAGCACTGGCGTTGCCAATAGGTCTCGCATTAGGAAAGTGTGAGCTATTGGTATTGTAAATGACAATTATTTTTTTAATATGTGTTGGCATTGAAAATATATAAATTAATAGCATTGTTATTTACAAAGCCAATAGCTTACACTTTCCTAATGCGAGTCGTATTGTGAGAATTTCGTAGCGCTGGCGCTTGGTAGCAAGTAGGACTGGTACAAGCGTTTTCTTGTATTCCTGCTTAACTCTTGTTTTTAGAATATTTTAAAACTGCACAAATTGTATTAAGGACTTGTATTGGGCTCGCTCACTCCCCGGTCCACCGCAGCAACCAGTGCTGTTTGTTGTGGAGGGAGGCAAGCGGTACCACTTCCTGGTTGCTCCATCGGAGGCGGCCATCTTCGGTGGGTTGACGCGCTAGTCTCCCACTCCGCCCTGATTACTTAAGGGCTGGTCAGAAGAGCGCTCAAGATTGATTGTGAGAATTTCGTAGCGCTGGCGCTTGGTAGCAAGTAGGACTGCTACAAGCGTTTTCTTGTATTCCTGCTTAACTCTTGTTTTTAGAATATTTTAAAACTGCACAAATTGTATTAAGGACTTGTATTGGGCTCGCTCACTCCCCGGTCCACCGCAGCAACCAGTGCTGTTTGTTGTGGAGGGAGGCAAGCGGCACCACTTCCTGGTTGCTCCATCAGAGGTGGCCATCTTCGGTGGGTTGACGCGCTAGTCTCCCACTCCGCCTAACCTATTTAGCCCCACACTTGCCCGCGCAGCGGTGACGCGCAGCGGTAGCGCCGTAGACGCGCCGAAGAGGCGCCAAAGAGAAGCCAGTCTGCGCCAGTCCGCGTCCAGACGCTTCCTGCTGACTGGTGTCTAGGTTTCGTTTTACCATGGTAGGCCCTCCTTTGTCTTATGATTTTTCATCGCTTCTCGCTCTTCGTCCCTCCATTAGTCGGACATGTGATCACACGTTCCTACCATCCCACACTGATTACGTCTGTAAAACTTGTAACTGGAGCCCATCTCCCCTTCAGTCCCGCCCTTTACCTCCTATTCATGATTGGATAATGTTTCTTCTAAATTGTAGATCCGTCTGTAAACATCACACCGAACTACACTCATTGATTGAAGAGCTTAACCCCCACGCTCTTTTCCTAACGGAAACCTGGCTTCATACAGACAATGATCCAGCTATTGTCTGGGCGATTCCTCAAGGATTTACTTTAAAGAGACTGGATCGTCAGACAAGGAGAGGTGGGGGAGTGGCCATTGTTTATCGTGACAGCTACAAATGCCGAATCACCCCCACCACTTCAGCAACTTGCGAAAGTCTACACTTTTCGCTAGAATTCTCCCCCACTACCACCTTCTCTGGCATCCTAGCCTACCGTCCTCCTAGCGCTCTTAACAATTTCATTACGAACATTACGGATCTTACTGCAAGTATTGTGTTATCCTCACCCAATTTCACCTTGCTGGGGGATCTCAACTTGCATCTGGATGATCCTCACGATACTGCAGCCAATACTCTTTGTACCAACCTTCAAGCGCTGGATTTACATCAAAAGGGGTTTCATGTAACCCACAACAGAGGCCACTTGCTTGACCATATTTACAGCGATATTGATGTTCTCATAGTTGAGCCCCCTATTCCATTACCTTGGACGGATCACTTCTTGATACCCTTTACCTGGCGTACAAATCCCCCTCCCCTCACCCACGGCCTCGTTAAACATCGAGGTAGGAAATGGTCCTCTCTCCCCCTCCCTGATTGGGAAGCTGCCCTGGTTAGAGATAAACCTAGGAAGACACTGAATGCCAACACAGCAGCCAACAACTTTGATGATTGGATCACCTCCACACTTGACAGGGTACTCCCTGTACAGGCTAGTAACCCCACGAAAAGACCTAAAGCGGCCCCATGGTTCACTCCCACTCTCAAGACCATGAAATTAGCCTGTCGTAAATACGAAAGAGCCTGGAGACCGGATTACTCCAAACTTAGGAAGGATGAATATAGAGCGGCCATTAGGCTCTATAAACAGGAGTTAAAGGCGGCACAAGCTTCCTTTTACGGTAGCAAAATAACACAGCCGCCAATGCCCCAAGGGAAATTTTTAAAATTGTCAAATCAATCATCTCCCCCCCTGTAGAATGCCCCTCTGCGGATGGTGCCCAAAACCGCTGCAATGATTTGGCTGCTTTCTTGTCTGAAAAAATTCAGACTATATACTCCTCTTTTGGGAATGCCAACAACGATTTGGTGCCCCTCGTCTCCACACCCTCTGAGGCCTCTGTTTCTTGTAGGCTTGATACAATCCCACTCTTAGATATTCGGGTCCTAGACAGACTTATTTCCAAAACTACCTCTGGTTCCCCTAATGACCCAGCACCCCCTCAGACCCTCATTAAGGCTATGGACGTGATCCGCCCGGTCATATTGGACGTGCTCAACACTTCCATCTCCTCTAAAGCCGTACCTCCGTCATGGAAATGTGCGATGGTGAGGGCCTTGTTGAAGAAGCCCAATCTTGACCAGTCCAACTTGGCGAATTACCGTCCTGTCTCCCTGCTCCCCTGGTTAAGCAAACTGCTGGAGAGGCACGTAAATAACATCTTGATGAACTATTTGGAATCAAATAGCCTTTTGCGTGCCTCTCAGACAGGGTTTCGCCCTTTACATGGGACTGAAACCGCCCTCCTAGCGGTAACAGAGGAAGCAAGAGCAGTGTTAGACCGGGGTGGAAAAGTCGCCATCATCTTATTAGACCTCAGCGCCGCGTTCGACACGGTAAACCATGTCACGCTATTACAACGACTGGCGGACATGGGCGTGTCGGGCGCGGCCCTGGAATGGCTGACATCCTTCCTGGCTGACCGCTTCTTCCAGGTCTTTGAGGGTGAAGTGGTGTCACCTAAACATCCACTCAGATGTGGGGTTCCTCAGGGCTCCTCCCTGAGCCCCACCCTGTTTAATACCTACATGGAACCCCTAGACAGGATAGTCCATCCCTTCGGTGTGCGTATTGTCACCTACGCAGACGATACCCAACTGGTGGTCTCCTTAGACCACTCGGCGGGATCGTCTAACACCTTGGGCCCCTGTCTGGAGGCTGTTGTCAGATGGATGCAATCTTCCTGTTTAAAACTTAACGGGGAGAAGACAGATGTAATTTTATTGGGTAATCCTTCTCCCTCTGTCTTTGCATCCATCTGGCCACCATGTCTGGGCCCGGCCCCTGTCCCCAAGCCCCAAATAAAAAGCTTGGGGATCTGGTTCGATACAGCCTTGAACTTCTCGGCCCAAGCCAGAAAAACCGCAGCTACCTGTTTCGGACTGATGAGGATGCTGCGGAAGGTGCTCCCTCTGCTTCCATTTCAGGCAAGGAGGATCCTGGTCCAGGCCCTTATACTATCTCGCCTGGACTACGGGAATGCTCTCTATATGGGAGCCCCATCCTTTGTCACTCAGAAGCTCCAAGTCACCCAAAACAGTGCGGCCCGTCTACTCTACAATCTTCCTCGCTGGCAGTCAGCGAGGAATGTCCTAAGGGAGCTTCACTGGCTCCCCATAGCGACTAGAGTACAATTCAAGGCCATGTGTATTCTACACAAAGCCTTCTATCGCCTTGGCCCTGCAATCTTACAGCCCTTGGTCACTCCCTATGCCCCGTCCCGCTCCCTCCGATCCGGTACCCTCCAACTGGCTACCTCTATCAGAATCAGGATAGCCCGCTGGGGAGGCCGCTCCTTTTCACACACTGCGGCAAAGCTTTGGAACACCCTTCCTTTACCCCTGCGAGGAACCATTAATCCTCTTTCCTTCAGGAAAGCCCTGAAAACCCATTTGTATGCTAAATTCTGCTGATCTGCCCCGAGCCCGCGCTAAGTAAGCTTTCAGTCATAAGCGCTACGAGGCCTCCGGGTAGATAGCGCTATACAAGTGCAATTTTCATTCATTCATTTCATTTCATTGGCTATGTGAATGCTTGTTGTTAGCCAGCAAGGACAGTGCTGTTGTGGTGCTGAGTGATGTGGTGGTGTATTAGAGTGATGTGGTGGAGTCCCAGAGTGATGTGGTGGAGTCCCAGAGTGATGTGGTGGAGTCCCAGAGGGATGTGGTGGAGTCCCAGAGGGATGTGGTGGAGTCCCAGAGTGATGTGGTGGAGTCCCAGAGTGATGTGGTGGAGTCCCAGAGTGATGTGGTGGAGTCCCAGAGTGATGTGGTGGAGTCCCAGAGTGATGTGGTGGAGTCCCAGAGTGATGTGGTGGTGTCCCTGAGTAGTGTGGTGGTGTCCCTGAGTGGTGTGGTGGTGTCCCTGAGTGGTGTGGTGGTGTCCCTAAGGGCTGTGGTGGTGTCCCTGAGTGCCGTGTTGGTGTCCCTGAGTGCCGTGTTGGTGTCCCTGAGTGCCGTGTTGGTGTCCCTGAGTGCCGTGTTGGTGTCCCTGAGTGCCGTGTTGGTGTCCCTGAGTGCCGTGTTGGTGTCCCTGAGGGCTGTGGTGGTGTCCCTGAGGGCTGTGGTGGTGTCCCTGAGTGCTGTGGTGGTGTCCCTGAGTGGTGTGGTGGTGTCCCTGAGTGGTGTGGATGTTTATACAAGTGCATTTAAGTTGTGGCAGGTAAAAAACAATGCATTTTCATGCGTCATCAATTTAAAGGATGAGGTGAACATTGTGATAGGCCATGGGCGGACCCAAAACATGAATGAAAACCGATTGAGCCAATGCCTGAAGGGGACTGTCGGAAACAAGCCAATGGCTGAAGGGGGCTGACCAAAAGCCTCTTACTGTATGTATGCAAGTGTGGTGTGGTGTAGTGTAATGTGCCAACATAAGGTTTTGCTAAACAGCTAAAGCAGTCTATATTGAGGCGTAAAACCCCCGAACTGAAAATGAAGTTCTATTACAGGTCTCTGCACTGCAGGACTCTCCCATGAGCCCTCCTCCCTGTGCTCGCCGCACGTAGTACTACAAAAAGAAAACTAAAAGGTGAAACCTGCAAAACGAAAGTAACACTGCCCAAGTAAAACTAGATAGCAGGGCTTAGCACCAATGGAAGTTGTGAGTGGGAGCTTCAGAAACTCCAATAGCTGCATTTTGAAAGTGGTATGAGGGGGGCAGAGTGCGGAAAATTTCGGGATCTATGCACTTTCCCTTGGAGAAAGAATGTGGGTGCGTGCCCTGCTGACCTCATTGAGATCACTCTTAAGCAGGCACAATAAACAGAGACCCATGAGGATGGGCATAAAACAAAGAGGGATGGTGTTAATCCCAGGCACCTGGGCAGTGTGTGTTCTAAGTATGTAGGTGCTACTAACAGTAAAGCTTGTTTATTACAGAACATTTTGAAAGCAAACACTGGCGCAGTTGATTAGAGGAGACATTGATGTTCTTTTATTTCTGCCAGTATAAAGGGAATCATATTTGCGATAGTGATCTCCAGATTTCATGGCCATACAAAACACTCACTGCTGGTAGCACCAAACAAAATCGTTAAAAAAAATATATAAAAAGTGCCACATGTCTTCAGTTCCACATCGCACAGGCTTCTGCGTGAGTATAGGACTGCCGTCTAAACTTGCCCGTCGAATATCTTTTCAAAACATTGAGTGGGGAATGTGTAAGACATAAATAACTCTCCTGCAGGAGTGACACACAGGTGGTGAAGCTGGATTTGACTGGAATCGAGGGAGAATAAATGCATTTAATAGCGCTGTCACATGGTACTGCAACTCAAAGTCTATTTGGAAAATCAAAAATACAGCAACTCAGCGGTGTTAGGCGGCTACAGATTCAATGCGGACTCTCAATCTTTGTGTGGAAATGAATGCCCAGTGCACAGTCCATGAAACCTGCAGCTGCCGTTGTGCTCTTTAAATATCACAAACAGGGGGTTAAGTGGAATGAACAAACTGGGGGGAGCGGGTCTCTCAAAGGGGTGTGGCTGATGTAATTAAGGGAGTGGCTTAAAATGCCTAAGCTTAAAATCTGTGCATAGCATAGTGAGCGGCAGACTGTTATTTCGCTGATTCGGTCCTTACACACAGATATATAATGCAACAAATAACATTACAACTACAACAAGCCAGGACTATTGGCTTTATCTGTGTTTGTTAGTTGCGCAAGATAAATAAGCAACAACTATTGCTTTGATGGGCAGTCTGTACCTCATGTATTTTGTTGAACGGATAGGTTGGGTAGTAAGTGCTATAATTACTGTGCACTTACTTTTGACTGAGAGGAAATGACACATCTCATCCCATCCCCCTGCAGCGGAGTTAGAAAGAGCGCTGTAAAAATAATTTCCAACCTTTTCCTGGTTAGTGCATGTACACGTGTGATTTTACGGCTGCAAACATGCTTTGGCACGGGAACCCTAATTAAATGTAAAGCTCACAGTCCAATTGCTTACAAAACTCAACACAGGTTTTATAGTTAGTTTTTTTTTTTAACATGAGGCATACATACATTCAGTCATCATGGAATCCTTTGTTGTGTTTTGCCCATGAAACTAACATCAAATTGAACTTCAGTCGCTATCATGGAGAAAGGCACTTCCTGTAAGAAACGGAATGCTGCTTCTACCTCACCCGGTACGGACACCGCGTTAATGGAAGTGCATCTTTTTAACAAACATGAAAAACTCGGCGGTAGATGGAAAAACAACACGTATTTAATTGCTGAAAAGCATTAATATTAATTTAGAAATAAAGAAGCGTGTTTGTATCAATCAGCGCAAAAATCCGATTTTACTCAGCGCCAATAAACCATCAGTTAGTTGCAGAAAACAGAACGTCTGCATTATGCAAGCAGGCAATACCACCCAGGCACGATAGATGTTAGTATGCTTCTTTATGCGTGAAATCATTACCAAAACAAGAGCGGCCGGGAAACTGAAGGCCAGCCATGAATAATTAGGGGGGGAGAAGCCGCACAGCACACGCTGGGAGAAGCCCTTTGATGTGCTGTGCGGCCGTGATAAAATGCAATTAGGAGGGAGGGAGGCTGATGCGCGTGCTTGTTTGGTCATGTGATTCACATGAACTTAAAGAAAACCGCACGAACGAAACCCTTGGTTTCACGAGTTTTTTGAGCACTTGAATTCTCGCTCTGCTCAATGCGCTTGCGCGCATTGATAGGTCGCAAGACCTAAAAAGTAATATCTGACGTGATAGTCTGCTAACCTCAACAGGCCACATCCCTGTGATGACTGCGATTGCTACTGGGTCACAAATTGCGACCTACCTCATTAAATTCATGAGGTAGGTCTATTTGTGACCCACTAATAATCGCTAATGAAACTCAAAAGTTTCATACATTAGAATACTGATTTCCTAATTTCGATTCAGAGAAAATCTCCATTTAGAAATCTGTAGTCCTAACGTTAAAACATCTACATTTTACAGATGTTCACCAAAAATGCTCTATAGTGTTATTGATAATGCAGGGCTTAATTTGTTGAAGAAATATTATTAAGCCAGCTTTTTACATTCCATACAATTTTTACTAGCACATCATACTTAAGATGAGCAAGAATGTATTTCTCTAGCCAAACTAATAAAGCCAGAGTCACCAATAGTTGTTTTTAGCCAAATGTAATATTCTGGAGTACTTCAAAAGAATTAAACTGAAACTAGTTGAAGATCTCACGTGTTTGTTGGGTCATTCAATTGTACAATATTGAATACCATTCAATTGATGAAAGATATGTTAGATAATGTAGAGTAGATTAAACATTTACTGTATACTATCTACAAATCAGGAATTCATCATTTTACTAAGTTACAGTTTAAGAGCAACCCTTGATGATTTACACATTAATGAAATAATAAATCACTGATATTCATGAACTAAAATGGCAGGATAGGTAGTCTACTAAGAGTGTGCCAAAGTTACAGATGGGTTCTGATTGCCAATCATCAGCATTGAACTACAAGTCCAAAGACTACCGGGGGTAGTTTTGCATGCAAGACAGGCGGGACTGTATGAATTATGTCAAGATACAGTATGGGACCCTAGTCCATATTTGCGATTTAACCACTACCAGTAGCCAGAGACTTTGTTATCCTGAGTTAATTGTGTAGATACCTAAATCTGTGACATTGAATGTGTTGTATTTTGCTGTTAGTAGAATAAAGATCGTTTTTCTTAAAGACATAGCACTGGTTGGACTTAGTTCTTTTGCATAATGTTAGTGCTATATTGAATTATAATTTAAGTCAAATGCTACAGCGACATACTTAGAATTCAGTTTTGAGTCTAACACCAGGTCAGACTTCAGTGGTAAAAAGCCCCATTTAATATCAATGCGGCTCAGGATTCTAAGTGTGCCCCAGTGCCCCCAAACAAAATCCTACACAAGGTGTCTTGTAAATTTGGACTTTAAAGTAAGATTTATCATCCTAAAGAACATGTAATGTTTGAGTTTTATTGAAGTTTTAAAAATTCTAAAATGTTTTTTTTTTAGGACCTAGTTTCCGATGGACCAGTTCCTTGGGCTTCCAAAAATACTGTCAAATTTGTGTCAGAGCAGGTCTCTCACCATCCACCAAGTAAGCTGAAAACTGTATTACTGTATATATACTTAGTACTTCCTCTTTCAGCGTTTTGAGATTTGAAACCATTGAACCCTTCAGCCAAAATACATGAAGACCACAAATTTTATATAGAGGCTCAAAGTGTAATTGATAGCACTGCCCACCCCACTATGATACATCTCTTGTTCACTCCCACCTCTTTTTCTTTTGTAACTGTTGAACAGAAAAGTGTTTGGAAAATGATTGTACCTAGGGGCATTGTGTGTTGACAACCCCCTATTTGCTGTTTGATTTCTCAGTATGATCAAAGGGTGCCTGAAAATGGAGAGCAGGCTTAGACACAGAGAATCATACAAATGTATTTTTATAAATATTGTGTTTTTTCCTTTTAGGTATCTCACTTTGTGAATTAAATTATATATGTTGATTATTTAGATATATATATGCTGAAATATAAAATGCACATTTGTTTGCCATTATTCATTGTAACATGATAATGAAGTCTGCTTGAATATATTCATAATATTTTGTATGAACCAAATTCTCTTGTTCTCATGAGGCACTTTGTACCAGTGACTCGAAACAGAAGTCTTATAGAACCGTATCACCTTTCTTTGCTAAGGATTAATGGTCGGCCAGTTTAGCCTTCACTCAGTGGGCTTATATGCCTGCCAGATGAAGCAGACGAGAAGAGCAGACACTGCTATTTCACTGAACATCAGTTCTATTGTTCAGATGAGGTATGTGGGTTCGAACCATCTCTGAAACCTAAATTAGGCCCTTTTTTTGGTGCTAAAGTTAGTTAAGTTAACCAAAGAGACACGGGTGCGTTGGAGATATTTGTATAAAGAGAGCTTTTAGTGATTTCACAAATACATTACTGTATTATTTCCAGTCACTCTTTTGGTAAATTTCACTGCCACTATTTTGTTGATTTTTATATTAGTTACTATTTGCATTGCATTCATTAGGTTTTGAATTTAAAATTAATCTTTAAAATATTCCCTTGGTTTCCTAGTGTTCTTGAGTGTCTTTCCATGATGAGAAGTTTAAATTCCACTGGATTGCGGGGTAATTGCAGTCCGACTGGCTTTCTATCTCGTGTTGGCACATTTACAAAGTGCTTTAATTCAGGGGCCCAGGAAGCCTCCTTCCGGGCTGTGTCCTGAAAAGTAATTCATTAGCAGTATAATGTATCTCTAGTAAGTACCCTGTTAACCACATCGCTGCTGTGCATTTTCCCCTCCTGTGCTGATTTATGGAGAACTCCACTGTTCATGACGAGCTCAGCTCGTCATCAGCACAGCTCCACTGTGCCTCATGACGAGCTGAGCTCGTCATGAGCATGGAAGGGGTTAATCTTTGTGTCAAAGGTCTAATTGAAGTTTTCTTTCCTAGAGATTAGGAGTTTGTTTCCCTTTCATACTGAAGAGAGCCTACACTCACCTGCCCTTTCTGTCACTGTACCAGATCTTTTAAACAAATATGGGCGGGAAATAATGGATGTCATACTATTGATGATTGAACTGTTGGTTGGAATATGCAATGTGATATGTAGGAGATTGCAGGGCAGAAAGGGACCTTGATTGCTGGGCGATATAGGAGAAAGAATATCTATCTGCTGTGAGCGTTTACTCTAAACAAATGTCAGGGCAAAATGATTCTTCAATTTAGAGTGTTCTAATTGCATTTCTGATGCCTTCTGAGGATTATCTCAGACAAATTGCGTTGTCCACATTAATCCCACTTCCGATCAATTTAGAGACAAAAGACTTTGAGCATCGCTGATGGCATATTTTACATTTACATTTTTCACTGGATTTGCACCTGCTTCATACAAGTGGAAAAAGAAAGAGTAACAGAGTATTGTAGATGGAATGGACCCTTAGCTATCACTTTCAAAAACACATCTGTCAAAGGGAGTGCAGTGCAGGTGTTCATGGACAACACAACCTGCAACAAACAGGGCGGGGTGGGGTTGTGGACCCCATTTTGCGCTTTGGAATTTCCAAGACGGCACTCGCTCGGCAACGCTTTTAGTCTTGAGTGGACCTGAAGCCTCTTGTATGCCTTTCCACCTGTACTACTTCTGCCCAGAGAGCTGAAGAAGATGAAGTGCGATCGGGCCCAAGTGATTATTGGCTCCAGACTGGCCATGACGAGTCTGGTACCCCGAGCTCTTAAGGACGGCCATCGATCCTCTGATCAGACTGCCTCTTCGGGAGGATCTTCTGTCGCAGCATCAGGGAATGGTCCTCCACCCAAACCTCTCCAGCCTCCACCTCCTTGCTTGGAGATTGCGCAGCGACAGTTGACCGCTTTTGACCTTCCTCCCGAAGTTTGTAATGTAATTTTGGCACCCAGGCCTCCCTCTACGAAGTCTGTATACGCCTGTAGATGGAACATGTTTGTGGCATGGTGCAAGCAAACGCTGTGGATCCCCTTTCTGCCTCCCTTTCGGAGGTACTCTTGTTCATTCTTTCTTTAGCCCAGCAGGGCTCTGCTCGGGCCCTCCTAAAGGCTAACTTTTGACCATATCTGCCTTTCTTTGCCTTCCTGATCTGCGTTCTCGTTTGAAGGCCCCCATTGTAAATACATTTCTAAAGGGCATTACTCATCCTTTTCCTCCTTCTCCGTTCATAATGCCTCAGTGGAACTTGAATCTTGTTTTGATGTATCTCATTGGTGCTCCCTTCGAGCCTCTTCATAACTGCCCTATCAGACTCCTTACTCTAAAGACTGCCCTCCTTGTCGCCATCACCTCTGCTCTCAGAGTGAGTGAGCTTCAAGCTCTATCCTCCAAACCTCCTTTCCTGGCTGTTCATCCAGAAAAAAGTGGTCCTTCGCACGAGGCTCTCTTTTCTTCCCAAAATGGTTACCTTGTTCCATATGGGACAGACCATCACTTTGCCCACCTTCTTCCCACCTCCGCACCCTTCCAAGGAGGAGGAGAGACTCCAGCGTCTGGACCCAACATGTGCGCTGTCTTTCTTTCTCAACCGCACGCAAGGATTTCCGGGTGGGCGATCAACTCTTTGTTGGCTATGTGGGCACCAAGAATGGTCGGCCTATGCAAAAATGTGCCATCTCTCATTGGGATGTACTATGCATTAAAATCTACTATTCCTTATTAAAAAAGGAAGCTCCAGTGGGGACTGCGTGCCCACTCCACCAGGGCTACGGCAGCTACTACTGTCTTGGGACGTGGAGTTCCCCTCATTGGCATCTGTCAGGTGTCACGTGGGCATCACTGCACACGTTAACTAAATATTATTGCCAAGTCCAGGGGGACTGGATTTTCTGGTGTGAGCTTAGTTTGAAGACCCACCTCCGGGGTTGGAATTGCTGAAGTATCTATTCTAAGCTAAGGAATCTACAACTAACAGTCTTTCAGATGAACAAGTTAATTACCTTCGGTAATGATGTATCTGTAAGAGACATGTTAGTTATAGATTCCTTACCACCACCCATCCTCCCTGTTCTGCGAACTGACTTCCAGGGATAGGGACTCCCTTACAGGACCCTAGTTATGTGCACCAGTGGTCGGTGTCTTGCATGGCTCTGCACTTTTGATGTGGAAAGTCGTGTCCGAACTGACGTCGGAGCGCAAGGCACAGCGTCTAAGTAGACATCGCAGCGTCATCCCCGCGACCACAACACCAACGACGGAGTCGACCCCGCCACCTACTTTTCCAGAAAGTGATCATTGTCTGAGAAAACTCAAAGCACTCTTTGGGAGGTATGCACAAGTTTATTGTGCAAAATAATGAACATGCTCAATTCAGTCATTACACAATGGATTTAGGCCCAGATCCTTGTACTGGGGTGAATGTATGACATTGTTCTACATTCTGTCCATCAACTGTGTTTTTTGCAATTTTCACCCCGAGTGTGCTGGATATACTCAGACGTGAGTCCTAGGCTCTCCACACCACTGGAGTCAAGCTATCCAGGCTGAATGAAGGCTGATAGCCAGAAACCGGTCCTTGGATGCTTGATTCCGGTCTGGGAAAGACATGGCTTGGTAGTTCGGACTGGACTGTTCCCATGGGGCACAGGGTCAGAGCTGATTTGCATATAGCCAGTGTCTAACCCAGGGTGGTGTGGAGTGCAAAAAAACGATGGATTTAGGCCCAGATCCTTGTACTGGGGTGAATGTATGACATTGTTCTACATTCTGTCCATCAACTGTGTTTTTTGCAATTTTCACCCCGAGTGTGCTGGATATACTCAGACGTGAGTCCCAGGCTCTCCACACCACTGGAGTCAAGCTATCCAGGCTGAATGAAGGCTGATAGCCAGAAACCGGTCCTTGGATGCTTGATTCCGGTCTGGGAAAGACATGGCTTGGTAGTTCGGACTGGACTGTTCCCATGGGGCACAGGGTCAGAGCTGATTTGCATATAGCCAGTGTCTAACCCAGGGTGGTGTGGAGTGCAAAAAAACGATGGATTTAGGCCCAGATCCTTGTACTGGGGTGAATGTATGACATTGTTCTACATTCTGTCCATCAACTGTGTTTTTTGCAATTTTCACCCCGAGTGTGCTGGATATACTCAGACGTGAGTCCCAGGCTCTCCACACCACTGGAGTCAAGCTATCCAGGCTGAATGAAGGCTGATAGCCAGAAACCGGTCCTTGGATGCTTGATTCCGGTCTGGGAAAGACATGGCTTGGTAGTTCGGACTGGACTGTTCCCATGGGGCACAGGGTCAGAGCTGATTTGCATATAGCCAGTGTCTAACCCAGGGTGGTGTGGAGTGCAAAAAAACGATGGATTTAGGCCCAGATCCTTGTACTAGGGTGAATGTATGACATTGTTCTACATTCTGTCCATCAACTGTGTTTTTTGCAAATTACACAAAGGAGCAGCATCTAGTGCTAACCACTTCCCAACTTCCATGAGTTTTATCATTTCTTCATAAATTGCAGGAGGATACATTGACCAAAACTGAAACTCTAACAAGTGCACCTGTTCTCATTACAAGAGTGTGAAAGGACCTTGAAAAGAGATGCAAGAAATTTAAATTTATAGTTGGTGAGCTAGTCATTTATGAATGGTCACTTTCCAAGTATGAGAGTGAGGCTTTATACTTCAAAGTGGGAGAGTACAGAGCAAGCTATTTATAACATAGATTCCATGGTACAATACGAAAAACACATTGGCAGTATTATAAAAATTAAAATGACATCAGCTATTACAACTATTTCAATGCAGTTCTCGTTCAATTCAACCCCCTTACCCCCCCCCCCCCCCTTTGTACTTATCAGGGCATAATTTACTGCAGATTTTTAGGGTCAATATTCTATTAGTTAAGGGGGCGTGGCCAGCAGCATGGCCGGCTAGGATGTGCAATTGCGGAGCTCTGGCACGGCTGCTTCATGATCCGACAAAATACAGATCACAACAATCCCTAATTCGGCAAGGAGACGTCTGAAACTTGCCCAGCACTGGAGGGATGCAAAAGAATCGAAACGGTGGTGTTTTGCAGGAGAAATTGGCCCCGGACCTGCCTGCTCGATAACCCCGACTACACTAAGATGGCAGCCGCCTGAGACCGGGGGTGAGAGCCTCAGGACACACGAGATCCCTGCCTCGCTGCCTGCAGTCACCGCGAGTGGGTCCTGGAGGAGAGGGGCCCGACCGTCCAGAGCGGCTCCCGGACTTGCCCCACCTGCTCCCACGCCTGACGGGCACGAAAATAGAGGGCCGCACTTTACAAAGATGGCGCCCGGTGACTGACTTTACCGCCGGCGACGCTGGGAGGCCCGATCTCCGCTTCCCCTCGGCTGGCGCTGTGTGACCGGTGTAGACTGAGGGACCTGGTGGAGAGTGGCGCCCCCGTGAAGCACTCAGCGACGCGCTCACCCGCACGGAGAAGTGCTCGAGGTACGTGGGTGGCGCCCGCCTGGATTAGGGAGCACGGAGCAGAAGATCAGGGACGCCTCTGAGACCTCGGGACTCTCTGTGGGCCTGGAGGCCCCCCCCCCTCCGGGACGACGTGCCCCTGAAGCGGAGGAAGGGGGCAGCGGGATGCGCCTGTCACCCGGCACCGTAGAGGAGAGAGGCGGTGGGGCGGGGTCTGGGGGCTCCCACGACTGGTGCTCCATCTCGGGGATCCAGCTACTGAGGCAGTGGTGCTACACAGAGTCCAGAGCCAAGCACAGCACCAGCTCCGGAGACAAGGGGCCCGAATCTCCGGTGGGCACAATCGGATCAACACGCGGTGGCAGCGCACCTGAGCCCTGGAGGGACTGCCACCACATGCCCGTTTTTTTTTTTGAGGTGTCCAGGGATACTGAGGCACTGGGAAAGGTCGAAGGACTCACACAAAATTCGGGGAGGTACACGCCAGTGAGGCGCGGGAGGACATACCTGTCCCTGGTTCCGCGATTAATGTTGGGGCTCTGAGCCATGTCTGACTACCTGCAGGCCGGCCTGACATACGGGAGAAGCAGTGAATCACCCTCGAGCGGCCGGGATCCAGTGGCTTGGAGTTGAGTATCTAGAGGTCCGGACATCGGAAGGGGGGCGCCAGCGGAGAGGAGGCGAGGGCCCCACCCGCCCCCCACCCCCATGGGCGGCGCCTCGAGTGACACTGGTGAGGAGGCTTGGACGGCGAGGGCCGCAAATTGTGGGGCGCCGCATCGTGAAACTGCGTCTGAAGCCGGCTGGGAGACGGGCGGAACGCTCACGGAGTGGCCGAATTGCGGCATCCTTCTACAATATGGGGAAAAAAGAAGTGCAACCTAAAGGACCTAAGCAGGGCCGAATGGACAACTTTGCCGGACCGCGTCAGGTGGTAGGTGGCCTTCCGGCGACCTCGGGCTCACGCTCCGACACTGAACTACTGATGGAGGCCATACAGGCTTCCCGTACTGATATCCAGGAGTCCAGGGCAGCGTTGGAGGTCAAGATAGGCGAGGTGGGTGTGGAAGTGACTCTCCTGAGACAGGACTTTCGCAATTTGACCGACAGGGTCACATCTGCGGAGACACGGATGGGTGAGGCAGAAGACTCGATCACAACCCTCCGAAAGGACATGGCGGAGCTGCAAGCCTCACATCGCCAACTCCTCTGGAAAGTAGACGACGCCGAAAACAGAGCCCGACGCAACAACCTGCGCTTTGTCGGCTTTAGAGAAGAAATTGAGAAGTCGGACATGGTATCCTTTCCACATAAGTGGTTGATGGACACGTTCCCAGCAGTTCCCTTCTCGCCATGCTTCATAATTGAGAGGGCGCACAGGGCCCTCCTCGCGAAACCTCCAACAGGAGCAAGACCGCGTCCGATAATTGCACGGTTCCTAAATTTTGCTGACAGGGATTTAATATTGAAGGAAGCGAGGCAGATGGAAGAAATCCGGTTTGAAAACTTACACATCATGATATTCCCGGATTATAGCCAGGAGGTGCAGAAGCAGAGAAGATCCTTTGATGCGGTGAAGGCCAAGTTAAGAGACTTGAAAATCACATACATGCTACTGTTTCCAGCTAAACCTAAGGTGATTTACAATGAGCAGACACTCTTCTTCGCCCATCCAGAGGACGCCTGGCAATGGCTGGAGGAGCGGCCGATTCTTAACAGTAGAGAACTCGCCAGACAAGATCACCTAGATAGATCCGCGAGGAACGCGACCCATTGGGAGATTCCAAAGGCACAGAGGCTAAAATCCAGGAGATCCAGGAGGCAGAACCCTGCGACGCCTTACAGAGGTCATGGCGCGGTGTCTTTGCGACGAGGACGCTCCGCATCTCCAAATGGTGCAGCCGCATCAGGATCGAGATTTGCCGCACTGCACGCCACGGCCCGCGAGGAGGAAGAGGCCCTGGACAGTCACACGTCAGGTGGGGAGGAGGAGGAGGACGGGGAGCAATCTCATCACCCACTGGTCCGGGAGATACGTGTACTGGAACAGGACTTGTCTGGACAGCATAGTGCGCCTGATTCAGAGACTCAAGGCTCCAAATCCTAAGGGTCAATTGACTCAAGACACGATGCGCACTGCCTATCCCGATGCACGGTGTGAAGGATGGACTCACGCTATGTTTGTGGATAGAAGAACTGGAGAAGCAGCACGTCGCAGAGAAGCACGCAAGTGGACACTCCCCCCTTTTGTTTTGTTTCACCCCTTAGTACTGAGTTTGGGTGTGTGTCAGGGTGGGTGTGGTGGGAGGGCGACAGGCCTACTCCTACGGAAAGTCATGTCCTGCTATGGGACACATCTGGAAGGAGAGGGAGGTGGGGAGGGGAAGGGGGGAAAGGGTTTCAAAGTTTGTTGGGGTAGGGACTCGGGTTGGGAGAGGGAGGGAACACAGAAGACACAGGTACGGGGACAGTCACGCACGCCATCCCTCTACATCACAGTCACGTACGGGGATTGGGTCCAACATGGTCTTAATGTGTACCTATGGCAGACAACATAGACACTTCGGGAGGGACAGGCAGACGGGTGAGTTTCCTAACGTGGAATGTTAATGGACTGGGCTCCAAGGTAAAGAGAGGTCTAGTGAATGCTTATATAAAGAGGAGGGAGTCAGATGTCATCTTCCTGCAGGAAACGCACCTCAAAGGTACCCAGTGCGCCTTCATAGCCAGGGGCCGATACAGAGTAAGGCCAAGGAAATATCTGACCACTCCCCGCTGTATGTGCAAGTGGGCCAAGCCCGGAGTAGGGACCTGAAATCCTGGGGCCTCGCGGCCTGGGATCTTCAAAATCCGGTAATCCTCAAAGGAGTGAGAATAGACATTAGACTATACATCGCCGAGAACGAAGACTCGGTGGACTCGAAGGTCACTCTATGGGAGGCTTTGAAGCCGGTCCTACGTGACAGACTGCGTTCTAGACTAGGTGAGGAACGGCGTAGACAACAAGCGGAGGTAGCGGCCCTGGAACAGGACATCCTGAGTCGGGAAGAAGAGTACAGTACTCATAAGACTAACGTCACTTAGGGACGATTACTAGATGCCCAGAAACAATATAGGGAACTGGTGACCAATGAGGCCAGGGCCCAAGCCTTAGCCACCCTCCTTAGACTTTATGACGTGGGAGACAAGTCTGGAAAGCTACTAGCATGGCTTAGCAAAAAAGAGCGGGCGGTAAGATGGATAGATACTATCGGTACGGCTGACGGAAAGGTGGTCAACTCCGACTTAGAGATAGCAGAAGCTTTCGCGACCCATTATGAGACTTTTTACGCTGCTCGGGACCTGGCTACCCCTGAGGTGGCCCTTCAATACATGGAGGAGACGGCTCTGCCGATCCTCCCTCCTGAGGCCATCGAGGCATTGGAAGCGGACATAACGTCTGATGATATTACCGAGGCTATTGCCAAACTCAGACCTGGTAAAACCCCTGGCCCGAATGGCTTCCCAGCAGAATTGTATAAACGCACGGCAGACCTTTTGACCCGGCATCTTCGGGGCCTCTTCACGGGTGCCTACGAGGATGGAGAGCTCCCTCCGGATCTCGCAATGGCCACTATAATACCAATATACAGGAGGGCAAACCGAGAGATAACTGTGCCTCCTACAGGCCGATCTCTCTGCTCAATACAGAAGTGAAACTACTGGCAACCATCTTAGCTACCCGTCTGAGGACGGTTATTACGGACCTCGTGCACCTAGACCAGTCGGGCTTCTTACCTGATAGGGCAACAAAACTGAATCTGAGACGAGCCCATAATTGGCTCCAGGAGGTGAGGGGAAGAGATGACCCACATTGGTTCCTCTACCTGGATGCCGAAAAGGCATTTGACGCAATCCACTGGCCCTTCCTGTTTGCAGTGCTCCAGAGGTTTGGATTTGGGCCAAAGTTTATTGCTTGGGTCCGGTTGCTATATACTGGCCCGGTGGCCAGAGTGAGGGTCAATGGGAGGCTCTCTAGGGAATTCCAAATCCAGAGGGGGACTAGGCAGGGCTGCCCCCTCTTCCCTCTCCTCTTTATGTTGGCCATTGAGGTGCTCGCTGCCAGAATCCGACATAACGAGGACATCCATGGCTTCACTAGTGGAGACGCTGCACGTAACTCTGAAAAGGTCTCGCTATATGCGGAAGATGTTTTGCTCTACATCACTAAACCGGAGGTCATGATACCGGAGCTATTTCGAGAGCTAGCATGCTACTGACAGATGGCAGGCCACAAAATTAATTGGCACAAGTCTATACTCTATGATCCAGGGGGGCGAAATCAATGGGGGAGACTCCCGGAGGACCTGCTGACAACGTCAGACGGCTTCCAATATCTGGGCGTGTATATAACTGCGGATGAGACCCTCTCACGACAGAGAAATCTGGAACGGATCATGTCCAATGCAGTTGCAGATATGGACCGTTGGAGGCAGCTCCCGTTGACGCTGCTATGTATAAAATGATTATTCTACCGACATTTTTATATGCCCTACAAAATGAGTACTACCCACTACCAGTGGCAGTCTTCGCCAGGATCCATGCGGATCTGAGATCCTTCCTATGGCTGGGTAAACAGGCTAGGGTGGCCCTGTCCACGTTACAGAGACATCAATATAGCAGAGGGATCTCACTCCCGAACCTGGAGGCCTACTACTGGGCAGAGCATCTGACCCCGATCAATGACTGGCTCCATACACCAGCTGATCACCCAACGTATGCCCTAGAGAGGACTAAACTGGCGCCCAATAACATATCTGTACGGCAATGGCAGAAGAGCCTCCCTCCTTCCAGCCACGTCTATAACGCTTAGGGTATGGAATAGAGCTACGCGTCGCATGGGGTGGGAGAGGAAGCCCACACGACAGACACCACTGTGGCACTGCCAATGGTTAACTGAGCTGCATAAGCTAGGTTCAGGAGGTGGGATGATATCGGCATCCCCACCATAGAAGATGTGATAGCCAGGGGGGAGCTGAAATCGTTTCAAGTCCTTCAGTCAGAGTTCAGTCTGCACAACACACAATATCTCAAATATGCCCAATTGAGGCACGCCTGGATAGCCCAACATATTACGCTCACTGATCTTCCTGAATATGCTCCACTGGAAGGGAGGCTCCTGCAAGAACGGATAGCGGGAAAGGCGGTATCCCTAACATACAAAACACTGACTAACCACATGCTCGGCGATTTACACAAACGTAGGCACACTTGGGAGGCGGAGGTGGGGGAGATGGAGGACTTAGACTGGGAGATAGTCCTGATGCATCCCCAGGAGGTAGCAATTAAATCTAGATTACGACTCATTCAATTCAACTTTCTCCATAGGACATACTTTGACAGAGTGCGCCTATGTAGGATGGGGAAGATAGATGAGCCACGCTGCCTTCGGGAGGAGGGGGACTTTTTTCACACAGTGTGGTCCTGCAGTGTAATACAGAATTACTGGACCCAGATATTTGGGAACTAGAGGACGTCCTTGAGGCTTCACTCCCACGGGACCCCAAGTTAGCGTTACTTGGAATGACAAATGAGGTGGACTTTACTCGCCCATTACTCACTTTCCTAGTCCTTGCTCTGGTGGTTGCCAAACGAGATATCGCAAAACGCTGGGTCGCACCGGACCCACCGGATCTGGAGGAGTGGAGACGAGGGTTAGACCTGTATATGGCGGCAGAGAGGGTCACCTATAAGGCAAGGGGCTGTCCAAAGAAATTCCGTAGGGTTTGGTCAAAATGGAGGCACTACCATGGGCTGGATGGGGGGATATAGGACGCTGTCAAATGGTGGGGAAACGGGAAGCACCTGGGGGGCACACCACACTGGCCTTTAAGTTCCTGACGGATGATGATGATCCTCTCGAGAGCCGTAATCCACCGCTCTGAGAGATGCGACCATTCGGACACAAGAGAGAAAAGGGAGGAAGGGGGGGACTGAGGGTGCGTAACCAATGTATCTCTAGTGTTACATATCTGAACATTGTGAAGGCTCCCAGCCTGCATGTCTTCTACTATCCTTTTGGGGGGAGGTTTGGGGAGGGGGGAGGGGGGTTTTGTTTCTGTGTTATCAAGAAAACAAAAAAGCAGTCACAGGAATTGCCAAGAAAAGCCTACAGCTAGCTCAGCTCTGGTACACATATCGCACTAATTCTGTTCGCCGCCCAACCCCAGGGATGTGGGCTACATGGCTGTGTATCTCTTTTAGATAAGTGAACCGCACTGACTGTGATGCTTTACTGTACCTTTGGACTGCTCCCTTTAATGGCTCCTTGTGTATCTGCAATAAAAAATTAAAAAATAAAAATAATAATAATCTATTAGTTAAGATGTTATCAGGGTGTTTATGAGCAGCAAAATCAGAGGCACTGCTGGAATGCCTACCAAGGTGATCTGTGTGGTCCCCGACAGTAGAACTGGAATTGCAACAGACTAACCGAAGATGGCAAGTTCTACCCTGATTGCGCCAAATGTGTTACATAAAAGTACTGTGATGTATGATGAAATATGCCAATTATCTCTTGATTATACACATGATTTGTTATTGTTCAAAATCAATAAAAATTATTATTCTAAAAACTAAAAAAATCTAAAATCAGAGTCACTACTGGTGATTGATTCTTCTTCAGAAATGATAGGTGGGAAGGAAAGGGCAGAACCTTTAATAGTGGTGAGATGAATAGTACAAATGCAATTACGTTTGAGCAAACAGATAAGAACTAAAAGAATAAAAACAGCCAATATGGGCTTAAGAATCTGTATTCACCATCCTACAAAATCACTTTTCAGCCAGGAACATATGCTACTCCCATCAGACCTGACCCATACTTATTTATATGTTGTTCTTGAGCACTGGGTCTAATTGGAGCTCTCTACTATAGATGCTAAGGGAAGCATTAGGAATAAAAATGTAAGATTCAACTAACACAAAGGCACACAAGCCACCCTTTTCAGTCAGAACACAATCCAGAGCCTTTCTGTATTGCAGTACGACCATTCTCTGGGTTTCTAGTTGAACTGAAATAAATCCCAAAGCAAGATAAGTGGTATGTCTTAGCAACTGCTTCAATTTCAGAGATGATCTATCTAAGTCAATACATAGGAGACTGTAACGGGGTGTACAGGAGATCGCCAGAGTGCGGCTCGTCCCCACCGCCTACCAGTACCATGATGCATCAGGGCGGTCGGGAGTCTGTGGCAGTGAACCGCAATGCACTTTTACCACACCCCCTCTCTCTCTTCCCTCCCCACAGGACGTTGAGTCCGGTATCGCTGATACGGCGGAAGAGGAATGGCCCTTTAACTCGTGGAAGGAGGCGTAGTGGGAGGAGCCGGCCTACTACGCGTTTCAGTCAAAAGGAGTTGCCTCGGAGACACAGGTGTGCTTGATCACCCGGAGGTCGGAGGAGAAAAGTGTTTGGAGTACGGAGTTACAGGAGAAGACGGAGTCGGGAGGAGAAGAAGATCGGAGGAAGGAGTAGAGAGTACGGGAGGTGGGAGAGAGCGGCGTGGAACATCCGAGGCCGGGGGAGAAGAGGAGGAGAGTCACCTGCAGGAAGCAGTCGGCGTCTGCTACGGACGGAGAGAAGCCAGGAGGCCACCGTTCCCGCGAGCCGCCCAGCCACTCACCCAGGGGAGGTGCGTGGCTAACACAGGTGCGTGACCGGTTGCGGGGCTGGGTAGACAGTAGAGGTACTCTAGGTACCAAACGACAGGAAGCCTAATATCCCGGTATCCTTTACCCCGTGCACATTCCCCCACCCTCACATTAGTGCACACTGGTACAGTAGAGCACCGGTGAATCCCCTCACTCCCTTACCTTGAAACAGATCCATTGAACAGTGATCTCACAGCACCCTTGTTTTCTCTTTGCCTTCTTGGGGGAAGCCACACGTCCCGCCGCGACGGACTCGGAAGAGGAAGAACCGCCCCCTCGAAGTCCCGAAGGGTTCCACATGAAGGAGAAGGTCCGCCATCGGAGACGCAGTCGAAGCAGGTCCCCTCGAAGGCCCACCCCCAGCAGAAAGAGTTGTACTGATCATTTGCTTGCTTCAATAAAACCAGCCTTAACCCGAGCCCGCTTGTTGCCCATAAATGCACCCCTACCGGCGCCCAGCGTAACAGTGGTGGAGAATGCGGGCAGCATAACCCTCGATAAAGAGATGGATACCCTCATTCAGCAGCTAATAAAAGGACAATAGAAACTCGGATAGGTGGCCGAACAACAATTAACATCGACTCAGGCAGACCGCGAGATATTGAAGAAAGTGTTAGCCGCAAGAGAAGAAACCCTGCCGTTATGGGTGGATCCGGGGACCCAAGGGGGAGGACGAGATGAACGAACAATTCCTCATGGCTCCTCAGCTGTGTCCCTACAGAAATACCATCAAGGGGACGACCCTGATTCCTTCATGCTCAATTTCGAGAGGGCCGCCAGGGCCTGCGGTTGGCCCATGAGCAAATGGCCCTTCTTTCTGGCTCCCCTCCTGTCTGGGGAGGCCCAGGCAGCCTACCAGGTGGCCAACCCAAACGGGGATACACCGTATCCCGAAGTCAAGAAGATCATCCTGGACCATTTAGGCTTAGACCAGGAAGCCTATAGAATCAGGTTTAGAAAAGAACGTGGTGCTCCAGGGGAGAACTTCAAGACATTGTTCGTGAGACTCAAAATGGCAGCGGACAAATGGTTAACCCCTGCCACGAGTACCAAGGCAGAAATTATGGATAGAATATATCTGGAACAATATCTGGAGGCCCTCCCGTACGCTACCCAACGGTGGCTCAGACAGCACCACCATTTGACCACTACAGAAGCCATCGACATGGCCACCACCTTCTCAAGGGCTCAACCCCGCTCCTTAGGGTGGGAGCCAGAACGAACCCATAACCCTCCAGTAAAGGCAGAGAGACGTCCACCCCCCGCCCTGTGGACCCTCCTAAACCCAGAGTCTGGAAACCGGAGAACCCTACATCCTCGGGTCCCCAATGTTTAAGTGTGGCAACTGGGGGCACATAGCCAGGTTTTGCCCCAACAAGAGACCCCCGGACGAGCCAATGGAAGTGGGATATCTGCTGCGTGCCGTCCTATATTCCGCCGAGGTGGGGAGCACCTACAGAGTAAGTGTACAGGTGAACGGGTCCTCCATCCAGGCACTGCTAGATTCAGGCTGTAGGCAGTCCGTTATACAAACTAAGCATGTAGCTGTTTCCCAGTATTTACCCCGTCAATCTGTCGCCATCTGCTGTGTACACGGGGATGTCAAAGCATATCCCCTGGCTCAGATTCCCATACATCCCATGAAGGGCCCCCAGCAGACGTTAAGGGTAGGGGTACTTTCCAAACTTCCGGAAGATTTAATCATAGGGACTGACAACCCTCGGTTCCTACATTGGTTTAGACAAAGCATAGGGAAAGGGGAGGTAAACTCTAAGTCCCCCAAACCAGCCCTTTTGACCCCCGATCCCTGGGTAATGGACCGGAGTTTTACGTTTGCCCAAATCAATGACCCCTCCCTATTCAACGCCTGGGAACAGGCTCACCAGGATATAGACAATCCCCAACCCCGGTATCCCCGTTTTCTTATCCACAATGAGCTACTATACAGACAGGGGAAAGAAGACGAGGATGAGCAACTCCTGGTCCCCCTCTCTTTTAGAGAACAGATACTGTTTTTTGCCCATAGCCATCTGGTAGCCGGGCACATCGGAGCCGAAAAGACTACACAAAATTTACTACGATATTTCTATTGGCCCGGTATATACAGAGACGCCAGCAGATACTGTCAGGAGTGCAGCTTGTGCCAGATGAAGAATATGACCTGCCCCCCAGCCGTACCTTTACAGCCTCTTCCCATCATAGGCAAACCGTTCAAAAGAGTCGGAATGGACATAATAGGCCCACTACCCAAAACAAGGAAAGGATTCCAATACGTGTTGGTGATAGTGGATTATGCCACGAGGTTTCCGGAGGCCTTTCCGTTAACAGCTACAACTACCAAACAAGTCGCCGACAAGATGATCGAATTATTCAGCAGAGTGGGGTTCCCCAAAGAAATCTTGACGGACCAGGGAACCCCCTTTGTATCCCGATTAATGAAAGAAGTGTGTAAATGTCTGGACGTCCATCAAATTAGAACCTCCGTGTACCACCCCCAAATGGACGGATTAGTGGAGCGATACAACCGCACCCTGAAGACCACCCTGAGAAAGATGATGGAAGTCAACGGAACGGAGTGGGACCAAATACTTCCTCTGTCTCTATACGTCATTCGGGGACAACGGCAAAGCAGCCTGGGAGTATCTTCCTTTGAGCTTTTATATGGAAGACAGCCCGGATCTTTGATGGAAATGACAAAGGAAGCATGGGAGAACGATGTTCCGGAAGAAACCTCTTCCACCTTGGACTATGCCCATAGTCTCAAGTCCAAACTGGGAAAGTTGAGAGATTTAGCATACACCAACATGGAGGACAGTCAACGAAGACAGAAAAAAGCCTACGATAAAGGTAAAAAGTGGAGACAGATGAAGGAAGGTGAATGGGCTCTGGTGCTTTTGCCATCATCCACACAGAAGTTCCGGGCCACCTGGGTAGGTCCCTATAAAGTGGTGGGGACGATAGGGAAAACCACCTACACCCTTCAAATAGGAACCAGGAAGACCCAATCCTACCATATCAATATGCTGAAAAAGTGGCTAGGACCCCCCCCCCCCGACAGATGTACAAGTGGCAACTACTCCCAGCGAAACACATTCCACGAGAGAGCAACCGATCATCAATGAGGAATTAACGCAAGCCCAAACCGACGACCTACGACGGCTGCTACAAAAACATGAGGGTCTGTTTTCTGATCAACCCGGTAGAGCCACGATGGCGGAACATTGCATTAACACCACTCCCGGGAAAGTCATCCAGATTAAGCTGTACCGTGTTCCAGAAGCCCGGAGAGCAGCCATCAGGAAAGAGGTGAGGGATATGTTAGACCTAGAGGTGATCAGACCTTCTACGACCCAATGGTCAAGCCCCATAGTAATGATACCCAAACCTGACGGCAGCCGGCGCTTCTGTATGGATTTTCGAGCGCTCAATGACTTCTCTGAATTCGATGCCTACCCGATTCCAAGAGTCGACGAAATGATAGAAAAACTTGGGGAGGCACGCTACATCACGACCCTGGATCTGACAAAAGGATATTGGCAGGTGCCCTTGAGGGAGGAAGATAAAAAGAAGACCGCCTTTAGTACAGACGAAGGACACTGAGTTTACTGTCCTCCCTTTTGGGTTACATGGGGCCCCCGCCACTTTCCAAAGGCTCATGAACACCGTACTGGGGCTGGTCTCCTCTATGGCAGCAGCCTATCTGGACGACATTGTCATCCATAGTAGAACGTGGGAAGAACACTTGCTGCATATACACCGCGTCTTTCTCGTGTTGGAAAACGCCGGCCTTCGAGTCAACGCAAAAAAATCGCGGGTGGCCTTCCAAAAGGTGAAATACCTTGGGTACATGCTGGGACACGGTTTGATAGAGCCCCAGATAGAGAAAGTGAGGGCCATTGCTGATACTCCCTTCCCAGCCACTAGAAAAGAGATGAGGGCGTTTCTAGGATAAGTGGGCTATTACCGGAGGTTCATCCCTTTGTTTGCCGACATTGCAGCCCCCCTTACCGACGCTCTACGTAATCCAGGGAAGTCAAATGCCCCCATCCGCCCAAACGAATCCATGTCCAATTCCTTCCAACATCTGAAGCGCATAATCACCTCCACCCCAGTACTGACATCACCCGATTTCTCGGTCCCCTTCATTTTACATACAGATGCCTCAGATTACGGAATAGGCGCGGTACTGTCCCAAAAGGGGGTGGATGGACATGAGCACCCAGTGGTATACGTGAGCCGTAAGCTCTTCCCGAGGGAGTTAAAATACGCTACCATTGAGAAAGAGTGTTTGGCAGTGAGATGGGCGGTAGAGATATTATCTTACTATCTGGAGGGACACCCGTTCGACCTTTACACTGACCATGCTCCCCTTTTATGGATGGCACGTAATAAATCGAATAATGCCAGAGTGATGCGGTGGTTCCTGGCCCTTCAGCCCTACAACTTCACCGTTCACCATAGGAAAGGAACTGAGAACGTGAGCGCGGACTTCCTCTCCTGGCATCCGCTCCCCGATCGGGAGCATCCTAGGGGGGAGGTGTGTAACGGGGTGTACAGGAGATCGCCAGAGTGCGGCTCGTCCCCACCGCCTACCAGTACCATGATGCATCAGGGTGGTCGGGAGTCCGTGGCAGTCAACCGCAATGCACTTTTACCACACCCCCCTCTCTCTCTTCCCTCCCCACAGGACGTTGAGTCAGGTATCGCTGATACGGCGGAAGAGAAATGGCCCTTTAACTCGTGGAAGGAGGCGGAGTGGGAGGAGCCGGCCTACTACGCGTTTCCGTCAAAAGGAGTTGCCTCGGAGACACAGTTGTGCTTGATCACCCGGAGGTCGGAGGAGAAAAGTGTTTGGAGTACGGAGTTACAGGAGAAGACGGAGTCGGGAGGAGAAGAAATTGGGAGGAGAAGATCTGAGGAAGGAGTAGAGAGTACGGGAGGTGGAAGAGAGCGGCGTGGAACATCCGAGGCCGGGGGAGAAGAGGAGGAGAGTCACCTGCAGGAAGCAGAGTCGGCGTCTGCTACGGACGGAGAGAAGCTTGGAGGCCACCGTTCCCGCGAGCCGCCCAGCCACTCACCCAGGGGAGGTGCGTGGCTAACAGAGGTGCGTGACCGGTTGCGGGGCTGGGTAGACAGTAGAGGTACTCTAGGTACCAAACCACGGGAAGCCTAATATCCCGGTATCCTTTACCTTGTGCACATTCCCCCACCCTCACGTTAGTGCACACTTGTACAGTAGAGCACCGGTGAATCCCCTCACTCCCTATCCTTGAAACAGATCCATTGAACAGTGATCTCACGGCACCCTTGTTTTCTCTTTGCCTTCTTGGGGGAAGCCACACGTCCCGCCGCGACGGACTCGTAAGAGGAAGAACCGCCCCCTCGAAGTCCCGAAGGGTTCCGCAAGAAAGAGAAGGTCCGCCATCGGAGACTCAGTCGAAGCAGGTCCCCTCGACGGCCCACCCCCAGCAGAAAGAGTTGTACTGATCATTTGCTTGCTTCAATAAAGCCAGCCTTAACCCGAGCCCGCTTGTTGCCCATAAATGCACCCCTACCGGCGCCCAGCGTAACAGAGACATAAGGGAAAATAGGTGGGCAGTCTTTGAGATGTTTCAAGACCGTCTTATCCAATGAGGAATTTTGTTGGAAGAGCGCCACATAGCAGGGACAATGTAGGCTGGGTAACAAGAGCCAAACCAATCAGTGGGCAACACATCATAAGCCTTATTGCTGCATATGAATTAGATACCACTATTGCTGCATATGAATGAGATACCACTAATTGAAACTGTGGCTGTGAATTTGGAGATGGTTGTGATGTAGGTAAAACACTCACTCGGACATCAAAAGATAATTATTGTGATGCTCCAGACCTTGAACAGAGTGAGCTAGATAAGTGGGCTTCTGAATAATGCTCTGATTGGGATAAAGTAAAGCTGCAGGATCAAGGAAAGTAAATCGGTGACATTGTGAAATTCCTCAGAAAAGAATCCAGAGGTTTGCAATCCAATGCATTGCTCCTTCCACTCAAAAGGTACAGCAATCAGAGGCATCCATGTGCATAAGTGGACAGAAGAGTCAAAATTCAGTAGGAAGAAAGGTTCAGGTCCTGACGGTATTGCCCCACCAGGCTCAGGAAATGTTCTTGATAGATGGCTATTCAGGTAAGTGCCAGCAAATTGTGGTTTACTTCTGAGTGCCCATCACACTTTTTATTCAATATTGTATCATATTATGCCAAAGACGGCAAGTCTGATGAGCATGGCAGGCCAGATCTATGCAGAATCCTGTGAATGTGGGCATTCTGGCTATTGTGGTCAGAGCTGATAGCAATGAGAGAGAGGGACTGCATCTCGAGACAATGAAGCCTCAACAGACACAGAAAATCCTCTTAACAGCTATGGCAATTGCTGGCTTGATGGAGCAGGTGAGCAAGAAGTGTTGGGCGGGACAGTGGTAAGAGACTCAACAGGTGCAGGAGGGTCAGAGTCCTAAGGTGTAGTTGCTGTCTTGCGATGACCGTAGCAGTTCCAGACAGGAACTTCGTGTCATTTTAACATCAGTGTTTGTAGTTAAGATCATACGGGGTCCCTTCCTTAGGGGCTGCTGGGTGGATCTCTGTTGATAGACCTTTAAGTAGACTCACTCACCAGTCTGGGGTTTATGACAGGCTTCATTCGGGCACCCTGGCCAGGCATCATGGACCTGAGGACAGGAACTGCTGTGACAGTAAATCAGTTCTCTAGCAGTACTGCAGAAACATATCATTCAGAGGCAATTAAAAAACAGCTGAATAAAGAGATGGGCTTAAAGCAGATAGAATGAGACAACCCATGTCCACTTCAAAGGGCTCATCTTGGTTTTCTTGAGACACAATTGCATGGATTGACCACAGTGTCAAGGGCAGTGTGTCTGGCCACTTGAGGTGGATTTCGACAATATTTTAGCTTTTCCAGGGGATTTAGGGTGATTGGCACAGTGGAAATATTCCTAATACCTTACAAACTGTCTACACTACAGAACAGTATATTTAATCAGATGAGGGAGAAAGAAGCTGAGATCCATTCGGCTTCCTGGCAAGGGTAGGTAATCATAGGGGACTGGATCACTTGTACCTGTATTACAATCAGGGTCAGATGTGTTGACCGACTTAAAAACCCTCAATCACGTACAGGAGTGGGAGAGCAGTATATCTTGATTATCTGCTTCTTACATAACGTGAAAGCATCATCGGGTCTTTTTTTTACAATATGCTTTCCTCCACCTGGAGGTAGACCATCTGGTGATTACAGTAGTGATCAGTGATAAGAGTGAGTTAAGTGAGGGGATAAGATTGCCTGCAGCTCCACCCCTAAGAAACTTAATTCAGTTGGAGAGAAAGCAAGGCTAAAAAACAGGGCGGTGCGCTTATAGAAATGTTACTGTTCTTTAGCACCTTTTTGTGCGTGTGTGTGGGTGGTTGGCATGTTTCAGCCCTTCTTTAGCCCAGGCGGGTCGGGAGGCTTTCTTCAGGCGCCGTGCAAATGTGTGGTTGCTGATTAAGACCCCAATAAGGTAAGTGACTTACCCTTCTTCTTAATCGTTACTGGTCATTAGTACCTATAACTTACAGTTCCCAAGTAGGGCTTCCTCGAGGGACCGGCGGGCTCGGTAACCTGCTGAGAACGGCAGGTTGCATGATTTGTGCTCGCTCCGTCACCGGATTGTACAACACCCAACAGAATCTTTAAATGCCGGGGTGGATGAACTCAGCCATTGTTAACTAGCGGAACACAAATGGAAGCAGCACTTACAAGTCACACATAGTGTCTCCCAGCAATTGGGGGGACCCTGACTTAATCTTTTCACCACAAAAGAGAATGCACAGAGTCCACATTTTTGCACATTGGAGTTTCTGCTGAAAAAAATCAAACATTCATCCGCCGTCACAGGTCTGGGTTTAATCCATTGTGTTCGAGGCATGTGGGCTGCTGAATTCGTATCTTGAGCATAGATCGCCGCCTATTGTTGGGTCCGGATGATTGCAGTTGTTGTCTTGGAAGAGTCTTCGAAGTATCACGAGATAGGTGACTCCTCCCCTGGACTACAGTGCGCATGGGCATCCTCTCCATCCTCAGATTGTTTTTTTCCGCCATTGAGTTCGGATGCAAACTCCTATACTCCAACTTTGGAATCAAAATCAAAACTTTTCTAAAGGCCAAAAGGCCTTCGATTCGACTGTATTAATCTCGATCGGTACCTCTCTACTCGATCCAGCCTTCCATCTCCAAGCGGTCGTCGATGCGGGCCGTTGGGCCTTTTCGACTACACGTGAGCCGACCGTCGATGGAAAGAAGCCTGTTTAAAAGGTGCCCGCTGTGAGAAGTTGGCCTGATATGCAGTGCTCACTATTCTAGTGATCACTATGCATCAGTCCAAACGACCCTTATGGTGATTGGTTGTAAGTCAACCTTAGACCAGCTATCCTAGTAGCGTGGATACGAGCAGTCTTCGGGCTAAACTCTAGAGGGCGTGTTAAGCCAGCTGTTATACCATCACATATACCCCTTGAACACCAAGTGAAAGGACACCACACAAGTGTTATGAAAATAAACAGTGTATTTATTAGAATCACAACAGCCCTGTACTCTTTATGAGGACAGGGTACTAAGCACACAACAAAACTCTTATGAAAATACTTCAAGTTGCACAATTTACACAAATGCCCGAGGGGCACGAAAAACCATATACTCTAAAAGTGGAATGCGAAATTACTAGCAGGTAAGTACTATACTAATAATAATAATAATAATACAGATGCTTATAAAGCGCGAACAGCTACCTCAGGTGAGGTGTCCCGGCGCTAGCGAGTCCTACAGCCAAGAGCGAGTAGTCAAGGGGAAGATCAAAATTATTGCATAAAGAGCCAAGTTTTTAGGAGCTTCCTAAAGCTAGCTTCTGTTGTGGCAGATTGGATGACGGGGGGCAAGGTATTCCATAGTTTAGCCGTGCCAACAGAAAAGGACCTGCCTCCAAGTCTAGCTTTCCTCACACGGGGAGTAATTAGTTTGAGCAGGGAATTTGAGCGGAGGCTTTGGAATCGCTAGGACTACATTACTGAACCTTCAGATTACTAGTAGGAGGCCTAGGGGACTCGGGTGCAGAGTGTGCACTCTCACGCGGGATGCGGGACAAAGTCTATGGGAGCTAGTAAAGACAAAGTTAGTGTTCTCGGGCGAACCCGATAAGGTAGATCGGAAACGACAGTGGATCCTGACCCTTGGATAGTGAGGCTATGCTGGGGCACCAAAATGCCGAGTTTACCTAGCCCAGGGGCTGCAGCTGCATATGTCTCAAAAGACGTCGGGAATCCTCGTAGACGAACAAGGAGCCTGAAGAAAGAAGTTGCTGGCAGGCGACCAGTGAAGATAGTTCGAGTTGATCCAAGCCTGGATCGAAGATGGATGACACCTGAAAGCAGAGGGGACCAAGTTCGTGACTACTAGCCAGTAGTCAGGTGGCACCAGGAGGGCACCGGATGGTAGTCACCTCGACTAGGTGAGTGGGCGACGCTGTGCTCTGCAGATCTCACGGACCAGGAGGCGTTGTCGGCGACCAGGATGGATGAAGCTGTCGACGTCGCTGGACCCAGGATTGGGGCAACAAGTCTTGGCAAATTCAAGCCCACGCGGTGGACTCAAAATGGCGTCTGGAGTGGACCAGGAGGGTCCGGGGTGCTCCTCTTTTGGAAGGGAGCAAGGGCCAGTCTGGAGCAACCAGACCAGCAGCAGTGATGTCGTCGGGCGTCGTTAAGAAGGCCACAAGCCAGCGGGCTAGTAGCCAAACAACGCGGTGAGCAGAAAAAAGGCAGAAGGGCCCCACGCAGATCGTGGAGATGCTGGGAGGCTGGACTTCGGTGCTGGAGCTGCTCAGGGTCGGGGCTTCTCGGACCCCAAAGCACTCACCAGAGGATCCCTCGGCGGTCATGCTGGATAGAAGTCGTGCAGTTCTGATGATGGCCGGTCCCTCGAGGTCTCGTCGCACCTACGGTTCTCAGCTTAGCTGTAGAGGTAGGTAGAGGTCAGAGGTGCCAGGGAAGCCGGGTCTCGTCGAGTTGGGCAGTCTGATTCCGGAGGAAGGACGTGCAGCAAACCTCAGAGTTCTTAGATGGTGCCTGCAGATGCAGGGTGACTACTCCTTAGTCACAAGGGAGAAATCTTGAGAAGAAGTCTTGAGTTCGTTTCGTAGAAAGTAGTTTCAGGATTCAAAGATGATCTAATTTGGAAGGGTCCCCGCTCCTGCCTTTATCCTAAAGAAAGGGGTGGGTACGCGACTAGGTCCTGCCCTAGGGGTGGGACCAGGAAGGGGGGTGGTTACACCCCTCTCCCATGCCGGAATTCCCCAGGCCAGGGGCTGGTGTGCCCCTGGAACTGGTTCTAGCCGGCAGATGCGTAGTGAGCACCGGGGTGCCACTCTGCAGTCACCTTCCTGTAAAGCCCTGCCTACCCAGGATACACAAAACCCTGTCTGGGATGGTGCTAGCACCGCCCCTGACAGGAAACCTTTTGTCCAAGCTCTCCTCGCTGGAAGGACTCCCAGCAGCAGGAGGTCAGACTCGTGTCTGTGGTGGCATCATCCATTTTGTAGAGCTGAGGCTTCGTTTAACTTTACCCGGGGTTCACAGTTACATACATGTCGTGTCCCTCTAGAAGGGTGGAATGCTAACCCCGTCGCCAGAATTGGCGAGGGGTTAGTATTCCAATTCGTATGACACCTTACTCGACATGTTTTGATAAAGCAATACCAGAGATAGCATTTAACCGCGAGGATTATAATGCACTTAAGAGTATATGGTATGCGTTATCATGGAACAGCTATTAGGACTTGGTTCCGCAAGCTGCAAACGGACTCAGCTCATGCCAGAGCACCATTTCACACGATTCCAAGCACTCTGCCTTCGGGATTGTCAAGGCCTGCCATAGGAGTGACTGATAGGAATCTGTGTGTCCATTTTTAGGGTTAGATATAGGTATACTATATCTAAAGCAAAGGGTGATTACACCACCTTGCCCCAGCTGTCGTGCAGCCAGTTGTGTCAGATTTAGATGGCCATCCAGGGGTGGCATAATACATGCTTCAGCCCCTGGTAGGCCCTGGGTACACCTATGCCCTGAGTTACAGGGTCTGATAAGGTGGCCCAGTCCTAATTGGATAATGCACCTAAGGTACACATGTCAATTTAGTGAGAGAACAGCTAGGCTGTGGGTCTGATTGGCAGGCCCACAGCCAGAGAAAGTCGTAAACCAGTGAAACAAAAGCAAAAAAGTCTGGGTGATCATAGGATTGCAGACCCTACTCTCCTACATGACCCCCCCCCAAACTTTGGGACAGTAAACTAACCTTGACCAGGTGAGTCTTCTTGCTCTAAGTGGAAATACCTGGAGAGCCCATCTGCATTGCCATGATCAGTGCCAGGTCTATGCTCCACTGTAAAATCCATCCCCTGTAGGGAAATGGACCACCTAAGCAGTTTGGGGTTTTCACCCTTCATCTGATTTAGCCACAAGAGGGGCGTATGGTCGGTCTGAATCTTGAAATGAGTGCCAAACAAGTATGGCCTCAGTTTCTTCAGGGCCCAAACCACAGCAAAGTCCTCCCTCTCAATAGCTGACCAATTTTTCTCTCTGGGGGTCAGCCTTCTGCTTATAAAAGCAATGGGCTGGTCTTGACCATCAAAATTCAGTTGAGATAGAACAGCTCCCACACCCAACTCAGAAGCATCTGTTTGGACAATGAATGGTTTGGAGTAGTCTGGACTCTTGAGGATAGGTGCTGTGCACATGGCCTGCTTGAGGTCATCAAATGCTTTTTGACAGCCTGCTGTCCACTGAACCTTTTTTGGCATTTTCTTACTTGTCCGTTCATTAAGTGGAGTCACAATTGATCCATAATTTCTGACAAACTTTCTGTAGTAACCAGTCAGGCCCAAGAAAGCTCGAACCTGAGTCTGGGTGGTTGGAGGAGCCCAGTCCCTGATTGACTGTATTTTGCTCTCCAGTGGCTGAACTTGGCCTCCACCTACAAGGTGGCCCAAGTATACAACCTGTGCCTGCCCTATCTGGCACTTTGTGGCCTTGATAGTGAGACCTGCTGCTTGCAGTGCCTCTAACACTTTCCTCAGGTGGACCAGGTGATCCTCCCAGGTGGAGCTAAAGACAGCAATATCATCTAGATATGCTGCATAGAAGTCATCCAGCCCAGTGAGAACATGATTCACCAACCTTTGGAAGGTGGCAGGTGCATTTTTCAAACCAAAGGGCATTACCACAAATTGATAATGCCCACCAGGGGTAGAAAATGCTGTCTTGGGCTTGGCATCCTCAGCTAACCTGATTTGCCAATACCCAGCTGTCAGGTCGAATGTACTTAAGTAGTTGGCAGAAGCCAATCTATCTATAAGCTCATCTGCCCTTGGTATTGGGTGGGCATCAGTCTTAGTGACTGCATTGAGACCCCTGTAGTCTACGCAAAACCTCATCTCTCTCTTACCACCCTGGGTGTGAGGCTTTGGCACTAGAACTACTGGACTAGCCCAAGGGCTATCTGAGGGTTCAATGACTCCCAACTCCAACATTTTCTGCACTTCTGTTTTGATGCAGTCTCTAACATGATCAGGCTGCCTGTAGATTTTACTCTTGACTGGCAGACTGTCACCAGTGTCAACCTCATGGGTACACCAATTGGTCTGACTGGGTGTTAGAGAGAACATATGCCTGAAGGATTGAAGAACTTGTTTGCAATCCTTCTGTTGATGTTCAGAGAGGCTGCCACAAAAGACAACACCATCTACTGATCCATCATCCGGATTCTGAGTGATCAGGTCTGGGAGAGGGTCACTCTCTTCCTCCTGTCCCTCATCTATGGCCATGAGCAATCTCATGTCCTTCCTGTCGACATATGCTTTGAGCCTGTTAACATGGAGCACCCTGTGGGGGCTCCTGGGAGTTCCAAAAGTCCACCAGGTAGGTGACCTCTCCCTTTTGCTCAAGAATTGTGTGGGGCCCAGACCATTTGTCTTTGAGTGCTGCTGGGGCCACTGGCTCCAACACCCACACCTTCTGTCCAGGCTGATACACAGTCAGGACAGCCTTTTGGTCATGCCAAGCTTTTTGTAGTTCTTGGCTGGCCTTAAGGTTTTCAGATGCCTTCTCCATATACTCAGCCATCCTGGAGCGGAGACCAAGTACATAGTCCACTATGTTGGTTGCAGGCTTTTTGAGAGGTCTCTCCCATCCTTCCTTCACCAAACACAGGGGTCCTCTTACAGGATGCCCATACAAAAGTTCAAAAGGGCTGTAGCCAACCCCCTTTTGTGGGACCTCTCTGTAAGCAAACAGAAGGCAGGGTATCAGGACATCCCATCTACGCCTGAGCTTTTCAGGTAGTCCATGAATCATCCCTTTTAGGGTCCTGTTGAACCTTTCAACAAGCCCATTGCATTGTGGATGATAGGGTGTAGTGAACTTGTAGTTGACACCACATTCCTTCCACATAGCAGTTAAGTAGCTTGACATGAAGTTTGCACCTCTGTCAGAGACAACCTCCTTAGGGAAGCCCACTCTGGAGAACACTCCAACTCGGGCTCTTGCCACAACAGGTGCTGAAGTGGTCCTAAGGGGAATAGCTTCAGGATACCTGGTGGCATGATCCACTACCACCAGTATAAACTTTTGCCCTGATGCTGTCTGGGGTTCCATTGGACCAACAATGTCAATCCCCACTCTTTCAAAGGGCACCCCCACCACAGGCATTAGTATAAGGGGGGCCTTTGTTGTGCCACCTGACTTACCACTGGCTTGGCAAGTGACACAGGAGCGACAAAACTCCTTGGTATCCTCATTCATGTGAGGCCAGTGAAAGTGTGAGACAAGCCTGTCCCAAGTCTTTGTCTGGCCTAGGTGTCCTGCTAAGGGAATCTCATGGGCCAAGGTAAGAAGGAAACCTCTCTGAGACAAGGGGATAACCAGCCTCCTGGCCAGGCTTGGGGTCTCTTGCCTCAGTGTACAGGAGTCCATCATCCCAGTATACCTTGTGGGTACCTGTGGTGTTCCCAGCAGCCTCAGCAGCAGCCTGCTGCCTGAGGGGTTCAAGGGAAGGGCAGTCTAATTGTTCCTTCCCCAGGTCTTCTCTTGAGGGTCCCCCTGCGCCCAGAAATTCAACTTGATCAAGTTCAAATTCTTTAGGCTCAGTTTCCCTCAATTCCTGTAGGTCAGCCTCCTCTGAGACTTGATCCTCAACCTGGGGCAAGGGGGAAGGCAATGCCTTAACCCTACTGCTCTTCTTCTTGGAAGGTGTCTGGTCCATTGTTCCAGGATCCAGCACCTGTTCAGTGGGGCATTTTCTGGCCTGTGACCTAGTCACAGCAAGCACATGTGCTGGCAAGCCTAACATCTCCATGTGAGTCCTCTGCTCCACTTCTGACCATTGTGAGGACTTCAAATCATTGCCCAACAAACAATCCACTGGGAGGTCTGAACTAACAACAACCTTCTTTTGGCCATTTACCCCTCCCCAGGAGAAAGCAACAATTGCCATACTATGACTGGTAGTGACATTGCTTGCATTGGTCACCAGGAAATCTGTACCTGGCACGATCTGTCCAGGGTCCGCAAAGTTAGGTGTCACCATCGTGACACTGGCACAAGTGGCCCTATAGGCCTGAGCCATTCTTCCATTGATTAAAGGTGTCTGCCTGTATTTGCCCAAAGTATTGGGACTGACATCAGGGGATATATCCATATCCCCTGTACAGACAAGGACAGCCTGAGTGAGTGTGCCAACTAAGTTGTCATACCCCTCAGAACCCAAGGTTAACCCAACTAAACCCTTGGGAGGTGCACTACTACTGCTGGCTGTACTAGGGGGCACAGGTGCCTTAGGGGCTGCAGTAGCAGGAGTCTGCCCTCCTTTCTTGGTGCACTCACTAAACCAGTGAGTTTTACTTTTACAGTATTGGCACCACCTTTTTGACTGGCCTTCTTGATTCTTCTTTTTCTGGGAAGCCTGACCCCCACCCTCTTTGGGTTGTTGGGGACCTGTTGAAGACTTCTGGTCATTTTGTTCACCTTTAGAATCTTTACCCTTCTGGTCTGCTTTCTTCTGACCACCCTGGTTCTGGCCCTGGTTCTGCTTAACTCTTGTTCTGACCCATCTGTCTGCCTTCTTTCCCAATTCTTGGGGAGAGGTCAGATCTGAGTCAGCAAGATGCTGATGCAACAACTGGTTCTGACAATTGTTTAAAATCTGTTCCCTCATGATCAGATTATACAATCCTGTGTAATCAGTAACCTTACTGCCCAGCAACCAGCCCTCCAAAGCCTTAGTGGCACAATCTACAAAGTCAGACCAATCCTGAGACTGAGTTTTCTGGGTATCCCTGAACAGCAACCTGTACTGCTCAGTGGTTAGGCCAAACCCATCAATCAGTGTATTTTTCAGGACTTGGTAATTGTTAGCATCCTCAGCTCTAGTACTGAGGAGCTTATCTCTACCTTTACCTTCAAAGGAGAGCCACAAGATAGCTGCCCACTGACTCTGGGGGACACACTGTACAGTGTAGGCCCTCTCCAAAGCAGTAATCCATTTGTGGATATCATCCCCCTGTTTAAAGGGGGGCACTATCTTACTCAGGTGTCTAGTATCTAAACTCCTGTTTTCCCTTGGGGAATGCTGCCACCAGTGAGATCTAACCCACTTAACTTTTGCTCTCTAGCAAAGGCAAGTCTCTCTTTGGCCAGGGCAAGTTCTTCCCTTTCAATCCTCAGATTGACTTCCCTCACTTTGGCTTCATATACTCTCCTCTGAGGGGATGTCATCCCTCTTTGAGAAGAGCCCTGAGAGCCATTGGTTCGAATGGATCTGTTAGAGCCTCTGGATAGAGACCTAACTCGTCCATTCCCAATGTTAAGCTGGCCTGAGAGGGGCCCCAGGGGTCTCCTAGTACCACTCTCATGCCTGCTTAAGTTGTCCCTAGTTAGCTGGCTAACTACTACTTGACCTTTGTCTGCCTCATCCTCAGATGGCTCTAGATCCTCATCCTCCTCTTCACCTTCTGCAGAGAGATGGATAAGGTCAGGGTCACCTGTGGTTCCCTCTAGGGGAGGCATGTTCCCATCTGGATTAGAAGGGTCTGGGTTACCAGCCCTCCTGGCATCATAAGTCTCTAAGAGACCAATCAGGAATGAGATTGTGGGGTTAGACCCCTGTTTTAGCTTCCTGGATGTACACACTTGTCTCATCTCCTGGAAGCTAAGAGCAGCATATCTAGAAGTGACCTGTGGAGGGTCCACTGACACAAGGGGAGACTCAGAGTTTCCTCCTTTGTCTGACATGCTGATTCTAGTGTGGTGTAAGTGATGCACCTACCTACACTATATGTTTGCCTACTGATCCCTTGCTAAGAGTTGTAGCCAAGGTGTGCTAAGCCTTGAGGAGCTACAACAGCTGGTTCAGTAGAACTCAGAGTATTCTAAGCTAAGTTATATGTACCTGGAGTACTTATGTGATCTTTCACAAGATATTCTTAGGATACGTGTGGTAAAACAACAGCAAGCTCAAATCCCAACCGCTGCTCACCAATGTGAGAAGTTGGCCTGATATGCAGTGCTCACTATTCTAGTGATCACTATGCATCAGTCCAAACGACCCTTATGGTGATTGGTTGTAAGTCAACCTTAGACCAGCTATCCTAGTAGCGTGGATACGAGCAGTCTTCGGGCTAAACTCTAGAGGGCGTGTTAAGCCAGCTGTTATACCATCACATATACCCCTTGAACACCAAGTGAAAGGACACCACACAAGTGTTATGAAAATAAACAGTGTATTTATTAGAATCACAACAGCCCTGTACTCTTTATGAGGACAGGGTACTAAGCACACAACAAAACTCTTATGAAAATACTTCAAGTTGCACAATTTACACAAATGCCCGAGGGGCACGAAAAACCATATACTCTAAAAGTGGAATGCGAAATTACTATACTAATAGGCTTTGGAATCGCTAGGACTACGTTACTGAACCTTCAGATTACTAGTAGGAGGCCTAGGGGACTCGGGTGCAGAGTGTGCACTCTCATGCGGGATGCGGGACAAAGTCTATGGGAGCTAGTAAAGGCAAAGTTAGTGTTCTCGGGCGAACCCGATAAGGTATATCGAAAACGACAGTAGATCCTGACCCTTGGATAGTGAGGCTATGCTGGGGCACCGAAATGCTGAGTTTACCTAGCCCAGGGGCTGCAGCTGCATATGTCTCAAAAGACGTTGGGAATCCTCGTAGACGAACCAGGAGCCTGAAGAAAGAAGTTGCTGGCAGGCGACCAGTGAAGATAGTTCGAGGTGATCCAAGCCTGGATCGAAGATGGATGACACCTGAAAGCAGAGGGGACCAAGTTCGTGACTACTAGCCAGTAGTCAGGTGGCACCAGGAGGGCACCGGATGGTAGTCACCTCGACTAGGTGAGTGGGCGACGCTGTGCTCTGCAGATCTCACGGACCAGGAGGCGTTGTCGGCGACCAGGATGGAGGTGCGAGCTGTCCCACGATGGATGAAGCTGTCGACGTCGCTGGACCCAGGATTGGGGCAACAAGTCTTGGCAAATTCAAGCCCACGCGGTGGTCTCAAAATGGCGTCTGGAGTGGACCAGGAGGGTCCGGGGTGCTCCTCTTTTGGAAGGGAGCAAGGGCCAGTCTGGAGCAACCAGACCAGCAGCAGTGTTGTCGTCGGGCGTCGTTAAGAAGGCCACAAGCCAGCGGGCTAGTAGCCAAACAACGCGGTGAGCAGCAAAAAGGCAGAAGGGCCCCACGCAGATCGTGGAGATGCTGGGAGGCTGGACTTCGGTGCTGGAGCTGCTCAGGGTCGGGGCTTCTCGGACCCCAAAGCACTCACCAGAGGATCCCTCGGCGGTCGTGCTGGATAGAAGTCGTGCAGTTCTGATGATGGCCGGTCCCTCGAGGACTTTCCCGAGGCCAGGGGCTGGTGTGCCCCTGGAACTGGTTCTAGCCGGCAGATGCGTAGTGAGCACCGGGGTGCCACTCTGCAGTCACCTTCCTTTAAAGCCCTGCCTACCCAGGATACACAAAACCTTGTCTGGGATGGTGCTAGCACCGCCCCTGACAGAAAACCCTTTGTCCAAGCTCTCCTCGCTGGAAGGACTCCCAGCAGCAGGAGGTCAGACTCGTGTCTGTGGTGGCAGCATCCATTTTGTGGAGCTGAGGCTTCGTTTAACTCTAACCGGGGTTCACAGTTACATACATGTTGTGTCCCTCTAGAAGGGTGGAATGCTAACCCCGTCGCCAGAATTGGCGAGGGGTTAGTATTCCAATTCGTATGACACCTTACTCGACATGTTTTGATAAAGCAATACCAGAGATAGCATTTAACCGCGAGGATTATAATGCACTTAAGAGTATATGGTATGCGTTATCATGGAACAGCTATCAGGACTTGGTTCCGCAAGCTGCAAACGGGCTCAGCTCATGCCAGAGCACCATTTCACACGATTCCAAGCACTCTGCCTTCAGGATTGTCAAGGCCTGCCATAGGAGTGACTGATAGGAATCTGTGTGTGCATTTTTAGGGTTAGATATAGGTATACTATATCTAAAGCAAAGGGTGATTACACCACCTTGCCCCAGCTGTTGTGCAGCCAGTTGTGTCAGATTTAGATGGCCATCCAGGGGTGGCATAATACATGCTTCAGCCCCTGGTAGGCCCTGGGTACACCTATGCCCTGAGTTACAGGGTCTGATAAGGTGGCCCAGTCCCAATTGGATAATGCACCTAGGGTACACATGTCAATTTAGTGAGAGAACAGCTAGGCTGTGGGTCTGATTGGCAGGCCAACAGCCAGAGAAAGTCGTAAACCAGTGAAACAAAAGCAAAAAAGTCTGGGTGATCATAGGATTGCAGACCCTACTCTCCTACACCCGCAATGCCACGCCAAGATCCCACATACTGATAAGCACACAGTATGCAACAAGTGCCTTTCCCCAGACCATAAAGAGGAAAGCTGTCCAGCCTGTGCACAGTTTCGATCCAAGAAAACTATTCGGAACCGACGTGCAGCCAGGCAAAAAATGCAACGACAGGCACCAGACCCGGACAACCTCTTCGATGACGACCAAGAACTACAAGAGGCGCCAGACTCGGACCTAGAGATCGTCACCGTAGAGGACTACTCGGACTCCGATGACGAGATCCCACCGGGGCAAATCGTGAGTACCCTGCCCCTGACACCATCTACCCCGATAACAACAGCTCCGGTCAAGGCATCGCCGAAAGGCCTTAGCCAAGATCATAAAAAAGTTTTGATTGACCTGCCATCCGGCTCGGCTCCGAAACCGAAACCTTCGGAAACCCCAGGGCCCAGTAACATCGTCCCAAAGAAGGTTCCAGAGCCAAAGAAGGTCGCCGACTCGAAGGGCGTCGATCCGAAAGCAGCCGTACAGCCAAAGAGCGTCGAGCGGAAAAAGACTGTCGACCCCAAGAAGGCCGTGCAGCCCAAACTTGTCGACCCAAAAGCGGTTGTCGACCCGAACAAGGCCACACAACCCAGGGCGCCGAACCAAAGAAGGTCGCCGACTCAAACAAGCCTTCGGCTCCGAAAAACGTCGATCCGACAAAAGGCGCCATACCTAAGCCCGCGTCCAAGCCAGAACGTCCTCTCGGACCGAAAACACCAGATCCAAAGACACCAGTCGATCCAAAAAAGACAATCGACTCTAGAAAGGACACTCAGCCAAAAAAACAAAAGTCTCCAGTCGATCCCAACAAAAACATCGACTCGGGTGACAACACTTCTCCAAAGAAGCCTACGGAGCACCCAAAACGCGTCGACCCGAAAGACCCAGTCGACCCAAAAAAAGGCCCCGAGCCGAAAAAGTCGGTTCCTAAACCTAAAGTCGTCTACAAACCAAAGCCTAAGACTCAACCCAGGACTGTTGAGGAAGAACTCTTCCACCCAGATCCCTCTGACGAGCAAGCAAAAAATTTTATCAACCCAGAGACTGGTAAAGTTACCATCCTGCATAGTAAAAAGAGGCCTTTGGACTTTAAACCTCTGTCCCCTATTCCACTAAAGATAAAGGACTTTGGAACTTCTCCTTCTAGACCCTTCATTCCTTTTCAAACTATCATGCCTACTACTCCTTTCAATCCTTATATTCCTTACTCTCCCTCTCATCACGGGGATGACAAGGGTAACACAGGGGATGACGAGGATAACACAGGGGATGAACCGCAGCCTCAATATGACTTCCCACAGGACCCCGAACCACAGGAACCATGGGAAGAGCCAACTGACCCTTACAACACCCATCCAATCCCTGATATGCCCTCTTATCCTACTAAGCCGTCACCTACTGATGACACCGTGGTTTTTAATCAGCTCATAGACAGAGCTGCACAGTTCCACAATGTGGATATGCATAACGACCCCGTAGAGGAATACTTCTTGTTTGACACCTTCCGCACATCAGAAAAAAGTGTCAAAACACTTCCCATGTTAAAAGGAGTCCTAAAACATGCACCTGACATATTTAAGGATACAGCCAGGGCACGGTTCATCAACCCCAGAATAGAAAAAAATATATAGGGCAGCCCCTACAGACCCTACTTACATCAAAGGGCAGTTACCACTTTATTCACTGGTAGTGGCCAACACACGTAAACGAGCTAACTCCCAAACCACCGGGGAGGCACCTTCCCCAGACAAAGAATCAAAAATACTAAAGGCATCAGGGAAAAGAGTAGCAGCACAAGCCTCAAACTCGTGAAGGATCGCTAATACACAAGCCCTACTGGCTCGTTACGACAGGGCGCATTACGACCAGCTAGAGACCCTAATGCAACACCTACCTGAGCCTTTCCAAGCACAAGCCCAAGATCTCATACAGGAGGGGAAATTCATAACTAACGCCTCCATCAAATGAGCGCTTCACACAGCAGACACTGCAGCTAGGTCAATCAACACTAGGGTTCTACTCCGCAGACATGCATGGCTGCGTATTTCTGGTTTTAAAAATGAGGTACAGTCCACTATCCTTAACCAGCCTGTTAATCAGGACTTTTTATTTGGCCCTGCTGTCAACACCATTTTGGACAAAATGAAAAAGGACACAGAGACAGCAAAATCAATGGGGGCATTGCAATTTCAGCAACAAAGGGGCTCCTTTTGTCGCTCCTCATACAGGGCAAATACACAAGGACATCCCTCACAAACAACGGCCTCATATAAAGGTGACACACAAAGTTCCTTTTCCAAAAACACAACAAGAGGAGGCTACAGAGGTAACAACACCAAGGGAAGAGGACGTGGTGGCAATAACACCAGAGACTCCACTGCCTCCAAACAGTTTCTCTATTACACTACCTCCAGACCACTTAACACCGGTCGGAGGCAGACTCCAACAGTTCCTACCCGTCTGGAACACAATTACCACGGACAGGTGGGTGAGAGAAATTATCCAGTCTGGCTACTGCCTAGAACTGACTTCTACACCACCAAACATACCGCCCAGACATCGTCCAATGTCCATAGAACACACCACCCTGTTACAACAAGAGGTGAACAGCATGCTAGAAAAAGGGGCCATAGAGCAAGTCCCTTTCCAACAGCAAGGGACAGGGATATACTACCTATATTTCCTTATTCCCAAGAAGGACGGCTCTCTCAGACCAATATTGGACCTCAGACCCCTAAATCAATACTGTCGGAGCACTTTCATATGATAACATTACAACAAGTGCTCCTGTTGCCACAACAGGGGGATTTCCTAGCAACACTGGACCTCAAAGATGCGTACTTCCACATACCCATCCATCCAGCCCACAGAAAATACCTCAGGTTCACAATAGAAGGTCAACACTACCAATTCAAGGTTTTGCCCTTCGGGGTTACCACGGCTCTAAGAGTGTTTACAAAATGCTTAGCGACCGTAGCAGCACATCTCAGGAGGGGAGGCAGCACGTCCATGTGTACCCTTACCTGGACGATTGGCTTATACAAGCAAAATCGTACCACCAATGTGCAGCACACACGTCTCAAACAATCCAGCTGTTACACAGCCTAGGATTCTCAGTCAACTACACAAAATCACATCTGCAACCATCCCACATACAGCAGTACCTGGGAGCCACCATAAACACCTCAGTGGCAAAGGCGTATCCAAACTCAGCAAGGATAGCCAGTATGCAGACACTTATTCGCAAATTCCTGCCACAACACTCCTTGCCAGCCCAAATCTTCATGCAACTCATAGGCCTGATGGCCTCCTGCATATTCATTGTCCCCCATGCCAGACTTGATGCGCCCATTGCAGGAATGCCTAGCACGGCAATGGAACCAGGCTCAAGGACAACTGAAAGACCTAGTGTTGGAAGACAGTCGCACTCACAACTCTCTGCAGTGGTGGAACCCACAAAACCTCTCCAAGGGGCAACTGTTCCAAGAGCCGGTTCCACAACTAGTATGAACAGCGGATGCATCACTGACAGGCTGGGGAGCCCATCTCCTTCAATACACAGTACAGGGGTGTAGGAAGGTGGATATCTAACTATGGTTACCCCCAACTTTTTGCCTAGTGTTTAGCTGGTTTTCGACTTAGTTGACCTGGGGCCCTGCTATTCAGGACCCCAGGCCCTCTGCTCTCTCTGTTAAAATGGACTTCATGTACTCTAGGTACATACCAATTGGAACATGGATCACCTTGTGAGCCCCTGTACAGTGTGCCCTAGGTACCCAGGGCATAGGTGCATCCAAGGCCTACCAGGGGCTGCAGCACGTATTGTGCCACCCCTGGCCTGGCCTTACTATTTGACACAACTGGCTGATCACACAGCTGGGGCAAGGTGTTGTAATCACCCTTTGCTGTAGATATAGTATACCTATATCTAACCCTCAAAATGGACACATATACTCCTATAAGTCACTCCTATGGCAGGCCTTATCAATCCTGAAGGCAGAGTGCTTGTAATTATGTGAGATTGTGCTCTAGCATGAGCTGAGCTTGTCTGCAGCTTTCGGAACCATGTCCTTATAGCTGTACCATGATAACGCTATACCATATACTCTTAAGTGCATTATAATCCTTGCGGTTATTGCTAACTTTGGCATAGCATTATCGAAACATGTCGTGTAAGGTGTCATATGCTTTGACATACTACCCCCTCGCCAGTTCTAACAACGGGGGTAGCATTCCACCCTTCTAGAGGGAGAAGACATGTATGTAACTGTAACCCCGGTTAAAGTTAACCCGAGCCTCAGCATCACAAAATGGATGCTGCTTTCACAGACACAAGTCTGATCTCCTGCTGCTGGGAGTCCTTCCAGCGAGGGAGGCCTGGACAAAGGGTTTCCTGCCTGGAGAGGTTCCAGCACCACCCCAGACAGGACTTTGTGTATCCAGATAGGCAGGAGACCCGTGGGTGCGACGAGACACGTGGGACCGGCCATCTTTGAATAACTACACTTCGCTTCCAACACGACCTCTGAGTCACCCTCGAGAAAGTGCTTTGGGGATTGAGAAGCCCCAGCACCGAGCAGCTCCTGCACCGAAGACCAGCCCTCCAGCATCCACGAGATCTGCGTGGTGCCCTTCTGCTTGATTGCTGCTCGACGCGTTGTCTGGTCACTTGCCGGCTGGCTAGTGGCCTCCTAGACGACGGACCTTGAAATCTACACCGCTATTCTGGTTGTTCCAGACTGGCCCTTGCTTCCTTCCAAAAGAGAAGTACCTCGGACCCTCCTGGTCCGCACCAGACGCCATCTTCACTTGCCGCGTGAGTTGCCTTTGCCAAGGCCTGTTGACTCCGATCCTGGAACAGACACCGCCGACAGCGAGAGCCTGCGTGGGACAACTCGTGCCTCCATCCTGGTCGTCGAAGACACCTCCTGGTTCACGTGGCTGCAGAGTCGAGCGTCACCTCTTCACCTGATCGTGACGACATCTCCTGGTTCCTTCCTGGTTCCACTCCGGTCACTGGCTAGTGACTTTGAACATTGTCCCCTCTGCTTTCAGGTCTCCATCTTCTTCGATCCGCCCTTGGATCATTCCGGACATCTCCCTCCTGGTCGCCTGCAACATCTTTCTCCAAGGCTCCATTGACTTCAACGCGGAAACCCGACACACTTTCACACCTATGCACCCGCAGCCCGTGGGTGAGGTAACAAGAGCATTTCGGTGCTCATAGGTCGATTGACTCTCCTAGTGTCCAGGTATCCTGTAGTTTCAGTCTCAACTGTCTTTACTTATCTATTTTGTGAATTGTTCGTGCCCATTGACTTTGCATTGAAACCCGCGTCGGCCTCCTGCTCCTTACCTAAGGTTAGGGTAGTGTAGCCCCAGCGATTCTACAGCCTCTGGGCATCCTCAATTCTTCTATTGTTTTACTTATACCATTTACTTAGTATATGGTTTGCCGTGCCCCTATGGCACCATTGTAATTTGTGCGACTTACTATTTTTCTGAAGAGTATTGTTATGTGCTTAGCCCTCTGATCTCATAAAGAGTTCAGAGGTGTTTGTTAGTAATAAATATATTGTTTATTTTCATAACAACCTGTGTGGTGTCCTTTCATCTGGTATTCAAGGGGTTATATGTGATAAAACAGCTGGCTTCACATGCCAAAAGAGTTTAGCCTAAGACTGCTTTATCCATGCTACCATTAGGATAGCTGGTCTATATGGTTGACTTACAACCAATCGCCATAAGTGTTGTTTGGACTGATACAAGGTGATCACTAGAACTAGTGAGCATCATATATCAGGCCAACATCTCACAAGGGGCTCTGGACAAACAAGCGGAGAAGGCTGCATATCAACCAACTAGAGTTGCTGGCGATATTCCTAGCCCTGAAATCATTTCAGAAATACTTGTACAGCAAGACGGTTTTGATCCGGAGGGACAACATGACCGCAATGTACTATATCCAGAAGCAGGGAGGAACGCTCTCTCCACAGCTGTCCCATCAAGCACAGAGCATCGGGAAGTGGGCGATTCCCAAAAATATTTTTCTCCTAGCAGAACACCTTCCAGGGAAGGACAATCAAGTTGCCGACCTGCTAAGCAGGCACAGCCAGCAATTACACGAATGGGAGATTCACCCCCAGGTCCTCCAACCATTCTTCGAGGAGTGGGGTCACCCAGAAATAGACCTGTTCACCACAAAAGAAAACTCGAAATGCCAGTTCTTTGCCGCAAGATTCCCACATCCATTGTCACAGGGCAATGCGATATGGATGAACTGGTCAGGCAGATTTGCGTACGCTTTTCCCCAAGCACCACTGATCCCGCTGGTGGCACGCAAACTCTGGCAACACTCCCTCACACTAATCCTAGTTGCTCCCACATGGGCGAGACAACTGTGGTACACGATGTTCCTAGAACTCAGTAGTTCCCCAATCAAAGACTGCACCTTGAATCTCATCTTCTAACTCAGAACCATGGAGAAATCAGACACCCAGATCCCAACCAAATGAACTTAGCGATCTGGCTGCTGAGGTCTTAGAGTTTGGATATCTTAACTTGCCCCCAGATTGCATGAATATCATTAAGGAGGCAAGAAGACCAACCACACGAGCGTGCTATGCAGCTAAATGGAAAAGATTTGGTATTTACTGCACTAATAACCAAATCAATCCATTAGACGCATCAATACAAAACATTATATGTTACCTGCTGCACCTACAAAGATGTAACTTAGCATACTCTTCAATACGGCTACACCTTGCTGCCATAGCCGCATACCTTCAAAACAGACAACACCTTTCACTGTTCAGAATACCAGCAATCAAAGCTTTCATGGTGGGTTTAAAAAGGGTGATTCCTCCTAGGCACCCCCAGTCTGGAATCTCAATATAGTGCTTACCAGACTCATGGGCCCTCCTTTCGAACCTTTACATTCATGCGAACTACAATTCCTCACGTGGAAAGTTGCATTCTTAGTGGCCATCACCTCACTCAGAAGAGTGAGTGAATTACAAGCACTTAAAATTCAAGAACCTTTCATGCAGGTACATGCCAACAGGGTGGTTCTTAGAGCAAACCCTAAATTCATGCCTAAGGTTGTATCCAATTTCCATATCAACCAATCAATAGAACTGCCAGTGTTCTTTCAAAATCCACAGTCCGTAGCTGAGAGCCCCCTGCACACACTAGATGTAAAGAGAGCTCTACTTTACTATGTGGACAGAACTAAATCCTTTCAGAAAACAAAGCAACTGTTTGTTGCCTTTGCACCACAACACAAGGGGAATCCAATTTAAAAATTAGGAATAGTCAGATGGATAGTTAAATGCATTCAGATATGCTATCAAAAGGCAAAACACACTTTAACCGTCCCCCCAAAAGCACACTCCACTAGGAAAATGGGGGCATCCATGGCTTTCCTAGGTAATATTCCTTTTGAAGACATCTGTAAGGCAGCCACATGGACCACCATACACACTTTCACAAAACACTACTGTGTAGATGTACAAACAAAACAGCAAGCTGCTGTAGGCCAGGCTGTCCTAAAAACTCTTTTTCAAACTGCTGCAGCTGGCACAGGTAGCCACCGCTAGAGGAGATACTGCTATACAGTCTATGCACAAGATCTGAATTCAGCAGCCCACATGCCTCGAACGGAATATGCTACTTACCAGTATGCATCTGTTCTTGGCATGTAGGGCTGCTGACATTCTTATCGCCCGCCCTCCTCCCCGGTGCCTGTAGCAGCTGCAGCATTCTCTCTGGCATGGCCATCTCTTACTTTACTATCTCCATCTCTGCCACAATGGCGAAAAACATTCTGAGGATGGAGAGGATGCCCATGCGCACTGTAGTCCAGGGGAGGAGTCGCCTATCTCGTGATACTTCGAAGACTCTTCCAAGACAACAAGTGCAATCATCCGGACCCAACACTAGGCGGCGATCTATGCTCAAGATATGAATGTCAGCAGTCCTACATGCCAAGAACAGATGCATACTGGTAAGTAGCATATTCATTTTTGTTCACGACATCACCGCATTTGGACCCAGCCATATGCAAATTAGTCTTGACTCTGCGCCCCATGGGAACAGTTCTGCCTGAACTGCATGGCTAGGTACTGCTTGGGCCGGAAACAAGCATCCAGGGAAGGTTTCGGGAATCAACCCTCACCAGCCAGGATAGCTTGAATCTAGTGGCTCAGTGAGCACAGAACCACGTCTGAGTATACCCTTCCCACATAGGGCAACAACAAAAAACAGATAATGGACGGAATGCTGACCAAATCAAACATTTGCTCCCAGTCACATATCTGGGTTTAATCCATTGTATGCTCACCACGCCACAACCAAGTTCTGAAATTATCAGGAACAACCAGGGCCCAAGCCACCCTAGTGGCCATGGACTGGGAGAGGAGAGTGTTATCCAGAACTTCTGCCCATGAGCATTAGTCCCTCGATACCGCTGCCTCTTCAGAAGGACATCTTGCCACATAAAAGAGGGCAGGCCCTTGCATCTCTACCGTCACACTTAAAGTTGGAGCAGCAGCAGTTGATGACTTTTTATTTCCATTTCAAAGAAGTGAGTGTCATCCTTGCGTTTCCGGACTGAAATAATGTATTTGGACCACTGGGAGAGGTTTGTTTTCTGCAGTTCTTCCCACAATATTCAACCTTTGCATGCACCGTTGTTTGATATTTAGCTGTTTTGTTCATCTTTAGCCCATCAAGGCCTTGCTGTGGCATCAGTTAATGGTTATTTGCCTGTTTCTTCAGCTTTCTTACATTTACCTGATCACCCATATTTATTTAAATATCCTATTGTGATGTGTTTTCTCAAGATGCTGACCCAAATGTTCCTGCAAACACCATTTGCAATGCCACAATGGAACCTTAATATGGTTCTCACCTTCCTCTTTACACTCGGTTAGAGCTAATGCACAGCCGTTATCTCCGACTGCTCACCTTGGAAACTGCATTCCTTAAAGTGATCACATCATCTCGTCTCTTGACTGAATTGCAAGCACTATCTGTACAGCAACTGTATACCATCTTCTTTCCAGACAAACAGTACTTCATACTGAAGTGGTATTCCTCTCAAGAGTTGTCAATCCATTCTGTATAGGACAGTCTATCAACCTGACAGATTTTCTTTGCCCTGACCCATTTATCAAAGGGGGAATATTGACAAATCCCAAAACGTTTGAGTACCAAGGAACATAGAGTAGTCGATTTGCTCTGTTCGAGGCATGTGGGCTGCTGAATTCATATCTGTGCATAGATCGCCGCCTAGTGTTGGGTCCGGATGATTGCACATTGTTGTCCTGGAAGAGTCTTCGAAGTATCACGAGATAGGTGGCTCCTCCCCTGGACTACAGTGCGCATGGGCATCGCCTCCATCCCCAGATTGTTTTTTTCCGCCATTGGGTTCGGATGTGTTTCGGTTCCCTCTGTCGGAATCGATAGTTTTTTAACTTTCCTTACTTGAGACCAAAAGGTCTTTAGGATTGGCGTCGGTATCGTTCATCGTTCGGGTCTGTTTATTCCTCAGCTCCGAACACTTGCTGCCCTTCCGCGTGCTCTCGGCGCGGACGGGCCTACACGACGCTCCAGACTACTTAACATGGAACGAACTCCGTTTAAGAGGTGCCCGGTGTGCACCTCAAAGTATTCACACCTCGACGTGCACCCAGTGTGCAACAAGTGTTTGTCGCCGGACCACGATGAGGCCAGGTGTATGGCCTGCTCCAAGTTCCGGTGTAAGAAGACTCTCAAGCTTCGTCGGGCCGCTAGACTCCAGGCCCAGTTATCAGCGCCCCCGCCAGACAACATCTTCGAGGAAGACGTTGAGGACGACACCGTCTTACAAGTTTCGGACTCCAGCCCGGCGTCGGAAGATGACAACTACGACGCAGGGGACGAGGAGTTTGAGGAAGTCGTCGGAGAGGTAGGGGACGACGACGGGGCCATTGCCACCGTGGAGGATAGCTCAGAGGAGGAGCATCCTCAGACTGACTCGGGGGTCAATCCCCATTATACGGCTCAGGTCGAGGGATCGCCTTCGGGCCTTACCCAAGATCTCGATACTCGTCCCGCGACCCCGCCTCCGGGCCCGGCCACGGACATTGGTGATGCGCCACTCCCGGTAAAGAAACCGAAAGTGAAACCATCTGGGTCCACACCGACGGTATCGAAACCGAAAGTGAAAGTCTCACTGGTGGGACAGAAGGCTCCAGAGGCCTCAGCGCCTAAGAGGTCCAAAATGGCCGCCGTCATCAAGAGCCAAGCCAAGATGGCCGACCCGAAGACCCCGGTGTCGAAGCCGAAGGCGAAGACGACCGACGCGGCTGCGTCGGCGCCGAAGATGGTCGAGGTCGATGACCCGAAAAAGGCCTCGAAGAAGCGTCAAGACGACCCCAAAGCTCTGGCTGCGCCGATTCCGGTCGTCAAGGTCAAGGGTGGCGATGCGTCGGCTCCGAAGACCGTGCCTTTGATCGCCGACCCTTTTCCGGACTCGGGTGAATCGCTCGGGGCGGGCCAGCCCTCCCCGTCCTTAACCAAAAAGGTCACGGAATCCCTTCAACGGATTCGGAAAGACGCATCGGCTCCCGAACCGAAGGATGTGGTGCCGAAGCCTTCACAGAAACTGGCAAAGGCGCAGGCGCCGATCCACTTCACGCTGCCACCGAAGACGACGCCGAAGGCTTTCGCTCCAAAACATGGGGCCGGGGTGCCTTTGAAGCTGGTGTCGACTCCTAAACCGTCATTGATGGTGCCGAAGCCTCGTCTCCAGCCACTCGCGGTCGAGGAGCGTTGAGAGGTTGTCATCGACGCCAACACAGGCAAACTCTCTCTCCTTAAGAGGAAGATCACCTCGGAGCCGGTGTTAGAACATTTTCGTATCCCACTCAAAAAGAAGTCGGACTCTGCGGGTACTTCTGCCCCTATAGAGCCTGCATCTCCACAAAATCTAGAACTCTCACCAACTCATTCTAACGCTGGGGAAGGTGACAGAGATGAGGAGGACGAGTACAATTATCCAGCGTACTCTGATCCAGAGGAGGTCAATGAACCTTGGTCTGCTGGAGGCGACACTGAGGACCCTCAGTCGAGTCACGAACCGCAGCTTTTTGCAGCGAAAACTTCTCAACAGAGGACTCGGCAGCCTTCAACGCTCTAATTGAGAGAGCTGCGGCTAATCATGATGTCGACCTCCATGCGGACCCAGTGGATGTCGATTTCCTGTTGGACACTTTCTCAGTGGCTGAAAAGTCAGTCAAGACATTGCCTATGCTCAAGGGAGTGCTGAAGCACGCGCCAGAGGTTTTCAGGGAGCCCACTCGGGCGCGAGTCATCAATCCTCGTATTGACAAGAAATACAAGGCAGCGCCCACTGATCCAACGTACATCAAGGGACACTTGCCACTGCATTCTTTGGTTGTATCCAACGCACGCAAGCGGGCAAACTCGCAGACCACGGGTGATGCTCCTCCCCCAGACAAAGAATCGAAAATCTTTGAAGCCTCAGGAAAACGTATTGCTGCGCAGGCAGCTAATATTTGGCGCATTTCAAACACGCAGGCCCTACTTGCATGCTACGATAGGGCGCATTACGACACCCTAGAGACACTTCAACACTTACCTGATCAGTACAAAGAGGGAGCTGAAATGTTAATTCAGGAGGGGAAGCTAATCACCAACGCTTCCATTAAGTGTGCACTGGACGTGGCCGATACCGCCTCCAGGGCTGTAAACACTAGCGTGTTACTGCGTAGGCATGCATGGCTTAGAATATCAGGCTTCAAACCAGACATACAGACAACCATTTTAAATCAAACAGTTAATCCAGACCACCTGTTTGGCCCTGAAGTGGATGCAACCCTTGAAAAAATGAAAAAAGACACGGACACTGCTAAGTCTATGGGGGCCCTCCAGTCCCAGCAGTTTCGGGGTGGTTCCTTTCGCCGCTCCAATAACAGAGGCACCTCAAGGGGTCAGGCATCGCAATCCACGCAGTACTATAAAAGCAATACCTAAACCTCATACACCAACAAGGGTAGAGGGGGTTACAGGGGCAACAACGTCAAAGGCAGGGGACGTGGAAACAACAGCTCCAGGTCCGCCACCACCAACAAACAGTGACGCCTTGTCACTGCCCCCCGACCACACAACACCAGTCGGGGGGAGACTCCAGCAGTTCCTGCCCGCATGGAAATCCATCACCACGGACAGGTGGGTCAAATCTCTTATCCAGTACGGTTACTGTCTGGAACTTACTTCCACTCCACCAAACATACCTCCAAAAAAACGTCCTATGTCCGGCGAGCACTTGCACTTGTTGCAGCAGGAGGTCACAGTCATGCTGCAAAAAGGGGCAATAGAGCTCGTGCCACTGCAAGAAAGGGGAACAGGAGTTTACTCTCTGTACTTTCTAATCCCCAAAAAGGACGGATCCCTCAGGCCCATCCTGAACCTCAGGCCCCTCAACTGGTACATTCTGTCAGAACACTTCCATATGCTCACGTTGCAGCAGGTTCTCCCTCTGCTTCGGCAGGGGGACTTCCTGGCTACTCTGGATCTCAAGGATGCATACTTTCACATTCCCCTGCATCCTTCCCACAGGAAGTACCTCAGGTTCACAATTCAAGACCAGCACTACCAGTTCAGGGTTCTGCCTTTCGGGGTCACCACAGCGCCCAGGGTCTTTACAAAGTGCCTGGCGACTGTGGCGGCACATCTAAGACGTCAAAACATCCACGTCTACCCCTATCTGGACGACTGGCTCATTCAAGCACAGTCGGAACAACAGGGCGCCGACCACGTGTCCCGCACCATTCATCTCCTGCACGATCTGGGATTCTCACTGAATTACCCAAAATCCCATCTCCAGCCCGCCCACATACGGCAGTATCTGGGCGCGACAATCGACACTCTGGCAGCCACTGCGCAGCCAAATTCAGTGAGGGTCGCCAGTATTCAGACGCTGATCCAACGATTCAGACCTCAGCATTTGCTTCCAGCGAAAGTGTTCATGCAGTTGATAGGCATGATGGCCTCCTGCATCTCCATTGTCCCGTACGCGAGGTTACATATGCGTCCGCTTCAGGAGTGCCTAGCACGTCAGTGGACTCAGGCTCACGGGCAACTAACAGACCTAGTGTTGGTGAGCGGTCGGGCGTACAACTCTCTGCATTGGTGGAATCCACAAAACCTTTGCAAGGGCCGACCGTTCCAAGAGCCTGTGCCACAGATTATCCTGACAACGGACGCTTCTCTCCAGGGATGGGGAGCGCATGTACTCCACTACACAGTGCAGGCACTATGGACACTACAGCAAAGGAAGATGCACATCAACGTCTTGGAACTTATGGCAATCTTCATGGCCTTGAAGGCATTCAAAGTACATCTGTGCAACAAGGTCGTGTTGATCCGGACGGACAACATGACAGCCATGTACTACATTCAGAAACAGGGGGGCACACACTCTCCACAGCTGTCTCATCTGGCTCAGAGCATGTGGAAGTGGGCCATTCAGAGGAACATTTTCCTGATGGCAGAACATCTCCCAGGCAAAGACAATCAGATGGCGGACCTGCTCAGCAGGCACAGCCACCAAATGCACGAGTGGGAGTTACATCCATCAGTACTCCAACCGTACTTCCAAAGGTGGGGTCATCCAGAGATAGACCTGTTCGCCACAAGGGAGAACGCAAAATGCCAAAGCTTCGCCGCCAGGTTCCCACACCCGCAATCGCAGGGCAATGCGATATGGATGAACTGGTCAGGCAGATTTGCGTACGCTTTTCCCCCAGCACCTCTGATACCGCTGGTGGCACGCAAGCTCAGGCAGCACTCGATGACTCTCATCCTGGTTGCTCCAACGTGGGCTCGCCAACCATGGTACACCACGTTTCTGGAACTTTCCGTGGTACCGCATCAAAGGCTTCATCTCACACCCAGCCTTCTGACGCAGAGCCATGGCGACATTCAGCACTCAGATCCGCAACAGCTCAACCTGGCGATCTGGCTCCTGAAGTCCTAGAGTTTGGCTACCTCAATCTTCCCCTCGATTGCATGGACATCATTCGGGAGGCAAGAAAGCCCACTACTAGAGCATGTTATGCGGCTAAATGGAAGCGGTTTGTCATTTATTGTGCAAACCACGACATTAACCCGCTAGATGCTTCCATTCAGAACATCATATGTTACCTGTTCCATCTGTACCAATGCAATTTGGCGTATTCTTCCATCCGCATTCGCCTGTCTGCGATGGCCGCATACCTCCAGAATAGGCAACACCTATCACTTTTTAAGGTTCCTGCTATCAAGGCTTTTCTGGAAGGACTCAAAAGGGTCATTCCACCACGGACACCACCAGCTCCAGAATGGAACCTCACTGTGGTTCTTACAAGGTGATGGGTCCTCCTTTCGAGCCACTACACTCTTGTGAGCTTCAGTTTCTGACTTGGAAGGTGGCTTTCTTAGTAGCAATTACATCGCTACGGAGGGTTAGTGAGTTGCAGGCTCTCACCATCCAAGAGCCCTTTTTCCAAGTCCATGCCAACAGGGTGGTGCTCCGCACTAACCCTAAATTTCTACCCAAGGTGGTATCTCAATTCCACATAAACCAGACAATTGAGTTGCCAGTGTTTTTTCAAAATCCTGAGTCGCTGGCGGAGCGGATGCTCCACACCCTTGACGTTAAAAGAGCGTTAATGTACTACATTGACAGGACAAAGGATTTTCGAAAGACCAAGCAACTTTTCGTTGCATTTGCCTCACACCACAAGGGTAACGCTATTTCCAAAGCTGGTATCGCAAGGTGGATCGTAAAATGCATTCAGATCTGTTACGCTAAGGCTGAACGCACTCTCACGATTCCACCAAGAGCCCACTCCACCAGAAAGTTGGGGGCCTCTATGGCTTTCCTTGGGAACATTCCCTTAGAGGATATTTGTAGGGCAGCCACATGGTCTACCACACATACTTTTACTAAACATTACTGTGTAGACGTTCACTCTAAACAGCAGGCAGCTGTTGGTCAGGCTGTTCTCAAGACACTTTTTCAAACTGCTGCAGCTGGCACGGGCGGCCGCCGCTAATGGAGGGACTGCTATGTATTCTATGCACAGATATGAATTCAGCATGCCTCGAACTGCAAATGCTACTTACCAGTATGCATCTGTTCTTGGCATGTAGGGCTGCTGACATTCTTATCGCCCGCCCTCCTCCCCGGCGCCTGTAGCAGCTGCAGTATTCATATTTATATATGCTCATGGCATGGGCCTCACTCACATAGTTCACTCCATCTCGGCCAATGGCTAAAAACAATCTGGGGATGGAGGCGATGCCCATGCGCACTGTAGTCCAGGGCAGGAGCCACCTATCTCGTGATACTTCGAAGACTCTTCCAGGACAACAATTTGCAATCATCCGGACCCAACACTAGGCGGCGATCTATGCACAGATAGGAATGTCAGCAGCCCTACATGCCAAGAACAGATGCATACTGGTAAGTAGCATTTGCATTATAGGCTTCTCTGGGGCGAATAAGAGAAGCTGTGCAGGAATTAAGCATCTCCAGAGTTTGAGTTTAAAAATATTTCTAAAGCGCGCGTACACCTTGCGGTTTCTTGGCACTACAGTTTACTGATGCCTCAAAGGGCGGGGCGGAGGGTGGACATTGAAGAAATTATTGAGGGAAGGCTTGTAAAAACAGGAAAGTTTTTAGTGCCTTTCTGAAGAGAGAATATTGGGTGGAGGATCTGATGTGGGCTGGGAGGGAATTCCAAAAAGTGGGGGCCAGTGTGGAGAATTTTGAGCCTCCCCATTTTTTTCGGCGAAAACGGGGCACTATCAACAGGTGTTGAGAGGATGAGCACAATTCCCTAGTGGGGGCGCAGGCTTTAATCTCCGAGGAGATAAATGCTGGGGCAAAGCCCAGCTGAGCCTGGAAAGTGATGCAACCCACCTTGAACTGGGAGCGTTCGTGGATGGGGAGCCAGTGCAGGGACTTTAGGAGGGGGGTGACGTGATGGGATTTGGCTAGATTGTGGACCAGACGGGCGGCTTGGTTTCGAACCAGTTGCAGTCGTCGTACGTTGTAGGCGGGCATACCGAAGTAAAGAGCATTGCCGTAGTCCAAACGAGAGACGACCATTGCTAGTATAAATAGTTTGAGGGCAGAAAAGGAAAAGAAGCGGGAGACCTTGCGGATAGTGCGGAGTGAAAGAAATGAGGAGGAAACCACCGAGCTCACCTGGGAGTGCATGGTGAGTTGATCGTTGAGCTTGATACCGAGTGTTATGACAGAGGAGGCGGGGGACGGAGGGGGACCAAGAGAGGGGGGGACAGAAAAGAGGGGACCAGGGACTGGAGCAACCACCTGTCAAAACCAGCTCTGTTTTATCAGGGTTTAGTTTCAGGTGGTTGTAGTTCATCCAGTCCCGGATGAAGATCATGGTGGATTGGAAGTTAGACTTGGAGTCAGAAGTTTGAGATAGAGAGAATATGAGCTGGTGGTCATCCGCATAGTTGTATACGGAGACCTCCATTTGCTGAAGAGCAAAGATGAGGGGGGCTATGTACAAATTGAAAAGTAGTGGGGAAAGAGAGGAGCCCTGAGGGACCCCACTTGGGACCTTCCGAGATTCAGCCGAGAAGTCGCCCAGGCGCACTGCTTGGGTACGGTCTCTTAGGAAGGAGGACAACCAGACCAAGGCCGAGCCGCCGACTCCTGCCGCCCTGACACGGGAGAGTAAGATGGAATGGTCCACCGTGTCAAAGGCGGCGTAGAGGTCGAGGATGACCAAGGCCTGAGGGAGGTTGGTGTCCAATCCTTCTCTAAGGTTGTCAAGCACTGATAACACTACCGACTCAGTAGAGTGAGCTGGGCGAAATCCAGCCTGACGGGGGCTAAAACTCGGTTTGCTTCCACGTGGGTGGTAAGTGCTCTGGTCACGTGTCGCTCCAGTACTTTCCCCAAATAGGGTAGTAAAGAGATGGGGCGATAATTGACGGGAGCGGAGGGGTCGGCACCAGGTTTCTTGAGAATCTGAAGAATTATAGCTGTTTTTATGGTTGGGGTGACAACGCCCTGCAACAGCGAGCTGTTAAGAAAGGTACGCGGAGGTAGTGGGCAGATCGTGAAGATGAGCCTGAGAATGTGAGCAGGGCACGGGTCCAATGGGGAGCCTGATTTGATCAGAGGGAGAAGGGAAAGAAAGGATTCTTCCGCTAGGAGTGGGAAAGAATCAAGACGAGCCTCTGGAGGAGGGCGGGAGGGATTGAGGAATGAGGGAGAAGTGTGGGGGGAGGGGGGGGTGTTGGCTTTGATTGTAGCGATTTTATCCAGGAAATACATGTTCAGGGAGTTGCATAAAGATTGTGACGGAGGAGGTTTGAGGGTAGTTCTGTCGGAATAGGCGAGTTTATGAACAATACTGAAAATTTCTCTGGGCTGGTTCTCGGCGGCTAAGATTTTCGAGGAGAAGTAGTTCGTTTTGGTGGTCAAAATAGTTTTTTTATATTGCGACGGGAGAGAAGTGAACCGGGCTTTGAGGGTGGGACAGTAATGTCGTGGCCAGGCTCGTTTGGCGTGACGGACTGTAAGTTTGAGCGCCTTCAGTTCGTCATTGAACCAGCGGTTGGAGTTGTTCGTGCGTCTGGAGGAGACTCGCCTAAGAGGGGCGGTGGATTCGCAGCCTGATAGAAGCCAGGAGTTGATGGAGTCAGCTTGTTCTGAGATAGACAGACCAAGTAAGTCTGGGCTGGAGAAGGAGAAAGAGGAAGCTATAGAGGCCGTGTCCACCCGGCCCCAGGAGCGTACCCAGATGTTTTTGGGATGCGAGGGCTTGGTGGGTAGGCCAAGTTGTAGAGAGAAGGAGATCAGGAAATTGTCGGACCAGGAGCAGGGGGAAATGGATAGGGACGTAATAGAGCAATGAAGGGACCAGATCTGGTCAAGAATGTGACCTTGGATGTGAGTAGGGGCGTGGACGTGAGAGATGAAATTGAGAGATCGTAGGGTCTCGGAGAATTCCTTGGAGGTGGAGCATTCGGCTGGGTCGGAAGGCCAAAAGTTGAAGTCACCTAGCACCATGATGGAGGAGTTGTTAACCACCAGGGTGGACACAAGCTCTTGAAACCCAGTAAGGAAGACTTGGGAGGATTGGGGGGGGGCGGTACATAAGTAGGCAGGTGAGGGGTACACTGAGGGAAAGTGAGCGGATAACTAGGAAATCGGAAGTGCCGATCGGAGGAAAAGTGAGAGTCTGGAAGGGGAGTTCTTTGCAGGCGATCAGAGCAACGCCCCCGTCCGGTTTGTCGGATGGGCGGTTGGCGCGGAGAGTGTAGTAAGTGGCAGGAAGTGAAGCTAATAGGGAGGGGAGGGAACAGTCACGGAACCACGTCTCAGTCAGGAATAGTAGGTCAGGTTTATGAAGGTCAAGAAGAACGAAGAGTTCATGAAAATCTTGACTGCAGAGCGCCTTTTGAGATAGCAAATCGAGAGAGAGGTAGGCTTGGTTCCAACAGGGGGATCCGAGCGGGAGGAGGGGGGGGGGGGACAAGGTGGGTTGGAGCAGGAAGGGGAAGGGGAAGAGGCCATTAGTCCCAATCTATTAATATACTTGCTCACAGAGGCGTCAATCGGCCAAGGGCCTTGGAGTCCATGTAGTTGCGTCGATGAGTATTGTAGCAGACGGGCGTTGTGGGGTGGCCTAAGCCCTAGGTCCGTTCGGTCGCGGACGGGCGCCGACAGGCTTGCCTTAGGCGCGCAATCGTCGCGCCCGCTGCGCTCTTCGGCTGCGCGTTCGGTACAAGCACATGGTTTATAGTGGGCGAGAAGGCGGTGGGGGGCGTGGCCTCGGTAACGGGGCGTGGCCTCGGCGCTCGCCAGAGTGGCATCACAGGGTGAAATAGATCGATGTCCTGTCGCTGCAGCGTTAAGTCGGCTGCGCGGGGGACAAAAATCAGATGGTGAGTAGGTTTTAAAATCACAAAGTAAACAAGCGAAGAGACAAACAATTTTGGTGCTTTAAAATCATCAGGTCGCGCTCCCGGCTTCCGCCTCAGGAACTTCAGTTAGACTGGGGATGGATCCAGATGGATTGTCCTATGCATCAAACCCTGCTACAGACTGGCCTGTAAACAATTCGGATGATTTTATATGAATATTTTAGGTTTTCAAAAGTAGACAGAAGATTTTTCGAGTCAAATCTGTCAATGTTATTCAATGGCAGGTAAGTGAGTTACTGGTTTCCAGGTGAGTACTCGGCTGGCGAGGTTAAGGTTCTGGGCATAGACTCGGGGGTCCCCCAGGGTCTGGTAGGTACAGTTGGTTCACACTCAGTGGCGCAGGAGGGTGCAGAGGTAGTTAGGCCCAATGTTATCCAATGAGGGGCAGGGGGCCTCCGGTTGGTGGCTGCTGGCTAGCAGGCCATGCAGCTGTGGGAGCTGGGCTCCTGGTCACTTGCTCAGGGCAAAAGGGAAAGTAGAATAGGGTACAGGTCGCACTGCCAGGGGCACTCGGGCGGCTGGGTGCAGAGTGCTTTTGAGCCGTTGGGCGCTCAATCTTATTCAATGAGAAAGGGAACAAAGACTGCAGACTCGGGGACAGTGATTCTTAAGGTGCGACCACCACTTCGAGAGGTAAGTTGGGATCCTGGAGAAGAGGTAGGTACCCCAAAGGGAGGCTCAGGGGGTCGCAGGGGGCCGGGTGCAGGGGTGTCTTTGGGTGTAGGGAAATCTTACCCTCGGCTGGTTGCGGTTGGAGGGGCCCTGGTTCTGATGTTGCAGGTGGCGTCTGGTTCATCTAGGAGGGTCTTTGGGCACTGGACTTCGGGTCCCAGTTGCCATGGGGAAGTTCTTGTGGTCTTGGATCGCTCGGGCCGGGCTCGGCTGGAGCAGAGTGGGCTGGTCCGGAGATTCCTGGCTGGCAACAGGGGGTTGTTGCAGTAGAGCCTCTGCTGATGGGAGTCCCAGGCTTTAAGAGGGTCAAGGCAGGTCGGTCCTCTGGGTGTCCCTAGGTTGCTGTCCGCAGGAGTCGCCGGGCTTTAGGCAGGAGCAGGTTCCAGGATCGACAGACCGGTAGGGCTGTGGCCAAGTTAGTTGTTGTCGTCCTGTTGTTATCAGCTGCACAGCGGGTCTTCTTCCTCTTGGTCTTCTTTCTTCTTTTCTTATCGGGATCTGAGGAAGGAAGGTTCAGGGAGCCCCTAAATACTGCATTTAGGGGTGTTACAGATAGGGCAAGGGCAGGAACCAATAGGTCCCTGTACTGGGGTGTGTACACCCCCTAGCCTGCTCCTCTCCTGTGGGAGGGGGGCAGGATCCTAGCTGTGATTGGGCAGGGCTCCCCGTCTTCAAGATGGCCGGAGCCCGGGGTCGTGCTTCACCTCGTCTCCCCCACCTGAAGGGTTGGGGTTGGCACAGGCTGGCACACCCCCCTTCCAGACGTAGTTTTTCCCGCCAGTCTTCCCGCCAGAGTGGGGGTCAGGACTGGTGGGGGCCAGTTGCTGGGTACAGCGAATGGTCTGGAGAAGCTCAGAGGCGGCATGCCTTTGAAGCTTCCCCCTTTTCATCCTGGTGGAGGAGACCTAGCACCTCGCCCAGGATGTGCATTGTTGCAGGCGCAGGAGAGCGGGGGACTCTCCACCCAGGGGTCCAGCAACATGTCTGTTGTGTGGCAGCCTCTGCAGCCACTCAGCCCAGATGTGGATTGTAGATTAGGTTTTCAGGGGGCATCTCTAAGATGCCCTCTATTGCATTTTACATTAAATCCCACACTGGCATCAGTGCGGGTTTAATGTGCTGAAAAGTTTGCTGCCAGAATTGTCAGTCTTCAGTGTAGCCATTATGGTGCTGTGGAGTTCGTAATGACAACCTCCCAGCACCATATACTCTTAATGGCATCACTGCACTTACAGTGCCCAGGAATGGCCTTGGGTACTGTAGGGGCACAGGGCTCAAGCCCCTGTGCCCACACCTCTGGCATAGGGCACCCAGCTAGATGGTTGACTGAAGTATGCCAGGGCAGTGGGTTCTGTGGGCATGGCACACAGATGTGTGCCATGTCGACTCTTTGTTTAGCTCTGCACTTAGACACTCATTCTGCAAAGGCAGTGTGTGGGTGGAAGGGTAGAGGGCCCCTGAGGGTGGTACAATAAGTGCTGCAGTCCTCAGGTGTCTTCTCTGGTCACCATGCCCTGGGTACCTAGGGTACCATTTACTAGGGGGTAACAGGTGGCCAGAGATGCCAATTGGGTTTTAGTTTCAACACAGCTTTTAGGAAAGGAACACAGGCCCTGGGTACCTGGTTGGCAGAACCCAGGGCACACTCAGTCAAAGCACATCAGCAGTTCAGCAAAAAGTGGGGGCATACCAATGCAAGAAAGATGGCACTTTCTCACAGATTCCAATTTCAGAGATCTGCACACTGACCCAATCTGATTACTAATGCTTTGTGTCCGACGGCACCAACAGATTTCAGGAAGCAAGGAGGTGGCGGCTATTTAGTCGCCCATGTCAAATCCAGGGCGGGACAGATCCGATGCAGAGCACCTAAACATTAACTACCAACACACAAGGCATTTGCTAAAGAAAATTCTCCAGATCCAATCACGCCCCAGGGGTATTCACAATTTGAGGAATCTTAAGTTAGGGTGTCCCCCAGAAAGAGCGTTTCATTTGTTCTTTTAAGTTCAAACTTGCATTTTGTGCCAGCAGTTTACTGACTTCTGTATTTTGTTTGAAGTTTCAGCATTCTACGCAGAGTGTTATAACAAAAGAATACAATTCAATGCACATATCTGGACCAAGTCAAAATTTCTGGGAATGTCTATCGGTGTTCATAATATAGGACAAGGTAAGATTAATAACTTTGAACTCCTGCAAAGCATTTATTATTTCAAGGTAAACCCAAACAGTAGAAATATGAACTACTGTATGTCAATGGACTATGTAAACTGCCTCCGAGGCAAGCCAAACAATGTAATGATGTCCTAGGTCAGAAATATGACAAAATGCAGTATATTCAGTTTATTTTCTAGTGGATGTCACAGCAGTAATCCCTTATATGTTTTCCCTTTGTCATGTGTTTGTATCTGACATAGATCAAGCTACATGGGCATAGTATTGCACAAATCATTTAGCCATTGTTGCAGTTATTAAAATCTAGTAACTGTCATGTTATATTATTGTAATGGAATTCCATGTCCGAAAGGGAGGCGAGGATTATGCCATTCTTTCTTTACTTTAATCACTTGCTGTAAGAAACAAACTACCATTCCCGTGAAACCTTGGGAATGCAATAAAAAAACAGTAACATCCAATTGGGAGAAGAGTCCCAAGTATCAGTGAATGAGTTATTCACAATCCATAACGTAGTCCATCATCTGTAACCCCTCGGCCTCTTTCTTTGCTGCTCGCAGCCGATATCAGTGCCATTTTTTCCTCCTCTCTGAAAAGTGGGAAATATAATGTGTACTGTTTCTAGTATAATTACTTTTTATCTCTCCGCTATCTTTCTCACTCTGAATAACTGATTAATACCCACCACTGGAATTACTTTCATATTTCACCATATTAATTTACTACTAATCCTTTATGGGCTTCCTGAATAGCGTGCTTCAACACCCCTTCTGGGGTAACAAGCGCTATATAAATACAAACCTTTTTTCCTCCTCTATCCTCCTATCATTCCAAATCCAAGTAACTTACTAACCTATCCACCACTTAAAATGTACTTGCATGTTTCACTATACTAATTCAACACTAATCCTCTATGGGTCCCGGAGTAGCGTGCTCCTCTCCGAAAAAGTGCTTTGATGCCTCTTCAGGGGTAGTAAGCGCTATATAAATGCAATTACAATGCAATACAATATTTGTTTCTGACCGTAGGTACGCTTTGCGCTCCTTTGCAACCTCTATCGTGTGGCTCCATATTGTGGTCCTCTCGCCGCTTTGTGGCGTTTGCTAACATGACTGTAGAGCTGCAATAAAGAAAACAGTAACATCCAATGAGAGAACATTCCCAAGTATCAACCAATCAGCTAGTCACAATCTACAACATAGTCCATCATCTGTGTCCCCTCGGCCTCTTTCTTCGCTGCTCGCTGCCGAGATAAATGCTGTTAATCTCTCCTCTCTGAAAAGTGGGAAATGTATTGTGGACTGTTTCTAGTATAATAACTTGGCTACTGCCAGGGTTTTTTGCAGATATTTGCTAATGTGTGCATTTATTGACGATGTTTCTTTTCTGACCACAGGAATGCTCTGCGCTCCTCCGGAGCCACTGTGGTGCGGTTCCGAGGTGTGGTCCTCCCACCGCTTGGTAGCATTTGCTGAAATAACTGTTGAACTGCTGCTCGCATTCCGAATTCCCTTCACAGCAGGATAGGAGCTTTGTGCAGACGGTCCACCGGAGACTTGCTGCCTGGAGAGTTGACGCCCCCAGTGGGTTCTGCATCGCCGATTAGGCAGCTCAATTTTGTTTACTGACGACCTGCGGGGTCCGTATTTGCACGATAGGGGTCCATATTCATACTAAAGGTGATTCTGACCTGTGGGGACACTCACCCAGGCGTAGACAACCCCAAGGTGTACCCTGTCCTGGACTCACCTGCACTGCCGCTTTGCCCATAAGAGAGTTTGGCTGTCACCCAGCCTCCCATAATAGCAGCTGTTTGCCTGCACTTATCTCAGTCCTCCGTCATAACGCTGGGCCCTGAAAATATGTAGTGAGCTTATCTCTGATTGTATTGCAGTGCTCTGCCTGCCCCTAATCCCTGGACCCCTGAGGCAGCTCTTAGAGCGTGATTTTGTTGTGCTTTGTTAGCTGCACTGTACAGCCTTGTGAAGGATGATCAGAAGGAAGAAGATCCCCTCGCTTCACTGCCTTGGGATGATGATTTTTTTAATTGCTGTGGATGCATCTATTCGCAGGGCTGTGTCTGAAGCTATGGCTCCTTTAGAGGAGTCCCCTTCCCTTAAGATTGCGCAGGCTTGTGCTAAAATGACAGGGACTCTACCAGATTCCACAGTTCCCCAGGGCTCCTCAGGGACGTTTCTTTTGATCTGATCCTACATCAGCGAAGGGTTGCTGCGAGGCTGCTGTTGAACTTGATGATTTCGACAGACGGAAGCAGGCTTTCCTTGCCAGTTGTACCCTTCCCCCCTTCCTCATGAGATTCATTTACCCCCCTACCCCGAGTCCCCTGGCCGTCCAGTTGATGACAATCATAGGGACACCAATGATGAGGCTGGCTCCTCACGTCCATGACTTCCCTCTTCCCACCCCCGCCTGCTACCTGCGATGGCCTGTGGGCCAGATCTGCTATGTTGTACCCCAACGATATCCTGCGCCCCCTGTCTTCCAAATGTGGGCCCCATCTGACGAAATTGCGAACTATATTGGGGGTGACATTAGGAAGCTACTGGAGAAGGAATCCTGCAATTGACTTCCTTCTTGGAGGGGAAGGTGGCCTTATGCTGTATATAAACCCCCAGATTGCCAATTTCCTGCAGAAATTAATGAAGGACCCGAAGAAGGGGATCAATGGGTCCTGGCTGGCGTGCTAAGATAAACTCCTGGATGGCCTCAGCCCTCTCACTAAGATACTGGACAAGGCTAAAGAAGCCAAGTCGTCTGGCTACTTTATTTCCCAGAGGCCCTTTCATGGTTGGCCCAACCAGCAATACTTTTTCTTGACCTCGCTAACTATGCATTGTCGACAGAGTCTCACCGCTCCTTTTTGATAAAGGTTGACCCCAAGCTTGAGGACTTGGCCGAATTTGAAGCTGGAGCCAAAGCTGTTTGGGGAACCTTATATCAAAGTATTAGCGAAGTATGTAACCACATTCACCTCCCTGATCAAGGCCAGGGGTGCTCATATAAAGAGTGTTTCCCTCCCGTGTTTTCCATGGGGCCAGTCGAGGTAGTGGCTGAACGGCCAGCTGCCCCAGCATTCAGTATCCTCCCAGAGAGCAAGGGTCCCAAAAAGACCAGTATCAAGACCAGGCCGAATTCACCAATTTGTACCCAACAAGAGTGCATTGTGGCAGAGGAGCAAGTGCTTCCGCCAATCCCGGTGAGTGTTCTCCCTTCTTTCTTCCTAAATATAGGGGGCTGGCTGGTGAGTTTTCTCCCGGCCTGGACTTCGAGCACAGGGGTTCCGTGGGTCCTGCAAATCCTGCAGGAGTTTCAAATAGAGCTCTACAGCTCTCCCAGGCAGGATTGACATCTGCAACCCATACATCTCTAGACAAACAAGGCTACCCTGGTGAACGAGGTTCCTTCCCTCCTGGACAGAAAGAGCTATTTCTCTTTTGACTCCACATCCCTGAGGCTTCATCAGCAACCTCTTTCTCGTCGACAAGGCCAACGTGGGTCAGCTGCCAATCATCTCTGTACTAGAGTTCAACGAGTGGTTCAAAATGGAGGGGATACAACTCCTACGGGATGTACTGAGACCCCTGGATTGATTGGTGTCTGGATCTCAGGGACACTTATCTCTCCATTCCAATGCACCCTCCCCACAGGAGGTGCTTTCACTTTTTGTGGCACCACCACACCTACGAGTGGTGCTTCACAGAGGTTCTCAAACCGGTCATGGATTACCTAAGGGCACAGGGGATCCGATCCGCCTGGTTGCCTACCTCAACAACATCGTTATGGTGGCCCAGTGATCGCACAAGTTCTCACTTGAGCTTCAGATGGTAGTCAACTTTTTTACAGAGCCTAGGCTTTGACATAATAGATGTTAGTCCCTTTTGATTTCTCTTCAGAGGGCAGTTTTTTTGGGGAGTCATGATAGACTAGATCGAGGCCACCCTGAGCTTTCCATCTCAGAAGGTGATGATTATACATCACGAGCGGTTCTCACTGAGGCAGTTTGCACGTCTAGTGGGTCTTCTCGCCTTATACATCCAGGCCATCTTCCCGGGACCCCTCTACTATTGAGCCCTGCAATGGCTGAAAGTTGAACACCTATGCAAGGGTATCACTTATTCCTAAATGGTTAGCCTTTCCAAAGAGGCGCTGTAAAAGATCCATTGGTGGCTAGCCAACATTGATGCTTGGAATGGGAGAGCGATTTTTGGTTCCATTTCGTATACAGTCATCGAGAAAGACTCCAGGAGATCATGTTGGGGTGCCAGATGTGGAGAATTCTCCACAGGAGGTTTGTGCTATCCTCACAAACAGAGATTACGTATCAATGGTTTGGAGCTGCTGACTGTATCCCTTGTGGTCTGCTCTTGGACCAAGGATTCCATCCAGTCATGTGTGCTCCTCAAGATGGACAACATATAGCCGGTATGGTACATAACCATCTAGGAGGAACCCGATCCAAGGCTCTGTCGTACCTCGGAACCAGTTTCTGGTGGTACTCTATGGACTGACAGATCTCTATTACAGCAGAGTACTACCGGGTCAAGGGAATCAGGTGGTGGACTTTCAATCCCGCAACTTCCAGAATTCCAGCCTCAGGAAGCTCCATGCAGGAGTGTTTTTAACCCTCCAAGAGAAGTGGGGGTCGTTCACAGTGGACCTCTTTGCGTCTCGGTTGGATCACCAAGTTCCTAAATGTTTTAGTTGGAGGTCGTATCCACTGGCGGTGGTCACAGATGCGTTTCTCCAGGATTGGAAACTGGAGAGAGCTACGCTTTTCCCCCATTTGCTATGATCACGTGAGCCTCCACCCAGGCGAGATGGCAATAAGCGGATGTGGTAATGGTCACGCCTGCTGGAAGTCTCAAGTTAGGTTTCCAGTTCTTCTGGAACTTTCTTGGGGTTCTTCAATACTTCTCCCCCAAATTCCAGTGCTGCTGTTCAATCCAGATCAGCTTACCCATCCGTGGATTCTGCAGGGGTCACTGTCACTCATGATATGGCGGTTTTAAGGGGGTGATGGTCAATCCCAGGCATTTGAACTACAACTGAGGAATTCTTGTCCAAGGCCTGAGTTGATGGCATGGTCAAATGATACATATCAGCTTGGCTTAGATGGACCTGTTGATATTTGGGATGGAGTCTCGATCCCATGGCAGCGGATGTAGTCCATGTCCTTTTCTGGCCGCGGATGGATTGGCATATCGGTTGTCAATACCTTGGGGAACATCCTTTAATGTACTACCTATTACAGGGCATTAGGCTGTCCCTTCCCCAGAAACCGAGGTACTTTGCACTCTAGGATGTCAATCAGGTGCTTAATCTGTTATTGTCAGGGCAATCTAACTGCTTTTAGTTAAAATATATATATATATATAGCAATGCTACTTTGTCTGACCTCATGTAGACTGTTATCGGTTGTGCAGACCCTGGATATCATAGGCCAGACCTTTTCACCTTCAGGAGTGACCTTCACTCTTTCTCAAAGGACGAAATGTAACATCAGGGTCAGTTCTTACCAGGCTTTTCCGGATTCCCCTAGGTTGTGTGTAGTGCAATTTCTTAAGGCACATGAGGAGATGTTTGCAGAATATCGCCCACTGGGTAAATACCAACTCTTCATCGCTCTAAGAAGGCTGCATAAAGCGTTATCTTCTCCTACTATTACCCGATGGATACAGTGGATGATACAAGAGGCTAGTATTGATCTGCGACTTTTTAGAGCCCAATCAGTACTTGGGGCAGAGACCTCAAAGGCTTTTAGTTTAGGTGCCGATAGGAAGATATTCTCAATGCGGCTGATTGGTCTTCATACTCTACCTTTAAGAGGTTCTGTTTTAAACCAGTGATGGATATGGCTCACTTGGTTGTAAGCAAGCTTTGAACCAGCATAATCCTCACCTCTGGTCCTGAAATAGGAAATGTTTCATTCTATCTCTCGTAACGGAAAGTTTCTATTAAGCACTCAGAGGCAAGGATTATCCCACCTGGAAATCATGATTTGACTTACCCTCCCCCATGACTAGTAGGCATTGAGTTTTTGTTTTGCTCAGTTGTCATTATATTCAGTCGCTCCTTAGGTGTCTATAGTATGCGTTATTCTGAGCTGCCTAAAATACAGTTTTTTCACTGGTGTTAACCATAATCTTGGACTCTTGCTAAAATTGCCCTCTCTGTTGTAGGCATGGATACGGGTAAACAGAACATGTGAGAATGGTGCAATTGCTTTAGACACGTGACAAAAGAGGCCAAGGGGACACTGATGAAGGACTATGATATGGATGACGAGCTGATTGGTTGATACTTGGGAATGTTCTCCCACTGGATGTTACTGTTTTCTTTATTGCATTGCCACGGTTTCATGAGAATGGTAGTATGTTTGCTAAAGCTTGTGAAATGGCTGCTGTTGATTAAAGTGAATAAAGAATGCCATAATCCTTGCCTCGGAGTCCTTCTTAGAAATAAAACTTTCTGTTACAATAGCTAGGAAATGTTTCACTATGTGCCGTTGTGGTCACAACATGAACAGAATCTAGTGACTACATCTCTTGCCAAACCTTTCTTTGCTTTCAGCTTATTCAGAACTGACAGTGTGGTCGCCATTAGGTTCTGTCACACAAAGATAGTCTAATATATGGCAGAAATGTCAGTCTCTTTATTGTGAGGTTAGGCAGGGTGGCAGTGACAGAGAGATATGGGTCAGCCGTGTGATGTGCTGCCCCAAAGTTGTTTCAAGGTGAGTGCGCTAGAGCAGGTGTCTCCAACCTTTTCTGTAATAAGAGCTACTTAAGGTCAGTCAAAATCATCCAGAGCTACTAATTTTATTAGTATTTTAATAGTGAAAACGTCAAAGGAGCTTGGTCGAATGACCGAATATCGAGGTCACAACTATTGTGGGGCTTAAATTTTGAGGCAATAATATCGAGGACCAAAATATTGAGTGGGAAGGTTCATTTAGGGAAGTATAGATTTTCTTAAATATTTTCTTAGATATTCTTAATTCCACATGAATTTATCTTGCTGATTTGTATATGGTCTTGGTATGTAGATGAGACGTTTAGTATAGTAAACTTATGATCAACGATATAAACTTACCTTCACAATATTTTGGTCCCTGATATTTTATCACAAGACTTTGACCCCCACGATATTATGTAGTTGATGTTCTGGCGGAATACCAACAATATTGCATTAGTAACCAACAAATCCAACATAAGAGCAGTGGCCACTTCTGTTCACCAGGCATTGCTGCAAGCAGCAAAGTAAAAAAATAAAAAGGTTTTTTCAATGTAGAAATCTTATAAATGAATCATAAATAGCTGCAATGCCCCTGTCACTAAAATATCATTAGTCAAAAGTCTTTCCTCGCCTTATGATTCATCACTCAAATTTCTTACATTTATATTGCGGAAATCCAGCAATCTTTCTACAAACATCAGCTTATGTCTTCTGTTAATATACACATTTTTATCTTGATTACACACTTTTCAATTTTGTTGTACATATAATTATTCTACCAAGCCAAAAGCATCTAATTTAGTAGGCTGGGATGCACACAGGAGAGCTACTTCCAGGTTTCTTGAGAGCTACCAGTAGTTCACGAGCTGCTCTTTGGAGAAACCCGATTATTCCTAAGAGAATGGAGGATATTGGAGGAGGTGCTATGTTTTTCTTCCACCAGAAGGCTTTTGTCATCAGTTAGCCTCCTTTAGGAAAAAACTGACCACTAGCATAAAGCACTAATATCTTGGGATTAATCAGGATTTGGGCTATGTGCACTCTTTATACTTTTGGTGTGAAAGGGTGCGTGGAAAAAAGGGACATCAGGAGATTTGAGACATGTTGCATGTTGCTAGTCTTAGACTACTGTTTTTGATCACAAAAAATGTTTCTGTCAGAAGGCTAGTTTGGCACATCTACTTGTCAATGACACAAGTCACATGTTATACTGTGCTGGTAACTTTACATTTATTTACTGTCAAAACGTAAAAGCTTTTTTTTTTCTTGCTCAACAGGCTGTGTTACCTGTCTTGATTATGACGAGCATTACATTCTTAATTTCCCCAATGGCTATGGAAGGTAAAATTATGGGTTTGTTTAATTGTGATACAAAGAAGGCTATTAAAGTAAAGGATATCTTATTGTGTTACGTTCTTCAGAAGATAAATGCTTGTTTGTTTATTTGTAGGTCCATTCTAACAGTGCCTTGGGTAGAGCTTGGTGGTGAATGCAATATCAGTTGCTCGAAAACAGGCTACAGTGCTTGCATCAACTTTCACACCAAACCATTTTATGGAGGAAAGAAACACCGAGTTACAGCTGAAATTTTGTATGTATTCACTTACATTGTGTGGTTTCGTTTGTGATGAAATCTCAGTCACAAAATAATTGCCAGTTTGTGGGTTCATTTTGGCCACAGACATTTTTCCTTGGCTTGTTTTCCCTTTTGAAAATGAATTGGGATTGCTCTGAAGTAATATTATTTTAGCTAGGGGGCGTATCAGATTGGAGCTCTTTCAAGACAGTCATTTGTATTTGAAACAATGCTTAGTTACAGATGATGGATGTGCTGAATTAACTGTTCAAAACAAAGTTCCTTCATATGTATGAAGAACAAAAGAGAAACAGTTTATCCCTCTCTATATAGACATTTGGAAAAGGTACATTGGTATTGATTAAGGTGCTATGGGACATTTGTAATTGTATTTATATAGTGCTTACTACCACTGGCAAGGTATTGAACCCATTTTCGGCGAGTAGCACACTACTGCAGAACTCAAAGGATTAGTGGTGAATAAGTATAGGGAAATATAAGTTGTTCATTTGTGCGGTGGCGGTGGACTTGCGAGACTGTTTGATAAAATAGGATGGAGGGAAGAGTCTAGAAAGTGTTATTTGGGCGATCATAGTAGTAAATTGAGGTTTGGGATGAGTCAAAGGAGGGATATATGAGGAAAGAGTCTAGAAAGGGTCATATGGAAGGTCATAGTAGTAGAATGAGATTTGAGGTGAGTCAAGGAGGATAGAGGAGGGTACAGTCAAGAAGAGGTTATTAGGGAGATCATAGTAGTAGAATGAGGTTTGGGATGAGTAAGAGGGTTGTGTTGCAAGATATATTGAGAGAAGTATAGGATGGGACATAGAGTAATGTATTGAAAGACTTGCAGGCTTTTTTTCTACAGTAGGGTTAAAGTAATACACATATAGATACATAACTACATAGAGTATACATGTATAAGGAAAATAAGAGATATAAAGTTGTATTGAATAAAGTTCCATTTGTGAATGTATGGATACATAGGTGGAAAATCACACTTTCAAGTGTTGCTGTACGTTAAGCTTAATTTGTGTATTTTTTACATTTTATTTTTTTAATTTATATTTCTTATTTTTATATGTTCCTCAATATTTGAGTAATGAAGCACTTGTAGATACAATGTTTATGATCATATTTACAAATATCGATAGACACAATAAAACAGAGACCCATATGCATCTAACCTAATAGCTTATATGAAAACTATGCAATGATCTATACACATGTGAAGCATAAAAAATAAATATGTATTTTATTCTTAAGTAATATGCACATTTGTTAAGCAGACCTAAAGAATATCTATATATTTTCAAACCATAGTAGTATGTGTATTTGTACAAAGAAATGCACATATCTAAATACATACATACAGTCAAATTATACATGTTTACATGCACAGGCATATGCTGTACATTTGCGTTCGAGTATGGTGGTCATGTGGTAAAGCGACTATCCTTGATTAGTTTTCTGAAGATAAGATTGTTATCCATGGGTCTTATGTTTGGGGGTAATAAATTCAGTAGTTTGGCTGCTTGAACAGCAGCGGTGCAGAGGAATGTCGATCCCCTGCTGCCAGCACCACATATGATGAAAAATAAAATGGTAATAAAATGTATTCATTACCACTTTAGTCTTCCCTTTCCCCAGCCAAGCCGTGTTTGGAGGGGGGGGGGCTACTGCTGATGACTGACAGCAGGGGAGAGGTGTTAATTCCACCTGTTTATACTGCATGTGTCATTTTGTTCGGCTGTCTTGCGACGGCCTGCCTGACATGCACAGTGTAAACCTCTCCACCCAACTGTCTAAGACAGCGAGTTGGAGAGCAGGCATAGATCCCCAGTGCCTGCTGGAGCGTCGAGGGAGCCTGTTCCAGCCAATTCTGGCTCTGCTGTCATGCTGCTAACATTACCAGCAGCATGGGAGCTGCGGTTGGATTGGAGTGGAGAACTACTGCTGCCAACAGTTGAGCGCGGAGGGACTGAGGAGGAGGACCAGAGGCGAGCTACTGCGTGCAAGTGGGTGAGTGCATTTTAATTTATTGTGAACTCACTGATGCACTCACACTGCCTTCAGCCTCAACACCAGAGTTCAGTTGTGGTTCATTAAAAACTCTGTTTATAACAAGCCATTACAGACAACTTTGTGCCCTGACAAGGCATTGCTGCTTAGTGGTTGCCCTACCAACTATTTAGGAGGCTAGTCACCACTCTTGAACAGAGAAAAAGTCTCCTTTATTGTGCATATTTGGTGATTTTATTCCTGAGGCAAAGTTGTTCTGGTCCATTTATTGCTTTGTGGTTGATACAAAGTAGCTTGGAGGTGGATCATCTGGCAACCGGTAACCAATATAGTGCCCTAAAGGCAACAGAGATGTGGGAATGTGGCTTTACTTGTAGGAGTAGTCAGGCAGCAGAGATATGAATTTGTTGTAGTCTTTTCATAGGTGATAAAGATGATCCACTGATTGAAAAAGAAAACACAAGTACTTGAACTAGCTCGCCGTGAGGGGTCATCTATATATTTAAGGTTGCCCGTTGTTTTATAGTCCTGATGAAGACTCGCATGGCCCAGTCGATTAGAAACGTCGACTCCTTTCTGATATCGTACCTGGACTTATATGTTTCCGCTTTATTTTCGTGTGCATCATAATTTCTGACACGTGTGTGTTTCAAATGTAACAACATTAATGAATAATTGATTCATGGCCAGGTTGTACAGCACGGATGATTGCTGATCCGTATTGTAGTGTAAAAAGTGTCTTTTTGAATTGTTATGTCACCAATGTCCGTAACTCTTTCCTTCTTTTCATCACTCAACACTATTTAATTCACCTCTTTCCGTTGTGCACGCTCCCTTCGGGCAACCTGTATGACTCTTATGTATTGTTAGTCATCTACATTCTTAAATAGTGGCGATAAGCGAATAAATTGCCTTGGAATTAATTTTTTGCTGTTGCTTTTTGCTATATTGATGCATTCATTGATTCAGAGTAGATTCTTATACTCTTGAATGTTTATTCAATAACTAAGCACCGACTAATTGTGGCATTGATAAGTAATAGTCTATGGACCGTTGTTTTCTAATACTACCTGGTTCGAGGTCAGCGTCCAGGCACTCGAGATCAAACTCTCGGACCGAGATAGGTCTTTGTCGAGGTCAGAGCCGACGTTGAGGACTCCGACTGGCCTTCAGCAGTCGACGTCAAAGGATCCGACGTCGGGGGCGTCTTCCCATAGATCTCCATCTACCAGAGCCTCTCCTCTTCAGTCGTCGCCGATGGTGGCTCATTCTGGTTCGACGTCGAGGGGTTTGCCGTTGAGGGACAGGCAATTGGTACCTGTGGAAGATGTGAACATACCTGTATCTACATCTTCACGCTCAAGGTCAAGGAGTTCTTTGTCATCTTCAATGGGGATCCAGATTATTCAGGTTACACCGGAGGGCTCTCCGGTGCAGAAGTCACTTCCTGTCAATGTGTCACCTAGATGGATGGAAAATCTTCGCCATTGGAAGATGCAACCCAGAGTGGGCGTAAGGCCTCTTGCCTTGGAATGTTCAAGACCTCCTGCTAATAGGTCACTGAGACGTTCCAGATCTCCACCGAAACAACGTTCACGTTCTAAAGAACGAACCAGATCACATCGGTCTCCTACTCCAAGGAGAAGGCAGAGGTCTACAACGACCACGCCTACGAGGTCATCCTATAGAGACTATTCTCCTACGATTTCTTCAACACCACCTTCCAGGGTATCGCCTGTGGATGATCTGGGTACTTTCAGTGAGGTGTTATGTCGGGGTGCCAGCAATTTTAACATAACTATGGGCCAGATGTAGGTAAATCATTTTTACCGATTCTAAAATACCGAATTTAACAGATTCGGTATTTTAGAATCGGTAAATGAAATGTAGGTAAAAAAAATCTGTATTTTTTACCGAATTGAAAAAATTCGGAATCTGCCAATCGGTAAATACCAAATCGGTATTTACCGAATCGGTATTTCCCAATTATTCCTATGGGCCTTTTGGCCCATAGAAATGAATGGGAAATACCGATTCGGTACATACCGATACAGTAATTACCGAATCGGAAAGCAAATAAAAGTGAAACTGAATCAGGCAGCCAATCATGTGCTACCACCCTCCCCCTCTCTACCAGGAAGTGGCTACACAGGCAGCTGCAAGTAATTAGAAGCTTCTGGAGAGGCAGTTGGAGCTGAGCTGAGCTGAGTCCCTGAGCCACATAAAAAGTGTTGCAACTTTAAACTGTGAAAATGGCAAGCAGCAGTGAAAAGGAACAGCCAGAGAGGAAGAGGAAAATAACATTTAGCAACATGGAGCTGCAGGTCCTTGTGGAGGAGGTGGTGAATGAACACCAGAAATTGTTTGGCAAGCTGTCCCTGACTGGGGCTGAATCTGTCAAAAGTAAGATTTGGCTGGACATTCAAGCAAAGGTGAATGCTGTAGAAGTGACTCCAAGGGACATAGACGACCAAAAAAAGAGGTGGTATGACCTCAGGAGCCTGACAAAGAAAAACATTTCTGAATACCACAAACAGGCAAACAAAACTGGAGGAGGGAAGAACCGTGCACCCCCCCTGACTGACCTGGAGGAGCTGGTAGGGTCCACCATTGAACCAGAGAGCGTCTGTGGACTGGGAGATGCAGACAGCTCAGCCAGAGCTGCCACCAGAAAAGGTAAGACGCATGCACAGCAATCACCCCCACCCCATCAGCCTTCCCTTTACCCTAAGGCGAAAAGTTAACCACAGTCCAGTAGAGGTAGCACTATACCGGAGCAATGCATTATGGGACATGTAGTCAGTAAATGAAGGACTATGTCATACAGCATAGCAAGCAACAAGTCAGGCAAATCATTTCAGACATAGTGAAGCGCAGGCAACATGTACATTGTACAAGTGTAAATTATTTAATTGTAGTGGCTGTGAGGCAGTTGTACCAAGCTTATGTACGCTTATATGTCCACAGGCGAGACATCTCGCAGGCGTACCAGGGAGAAGGAAGGCACAGCACCAGAGAGGGATGACAGCCAGGAGCCAGGGACAAGTGCAGAGAATGTCACAGAGGACACTGGTGCACCAACTACACAGCCACCATCCCAACACCCAGAAATGTCTCCACATGTGCAGGCGTCCCCAGAACGTTCAGGTTCCCCTCTGCTACTGTCCTCACCTGAACTGCCTGCATCACTGCCTCTGACAACTCCTGCATCACAAAAGAGCAGGAGGCATATAGTTGTCCTACTTGTCCATCATCAGCGGGTGACATGGAGGGGGATGCCACACCAACCTTGCCTGGAGAAGGTAGCTCTGCCACACAGCTGTCCAGTGCAGAGGTTGTCCGTACAGGTAGCAGACGCCGCAGGCACAGAGAAAGCATTGTAGCAGCTCATGTGGAGGGTCCCAGTGTCTTCCTGGGCTTGAGGGTAGCATGGTGAAAATCAAAAGTATGCAGGGGAAGGCCATCCTGTCTGTGCAACGCCAGATGAGGAACCTGAACACAAATGTGGAAGATCTAGGGATGGGCATTAGGGAACTGGTCGATGTTAACAAGGAGATGGCTGCAGGGATGCGGGACATGACACAATAAGTGCAGCTTCTGTGCAGCAAACTGGACTAGGACATGTTGGCAAGGAGAGGCAGCGTGCGCAGCAGCAGAGTAAAGCAATTAACCGCCTGGCCACAGCCACTTCCCTGATATGCAGACGATGCATTAACATGCAAGAGGGACTCACACACAACAGCAATGAGGTGTCTAGGGGCATTGCTAGTTTGACCAGTGCTGTAGAGCTGATGATGAATGCACAGACAGCACAAACTGCTGCCCTGGACGTCCCAGAAAGTGAGGAAAGCACCAGTAGGAGCAGCATGACAAGCCCCCTTCTTGTGGAGACACGGAGGAGCAGCAGGCGCCATGGTGAGCCAACAGCCCAAACGCACAGTGAAGAAAGCCAGCCACTTACATCTGGCACTGGTAAGCGTTGGCGGAAATGACTTTTTCAGTTAATGGGGAAGTGACCCAGGACTACCATAATTACATGGATGACATTTGTGTTGCACATTTGTGCTTTTGAATACTTGCGTAGTGCCAAATATTAAACAACGTTGGGTGCATACTCCACCTGTCTCTGTCTCTTTAGTTACTTAAAAGTAGTTGTGTGTGATCTCTGCCCGTCTATGTCTGCCATCTGTTGGTGTAGCAACTCCTGCAGTGTTGGGTTCTGGCAGTGCATGGTCATCATCATTGTCCTAATAGTCGGTCAATTCGACCTCCGTGCCCTTCTTAGTCGCCAGGTTGTGCAACATTGTACAAGTTGCAATCATCTTACAGCAGGTTAATGGTGTATACTGGCGTGCCCCTCCACTTTTGTGGAGGCAGCGGAACCTGCTTTTCAACAGCCCAAAGGTGCGCTCCACAATGTTCCTGGTTGATTTGTGTGCCCTGTTGTATCGCCTCTGGCTGGGAGTTGAAGGGTTGAGGTAGGGTGTCAGGATAAAGGAGCGGACGGCATATGCACTATCCCCTATTTTAAAATGAAAAAGACATTACTCACATGCACATATACACATACATCTGCAATATGTATCAATGGAGTGTCACACAGTGTTTTACCTAGCAGGTATCCTTCGCCAAATTCCCCTGCTGTCAGGCTTGTATAGATCGCACTATTCTGGAAGATGTAGGAGTCATGGGTACTTCCTGGGAACTTGGCCACTATGTCCGTGATAATTACTTACTGGCAGTAAGATGGCCGCCTGGTAGGAGCTCCTCGAAGGAGCTCCCCGTGCTTGGGATCCCTTAAGTGGGTATATCCCTGTTAGCAGCAGCCACCGACCTCCCCAGGAACAGGAATCTTGTTCTGGACACCGCCGCGACCCGCCAGCTTCACAACGTCCGTGGAGGAACGTGCTGGGATAGCGAAACAACAACAAGGCGGAGTGAGGCTCGGGTCGGTCGCAAGAGACACCCGATTTCCTCCACAGCCGGGGACAGAACAGAACGCACACCGGAGTGTCCCCTCCCTCCTCCGAACGGAAGGCAGACACGGAGATCGGGAGCCAGGGAGACACCTCAGCGGACACCCCAGGACCGAAGAGGGCTGAGGCAACAACAACAACCTCGGAACATCCCCCTGTCTGCTGCTGAGGACGCCGCTCGGTGCACTTGCACCGGCATCGACAGGAGATCACCGAGAGCAGCGAGGAGCCAGCCGACAACGGAGCCCCCCCACCCCCTTTGCAACACCGCCGCAGCAGAGGAATCACAGCGGGGCAGAGGGCACCAGGAACAAAGCGGAGCATCGGACCCCACGACACAGCCAGGAACAGAACGCACACCGGAGTGTCTCCTCCCACCCCCGAACTGAAGCGGTGATCGGGAACCAGGGATACACCTCAGCGGACACCCCAGGACCGAAGGGGGCTGAGGCAACAACAACAACAACATCGGATCAAGACAACGGAGCCCCCCCACCCCTTGCACCACCGCCACAGTAGAGGAATGAGAGCGGGGCAGCGGACACCAGGGCGAAGGCGGGAGAAGCACCGGACACGGTCGATGGTCGGGCCCGACGGCAGAAAAGGCAGCACCGGGTCACGGCGACCCCCCCCCCCCCCGCACACCGCAGCAGAGGAGCACGAGCGGTCGGGAGAGCAGGGAGGGACGTTGACCACAGGTGATGGCTCACACGACGGGGGTCACTAGATCACGAAGCGGAGCCGTGAGAGCTAACACAGCTCACAATCACAAGGAGCAAATTAGGACCAGTTGGGGCGGCGGAACACCGAAGTCTGCCCCCCGTGACATCGGTATACGGCTGGGATGCATTGTTTAACCAGTCACATACACCCACGAAGGGGAAGGAAGTCAACTATGGATTTCTGCAATGCTTCTATTTAACTCTGCTGGTAAGAGGGACTGAATCACAAAACTCAGGTATTTACTTTTCCCTCCCACCGACTCTCTTTTTGAAAATGCCTAACTCACTGAAAAACTCTATCCCTTTGTACAAAATGGCGGGGGCCATAAAACTGTAACAATAAATCCCCCCATACCTTCTATCTTCCACGCGCCCCTGCAGCTCAACTCCCCCACATAGAGATAAGACTCCCAGCCAGACTTGAGCTATGGTTGCTTGAACAGGAAGTGGAATCTCTTCCCCGGTGCTCAGAGCAATAGCAGCAAAAAGAGGACTATTCTCTCTTACTCCCAACCTGCTTAGCAACAAACAAAGGACTACTTGCCTGATCTGAACTATTTGGCGGCCATCTTAGTCTAGTCTCCAGCCTCTATGGGACTATAGTATTGTAGACTAGTATAACAGAATGCCGGCCTATGTCTATATATTATTATACTCACTATAGTTTTATTACTTGTTTAGACCTGATTACTACCTCATATATGAAAGAATGCCTACCTATTACTATATTGTGCAATATTGCCCTTTTAGCCTTATCTGAATGTATGTACTACACAGATTGCTACCTCATACAGGAAAGTGTGTTTGCCATCACTGCATTAGTACGCTCTAGCTCTACTCTAAACATCTGTATTACTCAGATTACTACCTTACATAGGCAAGAGAGTTTACACATCATTGCAGTACTACACCTATATCGGTATTTTGAACACCTGTACGCACAGACTATTACCTCGTATATTGGAGCCCTCACGAGTACCACTTTCACTTGTATTCTGAACATTTGTAAATGCACAGATTTCTACCTCGCACCAGTTGAACAGACAACCAGTGGCACCCTCGATTTTTGAATTTTGAGTTTTGTAAATTGTGTATCTGGATCCTTTCCAATATCAATATTATCAACTATAGTATAGTGCACTCACCCATTGTACCCCACCCTTATTTTTTATCAGTATTATGCCTATTATTACACCTTGTACCTTACTAATTACCGTATGTATTTGCCCTACTGCTCACTCTCATAGCCTGGAAAGGCTGGCTGAGTACTAGTGTCACTTTTTATAACATCTTGCTTGCTGTGACTTATCATTGTGTTTCCAACTGTTTGCACCCGTTTCTGCAAGCTTGTCTTTCTGCACTTTGGTACTATTATAGTCCACTACTGCATCCTCCCATACCCACCTAATCCTGCAACGCAACATGGACCCCATCGGCAAACATACATACAAAATCATTTATCCACCATCACTCACCAAAAAAGCCGCCAAACGCTTTAAACACAACTTCCTTAGGTCACACTCGGAAAAGCCCTTCGCTGACACCTACTTCTCACCGGTTAATGGATCCCTGAACACCGATATCATCTTCCACACCACACGCAGAGCTCAATGGAGAAAAGCGTTCTTCACCCTACTCACCGTCTCCTCGACGAGAAAATCCGCACACAGCCAAACTCTCTCCATCTCCCCGTCCCGGGTCTTTCCAGGCAGAGCCACCATCACTATTTACAATACCGGGATTGTCCTATTACAATCCACAGACAAGAACCTGGAACTGCTAGACAACATGTTCCCCACCTTCAAAGAACACCTCTCCAAGTCACGGACAAACACGCATATCTACCCCAATCCTACCAACCATGACCTCTCAGCTGCATACTTTTCAATCAGGGACACACCTACCACCCCTGACCTCCCATCCCCCACCCACAACCTCACTATCCCAACTCAGCACCCCATCTCAGACATAGATCGCTCCCCCTCATACGCCGCCCGTTCCACTAACGTCCGGACCTCCACACATACCCTCAACACACCTTCCACACCTACAGCGGGCATTTACACCCCGCTCGGCGCTGACAGCACAATCCCCACACTTAACACTCCCAACTTAGTCCAGCACCAGAATCACACGCATTCTGACAATTCCCCCCTTTTATCCCCCCCCATTCTCAGTCCTCACTACCCACCAATCTACTGCGCAGAACGTACTCCCTCTCTTAATTTAACGCCCCTTCCCCTTAACAGGATCATCTCCACTCCCACCCCCCCTCCTACTCTCAGCCCCTACTATCCTCCTTCCAACACAGCTACCAGTCTCCCAGCCTACACGTTGTCCCCCACGCCTACCGCCAATGCCCCCACCCATAACATCAATTTCCTCCCTATCCCCCAACAGTCCAGAACCTCTCACCTCCCTAACCCTATCCCACGCTCCAACACAACGCAGACCTGCTTGAACACCAGCCCTCCCCCTCGCCTGCACGCGAGCTCCCTGGCCAGCCAATCACCCCTGACTGCCACCCCCACCCCCACCACCTACCCTACGATGGAACTCATCATGGCCACCCTCACTCAGATCAAAGAAGACATCCAGGACATCAAAGAACGACTCTCCACATGTCCTACACACCACCCAGCCACCTCCACCCCCCATCCCAGCCTGCCTCCCTCCCCCCCGGCGGTCCCCCACCCTCACCACGCCCCACACCAGGCTTCAAACCCTGCTCATAGGCGCAGCAATTCCCGTAGTCCTCAGCATCGCCCCTGCAACGCCTCACACGTCCACACCTCCCCGCCAAATGTGTCCCCCACCTCTCAGGCCAACTCTCGCACTCAGCTATGCCCCAAGCTGACATCAATCCCAGCTCTTAATCGCAACAACCGCCCTCGCCGCACCCACAACTCTTCTTCTGACCTCGACACACTCACCCTTCTACGCTCCTATGATCCAGCCCCACAAACTCACACAAGCACCCCACACCGCAACATTCCCACGATACACCCAAATCCCCTTAGACCACCCACATTAAACAGCAGAGCCTCCATCCCCACTAACCTTAGAGAAGTCCCTCTCTCGCTAGAACAATCTAACACCCTCTACACACCCCGCCTCAAATGCGCGCTTCTCAACTGCAGATCGGCGACGAGACACTCAGCAGCCATTGCTGAACTCCTCTTATCGCAGGGCCTTGACCTAATCATCTTGACTGAAACGTGGCTAACTGAATCCTCGACACCCATAATGGACATTCTGGTTCCTCCCAACTTTCACATTATCAGGCTCGACAGAACAGGCCAAATAGGTGGCGGAATCGCATGCATATACAAGAACAACCTCTCTGTTCAGAAAGTCAATTCCACATCCCTGCCATCCCCAACATCCTGTGAATACATCTGCCTCAACATCAACAGTGAGGGCAAACCGATATGCACTCTGCACAGCATATACCACCCACCCAGGGACAACCTCACCTTCTCCCAACAAATCATGGATATGATCTCAACCAATTCCGGTCGCCAGCTCACCCAAATATACCTTGGTGACTTCAACCTCCGCTGGAATGACAGCAGCGATGCAGTGGTAAACAGTCTTAAAAATTTCCTCGATGCCCTGAACCTCACCCAAATATGCAACAGCCCGACCCATGAGAAAGGCTCCATCATCGACCTGATCATCTCCAAGGAGCAATCCATCCAACTTGAATCCATCCAACCTTGTGACTGGTCAGATCATCACATTATCACATTCTTTATCAACGAAAAAATCAAAGTCAACCCTGTGCAGCTCTCCAAGCCCAAGGTCTGGAAAAGAAACACGAAAAAGCTCAACCCTGGCTCTCTGCCCCCTAACAGCTGCAATCTCCTACTCCCTCCTGCAGGCGCCTCGGACGTCCAAACCTTGACCGACCACTATCTCAACACTATGACTTCGATAATCAATGAGGCTGCACCTATGCAACTAAAAAGAGTCGCCACTAAAATCTCCAAACCATGGTACGACGGGAGTCTCAACGAAGATAGAAGAGACATGCGAATGGCAGAACGGACCTGGAGATCAGCCCCCTCTGCAATGCACCTAAAAGAGTTGAAGAAGAAGAGAAACGCCTACTTCAGGAAAATAAAACGCTCAAAATCGGACTTCTTCCGCCTCCAACTTAACCAAGCAAAGAACCGCCCGAGAAAACTGTTTGAGCTAATCAAATCACAATCCAAAGAGCTACCACAACCACTCAACACTGGGAATGTGGTACCCTCATGTGAAGACTTCGCTGCTTTCTTTATCCAAAAAACCGACAAAATAAAAAGCGATCTCCTCACTGACGCAAGCCTCTACTCCAAACCCAAATGCCCAGCACCCGTTGAACCAAAAAACAATGCGACATGGTCAACCTTTGACACATATTCGGAAGAAGAAATTGGCAAATTACTTAGCACCCTGAAACCTTCCAATCACCTCACGGACCCCCTCCCTGCCTTCGCAGTAAAAGACTTTACCCCACTGATTCTCCCTCTCTGGACTAAAATCATCAACAGCTCTCTCCAACAAGGAAGCATACCTGACTCCCTCAAAGTTGGTCAGGTCACACCTCTACTAAAGAAACCAACAGCCGACCCCGCGGATCTCAACAACTACCGTCCCATCACCAATATCCCCACTCTCGCCAAACTGCTGGAAAAATGTGCACAACTACAATTGACTAAACACATTGAGCAATTCGATCTCCTCAACCCTCACCAATCAGGTTTCCGAGCAGGACACAGCACAGAAACGGCTATGACTCACATAATTGACGACGCACTTCAAATGCTAGACCAAAATGACACTTGCCTCCTCATCCTTCTCGATCTCTCCTCCGCATTCGACACCGTTAAACATGAGAATCTAATAGAACTACTAAACAAAAGAATGGGCTTATCTGGAACTGTCCTCAAATGGTTCACTTCCTTTCTCCGCAACAGGACGCAGAAATTCAAGAGCAACAACCTGATGTCCACGCCAGTACCTGTAACGCTAGGCGTCCCCCAAGGATCTTCTCTATCCCCAACTTTGTTCAACCTAGTCATGGAACCGCTCACCACTCTGCTACAAGAATCCAATGTACACTTTCACATGTATGCCGATGACACCCAACTCTACCTCAAACTGCAATCTCCCAATGACATCCTGCTCCTGAACTCAACGATCAGATGCACCCAATCCTGGCTTGCCGACAATCACCTCAAACTCAATGCCCTGAAAACAGAGTTCCTTCTGATCGCACCTCCAGCGAAGATAACCACCACTCAACATTGGCTTAAACTCCTAACCGCACTCAATGTCCAACCCACCATCGTGGAATCAGCAAAATCTTTAGGCATAACACTCGACACCAATCTCAACATGCAGCAACATGTCAGCAAAGCTACAAAGGGAGCGAACTTCCAGATCAATACTCTGAGGAAACTTAAACCCTACCTCCCAGCCAAAGACTTCCAAACAGCGGTGCAAGCACTAGTCATCCCACGAATTGAATACGGCATCACCTCCCTCTGCGGACTCCCACTAACTACAACCGCACCACTAAAAGCATCTCTAAATGCTGCAGCGAGACTTATCACGGGGTCAAAAAAGCACTCCCACATCACCCCTGACTTGAAATCCCTGAATTGGTTGCCGTTTGAAGCCAGAATACATTTGAAAATAGCCTGCATGACACACAAGGCTGTACACCTAAACTCACCCGGCTACCTTGCTCAGAAATTGACAATCTCTGGGGGAACCAGAAACACGAGAGGCGCAAACAATCTTCTGCTGAAACCTCGAAGATTCCGGAAGGAGAAAACATACAAGCGCTCTTTCTCAGGAATGGCGCCTAGGATTTGGAACTCACTCCCTCCCGAAACCAGGCTTCTCTCTTCCACTACACTCTTCAAAAAAGAAGTAAAAGCTATCCTCATGGCTAAATTCACCTGTACTACTATCTCGAACCCTATCAACACCCTGCGATGATCTTTATTACTTGCTTGACCACTTATCTATTTGTACGAGCTGTCTTATCACCCACTTGACTGCTTTGCAGCCACCCAATTGTATTATTTGTATTGTATGATCTACTGATTTACGTATTTGACTTTGTTCCCTCATGTTCCCTTCTGTACTCTGTGAACTATCGACCTACCTATTTGACTTTGTTCCCTCATGTACTCTTCTATGTAAAGCGCTCTGATATCTGCAAAGATCTTGTTCGCGCTATATAAAACTCTGAAAAAAAAAAAAAAAAAATGTAGTTTGCATTACAGATTACCTGTACATTTATTGTGTGGGTCGACTTCCTGTTCCTGTAAATGTACTCTGTGGCAGCAGGTGAGCAAATTGGGTTGTGGGTGCCATCAATACAGCCGATGATGTTGGGGAAATGTGCTATTTGATAGAATTCTGTCTTGGTCCTGAGCACTTCTGCATGCGTTTCAGGGAAGCTGATATAATGATGCATTCTCTGCATCATGGTCTCTAGGAACTTCCTAAAGAAACAGGACAGGCAGCTCTGGGACACCTCACCTACCGCTGCAATCACACTCTGGCAACTCCCAGACGCAAGCAGGTGTAGGCTACACAGCACCTGCACATAGGGTGGGATGGCGTGCGCCCTTGGGGTTGGGTGCTCCAGAAGTGGGTGCAGGTCATTGATCAAGTCCAGGGTGGTTTGGAGGTGTAGCCTGTACCTTTGTAGGATCTCTGCCTCAGTTAGTTGGAATAGGGTGATCCTCTGCCTGTAGACCTGCTCCTCCCTTCTCCAGACCCTCTCTCCTTTTGCCTGTAGCCGTAGCCGCCTCGCTATCACGTAGAATGCCACCGAATCGGGTAAATTTACCGATTCTGTAATTTTACCAATTCAGTAAATTTACCGATTCTGAAGTTTTTTTGACCCCTATATCTCAATATCCAAATACCGGTCGGTAACGTCCGAAATTCGGTATTTTCGGCTGTTACCGACCGGTATTTGGATACCTACATCTGGCCCTATGACTGTACCTCAAGTTAAATCATCGGTCATTTTTGAGACATTACATCACAAGTCTTTAGCGAGACCTCTATTGCCTTTAGTGCCAGGATTACTGGAACCGGCAATGAAGACTTTCTTAACACCTGCCACAGTGGGCTCGGGGCCCTCTAGGATTGCAGAGAAATATAAGGCCCCAGATCAGGATCCTTTATTTCTACCTACTGATCCACCACCGGATTCTCTTATAGTTGCTGCTGCTAAAAAGACACATTCCACGACGTCCATCTCATCTGCCCCACCAGAAAAGGATAGCAAAAACATGGACTCCTTGAGGCGGAAAATGTGTAATACGGCAGGCTCTGTAATGAGTGGCGAGTGCTGCTGCTTTACTGGGGCGGTATGACTGACTGTTATAGGATTCCATAACAAGATTCGTTGACAAATTACCCAAGGAGGATCAAAAAGATTTCTTGGAAATTGTACAAGAAGCAGGTTTAGTGGCCAGTCAGATTATTGGGACGGCAGCTGACTCTGCTGATTTAGCAGCGCATGGATATGCCCATGGTATCTGTTCCAGGAGATCAGCCTGGCTCCGTCTCACGGGCCTCAAGCCTGATGCTCAAAGGAAAATTGTTAATTTGCCTTTTAATGGATCAACGCTGTTTGGATCACATGCAGACGATGAGATGGCTAAAATGAAAACCAAATTAGATACTCCTAAGGTTGTTGGCCTGGAGAAAAAGAATGCGTTTCGTCGTCGCTTTCGTTCCTACGACAAGCAGTTTTTTTCAACAGCAAGGGCAAACATCGAACTGGTCCTCAGAAAACCAGGGCCAATCTCAACAGAGGTCGCTGTTTCAGCAACGCAGACCTGGATTCGGCAGAGGCGAAACAGACAGCAGTCGACAGCTTCAAAACAGCCACAAAAACCATGAGATGTACCTTCCTCCAAAGCTGTTGTCTACTCCGGTAGGAGGAAGCATTGCATTGTATCTGGACGAGTGGAGGCATTTGACAAAGGACAAGTGGGTTATCGACATCGTTCAGAACGGATATCTTCTCAAATTCAAGAAACCTCCACCTTCCATAGTTCCAAAAAGTGTTTTTCCCCAAAACCAAAGTTTGTTGCAAAGAGAAGTGAATAACTTATTGAACAAAAAAGCCACAGAGAAAGTTCCAAAGCCACAAAGAAATCAGGGGCTTTATTCTCGTTTTTTCCTTGTGCAAAAGAAAGGTCCTTCTGCAGAGTACAGACCTATACTGGATTTGACTCTGTTGAACATATTCATTCGAAGAGAAAAATTTCGAATGTTGGCACTTCATCAAATCTTCCCTCAACTTCACCAAGGAGATTGGATGTGTTCCATCGATCTGAAAGACGCATACTTTCATGTGCCAATTTCAAAAAGACATCGCAAGTTTCTGAGGCTTAAAGTGTCTGTTCAGCATTACCAATATGCAGTTCTTCCTTTTGGGCTGAAATCAGCTCCCCGAACATTCTCCAAGTGTATGGCGGTGGTAGCCGCCTTGCTTCGGAAGCAGAGGATTTTCATTTACCCTTACTTGGACGACTGGATCTTGAAGAGCTCGTCTCCATCTCTGCTGCAGAATCGTCTCTCAAGATGCCTTTAACTGCTCCAGAAGCTGGGACTTCAAGTCAATTTCAAAAAGTCCATACTAAACCCTACACAACGGATTCATTATCTGGGTTCCCTCCTCAACACAAAAACAGTAAACGTGTGTCCTTCGAAGGAGAGGTGGTTATCACTCAGAGCAAAATGCCAGATTCTTCTTCATACAGAATTCCCAACAGTTCGTCAAGTTTCATCTCTGCTGGGGTCCATGGCTTTGTGCATCTTTATAGTGCCAAACACAAGATTGCACATGCGCCCACTGCAACAATGTCTAGAAGATCAATGGATGCAGATATCAGGGTGCTGGGAGGATCAGATAAGTCTTCACCAGGCAGCCAAGGATTCCATCCGATGGTGGATGAAGAGATCGCACTTAATGAAAGGAGTGCTGTTTCATCAGGATCCTCCAAGACAGACGCTGGTCACAGACGCCTCTCTCCAGGGTTGGGGGGCCTCACATGGGCCCTTTGCAAGTACAAGGTCTTCAGTCCGACTCCGAGAGGGGTTACCACATTAATCTGCTAGAGTTAAGACCTGTACACCTGGCTCTCAAGTCCCTGATTCCGTCGTTCAAGTCTCGATCCCTCCTGATTCAGACAGACAATACGACAACAATGTATTATTTAAACATACAGGGAGGTACCCGGTCAAGGGGACTCTCCATGGAGGCCCAAGCCATTTGGAAGTGGCTTCTGGCAAGGGACTTGTCAATAGTAGCTGTACATCAGACGGATTTTCTCAGCAGAGAATTCATCGAGGCCCACTATTGGGTTCTTAACGACGAGGTCGCAGACAACATCTTTCAGGCATGGGGAACTCTAGACATTGACCTGTTTGCAGATGCGGAAAACGCAAAATGCCCCGTCTTCGCATCCAGGTTTCCCCAGAAAGGATCTCAAAGGAATGCGCTTTTGGTAGAATGGTGTCAGAACTTACTGTACACTTTTCCACCGATCCCATTAATACCAGCAGTGATCAACAAGATGTACAGGTTCAACTCCAGGATGATTCTAATAGCCCCGGAGTGGCCTCGCCAGTGGTGGTTTCCGGACCTCCTTCAGTTATCGGAAGTGCCACACAGGAGATTGCCATGTCACCCGGTTCTTCTGCCCAGGCAGGCGGGGAAAGTATTCCATCCCAACTTGTCCCCCCTTCGGTTGGCAGCTTGGCTCCTGAAGTCATCCAATATGGTCACCTACAATTGAATGCAGACTGTATGGTTATTCTGAAAGAGGCTAAACGTCCTTCCACAAGAAAGTCGTATGCTTTCAAGTGGAAGCGATTCTTCTTATGGTGTGTGGACAATGGACATGATCCCATCCAAGGTCAAGAGCAGGTGATTTTACCTTATTTGCTGCATTTGGCGAAGTCTGGCCTTCATTTTAACTCTATTAAAGTTCATCTGGCATCTATCACCGCCTACAGAAAGTCACCTAACCAGACTTCTTTCTTTAGAATTCGGGTGGTGAGAGACTTTCTGGAAGGCTTAAGGAAGGTGTACCCTCCAATCAGAACTCCTTCTCCTCCATGGGAGCTTAACATTATGTTGACTAAGTTGATGGGAGCTCCTTCCGAGCCTATTCATAAAGCTGCCTTACAACATTTAACTTGGAAAGTTGCCATCCTGGTGGCCATTACCTCCGCTCGTAGAGTGAGCGAAATCCAGGCTCTTTGTTGTAAGGGACCTTTCACTGTGTTCCATGCTAACAGGGTGGTTCTCAGAACGCATCCTGGTTTTCTGCCTAAAGTAATATCTGACTTTCACATTAATCAAACTATAACTTTACTGACTTTCTTTCCCAATCCTGCAAATCCTCCAGAAAAACCTCTCCATTCTTTAGATCTTAAGAGGGTCCTCAAGTTTTATTTGGACAGAACAAAGACATTGAGGAAGTCAGACCGTTTGTTTGTTAACTATGGTCCTATTAATATGGGGTCTGCAGCTTCCAAAAGACCCATTTCTAAATGGATTGTTTCTTGTATTCTACTGGCCTACCAGTTAGCCAACAGATCTTTGTCGAGGAGGCCAAAGGCTCATTCTACTGGTGGTAAACCTTCTACCACAGCTCTCCTAAGAAATGTTCCCATGGCGGAAATTTGTAAAGCAGCTACATGGCTTTCAGTGCATACCTTTACTTGCCATTACTGCCTTGATTCGGACACACAGGCTGATGCTCAGGTTGGGCAAACCTCATTGAAAAACTGGTTTGCTAATACTAGCTGATATGTCCGTGTCAAAGTCATTTTCTGTTTTCTGCTCGGGCCGCTTGGAAGTGGGTATGACCGTGCTACTCTATTCAGTGCTTATGACTATTGATGAGTAGAGAAGGATAAGTTACTTACCTGTAATCCTAGTTCTCTTCCAGGGGTATACTCATCAAAGTCATAAGCACCCTCCTGCCTCCCCGGTCGAGCAGTGGCAGTTGTTGGATAAATTACTGTTGCATTTGCTATGCAGGTTCCTACAGCTTTTTATACCGTACAAAAGAACTGACCTAACTGTCACCTGTGGGGCATGATGGGAGCTGGGTTCTCCTAGAGGCCTTAAAGGCAAAGTATTCAGATTCTCTGAGGCCTTAAAGGCGAGGTGCCAGTTCCCTTTTCTGTACAGGGATGTTATTTGTTTATGCAGCCTTATAGGCTAATAGCTTTTCATTACCTATTTTCTTTGATGAAAATAAAAGTTGTTTTCTGCAGAATGTAACTAATGTTCATGTCTTTTTCTTACTGTATATTTTATGAGTTATTTTCGTACCACAGAAAGACATGGCTTGCTTAGCCTATTGGTTATGTTTAGGGCTGCATATTATTTATTATACATGTATATGTGTATAATTTTTTTGTACTTTGTACTCTATTTATATATTTTACACATATATATGTATTAGGCTATATGTTCCGGGTTCCCGCTTATGGGCGGAGATAATTCGTGCTTATGACTTTGATGAGTATACCCCTGGAAGAGGACTAGAATAACAGGTAAGTAATTTATCCATCCACTACCTCGGTGCCAGACGACATCTTCGATGCAGGCCCGATGTTCCTGAGGAACAAGAACTGGACAATGAAGACATCTGCATCTCCGAGGCCGACGAGTCAGAAACCGAACATCAGACAGTTACTCCAGGTCAGCGAATTGTTATTACCGACATCGAAAACCCTACCCCTTCTCAAAAACATAAGGCTCCGATAACACCTTTGCCTTCGGGCTCAGGTCGACACGGTGATAATTCTTCCGGCGCCCTGCCCTCGGGCCTGGCTCCGAAGTCCAAAGATAAGCCTTCAGGCGACTCAGGACCGAGCCAGCCACGCATTGGTACCAAAATACCATCTCTGGAACCGAAATCCAAACATTCGGCACCGAAACACCATCATGATAAACCACCTGAGCCGAAATCAGACCATAAATCTTCAGAGAGGAAAAAAGACACCAAGACCCCTCCTGAAGCTTCGGAGTCTGAACCAAAGCAACCAAAATCATTGGTGCTGAAAAAGGATAGTGGAATAAAAGACCAATTTCAACCAGATCTAGTGGATCCTAAACAAATAACCATTCACATTGACTCTAAAACTGGTCATAGCAAGACAATTCAATCTAAAAAGAGACATTTGGACTCCCCAGATGAACCCAAGGTACCCTTAAAGAAGAGAGACATGGGAACTTCTTCAGCCAGACCCTTCTCTGCTGAAAATATTCCTACTACACCACTTTCTCCAGCACACTCTCCAATGCTTCCATATTCACCTACATCACAAGAGGACGATGATCACCTTGGGGGTAGGGATGAAAACCCAGAAGAGGATAATGACGATGACTCTACTCTCCTACCACCTGATCCTTGGGAGTATTATGATAATCCCCCAGATGTCCCCGATCCAGACTACTACCCATCTAGGCCACCCGCACCCCCCCCTCTAACCCTGCCCTTCCCGACGATAACATAGGTTTTGCACAGCTTATAACTGGGGCTGCACAATATCATGGGGTAGAATTACACTCAGACCCACCGGAGGAAGATTTTTTTATTAGAGACTTTCACACAATCGCAAAAATCAACAAGCATTCCACCTATTTTAAAAGGTATAATCAAGCATGCACCTGACTTTCTTAAAGACTCTGTCCGGGCTAGAGCTCTCAATCACAGAATTGAAACAAAACAATATAAACCAGCTCCCAACGATCCAGTTTATATTAAAGCACAGCTCCCTCTAAATTCCTTGACTGTGTCAAATGCACGTAAACAAGCAAATTCCCAAACATCAGGCGATGTTTACCTCCTCACAGAACATCTACCAGGAGTACACCATCAGATTGCGGATCTGCTGATTCTCCAAACACAGCAGATCCACGAATGGGAACTTCATCCTCAAGTTTTTCTTCCATTCTTTCACATGTGACATAGATCTGTTTGCCACACACCAAAAAGCAAAATGCCCAAGCTTTGCCTCCATATCCACACCCATTTTCCAAATGCAATGCGCTATGGATGAACAGGTCAGGCAGATTTGCATATACTTTTTCGCCACTCCCGCTCATTCCGTTACTGGTTCGGAAGCTCAAACAACACTCCCTCACAATGATCCTAGTTGCTCAAACATGGGCACGCCAACCATGGTTCACAACCCTGTTGGAACTTTCAGTAGTGCCTCATCAAAAACTGCAACTCTCCCCCAAAAATCTCACTCAGAACCATGGAGAGATAAGGCACCCAGATCCCAATCAACTCAATCTTGTGATATACCTCCTGAAGACCTAGAATTTGGTTTCCTTGATCTCCCGCCAGACTGCATGAATATCATTAAAGAGTCTAGACGTCCTACTACTAGAGCATGCTATGCAGCAAAGTGTAAGTAATTTATCATTTATTGTACAAATAACAAAATCGATCCACTAGATGCTTCCATTCAAAATATTATTTGTTATCTTTTGCATCTACAATACTGTAACCTAGCATATACATCTATACGGTTACATCTTGCTGCAATTGCAGCTTACCTCCAAAACAGACAGCATTTATCGTTGTTTCGAGTACCCGCTCTCAAAGCGTTATGGAGGACTTGAAAGAATAATTTCATCTAGAGTTCCACCTTCTCCTGTATGGAGTCTCAATATAGTTCTCACCAGACTCGTGGGTCCCCCATTTGAACCTCCGCACAAATGAGTCACAGTTCCTTACTTGGAAAGTAGCCTTCCTGGTAGCTATCACATCACTTAGGAGAGTTAGTGAACTCCAGGCATTAACCATACAAGAACCATTTTTACAAATACACCATAGTAGAGTGGTTCTTAGGCCTAATCCAAAATTTCTGCCTAAAGTGGTATCTGCCTTTCGCCATGGTCAGTCGGTTGAACTTCCAGTTTTTTTTCCTCAAACAGACTTAGTGGCAGAACGCGCTGTCCACACGCTAGACGTTAAAAGAGTGATACTCTACTGCATCGAAAGAACTAAACTTTTATAAACCGAAAACAACTTTTTTGTAGCTTTCTCCCCACCTCACAAGGGCAATCCCATTTCAAAAAGAGGACTTGCAAGATGGATTGGTAAATGCATCCAAATATACTATCTCTAAGCTAAACGCACATTAACTATTCCCCAAGACCTCATTCCACACGCAAACTAGGGGCTTCTATGGCATTCTTAGGGAACATTCCCCTAGATGACATCTGCAAAGCAGAAACTTGGTCTACACCACATACTTTCACTAAACAATATTGAGTAGATGTGCAGGCAAAGCAAGAAGCTACTGTGGGCCAGAGTGTATTAAGAACACTTTTTCAAACTACTGCAACGGATACAGGTTGCCACCACTAGGAAGTAAAAACTACTTTATAGCCAATTCTAAAGTATACAATCTACAGCTCATATGCCTCGAATGGAAAATGCTACTTACCAGTATGCGTCTGTTCTTGGCATGTAGAGCTATAGAGTTGTATATGTGCACCCACCTCCCCGGGTACCTCTTTCTGTTGCAGTATTATCTTATTTAGATACATCACATGGACATCCTTTTGTATTGTCTTACTAATTCCATCATCACCCTTTATGGCGAAAAACAATCTGAAGTTGGAGTCTATGCCCATGCGCACTATTACCATAAGCAGGAGTCACCTATCTTGTGACTACAAAGACTTCCTCCACAAAAACAAAGTTTAAACATCCGAGCCCAACACCAGATTGGCGATCTATGCTAAAGTATACAACTCTACAGCTCTGCATGCCAAGAACAGATGCATACTGGTAAATAGCATTTTCCCTAATATTTGTGGCGGACACGAGTCAACAAGTTTGACAAGATCTACAAATTCACTTTGTGATAGTTGTTTGAAGGAATGCAGAGGTTGGGTTAGCCTACCCTTGGAGGGGATTGTTAGAAATGGGTTGGTGCTGGTGGGTTTTTGTTTTTCGGAGTTCAACGTATCTACTTTTGTTGCATAATGATTTGCCAGTTTTTTCAGTACATTCTTAAGTAATGGGATGAGTTCCTTCTGTGTATTTAGGTTTATGAAATTTGGTGAGAATTCTATACGTTTTTTTATTTGCACATTTAACATTTTGAAATCTGTCTGAATAGTACCTTTTCATTTATTTTTTTAGCTCTTTTGGTTGTTGTCTTGTATATTTTGTTAAGTTTGTGTAGTTGAAGTTTGTCTTGATTACTATTTGTTTTGATGTCTCTTATCCTATCAACTATGTCAACAGAAAACCCCATGTATGATCCTTGTCATCAAAAATGCCTCTGGCGAGACACTAACAGACCCCGCAGATATCATTCAGGCCTCTTGGTCACTTTTACAAAATACTGTGTAGGGCAGATGATGACAATATGTAGTGCGACAAGGAGTTCTTCCTCTCCACCATCTCACTGCCTTAATTACCACCAGAGGAGTCAAGCAAACGTGTAAAGGGTATCATGGAGGATGAGGTACGTCAGGTTTTTGATAGCCTCTACATCTCAAATTATCTGGGAAAACATGGTGCCCTACATCATTTTACAAGATAAACAAAGAAATGCTAGTCTGCTTCTCTCTCCCACAATACCAAGTGTTAAATTCTATACATAAAGGGTCTTCCCCACTTACTTAGGCTAATAAGGCTAGAATTGTAGTATTGTTGAAAACAGGCAAGGTCAGCTTGATTGTGCCAGCTATTGACCAGTTTTGCTGATTACTACTGATCTTAAGATTCTAGCGAAAATGCTAGTAAATCGATTCCAGCGTCTCTTACCGTCACTAATGCACTCCAACCAGGTGGGCTTCATTCTTCATCGGCTGCATGCCTTCAAATGCTGATGCATGCCCTGAGGCAGGAACAGAACAATTTCGATGAGAAATTGATTGTGTCACTGAATGCCCAGAAGTCTTTGATAGGGTGGAGTGGGGGCACCTGTTACAGCTTTTTAAGTCCATTTATTTTGGCAGAGGGTTTCTAACCAAGATCAAATGCTAATAAACAAACTCCACTGCAGTGGTCTCCTGTAAAGGGCACATCTTCTGACCCTTTCTGATCTTAAGGGAAACCAGATAGGGATGGCCACTATTTCCATTGGTGTTCGTGCAAGCACTAGAACCTCTGGTGACAGCCATATGTCCGCATCCAGAAATCCGAGGCCTACTTTCCACCGCTTGGGAACTTAAGGCTTAATTATACGGCAATGACATCTTGTTGACATTGTCAGCTTCCTCAACCTTTCTATCACACTTTACTTAATTGATCTCTGCCTTTGCAGCCTTATTGGGATAATTGCATTACCTGGGGAAATGTGATAAAATGCCTTTGACCCGCAACACCACAATAGCTGCTCTAAGGCCGCACTCTTTTCATTGGCAGCACTCCAAAATCAAATATTTAAGCATGCTCTTGAATCCCGGATTATGAAATGTAGAATTGAATAATATGAACCCTCTATTAAATGATTTTATTTGACAACATTGGTTATTTTAATATGATTATTTAAGAAATGCTTCAGTATATCCTGCACGTATGCTGCTTATTTCCCTCCTCAACAAGTGATGCTCCAGAGTTATAATTATATCAATATCTATTATGCTTCCTAATGTTTTTAAAGAAGGTTCTGAAATGTTGCAGGCAGTTCCACTACAGGGACCCATTCTACATAGGCTCAGTTCACCCTTGGCAGCTGGGTTAGCCTACCTTAGTATTTCATCTTTTGAATGAACTGGATATCCAGTGCGGTGTGGAATGTCTCTGGGGAGTTAAGATACTATCCAATCCACAGATTCCATAAGACAAATTAATGGGCCTCTAGCCAGCTCCACACATTCCATTTTGAAAGTAGGCTGAATGTGCTTGGAGCCCTGTTCTGCAAATTGTCACAGTAATGTACTGTCGCAAGTCTTTCCCGATAGAAGCCTTCAGATGTGAGATTTGAGTACTTCCTCCAGTACGCCCCACCGAAAATCAATTCCAGTGCGTATTCTGTACCAAAACTTGAACTGTGAACAAATGGTGTTGTAGGGAAATTTGGAGTATGCTAATATATGTTAGAATGTTTACTACACTGCAAAAAAAAGTATCTGCCCTTATTTAAAAAAAATCTACTGCTTTCTCTCCATAAAAAAACAAAATAATTTTCTAAGTGTCTTTTTTCAGAGGTCTTTCTGTGTTTTTTTGGAGCCAAAAGATCTCATGACGGAAAATATTTCTTCCCTAAAGTGGTTTAGTCCTATTTGCCTGTGGGATAGTTCTGAATAATACCTTTTGCCATTTATTCTCAGTAATGCTTTAGTCTGTTACCACTAACGGATACCAACACAGGTAACTTAACATAAATGAATGGCCCCCCAATCCCAGTCAACGTGGAACATCTTTTATAAGAATTTAGGGAATTTACTTGTGTGTGAAAACAATATGTTAAAGTTGAATCATTTGAAAACCATAAGTCAAAATAAAAAAGTCGTTTGAAAGTGTGTGTCAGTAAAAATGACCCCTGATGTCATAGCATGGGAAAGTTAAAGATATAGGGTTTTAATGATTTCTTGGGGATGCACGCCACATACACAAGATTACGACTTACCCGTGACATTTTTTTAATGAAGGAGACCATCATTGAAATTGTTAGAACAACACATTCCGTAACGGAATCCATTTTTATGCAGCTGGGCAAACATGACACACTTGCTTAAAAACATTTTATTGCATGCTTGCATTTTTGTGTCACATATTGCCAAATTTCTGTTCATTAATTTGACTATCCGGCCATAGATTTAAACAAACAAATCCGATGAGGAGAGGCTTCTTTAGAGAAGTTGTTGTTACCCTCTCCAAGTGAGCGTTTGAAGCTTGTTCTGAAACGCTTGCATTACAGTCAGGCCCCTTTTCATGGGTTTCTGTATCATGGCAGTGCCATGGCTGTAATGTTTAGATCTAATTTAACACAATGATGATGGTTCCTTTAGAGGCATACAGTAAGATGTTATGTTATATTTTGTCTAAATTTACCCCAGTTCATGTCCTATCAATCTGTGATTCCCCATACCTTCTGAAATGTTTTTTGGGCCCCCTCTTTCTTCATAGGTCATTCTCTCCCCCACCATGCATGACTCCAGATGTTAATTCCATTCTGTAATTGGTGTGAAGTGCTGTCCCATTGCTTCGCAACATCTGTTTTTACTTCAATAATCCCCTGGTTTATGAATCATTTTTGGTATCTATTTACCTACTAGATGTCCCATATTCCCAGAGGTTTGATGCGTGCTTTGTATCTATTTACCTCTTAGATGTCCCATATTTCCAGAGGTTTGATGCGTGCTTTGTATCTATTTACGTCTTTGATGTCCATTATTCCCAGAGGTTTGATGTGTGCTTCCAATCCCTTGGTGATATCCAGTGGTTCTTAATCCCAGTCTGTCCGTTTCTAGTATGCCCCTATACTTGGATAATTTCACAGTATGGGAAGGAACATTCCTACTTGGACATAATAACAAATACACCTTTTGTCAAATATCGGTCTAAATTTCTTCAAGTGGACCCTTCTGTTTCAGAGCCTATGAAAGATTCTTAATTTAACTAGATTCAAGCCAGATCTTATTAATACCTTGCAGGTGAACATGAGTGGTTCTTGCCCGTCCACTAATTTGCATATATCCCCTTTCCATAGATCTTTAATATCTTGGCTGTCCATACATCTTGAGCATGACGGTTGTCTGTGATATTGCCTTCTTTTTGCGCCTGGCTTACACTTATCTATAGTCTAATGGTGATTTTTCAAGTTAGTCAGGAATTACCTTGATGCTCACTGTTAGTGCATGTTTAAATTGCATTTATTTGAAAATCTGTTTTGTGTAGTGCATATTCAGCTTATAGATTTTCAAATGTCATAAGCCCCTTAGCTCTCCATACATCTCAGAGTGTAGTTATTCCTATGATATCCCGTGCAGCAAAACCACCACGTCATGAACTCTTGCAGTCGAGTCCTACACATATAGACATGTTTTCACTGTTAGCCTTCCTTTCCATCCCATCTTTTTATTTAGTTTAGCCCAAATGTTCATTACTTGGGGAAATGTCAGAGGTATTGTGCTTTGAAGTTTCCCTTCATAAAGTAACTGCCAAAAGCTTAATTTTCCCATTTTGATTGTTTCAAGCTGTGCTGCCACGTATTTTTATTCCTGGCATATCAGTTGTGTCCTCATATGCAGACTTATGTGGCATAATTAATGCAATTGTGTATGTCCTTCAATCACATCAAGTTTTTTTAAAACCCTTTATAGTACGCTATAATGTGAGTTAAGAAGTATGCAGAGGAATTTTGGTGGTGCAATAATTTTGAATTGAAGAGCTCAGGACACGAGTGTTAAAGGTAATTTATTTCAGAATGCACTTACCCATTTCTGGTTTCCTAGCAAAGTGTCTAGGTGTCTACACAGTTTTTAGGTCTCGCCTGGTGTTGCAGCGCGCATGCGCTGCTCGCTGTGCGAGGGCTTTTTGGAATCATACCGTTTCAGAAGGGGACTTTAAGCCACACCCTTGTTTTTAATTGTCTTGCATCATCGTTTTTTCTAAACGCCGACACGTGATTCGGTATCAGTGTTTTTGGTTACCGCCTTGTCCAATTTTTGGACGGCCCATCGCAACAGGCCGATGCTATCTTTTTTCCCGTGACAGAGGAGGGTGTGCTCCTAGCTTGTTTACATTGCACTGGATCATGCGAAATGCAAGGGACGGGGAGTGGCGAGCCGCGAGACCCCAAACAGACGCTATTATGAAGGAGAATTACATAGATGAGGAATACAGCCTCGGATCGAGCAGAGGAGCAAAAAGTGAAGCTGAGGGAGAAAGGGCGAAGTGCAGCAGAAAATGACGTACTTACGAAGAAAGTAAAAGATCGATGGTTCTCGGGCAACTAGTGTGGCTTGAATGAATCAAAGTATACTTAGTCTGAGCCTACCTTTGTATCGTATACATACCAGAATAAAAATCCTTCACGCCTGTCACTGTCTTCTGACCACCCCAAGTCTTGCCCACTGTCTCTATCTGACGGAAAGGCTTGACTTCGTTCTAACCTTAGGTGTCCTCGCTAAACTGTCAGCCAGTATGTAGCATTAAAATCCCATTCCCAGCACATATTTTGTTAAAGGCTGCCTACTAGCTGAAGGAAGGTGTGGAGTGCAGCAGCTAAACACAGTGCTAGGGCCACGTGCTAACTTCCCGAAACACAGCCAATGAAAACCTGACAACAACTGAAGCAGCCAATCCCATACCCCCTTGCCTCCTTCTCGCAATGTTTGCACCCACTTCATTGGCTGTGAGCCTTATGTGAACCTGCTCGCTGTCACCGCTCCCGTTAAAGGAGCATCAGAGGACATCGTATTGGAACTCTTACACAGGTCTACTCTTAGAAATTATCCATCAAACAGCATGGGTGCTTTATCACCCAAGAGAGGCCTATGTCACTCCATCTAATAAGTGAAAATGCGAGCAGTATTTCACTAAGCAAAGCTACAGCACTACTCAGTAGGTTCAATGCCTGTCTTGAGCACGTAAATATCCAATAGATTACTTTAGCAGTCACCAACAGAGTTTTTTGTCACGGCGTTGCCCAACAAAACCGCTAGCAATTATTTTAATAATATCAAAGAGACTCCTGCATTGATACCACCAAGCTGTGCGCTTCATAACTGAGTTTGCCTATGTTTTAAGATGGATACGTAAAGTTCAGTAGAGTTGGGGCAAGCGTATGGTAAAGCAGGAGCCCATGGTATGCTTTGATATGAGTGCAGGAAATCACTTCCCTATCCTTTATAGGAACTCTGCACAACCTGCACGTTTTTTGCAATGCGACATTGCTGACTGTCACATGGGTGGCAGAGTGCCCCTCTCCTTACTCCTGTGGGATTCCACCACTCGCACCCAGGCCACATGGATACCATGCCCTCTTAATATCTGGAGGTTTGCTGTTAACTACCTCAAATCAGTCTCTTCTTGCTTTATGCATACTCAGTTGGTGGTGCCGTGGGATCAAACAATAAACAATTTATCCAGAAGTCACCCTAGATGGTGTTCTCAATTTGTTTGATCGGAACATGAAGAGGAAACAGAAAAACTGGGCTGCCGAATTGCAGAATGCTGAGCATTACAACTACCTCAAAGAAGAAGTAAGTTAAAATTATTATACGTTCTAGGGCAAATTAACATTAGATCTTGTTTTAGACCTACTCTAGGCATGGGCTTATATAATGTCCGTGGCCAAACACGTTTCATGTTATGGGGTTCAAGTCACGGGAAAGGGAAACCCTGGTATCAAGTATTTAGGCTCGAGACACTAATCTGTTATGTTGATTTATTAAATATCAAATTAACCCTTACATTCCGCAGAATGTTAATCAATCAAGAGAATTGGTATAAAACAAATCTTAATAAATGTGATGTGCCTTCAAAAATTAAACAAGCTTTCACTCATTCTTTTACACATTAAGCACTGACACAATCAGATATTTACAGACATTTATAACTTAGTTATTTATGTAGACACTTTCTTTTGCAATGCAGGTCTAAGTTATATATAAGGTGACAAATGGTTATAACACTTTTTTTGTTAACTTATAACTTTTAAACATACTGCACAATATTCACAATGCTCTGCCACATATTAAAAACGTTAAAGCCAATCAATTTCATGCTGGAGCCCAACAATTTTCCATGTATCTCAAATATTGATTTCAATCTTCTCAGAGTAATATTTGGGTCTGCTTATATAACAGTATGTCACTGCATACAGGGAGATTTTTTCTTCCCATTCTTCGCACCATTTCTAACCTTTAACTTTGGCATCCTTACTTATCCACAATGCCAATGATACAGTTACCTGGCTTAGGTGACGGTGGGCAGCTGTGTCAGATTTCTCTGTTTGTGGGGTAACATGTTTGGTTTGCTGCTGTTAACCCTTTTTTTTTTTAAATCTGTTTTATTGGTACACTTGGCATACAGTTACATTTCCTGTGTGCATAATTCAAAGGGGAAACAACAATTGGAGCAGCTCGTACAGCATTAATGCGAATGTTGTCGACGGTTGAAGGTCAATAAATGCGCTCATTGTTAAAGAACTCCATCCGTTGTCATGGGACAGTCACTGCATTCACCAAACCATTCGCTTCACCGCTACTGTGCTGTGCAATGCGCCCCGCCTACCTTACTACAGTGCCTGACCTCACCTGTCAGGGCGGGTAGCCTGATGGCCAGCCGCACCCCCGGTGTTCGTAACCCACTGGCTAGTGATACAGCATGATGCCCCTTAGTGGTGTGAATAACCTACCGGACGTGGTCCGGGCAGCTTGTATTTGAGCTGTGGTCGGCCAGGGGGTACAGTGGCGCGCCTCCGTGAGGCATAAGGTTGCGGCAGTGGTTTGTATGTGTGCTGCGCTCCTGTGTTTCGCCGCCGTGTACCAGAAGTGGAAAGTGTGAGTAGGGAAGGCAGAACCAGCGTGGACAACTGGGGGGTGACCTTTGCTGTGGACGCCACCAATTCGAACTGGGGAAAACCAGGAGAGTGGGGGAGGGTGTAAAGAATCCGATCACGGGGTAAGGGGGGGGGGTGCTGCAGTATGGGTCCTGTCTAGGCAGTTTCGAGTGCAATAGTCTCGCAGGGTGCTGGCCTCGAGTGTGCTTGGGGAGGAGGTCTTAGTGGTACGTAGTTACTCCAGGTCTCGGGTGGGGGCGTATCGGTGGGGTCGACTGTGTGTGTGTGCTCCGCTGACACGCGGGGGGGGGGGGCAGGGCAAGGCGGGATAGGCAGAGAAGGCGGGGGGGGAAGTGGAAAGAGAAAAGGAGGGGGGAAGGTCACGGGGCGGGCGACGGGGTGCAGGGGTAGTGTTACATGCCCGTACGCGTGTGGTTCCCGATTCTTCCCTGTCGCACTACGCAGCCTGTGGACCGGACATGTCCCCCCTATTCCATTGGGGAGGAGCCATCTCCTTACGACACCCCTTGATCGTGGCAGGCCCTGGTGAACGCTCTCAGGAAGCCCTCCCATGTCTCGGCTATCGGTATGGCCCTCCGCCCCGCCGTCTCCTCCCTACGTAGCACCGTGCCCTCTGCGGTTGCCCAGTAGATGAGGGAGGCACTCCAATGTTTCGTCAGGGGTGGTTCCGCGGCCTTCCAATGGCGGGTTATAAGCCTTTTGGCAGTTATCAGCCCCAGATCCCAGAACCTCATGTGTGCTTTATGTTTCGTCCTGGTGAGGAGGCCCAGCACACAGGTGTCCCAGTCGTGACGCTGGCCAAGCGCCGTCCCTTTTGTCAACAGCATGTGCACATCATGCCAGTACGTCCGTAGCTTGGGACATGCCCACAGCATATGCAGGAGATCCGCATTCAGTAGTGCGCAACGCGGGCATTTGGAGGTATCCAAACCAAAGTAGCGGTTAATCTTGTCCGGGGACAGGTATGCTCTGTGCATGACATAGAATTGTATGATTCTGAATCTCGAATTGCGGGGAACGAGTCGCGGTCGCTCTAAGATCCTTTCCCACTCTTTATCCGACCAGTCCCTCCCTCTATCTGTAGTCCACCTGTCCCTGAGCGACTGAAGGGAGGCCGTTGTGTGGGATCTCAGCGCCTGCGTTAGCCAGTGCACAACGTGCGATCCTGACCCCATAACGTGCAGGTACTGTACTAATAGGTGTGTCTCGGGTTCCACTGACATGTCGCCCCAGTGTTCCGTTAGGACTCGCATCATTGATGTATGCAGCAGGAATTGTCCCGCTGGCAGGCCTGGATTCTCCACCAGTCCCTCGAACCGTACCAGGGCTCCGTCGTCATATAAGTCCGCCAGTGTCTCGAGCCCCACTTGCGCCCAGTCTCGTAGGTGTGCTGCAGTCACCACTCCCCCAGGCCTTGGCAGTCCCTCCAGTGGCAGGGCTGGAGCGTAGGGGGTAGCTTCCTTGGTCAATCGCAGTGCACGCCTGTAGCATCTCAGTGCCACTGCTAGGTGTAGTTGCGTCTCGCGTGTCGCGCGTCTGAGGGGGTGGAACAGTGCGAGAGCTTCCGCGTGGGTCAGGGCTGGGGCTGTCGAGGCCGTGTCATTTAGGTTCCTACCCGCCAACCAGGCCACCACCCATTGGAGCTGCGCGGCAAGGTAGTAGTGCTCCTGGTTCGGGACCGTGAGCCCCCCCGAGGACGTCGGGGCATACAATTTCTTCAGGGCCACTCTCGGTCTCCCCGCATTCCAGATTAGTGCACGTGTCAGGGTCTCCAAGTCTCGAAAGATCCGAGCTGGGACATACACCGGTATGTTCGAAAAATAGTACAGGAGTCTAGGTAGGACTATCATTTTGGTCAGGGTGATTCTGGCCGGGACATTGAGCGGGAGTGTGCCCCAGAATTGGATCTGGGCTCGCAAGGAATTTATGGCTCGAATCAGGTTGCCATCCAGTATATCTGCTGCGTTCCTATATACGTGGATGCCCAGGTACTTGAAAGTGCCGGCATACCATGTCAGCGTTGCGTCTCCTAGTTGTACTGCGCAGTCCTGCATATCCGGGTGAAAGGGGAAGACCCCAGATTTACCCCAGTTGACCCTCAGTCCCGAGTGTGTTGTGAATTCGCGGAGGGCGTCGGTGAGTCCCGAGGGTATCCGTGTCAGGTCTCTGACGTAGAAGAGTAGGTCATCGGCATATAGGGAAACCGCGTGTATCCCATCTATCAATGGGATGCCCTACTCGGCGCCCTGCATCCTCAGTACCTCCGCCAGCGGTTCCATGGCCAACGAGAAGAGTAGAGGTGATAGCGGGCAGCCTTGCCGTGTGCCCCGCCTCACCTGTATGGCCTCCGATATCAGGCCCCCTATCCGGACCCGAACGGTTGGTGTTTGGTATAGGAGTCCCACCATGTCCAGATATGCGTCGCCCAGGCCGAACTTTTGCAAAACTGCCCTGAGAAACGGCCACCCCACCGAATCAAATGCCTTCTCCAGGTCTAATACTATGCAACCCGATCGTGGCCAAGGGCCTCTCGCGTACTCCTGTACCCTGAACAGCCGGCGGATGTTGTGCGATGTACTGCGTGTGGGTACGAACCCGTTCTGGTCAGGGTGGACCAGGGTGGGTGTGTATTGGGCCAATCTCCTCGCCAGTGTAGAGGCTAGTATTTTGTAATCTGTGTTTAAAAGGGCAAGGGGCCGATATGAGCCCATAAGAGTCTCTTCTTTACCCGGTGTCAGGAGGGAGACCAGGGTAGCTTCACTCAGAGACGGTGGCAGGGAGGAGCCGTCCAGAGCCGTCTCATATAGTTTTACAAGTTCAGGGATCAGGAGGTCTTGGTATGCTTTATAGAACTCCGCCGGGAGTCCGTCTGGGCCAGGGGACTTTCCGTTGGAGAGCGCCGCTATGACTTCCTGGAGCTCTTCGGGGGCAAAGGGTGCCGCTAGGACGGTACGTTGGGTATCGGTAAGTGACGGCAGCAGTACCTGGTTAAGATATTCCTCCGTATCCGGGGCGGGTGTGGGTAGGTAAGAGCGATACAGTGTTTTGTAGTGTGTGGTGAATGCTCCGTGGATCTCTGACTGCGTGTGTAAGGGCACCCCGTTCGTATCTAGTATTTTTGTGACTGGCTTCGTCCGATCTTCTCTAGCGATGAGCCACGACAGCAACTTACCAGGTTTGTCCCCCCTATCGTGTGTGCGCGCCGCATGAGCCGCAAAATTCAGACATCTGAGCCTCTCCAGCAGTGTTTCGCGGGTCGCCTGCGCTGTTTGAAGCCCAGCGTTGCGTCCTCCCACCGAGTCCCGTTCGTGTCGACTCAGTTCCTCCTCCACCCTATGTAAGTCCCTCTCCACCTGCCGCTTGAGGTTCCCTTGCGTGCCCAAGCACTGTCCTCTAATGACCACTTTAAACGCCTCCCATTCCATCTGTAGAGAGGTGGCTGTACCTGCATTATCATCAAAGTAGTGTACAATATGTGCGAACAATGAGTCCCGGAAGGGAGCGTCTAGCAGGAGGTCCGGCTGCAGCCTCCAGTTGGGGACAGGGGGGCGAGTGTTCGCCCATGAGACCGTTAACATGTGAGGGTTATGGTCGGAGTGTGTTCTACCCATGTAAAGCGCCTCCGTCACTAGCGGGAGTAGATCATCCGTGAGCATGAATCTGTCTAACCGGGTGTGCAGGGTGTGGGCTCCCGAGTAGTACGAATACATCTTGGTCGTTGGGTTCCGGTGGCGCCACACATCATGTAAGTTCCAGTGTGAGGCCCAGGCTTTAAGAGCTTTCATGGCTCCCACCACTGGTGCGTTGGGTAGAGGTGGGAATGAGCGGTCCAGTGTGGCATCCAATACACTATTGTAATCCCCCCCCAGTATCCAGGGGATCCCGTGCCAGTGCGCTAGGGTTGTGGACACCATTTCAAGGAAGCTCTGTTGGTCTGTATTAGGGGCATAGAGCGACGCCACCACCAGCGGCCGACCATCCAGGCGTCCCTTCACTGCCACCAACCTCCCCTCCCTGTCTATGTGTGAGTCTTCAACTTCAAATGGGAGCCCTGGTCTCACCCATATCAGTGCCCCCCTGGCGTAAGAGGAAAACCCGGTCGCATAGATCTGACCTCGCCACCGCCTGCGCAGGGTGTGTACCTCTGGGGCCGTCAGGTGTGTCTCCTGTAGGAGCGCTATCTGCACCTTGTGCCTCTTCAAGTATGAATGAATCATGTACCTGCGTGCGGGTGTGTGTATTCCGCGTACATTCCAGGTACACATTATGACTTCAGCCATCAGCGTTCAACAAGGCAATCACACCCGTTCTCCCCCTTGCTTCAAGCACCCTCTCAATGGGGCCCCCCACATCCAGTTTCAGAGCATCCCCACCCTTGTCCGGGCAACCCCTGGAATAGTCTAGCGAGCACTTCTGTGGGCTATGCATGCAGCGTTTCACAACAGGGAAAAGGAGGGTAAACATTAACTGGGGATAACACCATCGGGTCAGTTGCCAAACGGGCAGCCGTCCAAACATTCCGCAAAAAGAGCGAACAATCCATTCTGGGGGGTTGCTGTCCATCACGCAGTCCAAGCAGCCAATGATTGTCTGTTGAGCGTGAAGGTGTGAGTGCCCTCCCAGGGGGGTGTAAGTATAGGCCTGAGTGGCCAACAGGTTGGCCCATCGTCTATTGGCGCAGTGTGTTCGTAGAGACTCGGGGCCACTACCCGTTCAAGTTTGTAGCAGGTAACCATCGCCCACCCATATGGACCCTACGATGTGGTGGCCCATGCGGTGTGGGCGCCATGGGACATCTGCACCGCAGCTTAAAATTGCAAGCGTGGCATTGTCTTAACTTACTGCGTGTTCAGTGTCCGTCTCCGCCTGGTAGGACCGTGTCAATGTTTCCACCACTGAGAGCCCCCTGTTGCGGCACCTCTTCAGCCGTACAGGTCCGACGTTTGTGGGGTGATATCTGGCAGCCCACCTGAGAGTTGCGAATCCGGGAGACCATATATCGCCTCATCGTCGCTCGGCGATATCCTAGGGCTGGTGGCGGGCGGGGAACGCTGTGGTGGGGAGCCGCTGAGCTCCGAGACCATCCGTAGGGCTTCCCGTTGTTCCCTGCGGACCTCCTCTTCCGGCGGGCTTGCGCCGTGCTGGCTGCCGCTGGCCGCGGGGGAGGGCGACCTGGCGCCACGTCTTCTCTTGGATCTCCTGCGTCTCCTAGGCCTGTCCGGTTTTCCTGGTCTCCCCGCGCTCTTGTCCGTCCCATTGTCCAGCCAGGCTTCCACGTCTTCCGAGGAGTCAAAGAAGTGTGTCTTCTCATTCGCGATCACTCTGAGTTTCGCTGGGAAGAGGAGGGAATATATAAGCCCCAATTGGCGTAGCCTCCGCTTTACCATTAGGAATGATTGCCTCTGGCGCTGCACCTGGATTGTATAGTCTGGGAAAAACATTATGTTCGCATTTTCAACTTGAATGGTGCCCAGCTTTCGAGTTTCTCGCAGTACAGTGTCTCGGTCTCTATAATTCAGGATTCGGATCAGGAAGGGGCGCGGATTTGAGCCAGTGTGAAGTGGCCTGGTCGGGACTCTGTGTGCCCGTTCCACCACGAAATATGGCGAGAGGGTGCCTTCGGGTAACAGGGCGCGTAGCCAGTCCTCTACGTGGGTGGTCGGATCTTTGCCTTCCCATTTTTCTGGCAAACCCACTATACGGACGTTGTTGCGTCTCGCCCGCCCTTCTGCATCCTCTGCCCTGTCCTCCAGGAACTCCACCCTGTTGAGAAGGTCTTTAATTTGTTTATCCGACTGGGCGACACGAGGTTCCATGCCCGTCACTGTGGTTTCCAGGGCTTTGGTGCGCTCAGCTAGTTTCTTATGGTCCTCCTTTAAGTGCGTGAGGTCTATGGCGACTCCGTCTATTTTCGCCTCCAGGGACGTCCGGGTGGACTGGATGGAATTTTCCAGGCGTTCCATGGCCGCCAGTACCGAGTCCAGTCTGGCCGTCACCGGGTCCGCGTCTGTCTGTTTCTGCGTCTTGTCCATTTTGCCCTTTTGGGACGTGCTCCCCGTTCCTGTGCGCTTCCCGGCACCTCCAGACATGAGAGGGAACTGGTTCTCGGAGGATCCGGATGGGATGGTGATCCTTGGTCACGTCGATCGGCAGAGCCGTTGGCTGTTGCTGCGACGGTGTTTCTGGGGCTGGTTACGGCCTCCTTAGAGCTTTTTGCGTGGTCAAGCCGTCTAAAGCGCAGCGTGATTCGGTGGTGGCCGTTATACCGCTCAGCACGGCCTCAGGCTCTGGTGATGGGTTATGTTGCACCTCTCCCGCAGCTGGACGTGTTCCGGGCTCCGTGCTTGCCCCCTGCTGCGTTGGGTGCCCAGTTGCGCCGTGATCTCAAGGGCGCCTGAGTTGTGTTCAGCGTGTGGTTGGCGGTGTCCCTCACACCCAGCAGTCCCCACCGTCTAGCGCTTGCGATCAGTGGCAGTGCCCTCCGGTCGTCCGCGGCCGTGACGGGCGTCGTGGGCAGTCGGGCCCCGTGTCCGGCGATTGGTTAGTGGCTCCCTCTGGCGCTGCCCTTCGAGCACCTCGCGCTGTGGGTCGCGAGTACGGGCCGCTGGGCGCCCTGTTGGGTGACTCCTGGGTGCGCGTGGCAGGCCTAGTCTGTGTCGCCTCGCGGGTCTGGGTCTGCAGTCTCCGCTGTGTAGGACGCGGTGAGCTCACGCTCTGTGTCTGTCGGGCAGGTGCTGCTGGAGGTCCGCTGTGCTAGGCGCTGCAAGCTCACGTTCTGTGCCCGTCGGGCAGTTGGTATTTTTCGCGCCGTGGCACTCACCACCTAAGGCCCCTGCTGGCGGCGCCGGGAATCCGGTCTCTGACCCGAGGGATGTCCTGCATGTGATCCGACCGATCCCGGGCCGCTGACTGCAGCGCTGGTCCGCTCCGTGGATGTGGGCCAAGTGGGGGATGGGCACCTCCTCGTGGCCAGGCCCGTCGCAGCTGTCCGGATGGCGGCCTCGGTATTCCGGTGATGCGCCACCTCTCAGCCCTCCGTGCGTTGCCTGCCGGGTCGCCTCCGCTTCCGATGGTCTGCCGAGGGTCGGTTCACTTCTGCGTGTCCCAATGCCGCCGCCTCAGCTCGCGTCTCTCCGGCGCTCCGTCCGTGTGGCCTTCGCTCCTGGTCCCAGCACCGGGCTTGCCTGTCGGACCCCGCCGGGCTCGCGATCACTTCCTCGGCTATGGCGGCTTCGCTGGCGCCGGTGCGGTCCCGGAGCTCGATGGACCGTGAGAGTTGGTCCGATGCTGGGTCCGCGCTACGTGGCCACTCGCTGCAAGTTTGGGCCACCTACGTAGTGATTTCACCGGATAATTGGACCCCTGAGTGCGGGATCACTCCGGAGCTCCACTAGTGTGCAGCCAGTCTCGCTGCGCGCGTAGCCACGCCCCCTTGCTGCTGTTAACCCTTGCAGTGGCTTTTTGGGTGGTACATATCAGGCAGGTCTGTGACAAAAACTATAGGCCAAATCCTATTTTGTGCAGCAATAGAGATTTAAAAAACCACCATTCTATTGAATCGAAAGCCTTGTCTGCATCTGATGATGCTGGTGCTACCAGTTCTTTGATGGCATCAGTTAATAGGTTACTGCACAGTTTACGCAGGTTAACCCTGGGTGGCATAAATCCTGCCTGACTAGTTTCTGAATGATAGGAGTCAGTATTTTTAGTAGTATCTTTGGCAATAGCATTCTTTCACTATTCATCAAGGAAATGGAGCAATATGAAGCTCAGACGTATCTGTACTTTTCTTGTTTAGGGATCAGGGTTATGGTGGTGTTTTCATAGGTCCACCAAAATATCCCTTGTTCCCTCACTACATTGAACATCTTCCATACTGATTGTCCCTGTTAGTTTTTCATGAAATTCCATTGACAGTCCATTATCGTTGCTTGTTTTCCACTGATTGTAACTACTTGAAAGCATTCTCTACTTCATATGTTGTAATTAACTTCTCTAGCTACAGTTTATTACACATGTACTTGTTCTGTTTCACAGTACCAGTCAGCAGTATCTGTAGCATTGTTGGCCTATTTTGAGCAGTGAAACCTATGCAGACTCATAGTGGTTGTTTCTGCTATCTTACTGGCTTCTATAGTTCGTGTTCCTGCCTGCTCATACATATTTAATCGTTTTATTCTTCTTTGCCTCCCACGTTATTAATTTTCCCTCTTTGGCACGCTCCTGGTATAGATTCTTTTGAATGGGTATATATTGTGTTTGTTCCTTTTTAAAATATAGCTGCCTATATTTTCCCATGTTTGCCTGCATCTTTTGTTCTACCTGGTTAATAGAGTTTTTGTATTTTTTAGAGCTATTATACCCACCTCTAGGTTTGTTCCCCTCTCTGTTCTTCCGCACATTCTCGATATTAACTGCTTTATATGCCTCCCATACTTTTATTTGATAAACACAGAGCCCGTGTTTATTTTACCATCGACTGTTTCAGTACGTCTGCTGTTGCTGTACCATTGATGCAGTCGTCTTTAGCTTTTTCACTTCGCCTGTGTGTCGAGTTTATGTATGGCAAGTTTAAAGTGGCCAGACATACCCTGTGCCAGGTATGAGGCTTCTTTAATTCTAAAAGAAACATGTCTGGTGGATACAAGTTAAAAATTCATGCCTTAATGGTCAAACATTCATACAAAAATAACGTCCATGACAAACTGAAAAGATTATGGTTCATCTGTCAAGATTTTCTAAGCGCAGACATTATTCAGTTCCAACTACTATTTCTTCGGAGCTTCCGATCAGCATTGTAGCTAGTGCATAGTAATTTTCAATAAATCTGCAAAGTTCATCCTAAATAAAAAGTTTGAATGAAACTAACCGCTACAGCCAACATGTGTTTCATAGGTTGTATCTGCTACCTCAGGACTGTGAAATAACTTAAAAACACCAATCAATGAGGGAAACATGATTTAAAGCAAAGCATAATGTAATAGGTAATGTGCGTGTTAGACATAAAAGTATGTACAGAGGTCCTATAATACACATTATTAACTGTGACAACAATGTGATAAACGTATCTATTCATTTTTCAACAAAGATGAGTATAAAACAACTCCCATCTTTTAATGACCCTACTTGATTTTCTTCAGTGTAGTAATAGTTGAAGAACCTGAGATTCTCGTTCCCACAATATCCAAGACTTGACAGTGTGAGCTGTTAAGTTTTGAGTGTTAAATGTATCCTGCTCTCCCCCCCCCCCCCTCATTTCATTGAGTGAAAAATCCATTTTCTGATTGATACTTCTGCTTGCAGATTCCTCATCATTCGAATATCCCAAGATGAGGGCACCAGGGAGGGCGCTTTATGGCTGCAGTGATAACCCTGTGGCATGTGTCTGGAGCCATTGCCCCCTCCCGGCACAGGAGAGCGGTGTCAGACGTATCCATTGTCTAGGATATATTTGAAAAGAGAGATAGTACCCACCAGAAAGATTGTTCCTGGGTGTTCATCAAGTTATAATCTCCTCCCAAAACTACATGGTATCCAGCATTATTGCACACACTGTAGCAGTGGTGGAAACTATACATTGATTAGAAGGAGCTGTTCACCCTCCCATAGTTCTGCAGCATAGTTCCCTTCCACATCCACCCACATTAGGTACAGTATAATGTAAAATTTAAAATCTGGATAGTCACACCCCTTGAGCCCGAGGTGTATCTGAGGGACATAATAGTTTTCATGTCCCTTGTTCTGTAAAATGGCAATGGTTGCCCCTGAAATATGTTTCTTGAAGATCCACAATGTCTCCGTCCTGTGTGTCCTGAAATATTTCTACCACTCCTTGTTTAATCTTCTTTCCTATATTTTTCCGTCCTGTGTGTCCTGAAATATTTCTACCACTCCTTGTTTAATCTTCTTTCCTATATTTTTGACTTTCTATTTTAATGAACTAGACATGATTCAGTACGGCTGTCATGAACTGCAGCTTACATTCTCCTCAGCCCTAGTATGTTTTGTTTCTCCAGTGAACATCTTAGTCAAGACAGTACCCAGCCACAGAACTACCTCTAGCTTACAACTGCCTGCCACCCAATGAGCTATGTGCCTTTTGCTCCAGCATATTACATTACAACTATGCTAGTGACCCGGTGGCAGTGGGTTCGCGTCTGCTGTTGCTGTGCGCGAAGGCCTCGCTCATTTCGCCACTTTGAGTACAAAAGCGGCTCTTTTAAACTAGTGTTGTTTTTAAACTTGTAGTTTGCACTTACCTTTTATTCTGTTGGTCCCGGCTCCCCTAGTCACGATCCGGCACGTCTGAGTGCCTCTTGAACCGGCGGGCTGACGGGGTAGCGGGCGCCATCTTGGACCGGGGCTCAGAGGCTGCCCAGTTCAGCGCTGCAGTCCTCGCGCTCCTCCCCTATTTAGGAGCTCCCTTTGCGCGCGCACAGTGGATGCTAGTGACCCGTGGCAGTGGGTTCGCGTCTGCTGTTGCTGTGCGCGGAGGTCTCGCTCATTTCGCCACTTTGAGTACAAAAGCGGCTCTTTTAAACTGGTTTTCTTTTTAAACTCGTAGTTTGCACTTACCTTTTATTCTGTTGGTCCCGGCTCCCCGAGTCCCGATCCGGCACAGCTGAGTGCCGCTTGAACTGGCGGGCTGACGGGGTAGCGGGCGCCATCTTGGACCGGGGCTCAGTGGCTGCCCAGGTCAGCGCTGCAGTCCTCGCGCTCCTCCCCTATTTAAAGACCTCCCCATGCGCCCACGCAGCGGGCGCGCCAGCGGCGCGCGGCAAGCCCGTCTGCGCCCATCCGCTGCCGGCAGAGGCTAGGGGCACCCCACTATGTCCATTTTCTTACTTACTCGTCAGTCCAGCTCCGATCCTTACAAGGCTCGTGGCCACTGGAAGGTTCCGCCATTGCCAACATTTCCAAACTCGGGCTTAAGCCGATTGCCCCCCTTCCCCTATATTACCAGAACCGCCTCCCTCACCTTGTGCGGCCCCTGCAATCTCTGTCTTTCTTTTGAACACCAGATCCGCGGTCAAGCATCATCATGAACTATTCGTGATGGTCGACACGCACAAGCCTGATCTTCGGTTTCTTACAGAGACCTGGTTTTGCCCGGATTCCCTGCCAATCCTATTAACCGCCCTCCCCTCCTCTTACTATGCCCTCCGTGCTGACCGACTGGCGGGGAAGGCTGGCGGTGGTGTTGCCTTGATTGTCCGCTCTGGACTCCATTTTCAACTACTATAAGCCCCCCCCTATCACAGCGGTCGACTACTTAGTCGTTCGCTCTGCCTCCTTCCTAACACTTCTTACGTGTCTGCTCATGTATCGCCCTCCACAACAAATCCCGCACTTTCTTCCCGTGGTCCAGGACTTGCTGGCTACTCTGGCGGTGAATAATTCCTCTATTCTAGTGCTAGGTGATTTCAACTTCTGGCCCTCCTACCCTGCTGAGGACCTCTTATCCAAAGAGTTCTCGGAATCTCTTTGTTCTCTTAACTTTCTGTCTCACGTTCACACCCGTACCCATATTCACGGTCACACCCTGGACCAGGTTTGGTCGCTCAACTGTCCTGTTTCTTCCCCTGTGGTTTCCCCATGTGCCTGGTCTGATCACTTTTTTATTTCTTTGTTCCTGCACCCCAGTCTCGCTAAGAAACCTCCTCTCCCTAGGAATACCTGGGCACGCAATTGGAACCACGTCGACATGACATCCCTTTGCTCCTCTCTCTCTCTGCCTCCAGTCCCAAACTTCAAGATCTTTCCTCCTCTTCCCAAGCGGACACTTTAAACAAATGGCTCGCCAGAGGCTGCGATCAAGTGGCCCCCCTAAGATGAGTTACTGCCAGGCACGCCAACGACGCAAATAGGTGGTTTATTCCCGAACTTAAGGAGACCAAATTGGCAGTACGGCAGGCAGAGCGCGCTTGGCGACGCACCTACTGTCCTACTCTCAAGCTACAATACACTACACTTTTCAATCAATACAAGAAGTCTATTCTCTCTGCCAAGACTGATTATTTCTCCTCAAAAATGTCCGCTGGAAACCAATCGAGAGAAATCTTTACAATCGTGCAAGACCTGGCCTTTTACTGCCAATTTATAGTTTGTCCTGCAGAAGGTTACCCTACTCTTGTCTCTTGGGGAGGATTTTAACGCGAGTTTCAACTCTCTCAGGGCACGGGATCACTGTTGGATCATTTGATCTAGCTTTGTGTGTTGTGGTCCTGAGCAGACCATCGATTAAGTGGGCAACACCCTCTAATGCCCTAACTAGATCAGCCCCCTCCACATTTGGGTCTTAACAGTTTGCAGTGAGCTGTTCACCACCTTTCACTAATGCTCTGTAGAAAGCTTCATCATTACTCTGTGACCATCTCAGCCTCCTGCCTTGGTCTGTGGCCCGTGCCAACCCCGCCCCACTCCCACTCTAGGTGGGTTCTTGCAGAGATTTAGCTCCACAAGGGGCATGACTAGGGGATTTTTGTCGCTGAATATACTCAAACGTATTTTAAAACCTGTGACATATTTTTTTAGTGTTTTGGAAACAAAGATAAAATCAATGAAAGATGCACATCCTCTGCCTTTGAATGTGGGGTGTACCATGTTGTCCTTCCCAACTTCAACCAGGGCCATGGTGTGTGTAAGGGCATGCATGTTCAATAACTTACATAGTGCCCTTCCCTCCTTAATGTGTTCAGTATGCAGGCCCTCTTCCAGAGTACACGATGACAAATTCCCCCCCCCCCCCCCCCCCCCATTAACAAATTTGGACACAGGTGGCAATTAAAGTCGCCAGCTAAGACCAATTGAGGCATCAACGCCTCTTGCTCCTGTATGCAAGTGAACCTACTCTCCAGCTCATCCACTCTCACAGTACTATGACCCGGTAAGATCGCATTATAAAAATTCATAAAAATTAGCTTGTGGCCCTTGTTATAAAACCTGAGCTCCAACATGGAGTCTGAGTTCCAACCCAAATCAGTCCATCTACCCAGTAACCTGTGACCTTCCCTTACTCTCCCTGACGCTGTCCTGCACGCTGGTACAAAATAGGATTTGTAACCCTCAAGTTGGATGCGGCTACTCTCTACTATCCATGTTTCCTGTAAACCGATAACTTGAAATTTCCTAATGTAAACTAGCCAATCTTAATTTTTTAATTTAGCAGATAAACCTGCTATGTTCCAGGAAACTACTTTAAAATGTCTGATTATGTCTGTCTGGGCTGTCTGATATAGAGTAGGATTGAGATCCATGGGGTTCAATATTTGGGTGATTATGCTCTTGCTTAAAGGGTGCCAAGTGCTCTAAGGGGGTTGGGTTTACAACTTCCTCGTTTAAACTCGCCATAACTGTCCCTGCCAAGTCTGTAATAGTAACATTATTCTCATGTCCATAAACACCCTTAATTGCCCCAGACAGGCCAAGTCAGTCAATATCAGTTAGATCCCTTGGATTATTGAGCGGGGCATACCGATTATATACTGGGTCTATGGGGCCACCCCCTTACGTTCCCACCATGTACCCCCTACGTTCGTCATGGTTGTTCGGGTTCATCATGTGTCTGTAATAGAAACTTAAAGGGAGCATTTTAATACTTGAACCACTCTCCTCTTGATAAAACCCCTTACTCTGCCTGAGCAGGTTGTGTACGAGCTCGGGGTACCTTAAGTTCACAATAACGCAGTCCCCTGGGAAAACTTTCCTGGAACTGCCAATCCAGGACACCCTTCTAACCATTAGAATGTGCCTGTGATTGGTGATGTTAAATCCTACATTCCTACTCATCCACTGGGCTGCCTTATTGATCAACATTAAGGGGGATACTTCTCCATCACTACACGCCGGGAACCTGTCAGGACCACTGTATATGGACATGATGCAGGTGGTAAATCTAGAGACGGCAGGTCTGGGGTGCCCTGGGCGCTGTGAACTGACATTTCACCAGAATGTTGGTTTGTGGGAGCTCTACCCCCTTTGTTAGTGTGGGCTAATTGATGGTCTGTGGTTTCACCTGCGGTCCCTACCCTCGATTCTCTACGACCCATGGGGTTAATATTTGTGCTATTTGAATTTCCTTCTCGGGGACCTGGGGGTAGCAGTCTGATCGTCCCATCCTGTATGCTCGAGGGCTGTTCATTAACATTGTTTTCCCACCCCTTCCCTTCTACTCTGGTGGGTGGGACTAGTGGGTTGGGGCCCTCCTGTGCCCAAGACGGCTAGATACACACCGGCTAGCCTCAATAGTTGGTACACTGTTCTGTGTCAAAAGCAGCGACACTTTTTCTTCTATTGACCTAATTTTGACTATTAAGGGCTCCAAAAGTGCAGTTAGCATAATTTCCACCCTTTTCCAAAGCTCAGTGTCCGCCCCAAGCCCCGCATTGGCATCTTCACATTTTTGGGTCATTTGGTTATCTACAGTGCCTGCTGTGTCATGGTGCCTAATTGCTGGTCTGGGCTTTTGTTTCTGTTTTTGCTTAGAGTTAGAGGGTTCGCTTTACTGGAGCCGGGTCGCTATCTAGTGGCTTTGAGGAGCTGTCTAGTTTGGAGGCCCTTTTTGAGCGAGTGACAACCTCCCCACCTGAGCTTGAGGTAGTTACATTACTCTTGGTTGGTGTAATCAGTGCAACAGCCCCGGCCCCCTGCCCAAACAATAAGCCAGAATCAGTGTCCCCCCACAATATCCCTTGCGACAATCTGTGAAAGGCCACTTTCGACCGACTGCATATCTCTAGGTTCTTGCAACAGGGGAGATGCCAGTGGAGTCGGGATAATGGAGGTTGCTCTTTCTGCGTTGTTACTACCTCCTGGCATGGCTAAACACATAAATGAGCCCCATCATTGGAGGATTTAGTCATCGCTAAACCGCCCATGGACAAGCTTTTTTGAGCCACAATAGAGTCCAGGGAAAATGTTTTCTCTGTGAGCTGGAATTGGTGAACCAATAGTGATCCCGCTCTGATTAAAAAGGCATCTAGAGTCCCGGTGACCCCGCCACCCACCAAAGAGCACATTGCCTTGCGCTTACTCATTCTGGGAGCAGAATACGCTTGAACACGAGATGCAAAAGACAGTGCCTTTTATGTCCTTGTTTGACCACCATGGAATCCACTCTGCAGTCAAAAAGTTTTTCTTAGTGCCTGGATGTCAGGGGAGTGGCCCTGCATTGTCCTGTCGCAGACGGGCCCCCCCCCCTGGCCCGGGTGTAGTCCGGGCGTGGTCCGCGCTGCGGGAGTCCTGGCTCCCTTTTAAGCGCCTCCTGGCGCGCTGGTAATGGTGCGTGGCGTGGAGCGCCGCAAGGGATGATGGGAGGTGTAGTTTTCCGGCCTCTGGTCAGCATGATCCCCAACAGGCTTCCCTGGCTCTCATCGGTCTCCGCAGTGAACAATGGTGGCAGGCGGGCAAAGGTACAAACTGCTTAATGCTGGGCTCCCGCGCTGCGGGAGTCCTGGTCCCCTTTTAAGCGCCTCCTGGCGCGCTAGTAATGGTGCGCGGTGTGGAATGCCGCAAGGGATAATGGGAGGTGTAGTTTTCCGGCCTCCGCTCAGCCCGATCCCCAACAGGCTTCCCTGCCTCTCCTCCGGTCTCTGAGGGGAACAATGGTGGCAGGCGGCAAAGGTACGAACTGCTGATGCTCAGCGGAGTATCATCAGTGCGATGTTGTTCACCTATCTTTATTTGATGTATTTAAGAACGTTACAGATTGTAATGAACAACACCGTGACATGCTTTGTATGAACAAAGGGTAGAGGAGGTTCCCTCTCACACTAATTATGCTATGCTGACCTGGTTTTGGGCCTTTTAGGCATGGTATGTCTCTTGTTCATTGTTACCTACGTGGTGGTGAAAAATAAGTTGATAGCAGATGTCCTTCCATCACAGGAAGTGGTCTTCTACAAGTTGATACTGCATCAGAAGTTGTTGGATCCAGTTCTGTCCAGATTGTGGTAGTTTATCACTTCTGAGAACATTAAATTCCATCTGTTTTGCTCCAGAGTTTCTTAGAACTTAAATGTTCCTTGTTTCACTCTTTATCATCTTGTGCATCTTACATGGATATTTATGTTGAAGAACTAAAGTATGACCATAATATTTGTTGCGCCAGGGGGATGAGAGCTTATTATTTATGTATTTATTTATTTGTAAAGCGCTAACATTCATCCTGAAAGGACATCACGGCGCTGAAGAAAGTTGCAAGTGATTTGACATCAGCTCTGATTGAAGATTATTGATCTAGCCTGGGAAAAAGGAATGTTTTCAGTTGTTTCTTAAATGAGACAAAGCAGTCATTTGTTCTAATTTTAGGGGGTAGCTCGTTCCACTTTGTTGCCGCAATGTGAGAGAAGGCCCGCTCTCCCATCCTGACAGTACGAGCTCAGGTGATAACTGCTCTTCCTAACGTCATAGATCGTAGGTGTCTAGAGGGTTTATGAAATCTGACCCCGTCATGTAGGATGGTGGGGCCTGAGCCGTGGAGTACCTTGTGAGAAATACACAACAGCTTAAAAATGGCTCGTTGCCGCATTGGGAGCCAATGAAGCTCACGCATGCAACTTTTAGCTGAATCATATTTTCTTTTATTGCAGATGGCTTTGGCAGCGGCATTCTGAACCATCTGTAGTCCAGCCTACTCATCAGTAGTGACTGGACTAAGGTTTTCCTGCAATCCGTTGGCACCCAGGGGAAGACACGTCTAAGCATCTTCAAAAGTCCAAAGCTCCTTCCACAAGTTATAGAAACATGGGATTTCATGGATAAGTCCCTATCCAGTGTTATTCCTAAGTTTTTTGCTTTAGCAGTGGGATTGGGAGGCAAACCCAAGTCACTTGGCCACCAGCTGTTGTCCCAGGCCTGTGTACCTCTGCCGAACAATAGGATTTCGGATTTGTCGGCGTTTAGTCTAAGACAGTGGTCCTGCATCCAAGTTGCCAATTCAGTCAGACAGTTCGTCAATCTAGTTTTGGAGTCATCATTTCCATCAATGGTGACCATCAGCTGAGTGTCATCAGCATAGGAGCACATTTCGACACCCCACTTTTTGCCAATGGTTGCCAGCGAGGAGACGAATACATTAAACAAAGTTGGGCTCAATGACGCCCCCTGGGGAACTCCGTATTTTATGAGTCGTGGAGGGGATGTGTAGTCACCCAAGCGTACTGATTGGGTTCGATCCGCTAGGAACGATTGTAGCCATCCTAATGCTTTGCCCAGTATTCCTTTCTCTGCCAGGATGTTCAATAGTTGATTGCGGGGTACGGTATCAAAAGCCGCTGATAGATCAAGGAGTATCAGTGCGACTGTTCTACCCTGATCCACCTTGGTTCTGATACTGTCTGTCACCGCTAAGAGTGTAGTTTCGGTGCTGTTGTTTGTCCGGAACCCTGTCTGTGAATCATCCAGCAGACCATTTGCTTCCAAAAATGTGGAAAGACTTCTGTTGACTAACTTCTCCAGAACCTTTGATAAGTAAGGTAGCTGGGATATTGGTCTGTAATTGGCCGGATTGTTTACGTCTGCTCCAGCCTTCTTTACTAAAGGGGTGACTAGGGCCTGTTTCCATGATTTTGGGAATTCAGCAGAACTAAGGGAGAGATTGAGTACTCTAGTAACTACTGGACATATTACAGGGGTTAACTGGGAGAAAATGTGATGTGGACAAGGGTCAAGTGGGGAACCCGACTTGACCTCAAGCATGACCTTTTCTACCTCCTCTTCTGAAAAAGGGCCGAAACCGTGGCAGCTGGTATGTGCAACGGTTGGTACATATTGTTCATTGATTTCGGTCAGGTGATTTGGAAAGGAGGCATAGATGGTATCAATTTTTTCACAGAAAAAGTCATTGAGCTTGTTACAGTTTTCCTGTGAGGGGGTAAGATGTAGGGAGAGATTGGTTGGGTTGCATAATTCTTTGACGATTTTAAAGAGCTTCCTGCTGTAAATGTTTCTTTTTGTGGTATGATCTCTTGTAAACCGGCATATGTGGTCCGATTTTGCATTCCAGAAATATGCCAGTTCTGAATCTCTATGCCTGCTTTTGAGATAAGGAGTTGCCAGAACTAAGAAATCTCTCTGCTTGTTTGGAAAGTTCTGCTTTCTGCCTACTTGTTGTCCACAGAGGTGGTGTATTCTAGCCACTGAAAAAGTTGTTCGAGGAGACATGTTGGCTTACCCAGTGACTGCCTGGCAGGTTTGGGAAGTTCTGCTGTCTGTCTGCCTGCGTGTTGTCCACAAAAGTGTTCTACACTAGCCACTGGAGAAGTTGTTAGAGGTGAAATGTTGGCTTACCCAGTGGCTGCTGCTTTCGAACTCTTGTCGTGACAGAAGTTTAATTTTTGTATTGTGAAATATTACTGAACTGTATCTTCTGTTTTTAAGAGTGTCCTTCAGCGGAGGTCTTGCCTACTTGCCTAGAGTGCGAACAATCTTAACCAGTTACAGTAACAAAAGTGAAGCAAATGTTAATATTTTGCTTTTCTAGTTTCAAAATGCATTCAGTTCTCTATTTGGCAGTTGCACCAACGAATAGGTCTACCAATAATTTGTCTACAGGGCAAATATGGCGAGCATGTTATAACATCGTCGTCAAATCTAGAAGAATTCAACGAAGATACTGCCCATGATGGTGCTAAAATAAAACACAGAGTAAATATGCCCTGTGAAAGTGCTCTGGAGGGGGCTTGAGTTCTTTCCCTATATTTAGTGTCCTCTGTAGGCACTATTGGAAGCCTTGTTTTTTCAGATTTTTATATAGCGCAAACTTGACCCAAAGGTATCAGAGCACTTTACACGAGCACCAGATGCGTTACACAAGGGCACATTCATTTTTTTTGTTGGGCACAAGGAGATTGTAAGAATCACAGGATGTTGAGCGTCGTTGCCGAGACTCGACCCTGATGCACCAGATTTGATATCGACCGCCCTAGCCATTTAAGCCACATCCTTTCCCCTTTGGGTAGACTGCTTTTTTTTTCCATATGACACACAGATGGCTGAGTGTGTTGAGTTCTCTGTAGCAGTTTGCCAGGTCTTCTGAGTGTGTGTGGCTATAAATAGAAAACAAATAGAAATAGCACCATTTTAATGTGTCAGACTGTCACTGGGCAGGACCTGTTAAACTCTTCCACCTAACGTTTCATTGATTCTTTTGTTTGTTTTACCAAAAGTATGCAATAATCTTGAGATTTTAAATTGGGACATACAAATACATGCTTAGTGACTTTGCTCGAAAGGAGTGGTCATTTGACTAAAACCACTGAAGTGCTGTATGCCATCTTTTTCTAAAGCAAAGTTCTATGATAGTTGGTACGCTTCTCAATGTTAATATTGGCTAGGCTACTGACTGGATACTGATATACCTCTTCCTGACATTTTGTGTTTTTTAACTATGCATGTACTCTGTCTTAGTTTGTCACAATTTCAACAGCACCAATTAAATGAGTCTGACATCAGTCGCTATTCAGGGGGCTAAAATAAATCTCACTGACCTGAGAACATATAGGTAAAACTGTAGACTTAGCAATCAGTTCACAAGACTTTCTGATGTCTTTTTTGTGCTCAGTTTCTACTCTATTTTATCACTTCTGGTGTTGCTCTTCTCTAGCTTTTCACAGACTTGCAACAGTAATTGTATTTTGTTTTAGTTTTTTCCTAATATCTATTGTATGTATGTTTGTGTTCATAATGATGTGCTTTAGAAATAGGTTTAAAGTACATCTGCACAATTTACATGTTGAATTTGTTTCCTCAGTTCTCCTAATGACAAGAAAGCCTTCTGTTCAGTTGAAGGAGAATGGAATGGTGTCATGGACTTAAAATATGCAACTGGGGTAAACTATTTCTTTCTTAATATCCCTAACTTATATTATCATTGGGTGAAAGTTTGCATTTTAAAATTACACTTACTTGTCAGGTAGTGTTCTGGAGCTCTTAGAGTTTCTCTTTCCATATAATGTTAAATCACCATGTCTATACATATTTAAGGGGGTGTATCCATGCTTTAATCATTCTGTTCTTAATCTGTGATATACCTTATCTCTAAGAAACAAATTGTGACTGCTTTATTATTGTAAAACTTAATTCCATCTGTTTAAATTCCTCTTACTATTATTATGTACCTGTGTACAATGTGAGTCTGTACTTTGTGTATCATGTTTCATATTTCCAAGTAATGATGATCAACACCATGAATATCATGATCTGTTTGCTTTTACTTAGGAGAGTGAGGTATTTATAGATACCAAGAAAATGCCTATGGTGAAGAAGAAAGTTAGAAAATTGGAAGATCAGGAAGAGTATGAATCTAGAAGGTAAGAAAAACATAAGTAAAATTCATTATCAACAGTTTTTCAAAAACTCAATATTTTTATAATTCAGTACACAACACCTATATTTTGCCTTTTATTCTTTTTTAAGTCTGAAGTGTAACTATCCAGCATACAAATGACAGAATCAATTATGAATTGATGTTACATTTTAGTCACTTTATCTACCAGCTTTGTCACTTCATCCATGCTTCCCTTTACACTGTCAACTGAAGGCCACTATAGCAATCAAATAATTTTCCCATAGTAAACCACAATAGGCTAACAGGCCCATGCATCAACCACTTTTGCGAGTGCAGAGGGTGCAATTCGCAAAAATCTGCAGTTTGCGCCCGCAAAAAGGACATTTGTGATGCACCCAGGTTCAAGGCACTCGCAATATGAGAATTCGCAAATAATTGTGATTTCTCCAATTGCGATTGCATGTAAGGAATCGCAATTTATGATTCCTTAAATGCAATGCAAGAACCACTTTAAAATAGGGATTTTGCTATTAGGGGACGCAAATTACCATGAAGTTGAACTTGATCGTAATTTGCAAAAACGTTGAAAAATGCACTAAAGTGCATTTTTCAAAGTTGTAGGTTACACACACACATGCCCTTGGGGCATGTTTGTGCGCAACATGTGTGCACAGAGCAATTTCAGGGGTGCAACAGGGTTTTACCCTTGAAATTGCATGTGCAATTTGTGAGTACCTATTGTTAATCGCTAATTACGCATGCAATCTCCCATTCATTCCTATGGGCCTGTAGGCCCACAAGAACAATTGAGAGGGCATTCCTTAATTGCGACTCACAATTTGCGAGTCGCAGTTGAGGAATGTTTAGGAATCGCTATTTTAATAGCGATTCCTACATGCATAGGCTTTTGAGAGTCCTTAATTAAGGACTTGCAAACGCTTTTCTTGATGCATGTTCCTGTAAGGGTGACATAAAATCCTATGAAACGTTTGTGTGGAGAGTGCCACAGTCATAAGAGAGCAGTTGGAGAAGGAGCGGATGGGGATGGGACTTGGAGTTAGACATAAGTTAATTGTGAAGGAGTGGAAACATTAATAATCCCCAATGGAGTTTGTGAATACATTTTTTTAAATGCTAATAGAAATGTACTCAGGGGTCGTGGCTTGGCATCGTTTGAGAGCTCCGCAGCGGCCCCCGCTTATCCTCCCATAATCCGTACAGAATCTGCCCTGCCCGACCCGACAGACTTAGCACACCAGTGTGTCCATCCTATCCGGTGGGAGCCCCCAGAGCCAGTCTTGAACCGGGAATAAATATCCCATGAGCGAGGCGGATACGATGCCTCTGCTTGCTGGGGACGGCCTGTGCTTGGTAGCCCGGAGAGCCACTTCTTGTTGGCTGCGGTTGGCAGACCTGACCTGACCTGGTCCGGAAGGGGCCTAACAGCATTTGTGTTGTACTGCTCCCGTGGGGAGCTCCCTTCGCACCCCCCCCCCCACTTCCCCAGCCCCGAGTAGCAGCACGGGTGAGCGGAGCAGACGCGGAGTCTGAGTCCTTCCCCCTCCATTATAATGGGACTAAGGAAGTGAGGTCACTGCGAAGCCCAGGAACCCACCGATTGCAGCACCATGGGGCCCTGGCCTGGTAGGAAGGTCCGAGCTGGAGTGTATAGGAGCCACGTCTCGTGGAGGTGGGGCGCTCATGTGACTTGGAAACAAGACAGCGGCAGCCTGCAAAAGCGCGCGGAAGACCGAGACTCTGGTGCATGATCAGACCCATGGGTTAAAGGCTGATCAGGAGATGGTATGCCCCAGTGCCTTGGAGGTCAGTGATGGTCCCTGAAACAGGTGCCCAAATCGGGAGTGACTATTGGAACCCAGTTCAAGACAAAAGAACGAGAGGGGGCCAGGGAGCTCTACCCTAGGGTGATCAAAATGCAGCCTAAGGGAGCGCCCCGTCCCAGGCCAACAAACTTATTAAATAAACCGGGCCTAGGCATTCGATGGGGGAGGGTGCGGTGGCACCAGGAGGCCAGGATGTGGTGGAGCCCTAGCTTGGGGCTATAATGGCGGCCATTCAGGACTTGAGAACGACTCAAGTCCAAAATGGACATGGTGACCATAGAGGTAGACATCTTCCATGCCGACATGAACAAGACATCAGAGATGGTCACCATTGCGGAGACAAACATTAATGAACTCCAATCTACCACCGGGGGGGGGGTGTGGCTTGGCCGGCTGCAAGATGGCAGCACTCTGAGGGGGCTCTGCCGTCCAAGCTTCATTATCCGACATAATCCTGCAGACAATTTTATTCAACCTGGTTTGCAACTGCATTTCCTGATTTGGAGTCCCTGGCGGAGCCGTTTGCTCCCGCTCCGGTCTCCTGGTGGTAACTGGAGATCGAGAAACATCGCCTGGCGTCAACGCCTGCTCTGCGCGCCAAGGCCGACAGGGTGCGGCGCTCCTCCAATGTCTCCCGAGCGGGGCTCTCAGAGCTCCCTACTGCCTGTAGGACAATGGTGGACCCCATGCCGCGAGGTCTGGTGAGTGACACTGCCACGGTGGTAGTCTCTGGCAGGTTGGGGCTTCGTGGGCTGCACCGGCCGCCCGGACCGCCATTTCTAAGGCACCATTTTCTCCCTCAACCCGGACTCACTACACTGCGGCCGTGTGAACCTGGGTCGGGTGCCAGAAGTGGTGAACTTCCCCCCATGTCTCACTGCTGGTGAGACCCCGGGTTGGCGCGTGTCCCCCAGCCTCCCACCAGCTGTGGTGTGCGGGTTGCCCTGATCTCCACTTCGCCCTTGATCTTCCCATCAGCGACCCAGGAGACACGGTCCTCATCATAACTTGAGACCGGTTCATCATTTGCTGCTCGGGCGTGCTGGGCTCTGGGCCCCCATTTGATCAGCCTCCTACACTGCCCCAGTTGGCCCTTACTGTGGTGTGGCACTGCTTCGGCTCCATGGGTCGGCCCGCAACTCAGGACAGTGACCTGGGATCTTCATCTGTGACGCCTCTCAGCAGCCCACCTTGTCTGCCGCTCTTGTGCCCCTGCCGCTGGTGCCTGAAAACTGTGGCGGATCCTTAAATTGCGCCGGCCAGGCGCCTCACTTGTCGCCTTTCCCTGGAGTAGGCCTGTTCATTTTTGCTAGCTGCACCTGTTTCTGCTTAGGGGCTTTGGCCGTACCTGCAAGATGTAGACGTATTGCGGACCCCGGACTGCACATCTGCCCTTTGCCGTCTCGCCCCAGCAACCCTGCGCAAAGGCTCCTGTCTCTCCATTCTACGCTTGGAGCTTTCACAGGAGGCGTTTTTGGCACTGAGGAGCCATCCTGCACTCCTTCCTGACTCTTCAGCCATCCGCACAACCCCTCCGTCACTGGCTCTGCGGGGAGGGTCGTACACTGAGGGATCATTGATGTGTTTGGTATACCTGCTAGCCTTCCTTCGTGTCCTCTGATCCAGTAAGGCGCTGCGCTGTTGGGGGCATTCACTGTATTTGCTGGCGTTCCACAGACGGGTTTGCCCAACGTTTTATGGGAGTTTTGTTTTGTTATTATTTTTCTTTTGTAATCAGAATGCATCACTCTATTGCTATGACTGTTTTCTTCTGCAGCAAGAATGTACACAACTTACTCCTCTGTACGATTGGCACTGCTTCCCCCCCTTTTTTATTTCTTCTCTGATATCTGCTCATTGGAGGTCTCCCCTATGCCTGGGCCTTCTCATGCTACTGGCTTCCAACTTGTCCAAATATCTGCATAGGGCGTCCATCCTGTTCCCCTTTCTGTTGTAACCATTATGATGTAGTACACCAACTGGTCTTATCCCAAGCCTGCCCTTCTTGCTCTGCGCCTCATTTCACCTAGGCACAGCACACCATTTCTGATGGATACATCTGCCAGTGGATTCCTCACCTTGTGAATATCCCCTGCGTCAGCAGCATTCAGAATTTTTTTTGTAGCTCTCCATGCCGATGAGGACGACATCACAGAAGTATGGCTCCGCTGACGTCACCGGAGCCATAAGAGAGCCTCGTCGGCGTGATGACATCAGTTCCCTTTTTTCCGCACTGTCAACGCTAACGGTTTTTTGGGACTTTCCCTGGTTTTCTTGTTACATTGTTGGATTGTGTTTATGGTCTTCTCTTGTTTCTTTCTTTAAGATGACGTCGAGGAAGTCAGGATTCAAACCCCGTTGGGAATGCGGAAGACATATGTCCATCACGGTTCCCCACGAAGATTGTGTCTGGTGCCTGGCGTCGGATAACAACGTTGAGGGTTGCGCTTGCTGTCGCAAGATGAACCCCAAGGCTTTAAAGGAGAGAGAGGACAAGCTATTCATGGCAAAAATGAGGAAGGAGAAGAGAGGTCGAAGGTCGAGATTCAGGTCGAGGTCGGGTTCGATTCAGGTCATGCTTCAAAATCAAAGAAGCATAAGAATAAGAAGAGGCACGGCTCTCGACGCTGTTCAGATAAGGACACAGCTCCGAAGTCGACTTCTCCAGCTCCTCGGCGCTTTAAGGATTGTCTCTCCTTCTCCCTCTGGCTCGAATCAGGGTTCTCCTGTTTGTTCGGCTTTGCCTGCAGCTTCTCTGGTGCTTTCTCCGACGCCAGCTCCATCTCCGACGCCGGTTCATTCTCCGGCTCAGGTGCAAGAGGCTCCAGTACCTAATGAGTCGTCGACTCCATTGGCTCCACCGTCGGCGCTGATTGGCCCAAGTCCGGGAATGCCTCTGTTGTATTTCTATCTAGGACCCTAATTCGATATTCCCGATTCATGCCCTTATGTGGTTATAACTAATAATATCCAAGGCATAAGAATCATATCCATATTTAGTAATAGCCCATGCAGTAAAAAATACGGCAAGGCTACTCCCATAGACTCCTAGAAAGCACAACGCGTTCTTTAAACAAAACAAACCTCCAGCAGCCTGGGAAAACCCCCTGCTTTTGTTTTGATTTGCACAAGAACTCCTAGAGCCAAGAAAGAACTGTTAGTTCTTAGTGACGTCTTATGTCCAACCTTACGTCAAACCCGGCACCTTTCAGGTATAAATATACCAACGTTGCCTTAAGCAAACACACGGTGGTTGGGAGCTGAACTATGTTCTACTTGCCCGGGAGCCCAGCTGTTAAGAGAGCCGACGGAAACCGCACCTCCCCTTGACGCTCTGAGAGAGACGCTGTCTTTTTCTCCAGCCGAGAAAATCCAGCTCCGGTGTTCCCAAGTCACCCTCGCGGGTTGCTGGGAGATCGAGTCCTGAGAAGCGAGATACAAGACCTCCTTCATTCTATAACCAAGGTACGGAGCTGATTAAAACCTTAGAGAGAATTCTTGATTCCGATACTTGGCAAAAACTTAACTTAACTTAAAAACTGCAACTTACTTACTGCTTCCCACGTATTAGGCTTAGGTCAGGTACACCGGGGTAGGCGTATTTAGAAGCACCGGTTGAGTTCGTTAGTCAATGTTTTTATGTATGTATATATTTTATCCATTTTAAAGTATCATATGGCTAAGAAACCATATTGATGCTTTTAGAGTATTATTTCATAATACTACTTTTACTGTACGCACTTTACTTTATAATAAGTATTGCAATTGTGGGAATTTGTTTCTCTTGCATGAGAAAGAAGACTGCGCAATAAAATGACACCTTTTTATTGAAAAAGCCAGTCTCTCTATTTCTCTGCACTCTGGTGGAACTAAGCATGCACGATTGACTGAGTGAAATAGTTGTCTATTGTTTTCACACGACTCTAGAGATACACTCTTTATTCTGGGGGAGCAAAGTTGTCATGTTTATGCGGTTGTCAGAAACTAATCCCTTCTTGTCTAAATCAGGACGCTTAACCCTTTCCTGAACATTCGAGAAAGTTTCTAGTGACCTCTGAGCTAGCTGGCAAAACTAATTAAGTCTAACATAGTCAGTAGAGACCTAGATGACCTCAGTCCTACGTCTACACTGCTGTTTATGTTATTCCAATGCGCAGAGCCTATTGGGAATATAGGAACTACACTACATGGCGCCCAACGTTTGGTAAGGCGATAAAACTAATGCAAGACACTAGAGTAACTCAGTCGTGCTTTTCACACAGACCCCTTTCTCCCGTAAAAACTCCAATAGACGTCTGGAGTGGGTGAAAGGTTAATATCCGCCGGAACTTAGTAGGATGAGAATCCTATGTATTAGTTCTTGGTTTAGTCAACGTTGAAGGATACAGTGTTCCAAAATATTGTGCACCTAATCTTTGTTTCCTTTAAACTTGATCTGCAACAAAACTTTCTGTCAGTAAAATGGGAGAAAGTGAAAACGAAAGGGAACAAGCTAGAATAACAGCTCAACTCATAGCGGATGACACAACCATCCAAGAAACTGATCCGAATGCTATACTCATTCCGGTCAATATAAGAAGAACTATAACTCTTAAACTTATAGAAAATGGACTATCACCAAGAGGTGGTACGGTCATATTCGTGATAGAGGCTCATGAGTATCGGCAGACAGAGGTGGTATACACATGGATACATTTTCCAGCAGCACATGCTGTGACAAAATATTTCCACTATTACAAAATAGAGGAACGTCCGGATATATACACTCCTTTCGAGGACGGTGAAATCCCACTAACTTACCAAGAGCACCTGCTCTGGTTTAAAAGCGCCCTAAAACATCAAAATCACATCACCAGGCACGGTCCACTAGGTAGACCAGGAGCCACGTGGCCGGTTCTAGCCTGCTATGCAACACACCCAGACATTTAAACAATGTCAAGCGAAGAACTCCTAGTTAAACTAAAAGAATTAGCAAAGGCATATAGAAAATTAGTTCAATTGGCAAGGGACGATATAGAGTACCTCCAGAAATTGAAGGAGACAGATATAACAGACCAACCATTCGAACTTGCCAGAATCATAGAAAAATCCTATGAAGAGCTAGGAAGAGATAGTTTGGGTGGGAAACCGGTAAAACCACAACTAACTGAAAATCCTGAAAAAACATTTATTAAAAATAATCTAAATACTCCAAAAAAAGAGTTGGGAAGGTAATAAACAATCCACTCCCAAGGAAAAACGTTTCCAGTCCAGAGGAAGGTCTCCTCAACGGAGAGAAAGAGGAGGCAAGTCTCTCCAAAGGAAACCCTCTGAGAAAAGATACAGCCTTAGAGATAGGGATAAATTAAGAAAACCTGATAGATATCAAGATATTGATACACGTCCCTCTCGATCTTTTCAGACTTCCTCACAGAAATCGGAAAGAAGAGGACGGTCAGAACACAAGGAAGAGCACGTCAAGTCTAAAGACAAAGAACCTGCTCATCAAAGTAAAAAATCTGAATTTCCCAGAAAGAAGGTAGCAAGTATTAAAATTAAACATGCCGAGGATTCTGAGGACACAACTGTAAAGCGGAGAGTGAGCCCAGACAAGGCTAGACAGCGCAGCAGAAGTGACAATAGCTCGCAAGATCCTGATGAATCTTCTGGAGACAGTGGGCACGAATGAATACATTCAGGTGGAAACTGCAGACACACGTGTTAGTGTGCCCCATAAACTATATGAAATAACATTACGTATAGGGTGAGATAAAACTAGGAAAATAAAAGGTCTCTTTTGGGAGAAACTTTCTAAAGGCTATGACATCCTGTTAGCTGAAAAAGACTGGCCACCAGAGTTTGTCAGGGAGTGCCCTCATGGCGAAGAAATGATTATGCCGGCCTTCTCAAATCATATTCCGATTCATAAAAAATACACATTTGCAAGAAAATTGGCAGTGGCCCAAGCTCCTGCTTTATATAAGAATCATGTAGGATGGGATGAGGAGTCTCCTCCACACAAAATCCAGTTACAAATTCAACCCACTGCACAAAGGCAGTACCCAGTTAAACAAGAAGCTAAAAAGCAAGTCAGGGAGATCTTACATCAACTTGAATATCAAGGCGTGATTGAAACATGCACCTCACAAATGAACAATCCTTTGTTTCTTGTCTCCAAGCCAGACGATTCATATCGCCTAGTTTTGGACTACAGACATTTAAACTCCTGCTGCAAAACTTTTGCAGTACAAAACTCACACAGTGCAGCACTAATGAAAAACATCATGCGCAAAAAATATAAAACGACATTAGATATCTCTAATGGATTCTTCTGTCAAGACATTGCACCTGAAAGCAGGTATTTGACGGCTTTCTCAATATTGGGGTCGCAAAAACAATTTTGCCGACTCCCACAGGGATTCAAGAATAGCCCAGGATTATTCTCAGCAAGGGTAACAGAGTTACTACAAATATATGATGATGAGGCATTATCCTATGTCGATGACACCTATCTTACAGACGATGACCTTGAGACTCACTTAAAAAGAGTGAACACCATAATACTTGGGTTCGCATCAGAGGGTTACAAATTCAACTTTAAAAATTCAAAAATTGCCCATCTAACAGTCCTATTTTTAGGATATGAATTATCAAGTGAAGGCAAAAGCCTGGCAGACAACTTCCTAGAGAAGTGTGCAGTACTCCAAGCACCAAAGACGCTGAAAAATTTACAATCAATGCTAGGCTTCCTGAATTTCGGTAGAACATACATTCTAAATTACGCAGAGAGGGTTAAACCTCTCTATGAATTAATAAAACCTGATTTCAAAACAATAAATTGGACTCCGAAACACACAGAAATTTTAAGATCACTACAAACAGACATGTTAGCTAAAACAAAATTGCAAACTCGCGAAAACGTATGCAACCTTGTAGTCCCAGGAAGATGCGGATTCACATACCTGACCTCTAATGAGGGAGAAACGATACCTAGAGCTTACAAATCACATTTGTACACTCAAGCTGAAATGAAATTCAGTTCTACAGAAAAAATTCTGACTGCGGTTCAAACTGCTGTAGCAAAAGAAAGAGCCCTAGCCCAAGGCAAGAGAATAACTGTTTATACAGCAGAATCAGCCCACTGAGGCATTAACAAGTCCACGCAATCTGAATACAGTGGCATTACATCCAAAATGGATACAATGGGAAAATTCTCTTGCTACAGAAGACGTGAAATACTATTTTGACCCGAAATTGAAAAAACGAGACAATCTAGAATATGAACAAGAATATCCTCTGCCAATCGAAATTCTGCCTCTCGAACAATATAACTGCGTAATCTATATGGACAGATTCGCACAACACTACGATGTAGATAAAAAATCCTACAATGCAGCGTGCGCGATTGTTAAAGGTCGGTGGCGCTCTGGTGAATTCAGACCTATGATTACCAAAACTGAATCACTCAGAAACTGTTCAGCTGAACGAGCTGAAATAAGATCTTTGAAGATGGCGCTTGAAAATGCTGATCGCGAATTCCCCACACTAATAGTGTGCGATTCGCATTACTGCGGCAAGTCATACAACAGTGACATGCAGACATGGAGCAAAAACGGTTACAAAGATGACACAGGTGCCACAATAAAGCATAAAACGCTTTGGGAACAAGTAGTTCTTTTAAAGAAAGAACTACAAAAGACTCACGTGATACACACACTGAGTCATCAACGTGATGGCGTTCACGTTGCAGGGAATTTATTGGCTAACACAGCCACAGCGGAAGCGGTTCAACTGGCTTCCGTAGCAACAAAAAAGAGTTAAAAAAAACACATAGATGGAGAAACCATGCTGGCGGTAAAAGCCTCATTAAAAGGCGATTATGCAGCATTACCTCTCAACTATCCACTCAGTGATACATACATAATTGATGCAAACTCCGTTCCTTTTGCTCCAATCCCTGGAGTGGGGGATAGAGCAATTCCAAACACGAACCGGAGAGTTTTCTTGATTGAAGACGCACACATGGGACTGGGTCCGAGGCACCAACAGATCTTGAAATCTCTAATAGAATTACAATCAGAATACTGGTGGCCGGGGATGAGCTTACAAATTTGCAATGGATTGTCCAGACTGCAACAGAGATCGCAGTTGTGAACCGGACCAGACTATTGCCAGGACACCTTTATTAGAAAGCATCAGGCGATCTATAACGCAGAAATCCAACCGGAGAAATGCATCCCCATAATTATTAAGACAAAATTAACTTGAAAATGTAGACCCCAGCGCTCGGCTGACACCAGAACTGTTCTAAATGATTTGCGAGTCTTTATCGGCACATACGCAATTGGCATGCTACATTCTGACCAGGGTCCTGTGTTTAGCTCTCGAGCTTACAAAGAGGCCATGACCAGCATGGGCATTGCATTGCGGTACTCTTCTCCCTTCCATCCTGAGGGAAATGCGGTAGTGGAAAGAAAAAACTGTGACATAAAGCAATCTATAACGGCGAGGGTATTAGGTTCAGATGATAAATGGGTCAAACATTAAATAAGTGTCCAACGTAGTCTTAATAACATGCCAAGAAATTCTCTACGAGGTATCAGTCCGTACGAACTTTTGTTAGGTACTAGAATGATTATCCAGGATCTGGATCGTCAAACTTCAGTGGTGAAAGAAAAAACCTTTGATATCCAAGATCGTTTGGCTGTTTTACAGGACTTGAATGAAACAAGAAAGAGTTTAAGTAACATAAAGTTTAAGCCAACAACCACTGAAGAACCACCTGTCCCAGCAAGACCTGTCTGGATTCCGAAGATTGAGGATCTGGTCAGAGAAAAGATCGCGGTAAAGAAGGAATTTTGGCCTTCTTACAGAAAAGCAGTACCTGTCTTAGCTGTCAGCGGAACAAGATCAGTAGCACTACCGCCACTTGCTGGTAAAAAGGAAAACAGAATTGTTTCCATCGATCTGGTGAATGATGTGGCTCCTTCCCACACAGTTATAAGGAAGGCAGCGTAGTTTTTAGACCTGCAGCTTCCAACAGCTGAATTCAAACCCAATATTTTAACTGAGGTTCTTCATTCTCCCTCCACTGTTATAGAGCATTTACCACCTTTTAATGATGCCATCACTGAGCCTGTTATGGAGGTTTGACGTAAGCCCTTTTCAGCTCCAGCAGTATCAAGATCTGTTGCTAGGCGGTACAGGGCGGTTCCAGGAGATCCAGACTTCCTAATATCTCATCCTTCTCCTGAGAGCCTGGTGGTTCAAGCTGCCTGTTCGAAGAAATCTTCTGGGGCCTTTCCTCAAGTCCCTTGTGATAGAGACTCGAAAAATCTTGACCAATCAGCTAAAAAGGTGTTCTCCTCAGCAAGTATGGCCTTGAAGTCCACAAATGCCACCTGTCTTTTGGGCTGTTACATTCACGCTCTAATGGACTCTGCAAAACCGCTTGCTCCTAAATTGTCTGAGGAGGACAGACAGAATTTTAATGAGGTTTTGTCGGACACTCAAGCAACTGCACGGCAAGTTATTCAAAGTGGCTTGGACACTGCGGACTCTTTTGCCAGGATTATGGGTTCTTCAGTTACCACAAGGAGAAGTGCTTGGCTCAAGTCGTCGGAGTTCTCTCCGGATGTGCTGGCAACACTTCTTGACCTTCCTTTTGATGGTTCTGGGCTGTGTGGGGAAAAAAAGCAGACGCAGCCTTGGAAGGATTCAAGGACAGCAAAGCTACAGCTAAGTCTCTGGGCCTACAGGCGCAGCCTAGAAGTTCCTCTTTCAGAAGTTACAGAGGTTTTGGAAGTTCGTCCTTTTAGACCTACAGGCAGCCTAAGCAGCAGCATCAAAATACCCTCTATAAGACCTACATGGGTTAGAACAGAGGTCGTCAGCCCTCCTCCTCCTCCTCCTCCTCTACCCCCCCTCTTGCCTCTGCAAAGCAGCACTAGATTCAACATTCTGGATCATGTAGGTCCTGTGGAGGGGGTTGGCTTACCCATTTTCTACAAGATTGGGAATTGGTCACTACGGACCTTTTGGGTTCTAAATCTTGCGGAAAATGGCTATTGCTCTTGCTTTTCTGGAATTCTCTCCGAATTACCCTCCTTTCCAAGGGGCAGGTTTTTAGGACCACCTTCTTCTTCTGCAGGAGGAAGTCCTTACATTACTTAAAAAAAGTGCAATAGAGGTGGTTCCGGGGCAGGAAAGGGGTCAGGGTTGCTACTCCCGGTATTACCTGATTTCCATAAAGAATGGCAGGTTACGTCCAATCCTGGATCTCTGGATCTTGAATCTTTTTCTCAAGAAGGAGAAGGTCAAGATGCTCAGGCAGGTTCTTCACGCGCTGCAATAGGAAGACTGGATGGTGTTGATTGACTTGCAGAATGCATATTTCCATATCCCAACCCTGAAGTCACACAGGAAGTATCTCCATTTTACGGTAGGGCCGCAGCATTATCAGTTTGCGGTTCTCCCGTTTGGACTGATTACTGCACCTCGAATCTTCACCAAGGTTATGGCAGTGGTGACAGGCCATCTCAGGAGGTTGGGGATTCCAGTTTTCCCCTATCTAGATGACTGGCTGATCAAAGCACAGTTGCCAGAGAAGGTGCTTCATCATCTGTAGGTTACAACTCAGTTGTTGTACAAAATGGGTTTCTCGATAAATGTACCCAAGTCTCACCTGGTGCCCTCTCAACCTGTACATAGGGGCTGTACTGAAAACTACTGTGTGCCGAGCATTCCCACCTCCACGAAGGATTCTTGACATTAAGGAAATGATTCCCTTGTTTTACAATTTAGCGGTCTTTCCAGTCCTGAAGGTCCTTTGCCTGTTTGCTTCTTGCATTCTGTTTGTCACCCATGCACGCTGGCACATGAGGACGCTCCAGTGGTTCCTCCGCAGGCAGTGGTATCAGCACAAGGAGATCTCAGGGAGTCAGTCAGGATCTCCAGAGAAGCTGCAGCGGATCTGTCTTGGTGGAGGGCAATCTGTATCAAGGAAAGCCCTTCCATCTACCTCCATCGGTGGCCACAGTGATAACGGATGCATCCACTTTTGGGTGGGGTGCTCATCTGGGGGACCTGAAGATAAAGGGTCTTTGGTCTCCAGAGGAAAGGTTGCTTCACATCAACTTTCTAGAGTTGCGGGCGATACGTTTGGCACTCAAGGCCAGCCGTCCCTTCCCTTCGCGGTCAGTCGGTTCAAGTCCTGATGGACAACTCTACTGCGATGTGGTATGTCAACAAGCAGGGAGGAGTGGAGTCGCATTGTCTCTGGAGAGAGGCTCTGCTTCTCTTGTCCTGGGTTCAGGACCATCATATTTGTCTTATGGCAAATCATCTGGATGGAGTTCTGAACGTGCGTGCAGACCGCCTCAGTCGGCAGTTCTCCGCCGGACGTGGTTCGTCACGTCTTTCGGACGTGGGGAACTCCTCAGGTGGACCTGTTTGCCACTCACGAGAATGCTCACTGCCTGTCAATCTGCTGTCTCAAGTATCTGATGCAGGGAGCTTTTGGGGGGCGCTTTTGAGTTGAGTTCGGGCTCACAACTCCTTTCCGCGTTTCCTCCCATACCCTTGATTTCCTCGGGTTCTGAGGAAGATTCGCCAAGACCGGGCCCAAGTCATTTTGATCGCCCCGGATTGGCCAAGAAGGGTGTGGTATGCAGATCTTCTCCACCTCTCCTGGTGCCCTCCGCTCCATCTTAGGGCAGAACTCCTCTCGCAGTCGCTGGGGCAGGTTCTATACCCCCACCTCCAGAGCTTACACCTTCATGCCTGGAGATTGAACGGGGCAACCTGATTCTTTCTCTCTTCCTTCTGATGTGGTGGACGTTATTTTGTCTGCCAGGCGTCACTCCACCAAGTCGATCTATTCCACTAGGTGGTCCAAATTTGTCCTTTGGTGTGGGGAGAATTCGTTTGACCCTTTGAGGGATCGTTTATCGAACAACCTTCAGTTTGCTCTCTCTCTAGCCCAACAGGGCTTTGCTGTGGCTACTGTGAAGGGCTATTTATTGGCTTTGTCGGCATTCATTTGCTGGCAGGATCAGCCATCTTTGTTCAAGTTGCCCATTGTGTTAAGGCTCATTAAGGGCCTTACTAATAAGTTTCCGCCCACTCCTTTTATGGACTTCAATCTTGTCTTGATGGGTTCTCCCCTTTAACCCTTGCACAGGTGTCCCTTGAGACTATTGTCTTTTAAAACAGTCTTTCTTATTGTCATTACCTCGGCAAGGAGGGTAAGTGAGCTTCAAGCTCTGAGTTCGAAACCCCAGTTCTTGACTGTTCATGCTGATGGAATGGTACTCAGGACCAGGGCTGCTTTTCTGCCAAAGGTGGTAACTCCCTTTCATATGGGGCAGTTGATTACCCTTCCTACCTTCTTTCCTCCCACTCACCCTTCCAAGGAGGAGGAGCGGCTTCACCGTTTGGACCCTAAAAGGGCGGTGAGTTTTCACCTCGATAGGACTGAAGACTTTCAAGTGGATGACCAGCTCTTCGTGGGCTTTATTTGCTGCAGGAAAGGCAGAGCGGTGCACACGCGCACCCTTTCCAGATGGATTATCTTTTGCATCAAGATCTGTTACTCTTTGGCGGGTAAGGAACCTCCAGAGGGTACAAGAGCTCACTCTACCAGGTAAAGTCTTCTACATCTGCCTAACATAGAGGTGTTCCTGTGGAGGACATTTGTAGAGCGGCAACTTGGGCTTCCCTCCACACTTTCGCGAAGCATTACTGCTTTGATTCCGAAGTGAGGAGGAACGGCCACTTTCTGCGTTCCGTCCTACAGGACTTTTTGTTATAGAAGGGTGGACACACTCCTCCCGGAGTGGGGACTGCTGTGTGACTATTCACAAGGTGAGGAGTCCACTGGCAGATGTATCCATCAGAAGAACAAGTTACTTACGTAAATTAATGCTTTGTCTGGTGAATACAGTATCTGCCTGTGGATTCCTTAATGACCCACCCGCCTCCCCGTTGTCCACCCTTGTATACCTGCAATTCTGATAGTTTATATCTGTTTATTTTAATGAAATTGTATTATTCTATTCTTTTTGCTTTAATGCATTGATTTCACACTGTTTGTGTTGGTTTGAATACTGTGTACTATGTATGCTGTATATATTTGTGTAGGTCCGTCCGTGTACCTTGAAGGCACGGAAAAAAAGGCAGAACTGACGTCATTACCCCAACGAGGCTCTCTTAAGGCTCCGGTGACTTCAGCGGAGCCATACTTCTGTGACGTCGTCCTCGTAGGCGTGGGGAGCTAGGAAACATTTCTGAATGCTGCTGGCGCAGGGGATATTCACAAGGTGAGGAATCCACAGGCAGATACTGTATCCACCAGAAAAAGCGTTGCAGAAGGTAAGTAACTTGTTCGACTGACACAGTCTGTTGGACCTGGAACATCCGTGGTCTTAACGATTATCGAAAAGCCAGGCACATCCATTCTCACTTGCAGCGGCACAAGGTAGACATTTGTCTCTTGCAGGAGACCCACCTTCTGCCTGAGATCTCTTCCAGACTCAAATCGCGCTATGGGGGGAATCTCATTCCTTTCCTCTTACGCAAGGGGGGGTTTCCATTCTGAATCGTGGTGGTCTCCCCTGGCATACTATTCAGGTACTTACGGATCCTGATGGACGATGCGTGATTCTACATGACTCCTTGTTGTCCCAACCCATGACGATTGCTGCAGTGTAAGGCCCTAACTCGGACAATCCCGACCTTTTTACCCATATATGGCACCTTCAAGTTCAAGTAGTCTTTATTCGATTACATAATCATAAAAGACATTTACATTTTTAAAACAATAACCATAAAAACATTAGAATTCATCCTTACAATATACAGATCCCCATAGAAATGATCCAAGGTTACATATTCCGGACATACATAAATACAATAAGTTAATATAAAATTCATTATGAAAAGAATAATTCCATAAAACAGCCACCATCTGTAAACCAGTAAAACCATTAATACAGTCACATCTCATATGTTCATTGATTACTCATACCATGGGCACGGATTATCCACATGCCATGTAAAAATTTGGCGATAGCGATTATATTTAATTAATTACCATCTGTTTTTAAAATCCTTAAGGCTTCAGTGCCGGTAGTAAACCCCATCATATGACAAATCGGCTTTAACCATTCATGCCTCAAAATCCTACAGACTGGGCAAATAAAAAATATGTGGGCAATAGATTCCCGATGCGTTGGGCAAAACGGGCAGTCCATGCTGGAACCTGTATCCCATTTACCTGTAAATGATTTGATAGGAAGAGGCCTATCCTAAATTGGTGGTACCATTTCCTATCACATGGAACCGTTATAAGGTCCCAATACTTTTCGTAAACGGGTACATGTTTGGTCTCTAAGAAAGCCCTTGACAGGGACATACTCGTCATGGACGAAAAGCGTTTCATCATAACCATATTCTAGTATAGCCCCTTAAGTTCTTTACGGGACGGAAATGTAACATTGGTTGGATTTTGCCACAACATATTCAGCCCCAAGTCACACAGGGTTGTCTTAACCTGCTTCAACCACAACATTTTCCCCACACCAGCTGCATCCCTGACCTCCATGAGAGCATTGGCATACTCTGAAAGCTCCAGGGTAACCCAGAGCCTCCTCCAGTAGTCCACGGGTCTAAAACGAGCCACATCCTCCCAATACTGGCTTCCCAGATCATAATAAAGTGGATTGGGGTAAGCCCATGATAGCCCCATAAATTTGTTTTGCGAGGTCGAGAGTGCAGATAGATTACTGAAACCCCATAATTCTGCCCCATACAATAAAAATGCCGTAATTTTTGTATTATAAATTTTCAATATAGGGGCAATCAGCTTTGTGTGGGATAGCCGGTGTTCTTTTAACAGAGCACCAGACAGTTGTGCATGTCTAAGCAATAACATGTCCAAATGTGGATTCCACTTAAGTTTAGAACTTTGTGTAATACCAAGGTAAGTAAAAACGTTTGTCTGCTCAAGTATAGCATTGTTCATGGTGACTATCCCTTTTACTATTTTCTGCTTATGGAAGACCATGAACTTAGTATTGTCTACATTTATTATGAGACCATAGTCCTTACAAAACAGCTCGAACTTTGCTGTGGCCATCTGCAGGACTTGCTGGGTTTTTGATATTAGCAGGGTGTCGTCGGCGAACATTAACTAAGGTATTTTACTACCATTTAAAATCGGGGCATCAGTAGGATGGTTATCAAAGTACTTCGTCACCCTATTAATATAAAGTGAAAACAAGGTCGGTGCCAATACGCACCCCTGCCTAACCCCTCGTTCGACCTGAAATCTGTCAGTCACTTGGCCATGCTGGCCCCAACGGACTTGGGCAAAGTTTGCTTCATGTAGTTTAATTAGAAAAGCCAACAAGTCCCTGGGCAAACCCTGATAAGCTAAAATATCCCACAACCTGGCTCTAGGGACCAAGTCAAAAGCAGACTTTAGGTCTACAAAAGCATCATATAATCTCCCTCCATTAAGGATTGCAACGCGCCAATAAATTAAAACAATTCTAAAAACCTGGTCAATTGTACTCTGGTGTGAGCGGAACCCCGCCTGTAAAGGGGATAGGATGTTAAATTCAATGATCCAGTCTTGGATACGACACTAGCCTAGCTGTCACCTTTTGTAAACATGTATGGCACCTTATTTCTTCCCTGGGGACGGCGGGCCTTCTTTGGGGGGGGTGGGGGGGGGGGTGTATTTTGATGTTACCCTTTCAGCGGCCTTGAAACGTTCTGGCCCTCATTCTTCGCCTCGTCACGCCATTACTTTTCTTCAGTCCATACTTACGGAGATCTCTTTACATGATGCATGGCGTCATGTGTGGCCTGATGCCCGAGAGGGCACCTGCGTCACGGGTGCTCAGGCTGCTGGTCACGCACTGATTTATGGATCACCTCTCCGGATATCCTCACCTCTGCTTCTCATATGCCTCACACTTTCTCTGATCATTCTCCGGTTAAAATCTGTCTCCGCCTCCCTCACTCTCCACAGCGAGCATTCACATGGCGGCTCCCTGCGAATGCGCTTCGTGATACCGTCTTTTGCGACGAGATCCAAACAGCGATCACAAACTACTTTGATTTAAATGTTGGTTTGGTGGATTCTGCTTCCACCCTGTGGGAAGGCTTCAAAACAGTAATATGGGGCAAGTGCATCTCCAAACAGGCCGGTGTCCTTCGTTTCATTTGCACCACATTGGATAAGCTGGAAACTAAAATTAGGGCTCTGGATGCCGCTCAGGCGGCCCATCCCAGGCCCGAGACCCTCGCAGTCTTAAGGCAAAAGCATACTGAATTTGCTGAAGAGGCCGACTGAGAACTCGCCTTCCCCGGCAGAGAGGCCCGAGCCCTTCACTTCGGGGAAGGTGATTGGCCTGGAAAGACTTTAGCCAACCTTCTACGCCCGTGCTGCGTCATACGTTACGGCTCTCCGAGACGGTGGCCCCACTAGAACCACCTCTCCTGAGGAAATCAAGGCTCGTTTCACGGACTATTACTTACAACTTTACACCGACGGCTCCCCTCTCTGCCCTTCTCCCCCACCTTTGTGTGAGGCCTTTGATCAAAATTTTGAAACTATGGCGTTCGTCTGCTTGCAGGATTATCATCGGAAATTCTTAGACGAGCCCTTCACCAAGGAGGAGATACTTGCTGCCATAAACAGCTTACCTAGTGATAAGGCCCCCAGTCTGGATGGTCTTCCAGCTTCTTTCTATAAGACTTGCGCATCGCTCTTAGAACCACATCTGGCTGCCATGTACAACGATTCTTTAGATAATGGCCTCTTCCCTCAGTCCCTCCTTAAGGCGCTGATAATGCTACTACTCAAGCCAGACAAATCAGCTGACTGCAGCGATTTCTACCGCCCCCTCTCCCTCATTAATATTGACAATAACATTTTTGCAAAATTAGTGGCCTCCCGCCTTCTCCTCATCATGCCCCTCATGGCACTCCCTGACCAGTCTGGTTTCATCCCTGGCCTGCGCACCTCCCATAACCTCAGGACTATTTTTTCCGTTCTTCACACTTCACAAATCAATCCCAGTCTCCCAGCTGTGGCCGCTCTTCCTGACGCCACTAAGGCGTTCGATGAACTTGAATGGCCCTTTCTATTTTTTCTTTTACCACGTCTTGGTTTTAGCAATATGTTCATAAAAAAAGATATCTCTTCTCTACACTCTCCCCTCTGCTCATCTTCGTATCAATGGTCCGGTTTCGGATCCCATCTTGATCGAACGCGGTACACATCAGGGATGCCTCCTATCACCTATGCTCTTCGTCATTGCAATGGAGCCTCTCGCGGCCAGACTCCGGCAGCATCATACTCAGAGGGGTATAGGATTTTCGGCCCACTCCCTTCTGGTCTCCATGTATGCTGACAACATCAAATTGTATGTTCGCCACCCCCAAGACAATCTCAGCCCTCTTGTGCGTGAGATAATACCTTTTGGTGGATTGTCAGGCATACCAGTGAACTGTAGCAAGCCAATATTGTTCCCTCTTACAGATGCCACCAAACCATTTATGACAGATGTTCCCTTCATTTGGGCCTCTGACCCCACCCGCTACCTAGGTATCTGGTTGAGCAGGGACTTGGATGATCTCTGGAGAGCCAACTTTGGGCGTTCAGTGGATTGGCTAGAGTCTAAATTCCGCATTGGAGTCTGCTCCCGCTGTCACTCGCTAGCCGTATAGCCATTGCCAAGATGGTGGTTCTCCCGAAGTTCCTTTATCTCTTTTTAAATATCTCCATTCTCTTCACCGCCCATTTCTTTCGTAGAATTTGCTCTTGTCTGGGCAGACAAGCATCCCAGGATTGCTTACAATATCCCCACTCTCCCCTTGTAGGTAGGTGGTATGAGCGCTCCCAATTTTAAGCTTTACGCCTTAAGTGCCCAGGCCAGCTTTCTGCATTTTTGGATTCACCCCTCTCCTTATCAACCACACGTGGCTGTGGAGACTGACATCGCATCTACCTGGCCGCTGACTACTGCCCTGTTTGCCCCGGCGATTCGCCCGCGTGCAGAGGTGGACACGGTCAAGACCCTGCCCTGGACCTGGTCTGGACTGCCAAACTCTAACGCCATGCCAATTGTACGGGATCCTGCTTTTCCCCCTCTCCAACCAACCGGTATGTGTAAACATGCCTTTTGCTTGAGTCTGACGACATTGGCGGATCTTTATCCTGGTGACACATTCTACTCTCTTCCCACCTCTTCTGGGCTGTTGGACACTTTACTCTTTTATAAGTTACGTCCTATATGTAGGGAGTTACATTCAACGTTCCCCCAGCCTCCACAGTCGATGCCTGCTCTTGATTTCATACATACATCCCCAACTCCTCATAAAATAGTCACTAAATTATACGCGCTCACGCTATTGTCCACCCCCATCTCCACAGATCGCGCACGCATGGCATGGATCGAGGACTTGGGCATGGATATCGCCCAAGCTGACTGGCTCGACTGCTCCAAGCAGACAATGAAACTGTCACCCAACTTTCGTCTTCTTCTTAACCATTTCAAATATTTCCATAGACTTTATCGCACTCCTGCTCAGCTCCACAAACTGGGTCTCATACCTAACAATAGTTGCATGCGTTGCGCCGCCCCTGCCACAGATTTTGCTCATCTGGCGGTGTTGTGCCCTAAGGTGTCAGATTTCTGGCAGGCGGTATGCGCCGCCTCTCTGAGATTACATCTGCACCGGTACAGCCCGACTCACCATTGTGTCTGCTAGGCTTTGTTAACTTGTGCCTGGATGCTTCTTGTCGCCTGATCGCAATGCTGCTCGTCATGACTAGGCGTCGGGTGGCCATGTGCTGAGGTCGCAGACCGGCGCCCCAGTGCGCTCACTGGCTTGAAGACGCCTCGAGATAGCAGACCTTGCTATCTGATTTCTGGGACTTACTTCTCGCTAGATCTCGCCCAATTGCGATATGAGGGCCCTTAGTGACATATCTTCATTCCCGACCCCATTTGAGCCGCGCCGCTTCCCCCGTGCTCCCCGCCGGCTCTCCGGCCGCGGCGGCTGCCTGTGCTTGTCAGTAACCACCTCCCACTATCCCCCTGTTTAACCTTCTGATCTTGCATGCCCCATCCCTATAGTGGTGTCCACTACCTCCTTTACCAAATGTGTTAATTATGGTGCCATAGCAGTGCCTCACGGAATTCATCTCTTGCATGATGGTTTTGTCATTACATTAATGATATTCGGCTAATAACCTACTGTGTACGATGCTCTGATCTGATGCAAAATGTATTTTGATTATATTGAATTTGTCAATAAAGGTTTTGAGAGAAAAAAAACCTCCAATCTACCACCCACAAAATGGAGGAACGGGTGCAGCAATTGCCCCACCAGCACAAGATGATGGCCGCTAGGCTGGAAGACCAGGAAGGTAGGGCTCATAGAAATTACATAAGTGATGGGGTTCCCCCAAGGGGTGGTGGGACCTGGCATGAACCTCTTTCTGCAGAGCCTCATTGTCGACCACCTAAAGCCCAAACGCCTATCAACATTTTCTTCTGTTGAGAGAGCACCAATACCACTGCTAAAACCCAATGCCCCCAACCCCCCCTCCCCCGAACAATAATTGCCAGAATCCTTAATTACAGATATGCCATATTGCAAGCTGCTCGCTCCAGGGAGATCTGCCATATGACAATGCACGATCTGCTTCTTTCCAGATGTTAATCCCGGCCAAACTCCAGGGGTTGGATAATGGCAGGTCATAGTACTTTATAGCACCGGAGGATGTGTGGGGCTGGTTTGAAGGCAGACGTACAACGATGTGACAATAGCAATTGGAGCGCGAACAGCAGTGGCCCAATCGGAGAGGTGTTCTCCCTCCGAGCCTGCCTAAGTAGACATGTTTTGGGGGCAGGGGCAACATACTCCACTTGAAGTCAACACAATGGCAGAGAAGAACCATATCGGACACAGGGCTTCAGATGCCCCAGGGGTGTCATGGACTGGGGATCGACCTTAAGTCTTCTCTCCATTTGAGGGTCATGTAAGTGATCAGACTATCGCTACGATACCCGAATGGACATACTAGAGACATCAGATACGTACAGGAGGGGGGCGCTATCTGTCTAGATATGGCGGTGCTAGCCGACCCCAGAGCATTGTGATGATAACAGTTGGGTGACAGGCGCTCTAATTGGGGGATGTTGGTAGTTTTAGACCTATGGTGCAGGGTAGCATGTTGGGTGGTTGATCCTATGGGGAAGTGTTTGTGCAGTTTTAAACTATGGAAATATAGGATCTGCTTTCATAGTTACCCCCACTTTTTGCTGATATGATTCTGTTTTCTTACTAGTCTGACTAGGATCTTGCTAATCAGTACCCCAGTCACTGTGCTTCCTCCTTAAATTTGTCATGATGAGATTAGATAAGATTAGATTAGCAATTTGTAGAGCGTCTCCAACGAAGTGTCCCCGCATTATGAATTCTTCCTCCTTATTAGAAAAAACTGCCCCTTCTATTGCCTTAACACCAATCTGCCTCTGATGACCTGAAGAACCACGTTTTCAGTTTCTTATGGAACAACAATTCTGATGGATGCATCCTAAGATCCAGCGACAATTGGTTCACATTTTTTGCTGCTAAGAAACCAAACAACCTGCCTCCCTACTTTGCTCTTTGCACTTTCAGGACAATCAGCTTAACGGTGCCCGCAGATCTATGTTTTCTAATAGGACTGTAAAGGGTAAGTAGATAAAATATATAACTAAGACATTTCGCATTAACAATTCGGCAACAGAATGATATGCGGATCCGCATTGGTGGTACTCTGACACGCCTGGGAGGGGTGGGGGGTTGGGAGAGGAGGGGTGGGAGGGGAGGAGAGAGGGGAGAGGGGGGAGAGAGGGGGGGGGGGAGCCGAAACGGAGGGGGGGTTTTGGGAGGACTGGGTAGGGGAGGGGGGTGAGTTTAGCGGAAAGGACGAAGTTTGGTTGGGACTGTTGCCAGTTACACAAGTGGGGGGGACTGTGGGGACCGAAAAGTGGCCTTGCCGTCTTCCAGACAGCGAATTTCACCGACCCATGCGACACCCCCCAGGATGGACCTTTCACTACATTTGCGCCGCTCAACCTCCGGGGTGTGAGCTAAATGGCTGTGTAAAGATTGAAATGGGGATCTACATGCACGCGGACAAATGTCTGGGAGGGCGAATATAAGATGTCATAAATGCCTGTTTTTGCTGCAATAAAAATATATTTACCAAAAAAAAAAACAATTCGGCGACAGAAGCATAGGGCTTTGAAGGTCACTTTGTCCTGCACCGGCAGCCAATGAAGTTCTGCGAGAGCTGCTCCCACCGAGGTTTGTCTAGGGATGTTTCAGTAATAAACGGTCTGCGGCATTCTGTACTCTGCAGCATTCTTATTCTACCTTTGGTGACACCTAAGTAGAGGACATTACAATAGTCCAGGCAAAAGATAATCATTGCCTGAATAATGAATTTTTTTGCTGCCAGAGGTAGCAAATCTAAGATTTTGTGCAACATCTTCTATAGACCAAAGCACATACCGGCCAAGCCTGCTATATGTTCCTCAAACGATGGGGTGTTATCTAACCACACCCCAAAATTTTGCCAACGACCAAAATGTCAGTTTTACCTGCATTTAGTTGTAGACCGCTGAATTTCATCCAGTTGGCCAGATCAATTAAACAAGTTCGAAGTTTAGAAGCAGTCTCTGCTTCATTCCGTTCTAACATCATGATCAGCTGGTTGTCATTAGCATCACACAATAGCTTCACCCCATTTTTTGCGACTGTATCCGCTAAAGGGCGCATATAGACATTGATTAATGTCGGGCTTAGAACTGAACCCTGTGGAACCCCTTGTGGCTGAGATCCGGCCTCCGATTTGAAAGGCCGCTGAAAGACCTGGAAGGACCTATTTTGAAGAAAATTACAGCTCCAGCATGTTTCCTCTGACCCTAATGTCCCACAGCCTTTCCAAAAAAAAAGGCTGTGGGATACCATGTCAACGGCTGCACTAAGTTCCAGCAGGATAGAACCTGCTGTCTTGCCTTCATCGGTGGCCATCTGCAATGACTCAGACGCCAAGAGTAGCGCAGATTTGGTGCTATACAAAGATCTGAAACCCGATTGAGAAATGTTCGAGACATATGAGCTGCAGATCACATACTGTGCATAGAGTGTCATCTGGTGTTAGGCCCGGATGTTTGCACTTTGTTGTTGTCCTGGAAAACTCTTTGGAAGTCACTAGATATGGGACTCCTCCTTTGGAACATAGTGCGCATGGGCATCTGCTCCATCTTCAGATTGTTTTTTCCGCCATCTGGCTCGGATGTGTTTCTCGCGCTCCAGTTCGGAACAGTCACCGATTCTACTTTCAACGCGTTATCATTCACCCTTTCTACGGTATTGTTTTTGACTGCGAATCCAAGTCATCACACGTCTCTCCCACATCAACGTCCTCCATTCTGATCGTCGACGAGGACCTTCGGGCCTACTTGGGCCTTGGCATCTGGCTCATGGAAAGGACTCCATTCAAAAAGTGTCCTCAATGAAGGTCGAAGTTTCCCCACACCGATCTGCATGAGGTGTGTAACCTCTGCCTTTCACCGGAGCACAAGGCCAGAGACTGTGCAGCTTGTGCCTCTTTCGCTCCAAGAAGACCATTTAGGATCGTCGAGCTCGAAGGAAAATGGCTCATTCGTCGACATCCATTCCCGACGACAGGAGCAAATCCAAGAACCCCTCAGCAGCGGCTCTGAAGTAGGGGACTCCGATGTCGAAGAAATCACCCCTGCGCAGTAGGTGGTAAATAAAGACGCGACCCTCACTCCCTCCATACACCATCCAAAAAAGCTTCGGTCACACCTTCAGGTTTGGGCCCAGGTGCACACCAAGAGACTGCTTCCCATCCCCCGCCCCCGGGCACGGCAAAGAAGCCTATTAAGCCTTCAGGCGACTCAGGCTCGAGTCAGTCTGCCACCGGTACCGAAACCCGGTCACCGGCACCGATGAAAAAAAGCCGCCCTCCTCCTCAGTGCAGTGCGCTGCCTCCTCATCCAAGCACTCTGCAACTAAATCACGGTTCCACCGAAGGACCACAAAACCGTTTCGGAGTCGGTACCGAAATCTATCGAACCCTTAAAGTCTGTGCCGAAAGATCAGCCTCCATCAGAAGAGCTTTTTACACCAGACCCTCGACAGAAAACTCTTCTAAAAGACCCTAAAACTGGTCAGCTGATGACCAGTTTAAGGGTCTATTGGAAGAGTTTTTTCCAAGAAGAGACCATTGGCTACGCCTGCACCGGCTCTACAACCTAAAAAGAGGGACATTGCTACATCTCCCCTCAGGGTCCCTTCTCCACCACCCCCTTCACCGCTTCCTCCACTTTCACCCCCACCACACCATTCTCCTACACCATCTCCTTCACCAGGGAACGATGATGACACTTCTGATGAAGGGGAGGGTCAGGATGAGGAGCCATTAGGGGACCATAGTCCACCTTCTTCCCCTGATCCTTGGGACGACTACAACACACCAGATGTCCCTAATGTTCCACAGGAGGATATTTACTTTTCTAGGCCTTCCCCTCTAGAGGACACAACAGGGTTTAATCAGCTACTTCACAGAGCTGCCCTATACCATGGGGTTAGTTTACACACAGACACGGTGGAAGAGGATTTCCTAATGGACACTTTTGATACCTCACAAAGGTCCACTTCTATTTTACCCATGCTAAAAGGGGCCATCAAGCATGCACCTGAAGTGTTTAAAGACCCTGTACGGGCAAGAGTTATTAACCCCAGGATCGATAAAAAGTATAAAGCTGCCCCTGGCGACCCAGCTTATATTAAAGGCCCAGTACCTTTAGATTCACTAGTAGTTTCCAATGCTAGGAAGAGGGCCAACTCTCAGACATCCAGTGACGGTCCCCCCGATAAGGAGTCCAAACTATTAGATGCCTCTGGCAAAAGAACAGCATCACAAGCAGCTAACATATGGCGTATAGCCAACACTCAAGCAAGCTTTGTTAGCTAGGTATAATAGGGCACATTTCGATCAACTTGAGACCCTATTGCAGCACCTACCAGACAAATATAAGAACAGGGCCAATGACCTCATACAAGAGGGAAAGATCATCACTAACACCTCCATTCGTTGTGCTCTGGACGCAGCAGATACAGCCGCCAGGGCCGGCAACACAAGTGTACTTCTGCGTAGACATGCTTGGCTGCACATTTCAGGTTTTAAACAGGAAGTACAAACATCCATTTTAAACCTGCCATTCGATCAGGAACAGTTATTTGGACCTAATGTAGATTCATCACTTGAAAAGATGAAAAAAGACACAGACACAGCCAAATCTATGGGAGCCTTGCAATCGCGAGCTCCCAGACGTTCTTTTCCTCGCTCTTTCTACAAAGGCACCTCCAAAGGAAACTCCTCTGACAACCCTTCCACCTCTTACAAGGCTCCCACCCAGTCTAAATTCACCAGAGGTTACCAGAGAGGAGGTTACAGTGGCAACAGCAACAAAGGTAGAGGCAAGACCAATAGTACTCAGTCTGCCTCCACTCGTACCCAATGACTTCCCTCTGCTCCCCCCGGACCATCTCACTCCTGTCGGGAAGAAAATACTGCAGTTCTTTCCTGTCTAGAGCAACATCACCACAGGCAGGTGGGTGAGACAAATCGTTCAAACAGGTTACTGTCTAGAACTCACTTCTCCCCCCCACAAACATACCACCCAGGCAGCACCCTATGTCACTAGAACCCTTATCACTGTTAAAACAGGTCATTTCCCTCCTGCAAAAACATGCAATAGAACCGGTACCCCTGCATCAGCAAAACACAGTGGTTTACTCCCTCTACTTCCTCATTCCAAAAGAAGGCGGCTTTCTGAGACACATCCTGGACCTCAGACCCCTAAACCTGTACATACAATCAGACCATTTTCACATGGTCACGCTTCAACAGGTCCTTCCGTTGCTCAAACAAGGCGATTTCCTTGCCACTCTAGATCTCAAAAGACGCCTAATTTTATAGTCCCATTCACACCTCTCACAGGAAATATCTCAGGTTTGTAGTGGACAGTCGGCATTATCAATTCAAGGTTCTCCCATTTTGAGTCACCACAGCACCCAGAGTGTTTACCAAGTGTCTAGCAGTAGTGGCGGCTCACCTAAGAAGGCAGCATATTCATTCCTACCCCTACCTAGATGACTGGCTCATAAAAGCCAAGTCATACAAATAGTGTGTACAACACATTTACGCCACAATCCAACTGCTGCACGACTTAGGGTTTACCATAAACCACCCAAGGGCTCACCTACAACCGTCCCACATACAACAATATTTTGGGGCTACAATAAATACCTCAAAGGCACTTGCATATCCCAGTCCAACCAGGATAGCAAGCATACAAAGCCTCGTCACAAAGTTTCAGCCCCACCACATTCTTCCAGCTCGAGTGTTCATGCAGCTCATAGGGAGGATGGCCTCTTACATATTCATAGTACCTCACGCAGGTCTTCAGATGTGTCCCATACAGGAATGTCTAGCACATCAGCAGAACCAAGCTCATGGTCAACTGACAGATCTGGTGTTGGTGGAAGGTCGCACGCATCGCTCTCTGCAGTGGTGGAACACCAAAACCCTTTCCAAAGGGCAACCGTTCATTGAGCCAGTTCCACCAGTTCCACAGATTGTACTAACAGCAGACGCAACGCTCTCCGGATGGGGAGCTCATCTTTTACATCATACCATGCAGGGCACGAGAAGATCCCAACAAAGGTTACGCCATCACCTAGAGTTACTAGCCATATTCCTAGCACTGAAGTCGTTCCAGAAACACATTCTGGGCTAAGCTGTCCTAGTCCGCACGGACGATATGAGAGCAATATATTACATACAAAAACAGGGCGGGACACACTCCCTGCAACTCACCAAACAAAGCATATGGAGATGGGCTATTCCTCAAAACATTTTTCACTTATCCCAACATGTTCCAGGAGTCCAGAACACTCTAGCAGATCTGTTACGTCGTCAAACGCAACAGACTCACGAGTGGGAACTTCATCGGCAAGTTCTTCAACCATTTTTCCAATTGTGAGGGCACCCAGAGATAGATCTCTTCACCACACACAAAAACGCCAAATGCCCAATTTCGCCGCCAGGTATCCACACCCATTGTCCAAAGGAAATGCAATATGGATGAATTGGTCAGGCAGATTTGCGTACGCTTTTCCGCCTCTTCCACTCGTTCCACTGGTGGTGCACAAACTGCAGCAACACTCACTGACCCTCACCCTAGTTGCTCCAACATGGGCCAGACAACCGTGGTACACCACATTACTGGAACTATCTGTAGTCCCTCACCAAAAAATACACCTCTCTCCACACTTCCCAACCCAGAGCCATAGAGAGATCAGACACCCAGATCTGGCACAACTCAACCTAGCGATCTGGCTCCTGAGGTCCTAGAGTTTGGTTACCTTAACTTTCCCCCTGATTGCATGAATGTTATCAGAGAAGCTGGACGCCCCACCACTAGAGCTTGCTATGCAGCCAAGTGGAAACGATTTGTTATATACTGCAACAATAACAACATCAATCACTTAGATGTGTCAATCCAACACATCATAGGTTACCTGCTACATCTCCAAAGGTCTAACCTAGCATACAACTCTATTAGGTTACACCTTTCAGCTATAGCAGCCTATTTACAAAACAGACAACATTTGTCACTATTCAGAGTACCTGCCATCAAAGCCTTTATGGAAGGACTCAAAAGAATAATTCCACCCACAGTACCACCCTCACCTGTGTGGAACTTTAATATTGTGCTCACAAGACTAATGGGTCCTCCGTTCGAACCCCTGCACAAATGCGAATTGCAGATTCTCACATGGAAAGTTGCTTTCCTAGTGGCTGTCACTTCTCTCAGAAGAGTCAGTGAGCTTCAAGCACTTACTATTCATGAACCATTTTCACAACTACATCATAACAAAGTGGTTGTCAGGACAAACCCAAAATTGCTTCCTAAAGTTATTTCTCCCTTTCATCTCAGTCTGTAGAGTTGCCAATATTTTTCTCGCAACCACAAACAGTCGCAGAAAGAGCTCTTCATATCCTAGACGTAAAAAGAGCACTCCTTTATTATATTGACAGAACAAAACCTTTTCGTAAAACTCAACAACTTTTTGTATCCTTCTCACCACCACATAAGGCAATCCTATATCAAAAGCTGGGATTGCAAGGTGGATTGTCAGATGCATACAAATTTGCTATCAAAAAGAAAGCGCACATTATCTATTCCCCTAAAGCCCACTCTACCAGAAAAATAGGGGCTTCAATGGCTTTCTTGGAGAACATTCCCTTATCTGCAAAGCAGCTACATGGTCTACACCGCACACATTCACAAAACACTATTGTGTAGATGTGCAATTAAAGCAACAAGCTAGTGTGGGCCAGGCTGTACTAAAAACACAATTTCCAACAAGTGCAACAGATATTGGTGGTCACCGCTAAAGTGGAATACTGCTATACAGTCTATGCACAGTGTGTGATGTGCAGCTCATATGCCTCGAACGGAAAATGCTACTTACCAGTATGCATCTGTTCTTGGCATGTAAAGCTGCAAATTCACACAGCCTCACCCGGCTACATTTATCTGTTCCAGTATTATCCTTTTTAGATACAGCATACATGGGCATCTTTTCTGTTACTCTCAAAACTCCCATCATTTCCCTAACTGGTGAAAAAACAATCTGAAGATGGAGCAGATGCCCATGCGCACTAGGGTCCAAAGGAGGAGTCGCCTATCTTGTGCCTTCCAAAGACTTTTCCAGGACAACAACAAAGTGCAAACATCCGGGCCCAACACCAGATGGCGATGTATGCACAGTGCGTGAATCTGCAGCTCTACATGCCAAAAACAGATGCATACTGGTAAGTAGCATTTTCCTTTTTGGCTATTTTTGCAAAGACAGGAAGCAGGGAAACGGGTCTCAAGATTTCTGGCAGCGCGGGATCCAGGGAGAGTTTCTTCACCAACGGACCCAACATTACATGTTTCCAGTGACTTGGGACTTGTTCTGAGCAGAAAGAGGAAATCAGCAGGTTTGTGAGCACTGGCGGAATAGTTTCCTTCGCTCTTAATAGCATACTAGGGGGAGTAGTGTCTGTGGGAGAGCCAGATTTTACCGCTGAGAGAAGTTGAAGAGTTCCCTCTCACAGTAGGTGCTTGGAAATTAAAAAGCCCTTCATGAGGTGATTCATCTATTGGGTGGGAAATGTAAAGTTTCTTTCTTTTTTTTTTTTTCCCCGTAATTTTTATTGAAGATTATATTTACATGGAGCATTACATATACATGGGAAGAAAGAAGAAAAAAAAACGGCGGAGGGGGTGGGGGGAAAGGGGGTCAGTCTTATTGGGATTAGTCCATTCGTTCGCATCTCCCCTCGTTGTTGGATCTCGGTTGGTCTGGTTGGCTTTCTCCATCCCCCCTCATTTTTGCAATGATTGTCTCTGTTTCATCCCCATCCCCAACCGTAGCAGAAAAAGACAGAGAGTAGGAGAGTGGAGAAGCGCAGGATTGTTTACAGGTCTTGTGGTGTTTCTACTGTCAGATGAGCGATATGCATGTGGTGATTATCGGTTGTGTACCTGGCTGTGCTGTCTATGGGGGTTTATGAGAGGAAAGGTAGTTGTCTAGAGACTCCCACATGTTTGACTGTCTGTGCGTCTTCGGTGTATGTTTCACCGTTATAGTGTCCGCCCCCCTCAGGAAGGTGACCCAGTTGAACAAGGCTCTGAACGTGGCTTTCCCTGTGTCTTCCAGTTGTACAGTACCGTTTTGACCGCTGCTGTCAGTAGCAGGTCAATCAACTGGCCTCTGGAAAAGTGGCATAAATGTTCTTGATTTTTCCAGCAAAAAAACTAGCAACTTAATCTCAATACTCTGTGGAGGAAGGCATCAGTGTTGTAACACGCTCAAGGGAGGTGAGCTCTTTTACAATACGAAAGATGTATTCAGGTGCATGCTTGGCTGATTCAATTTTTGGCACATAAAAATCCCTACATGCTCTCCTAATCTGTTTATGATAGAGTTTCAGAGCTTCTTGGTAACTCCTCTTGTCCTTGGCTTGATAGTTCCTCCTGGCACCGTATGCTGATTCGTCGGGCCTGAGCCCTTCCGTGATTTCATGATCCTAAAAGTAAGAATGGAGTGGTCAGACCATGCCACAGGCACGGGAGGCAGCGCTTCTATCCAGACCCTATTCGAAAAATATGATCCAGAGTGTGACCCTTAATGTGCTTAGGGGTGTGTACTAGCTGAGCCAATCCCAAAGCCTCTAATTCTCTTTTAAGCCCTGAGGCTTAATGGCACAGCTTATCCTCAAGATGTAAATTCAAATCCCCCAGGACCACAAAAGTCGGATAGCAAATAGTATAAGGGGGGTAACACCTCTGCCAAAGCATTAACAAACACCCTAGCAGGGCCAGGCAGCCCGTAGATTAGAAGGCCTTCCACCGACCAGTCCCTATCAGAAAATAAGCTGAAAAATGCTGCTTTACAGCCAGAAATTGACATTTCAGTTATTTTAGCTTGAAAGTCCTTCTTGAAAATTACGGCTAATCCCCCTCCCCTCCCACCTCTGAGTAAGTCTATCTATTCTTAAAAGGGCATAGCCCTCTGGTAATGTACTTTGGTACCTCCACAATTTTGGTAAGTGGTGTGCCCTAGTAAGTCCCTCGTACTGAGCTACCCAGGGCATAGGTACACCAGGGATCTCCCATTGGCTGCAGCATATATTGTGCCACCCATGAGAGGGCACTCAACCTGTGACTACAGGCCTGCCATTGCAGCCTGTGGAAGTTGGTGCTAGCACAACCTACAACAGATATACGAATCCTTATATCTGAGGTCACTGCACTTAAAACCTATGTCACCCCCTATGTCCGGCTCTTCAGTCCTTAGGGCATGGTGCTTGGTTAGAAGTGTGAGAATAACCCAGCATGAGCGGACCCCCATACAAACCGCAGAGTTGATTCTCCAGGCTTTGCAAGTGCCATCTGCAATTTTAATACTTATAGTGGACATTGATCATTACATGATGTCTAATTATATAGTAGCTTCACAGAACCTGGTCATGCTTGATATCAAACATGTTGGAATCCTATCCCACCACCGATTCCAGTGCTGGAAGTGTGATCCAGTTTACTGGAGGCTTCCTTGGGGTACCTCTCAGTCCTCTCTGCACATCCATTTCAGGGTCTGCATGCAAGCTAGTGCTACTGCGGCCCACATACCCGATTCTCCCCTATTGCTATTGAGCCAAACTTGAGCAGGGGAAGGTAGAACAATAGGTTTCTTGTCACAGGGAGGTGTGACGACCTCCTAGACAGGACTGAATTGGGCTGGGGGTGCTTGCCAGGAACACCAGTCTGCTTTGAAGGGCATATTTGGTGTCCTCCTTGCATACTCAAGTTTACTGGACAAAGGACATGGGAGTATTATCCCCTCTGTCCAGCACCTCCTCTGGGAGGGACCTCTGATTTCTTTCAACCCTTCCCTCAGGGTACGAAAAGACTTACCTGTGGGTGGTCCTCAGATTCATTGTGGGACATCACTCAAGCCTGAAACTACATTGCGCTTCGACCGTCTGGACACTTGGACTTCGTTGTACTTCAACTGGAACCGAGAGTGGAAGACTCCTGCTTTATTTGGTCCAGCTGTTCTTCAAGTTTTCTTTGTCATCTGTGTCTGTTCCTCTGCCAGGTTCTTCAACAGACCTGTGGGCATTTCGGACAGCCGAATAATCTCCCTTGGAGTGAAGGGAGTCTCTCCCCTCCATCTACAGGCACTGCAAAAAAGCTGACTGGTCTGTTGCTCCTGTCGTCCTAAGGACTTTCTGAGGGTCAGCAACACAGGTAATGTTTCTGCAACTTCCTTGGGGCCTGACCTGTCTTCTCTACAATTTTGAGGTCAGTATCCTTAGTCGGAACTGCTGGGACCGAACCCCTGTGCTTCATTGTTGACTTGACTTTGCCAAGGCCTGTTGGCTCTGCGCTCCAGAGATCTTTGGGCTACAAGAAGCTCCAGCCTCCAACATCTTTTTCTTCCAAGCTTAGCATCCTCACTGCATTCTCTGCACAGTGGGCATTCATTCTTATTGAGCTGCTCGAGGTCCTCTTACAACTCCTTTGCCTTTGGCTTGTGGGTCCTCCTGTGGGTCTTTTTACTGCTTCAGTGGGCTCGCCTGCTTGCTCAGTGCTGCTCTTACTCTCCTGCTGTTGGTAATCCCCTTGGATATTGCTGGTCCCAATGTTAGTCCTTCTTCATTCTCCCTGTCAGTTGTGTCTACCAAGGCTTGTTGGTGTTCCTGCCAAACGCCCAGTATGGTCTTCCTCCGTATCACAGCTGCAGCGACAAGGTTACAGCCGAGTCTTTTGAACCTTCAAACATCGGATGTGCATTGTGTCTTTGTACCTCCTGGTCAGGTCCAAGTGGCATAGGCTCTGTCCCCTCTGCTTGCAAGTTCTTGGATTCCATTGGACTTTTTCACCGTCTTCTCCAGAGGCATTTTCTTTCAAGTCTTCCATTGTTGTCGATGGAGGTTCTCGATGTCTCTTCACCCCTATGCATCTGGCTTCCCTGGTGTAGGTAGCCTGGTTCCTGGGGCATCCATGGGTGATGTGGCTCTCAAACCTTCCATCCTCTAAGGGAATCTACTGTGCATCACTGCACTGTGGCATTGCTCTCTACACCACTCCTGTTTAGGCCACTCCACTCTGTAACACTCCATGGCACTCTACTGTGTGCCACTGCACTCTACCCTGCACCACTCCACTCTATTCTGAAAGAATCTACTCTATGCCATTGCAGTATAAGCCACTGTGCGCCACTTTGCTCTCCACCACAGCACTTTGCTATGCAACACTGCACTTTGCTTTGTGCCACTGCACAGTGTGCCACTGCACTGTGATCTTCTCTACACCACTGCATTCCACACCACTCCACTTTACACCATTCAATGCCACTCTACACCCCTGCACTCTACCCTGCACTACTTCATGCCACTTCACTCTACTCTAAAACAATCAACTGTACCCCCTGCATTCTACTCCAAAGCAATATATTCTGCACCACTCTATGCAACTTCGCTCTACCCTGCAAGAGTCCCCTTTATCCTGCACCACTTCACTCTACTCCTCTCTGAAGTAATCTATTCCACACCACTGCACTCTATGCCACTCTACTCCACTCTACGGCACTCTACTCCACTCTCCTCCACTCTATGCCACTCTGCGGCAATCTACGCCTCTCTACTCCTCTTAACTCTATGCAGCATTCTAAGCCACTGCACTCTACTCCACTGTACCCCATTGCGCCCTACATCACTGCTATTTAATCCACTCTATTCTACTTTGCGCCACTCTGCTCTGTGCCATTGTACTCTACAACACTTACCTCAACGCCACTCTAGTCGGCATCACTCTAAATGCCACTGCACGCGGTGCCACTCTACACCATTGCGCTCTACATCACTGCACTCAAGGACACTCTATTCTAATCTGTGCCACTCTATTCTACTCTGGCCACTCTGCTCTGCACCACTCAACTCTATGCCAATGCAGTCTACGCCACTACACTCTGCATCACTCCAGGCCACTCTAATCTATTTTTTACCACTGCACTCTTCACTTCGCCACTCTGCACCACTCAAATCTACCCTGGACCACTCCAAAGCAATCTACTCTACACCACTGCACTTTACACTACTTTACTCGAAACCAATGCACTCTATGCCATTGCATTGTACTCCAGTCTACTCGACACCACTGTACTTTATGCCACTTTTCACTCAGGGCCACTTTACTTCACACTACGATGCTCTACTCCTTTAAACTAGACTCCACTCTACTACAGTCTACTCCACTCTATGCCCTTCCTCTCTACAACACTCTACTCCCTTCATTATGCTCCACAACACTCTACACCACTCCAATTTGTGACACACTACTCTATGCCACTCTCCGTTACCCCACTCATTTTTAGCCATGCTGATCAGCAGCCACAATGGTGTACATGGCTAAAGCAAATTGACAAAGCCAATAGCCCTTGCATAGGCGAGACCTATTGTCTTTGCCAATGCTTGTTTTAAATTCCTGTCATCAATGATCTTTTGGAAGGACTCAGGATAGTGTTCTCTCCAGTTAGAGCTCCTTCTCCACCTTGGAAGCTGAGCTGTACATTGTTCTTTCAAAACTGATGAGCTCCCCAAGGTAATATTCTGTCTAATTTCTTTCCCTATCCATCCACATCAGCAGAACTACCCTCCTTTAACTTGTTAATTATGGCCAAATCAGACCGGGTTTAGTCACATCCTAACAATTCATTGCTAGCTGGATACTAGTCTGTATCTATTTATGCTACCAGTTAACAAACCAACATCTTTCAGGGAAGGGTAATGCTCCTTAAAGTAGAGGAAAAGCAGCTACTACAGCTTGGATTACAAATATACCAACTGATGTCATCTACAAGACAACACCATCAAAATCAGTTCACACATTCACATGACACTGCGGTTTAGATTCAGAAATGTAGGCTAATGTTAGATAGGTTCGGGAAAACTTGAGGAATTGATTTAAATAACGACTATTTTCAAAGTACAGTCAATATTTTTTTCTCTTTCTTCCCACTGAGCAACAGCTGCCTTCTAGTGGCTTAAACTAAGCCTGCTACTCTACCCTAACATTTATGACCATCATTAAAGATCCTACGATGCAGGGGCGTGGCTACGGAGGCGACCAAGATGGCTGCATCCGATTAGAGCTCCGCCGGTCAGGCGAAGACACCAGTCCCGATCCTGCGATGTGAGAGCCTGGTCATAGCCAACTTCCAACTCCCGTCGACCATGTGGCCCTGCTGCGATGACAGATGCCTCCATAATGACCAGGTCCGCCTCTAGCTGCCACCGGTGCCCAATTCCATCTAGGCCCGGCTTGGGCCTACCATCTGCCATATTGGTGCCGCCGGGGATGAGGTGAGTCTGTGCCCCTTGCTGCCCCCTTCCCGACCGCCTTCCCCGCTCCCTCCGGGTCTGGTGCCTGCTCCTGTGACCAGCCCGGTGCCCGCCTCTCTCCCACGTGGCCCTCACAGCAGGTGCAGACTTTTCGGCCCTCGGGCCTACCGCACTGCCGTAAGCCGGGGCCTCGAGTGGGTGGGTTGGCCGGCGTCAGGCTCGGGTTGCTTGGGTCATGTTCCGGGGCTGGGTGGGGGTGTGGGTGGGGTTGTGGTCGGATGGTGGTGGGTGTTGGGCTCCCCCCTCCCTCAATGCCTGGGAGGTGTTCTGTGGCCGGTTGGTCAGTGAGGGTTCTCCTTACCTCCCGTCCCTCCGATCGGGGCCCTCCTCGGTCTCACCCAGGGCCCGGATTGCCCGGCTGAGTTGGTGGCTGCCTGGGCTCCTTGTTTCTCGCCCTCCTGCTGTGGCTGGGACCGCGCGTGCCTCCTTTCCTGTGGATTTGGCTGCTGATTCGTCTATGCCTACCTGTATCGGAGGGCTTGCAGTCAGCCTTCTGCCATTGCCACCTCTCTAGTGATCTCTCCAGGCTAAATTGCTGTTGTTGGGCAGTCGAACACTAACTCTACGGCTCTACAATTGCCCCACCTTGCCGCGGCTCTCCCCTGGTGGCGCTCCAACTGCACCTGGTTCAAGTTTTGCCTGGTGTCGCGCTTTGGTTCCCTGGAGTTTGCTCATCATTCTTGCAGGCACTACCAACATACCGCGATGGCCAAGAAGGACCCCCGGCAGCCCAACATCCAATTTGATAAGACTCCTGGGGCCACATCAGACCCTGCTGTCTGTTCGGTTGCGGAGACAGCCCCTCCTCTTGCTACGGCTAGTTCAGACTCCCTTGCCACCGCCATGCTCGCTGAAATGAGGGCGGGCTTCAAGGCTCTTGATGCCCGGTTTGATGACCTTGACAAAAAACTTGCCGACAGGAGCGCTAAGGTCCAGGGTCTCGATCATAGGCTAGATATGGTTGAATCGAGGGTGTCTGATATTGAAGATGGGGCCTCATTCTTTCTTAAGTGGCTCGAGCGGATGGAAAAGATCCTTAAAGATGTGGCTATAAAGAATGAGGATTTGGAGGCCAGGGGTCGACGCAATAATATTCGTATTCTTGGCTTTCCGAAACGACGGCCACTGGCAAACTGGACACTTTCGTGGAGCAGCTCCTTTCAGAAATGTTAGGGTGGGAATCCTTCACCCAGGGCTTCGTAGTAGAGCGGGCACATCGATCCTTAGGCCCTCGTCCAAGGCCGGGCCTACCGCCCAGACCAATTGTGGCCAGACTCATGAACTTTAGAGACCTAGACACTGCCCTCTGCGCTGCCCGTGAGAAAGGCGAAATCCAATAGCAGGGCAAAAACCTCTCTTTCTTTCCTGACTTTACAACTAAGATACAGGAAGCCCGGCGAAAATATCAAAGTGTTAAGGCCATGCTGAGAAATGCTTTATCCTGCACACCTTAAGGTAGACATTGATGGCCGGCCCAGGATTTTTGACACCCCGAATGCTGCTCAGGAGTTCTTCCGTGACTTTAAAAGCAACACAGGCGGGTCACCGCGCGGCTCCCGGTCCAACTCCCCTCCGCAGCAGGCCTCGCAAGCCAATATTGATATTTTTTCCCCCACAGGGAATGGTAGAGAACATCCTTTTTTATTTTGCCTCCCCGCTCCTCTCTTCTTGGTATTTGACTTTGGGGCATTGAACTGTTTTCGGCTCTTTCACATGTGTTATTGATTTCTGTTCAGTCTAATGCTTCTTTGCTGGTCCGCCTGTCTGGCGTGGCATCGCCATGCCCCATGGTGCACACCTCCATGGTTTGTTTTTGGATCTTGATGTTGGGATCTTCCTCTTATTGGGTTATGAGAGGGTGGGTGGTGGGTGGCTGGGGGTTTTTGTTTCATTTTTTGATGTGTTTTTCAATTTACACATGATGAGACTTGCTTTATTTGATGTGACGACGATATGCTCCGACCTTCTTTATTTGTTACAGTACAGATGGTACAGTTAGGGAATGTGCCCGGTCCTTCCGGGCTTTCACTATTGACTCGGAATGTGCGTGGATTGAATAACAACCGGAAAACGTAGACAGGTTTTAAATTATGTCGCACGTCATCATGTTGATGTTGTATTTTTGCAAGAGACTCATTTGGCTGGCATGATTCCCCGATACAATCCAGCATTACCCCCTCCGGAGTGGGATAGCTTCCTATTGTCCCATGCTGTGAATGACAGTGTTGTTCCTTACACATTCCATTGGCTGTTTAGTTTTTGTTCTGCCTCTAGAAGTAAATTTTGATTTTGTCTAAAAAAAAAATTTTTTAAAAAGATCCTACGATGCAGAGGAAAAGGTTAATTTCTTTTAGTTCTAGTTCTGCATTGTAGGAATCATCATTGATACTGCTAAATAGAAAATATTGACCAGTCATTGCTCTAAATTATCTGTTAAACCTTTGCAAGTTTCTCCAATGTATCTCTTAAGATTACTGCAGAGTGGGCAAGTATACAGCACCAGTCAGGTACTTTTGACAGCTATAGCTGCCGATTTACAAAATAGACAGCCTAAATCTATATTTAATGTTTATATAACTAAAGCTTTATGGAGGGATTAAATAGGTAGTTTTTACTAGCCTTATGGGTTCATTGTTTTAGCCTATGTACTGCTGTTTGCTATAAACACTCATGTGGAAGGTACCTTTCTAATAGGAATCTCTTCTCCTTCCATGGTCACTGAATTACAATCCTTGTCAGTAGAAGAGCCTTACAGTCATATTTACAAGGGCAGAGTAGTCCTACATGTATACCCCTGTTTCCCGGCAATGGTGATGTCTCTTTTTGAAATAAAACAAGCATTTGACTTGCCTACTGTTTTTCTTTGTCCAAAAGGACACAAAAAGTGTTGCATTATATTGCTTTAAAGAGAACATTGATTTACTATGTTGATAAGATTAAAATGATAAGAAATACAAAACTATTTTTTAACTTTCCCATCTCCACACCGGGGCAAACTAATCTCAAGGCCAGGGATTGCAAAGTGAATTTAAGAATGTATTTGGGTGTGCTATGCATATGCTAAACATAGCTTGTTGGGAAGACCCAGTGTGCATTCTACACATAATAATGGTGCCACCATGGAATTCTTGAATTGAGTAACATTCCTTTATTGGATATATGTTTGGCTGCAATGTGCTCCTCTTTACCTGGATATTCATGTGCGAAAAGTGGTTACAATTGTGTTAAAATTATTTATTTGCTACTTCGTTACACATATTTGCAAACACATGTAATGTTTAATTACCAATATGTAATGCCGTACATCCACAAGCACTCTTCCGTACTTCTGCCCAAACTTAAAATTTACACAGTTCTCCTAAAGTGATGAAAAAAAGTTTTACTACTTCAGGATGTATTACATATATATAACAGCCACATTCTGTTGGGAGTGGTGGGAGATATCTAATGATAAGCGGAGCCTGAGTAGTGATGCATTGTTGGTTTAGGTGAGTGTGATCGTGAGTCATTCTGGGAACACTAGGTTTTGAAAACAAGGACTCTGAAGAAGTAGTTTGACAAATCTGATTTGTTACACTAAATGGAAGGAAAGTGCATGTCATTCTACGAAGTACATGTGCCAAATTGAGTGTTACATGTGAGTAACCTTTTACTTGCTTTCAGTAGTGTTCATTTATTGGAGGGGCAAAATATATATATATATATATATATATATATATCACAAAAAAATGCTAATGTATTGAAAAATTGTTAATCACAAATAATCAAACTATATTACATAGCAGCTGAGACAAAAACATACAATAATAGTAGCAATAGATGTATGGGCAATACAACAGTTGATTTAAGGTATATTTCATGACGAGCAATTCATTTGCCATATATCTAGACTGCCCAGAATCATTTTGCAGGGCTAGTCAGTGATAGGGGCCCAGATTTATTCTTCAACTTGCAGCAACTTGTACACCTCTTAATAAGAGCGAGCTTATGCCCTGAAAGAAATACAAATTCCCTCCACAAAGAAATGCTGTCTGTGGCTTCGGCTGCAACCAAGAGCGAACCATTCCTAATCTTGCAATTATTATTCCAAAAATTAATACTATAATACTCATGCCTTATCTGCTGAGATTAAAGGTGAATAACCAAGCAATGGCCGCTTTGAATACCACATAATAAGCGTGCCCAATAAGCGATTTAGGTCAGTGTGATGCTATTAAGAACGATCTATTGACCATTGACTCCATCTTGTGTAACTGACTCAATTTTTTTCTGTGCTCTCACAAAGTTGCAAGTGGGGAGAGGATGTTTTTGCACCTCACTGTGCAGAGGAAGCTGGAACATGTTGTGTGGGATGCTAGCTTAGTATCTCTCAGAGCAGAAATAGTTGTTGCCAGAGAAATGTGACCTTTGTACAGCTCTGTCTCTGAGTCAAAATACAGGGGCCTGGCTAGCTTCTGTCTTAACCCTGACACAGACCAGTATGGTCAGCTCGGTTTTCGTAACTGAAGAAGGGGGGGCGAGGTTTCTAGAAACTTCTTCTCAGGTTGTGTAAAAGGTATTAAAGGCGGGAAATCTCGGCGCTGAGACAGGAGTTCACTGTGGAACAGATAAGTTGCTGCAGGGAACTTTGAGGGTCATGATAAAGACTTCTGCTTGGCTGTCCAGGGCTTCTCCAGCCGAATTGACAAGAATGTTGAGTGAACAATCGGTGATGTGTTCTTTTTACTTACTTCATCTATATACGCTATAAGTTTATCTGCTCCATGTATATATACCATATGTTGTTTTATTTTTGTGCCTATGCTATTTGATATTTGGGAATCTGCATTAACCAAAATATTTTGACTTCCTTCTAAATTGTTGAGTTAATAAATGCGCATGTTTCATTTTAAATGCACCTGAATCAGTTTCCTTGCCACGTCCTGAGAGTGCTGAGTCCTTTTTGTACATGTGCTATTTAAAGGTGCTGTGGTACATTTGCCTCCTCTTGTGTGTGCTGAGTTTAGGTGTGTCCTATTGCTTCAAATCAAAAGTAGTACAGTTCAGCGAACATGTAAATTCCAATATTAGATCATTTTGGGGCATTTTATGAATATATAATCTGTGTCCACCGCTGGGCACACACAGCAAAGCTTTTAGATGACTGTTTTAAATCCTCCGCTTTGTAATCTGGACTGGATGCAATAAATGTTTTTAAGCACATTAAACTGGCAAAGATTCAAGTTCTTAAAGCTTATATGTTTACTCATAAAGATATCCTGAGATGACATATTTTGACTTGTATTGTTTGACCATAATATTTTACAAATATCTTCCTAATTGTGAAGAAGCAGGTGATAGGATTTCCTTACATTACTGACTAGGTAAATTAATAAGTCTCCAACGCCTTTTTGTGAGCCATATTAAGTTTGACAAAGCAATATCAAAATAGTGTCCAAGTTATAAATTCTTTAACAAAATCAGACCAGATATATAACAACTACATATCTTCAATACAAATAAGACCCTTCCTCATATAAGAGTCCAACTGTGTGCAGGTATGAATTGCACCAGTTCCATGCATATGAATCTGGAAAAAGGGGTGGTAGATTTGTATTGAACCATAGCTGTGTATATAGATTAATAAGTGAAATTTGACAATGTGATCTAATTACTTGCCTTACCTCGTGGTGAACCTTAAGTCTTAAATTATGTACGTTTGAAGTATGCCCAGTTATACGGACCCTTCACCCTAAAGTCATCTTGATGATTTTGGTTATCAACGTATGGCTTTGCCAGTGTCCATTTACTACAACCAATGACCAAGGCTAACCTAGAGGTAAAGGTAGCAAGAAAATATAGCCACCAAGACAGGAGCCAATTCCCCCTTGATAAGGGGAAGCTGCAAATAATGAATGGCACATTGTGGTCTTTTATATTGATAAATGAAGCGTGGCCAGCTTGATTCCACTTTCTGAAAGAAAGTCTTAGCGAGATGAAGTGGAATTACCCTACAAAGGTATACATAGTAAGGAATAGTAATTATTTTAATCAAATGACAGCGTCCAATAACACCTAAACACTGTCAGTCCCATTTTTTCATATTCAATGACTTGATAAATGTGTCATAATTCAAAATGATTTTCTGCATTTGGGTAGAGATTTTAATCCACAAGGGATATGGTAGAGGATGCTTGTGCTCATCTGTGCTATCAGACATTATGTTTCTCAGAATTTAGGTTTTGCTGTATTTAATTTATAGCTTGAGATCAGGCCAAACTGAATAGCAGCTCCTCGACCATAAGGCTTCAATGGAATTAATGGATAAAATGTCCAAGTCAGCATATGCTAATAATTTAACTTCTTTTCTATGGATAATTAATGGAGGGATAGTTAAATGCTTGAGCATTCAAATGTAGGACTCCAATTATAAAGGAAAAATTCCTGGGTGATGGAACAACCCTGATGGTTTGCTCACTTAATGATTACCCTGTTAAAAAGGCCATCCATACAGTCAATTCAGGCTGAAAAACTTGTTGGAAGGCTCATATCCTTGAAAGAAAGGTGAGTCCAAAGCCTATAGCAATCACAACAGCCCAGAGAAACTGCGAGGAAACCCTGTTCAATTGCTTTTTGGCATCCCATAGGATTTTCCCTGATTTTGGATCTAATTTACCCGCTGTGTCAAACACTGATATTCACAAATTAATGTTTGAGGTTGTGCTGTTGGTTGAGATAAACCCTTTGCATGTGAACAACTAAATCTGCTATCATAGTGGCCAACCAGTTAGCAACAATTCTAGTGTATATTTTAGAGTGTAAGCTAATGTGAGAGATTGACTGGTAAAAGCTAATTACCAAGTGATCTTTGTCTTTCTTTAGAAATGCCAAGATCTGTGTCTTCTTCCAGGATAGTTTTGTTTCACCTTCTAAATGTATACTGCATTGTTAACAAGTTTGTGTATAATTGAGATAAGGCTGCTCAAGAAAGTCCCCAAAATTTGCTAGGTAGCTTATCTGGACCAGCTGCCTTGCTAGATAATTCTATTCCAAGAGAGCTGATAGATAGATTCTAGGATTGTGTTTTAATGTTATATCAATCTGTTAAGAAGCATAAGTCTAAATATTTGTTAATCCCACCAAGAGACCAAACAGAATCATCATCAGATAGTATCATTGAAGGACTTATTGAATGCCTTCTTGTCCTACAACATCTGAGCCTTCAGTATTTTTAATACAAAGGTCCGCTTAATATTCTCCCTGACCTGAAAAGCCAAGATTCGACCCATATCTTCACTATTCTCACTGTTGGCGATGAGCTTTTTGACCTGCTTTGCCCCACATTTTCTCTTTGAACAGAGTCTGCAAAGAAATTAGTTGATCAAAGATATGCCTCTCTACGTGCACTAGTCAGTTCAGCGTGACACTGCATGCATGAGCAATTTGCAAATGCAGCACGCATTTATGTGAATGTTTGTCATTAAGCTGCTCATTCTTGCTCTTTTGTATAGAGTAGCTAAGTGTTAAACCACAAATTGCACCCTTCAAGGCATCCTATTCAATTCATATTGAAGCAGATTCCTCATTATTACTAACAAATGTACTGATGGCAGTTCACATATAGCACTGGAAATTGATTTCGCCCATCTGTCAATAATGGGGGAAAAGCTGAAATGAAAAGGAAATCCATGGAGGGCAATGGTGGCAGCCCCGCCTGGAAGGGCGAAAGGTTAGAAAGACGCTAAAACATCCAGGTAGCAACTGTGTTATTGACCGCACCAATGCCCTAATCACTGAGTGTGAGGACATACTTGTGGAGAAGCCTGCTGCTGCATCGCACTTGACTCCCGCTATAGTTTAGTTCCTATATTCCCAATAGGCACTGCGCATTGGAATAGTATATCCTATAGATGTGACGTACGACTTATGTCTACTAGGTCTCTATTGAATAGATTAGACTTAATTGTGAGTGCCAGCTTGCTCAGAGGTCACTAGAAACTTTTTCGAGTTCACAAGAAGGGATTTAGTTTCTGACAACCGCATAAACATGACCACTTTGTTTCCCCAAGATAAAACTGATCTTCAGAGTCGTGGAAACAATAGATAGATATTTTACTCAGTCATTCGTGCATGCTTCGTTTCAACAGAGTTGCAGAGAAGTAGAGAGACGGGCGTTTTCAGTATATTGTATTTATTGACCAGTCTTCTTTCTCAAGCATAAGAAGTAAACTGCTCCAATCGTAATACTGGTTGCAAAATATAATGCATACAGTAAAAAGAGTATAATAAAATTATACTGTAAGAGCATTGTATGGTTCCTAGACCCTAGATTAATACATACATAAATAACAGAGGCTAAAAAAGTACTCGACTGGGGCGTCTACAATACGCCTACCCCAATGTACCTAACTTAAGCTTAGTGCGAGGGAAGGAGTAAGTGAGGTGTAGCATAAATGTAGTAATCTGAAAGAAACAGATTAGTATTAGATTCCTTACCTTAAAATATCCCCAGGCGTCAGACTGGATCCGGAAACATTTGCGGAGCAGTACCCTTGCGCGTCGGTAGGTGTCGTCTGCGGCTCCGCGTCCGTCGTTGGCGCCGGGATGACGTCGCTGGAGTACTTAGACCCCAGCCTCGCGCGCTGACGTCAGTTCTTTTTTTTTTTCTGCGCCAGCAAGCACCGATCCGGAAAAAGTGGTACCCTTCGTCAATATTTGACTAAACTTTTTCGATCATTTTTGATCTTTCTTCGAAGTCGAACGACTCCGACGGTGCCGGTAGGGACGCCCGGATACAAGACCTGCGTCGACTGCAACCGACTGATGTAGGTTACCGACCCCCATCACCGGTGTCTACATTGCCTGGGGCCCGACCATGATGACAAGTCGTGCCATGACTGCCGGGCCTTGACTTCGAAGGTTAGGTGGGAGCGGTCCCGCAAGCGCCTCGTGCTCCGGCAGTCGGCCCGCGCCGTTCGAGGTCCCGGTCCGGAAGGAGGTCGAGGGACCGGTCGCGGGGACTGAGCCATCACGGCTCGGAGAGTCGACCCCACTCCTCGAGCTCCAAGTCCTCAGGTAAGAGGCCCAAGAAGTCGAAGAAGCGATATCGCTCTTCTGACTCCCCCCCCCCCCCGATGCTCGCGCGACGAGGCCGGGGGTTCGGGCTCCGGCAGAGCCGCAGGTGTCCCGGCCTGCTCCATACCCACCGGGCCCTGGGCAGAACGCGACGCCGGAGGAGATCAACGCCTTCCTCACGGCCATGAGGTCGCTCACTCCTCCGTCGGGTTCCGCGGCGCCTTTGGCCCAAGTGGTCCCGACTGGGAGCTCAAGCGGGCCGGGTGCTTCTACCCCGGTGCCGTCGGGTGCTTCAGCCCCGGCGGCGGCGGCGACTTCGGTCCCGACGCCGCAGGGCCCTCCGGATCCGGTTCCGAGTCGTCGCCGGTGGACCGTACGACCCTGCCGGCCCCTAGGGTGTTGCCGCCGGCGCCGTCCACGGACGACGTCGTCCCCGGTCCCCCCCCCTCGACCGGTTCCGACGCCGAGAGAAGACTTTTTCTTCTATGATCCGGCCCCATCATTTTACCCTGAATACCAGGAGATGGATGGCGAGGCGGATTGCGAGGGGTCTGAGGACCCTCTGGCACGTGAGTGCCTGTTTTATCAGGACTGGGCAGGTGAGCTAGGGGATGCCAGTGATTTGGACACTTCGCCAGACACTGGTTTTGTCTCCCCTCCTACCGTGTCTTCGGAGGAGGGGGCTGCTTATAGTGTGGTGTTGACGCGGGCGACCAAGGCCTTATCCCTTGAACTCCCCGTCGCGGCCGTGAGGAATAACCTCCTCACTGAGGTCCTTAAACCGCAAGCAAGCTCTTCAGAGCCTCTGTTGCCGTTTAATGAGGCCTTGTCTTACATTCTTCTAGGCATCTGGTCCAGGCCCGCTACAGGTCCCCCTGTATGTAGATAGGAACGTGGCCAGACGCCATCGTCCGGCTCCGGGCGACCCTTGCTTCCTGTTAACCCATCCCACTCCAGAGAGTCCGGTCATACAGGCCTCTAATTCCCAGATCGCATTCCCGACGGCTCCCCCCGATCGGGAATCCAAGCAGTACGAACAATATGGTAAGAAGATGTTCTCCCTCCTGAGTTTGGGTTTGCGGTCAGTTAACACCGCATGCCTCTTGGGCCGTTATACCCACTCTCTGTGGGAACACGGTCGCGGTTGTGCTGCCACAATGTCCGGAGGAGGCCCGACTAAACTCGCCAAGCCCTTGCGGAGGGTTGAGATGCGGCACGGTATTCCATCAGGTGTGGGCTGGATACAACTGACTCGCTGGGCAGAGCAATGGCAACGACGGTGGCGATTTGTCGCCACGCCTCGCTGAGGTCCGCCAACTGTTCGGCTGATGTCCAAAACACCCTTATGGACATGCCGTTTGATGGCCGTCTCCTCTTTGGCGACAAGGCAGACACTGCGCTTGAGCGCTTTAAGGACTCCAGGGCTACGGCCAAGTAATTGGGCCTGTCTGCCCCGCGCCAGCAAACAGCTGCCTTTCGTGGCCAAGGAAGGGGCGCCCCCACACGTCCTACCAGCCACGGGCCGCAGACTAACATCCAGTGCGGTGGCGGACGTGGTAACCGCCGCGGTGGTGCCCGGGGACAACGGCGCGGCCAGTCCACATCCACCCCCGCAGCATCCGCCTCAAAGCCCTCCTAGTCCGAGCTTTCATGCCCACGTGACGCCAGTGGGGGGCAGGGTTCGCCATCACCTCCTCCACTGGCGCGAAATCACATTGGACAGGTGGGTGCAAATCGCCCGAAGGGGCTACTCCCTCCCCTTTGAGGCAACCCCTCCAGCCATGCCACCGCAGCACCACCGCGTGTCGGGGATCACTTGAATCTTCTGTGTTGAGGAAGTTACGGCCCTCTTGGCCAAGGGGGCGATCGAGCGCGTTCCTGGGCCAGAAGTAGGGTGTGGTTGTTACAACCCACTACTTTCTGGTCCCCAAGAAGGGCAAAGGGGGCCTACGCCCTATCTTGGACCTGCGGAACATCAACGGCTTTCTCTGGAAGGAGAAGTTCAAGATGCTGACACTGGCTGAGGTCTTAGCTGCCCTGGACCCGGGCGACTTGATGGTAGCTTTGGACTTGCAGGACGCTTATTTTCACATCCCCGTCCTGCCTGCGCTACCTGCTGTTCACGGTAGGCCACGAGTACTTCCAGTTTACCGTGCTCCCCTTCGGCCTTACCAGCGCCCCACGGGTGTTTACCGAAGTGATGGTGGTGGTCGCATGTCATCTGCGCAGGTTAGGGGTTTCAGTCTTCCCCTACCTCGACGACTGGTTGTTGAAGGCGGGCTCACCCCAGACAGTTGTCAGCCACCACCAGACTACGGCCGACCTCTTGCACCTGCTGGGGTTCTCCATCAATGTGCCAAAGTCACACCTGTGTCCCTCTCAGAAGCTTGTCTTCATCATAGCGGTTCTAGACTCGGCGCAGTTTCGGGCTTATCCTCCCAAACAGCGCGTTCGGGATATTCGGGCTCTGATTCCGATCTTTCAGCCGTTATCCCGAATTTCGTTCAGGTTGACGCTGCGGCTTCTGGGGCTGATGGCCTCCTGCATCCTTCTGGTGCATCACGCCAGGTGGCGGATGCGGGCTCTGCAGTGGGACCTGCATCAGGGAAACTTATCCGACCATGTCTTGATCTCGGAGGGCACTGCAAGACAGTTGCAGTGGTGGCTCATGGACCGCGATTGGGTCAGGGCAGATTCCTCTCCCTACCCCAACCGGAGCACATAGTTGTGATGGACGCGTCCCTCCAGGGCTGAGGAGGCCACATGGGAGAGGCGGAGATCAGAGGCCTCTGGTCTCCGGTGGAGTACCGGCTCCAAATCAACCTTCTTGAGCTGTGGGCGATCCGGCTTGCACTGAAGGCATTCCTCCCCTCTGTCCGGGGGTGTGTAGTGCAGGTGTTCACGGACAACACCACCGCCATGTGGTACTGCAACAAACAGGGCTGGGTGGGGTCGTGGACCTTATGCCAGGAGCCTCTGCGCCTCTGGCAGTGGCTGGAACATCAGGGTGTGACCCTGGTGGTTCAACACCTGGCAGGTTCCCTGAAAGCCAGGGCGGACGAACTCAGCCGTCTGTGCATGTTGGATCACGAATGGCGTCTGAACTCTTTCAGCAGTGGGGAGAGCCTTGGTTAGATCTGTTCACAACAGAAGAGAACATGCAATGTCATCAGTTCTGCGCATTGGAATTTCCAAGGCGGCACTCGCTCTGAGACGCTTTTCGTCGCGAATGGAGCTGCGGTCTGTTGTACGCCTTTCCGCCTATACCACTTCTGCCCAGAGTGCTGAAGAAGATCAGGCGCGGCCAGGCCCAAGTCATCCTTGTGGCTCCGGACTGGGCACGAAGATACAGGTATCCCGAGCTATTTAACATGTCTGTCAATCCCCCGATGCTTCTGCCTCTTCAGGAGGACCTTCTGTCGCAGCAGCAGGGGACCGTCCTCCACCCAAACCTGTCCAGTCTCCACTTTCATGCGTGGAGATTGAACGGCGGCAGTTGAGGCCATTTGACTTGCCTCCTGAAGTCTGTATTGTTATTCTGGCAGCCAGGCGTCCCTCCACAAAATCGGTATACGCCTGCAGGTGTAACAAATTTGTGGCATGGTGCACAGCAAAGTCTGTGGATCCCCTTTCTGCCCCTCTTTCAGAGGTTCTCCTCTTTCTTCTTTCTCTTGCCTAGCAGGGCTCTGCTCTGGGCAGTCTGAAGGGCTACCTCTCTGCCATTTCCGCCTTCTTAAGGCTTCCTGATCAGCCCTCTTTGTTGAAGTCCCATGTTATAAATAGGTTTTTGAAGGGTATCACTCATATGTTCCCTCCTGTTCCTTTTGTGATGCCTCAGGGTGAAACGAAACCTTGTTCTGACGTATCTGATGTGCGCTCCCTTCGAGCCAAGCGGTGCACAAGCGAACCATTTCTAGATGGGTCGTCTTGTGCATCAAGGCTTGTCACTCTCTGGCTTGAAAGGAGCCTACTGTGGGGCTACGTGCCCATTCCTCTCGGGCCACGGCGGCTACTACTGCCCTCGGTCGGGGAGTCCACTTGCAGGCCAGGAGAGTGAGTGAGCTCCAGACTCTTTCTTCTAAACCTCCTTTCCTTTCTGTCCATCCGGACAAAGTTGTGTTGCGGACGCGACCCTCTTTCCTGCCCAAGGTAGTCGCAGCCTTCCACATCGGGCAGTCCATCACCTTGCCCACCTTCTTTCCACCTCCGCATCCCTCGAAAGAGGAAGAGAGGCTCCACCGTCTGGACCCAAAATGTGAGCTCTCGTTCTATTAGGATCGCACACGCCAGTTCCGAGTGGATGACCAACTCTTTGTTGGTTACGTGGGCGCTAAGAAGGGTCGGGCGGTGCACAAGCGAACCATTTCTAGATGGGTCGTCTTGTGCATCAAGGCTTGTTGCTCTCTGGCTAGAAAGGAGCCTCCTGTGGGGCTACGTGCCCATTCCACTCGGGCCACGGCGGCTACTACTGCCCTCGGTCGGGAAGTACCCTTGCAGGACATCTGTCAGGCAGCTACTTGGGCCTCGCTGCACACGTTGGCAAGACACTGCTGCCTGGACAGCCAAGTCCGGAGAGATGGCTTTTTCGGCCGTTCCGTTTTCTAGGACTTTCTGGTGTGATCATTGGTTCACAGACCCACCACCCGGGTTGGTATTGCTGGGGTATCTATTCTAAGGTAAGGAATCTAATACTAACCTGTTTCTTTCAGATGCACAAGTTACTTACCTTCGATAACGATATATCTGTAAGAAACATTAGTTAGTATTAGATTCCTTACCGCCCACCCATCCTGCCCGTTCTGTGAACCGATATCTAGGGTTAAGGTCATCCCCTTTCAGGGCCCTAGTTTCATGGCACCAGTGTTTGTTTTTATCATGGCTCTGCGTTTCTGGCACGGAAAAGCTATGTATAAGAACTGATGTCAGCGCGCAAGGCCGGCGTCTAAGTACTCCAGCGACGTCATCCCGGCGCCGACGACAGACGCAGAGCCACACCGACGCGCAAGGGTACTGCTATACAAAAGTTTCCGGATCCAGTGTGACGCCTGGGGATATTCTAAGGTAAGGAATCTAATACTAACCACTGTTTCTTACAGATATATCGTTACCGAAGGTAAGGAACTTGTGCTTCTTTGCCAAGAATCTATCCAAGATTTCTCTAAGGGTCTAATCAGCTCCGTACCTTGGTGTAGAATGAACACGGTCAGTCTCAGGATTCAATTTCTCAACAACCCGCAAGGGTAGCTTGGAAACACTGGAGCTGGATTTCTCGGCAGGAGAAAAGACAGCGTCTTTCTCAGTGCGTCTGCTGGAGGGTCGGCTTCCTTCGGCACTTGCAGTAGCAGGGTGCGTCGGGCAAGTAGATAGTCGAACTGCACCAAACCACTGTGTGTTTGCAATGGCAAGTGTGGGCATATTTATACCTTGAAAGCACCGAGTTTGACGTAAAGGCAGACCTAATAACGTCATTAAAGAGTCTCAGTTTTTTTTAAACTCAATGAGTTCTTGGACAAGTCAGTATTCGAGCAAGGGGAAATCCATAGCTGCTGAAGCAGAGTTTTCCAAGAAATCAATGTGGATTTTCGGAACTAGTGGAAGTAGCCCTGCTGTATTTGAACTGCATGAGCTATGTCTAAATATGGTTATGATTTCTATGCCTATATAAGGATATGGTGATTAATACCTATATAGGGGCATGAATCGTGAAAATCACAATAGGGTCCTAAAATGTTATACAGCACCCACTCCACGTTATCATGTTCAACTAAGTTCAAGCACTAAAACCTATAATCTAAATCATGTGTTTACAATCCCACCCCAAAATACATAAAAAATGCATTTGAAATGGTTGCACATGAAAAATGAGCATTTGTACTGAACATATTTAAAAGCAATGATTTCATCGTAAGCACATAATATCATATTGAGAATGCTAACTGAATGAATCACGAAATTACATTTATGAAATGGCTCTTAGTTACAGAAGAAAAATCAAGACCATCCCTTAGCAGAATATACAAGTTGTTTTTGTTTGCCGATTAACTCAATATTGTTTCTAGGAAGTGTTCAAAGAATTCTTCTTCTCTAAGAATAGTTCTACTTTAACCAGATTGCTTTGTGCCAAAGTTCATTGTGTTTTTGAAAAAAGTCAAATAAAAAAATAGAGTTCTTTCTTTAAAAAAAGTGAAGGTCGAATTTCAGAGTTAAAAGAACGCTGTGGGCTAAATTCAAAAGTTATTCTCGGTGTCAGGAAAAAACAATAATTTGTCTAGGCTGGCAAAGAAATCATCTACCACAGTAGATTAAAGTTGAACTACTTCATTAAATAGGTCAATCGTACACAGATGAGAAGCATCGCCGTTAGCGTCAGTCGCATTAGCAATGTTCGCAGTTGATGCAGTTGATGATACCTGTGTGCCTGTTGGTCCGCGTATCACACCTACAGCTGGAATTGCGGGTGAGATTTCAATGAATGCCGTCATCAGGATTGGTAGCCTTTGTGGCAACACAATACATGAGCCGTTACTGGACCCAGTAATGTGTCGACCCGTTGGCATTGCCGATGAAAGTGTTAGACAGATATCTAACACGTATTCCTCTCCATAAAGCAGGCATCGTAGTACAGGTAAGATGCAATCTTGCCAGATTGGTCTGAATGACAGGAACCATGTGGTATTCAGATCTCTCAAATGAGCCAAGCCAAGAATCTGTGTTGTTCTTTCACAATACTGCATTGCCAGAAGAGCATTCTCCATGGTAATTTGGGTATTGCTGGTGACTGGACTTGCCATAACGGAGCAGGAGGAATAAAAATAGTATCCCTGCTACGAGTCCCAAGATGAGAGGCAGGCCGCCGAACACAGAGTGCACGAAGTTAGGAAAAATTCCCCTGGACTGCTTCAAAGGGTGCTAACATTCCCGAAAAAATCGTCCTAAATACATGTACAATACCACTGGTATCATACATGTTTAAGATACGACCTAACATTTCTGCGAAATGTATGGGGCAGTTTGTTAATAATAATGCATGTATCTCCGCAGAGGACCTTTCAACTTGCAAATCGTACGTCTCTCTGGACGAGATCAGTGGCACAGTTTTTTGTAAAAGAATGGCTTTCATCCTGCTTAAAGTATCAATTCGTATAGAAGAGATGTTCAGTGAAGGCCATAGTGGCGACTCCCCGTCTGTCTTAGTTTTTGGAAACAATACTTGCATTCAACAAGTGAACCTGGCTGACACACTAACGAGATAGGCTGTCCCTGGCATCATTCCACAACAGCTGTGATCATTCAGCATTATGTAGCTTCCATTGGAAAGCTGCCTAAAAATTGGATCTATCACTGCTGCCGGGGAACCCTGCAGGTGGCATGATAAGTTGTTTGAAGAACCCTCACAGGCTCCATGTAAATTAGTGCCTTGACATAGAAGTGTACCGCTTAACGTGGTTTTGCAATTTTTACCACTAGGAAATACCTCCTTTCCCCCACTCCAACATTTGTGTGTGTGTATGGTAAATCCCAGGTCGACTTTATGTACTCCTTACCCAACCTTTCATACAGTCATTGGTATCGTAATGGTGCCATGTATTATCCATTCAACGTATGGTTTCTCAGAAACGGGTAATGGTAATCTCTCCAGTATTTCTATGCTCAGCACTGTATATTCTGCTCCCCTATGTGCCAAAGAGATTTGTTTATCTGTAAGGTTAAATACAGTAAACAATGACGTGGTGTTGATTAGACGACAAGGCACATAGCCAGAACGAAGGTTTTGTAACGTCCAGCCCAGCAGCATTATAGAACGTAATTGAACGTAATGGCAGAAGATACAATGCTGTCCAAAGAACAGATTCTGGACGACAGGGTTGTTAATCCATTGTCAACTATAGAGTGCTTTTTCTAAATTAATACGATCAATTTCACGTATTCGCTCCGCAGTTTGCATGACTTTCCATGCTTCATTGTAAGCAGCGTAAATACCGGCGTATATGAAAAGTTTGACTTGGTTTGCGAGGTCCAAGTAAGAATTCTCGTAAATCAATGTCATTTTTCAGTAAAGTTAAGTGTTGCTTTATTCCTTGGAGTGTGAATTTTTGTAGCCACTCAGGGCACAGTTTCCCTACACTGTAAGTCGTTATTATCCCTGGATGTTGTCTCTGGATAGATCTTGGATCTGGCCTAGTTACTGTAAATCCTAGTGTCTTGTTCTGGAATCTATCTATACAGTTATTCGTGTCTGTGGGCCAGATTAACCATTGTTTCCATTCAGGATTAGTTCTGCTTTGTTTTAAAATATAATTTACGTCTACCTCCTCTTCTATAGTTCTATTACTATCAGGTGTGGGCTTAGGTATTGACGGTTTGTTTAAATCTTTTTATCTTAGCCAGGCCAAGACAAGATGTCTGTTGAACAGTTTAATTTAAGAACAGTATTTGTTCTGGGATGATGCAGGCTCTGAACAATGCTTCTAAACCTTGTACCTGCCAGTCTTTTGTGCCCCAAACAGTTTTTGTTTCAATGTTGTCTTTCCAAAAGTCAAAGCCTAATGTGGATAAGTGAGCATAAAAGGCTGCAGAATAAATCTGTTTAGTATTTGTCAACATGCTTTTCATGCCTGTCTTATTAAACATTTTTAAAGTAAAAGCTTTCTGGATTTGTGACCTTAAAACCTGTAAAGTATGGACATTTTCTATAGAATGTTTTAGAGCTACCTTTTGGAGGCGTTGGACAATGTTCCCGTTGATTATAAGTTAAAACAGCTCCAGGGTTTGCAGAATTGTGCAAATAATGATCACCAAAATTATTAAAACAATACATTTCTTCATAATTTGATTAACCTTCTAAGTATTCATGTTTTGCAAATTTTGCTGACATTTCTAAGTCTGCCATCATGTTATTAACACTTTCAAAGTCCCAATCGTCAGAAAATGTACTTGGGGAAACAAAATCACTCAAGGAAACCTTAAATTGGTGTGGAATCTTCAACAGCTCAACCGGGCCATACATGTCATAATCAGTTCTATCCCATGCTATTCCACCAGGTAGGGGAATGACTGTGATGTTCACTGATTACAGGTCTCGTTGTTCACAATGAGATTATTTGTATGGTTTCAGGAGCAAGTTGATGTTCTTACTTGCGGTGTTCATTTTACTATATTTTCCATCTATCAGCTTTCCCAAACTTAACAAGAATGAGCCATAGTAGGAGAAAAAGTATACCTAACCCAATCCATAATTCAACCCATGGTGAAACCAGATATGTATTTGTAAGCGGATGACCAGGTTCCGTTAATTGTTCCTTGAAAGTTTTGTTTGCTGGTGTAGTTTCACGTTCACTCAGAAAAGGTATCGAAGTTGATGAAATTGCCAGATGCAGTTCTGTCAATTGTTGGTATCGCATCCGAATTATTTGAAATTTCTGGAGCTGCTTGTTCCCTTGACATGTTAGTATAGTCAGATGCTACATCATTGTAGAAGGGAGTTTCTTGACGAACTGTTATTTGGGTTTCAAGAGGCACAAGTTCCATGGCTTTGTTGCATAGTCCTTCTTTTCTTACTGCAGATTCTTCAAAGGTGATGAGTCTTTCAGTTTGAAACTCTTGTATAGTAGCAAGATTTGGTCTTCTGCTACATCTTTGGAGTCCACTGGGCCTACAAGTTATTATCGGCCACATGATGTGGTTTTACCAGGTCGATTGACACAAACCGGTTCTCCTTTCTTCCAGCAAGGGGCGGCAGTAACACTGTTCTTGATCCGTGGATCAGCTTTTCTATAAGAAGGCCCAAATTCCTTCTTATCTGTTATTTTCTCTCTGACCAGATCCCCAATCTTTGGAATTCAGACCGGTCTTTCTGAGACAGGTGGTTTTTCTTCAGTGGTTGTTGGCTTTTGTATGGTGTTGTTTAGACTTCTTCTTGTTTCATGTAAGTCCTGTAAAACAGCTAAACTATCTTTTACATCAAAGGGTTTTTGTTCCACCACTGAAGTATGACGATCGAGGTCTTCAACCATCATTCTAGTACCAAAAAGGATTTCATATGGAGTGATTCCACCCAGAGAATTTTTTGACAGGTTATTAAGACTACGTTGGACACTTATTAGATGTTTGACCCACCAGTCACCCGAACCTAATACCCTGGCTGGTTTAGATTGCTTTATGTCACGTTTTTTTCTTTCCACAACTGAATTTCCCTCAGGATGGAATGGACTTGAGTACCGCAATGCAACAAATGTATGACGTTACAACGCATACATTCACAATACATACCATCACAACGCACTTTTACAACGCAAAATCCATTACAACGCATGCCATTACAATGTAGATGCTATTACAACGCATGCCATTACAACGTAAGTATAGGTAAGTATTTAATTTTATTATTAATTTAATTTTAATTTAATTACAAAAATGTTTATTATTTTTTTTATTTAAAAAAATGTATATATATATATATTTTAATTTACTATTCTAACTCCTTTGGGGGTGTAATAGTACAGTAAGCGTTGGATAGTGTAGGGGTTAAAATTACTATTCTAACTCCAGGGGGGGTGTAATAGTAGGGTAAGTGTTGGATGGTATAGGGGTTAAAATTACTATTCTAACTTCAGGGGGGTGTAATAGTAGGGTAAGTGTTGGATAGTTTAGGGGTTAAAATTACTATTCTAACTCCAGGTGTTTTAATTGAAATAAATTAAATTTATTTACAATTAAAAATAATTAAATTAATTTAAGAAAATTAAATTAATATTATGTATATTAAATAATTACCCATACTTGCGTTGTAATGGCATGCGTTGTAATAGCGTCTACGTTGTAATGGCATGCATTGTAATAGCATGCGTTGTAATGGATCTTGCGTTGTAAAAGTTTCGTTGTAATGGTATTGCGTTGTGAAAGTTGCGTTGTGATGGTCGTTTCCCAATGCAACGCCCAAGCTGACCATGGCCTCCTTGTAAGCTTGAGAGCTAAACGCAGGACCCTAGTCAGAATGTAGTGTGCTGATTGCGTATGTGCCGATAAAGACTCGCAAATCTTTTATAACAGTTCGGGCGTCAGCCGAGCTCGGAGGCCACATCCAAATGAATCTTGTCCTAATACTTTTGGGAACGCCTTTGTCCATAGGGACGTCTGAGCGTGGATATTCTGGTGCTATCTAACAATGGTGCTGTACCGGGCTGGCTTCACTGTAGTCAGGAATCTGGTGGCGCTCCAAGCTGTGATCTGTGTAACATTCATCGCAATTAATTCCCAATTCATAAATGTGGGCTCATCCCTGGCCATCAGTACATCTCTTGTAATTCTAGTAGAGATTTAGAGATCCCTTGATGTATACGACCCTCTCCCATATGTGCTTCTTGAATCAAAGCACCTCTCCGATTCCTGTTTGGGATTACCCTATCCCCCACTCCAGGGATTCGAGCAAAAGGAACGGAGTTTGCATCATTTATGTATGTATAGTTGAGTGGATAGTTTAGAGGTAACGCAGCTCCGTTGCCTTTGCTTGTGACATTAACAGCGAGCATGGTTTCACTGTCTATTGTTGTTTTTGAACGAGTGATTGCAGCTACGGAAGCCGTTTGCACAGCCGCCTTCGCTGCTTCATCAGCCAATGAATTCCCTTCAACGTAAACGCCATCACGCTGATGACTCAGTGTATGGATCACATGAGTCTTTTGTAGTTCTTTCTGTAAAATAACTACTTGTTCCCAAAGCATTTGATGCTTTATTGTGCCACCTTGTGCGTCTTTAAAACCATTTTGAACCCAGTTCTGCAGATATTCATTGTAAGACTGGACGCAGTAATCTGAATCTCACACGAATGTGGGGAATTTGCGATCGGTATTTTCAAGCGCCATCTTGAAAGCCTGTAGTTCAACTCGCTGAGCTGTACAGTCTCCGAGAGATTGAGTTTTTGTGACCATAGGTCTGAATTTACCATTGCGCCAGCGACCTTTAACAATTGCGCACGCAGCACTGTAAGCTTGTTTTCCCCCAATTGCGGGCTGTGCTGATCAGTCTGTATATATTATACAGCTGTAATGTTCTAGAGGCAGAATTTCAGTGGGCAGAGGACATTCTTGTTCGTATTGGAGAAATTCTTGTGTCTTCAAGTAAGGGTCAAAAACGTATTCAACAAGCAAGAGAATTAACCCATTGTATCTATCTCAGATGTAGAGCTTTTGCATTCGGAATGCTTTCCTTTGTCACTGCCTCCAAGGCAGGTACAGGAGTAACGACTTTAATGCGTTTACCCTGTGCGAGGGCTCTCTCTCTTGCTACGGCTCTCTCTTGCTACTGCAGTTTGAACCGTTGTCAGAATTTTTTCTGTTGAAGTGAATTTCATTTCAGCTTGTGTGTACAAGTGTGATTTATAAACTATTGGTACCTTTTCACCTTCATTAAAGGTTAGGTATGTGAATCCGCATCTCCCTGGCATGATTCGGATTACAAGGTTGCGTATGTTTACGGGTGTCTGTAAATGTGTTGCTGCTAACATGTCTGTTTGCACTGAACACAAAATGTATGTGTGTTTTTGAGTCCAATTAGTAGGTTTTAAATCAGGTTTGATTAATTCGTAGAGAGCTTTATCCCTTTCTGCGTAGTTTAGAATGTAAGTTCTTTTGAAATTCAGGAATCCTATAACTGACTGCAAGTTTTTCAGCGTTTTTGGAGGTTGGAGCAGCACACATTTTTCTAAAACGTTTGCTGCCAGGCTTTTGCCTTCACTTGAAAGTTCGTACCCCATAAATAGGACGTTGAGGTGGGCAATTCTTGATTTTTTAAAGTTGAATATTTACCCTTCAGAGGCGCATCCAAGTATTATGGTGTTCACCATGGTCAAGTGCCTGTCCAAATCATCGTCTGTAAGATAGATGTCATCGACATAAGATAATGCCTCATCATCGTACGTTTGTAGTCATCCTGTTACTCTGGCTGAAAATAATCCAGGACTGTGTTTGAATCCCTGGGGGAGGCGACAAAAGTGTTGTTGTGTCCCCATTATTGAGAAAGCAGTCAAATACCTGCTTTCATGTGCAATGTTTTTACAGAAGAAACCGTTTGAAATAACTTATGTTGTTTTATATTCTTTGCACACAATGTTGTTCATCAGTGCTTCACTATGTGCATTTTGTGCTGCAAAAGTTTTGCAACAGGAATTTAAATGTCTGTAGTCCAAAACTAGACAATACGTATTGTCTGGTTTGGAGACCGGAAACAAAGGATTGTTCATGGTCGAGGTGCATGTTTCAATCACCCCTTGGTATTCAAGTTGATTTAGCATCTCCCTGACCTGTTTTTTAGTTTGTTTAACTGGATAATGCTTCTAAGCAGTTGGTTGATTTTTTAGCTTGATCTTATGGTGAGGAGAATCCTCATCCCATCCCACATGATTTTTATATAATTCATAATTCTGGAGCCTCATCTACAGACCCCCGGGACCACGCACACAATTCAGCGAAGACATCACAGACTTCATCAGCCCGCATGCCCTCCCCTCCGCTGACTGCATCGTCCTAGGGGACCTCAACTTCCACCTGGAGAACAACAAGGACAGCAACACCACCACCCTGCTGGACAACCTCGCCAACCTCGGACTCAAGCAACTGGTGAACACCTCCACCCACTACGCCGGCCACACGCTTGACCCAGTCTTCTCCTCCAGCAAGTACATCGCCTTCAGCCACTCCACCGGACTTCATTGGACGGATCACAGCTGCGTCCACTTCAGCTTCATAAAAACCACGACCCACCACCACCCGCATCAGGCTCCTCGCTGGAGCTGGAACAAGATCACCGCCGACCAGATCACCACCTCACTCACCCGGAACCCTCCCGCCAGCACAACGGTCCCCAACAAAGCAGCCAGCAACCTCACACAGTGGATCACCAACTGCGCAGACTACCTCGCACCACTGAAGACCCCTCCCAGCAGACATGGCAGAAAGAAAGCCTTGTGGTTCACCGACGAACTTAAGAACTCCAAGAGGAACTGCCACACCCTCGAGAAAGCCTGTCGCAACTACCAGACCACAGACAACATGACTGCCTGCAAGCACGCCACCCGCAAACACCACCAGCTGATCCGCACCACCAAGAAGACAGCATTCAAAGAACGACTGGACAACAACGCTCATAACAGCAAGGAACTCTTCAGCATCGTCTAAGAGCTCTCCAACCCCAGCGCCGGAAACAACGACATCACTCCCTCGCAAGACCTCTGCGACACACTCGCCTTGTTCTTCCACCGCAAGATCGCCGAAATACACAACAGCTTCGGCGCACCAACCACGCACCCAACCACCGAACCAACGCCCCCCACCACCGCCCTCTGCGCTTGGACCCCGGTCAGCACCGAAGACACCACCCGCATGATGAACACTATCCACTCCGGATCCCCGACCGACCCCTGCCCCCACCACGTCTTCAACAAAGCCGACTCCATCATCGCACCCCAACTCCGGGACATCATCAACGCCTCCTTCAACACTGCCACCTTCCCGTAAAGCTGGAAGCACGCCGACCTCAGCGCCCTCCCGAAGAAACCAACAGCGGACCCCACCGACGTCAAGAACTTCCGCCCCATCTCGCTCCTCCCTTTTCCTGCCAAAGTCATCGAGAAGACTGTCAACAGACAGCTTGCGCCTTCCTCGAGACAAACTGATCCCTCGCCCACTCGCAGTCCGGCTTCCGAGCCAACCACAGCACCGAGACAGCCCTCATCGCAGCCACCGACGACATCAGATCCCTGCTCGACAATGGGGAGACAGTGGCCCTCATCCTCCTGGACCTCTCCGCAGCGTTCGACACTGTCTGCCACCGCACCCTAGGGCAGCGCCTCAGCAACATCGGAATCCAAGAGAAGGCACTGGAGTGGATCATTTTGTCCTCGCCGGAAGAACCCAGAGAGTCCGCCTCCCCCCATTCAGATCCGAGGCCACCAAAGTCATCTGCGGCGTACCACAGGGATCATCGCTCAGCCCAACCCTCTTCAACGTCTACATGAGCCCCCTCGCAGCCATCACAGGCCAACACAACCTCAACATCATCGCCTACGCCGACGACACCCAGCTGATCCTCTCCCTCACCAACGACCCCACACCGCCAGAACCAGCCTACACGAAGGGATGAAAGACGTCGCCGAGTGGATGAAGAACAGCCGCCTGAAACTGAACTCAGACACGACAGAAGTCCTCATCCTGGGGTCATCTTCATCCGCCTGGGACGACTCCTGGTGGCCCCCCGCCCTGGGCACCACTCCCAAGCCAACGGACCACGTACGCAACCTGGTCTTCATCCTGGACTCCTCCCTCTCGATGACCAGACAAGTCAACGCCGTCTCATCATCGTGCTTCAACACCCTGCGCATGCTCCGAAAGATCTTCTGATGGATCCCCACCGAAACCAGGAAGACGGTCACCCAGGCACTCGTCACCAGCCGACTGGACTACGGAAACATCCTCTACACCGGAACCACGGCCAAACTTCAGAAAAGACTACAACGCATCCAGAACGCCTCTGCACGACTCGTCCTGGACATCCCCCGACACAGCCACATATCCGGCCACCTGAGAGACCTGCGCTGGCTCCCAGTCAGCAAGAGGATCACGTTCAGACTCCTCACCCACGCACACAAGGCCCTCCACGACTTGGGCCCCAAGTACCTCAACGACCGCCTGACCTTCTACACGCCCACCCGCCAGCTACGATCGACCAGCCACGCCCTCGCCGCCGTTCCAGGCATCCGCAGAGCCACCGCCGGAGGAAGATCCTTCTCCTACCTGGCAGCCAAGACATGGAACTCACTCCCCATCCACCTTCGGCTAACCCAGGACCATCTCTCCTTCAGGAAGCAACTCAAGACCTGGCTTTTCGAGCAGTAACGGACCCCTCTCCCTCAGCGCCTTGAGAACCTTCCGGGTGAGTAGCGCGCTATACTAGTATCATGATTGATTGGACCACAGCCCATTTTCTGGCATAAGTGTATTGTTTATGAATAGGAATATGATTTGAGAAGGCTGGCATAATGATCCCTTCGCCATGTGGGCACTCCCTGACAAATTCAGGTGGCCAGTCTTTTTTAGCCAGAAGAATGTCATAACCCTTAGATAGTTTTTAACAAAAGAGTGCTTTTATTTTCCTAGTTATTTTTTCCCTCTATTCGGAGTGTGACTTCATATAACTTATGTGGTACACTAACCCTGGTATCTGCAGTTTCAACCTGAATGCATTCATTCAGGTCCACTGTCTCCAGATGATCCTTCAGGATCTTGCGAGCTATGGTAACCTCTGCTGCGCTGTCCAGCATTGTCTGGGCCCACTCCCCGTTCTTGAGTTGTGTCCTCAAGATCCTTGACATGTCTGATTTTTAGACTTGCAACCTTCTTTTTGGTGAATTGAGTATTCTTATTTTTCGGAACGTGTTGATCGTCTTTGGACTTCACGCGTCCTTCCTTGTGTTCTGATCGTCCTCTTCTTTTGGATTTCTGCGAGGAAGTCTGAAAGGTATGAGAGGAACGTGTATCAGTATCTTGATACCTATCAGGTTTTCTCAAATTATCCCTGTTTCTGAGGTTATACCTCTTTTCAGAGGGCTTCTTTTGAGGAGACCTACCTCTGGATTGAGAACACTTCTCTTTAGGAAGTGTCTGTTTAGTTTTTTCCCACTTCTTCTTAGGAGTAGTGAGTGTGTTTTTCATAAAAACTTTTTCAGGATTTTCTGTTAGACCGGGCTTTACTGGTTTCCCTCCCAAACTATCTCTTCCTAGTACTTCATAGGATTTTTCTATTGTTCTGGCCAGTTCATATGGTTGCTCAATTACATCAAGTTCTTTTAGATTCTGGCGGATTGCCACTGATGCTGCTTCACCTTTGATATTAGCTAACATTATAGCTGAGACCTGTTTGAAATATTTCAGCAATTTCATACCCAGATTTAAAGCAGGCTCTGCCCCGTATTCATTTTGAATTTGTTTCAGGACCATGTTTTTTTGTATAGATTACAGTAAAGACGGTACCCCAAGTGTCACAGTCCTCCAGGTGTGGTGCAATCCCCATTGGTAAACAGATTGAAAGAATCCTGTGTTTTTCAAGAGGTGTACTATCCGGAAATACTGCCTCGATCTGAGTAATGTTTTGAACTAACCAGAATGGAATTTGTTCCCTTTTTGTGGGTAATTTACCAATGACTGATTGTATAGTCTGTGGTGTCATTTTATTTGCGTTCCCTGATGAGAGGTGTGCTGTGGAATTCTTATAGCATGTTGGACTGTTAGAGTCCGCATGACATATTGTACCAATTGTCTGTCGATTTTAATTAATTGTTTTCGCTGCGCTAATAGTTCTGGACCTGTCATTTGTTCAATAGCAGGGTGTGGTATATAGCTAGCTAGTACCGGCCATGTTGCTCCTGGCCTACCTAGTGGACTGAGCCTGGTAATGTGATTTTGATGTTGTAGGGTGCCTTTAAACCAGAGCTGATGCTCTTGGTAAGTTAGTGGAATTTCAATGTCCTCGAAAGGAACGTATTCCGCTGGATGTTCCTCTATCTTATGGAAGTGGAACACATGTGTTGTTGGATTTGCTTGTGGAAAGATAACCCATGAATAGAATGCCTCTGTCTGCCGATATTCATGTGCCTCTATGACAAAAATTACCCTACCACCTCTCGGTAATAGGCCATTTTCTATGAGCTTTATAGCTATGGTTTTCCGCACATTTTCTGGGATGTTTATAGCATCCGGGTCGTCATGTCGGAAACCTGTAACGTCAAAACCTGGTTGGTTTGCATTTACTGCATCTCTACTGTTTTCTTCATCACTATTCCACATTTTGTTGAATGTCTTGCAGAGCAAGTTTCAAGGAAATAAAGATAAGGTGCACAATATTTTGGAACACTGTATCCTTCAACGTTGAACAAAACCAAAAACTAATAAATAGGATTTTCGTTCTACTCAGTTATGGCGGATATTTAATCCTTTAACCCACTCCAGACATCTATTGGAGTATTTTATGGGGTAAAGGGGTCTCTGTGGAGTTACTCTAGTATGTCGCATTAAATTAGTGCCTCACCAACTGTTGGGCGCCATGTAGTGTAGTTCCTATTTTCCCAATAGGCTCTGCCCATTGGAATAATATATCCTATAGATGTGACGTAGAACTTATGTCTACTAGGTCTCTATTGAATATATTAGACTTAATTGTGAGTGCCAGCTAGCTCAGAGGTCACTAGAAACTTTATAGAGTTCTCAAGAAGGGATTTAGTTTCTGACAACCGCATAAACATGACAACTTTGTTTCCCCAAGATAAAACTGATCTTCAGAGTCGTGGAAACAATAGATAGATATTTTACTCAGTCATTCGAGCATGCTTCGTTTTAACAGAGTTGCAGAGAAGTAGAGAGACAGGCGTTTTCAATAAAAGGTATTTATTGAACAGTCTTCTTTCTCAAGCATAAGAAGTGAACTGTTAGAATCGTAATACTGGTTGCAAAATATGCATACAGTAAAACGAGTAGAATAAAATAATACTGTAAGAGCATAGTATGGTTCCTAGACCATAGATAAATACATACATAAATAGCAGAGGCTAAAAAAGTACTCAACTGGTGCGTCTAAAATACGCCTACCCCGATGTACCTAACCTAAGGTTAGTGCGAGGGAAGGCGTAAATGAGGTGTAGCATAAATGTAGTATTCTTTGCCAAGAATCTATCCAAGATTTCTCTACGAGTCTAACCAGCTTCGTAGCTTGGTGTAGAATGAAGACGGTCAGTCTCAGGACTCGATTTCCCAACAACGCGCAAGGGTAGGTTGAAAACACTGGAGCTGGATTTCTCTGCAGGAGAAAAGACAGCGTCTTTCTCAGTGCGTCTGCTGGAGGGTCTGCTTCCTTCGGCACTTGCAGTAGCAGGGTGCGTCGGGCAAGTAGATAGTCGAACTGCTCCAAACCACTGTGTGTTTGCTATGGCAAGTGTGGGTGTACTTATACCCTGAAGGTACAGAGTTTGCCGTAAAGGTGGTCATAATAAGGTCATTAAAGAGTCGCAGTTCTTTAAAAACTCCATGAGTTCTTGGACAAATCGGTATTCGGGCAAGGGGAAGTCCCTAGCTGCTGAAGCAGAGTTTTCTAAGAAATCGTTGTGAATTTTCAGAACTAGTGGAAGTAGCCCTGCCGTATTTGGACTGAATGAGCTATGTATTTATACCTATATAAGGGCATGAATCATGAAAATTACAATAGGGTCCTAAAATGTAATAGAACACCGCCTTATCCCCCTCACGTATTTCTGCCCAAAGCGGCTTCGCCATTATGCCAGCAATTTTCCAGAAAACCTCTACTATATGGGCAATCTCATGTAACCTGGAGCCTCCGCTAGTCACTGCAAGGGCTTGTTCACCCCCTATAAATCTCCCAAACAACTCTAGTAATAACTTACCTCAGTTAGGGGTTAGGTTTACCCCTCTCTTGGACCTGTCCGATGACCCGCCCCCTTTTGTGCCTACTGCAGCAACTACACCAGCATTTGCCCTAGAACCCCCGGCCACCCACCAACTTATTGACATGCTCAAAGCAGAAATAGGGTCATTGAGATCTATGATAGAAGGCCTTACTACTCTTGTTTAATCATTAGTGCAGAATGGCCAGCCTCACCAGCAGGACGGCACGCAGTTCCTCTATGGTCATTGCACGACACACAAGCCTGCGACTAATGGCAGGGGCACTATCTCTTACCCCTACTCAGTTCCCCTTTCTGACTCCGGCCCTAAACCACGTCTCACTCAAGATTCAAGATTCAAAAATGCTTTATTCGATTTTAGCAAAAATATAAAAGCAACAATTAAAACAGTCAAGTTCATACAGAGTCATAGTCAAAATGTCATTCTATACAAGGATAATACTTTACACCTTCAATAGTAATAAAAATATTCCAAACAAAAAGTAGCACTTTTCTATTTCCGTACTATGGCTAACAAGTTATTTCTTCACTATGCTCTTTAAAAGACCGGTCATAATTACAGTACAATATTCATTATCCAATTGTTGCAGAAATAAATAAGCTGGGCGGCATTGCCGCCATGCACCCCGCTTCAAATACTACTTAATCCACCTTACACGTTCTTTAACATAGTACTTACAAAATAATACCACATGAATGCTAGATTGCTGGGGGGCGTCGTCACATGGACAAAGCACCAGGTCCTTCGACCAGTCATTTTTAATTGGGAAAGTTACCAAGCGATAAAATGTTTCAAATCTAAACCTGGTTAAAATATATCTGTCAAAACCCCTTAAGCAATAACGCAAATTGGGTTGAATCAATCATATAACAGACCAGAATCATCTGGTGTTGAATGACAGATTTTTTATCAATTTTCCCGGATAGTCTGAGCAGTTCAAAGTGATTCATGCATAATTGTTTCAATGCCTTTCTGGATATAGCACAGACCGACTCAGGATTATCATAAAACTCCGGTCTGTTTAGGTCGTGTAACAGCTTTCTGACATAATTTAGCCATGGAATATTTCTTGCCTGGTCCAGGGCCATTATATCCTTGATAATTTCTCTGTTTAAGCCTAATGTAGATGTGGACCAAACTCTGTGCCATAATAAAATTGGTTGGAGTTCAATAAGATCTGTAATAAACTCAATGCCCAATTCAGCATGGCAGTTAAAAACAGATGTACTCTGTGGGACCGCTAAAATGTACCTTAAAAAAACGTTTTCTACAATTTGTATCGTTGACACATTACAAAAACCCCAGATACCCGCCCCATACATTGCTATGCTCCTGCATTTTGCTATATATATTTTTATTAGGATCTCCGGTGGTCTTTTTCCTAATTTTTGTACAAAATTCATTAATGCAGCGGTCGATCTTTTAAATAAAAGGGTCCTACTCCTAACCGCTGGGCCCCAGGAGCCTACACCCTCAAGGAGTACACCTAGATAGGAAATGGTTCTAGTATATTCAATTTTAACATCATCCACTACTAGATCTTTACCCTTATTTTGTCCTTTCCCGCACAACATCACAAAAGTTTTGTTTGCATTGAGTTTTAGGCCCCTGTTGGCCATAAACTCAATGTAAGTGGAAAGTGCCCTCTGGATACCTATCTTGGTTCTAGCCATTAGTACTGCGTCTTCCGCATAGAGAAGGGAGACAACCTACTTGTTATTATGTCTAGGAGAGTCTATTACATTGGCCCTCAATTCCTCCTCCAAAGCGTTGGTATATATGGAAAAGAGGAATGGGGCCAACACGCAGCCTTGTCTAACTCCCCTCTCTACGCGGAATGACTTGGTACACTCTCCCCTGGGGCCATACCGCACCTTTGTCTTAGAAATTGCACAATGGATGGCTCAACCCTTATATCCTCTAAAATGCTCCATAGCTTATTATGTTCTACACAATCAAAGGCGGCCGTGAGTTCAGCAAATATTGCATACAGATGCCCAGTCTTTGCTTGGGTATACCTCCCTTGGAGTAGTGTAAAATGTAAAACCTACTCTACCGTGCCCATCCTCTCCCTAAAGCCATATTGGACCGCGCTTAAAATATTATTGTCTTCAGCCCAGGTTTGAAGTTTATTTAGCACCACCCTTCCTGCAACTTTCATTAGGGAAACCAGAAGCGATATTGTCCTATAACTAGACGGGTTCACACGGTCCCCTATTTTATAGATGGGTATAATAACTGATCCGGACCAAGATTTTATAAAACCTTCTGAACAACAAGCCTCAAGAATTTGTGTCGGCCCAAATATCAGTAGTCATCTTAAATAAATCAATAGGAATCCCATCGGGACCTGGGGCCTTATTTCTTTTACTTTGGTTAATCGCCAATAATACTTCCTCGAGCGATCTCAATTGCGATCGGTGAATGAGCCGGTTTACATACCTCCGCCTCCCTGATCTTAAAGTGGCTTACAGCATCATCGGTCTCCCTGCTATAAACCTTAGAGAAAAAATGGATCCAGGTGTTTTCATCAATCGCAATTTCCAACCTTGCACTCTCTTTATTGGCAAAAAAGGGGCATTCACAGCCTGCCAGAACAAGTAGGAGTCTCTACACTGAGAGGCCTCATACAAATTAGCCCACGCCTGCTCTTTTATTTCTCTTTTACAATTTTTTCTTGCCAAGTTATAGGCCTTCCTACAAGCTCTAATTTCCTCGCCGTCCCTAGTTGGTGTACTAAGTGCAGCCTTAAGAAGGGAATAAGTTTTGGTGCACTGACTATCGAACCACCTGTTACTCTTTATTTGTTTCTTATTATTGGAGGTGGTCATGATCTTTTGAATAATATGTGTAATCTGCGTAAAAGCATTTATTATGTCAACATAAGGAGTATCCTCATTTAGGCATACTAGAATTGGTGTTAAGGCCATTGTTACTACGCTCGTGTTCGCCAGTATAGGATCTTTTTTCCCCCATTTTAACGAGTATTCATTTTGACGGGACAGCACTAAATCTTGAGACCATGCCAAACACTCTACAGTGGAAATAGCATTGTTGCCAGATACTAATATAGTCACACTAAATGGCAAATGATCACTTAAGCCAAATGGGTGAATCATAAATTTTTCCACCAGATTGGCATATCTGATTGGCATGATAATAAAATCAATCACAGATCTAAAACCCCGTCCAATATATGTAGGACCAAAATGAACAGTTGGAGAACACATCATGTTAACAAACCCAAGATTAAACATTGCCATAAAATCATAAACTTTTTCCCCTCTATCCGTGTGAACAAAATGCTTAAGTGACCATTTTCATCTAGATCATTTTTACCCACACCACACATATTCAAATTACAAACACCTGTGTTAAAATCCCCTCCCCATATCAGAATTACCTCTCTTCCTTTAGCGATAACCTGATCGGTTAGATCTTCACTAAGGCTTTTTAACACATCCGCATATTTATCTTTAGCAATATTATTATAAAAATGTACTATTAGCAATTTTAAGTGTGAAGGCAAATAGATGGAGACCATTTGATAGTAGGGAGTGCTTTTTGACATTTTGATGTTCTGGACTATTAGCATGTTTGATATATAAACACCAATTCCCCCTTTATGTCTCCCATGGGTTGACTGTAATGCAGGGAAATGGAATGTTTTGTATCCGTCCAGATGTTGCTCGGATATTAACCATGTCTCTTGCAGACATATTATATCAAAGTTCTGAATAAAATCCCCCCAAAAACCATGTGTAACTTTTGACTCAAGGCCGCAAATATTCCAAGATAAAATCCTGACAGCCACAGGAGTAAGTACAGAACAAGTTACTAAGTCGCATTCTTTAACTACATAATCCCTCGTTGTCCTCTCCTGTATGGACTATCAGCAGACACTTTATCTATAGCGGTCCGGTCCAAAAATTCCCCTATTGCAGGGATCTCCAAACCGGTACTGGAGGGCCGGATCCATGCCAGATTTTTTGGATATCCCCATTGAGATGCATGTATTTATTTTAAGAATCTGGCATGGATCCGGCCCTCCAGGACCGGTTTGGGGACCCCTGCCCTATTCCATTAATACTTGGTTCAACCCGGATTATAACTAGATTTGCAGTAGGCAAATAATCATCATTCCTATGGAATTATTGATGAATGTTATGCACAGAGTGCTTAAAGGACACTGACTTCTGTAGGCGAGAAACAACCGCCCCACTCTGAAGTTCTGGTTGGGCACTATTTTTACACTGTTTACTAAAAGTATTCTTTTTTAACTCAAGGCTGCCCGTATCATAGTTATTGCCATGATGTCAATCAACATCCTCAAGGTACTGTACCGTCTCAAACCTATTTTTTACCGCTACGTTGTAGGTCTGATTGTTTACATGGTGGGGATTAAACAAATACAGATTTCGCCTCCCTATCATGCATGGTCGAAAGAAAAAGCCCATGGGGAGGACGTTTATTTCGTCCATACTCAACTCATCGCTCCCAGAGCGGTTCAAAATTTCGCGAACCAGGGCTGGTGAACCCGCAATCCCCCATTAAGACCTTCCTATCCGTGCCCACCCATGAGACCCGTCTCACCATCTTAAATGCCTCAAACATCTCCTTCTTTAGGCCACTCTTAGTGCCCTGTTGATAAATGGTCTTATTCCGCAAAGTAGCCCAAGATTCTTTATCACACTCGTTTATCAGCTGGACATTTGCTAGAACAATGGTGTAAGGGGCCGCAGCAGGTGGGAGATTTAAAATAATGGATTCTTGGGCGACCATTTGGGGAGTCGGTCATACAAGCCTCTGATCTGAATAGGAATTGTTAATTGGTAACATCCCCTTATTTTCTTTATCAGTACTACCTACTCCCCCCATTCCTTCATGATTAATAAGCCGACTGCCCCTTGATGAAATACCCTCTCTTGCAAATTGTGATACATTGTTGTGGTTACTACCTCCCTGGATCGAAGGACTGGAAAACTTCTTAGTGATTTTTTCGCCACCCTTCGTTCATTCTGACGGTCTAGAAGCTAATTCATTTATTTTATTCATAATGGTGATTTGACTTGACTCTATCTGGCTTAACGTATTCTCTATAGGTCCAATAAGCGCCTTTACAGTAGAGGCTAAATCAGTAAAAAGGCACTCAATTTCAGAAACGATATTATTTCCTTGCTCTTTATGATTACTTTTACAATTATTGTTGTTTTTTGCCTGATTTGCCCTTTTCCTTACTTTAGTAGCCCCTGTAGCTGTCCACCTCAACTCTGAAATTAGTACAGGGGCAGCAGTTTTGGACGGTGCATTGGTTACATGGACCAGAGGTGGAAGACTTATAGTAGGAGCTTTCTTTGTCTTAGTGCAAGATTGACTACATAGCGAAGCACAGCGGCATCCTGGTTCACACACCTTCTCACTTAATCATCTTATTTGTTCTACTTGTGCTTTGTCTCTGGAGACGATGCTCCAACGTAAGAAAGCGATACAAAAGGGGATGATGGGCGGAGCGCTTGAGCAAATCAAACACTCACCCCCAGTCAAGTGATCTGGGTTTAATCCATCACCATTCTTTAGCTCACTCTGCCACCCCAGTTCAGACATGGCCATATGCAAATCAGTCTGACCCTGTGCCTCATGGGAACAGTTCAGCCCGAACTGCCAAGCCAGGTCTTCCCTGGACCGGAAACAAGCATCCTGGGACCGATTTCGGATTCATAATCCTCATCAGCCAGGCTATCTTGAATCCAGTGGCCAAGTGAGCAAGGGACTCACGTCTGAGCATACCCTGCCAACTTAGGGCGAACAAAGCGATACAAAAGGGGATGATGGACGGAGCGCTTGAGCAAATCAAACACTCACCCCCAGTCAAGTGATCTGGGTTTAATCCATCACCATTCTTTAGCTCACTCAGCCACCCCAGTTCAGACATGGCCATATGCAAATCAGTCTGACCCACACAGGGAACAGTCCAGCCCGAACTGCCAAGCCAAGTCTTCCCTGGACTCGAAACAAGCATCCTGGGACTGGTTTCGGATTCATAATCCTCATCAGCCAGGCTATCTTGAAACCAGTGGCCAAGTGAGCAAGGGACTCACGTCTGAACATACCCTGCCAACTTTGGGCGAACAAAGCGATACAAAAGGGGATGATGGACGGAGCGCTTGAGCAAATCAAACACTCACCCCCAGTCATGTGATCTGGGTTTATTCCATCACCATTCTTTAGCTCACTCAGCCACCCCAGTTCAGACATGGCCATATGCAAATCAGTCTGACCCTGTGCCTCATGGGAACAGTCCAGCCCGAATTGCCAAGCCATGTCTTCCCTGGACCGGAAACAAGCTTCCGAGGACCGGTTTCTGGCATTTCAGCCGTCTTCAGCCCGGCTTGCTTGAATCCAATGGCAAAGTGAGCAAGTGACTCACGTCTGAGCATACCCTGCCAACTTATGGCGAACAAAGCGGTACAAAAGGGGGTGGTGATGGACGGAGCATCTGAACCAATCAAACACTCCCACCCAGTCAACAGATCTGGGTTTAATCCATCACCGTTCTTTAGCCCACTCTGCCACCCCAGTTCAGACATGGCCATATGCAAATCAGTCTGACCCTGTACCTCATGGGAACAGTCCAGCCCAAACTGCCAAGCCATGCCACCAAGCTCCCGACCCTCTTATTCACTGATGATTCCCTGCTGGTGTCTTAAGACACCAGCAGGGCTGCAGCGATAACTCACTAGGTTCCATCTTTACTGTGATGATCGGGGACTGGTTATTTGCACCTTAAAAACCAAATTCATGGCTTTCAACCCCCACAAGAGCATTCCTCTGCTATGCGGGATACCTCTGGAAAGCGTAGACACCTTTGACTATCTTGTTTTTTTTCTCTCTGATAAATTATCATGGAAGCCCCACCTAGCAAAGATGCTCCTGGGGCATAAGCTAGTAGTAGGTGCACTTGGGAGGGAACATCGCCTCTCACACAGCAGACCAGAAGCCCCAGCTTTCCAGTTTTACGATGCCAAAGCAGTTGGTGCAGCATTGTATGGTGCAGAGCTTTAGGGATGGGAAAAAGTTCACGATCTCTGTAGATCTGAGCACAAGTTTCTCAGAGATCTGGTACTGCTGCCCCAATCCATTCCCTTCACCCATCTAATGCTCGACATGGGCAGGCAATCTATTGGTGACATAGCAAGGCTGCGCCCGCTCCTCTTTCGCGCCGCAACAGGAGAACACAATCGAGCTTCTTCCCTACACCAAGGCCCTTACTGATGTTATACGACTAGACACTGTCTGCAAAATAGGCTGAATCTCCTATATTAAGAAAATGATGACAGCCTTGGAGTTCCAAGCACTGTGGGATAGGCAAGAGCCACCCACGAAATAAGAGCTAAGACTTCGCTACTGGGAAAGGGTGGACCATCAGGAATCTTCCAAACCGAACCTAGGTAGACTAACAGCCGGATTTTATCTTCACAAACCGTGTAGACAGCTAGAGCCCTTTTTAGATACCATTCAGGCCTCATGACCCTGGATGTTATACATCCACTTTAGGTCCGGCACAGTCTTTGTCTGTGAGACCACAGTGAAATGGCACTCGCGCAATCAAGCATCAAAGAACTGTCCCTGCTGTGAGGATCTGCTAGAATGTGTTGCCCATGTCTTATTTGCTTGCACAGCCTATAAGTTTTTAAGTCACGCATGGCTCATCAAACCACTCTTAGTACCATAATCATATGCTAAGCACTTGCACTTTTTCCTGTGTTTAAAAATAAATAAATTATACTGCTATCCTACAGAGGGTTGGATCTTTTCTATAAGGTTTCTGGGGGGGTCGTATTCCGATACCCGATTCGACCTAGATGAATTGTCAAGTTGCTTCCCTTTCCTATTTTTACGTTCATGTTAATAGACTTGTAAAGCGCGACAGCTGCCCCAGCAAAGATGCCTACAATGGATTTATTTCAATAGATATTTCACTTAATTTGTCAATTTAATTTGGACAGGCTCTCTCAATTTGCTTGTCTCTAAACGTTTATAACAGAAGATATTATTCACAATTTTTTCAACATGTATTAATCTTACTTAACCAGGATATAGATATTAGCACACGGGTGTATAAGCAAAAGTGTTTTAGAATATTGCAAATAAGATTTTATAAAAAGGAAGGGTACAATAACATTTCATAGCACAATAAGACCGGAGGTTACTGCTTTGTACAAATGAATGTTCTTCCTGTTGACTATTGTGACAGCGTATGTCATACAAAGCATAACTTCCGGTCTTATTGTGTTATAAACGTTTAGAGACAATCAAAGAGAGCCTGTCTGAATTACGTTGACAAATTAAGTGAAATATGTATTGAAAGAAATCCCTCGTAGGCACCTTTACCTGCTATTACTACTTGCCCAAGCCGTCAAGGGTAGATTGGGTTCCCTGTTTTGATTGATAGCCCAGCAAAGAGGCGTCCCGGCGCTGACAGCAGTGAGGTGGACATGATCAGGGAAGGCCTATGGAGTGGGAAAAAGAAAGGTTTTTATGGCTTTCCTGATTTCTAGGTAATTGTTAAGCCCACGAAAGTGGGCAGGCAGCGCGTTCCAAAGCCTGGCAGCTCTGTTCCAGAAAGAGCGACCTCTGGCGCGAGCCCTCCTAACCCAGGGAACCACCACCAGGTGTGTTGTCCCATGGAGCGGAGCTGGCGGGGGGGAACATAAGGTAAAAGCAAGTTGACCAAAATACAAGGAGAGGCAGATTTCAGGGCTTTGTAGTATGTACAGAGAGCCTTGAACTCAATCTGCCTGGCCACAGGCAGCCAGTGGAGACGGTGAATAGCGTTTGTCACAAAGCAAGCTCTGCGCAAACCGAGGAGAGATTTTGCAGCCGCATTCCGTAACCTCTGAAGCCTATGTATTTCTGATTGTTAGCTCCCAGATACAGTGAACTGGTGTAATCAAGTCTTGACATAATCAAGGCGTGAATTATGATCTGCCTGGTAGGGGCATCAAAGAAGCCCAGGATGGGTTTGAGCCCTCGCAACAGCCCAAAACAGGTTTCAGCCACCTTTTTAGGTCTCGCGTGCGTTGCAGGGCAGAGCCCTGCTCCGCCTCAGCGAGAGATTTTGCAGGAGAGGATTTTCAGAAGAGGGCTTTAAGCCCCGCCCCTCATTTCCATTGGCTGGAGTCACCGTTTATGTTAAACGGTGGCCTGCCATTGGAAATTAGGGTTTTTGGTTTCCTCCCTTTGGCTTGCGATCTGGGCTCGGCGGCCTGCTTCACGGCTGTCGTGAAGCACTTTATTATCTTTATGGGGCCATGTGTTTAAACATATTTCCCTATGCTCCGGCCTGCCATTCGAACTTCCGTGTGTTTTGTTGATTTGTCCACTTTCGATCCCGCCTCCCGAGGACTGGGTGACCTGCTTTACGGCACCCTGACAAAATTTCCTTGTATATTGTCATGGCAACCGTCAAGCAGGCCACCGTGTCCGGAGGAGCCCCGCTAGGATTGGCCCAGTGCCGCCTACGTCACCGGAGGACGTAGGAAGCTTGTTCCTATTGAGGGTTCGAGATGAATATTTGGCTCTGTCCATGTTTAGGAATATGCAGTGTAACCGTTTTCAGCAAAGCGCTATAAAAATCATCTTTTGGCCTGGTATTTTTGTTATTTTATAATATCGGGCATGATCACAGCCCTCCGCGCCTCATCGAGGTGCAGTGTGAAGAGAATGCGATGCGCACGCCTTCTATCCTTCCCTCTGGAAGATGTATTAGGGGTCGAAAAGATGGTTAGCGTGTCGGAGAGCGAGAGCAGACAGAGTCCTTAGGTGACGGTGCCACTGTTCGGGTGCTCGAGGCGACTCCGGGGATAGAGCGAGATTCTGCCCGCCAGAGAGGACGGCGCGGGGCCCAGACTGAGGTAAAGATGTCCCTGGGGGAGAGAGGGGGCTTCGTGGGGGCTGGTGAACCGAGGCCGCTCCGATGAAGGAGCTACCCCAACGATGCAGCGCTGCCCCCGCGTCCTCTCCATTGCACTCGCAATATCGCATTCGTACATGACTCACAAGCCCGGGCGGGTCCCTGAATACAACAGCCCCCACCTCCCACCGTTTTGGCGACATGGATGTAGACCCCGGCCCTCGCTTCCGGTATGCCTGCTTTCCAGTGTGGACGACTGTCTCTCCCCTTCCCATGAAGCCCTCAACCCACACTGACTTCTTCGAAGAATCCCTCCGCCAAACCGTGTGACGACACTGCATTATTAGCAGGTGCGCGGTTGCTGCGTACCCGTAGATATGCGCTGGCTGCCCAGCCCGCAGCAAGTTTGGTGACTGGGAACCGTAGGTAGAGCAGGGGAGCTGCACTGGGGAGGAGAGGGCTCAGGCGCAGCGTGGGGCCTGCAGGGAGAAAGGGAACAGCCTGCTCAAGGGACGGGGAGAGACTGCATAGAAAAACAGGCATAGGCATAGCCAAAAGGTCTCGGCTTTTGGACCTTATAAGTGTTTAGTCGTGCAACACGTGATATAGTTGCACCAAGAATATTTTGTTGGATAACTAAACACTTAGAAGGTCCCAAAGGCGAGACATATTGGCTATGCCAATGCTTTTTAATGAAAAGTACTTGCTTTTAGACTACACTACAAACGAGATGTATTGTGGCGCTTGAACCTTCCTTTTTAATGAAAAGTACTTGCTTTTAGAATACCTACAAACGAGATGTATTGTGGCGCTTGAACCTTCCTTTTTAATGAAAAGTACTTGCTTTTAGACTACACTACAAACGAGATGTATTGTTCACGATACAGGGATGTGCCGAGACACCACAGATAATCATGTCCTTTACAATCTCAAAATCACTCTCTCTTGAAAAACAGCTAAAATGTGACCCATCCTATAAATCATTAGTAGGTTGCATCCAGGGACTTATGGTTGCACTAATAAAATGTAGGTCAGATTACGATTTGCACTGCACTGGTGAGGTGCGAATTCCGCATAGGGAACCAATGTTACCATGCGGTTGCACCACGCCAGTACTATACAGTCCCATAGAACGGGGAATAACAGCGTGAGGCTAGATTTACCAGTCGTAAAGATACACAAAATTCTGGGAGGTTTAATGCACACATTTACACTTGTCCAAGCAGGTGGTATATTTATGCAGGAGGAGGGGCCGGGCTCTGTGATTCGATAGGCAGAAAAGGATAGGAGGGGGTCTAGGGGCTGTGAGTAAAAATGTTTGTCTGACAGGAGGAGTACTGTTTGCTCTGTCCTACCAGAAAAAAACGAGCATTTGCAATGCAATAGGTCTCGCATTTACGCGCGTTTGAGCTACTGGCATTGTAAATGACAATTACTTTTATTTATGTTTCTGTTTTTAAACCGCAAATAAAAGGCATTGTCATTTACAATGCCAATAGCTCTAAATCTCGTAATCGTGAGACCTATTGCATTGCAAATGCTTGTTATTGAGGGTGTAGCAGAGTACCCAGAAGGACTACATACTACATGACTTTTTAGCGTATTCCTGTATGATGATAAGTTGACTCTGTATTTTTTTTTTTAATAAAATGTCTTTTATTGCTTTTATGACACTGGATGTCGAAAAAAAGCTTATATCATCATCATATCAAATAGTCATTTACGGGCAAATGGGTGATCGCTATGGTAGAACCTCTAAGATTAAAGTAATTTGCTCTTGTAACTAGAGAAAGAGGAATTATAATTTGATAACCTTCTCCAATTTAATTTTATGGAGATAAATGGCAATATTCTGTGTTTTGCAATTAACACATCGATAAAGGGGAGAGTAGGATGTGGAAAAGAAAAACCATTAAAACTAGGTTCCATAGCATTTGGCCTAGGACGAGGGCAGTATCTGCCTTATCGGGGACTGCATGATGTGGTAAGGGAGACCTGGCCTCAGTGTTCGGATGCACCACCGATGACTCACACTCTGCACATTCTTCTGTCCTGTGGCAGGGGCGTAGACTAATATCCCTGCTCTATGCAGCTTGAAACAGGACTCCACCCCTCCAGTGCCGGCGGCTTGGGAAGCGGATCTTAGTGCTCCATTGGAACAGAGGCAGCGGAAACTAATAGGGTCCCTCACGCATAAGGTTTCAAGCAATGCAAGATTTAAATTGATACACTATAATTTCCTGCACCGTACCTACCTCACCCCGATCTCACTGAGGCGTTTATCTGGAGACAGGGGGGACAGCTGCCCCAGATGTAGTGTAGGGTGGCAGGATTTCTGCATTTAGCTTGGGACTGCCCGTTAATCAAGTGGTTTTGGGCTGGAGTGGTAGACCACATAGTCACCACTACAGGCCTTCAGATAGCATTGACCCCCTTGCAATGTTCGCTGGCATTAGTCCTCAAGCCCAGGAAACGGAAACTCTCCTACAAGCTATTGCAACTGATGTTGGTGCTTGCCAGGCTCATGGTGGCGATTACCTGGAAGGGACAGAGGGCCCTGGAGGTGCCTATCTGGCTAAGAGATGTGAGAGAGTGGTCCCTGGCCGAGGAAACCCATATGCAGCTCACCCGGAGGGATGAGAAACTGCAGAAGGACTTACTTGCCTGGCGGAGTATGTGTTTCTCGGGGCTGGCAGAGAGAGGGCAGTCCTCCTAGAGCGAGTCCGAGGGGCAAGTGACAAACTGTTCTCGCCATGGCGGTCTGGATCTGAGGGAGAGGGTGGGGGAGTGTCCTAGTGTTTATTTATTGCAAGGAGTGGTGCGAGTCCTGGTTGTTTCCTCATGATATTTATTCGCCTGTGATTCTGTTACTCCTTGTGTGTCAGTGCCTATACAGTTAAAGCCTAACTCCACAAGTGCCATAATGAGAAGGTCTATTTCTGTACATATGTTGTAACAATGCCAATTGAGGGGGGTTCTTCCTTTTGGGACTGTTACAAAATGAAAAAATAAAGTTAAAAAAAAAACTAGGTTCCACAGAATCGCCAAATATCCACCAAAGCATACATGTCCTTAAGTTGCCTAAATGCTGCTCTGGATTTAGGCTTTTTTGTTAGAGTGACTGACCCTGTTGAATCCTGCGGTAGTGTTTGTTCAAGGACAGTTTATTTTCTCTTGTTCACCTTCGAATGTTCTGGTTCCTTTTTTAGGAAGCCTCTACTGAAAGTTTTTCCAAGGGTGTCTTTACCTCTGGTTGACCATGTGGGGTGTCTGCTTAGTTCGGAATGGGACATATGTTCTCCGCCTCTGTGCTGTGAAAAAATATTTTTCTAGTGGCACAGCTTGCCCTGTTTTAAAAATGAAATATAGTAGATAACTCCTTGAGCCTCTTTTAAATCCATTTCCGGACCTCACAGTTAATGACTTAAAGAAGCAACATTTATCTTCTTTCTTACTTTGAAACATCCTTTTCTTTGTCCAGTACAGCTGAGAGTTGCATGCATCCTTGTGCAACATATGAAGAATTTCTGTGTAATGGTTTTGGGTAAAACTGATCAGTGTAATAATTAACTTTCAGGTAAGCATAGTAAGGAATTTGACATTTCTTTAGTAAAAATTTTTTTTTAATAATGACCCTGATATTGCCATGTGTAGACAACTTTAATTCACAACACGTGAATTTAGGCAATAAATAAAACAGCGACAGACATACACAATTGATAACACTATACCTGTATTCCTTTCTGCAAAATTGAAATAACTGTTTATTCTACAGGAATTAGACTTTCAATGGTTTCTGTCAATATGCCACCTCACCATACTCCTGAGCTGCATATTACTTAGGCACCCATTAAAGTGCCCATCTGTTGAATTAAGTCACAGTACACAACAAAACCCAATCAGATGCCATCAAACAAAGCAGTATTATAGATTCTCCAGTATTCAATCTTTCATAGATTCACATGCTTGTATCTTCCCCGTCGTCATAGTGGGAGTCTCCCGGTAAAAGAATAACCATAGCAGTAGAAGAAAAAACTGCCTGGAAACCATAGAGTAGTGAAACACTAGGTAACCTCTCCTCCTCATTATGTGGCCCAAACTACAGCCAATCAGCTGCCAGCACCACCCTACACCATTCCCAGCAGAGCCACCATACCTTAGATTTCCAACCGCCTTCGTGTGAGAAGGAGTCTCCCTGAGCTCAGCTCAGTTTTCTCTCTCTACTAAACTTTTGACCTTCTACAGTTGGAAGTAAGGTACTAATTTTGTCAAGATTTTCATTAAAAATGTCTGAAGGCTCCAAGAAGAGACTTTTCAGAGCTTGCAAATCCTGTGGCAAGGCCAGATTATTTTCTGAGGACCCACATAAGGAATGCTTGTACTGCTTGTACCCCAAGCATGTTCCTAAGGACTGCAAATATTGCCGGACCTTCTCTGCCAAAGCCCTTAAGGATAGAGAAGCTCGGCTCTTGTTATGGCTCCAAAAGAAAAAGTCAACAGACTCCGAGTCTGAGGGGGAAGCCAAAGGACACACCTCTAAAAAACATGAGAGAGTCCTCTGAGGAAAAAGGAGATTTGAAAAGATAAAAAGCTGGAAAAATCAAGGAGGGTGAACCTTCTTCTTCTCTTCCTCCAACTCCTCTCAAGCCTACTTCAGAAAAGAAGGCTCCGTCGTCGTTACCGTCGACTAAATCTGCTATAATTCCAGTCAGATCGCCGACGATGATCTCGTCGATGACGACGACAATCTTGACGACAGCTTCGTCGATGACGACGAATACTCCGTCGACGGTGAGTGCCAGACCCATGTCGACGGCAAGACCTTCGTCGAAGACCGTCACGTCGACGACACATTTAGTGGTCCCGTCGACGGCCCCATCAACGACTAGAAAATAGTAGACGGTGCCAGCAGTTGGATCTCCAACGATGATGACATCAACCTACATTTCCATTAAAAGGATTACTCTGTCGACGGACTCGGCGGCGAGCAAAAAAGGAGAGTTTTCCACTCCAAAGATTTCCCCTCTGCTTCCATCTACCATACTGGATTGCCAGGAATCCAAGGAGGAAGGTCCCTATGCAGTTGCCTATAGTCCCTCGCAACTTCATATTAAGAGTCAGGACTCTGAAGAGGAAGACTTCCAAGAGGTTCAAGAGCATTTCTCTTTTTTAAGATCGCCCTGTAAGAGGCCCGAAGCGGTATGAGTCCTTCAATCAAACTTATCACTACGAGGATGAAGAGGAAGTGAATCCACCTGTTCAGGAAGAGGCTCTGTCAGTGCCCGTCTCTTTGATATCAGACTTGAGGCACATGATTGACATTTATTACCGTCGCTTTCCAGGAGATAATGCTCCAGCCTCTACTACTTCCTCTGCAAATGTTTCTCAGCCTGTGAGAGAAACACCTCTAGTTCAGTCACCTCCTCCAGTTCAACGTACGGACGTTCCGAAAGTTATTACAATTCGAGATGATTTAACTGATTCAGATCATGACGATCAAGCTGAGGAAGGGGAAATTCCTCAAGATGATGTGGTTGGGGACGAATGGGACCAATATATTGTACCAACTTCCCTGGTGTCACCATTACCGCAAGCAAGTTCTCCGCCAGAGGATATAGCCAGCTTTCATGATCTGATTGAAAAGGCTGCTAAGAGATTTCAACTTACTGTGCCGGTGAAGGAAAGTGACTGCTTTCTTTATGACTTCAAAGAGTCGGCTAGGAAGTCAGTAAGAGCTATCCCAAATATTCAGCATATCTGGGATGAAGGAATCAAGCTGATGAAAAAGCCGGCTTCATTTCCAGCTTCAGTAGCTAAGCTGGATAAGAAATACCACGCTCCAGAAATGGCTCCGGCATGTCTTATCGGTCATCCTCGTCCGGAGTCGGTTGTGACACAAGCAGCGCAAAAGCACTCCAAAAATCGATGCAAACATGCATGGCACTTCCTAATAAGGAGGGCAAGAGAATGGACGGTATAGGCAAACGCTTTGCAGTCATGGCAGCAACATCAATCAAAGCAGCCAACGCAATGGCACTTCTGAGCTGATTTAATAGACAGATGTGTTCTGACATCGCGCCAATTCTATCGCATCTTCCGGAGGATAAGAAAGAGGAAGCAAATACGATCTTGAAGAATGGAGCCAGGTCAGCGTCGGAGTCCATAGACGTAGCAATGGACATAGCGTCTATAGCTTTCCGTCAGATGACTGGAGCGGTAGCTCTACGGAGACAGGGGGGGCTCAAGTCAACCTCCTTTAGACCCGAAGTCCAGTCTAAAATCTTGGACATGCCATTTGATGGCGAAAGCCTCTTTGATAAACACATTGATGAGGCTCTCCAAGGAATAAAAGTAGATACCGATACTGATAGATCTTTGGGATCGTTGCAGCAAGGCTGTTACCAGTCATTTCGCGGCAGAGGATCCTGAGGACATTTTCAGCAACGCTCCTCTTATCAGTCTAATAGGTACCAACCTTACAATCAGCAGGGGTACCGTCAGTACTCCTCCAACCAGCAGTATCGATCTTCGAATACTTCTTTTCAACACCAAGGAAGGAGAAAATCTGCTGCCAGAGGAAAGCAAGACTCTGGTCGTAGACCGTGATATTCTTCAGGCGCCTCCTACACCGTTTCAGATTGATCAGTTCCATTACCTTTCTCAATTTCTACCACATTGGCAGTCCATAACATCGGACAGATGGGTATTAGACATCATTACACAGGGTCGCACTCTGGAGTGCTCACAAAAACCTCCAAATCGCCCACCTCTCTGCAGAGCTCAACATCTTGCAGCACTCAAAGCAGTGGTTTTATCTCTCATATTGAAAGGAGCGATAGAAGTAGTCCCATCAGGCCAGCAAAGGACAGGCTTCTAGTCGCACTTCTTCCTAATAAAGAAGAGACAATCTTCCAAATGGAGGCAGGTACTGGACCTCAGAGATCTGAACAAATACATAAAGAAAATCTCATTGCTTCGCAAAGGAGACTACATGGTCTCTCTAGACCTGTTGGATGCATACTTCCATATTCCGATCCACAAAAAGCACAAAAAGTATCTTAGATTCTGTAGTAGGGGATCTCTGTGTATAGTTATAATCTAGTGAATAGTCCCTCCCATGTGCGCGGACCCCGGAGCAATCAAAATTAATCTCTTAAGTTGTCAAAACATGCAGACCTGCACAGACACTTAAGAGAGAATTTAAAGACAGATAATGCAGCCTATATCCACAGGCTACACTGTCCAGCACTTCAACTAGAAATTCCACCAAAATCCACAAACAGCACAGCCTGTCCAGGGTTTTCCACAGAGAAAACCTTGCTTTTAACAGCAAAACACCCTGGAATGATAGAGAGGAAGAAGTGGACAGACAAGCCCCATAGGCTGCCATTATGTGGCTCAAAACAGGATACTGTGCCTTTAAGAGAACTTTTCAGAAGCCTCACAGTATCCCAGAATGCAGTGCAGGTCCCTTTTACCTTCAGTTCTTTTTTTTGGCTCCTGTTAGCAGGACCCTGGAGGATTAGCTCTTCTTCTTTTTTGAGTTTTTTCTATACAATTTTGTGATAATTTTGGATTTTTGTAGCTTCACTCGACGTCTTTGGCCTTTATCTACACTCTGCTGTGTTTTTTTGGCAGAATTTCTGCAGTCTTCTTGCCTTTAGACTATTTCTAGTCTGACAAGTGCTTTGTCTGCAGCTGAACTAAAGACCAAAGCTGAAGCTCACAGGGTTTGTACTCTGTGCTTGCCTGTGTCTTTTTGACACCTGTCTTCTCTGTACCCTCTTTTCTAGGAGGCTTCGGCTCCCAGGTTTCAAACAGAGGAGTTTGAAGGCATCTTCAGCCTGTAGGTAAGGAAAGGGTAGGTCCTCTACCGAGTCCCATGCTGTGATCTCTGGGGTTCTCCCCAGTAAGGGCACGTCTGATCTATGACACGGTTCTGGTCTGCGTCGGGGCCGTCATGGAGGGCCTCGACGTCATGGAGGGCCTCGCCGTCTTGGGGTGCCTCGCCGTCATGGGGTGCCTCGACGTCATGGGGTGCCTCGACGTCTTGGAGTGCCTCGACGTCTTGGAGTGCCTCGACGTCTTGGAGTGCCTCGACGTCTTGGAGTGCCTCGACGTCATGGAGTGCCTCGACGTCATGGAGTGCCTCGACGTCATGGAGTGCCTCGACGTCATGGAGTGCCTCGACGTCATGGAGTGCCTCGACGTCATGGAGTGCCTCGACGTCATGGAGTGCCTCGACGTCATGGAGTGCCTCGACGTCATGGAGTGCCTCGACGTCATGGAGCAGTGATGCTCGACGTCATGGAGCAGTGATGCTCGACGTCATGGAGCAGTGATGCTCGACGTCATGGAGCAGTGATGCTCGACGTCATGGAGCAGGGATGCTCGACGTCATGGAGCAGGGATGCTCGACGTCATGGAGCAGTGATGCTCCTTTTGGTCTCTTCCGTTGGGTCCGGACGTCACCGTTAGGGATGGCTCGGCGTCTCCGTGTTTGACACCGTAGTGACATTTTGACGTCTGAGTGTTCATTGTCGTAGAGACAGTCACTGTCTTAGTGATGTTGACGTCGTAGTGAGGTCTACGTCATGAGTTACAGCCGCGGAATACTGCCGGCGCTTGACGCCTGGGTCTTGTTCCAGGCCTCGCTCCGTGGTGAGCCTCTCTTCGTAGGAGGGGACTTTGTGTTCCCGGTACCGTCCACTCACGACGCAGAGCAGTTGATCAGCGTTGAGGAACCCTTCTGAGGGGGAGTTTGTGGCTACTCACCACGTGTAAGCGAGGGACGTTTATCCTTTTGCTTAGTTTTGAGTATTTGCATACCTACTCATCGACTAGGTTGCCTCCTGTTCAACTACCACTGGTGAGACCACCGGGGATGTTTCGGAATTCTCTCGGTTCCCTCTCCCGCCCACCATCCCAGGGGCCTTTGGCCCCTCAGTCTACGAACCCCCGTGCCTTAATGCCAGGGATGCGTCTTCCATGAGTACGGGGAGTCTCTCTCCGACTCTTAACTGGTTGGCGGGACTTAACTTCCGTCCACTACCACCTGACAGGAGGTTCTGGCTCTGGCCGTGCTCCTGACTTGGTCGCAGGGGTGGCGGCATGTAGACATCATGCTGTGGCCCGCTGTTGCGGGACCGTTGTGGTAAGATCCCTCTGTGGGGGTGTTTTCTTCACTGTTTTGTGGTTCCCCTGACGAGAGGCAGGTGGGGGAAGCCTTACAAGAGATGGTCTAATGGGCCTGATAGTTTCGGATCTAAGCATCGGGGTAGGAGCGGAGTTTTCTCTCCTGCCGATCACCAGGTATTGTGGGTTTGTCCTACGTTGCCATACTTTTATTCTTCTGACGTCTCTGCAGCCTGCGACTCAGCAGGGTGCTTCTACTCTCCCGTTCTTTGGGCAACCCTTGGGCTGCCATGAGAGTAGTGAGTGGCTCGCATGAAGTCTGTATCGGAGACTTTTGGACGGCTGTATGTTTGGGGTGTGGAGAACGGCTTGATGCCTTCTGCCCTTTCTAGCGGCGTTTTTCCTCCCAGGATTTGCCTGTAGTGCCGGGCCGCCATTTAATGCTTTACAAGTATATTGTGCGCATACGTGGGAGATCTTGTTGCTCCTCGGCGAACAAAGGCAGGCCGGGTCTAAGTCAGTCTTCGGTTCATCGGCCCTCCTCCAGCAAGTCCTCCGGTCAGCTTACGGTTTCAGCTGCGCGAGCTCCAAGCAGAGGCCGATATCCTGTTGAGGAAAAGGGCGATAGGACCTCTGTCTCAAAGGGGAAGAGGTCTGTTCTCCCGGTTCTTTCTGGTTCGCAAGAAGGACCAGAACGAGTTGAGGCCCATTCTGGATTTGCGACAAGCAAACAAGTGGATTCGCAGAGAGGACTTTCGCATGCTGTCGTTGCATCAGGTTTATACTCAGCTGCAACAGGGAGATTGGCTCTGTGCCATAGATCTACAGGATGCGTACTTCCATGTGCTCATTGCACATAACCACAGGAAGTTCCTGCGATTCCAAGTCGGCGCCCATCATTATCAGTACACAGTACTGTCAGTCGGGCTGAAGTCTGCGCCCAGAACATTCTCGAAGTACGTGGCAGTGGTAGCTGCACGCCTGAGGAAAAACGAGGTGTTTTCTCCACCCGTACCTGGACGATTGGTTGATCAAGGCCTCCTCCTTCTCGGAAGCTCAGGCACACTTCCAGAGGACGTGCGTTCTCTTGAACGAGCTGCTGTTGCACATCAACATGTCCAAGTCTGTCCCGATTCCGGTCCAGTGCATACAGTACTTGGGAGCCTCCTGCAATACGCTGTCAGCAAGCGTGTCTCCTTCGGAGGAGAGTCGATTATCACTCCTTAGGAAGGCTCAGGCTCTTGTGACCGCTCCATCTACAACAGTGAGGATGGTGTCTTCTCTACTGGGGTCGATGGCCTCTTGTTTCTTCCTCACGCCACACGCACGGCTGCTCATTAGACCTTTGCAAGAGTGCTTGGAGGATCAGTGGGATTAGAGGAAAGGATCTTGGGGCGACAAGATTCGACTGTCTTTGCGTGCTCTTCAGTCTCTGAAGTGGTAGTGTTCAGCGGAGAATCTCCTCAGTGGGGTTCCCTTTCACAAGGACATTTCCACACAGACTATCGTGATGGATGCGTCTCCCCACGGCTGGGGGGGCGCTTTCCGGAGACTTGCAGATACAAGGAACGTGGTCCCCTATGAAGTCCACGTATCACATCATTTTCCGGGAACTCAGAGCTGTTCACTTGGCACTGAAGGCGTTTCTTCCGTCCTTCCAGACCAACTCTCTGCTTGTACAGAAGGACAATACGACCACAATGTATTACCTCAACAAGCAGGGGGGTTCGAGATCGCGCACTCTGTCGCAGGAGGCGCGGGCGATCTGGCGCTGGTTTCTAGCCAGAGGACTCATGATAATGGCTACCCAACTGCCAGGTGTGCACAATGTTCAGGCAGACGTGCTGAGCAGACTGATTCAGTAAAACCACGAATGGGTCATAAACGACGAAGTACTAGGAGAAGTCTTCGCAAGGTGGGGGACACCAGATGTAGATCTGTTCTCCACCGCCGAAAACAGCAAATGCTGAGACTTCGCCTCCAGGTACTACCAGCAGGGGATGCTGGGGAATGCGTTATGGATTAACTGGTCGAACAGCGTTCTGTATGCTTTTCCACCCTTTCCCCTGATTCCGGCGGTGCTCATCAAGCTGTCCCAGTCCAGGGCGCGGATGTTCCTGATTGCCCCGGAATGGCCCAGACAGTGGAAGTTCACGGACCTGCTTCACCGGTCTCTCCTTCCTCACTTACGGCGGACCTTCTCACGAAGTTCAGGGGGCAGATGTTGCACCCCAACCTGGCTGCATGGCTCCTGAGATAGTGCAATATGGCCATTTGAATCTACCAGAAGTTTGTATGGACATACTGCAGGAGGCTAAGCAACTTTCCACTAGGACTTCTTATGCTTACTAATGGAAGAGGTTTTGCATTTGGTGCAAGTCCAAGGACCATGACCTGACGACGTGTAAGGAAGATGTCATCCTTCCGTATCTTCTACACCTGGCGCAGTCTGGCCTTAATGTCCAATCTATTAAGGTTCATCTTGCTGTGCTGACTGCCTACAGGAAATGACCTTCGCAGACTTCCTTTTTTCAGATCCCTGTGATCAAAGGTTTTTTAGAAGGCTCAAAGTAAGTGTTCCCTCCTGTCCAGCTTTCTTCGCCTTCATGGGAATTGAACGTGGTGCTGTCCAGATTGATGAAGGAGCCTTTTGAACCTTTTCATAAGGCTTCGTTGCAGCGCCTGTCCTGGAAGGCGGAGTTCCTTGTGGTCATTACATCGGCCCGCAGGGTGAGGGAAATTCAGGCGTTGTGTTGCCAAGAACCTTACACTGTATTTCATGCTGCAAAGGTTGTTATGCATACTCTCCCTATGTCGTCCATAGGTTAGGTCTGATTTCCATGGTGATCAGACTATAACTTTACCTACGTGTTTTCGGAATCCTTCATCTCCAGCGGAAAGGTCTCTGCATTCCCTGGATGTTAGGAGGGTGTTGAAATTTTATCTGGATAAAACCAAAGATATTCGTAGGTCAGACCGATTGTTTATCAATTGTGGATCAGTCAGGACCGGTCTTGCTACCTCTAAACAGTCCATCTCGAGGTGGATTGTGTCCTGTATACAATTGTGTTGCCAAAAGGCTGATAAGACCTTAGGCGGTAAACCTAAGGCTCATTCCACCAGGGGCAAAGCTGCCGCGACTGCTTTGCTCCGTAATGTTCCAATTGTAGAAATCTGCAAGACGGCCACTTGGAAGTCGGTCCATACCTTTGTTAAGCTTTACTGTCTGGACACTGTTGCCAGGGCAGATGCTCAGGTTGGGCAGGCTTCGCTGCGAAATCTGTTTGCACAGTAGTGGTGTTATTTCTCGGTTCTCCACCGCCGCTTTGGTGTGGGGATCTGCTTGCCATTCTATTCTCTAGATTCTGACTATACCCAGAGATCCCCTACTACAGAAGGAGTAGTTTCTGTCCTGTAACTCCAGTTCTGTAGTAGGGGTATCTCTGTTATAGTCATAAGCGCTCGCCCTCCTCCCCGGTGGAGAGAGATATTGATGTAAGAAATGCTGCAGGTCTGGCGTGTTACGCCTTCAAAAAGAACTGAAGGTAAAAGGGACCTGCACTGCATTCTGGGATACTGTGAGGCTTCTGGAAAGTTCTCTTAAAGGCACAGTATCCTGTTTTGAGCCACATAATGGCAGCCTATGGGGCTTGTCTGTCCACTTCTTCCTCTCTATCATTCCAGAGGGTTTTGCTGTTAAAAGCAAGGTTTTCTCTGTGGAAAACCCTGGACAGGCTGTGCTGTTTGTGGATTTTGGTGGAATTTCTAGTTGAAGTACTGGACAGTGTAGCCTGTGGATATAGGCTGCATTATCTGTCTTTAAATTCTCTCTTAAGTGTCTGTGCAGGTCTGCATGTTTTGACAACTTAAGAGATTAATTTTGATTGCTCCGGGGTCCGCGCACATGGGCGGGACTATTCACTAAATTATGACCATAACAGAGATACCCCTACTACAGAACTGGAGTTACAGGACAGAAACTACTCCTTCATGGTGGCGGGGCGTCATTACCAGTTCAAAGTGTTGCCTTTCTGCCTGAAGTCTGCCCCAAGAGTTTTCACAAAATGCATGGCTCCGATAGCAGCACATCTAAGGCAGCAAGGTCTCCAAATCTTTCCATATTTGGACTACTGGTTAATAAAACGACCATCGTACCAAGCAAGGCAAGAGTCTTTACAGATTTGTATGGACCTCTTTCAAAGATTAGGCCTTCGGATAAACAAAGAAAAATCATTTCTTCTCCCGACACGTTCACTGCAATTCCTCAGAGCAATATTAAAAACTCAGCAAGTAAAAGCGTTTCCATCGGAGTAACGCGTAACGAAAATCCTACATCTGGCAGCATCTCTAGCATCAAAAAAGTCCACTTCCATCAGGGTCTTCAAATCATTACTGGGGATGATGTCCTCTTGTATCCCATTGATTCCCAACTGCCGTTTACATATGAGACCGCTGCAAGAGGCCCTAGACAAACAATGGGTTCAAGCTCTAGGTTCCTTCGACGATAGGCTGGTCATAACCTGTCAAATCAAACGAGCAATGTCATGATGGGGTATCAAGAGCAACCTGACAAAGGGCCTGTTATTCGAACCTCAGTCTCCAAGTTACGTCATGACATCAGACGCTTCATTGCGAGGTTGGGGAGCACACCTGCAAGACCTAGAGATTCAAGATCTTTGGTCTCCTCAAGAGGCAAAACTTCACATCAACCTCTTGGAATTGAAAGCAGTTTACCTGGGCCTTCGGGCTTTTCTTCCCAGAATTCAAGGATCATCGGTCTTAGTAAGGACAGACAGCACTACTACAATGTTCTACCTTCGAAAGCAGGGTGGCACAAGATCAAAGCCCCTATCGGAACAGGCTCAAAAAATTTGGACTTGGCTTCTTCGCCACAACATAGCTCTGCAAGTGGAGCATGTTCCGGGCAGAGACAATACAAGAGCAGATCTTTTAAGCAGACTTCCGACATTTGCCATGAATGGGAGTTAAATCAAGACCAACTGAATCGGATCTTCCAATTGTGGGGCAAGCAAAGTTTGGACTTGTTTGCAACTCAGAACAACAAAAAAGGCAAGCATTATGCCAGTAGGTTCCCTCAGAAGGGTTCGAGAGGAAATGCTCTTCATCTCCGATGGACAGGGATGTTCGCTTATGCCTTCCCTCCCTTTCCTCCAATTACGTGAATATTGAGAAAGATGAGATCAGTACCTTGTCAAATAATTCTAATAGCCCCAGCCTGTCCGAGACAATTTTGGTATACAGAACTTCTCCAATTGTCAGTGGAGCCAAGGATACAGTTTCCAATAACCAAAACCTTGATTTCCATGAAGAGGCCAAGTACTTCACCCACAAATGATCTCTCTAAAATTGTCGGCTTGGAACCTTTTGAACATGAATTCCAGTCACTAGATATCCCACAGGAATGTCGGGAAATATTGAAAAGTTCTGCAGCACTGTCTACTAACAAGACATACACTGCAAAATGGAAACAATTCTGTAATTGGTGCCTTGGTCATAAGGTGCATCCCTTTTCTTCTCCACCTGAGCAAATCCTTCCTTATCTGCTGCAATTAGCCAGTTCAGGACTTTCGCATTCATCAATTAAAGTCCATTTAGCAGCAGTATCCAGATATCGAAGATCTCCAGGATGTCCATCTCTTTGGTCCCAAAGATTAATTAAAGAATTTGTAAAGGGTTATTCAGAAAGTTTCCTCCAATAAAACGTCCTCCACCTCCTTGGCAGCTCAACACGGTCTTGTCGCAACTCATGAAAGCACCTTTTGAGCCAACCCACAAATCAGAGTTGCAATTCCTGTCATGGAAAGTAGCATTACTCATGGCACTCACATCAGCCAGGAGAGTCAGTGAAATTCAAGCAATTTCAATACTAGATCACTTCATACAATTCAGATCGGATAAGGTGCTGTTAAGAACTAATCCAAAATTTGTTTCTAAAATACCTTCTTCCTTTCATCTAAATGAACCGGTGATTCTGCCTACATATTTCAAGAATCCTTCTACAGCGGCAGAAAAAGCTCTCCATACTTTAGACATAGGCAGATGTCTAAAATTCTACATTGAAAAGACAAAACCCTTTCGCAAATCAAACCAATTGTTTGTTGCTTACTCAGGGCCTAGGAAAGGTTTGGCTCTTTCAAGCTCCTCTATTTCTAGATGGATTGCATCCGCCTTAGTCTTCTGTCAAGAGAAAGCAGGAAGACCTCTCGACACGAAAGTCCGTGCTCACGATACACGGAAAATGGCAACGTCATCTTCATTGCTCGCAGGTGTATCCCTTCCAGACATATGCAGAGCAGCAACTTGGTCGATGTTTATACATTCACCAAACATTACTGTCTGGACACAGCATGGAAAGCAGATGCAGCAGTGGGACAAGAAAATGTAAATGTAAATTGATACTTGTATAGCGCACTACTCACCCGCAAGGGTCTCAAGGCGCTTGTACGAATACCGCTGTGGAACCCATCCTGGCTTTCCCTGTGAGGCGTCCACTCCTGGGCACCCCCAATGTGGAGGCCAGGCATCCTTAGCGTTGTCGGGGCCGTTGTGGAGATTAAGCAAACTATTGCCCAGAGTTGCAGTGTGGGACTCCATGATTGGAATAGGCACCGAGGCGAGAATTATCAGGTCCGTGGAATTTTGAGCCCAAGACCGGCCGAGGCGGGGAATTGAACCCTGGTCCCGGGCTAGACCTCTGCATCAGGGTCTGCCGCTCTAAACATTGAGCCACACTTCTCCACAAGCAGTTCTGCTACATCTTTTTAAATAAGGTACATGTTTATGAATTTACAGTTGTTTTCTGTAAGGTTGTTTATGCACAAACGTTTTTAATGACTTATGGTGTTTCATGGCTTTTGATTCTTAATGAGTCTTTAAAAAAAAAGTGTATGGCACACAGCCCTGAGAAAAAATGGGGTCTCGCCTAGAAACCCTCTTGCAAAAAGGACTGCTATCGATTCTGATACTATCATGTGAATCTATGAAAGATTGAATACTGGAGAAAAAACTAGTTACTTACCTGTACACTATGGTTCTCCAGTTTTATCTTTCATAGATTTACATGCGCTCGCCCACCTCCCCGTTTCTGCTAGGTAGACCACCTTTTATCTCTGGTTTCTTACAAAGCTCACTCTTGGGCTGTTGGAAATCTGAGGTATGGTGGCTCTGCTGGGAATGGTGTAGGCTGGTGCTGGCAGCTGATTGGCTGTAGTTTGGGCCACATAATGAGGAGGAGAGGCTACCTATTGTTTCACTACCCTATGGTTTCCAGGCAGTTTTTTCTTCTACTGCTATGGTTATTCTTTTACTGGGAGACTCCCACCATGACGACGGGGAAGATACAATCATGTGAATCTATGAAAGATAATACTGGAGAACCATAGTGTACAGGTAAGTAACTAGTTTTATCCCTTTGGTTGGTGATTGTTAGAGATGCAGGACTAAGTAACGAGAACTGCATTTTTCTCTACCATAGAGGGGATCCTTAAATGTATTTTGTTCATCATCAAAGCAATTTAATTCACTCTGGACAACCAAGCCACTTATAGGATCACAACATAGAAAACATGTCACTTATTAAAATGTGTTGCTTTGTTGCTGTGAAGCCCCAGAATTCACTGTTCCGGAACTGCAGTCCGTTGGCATGATTAGGAACCATAGTGAACTTTGGTATACTAATACAAGAGTGTTGTGCATCAGATTAGCATCATGCTCCAAAAAGAAATCAACCCCCTTTTTATCTTATAAAGGTAACATAATTTAGTTTACTAGCAATAAAACTTTCTAGATCCACTTGTGTTTATATTTTGACATTTTTTAGGCTCTGGAAAGATGTAACTAATAACCTAAAGATCAGAGACATTGATGCAGCAACAGAAGCAAAGCATAGGCTGGAAGAAAGACAAAGAGCGGAAGCAAGAGAACGAAAAGAGGCTGAATTGCAGTGGGAAACACGGGTGAGTTTGTTGCTCTTGTATGAGAATTTGGTGGTAAAATTCTCCATCGATTAAAACGTGCAAAAAAGTTTTGAAGTGCAGGACATTTTCACCCTTTCTCCAATTTCTCACCATTTTGAGGCCTGCCAGATAGATAACGAGAACGGCTTCCACAGGAGTCTAAACACGTTTTTTGCTGCTTGCAAGTAAGCCCGCTTTTATGTTGACCCTCAGTTGTCTTTTTTGGCAGCCAGTCTCCTGCTTTAATCAAAGGTGTAAGGCATTGGATTCTGCCAGTCCATAGGTCCTAGCCACCCTATGAATGTATGATATATTTTTAATTAGAAAACTCTGTCATAGGTTTCTCACAGATATCCAAAGAAAGTAGAATATATTTGGGACACCATTTTAAAGAATTCTTTTACAGTGAAAACATGCTGCAACATGTTGTACTTATTCTCTCTATTTTGGTTTTAAAAGAAAATCTAGTTAGTCGTATAGACTTTACAGTATTACTGAATATATTTCTGTTCTATGCCCTTCTTCAACCCCAAAAATAAAGGTAAAATGTAGCCTCTAATAGGTTGGTCTTACAGTGGGCCAATTTGAGGATCTTCAGAGCCAGCTCTTCAGCATATTGAGCAATGTTGAGAGGATCTCCATCTTTTCATGACAGAACTCCATCTTTTAACAGGAATGGTCGGTTAGCTTTCTGATAACACCAAATTCTGCAAATGTAGCTGTGGTTTGTTTAGCCATCAGAGCCTGTGTATGTGAATACATAAACAGCTGTTTTGAATATTTCATATCGCTAATAATGTTTTCCAATTAACTGTTCTATGAAAGTAGTGTCCAAGAGAGTCTACTCCAGAAAGCAAGAGATGAGACATATCTATTTTTCACGACATGAAGGTGAACTACAAGCTATACGCCTTCCTCCTTCTGCTATTCAAAAGTGTTTCTAGATGAGCATGCTTTAATATATGGTAGAAAAGCAAGACTTGTTTGTTCTTGACATTTGCATATATAAGGGGGCCTTGTTTCATATCCATGGCTGATGAAGTGCAAGGTTGACTGTATTACTTTTTTGTGGTGATAATTTGGGCTATGAGCTATAAAGGAATGTTGAGCAGTAGGTATGACAATGAGGACCCTTACGGAATACGCTCATGTTACCTTGAATGAACTTGGTCAAACCTGATAGGAAAGTTTCAGCTCACAAGGAAGGGTTCAATTCAGTCAAGTGCACTTCCAGTCACCACAGCCCACTCTGTTCATACTTTAAGCAGTTTCTTGTGATCCACTATCCCACTGACAGCAGGAATGTTAAAGAGGATAAGAACTTTCAGTTATACTTTAACCAGGGCAGTGGGAGGCCTTCATAGCCTTGCTGAGAATACATGGTTAATGAAATTAAGGTTGATATTAAGGTTACCCATTATCAAATCTGTTTTGGCTTTGCTGAGACTTTCTTTGCGTATTGTTCAAAGTATTCCAGGAATTATGAGATGTTGACGTTGCTCAACATTTGTGCTCATTTTCAGCTGCTTTAGGAAGCTGCCTCTAAATAGAACACCAAAGTGAAGTACATTGAAGATAGTCCAGGCGACCTTTATTGGTTTACATGTGCTATAATAATCCCAAATGCTCTTTTGTGGTGGTGTGGGCAAGCAGTTCAGGCTTTTCAGAGGATAATGTTAAGCATTTGTTGCACCCACACAGTCCATAAGTGAAACACACACTCAATAATGGAACCCAACACCAATTTATAAAAATAACACAGATTTTTATATGTATTTAGACACCAAGATCATTGTAATCTGGTAAGTACTCTTCGAGTTATCACTTCTTTGAGTATACAAAATTACACTTGTATTTGTAGCTTTGAAGCTGTAATGTTATTCTATGGAAAAGAAACATACTGCATACGGTCCCTTTTCAACTAATATACAAACTGTTCTTCTGAACTTAAGGTAAGTAGGGGGAAAGGTCCAAGGCTTTCCCTCGGTCGGATTTGGGTGCCCTGTTTGTCAATGAGAAAGGGTCCTGATGAAAAGAGGCTGCAAGCAGGGACTGAAGGGCTAGTTCGGTTGAACCCACAGGGGAGCTCAGATCTTGAGGCTTTCTGGCACTCAGGGGCACCATCAGTTTACTGGTAGTCGGACTGTCTTTGTGCTGTTGGTGTCTGGATTACACCACCAACAAGCCTTGTTTGCTGCAAGGGGTCTTGTAACCCTGGTGTATAGGTGCATGAAGACTCCAGGAGGGGTCACCATCTCAGGACTTCGGTGAAGTGGCGGGGCTAAGCTCCGAATATTCTTCTCCTGAGAACCGGACTTTGCGAGTGGTGCCTGCAGATGTAGGTATGCAGCCCTCTGCTCCGAGGGACATGTTGCTTGCAAGATGAAGTTGTGTGATACTCCTCCACAGCTGTGGGAGGTGACACCACTTTCTGGACGAGCCAGGCCCATGCAATTTTCGGGGTCCAGCAGTAAGGCAGGGTTATGCGGCAAGTGGTGGTGAAGTCCTCAGTTCTTGCATCGTGGGCTCTTCTTTTACTTTCTTTCATGAAGCAGACAAATCTACTTTCCTGATGGCAGAGGGGCCACCTATAAACTAAATTTAGGGAAGTTAAGGTGAGTTAAGGGTAGTAGCCAACGGACTACTTACCTATGGGGTCACTACACCCCTGGATGACGACTTCCTGTGGGGGAGTGGGCATCACTGCACCCCCTAGATGACCACTTCCTGTGGAGAGTGAGCATCACCCTATCCCAGAGTTCCTAATTGCACCACACACAAGATGGTGGGATCCTTTTTTTTGTGTTCACTTCAGCTGCCGACACTAGAGGTGTATCCAACATGGTAGTGCAACACGCCTCCTGACTATCTGATTTCCTGCCTGACTTGGTGCCAAACGGGCCTCTGGCAGGGGATGGCATTTAAAAGGCTGCAGAAAGCCATGTTGCATATCAAAGGCGGCAGAGGCCTTTGAAACCTCAGGCCTTTTCATGCTAGTTCATTGGTCATCCTGCTTGATGAGGTGGTAACACTTCCTGCCAGAGCAAGCGTTGTTCCTGACCTCCTGAGAGTATGGGTTGTCATCTGCAGGGGGTCAGAAACCTGTTTATGGTGGCAGGCTGGAAGAGTCCGGTCAGCCAGCACCTTATAAGACTAGTAGGGTTAAGGTTCCCTCTAGCTGCATGTGTTAGTAAATCCCTCACTGCAATCAGTGTGGGTTAATTGATATGAGCCATTTCCTTGTACAAGTGGTGTGCTACAGGGCTGCATTTTAGCTCCTTTTTTATTTTCACTGTATATTAATAATTTGGACCGAGAACTTATGAAGCTGGGAGTGGACTCCCCCAAAATTTGCCAGCGTCCGGTACCCGTCCTCTTGTATGCGGACGACGCAGTGTTGCTAGCCCGCACCCCACTGGGTTTACAAAAGTTAATTGATGGTTTCGTCAATTTTATGAATTCATTGGATCTCTCAGCAAACCTGGGCAAGTCCTTCGTTATGTCCACAGGTATAAATTAAAAAAAGGCCTTTTTACACAGCATAGGTTCACACAAACTAGGAAGAGTTATGTCCTTCTCTTATCTAGGCGTACTTTTTGATGAGAAACTGGAATTCAGAAACCTGGCTGAAAAACATGCAACTAAACTGGTGGCCTCAACGGGCGCTCTAATGGCATATGGGAGGAGGTTAGGCAGATGGTCACCGGAACAGATACTGAATCTTTACAGAGCGGTTTCCTGCGCCAAGGTGTCATACGGGGCAGAAGTCTGGGGTTGCAAAACTAATCAAGTACACCAGATACAATGTGAGGAAAATAATTTTTTTTTAAAAACTATTAAAGGTTCCTCAGAGCACGCCTTCATACATAACACACATGGAATTGGGCGAACCATATATTGAGGACAGAATTATGGTTCGACCCATCCTGGCCTGGATTAAGATTTGGACCAACCCAGAGGCTGGCCTCAGTAGACAGATCATTAAGGACTGCCTGAGCCGGGACAGAGGGGGTCAGATTCCATGGCTCAAATATGTAAAGCCAAACTGAAGTGAAGCCTATTTAGACTCCGTTAAAACTGCACAGCCATATCGTCAAATAAGTCCAATAAATCAAACTTGTATTTTACTCCATTTTAATCCATTTTCTCCATACTTTGGTAGAATTTTTATATCCTTTTGCTTTCTTCAATTTATTTTACTCATTCCGCTTCCTTCTCAACTCCTTTTTAAACAAGACAGGAGAAACGTGTTTTCACAAGTCACCCTTTATTTTTAAAAAACCCAATGCATTTCGGGATTTCCCTTCGTCAGGGGTTTATCGTAACTCGTATTCGTAAAATGTTTGCCATCATAGTCTGTCTGCATTTACCCCTGCATTCTTGCTCGTAGCGTGCAAGAATGCAGGGGTAAATGCAGACAGACTATGATGGCAAACATTTTACGAATACGAGTTACGATAAACCCCTGACGAAGGGAAATCCCGAAATGCATTGGGTTTTTTAAAAATAAAGGGTGACTTGTGAAAACACGTTTCTCCTGTCTTGTTTAAAAAGGAGTTGAGAAGGAAGCGGAATGAGTAAAATAAATTGAAGAAAGCAAAAGGATATAAAAATTCTACCAAAGTATGGAGAAAATGGATTAAAATGGAGTAAAATACAAGTTTGATTTATTGGACTTATTTGACGATATGGCTGTGCAGTTTTAACGGAGTCTAAATAGGCTTCTCTTCAGTTTGGTTTCATAATTGCAGCACAATTTGGGCGGAGCGCGGAGAAGGCTTGCACGCCGAACAAAGGCTGAATACGAACGGAAAATGATTTAATGTGAAAAGGATGAGACTTAACAAATAGACGAATGAAATTAAGGTGTGCCTCTCACCATCTGTCCTTCTCAAATATGTAAAGGACACCATGGAAGGAATTGGCTGCTTGAATCTGTTCTCTGAGCCGGAGTCGATGACCACCCAGAACAAAACCCTGGCCCAAAAACGTTTTAGTGTATGGGCAACAGCCAGAAGGGCCCACGCTCAAAACAGGAAAATATCCGTTGTGGCCCACTGTTCACTAAAAACAACAACACCTGGAATGGAACCATACCTAACGGTAATGTACAATGCGCAGGAAAGATTTTACATGACTAGGTTCCGACTGAATCTCCTTCACCATTTATTGGCCGTTCCCGCAGGATTCACACGTTCGGTAGAGTTGAAGGGTACCTGCGGCTGCGACACTAGGTCTCCGCAGGATACCCTTCACTTTGTTTTATTATGTCCTTTTTACTTAGAGCCTAGAAGGAAGTTTTTAGTAAGGATTTTGAAAAATAAAAGACTGAGACATGCTAAAGCAGCCCTCCTTTTTCTGCAAAAAGCCTCAGACCCATATACTTTGTTATGTGTAATAAGTTTTATTAAGGTTGCCATGAGACTAAGGAACTCCAGGGAAACATCTGCCCATATCATCACTACATAGACTGAATCAATGTCCGTATAAGATTCCCAATGAACCATTGCTCTTTTTTCCCCTTTTTTAGACCTATTTTTATTGCTTTTAATAAGTCATTTTAAAATGCTTTTTAAACATTGTATGTATGTACTTTCATGTTCTTTAATGGTATATTTTTAAGTACTGAATAAAGATAATTTGAATTGAAATTGAATTGAATTGATATGAGGTGTTTGATACTAAACACCGTAGGTTTCAGTGAGCCCATTATGTAGCTGGGTAACTCGTTTTGACCAGTGCCCACATACCTGAGATGTCTTCCCTGTTCACTTGCAATATATGGTAATAGAGCCAGACATAACAGGGACACACCTGCTCATGCAGATATGTCCTCATCCATACTAATAATATAAAGAGAGTGCCCAAACAGTTGAGGCGGGTAAGCTTCGGAACCACAGCGCCAACCGGAACACCGCATACAGATTCGGAACGGCGAGTATAAGCAGATGGACATAGGCTATACACCAGCCCAACATATACATTACAAGGGAAAAAGACAGTTAGGGACAAAGTAGTCCGTTGTGGGCGTTGTGCTGTAGAGCGATGGGCGTGTGTTTGAAGTGGGCGTGTTGTGCGGGGGGGATAGCGTTCTGGGGCGTTTGACGTAGACGCGCTGTGTGGCGTCTAAGTGCACCACGCCGTGTTTGTGGAGTGCGTATTGTGTATGCCAGGACCGATCAGGGGCGTCGGCGGGAGCGGACACACACGTTTGCCTCCCACGGCAAGGACACAAAACCGCAGAGCACATGCTCACCTTCAGCGCAAACTATGGATTCTGAGCGCCCACACAGACGGAACTTCTGCGCATTCATCTGCGGGTGCAGAGACGCTTAAGCATCGCTGGGGTGCAATTAAAAAAGTCACGGACTGTTGGTGACACACGCACAGCATCGCGTGACCGCTGTTGGGCACTGTGAGGCCAAGGGGCAAAACTGCATCCACACGCACTAAACGTTGGCTCTGCAGAGGCACCTATCACTGTGGCGCTTCCTCACACTGGCTGGACAAGCGGAGGCACATGTTCGGCTGCAATGGACACCTAGCGTTACCGTGTATGCACTGCTCGACTACACAGGTAAAAAAGAACTTTCTAGACTTTCATTTTCATCGCCGGACAACGTCTGGACGGGCCGCTAGTATAAAATATAATGCACCCTGCCTTAGGGCTCAAAAGCCTGCAGGAGGGGTGACTTACATTTATTAGATGCACTGATTGTCATGGCACGCAGGAGTGTGCCATGTCCTGTTTTCACTCATGGTTTACGCCATGTCACGCAGTCTGCAATGGCAATCTGTGTGGAATTTGTGTGGGGGTTTCTTAGGGTGGCATAAGATATTCTGCAGCCCTTAGGGACCCCTTTAGTACCCATGCCCTAAGTACTACTAAGGGTACCATTTACTAGGGACTTACAGTGGGTGCTAAAGTCCTGTGCCAATTGTAAAACAATCCGGAAAACATTTTTTTATAGGAAGGTGCACTGGCACTGAGGGCTAGTTTGCAGGCCTCAGTGCACTGTTCGCATAGAAAACCAGCATCTGGTAGCTAAAAAAGGGGGCATAAATTGTGTGTGGGGGTGGGTACTGCAACAAAAACCCAGTTTCCTACAGCTGCAGAGATCTGAAGCTGTAGGCGTTGATGCTCCTTAATATGGGCTATGTGCCATAATTGAATATTAGGCAGTGGGAATGACGAGCAGGATCCCTATGGAACAATCGCAGGTTGCCCTGATTTGCTTGAATAGACTTAGCCATAGGAGATATGAAAGCTTTAGGCCAGAAGGAAGGATTAGGTCCTGTCAAGTGCTGTTCCAGTCACCACAAACACAAGGAGATGATGGACTTTTCAGACACTCATTCCCAGTCACAGATCTGGGTTGAATCCATCATCATGTAAATGTAAATGTACAGGAATTTATATAGCGCAAATCACCGAGCGGTTTCTAAGCGCTTGCTTAGGGAACCCGTCCCGGTATTCCCCTGTGAGATAACCCCGGCAGGGTATCCGCAAGGTGAAAGCCAGGCATCCCGCCGCGAGTACACAAATAATACCTTCTCCTCGGTTCTGACCAGTTACAGAGTAGCGCCAAGTGTACCCGAGCTTTATAAGTTCCTTATAACATTAACCTTCACATATAACATTGGATAACATTTGCACAGGGTACTGGATCTGACATCTGCACGTGGCCGCCACAGTGCCTCTGGTGATCTTGCATGCTACGAATTCTTCATCCAAAAGCTCAATATGTAAAACATTTACTTACTTGTATATTGCGGATTGTGTTTCCTTCCATAGGATAACATTGTATTTTTTTTTATTATTTAAAAATAAAAAATAAAAAATCTGTGAGTATTGACTGAAGGAGGGACATGGCGCGAGTGTGAAAGGAGTGGGGGGCCAGAGTGGTCCAAGACAGCAGAAAGGGCAACATTGAAATCACCCCCCAGTGAAGGGCCGCCGGGCCCAGGGAAGAGATGAGGTGCCAGATATGAGTGAAGAGATCGGGATCATCAGAGTTGGGGGCTGTACACTGCAGCAATTATCATGGACTGTGACAGGGAGCCATGCAGAATCACATACCATCCATCGGGGTCAGCAAGAACATAAATAGTTTGCCAGGGGAGCTCCCTATGTATCAAATGGACACCCCAGAGAGTATGAGGAATTAAATGAAGAATGCGATTCACCCCAGTAGCGCTATTGCAGCCTGTCAACAAGTGGGTCTCCTGAATTAGACAAATGTCTACCTTGTGCCGTTGCAAGTGTGAGTGGATGAGCCTGGCTTTCCGGTGGTCATTAAGACCACGGATGTTCCAAGTCCAGCAAACAGTATCGGTCATGTCGTACTGTAGTTAAGTGAAAAGGAACGCACACCAGGAGGCGGGGCAGCGGTGGAAGCCAGAGGGAGCGCTATGGCGATAAGCAGCAGACCAAATGGAGAGCAGGGCGAACGCCAATATATGATAATGGAACAAGCAGACGGCCTGCAGCACCAGAAGGCCAAATCATAGGGGTAGCTGCCAAGGCACAATGGGCGCAAGATGGTGGAAGAGGCAGTGCCAATTGGGAAGAGCTGGGAGTAGTGCACAATCTTACTGCGGTACGTATGGTTAGCGGTACAGTGATGCAATCTTTTTGATAGCATAAAATAAGGACAAGAAAACAACAACAAGATCATCAAAAAGTTATGGATAAACTCACAGAACCCCCCACCCCAAACCCACCCGCTCCCCCGCACAATCATCGATCTGGAAACCAGGATCTATCAAATGAAAAACCAATTGAGTGCAGGTGACAGTGTCCCAACAGAACCCCCACCCGACCAACCCCACCTTAGCTAACCAATAAACAGTACCCGAAGAACCACCACCCCCACCCCGACACCAACCCCCCAAGCAGGCTGAGATACCACCCCTACCCACCCCAGGAAACCACAACTAGAAAGAAGGAAAGCAAAACTAAGGAAGGGACTCATCCCGTGAGGGCATGGCAGGGCTCAGCGTACACCCCCGCAGTGAAGCAGGGTGGCCAAGCTATGGATGCAGCCAACAGCAAACAGAGAAACATTCACCAAAGAGTCGCCACAAAATCAGTCATTGTCACTTAAGGTGGTCGGATGCAGCTAGCTGAGAGCCGTAGGGTGATTTATGGGAGGAGTTATCAAGTTTCTTGGCAAAAGCAAGGGCGTCTTTGGGATCAGGAAACATGAGTGTCTTAGCGCCCTGTCTGACTCAGCTTTGCTGGGTAGGCCAGTGAGTAAGCAACATCGTATTTTTGAGGAATTCGCTTTGCTGGGAGAAAGTCACGGCGAGCAGCCTGTACTGCCAGAGTATAATCCGGATAAAAAGAGAGCGAGTTACCTTGATGGGTGATTTTGCCCTGGTCGTCTGCTGCTTGTAGGATCCCGCCTCGATCTCTGAAGTTTGATATTAGTAATAATGGGATGTGGAGGAAGACCAGGACCTGGACGTGGACCAAGAGAGCAGTGAGGGCACTCAACAATGAAGACTGTAGAGAGAATGTCCCCAAAACAATTACCGGACAAGCTGCTCAACGAAGTCCTTCATGCGTGAAATATTGGTTGATTCTGGCACGCCCGTGATGCGGAAGTTGTTCTGGCGGGAGCACGCCTCCAAATCCTAATTTTTGTTACGAATAACTGCCAGTCTTTTGTCCATCTGCAGCAGTTTCTGATGATCTCGAGTGGCAGCATCCTCCACATCCGAGATACGGGACTCCGCGTGAGAGAGGCGGATGTCGTGGGAGTCCACCCGGGCCTTGATCGAATCCAGGCTTTTGGAAAGTTGATCAAGTTGGGCCGCGATTCTCCTGACCGTAGATTTAACGTCCAACATAATCGCCTTCAGATCATCATCACGTGCTAGCGGGGCCTCCATATTGGCCGCAGAGTCACCTCCAGCCGGCCTGCTCCGTTCTGGCGGGTGGATCTGGGCTGGTCAAAGGCAAGTTTGGGTTTGGGAGGCGCCACCAATGAGCTGCAGATCCGAGTAGCGGTCGAGGGGAGCCACAATGTAGGACACAGCAGGCGGGGTACCACTCCTCAGCAGGCCCAATCAGTGTGGGATCCCCAGCAGCAAGCACAGCGCCAAACAGTAGCCACAGCCAAAGGACAGCGGAGGGACTTACAGGTGTCTGGGATGCACACAGAGCCCAGCCGCAGCGCAGCACTATAGGGGTAAGCCCAGTGTTGGTTGAAATGCAGGCCAGTGGTAATGCCGTGGCCCAGACGGCCAGCGGGATGCAGGCTCCGGGGCCAAAACAACACCGAGGATGTGGTGGAATGGGCTCACAAAGCAGCGCGTTGGGGCAACCGGGGCCCAAATCCGAGTGCGCACATGCAGCAGGGATGGCCCCGGGTTCCAGAAATACAGGCCAAGCAAATCAGTGATAGCACACAGGGAAAGGCAGCAGGGAAAATGTGCATACACTGGGCGTCTCGCCTGTCTTACTTGCTGTGTGTTGCGCAGCAGGAGATTGGCTGGGTAGATGAAACAAGGCGACCCGTGCTCCCAGTGCGTGCAATGGCCGCTGCCGGGGCCAGCGGTACGGAGCTGAAGGGGAGAAGGGTGTGCGGCCTAGTTCTGAAACCGAGGAGCAGTGAGGCCAGGTCACATCAAGCCAATGAGGGAGACGGCTGGGACGTAGTCACTCGCCGCCGCCCCCACAGATCCTCCTGCTAGTTCCCGGTAGCGCTCAACAGATGGCGGCGGCCGCGGTGGGGATGCCCACTGCGCCCGACACCAGGTCCGGGCTCCAGCGGCCGCCAGGAAGCGCAGCAGTCGAGGAGCAAAGTGGTGATGCAACCATGGAAGGCCCGGGCCTAATCCACACGGACCCCCAACCTTACTGCTAGCCCCCGCAGCTGCAGCGGCCCTCACCAGGGCAGGAATCTGGGAGATCACCGACGTCCTCAGAGCAGTGCAGGTCCCGCAGGCGGCCAGCCGGGATGCAGGCGGCAGGGAGCCGGGCAGGACCCGTCTCGAGGGATTAGGACCAGTGCAGCAGACGGGCCTCAGAGCTCGAACAACGCGGGTCACCCGGGACCCAGAGCGACACTGATCGACTCCTCAGGCGGTGCCTCATCAGGAAAACAGGTTTGCGGCCGAGATGGTGCTGTCACCATACAGGATGTTGTTGGGTGGTTAGCTTGGCCGACAGAGCCCACTTAAAGTGCGGCCATTTTGCAGCCGGTCAAGACACGCCCCCTAGGATAACATTGTAATGATTCAAAAATGCACTGGGTCCCCTTTTTACATTGAAAACCAAATGCTTAGCTTGGCCCTCAAATAAGGCTAACTGCTCGTCCACCCTACCACAAGAGAGCATTAGTATTATCTACCTTACCCTCTGCAAAACCTCTGGGGATCCACTAGACTCTGTGCACTCTATACCTCATTTTGGTATAGTATATACAGAGCCAGCTTCCTACAGTAAAAGAAGTTTTCTTAGGTCGAATCTGCTACTTCTGGACCGTCTAAGGTATTCTCACCCAACTCTAGCGCTTTTGCCACGATGAATCTGAGGGAAGAAGATCCACAATAAAGTGCAAAATGCCGGAAAAGAGGTAGCAGTGACACCTGTAAGGAACTTGACCAGTGGCTTGTATCAGGCAGCGCAATGGGCGACATTAAAGTAGCAGCAAACTTAGACCACAATGGGTATGCAATAGCAGGTGGTATGGGCTAGGTGCAAAGTGCAATAATGTTCAGGAGAGGGAGAAGACTTGCCTCCCACCAAAAACTTGATACTTTTGAGAGAGACGTCTGGATATACGAAGCTTTGATTTCAACTTTTACCATTTGCTGGACAAAGGTGCACCTTGGATTAATGATGACCCTCCCAAGTATTTACGGCTGCTCCTTCGTGATCCTATTTCCATTAAGTTTCCAGCAGCCCCCCTTGGTGGATTTCCTGCCCAGTCTTACGATTTTAGTTTCCCTAAGTTAACCTCCAGACAATAGTGTAAGAGTGCAGCGTATTCGTCAAGCGCTGCAGCCCAACTCTTGTGTAGTTTACTAGTGCTGAATCATCCGCATAAAGCAGTTTCCTGATATGTTCGCCTCCTATCTTAGGTGAATGACTATGGCAAATGTGAAGGGCATGGGCCAAGTTGGAAATTAGCAAGTTGAAGAGAGTGGGCTAACACGCACCTCTACTTTACCCCTGTGAGGTTGCAATTTTTCTGCATACACAGTATTCGTCGCCCAGTATAATACGCATGTGTTGGTGTTTAACTGCATGATGACCTCCAGGAGTTTTGGTGGAATTCCCCAATTCTTCAACTTTGTCCAGAGGATCCCCTTGGAACACAATAAAATGCTGACTTGAACTAAATGAAGCAGCAATGCAGCAACATTTGTGAGGTGATTGCCTTTTCAGATAGCATGAAAATTTGGCAGGGTGCAAGATTTTTCAATGAAACAGTTTCGGTTTTTCGGGATTAGCCCCCTTGACTCTTCCCATTGACGCTGTGACACATTAAAGCAAGTATTCATTCTAAGCACATGTTGACATTTTTAAATGCTAACTGAATGATTCACGGAAATATACATTTATGAAATGGCTCGTTAATACACATGTAAAAGGTGCCGAAACCATTTCATGTCAAATTACATAAATTGTTTAAGGACAAGGTCACATATTGTATTCTGTAAGTATTCAAAGAATTCTTGTTATCTATGAATAGTTCTACCATAGGCAGATTTCTTGTGCCAAAAAATGAAAAATACAAATTTGGAGAAAACAAATTACTCATAGGAAAAATCTCCAAAATTAGTACCTTGTTTTGAAAAAATGAAGGTCAAATTCAAAGTCTCTCAGAACACTGTGCCAAATTCAAAAGTCAGTGTTAAGGCTAGGAAAAAACATGAAATCTTCTATGTCTGTTGACAAAAAGTTGTCTACCATTGTAGGTGAAAGTTTGATTACCTCGTTTAGAAGATTAAACGAACATAGATGTGAAGCATCGCCTTTAGCATTGCTCGGATCATCAATGTTCGTATTGGATAGTACCTGTGCGCCTGTTGTTTCCCCTCGTACCTCAGGAGTTGCAATTTGCGTCGGTAAGATCCCAATGAATGCAGTTATCAAAATTGGTAGCCTCTGGGGACAACACAGAACATGGGGCGTTACCGGGTCCAGCAAAGTATCAACATCCGTTGGCATGACTGATGGGAGTGTCAGACAGGTGTCTAGCACGCATTCTTCTCCACATAGCTGGCAGCATAGAACAGGTAAGATACAATGTTGCCAAATTGGTCTGAATGACAGAAACCATGTGGTATTTAATTCTTGTAGACGAGATAGCCCCAAAATTTGGACGATGCGCTCACGACACTTCATCGCCAGTAGAGTTGTCTCCATGGAGAACTGGGTGTGGCTGGTGAATTGGCTTGCCATATCGTAGCAGTAGGAGCAATAATAGTATCCCTGCAACGAGTCTCAAAAAGAGGGGCAATCCGCCAAACACAGAGTGCACGAATTTTGGAAGGATTCCTAGGACTGCTTGAAAAGGTGCTAACAGTCCGGAAAATACGCTCTTAAATACATTTACAATACTGCTCGTATCGTTTAAGATACAACTTAACATTTCTGAGAAATGTATAGGGCAGTTTGTATTCAAAAGGGCATGTATCTCGCCAGAAGTCCTTGCGACTTGGAGATCATAGGTCTCTTTGGCCGCGGTCGGTGGCACATTATTTTGCAAAAGAATGACTTTCATTCTGCTTAGAGTATCAATTTGTATAGAAGAGATGTTCAGTGAAGGCCATAAAGGCAACTCCCTGGCTGTCTTGGTTTTTGGAAACAATACTTGCATTCAGCAAGTGACCCTGGAGGACGGTTACTAGATATGCTATACCTGGTAACATGCCACAGCAGCTGTGATCGTTCAACATGAGGTAACTTCCATTTGAAAGTTGTCCAAAAATTGGAATAATCAGGTGGCAAGATAAATTGTTAGAGGAACCATCGCAGGCCCAGTGTAAGTTTATACCCTGACAACCGAGAGAACCGCTTAGTGCGTTTTCACAGTTTGAACCGCTATGAAGCACCTCACGTCCCCCACTCCAACATCTGTGTCTGGATGGTAAATCCCAGGATGTCTTGATGTATTCTTTACCAACCTTTCATATGTGCCTGCTAGTATGTGTTTTACGCAATACTGACAATGGAAAATTGTAACAGGCAGAGTGATTGTTCCATGTATAATCCATTCAGTAGCAGGTTTTTCTGCTACTGTGAACAGCAGTCTTTCCAGTTTTTCAATGCTTAGCCCCTTATAGTCTGCTCCCCTCTATGCCAGTGTGATCTATTTGTCAGTGAGATTACATTCTGAAAACAGTGATGTAGTACTGATTAAACGTCAAGGCACATAGCCTGAATGAAGGTTTTGTAACGTCCAGCCTAATAGCATGATAGAACCTAGTTGCGACTGACCTGTTCCATGATGTCAATGGCAGAAGACACTATGCTGTCCAATGAATATATCCTGGACGACAGATTCGTTAACCGATTGTCAACCACAGAGACCGATTTCTCTAAATTCATACAATCAATTTCTCGTACCCTTTCTGCAGTCTCTCTCTTTGCGTAATCTTCCATATTCCATTATATGCAGCATATATATAATTTTTCAGCACTCAGGTTCCACCAGCCTCCGCTCCACTGTGTGCCTCTCTCGCACGGTGGAATGCGAAATGTATTTGCAAAACGCAAAAACCCCAGACTCTCGGGTTTGAGAAATGAGAGCACTCAAAGCCAATACGGCGTAGGTCAGCCAAGTCTTTTATTAATCAAAGACCTCCTCGGTAGTCAGTGTACAAACGCGTTTCGGCGTTGCCGCCTTCGTCAGTGTAACTGACATTGTTTTCAAATTACATTTAAATCAAACACTGTGATCATCATCAATCACGTGATTTACCTTCATGTGGGTTAACATAAAAAAAGGTACATACAGCAATACATTCACTGTTATTGTGGCGGCCATCTTTGAACAGGCAATCTGCTATATTACATATATACATATATACAAGGTGCGAGAAAATAAATTAACTGATTCATTTGTCACATAAATTGAAACATGAAAAGAAAGATTTACTTCAATATTCATTCTCGCTTTTTGACCATAAGTCTAGATGGTAGTTGCGCCGCAGGTACCTACGAATGCGAGTTTCACTTATAAATTTACGTGAAAATCATATCGGTTCACATGGTTATACGTTACCAAAGTTGTGTTGCAGTTGGACTATATACAATTTAGCCCTGGATGGGCGTTGGCATTATCAACAGTCTAGCCCTGAATGGACAGTGACGTAGTACTGATTAAACGTCAAGGCACATAGCCTGAATGAAGGTTTTGTAACGTCCAGCCTAATAGCATGATAGAACCTAGTTGCGACTGACCTGTTCCATGATGTCAATGGCAGAAGACACTATGCTGTCCAATGAATATATCCTGGACGACAGATTCGTTAACCGATTGTCAACCACAGAGACCGATTTCTCTAAATTCATACAATCAATTTCTCGTATCCTTTCTGCAGTCTCTCTCTTTGCGTAATCTTCCATATTCCATTATATGCAGCATATATATATATTTTCAACTATGCAGAGGATTTGCAGTTAATATTCCCCATTGACACTTCCCTTTCCTCCCGTATCAGTTTTCAAACCACCATGCTAGACATCTCAGAATGGATGTCTCACAGCCAGCTCAAATTAAACCCCACAAAGACTGAGCTTGTGCTGGTGGGTGGATCCGCCAACCCATGGAATGACAGCTTTTTGCCCCTATCACTTGGGATCCCCCCTCGTCCTGTCAACTCTGTGAAGGGCCTTGGTGTAGTCATCTCTGGTGACCTATCTATGAGGCCTCAGATTAGTGCTGTAACATCATCCTGCTTCTTCCACCTGCGTAGGATACGCAAAATCAGTAGGTTCCTCACTAGAGATGCACTCATCCTTGTTATCTTAGGTCTTGTAATGTCCAGAATTGACTTTGCTAACACTCTGTACGCAGGAATTCCCGCCTACCACCTTCACAGGCTGCAGCTGGTGCAAAACCAGGCTGCTCGCTTAGTTAAGCATCAGCACGTCTCGCCGCTATTGCGAAGCCTGCACTTGCTTCCGGTGGCCAAACGCTGCACTTTCAAACTTGGCTGTACGATATTTAAAGCCCTTTCCAACCTTGCGCCCGCCTTCATTTCTTCTAGCTTGAAGCAATACACACCCATGAGAGACCTTCGCTCTACCTCCCATAACCTTCTGCTTATCCCTAAAATGAAACGTAAAAAACATGGCGGCCTCTGCTTCTCTTTTTTGGCCCCCAAATTTTGGAACTCCCTTCCGGCCTCTTTCCGTCATTGCCCTACCTACGACTGCTTTCGTAGGACATTGAAGACGTTTCTTTTTCAGTTAGCATTTGAGTAAACCCCTGCCCTTCGCATTTGTTATGAGCGCCATGAAACCGTTCCGGTGAACGTGCGCGGTATAAAATATTCTAACATAACATAACATATATGAAACGATTTTTGATGCGGTTTTCTTAGTCCTAACAAGAATTCCCTAAGATCTGCACCATCTTTAAGTAAAGATAAGTGTTGCTTTACATCCTTAAGTGTAGATCTTTATAGCCAATCAAGGCAGAGCTTCCCTACACTGTATGTTGTTACTATTCCAGGATACTGTCTTTGGACATATCTTGGGTCTGGCCTATTGAATGTGAAACCCTGTGTTATGTTCAGGAATCTATCTTGACAGTTGTTTGTGTCTGTGGTCCAGATCAACCATTTATTCCAATCTGGATCTGTTCTGTTGTGATGCAAAATAGTATGTACGTCGACCTCCTCTCTGAAGTGTCATCACTCTCAGGTGTAGGTGTACGTATGGACGTATTGTTCATGTCTTTGATCTTGGCTAACCCAAGGCAAGACGTCTGTTGGACAGTGTCATTCGAAAACATAAGTTCCTCAGGGATGATACAGGCTCTAAACATAGCTTCTACCCCCTGTACTTGCCAATCTTTTGTCTCAATGTTGTCTTTCCAAAAGTCGAAACCTAGTCTAGACAGTTGGGCATAAAAGGCTGCAGAATAAATCTGTTTGGTATTTGTTAACATACTTTTCATTCATGTTTTGTTTACATTCTTAAAGTAAAAATATTCTGCATTGGATACATTGAACCCTTAAAAGTATGGAAATGTCATAACAAATGCTTTTGAGCTACCCTTTGTTGGCGTAGGACAATGTTCCTATTGGTTATACATTAATACATTTCTAGGACTTGCTGATTTGTGCAAGAAATTATGACCATAATGAATATAACTATACATTTGTTCATAGTCTGAAGAACCTTCTAAATATTCATGATTTGTAAGTACTGCAGACATTTCGAAGTTTGACATCATATTATAAACAGACTCGAAGTCCCAATCACCAGAAAAGGAACTAGATGAAACAAATTCACTTAATGAAATCTTGAATACGTGTGGAATCTTCAACAGCTCCGACAGACCAAAATGTCATATTCTATTTTGGCCCAAGCTATACCATCAAGTATAGGAACGGCTGTGGTGTTTACTGATGACTAGTTTTTTTGTTCCCGATGGGATGACTTGTGTGGCTTCAGGAGTAAGTTGACTTTCTTACTTGCTGTGTCCATTTTGACATATCTTCCATTTATTAGCATACCTAGAGTTATTACCAGAGCTAACCAAAGTAGAAGAAAAAATGTTCCCAATACAGTCCAAAGTTCAATCCATGGTGAAACCAGTCTTTTCCTGCTGATGAAAAAAGTCTATAGCTTCTTCTTTGAAAGTTCTTTTTACTGGCATTGTTTCAGGTTCCCTGGGATCCTAAGAAATGTATCAAAGTTAATGAAATAGCCAGAGGCTGTTCTGTCAATGGTTGGAATAGCATCCGGATTTGTTGAAATGGCTGGAACCACTTGATCACTTGTTACTTTGTTGTAGACTGGTGTTACTTTGTTGTAGACCGGTGTTGAATGATGAAATGTTCTTTGGGTGTCAAGTTCCAAACATTTGTTGCTTAGTCCTTCTTTTCTCACTGCAGATTCCTCAAAGGTGATGAGTCTCTCAGTTTGAACCTCTTGGATTGTAGCTAGATGAGTACGTCCACTTGGCCTATTGCTTAGTATCGGCCATATAGTATGGTTTAATCAGGTTGATAGACCCACATCTGTTCTCCTTTTTACCAGCAAGGGGCGGCAGTAAAACTGTTCTTGATCCGTGAATTGCTAGGACAGGGACAGGCCCAAATTCCTTCTTGTCCGCTATCTTTTCTCTAACTAGATCACAAAGCTTTGGGATCTAGACAGGCCTTGCTGGGAAGGTCAGTTTTTCCCCAGTGGTGGTTGGCTTCAGGAGCACGCTGCTTTATTTCGTTCTTAGTTCATTTAAGTCCTGTAAAACAGCCAAACGATCTTTGATATCAAATGTCTTTTGTTCCACCACTGATGTGTGACCATCAAGGTCCGAGATCAACATTCTTGTCCCAAAAAGGACCTCATATGGAGTGATACCCCCTAGAGAACTTCTTGGCGAGTTATTAAGACTACGTTGGACTCTTATTAGATGTTTGTCCCACCCGTCACCCGAACCTCATACCCTAGCTGTTATAGACTGCTTTATGTCCCGTTTCTTTCTCTCCACAACCAAATTTCCCTCAGGATGGAATGTACTAGAGTACCGCAATGCAATGCACAAACTAAGCTCAAGAGCTAAATGTAGGACCCTGGTCTGAATGTAGAGTGCCAATTGCGTATGCGCCGATAAAGACTCGCAAATCTTTTATAACAGTTCGAGCGTCAGCCGAGCGCTGAGGCCACATCCAAAGGAACCTAGAACACGAATCCACTGCGACCATGATATATTTATAGTTACCATCCCTTTGTAAGGAACCGCAGTGGTCCAGGTAAACTCATGCTAACGGTTTATCTGACATTAATAGGGGCGTCTGCGCATGACATTTCAGAGAAGATACCTTCATCTTCTGGTATATTTCACATTCCAAAACATAGTTTGGGGTTTGTTTCCTAATACCTTGCTACCAGTATCTCTGTTTTAATAACGATACTCTGGCGGAAATGCCTGCATGAGCAGAGGCGAGCCCTTCATGTGCTGCTAGGATCAGTCCTATTCTATGTTCCATGTTTGGAATTACCCTATCCCCCACTCCAGGAATTCGAGCAAATAAAACATTATTTGTATCAGTTATATATGAGTATTCGAGTGGGGTCCTTTAGGTAACACTGCACCGCTGCCTTTGCTTGTTGGATTGACAGCCAGCACTATTTCACTGTCTATTTTAGTTTTTGAACGAATGATTGCAGCTACGGAAGCCGATTGCACAGCTGCCTTTGCGGCTTCATCAGTCAAAGAATTCCCTTCAACGTGAACGCCATCACTTTGATGACTCAGCGTGTGTATCACATGAGTGTTTTGTAGTCCTTCTCGCAACTGAACTACTTGTTCCAAATGCGTTTTATGCTTGATTGTGCCACATTTTGCATCTTTGAACCTGTTTTGAAGCCAATTCTGTAAATATTCAATGAAAGATTGGACACAATCGAAAGAGTCGCACACTATGAGTGTGGGAAATTCGTGATCCGTATTTTCAAGTGCCATTTTGAATGCTTGTAGTTCAGCTCGCTGAGCTGTACAATCTCCTAAAGATTGCGTTTTTGTGACCATAAGTCAGAATTTGCCATCGCGCATACGACCTTTGACGATCGTGGATGCAGCACTATGACCTTGTATACCCCCGGTAGCGGGTTGTGCTGATCCGTCAGTATAAATTATACATTCATACTGGTCTAGAGGCAGAATTTTAGTAGGCCGAGGACATTCTTGGTCGTATTGTAGAAATGCTTGTGTTTTCAAATAAGGATCAAAAACGTATTCAACATCAGTTCTTGAAGAGAATTAACCCATTGTATCCATCTATGATATAAAGCTTTGGCATTTTTAATACTCACTTTTGTTACTGCTTCTAAGGCAGGTACAGGTGTCCCGATCATTATGCGTATTCCCTGTGCGAGGGCTCTTTCTTTTGCTACAGCAGTTTGAACAGCTGTCAATATTTCTTTCAGCAGATGTGAATCTCACTTTTGCTTGTGTGTACAAATGTGGTTTGTATGCAATTGGTACTTTTTCACCTTCGTTAAAAGTTAAGTAGGTGAATCCGCATTGACCTGGAATGATTCAGATCACTCAGTTGCGTACTTTTTCGCGTGTTTTTGTAAATGTTTGGTTGCTAACATGTCTGTTTGGAGTGAACGCAAAATTTCTGTGTGTTCTTTTTTCCAATGAGTGATTTTAAAATCATGTTTGATTATTTCGTAGAGAGGTGTAGCCCTTTCTGCGTAGTTAAGAATGTAAGTTCTTCCGAAATTCAGGAAACCTAGAATCGACTGTAGGTTTTTCAGCGTCTTTGGAGTTTGGAGCACCGCACATTTTTCTAAAAAGTTGGCTGCCATGCTTTTGCCTTCACTTGACAATTCATATGCTAGAAATAGGGCGTTGAGATGGGCAATTCTAGATTTTTTAAAGTTGAATTTGTACCCTTCAGCCGCGAAGCCCAGTATAATGGTGTTCACCCTGTTCAAGTGCCTATCCAAGTAATCGTCTGGCAGTTAAAGATCGTCAACGTATGACAATGCCTCGTCATCGTAAATTTGTAGTAACTCTGTTACTCTTGCTGAAAATAACCCAGGACTATTCTTGAATCATTGAGGAAGATGACAGAAGTGACGCTGTGTCCCCATTATTGAGAAAGCAGTCAAATACCTACTTTCAGGTGCAATGTTTTGACAAAAGTAACCATTTGAAATGTCTAGTGTGGTTTTATGCACAATGTTATTCATTAACGCTGTACTGTGTGCATTTTGCACTGCAAATGTTTGCAACAAGAGTTTAGATGTCTGGAATATAATACTAGACAGTATTTTTTTTCTGGTTTGGGGCAGGAAACAAAGGATTGTTCATTGATGAGGTGCATGTTTCACTCACTCCCTGGTATTCAAGTTGATCTAAAATCTCCCTGATCTGTTTTTTAGCTTCTTGCCTAACTGGGTACTGCCTTTGTGCAGTTGGTTGATTTGTTTAACTGGATTTTGTGGTGAGGAGAATCCTCATCCCATCCAATGAATGAATGAATGAAAGTTGATTTATAATGCGCGAACTTAGCCCAACGGGCATCAAGGCGCAGTCCATACATAGCCATTCATGCAGATAAAAAATACTTTAATGATAGGCCTGAGAGAAGTGCCAAGTCTTCAAAAGCTTCCGAAAAATGGCCAGAGAGGGTTGGTTGGAGAGTTCGGGAGGGAGGTTGTTCCACAGTTTGGGAGCCAGAGTGGAAAAGGCTCTTCCACCCCATCTGACCTACATGATTTTTGTATAATGCTGGAGCTTGGGCAACTGCCCATTTCCTGGCATAAGTATATTTTAAATGTATCGGAATATGGTTAGAGAAGACTGGCATAATGATGTCTTCCCCATGTGGGCACTCCCTGACAAATTCAGGTGGCCAGTCTTGTTCAGCTAGTAGCATGTCATAACCTTTAGAAAGTCGCTCCAAAAAAAGGGCTTTCACTTTTCTCGGTATGTCTCTGTAACGAGGGTGAGGTCGGAAAGCGTACCCCGGGGGAATGGTGGAATCCGTGCCCCTCTGACCCTGAACCTCCTCCTTCGTTACAGACTGACCCCTGGAGGAACGATCAGTGCAACAGCAGCGTGGACGGCGATCACAGGGGCCCCTTTAACTGGGCGTTCGATTCCGCGAAGGAGGACCCGCCCCCTGTGGACGTCAGCACTACCGGAATGGTCAAAGGCCAGGATGTGATGTACGGAGGGTGTGTTTACACCCCGGAGGAGCGGAAGGAGGAAGTCGAGACGGAGACAAGCGGAGAGAAGGACGGAACCGAGGAAGAAAAGACCCCTGAGGAACATCGAGGAGGCGAGGTGGAGCCGGTGGAGAGAGGAGAGCCAGGAGGCCAACGACCCCGTGAACCGCCGTGCCACACTCCCGAGGGAGGAGTGTGGCTGTCACAGGTACGGCGGCGTTGGGCAGCCTGGGTGGAGAGCCGGAGTGCTCACGTGTAGTATAGTGTAAAAAGCCCTTGTTTGTTTCATCCCTAACGTGTCTCCGACCCCCCCCTTCCACTACCCGCTTCCGTCCCTGTACCTCACCTCCTATCCCGCCCTTCGATCACCGTTGCACTAAGACGTATGAGCACTGCTGTACACTAGGGCTGTCCTCACTACCCCGGTCCCTGAAGGTGCATAGACTGAGAAGAACAAACAGTAACGGCCTCCCTCTCTCTCTGGTCTCTTACATGTCACGGAGCTGGTCGGAGTCCCGCTAGAGCGTCCCCACATACCATCAAGAAACGGACGAAGCAACAACCACGGATCCCAGCACATTTCCCCGAGACCGCCTGACCCAGAGGAGGAGAAAGACATTTGTGTATAAAAGCACCTTAAAAATAAAACCTTCTTTGCCCGCAACACCTGGTGTCAAGGTCGTCCCTGTAACCCCGCCTACACTGGTGTCAGAAGTGGGATCTTCCCCAACGGACCCGGCCATGGCAATGGACCAGGTGATTCAAACCCTGATCGACGGGCAACAAAAGCTGGAGTGGGCCATTGGTCAACAGATCAACACAGCAGACGCCGACAGGGAGCTGTTTCGCACCACAATAACCCAGCAAATGGACAGCATTCAAAAGACTGTACAAGCCCCAGGCACAGCAACAATGGCTGATAGAAGACCCCTAGGGCCACACCCCTCAGGAGTGGCATTACAAAAATACGTGGCGGGGGAAGACCCCGATGCTTTTCTCCTCAATTTCGAAAGGGCCGCTAGGGCTTGTGGGTGGCCAGAGGAGAAATGGCCTTTCTTCTTGGCCCCGTTACTGACAGGTGCGGCCCAAACAGCCTATCAAGTAGCCAACCATTCGGGCACCGCTTCCTATTATGAAGTCAAAGAGGTGATACTGGACCACTTAGGGATGGACGCAGAGGCCTACAGGCTCAGGTTTAGAAAGGAAAAGGGGAACACCGGAGAAAATCCAAAGACACTGTACCTGAGGATCAAGATGGCGGCGGAAAAATGGCTGAGACCAGGTAGCAGAAGTAAGGAAGAAGTTATGACCAGTATTATCTTGGAACAATTCATGGAGGCCTTGCCCTATGGCACCCAGAGGTGGTTGCGACAGCATCCAGGGCTGACAGCTGCTCAGGCGATCGAGATGGCGGCCAACTACACCAGGGCTGCCCCCCGGTCCTTCCCTTGGGATATGGAAAAAGGTGGTAAGACCAGTGTCCCGCCTCCAAAACAGGACAGAAGAAAGATAATACCCGAGCCCCTCAAACCTCGGCCCTACCGGCCGGAACCCCCCCTGAAAGGGCCTCAATGCTTCGAGTGTGGGGAATGGGGCCATATAGCACGGATGTGCCCCCACAGGAAACCAACGGAGGAGCCCATGGAGGTCGGCTACATACCCCGAGCCGTGATGTACACAGCGGAAATGGGACCCTCGTTTTACGTAAGAGTCCTAGTGAATCAGAACCCAGTGAAAGCCCTGTTGGATTCAGGTTGTAGACAATCTGTAATCCAAGAGCGATTGTTGCACCCAGCTCAAATAGGCCATGAAGGAATAGTGCACATTAGGTGTGTGCACGGGGACGTGAAACCCTACCCCCTGGCCAGCATCACCTTACACCCAAAGGGTAGGGATCCCTGCACGGTAAAAGTAGGAGTGGTGGGTTCTTTGCCTGAAGAGTTAATCATAGGAGTGGATAATCCAGACTTCCTGTCTATGTTCAAAAGAGAACTGAGAGACAGCCCCGTAGGGGCTTACCTGTCGATAGAACCCTGGGCCTTGGATAGGGGGTTCAAGTTCGCCCAGGCTAACGATCCCTCACTCTTGAACGCGTGGGAGGCGGCTCACATGGCACAGAATACCCAGACAACAGCGTACCCCCGTTTCAAGATAGAAAAAGACCTACTTTACAGGGAAGGAAAGGCGGGAGAACCAAGCCAACTAGTGGTACCCAAAGACTGCAGGGAGCAGATACTGTTTTATGCTCACACGCACTTAACTGCTGGGCATAGTGGGACCGAGAAAACAACCCAAAATATATTGCGTCTGTTCTACTGGCCTGGTATATACAAGGAAGCGGAAACCTATTGCAGACAATGCGAGGTGTGCCAAAAAAAGAACCTTACTAAACCCCCTGCAGTACCCCTACAACCTTTACCTGTCATAGGCAATCCCTGGGAAAGGGTGGGGATGGATCTCATTGGTCCCTTGCCGCGCACTGCCAGAGGACACACATATGCCTTGGTAGTAGTTGACTACAACACAAGGTTCCCGGAAGCCTTCGCCATCAGTGCGCCTACCACCAAGAATGTGGCAGATAAATTAGTGGAGTTATTCTCGAGGGTGGGGTTTCCGAGGGAGATCCTCACCGATCAAGGAACCCCATTTGTGTCCCGTATGATGCAAGAAGTATGCAAGTTACTGGACCTACGCCACATCCGCACCAGCGCCTACCATCCCCAAACGGATGGCCTCGTAGAGAGGTACAACAGAACATTGAAAACCACGTTAAAAAAACTGTTGAACACCGAAGCTAAAGATTGGGATAGGGTGTTACCCTTGGCCCTCTATGTCGTAAGAGCCCAAGTCCAGAGCAGTTTGGGGTTTTCACCGTTCGAACTTCTGTACGGTAGACAGCCCAGATCCCTGCTGGAAATCACCAGGGAAGCATGGGAGGGTGAAGAAGCAGCAGAACAGAGAAGTCTACTGGACTACACCCAGCAGTTAAGGTCTCGCCTGGGCAAGTTGCGGGATCTCGCCTATTCCAACCTAGAAAAAGCACAAAACAGCCAAAGATATCAATACGATAAAGGAAAAAAATGGAGAACCCTAGAGATAGGCGATTGGGCGCTGGTACTCCTACCATCATCCACCCAAAAATTCAGGAGCGAGTGGAAGGGGCCGTACAAGGTAATAGAAACCATCGGCCGCACAACCTACCGGGTGCGACTGTCCCCATCAAGGAGACAAACCTTCCATATCAATCTCCTAAAAAAATGGCTAGGACCCCCCCCCCCCAGTTCAGCCAATCTAGCCCTTCCGTCAAGCCAACAACTGTCGACCTTGGAACTACTTCCAGTCAATCCGGAGATAAATGACAAAGAAAAACAGGAACTGATGGAAGTCCTACGCCCCTTTTCCCCATTGTTCTCCGATACCCCTGGATGCACCCATATGGCGGAGCATCAAATACAAACCAAAGAGGGACAAATCATCAAACAAAGGGCTTATCGTATACCAGCGGCCAAAAGGGCCGACGTAAGAAAGGAAGTACAAGACATGCTTAGACTAGGGGTGATTCGGCCTTCGAGAAGTAACTGGGCCTCACCCATAGTCATGGTGCCAAAACCCGACGGGTCAACCCGTTTTTGCATGGACTTCAGGGCGTTGAACGCTATCTCCTCGTTTGATGCGTTTCCCATCCCAAGGGTGGATGAGCTCATAGAGCGAATAGGGGAAGCCCGCTACATCACGACTTTTGACCTGACCAAAGGGTATTGGCAGGTGCCTCTGCGGGAGGAAGATAGGCACAAGACGGCCTTCGCAACAGAGGACGGGCTATTCGAGTTCAACGTGCTACCTTTTGGGCTCCATGGAGCCCCTGCCACTTTCCAGAGGTTGATGAACACCGTGTTGGCCCCCCATAACCAGTATAGCTCAGTATACTTGGACGACATAGTCGTCTTTAGTCCTACATGGGAAACACACTTGAGCCACGTTGACAGAGTCCTTCGTGCTCTGCAATCGGCCGGGCTACATGTGAATGCGCGGAAATCCAGAGCCGCCTATTCCAAGGTGAAGTACCTGGGGTTTATGCTGGGGGATGGAGTAATAGCCCCCCAGGAAGAGAAGATAAAAGCAATCACCAAAACGCCATTCCCTAAGACCAAGCGAGAATTAAGGGCATTCTTGGGCCTTATCGGCTATTACAGGCGTTTTATCAAGAACTTTGCTGCCCTCTCAACCCCCTTGACGAACCTCCTACAGAAGCAGGTTCGGAATACCCTGCCATGCCCTCCTTCAGATGAGGCTAATGCAGCTTTTCAGGCCCTGAAAGAGGCCATCACATCAAGCCCTGTGTTGATTTCTCCCGACTTTGAGAAACCCTTCTCCCTAGCAACAGACGCATCCGACACTGGCATAGGTGCGGTATTGTCTCAGGAGGGTTCCGACGGACACAAACACCCCATCCTGTACGTGAGCCGAAAACTACACCCAAGGGAACAAAAGTATCCTACGGTGGAAAAGGAATGCCTGGCAATACGTTGGGCAGTGGACAAGCTCGGGTATTACCTGGAGGGTAAAGCCTTCACACTCTACTCCGATCACGCCCCTTTGCAATGGATGCACAAAAACCTATCCCATAATGCAAGGATCCTGAGGTGGTTTTTATTTCTCCAGCCCTTCGCCTTCACAGTTAAACATAGGAAAGGGTGTGATAATGGCAACGCAGACTTCCTGACCAGAATGCCCATTCTCCCCGAGCGGGCGAATCCAGGGGGGGAGGAGTGTAACGAGGGTGAGGTCGGAAAGCGTACCCCGGGGGAATGGTGGAATCCGTGCCCCTCTGACCCTGAACCTCCTCCTTCGTTACAGACTGACCCCTGGAGGAACGATCAGTGCAACAGCAGCGTGGACGGCGATCACAGGGGCCCCTTTAACTGGGCGTTCGATTCCGCGAAGGAGGACCCGCCCCCTGTGGACGTCAGCACTACCGGAATGGTCAAAGGCCAGGATGTGATGTACGGAGGGTGTGTTTACACCCCGGAGGAGCGGAAGGAGGAAGTCGAGACGGAGACAAGCGGAGAGAAGGACGGAACCGAGGAAGAAAAGACCCCTGAGGAACATCGAGGAGGCGAGGTGGAGCCGGTGGAGAGAGGAGAGCCAGGAGGCCAACGACCCCGTGAACCGCCGTGCCACACTCCCGAGGGAGGAGTGTGGCTGTCACAGGTACGGCGGCGTTGGGCAGCCTGGGTGGGGAGCCGGAGTGCTCACGTGTAGTATAGTGTAAAAAGCCCTTGTTTGTTTCATCCCTAACGTGTCTGCGACCCCCCCCCCCTTCCACTACCCGCTTCCGTCCCTGTACCTCACCTCCTATCCCGCCCTTCGATCACCGTTGCACTAAGACGTATGAGCACTGCTGTACACTAGGGCTGTCCTCACTACCCCGGTCCCTGAAGGTGCATAGACTGAGAAGAACAAACAGTAACGGCCTCCCTCTCTCTCTGGTCTCTTACATGTCACGGAGCTGGTCGGAGTCCCGCTAGAGCGTCCCCACATACCATCAAGAAACGGACGAAGCAACAACCACGGATCCCAGCACATTTCCCCGAGACCGCCTGACCCAGAGGAGGAGAAAGACATTTGTGTATAAAAGCACCTTAAAAATAAAACCTTCTTTGCCCGCAACACCTGGTGTCAAGGTCGTCCCTGTAACCCCGCCTACAGTCTCCCTCCATCCAGAGTGTTATTTCATATAACCTATGTGGAGAACTAACCCTGGTATCTGCAGTTTCACCTTGAATGTCTTCATTCATGTCCACTGTCTCCAGAAGATCCTTCAGGTTCTGGTGAGCTATGGTTACTTTTGCTGCGCTGTCCAACATTGTCTGAGCCCATTCTCCGTTCTTGAGTTGGGTCCTCAAGATCCTCAGCATCTCTGATTTTTAGACCTGCTGCCTTATTTTTTGTGAATTGAGTTTTTTTGTTCTTCTGAACGTGTTGTTCGTCTTTGGACTTCACGCGTTCTTCCTTGTTTTTCTGACCGCCCTCTTCTTTGTGACGAAGTCTGAAAGGTTAGAGAGGAATGGTATACAACCGTTTCAACGCAACTTTTACAACGGACTACTTTTACAAAGCAATTACTACAATGCAGGATCCTTTACATTGAATGCCTTTACAACGCATGACATTACATAGCAGATGCTATTACAACGCATGCCATTACAACGTAAGTATAGGTAAGTATATCATTTTATTTAACTATTTTTTTAATTCCAATTTTTTTTAAATCAGTTTAATAAATATTGAAAATAAATTAAATAAATTAATTTTATATAGATAGTTTTGGGTTATGGGGTACAGGGGTATTTTTAGGGTTCAGGGCTGGGTTTGGGTTATGGGGTACAGGGGTATTTTTAGGGTTCAGGGCTAGGTTTGGGTTATGAGGTACAGGGGTATTTTTAGGGTTCAGGGCTAGGTTTGGGTTATGGGGTACAGGGGTATTTTTAGGGTTCAGGGCTAGGTTTGGGTTATGGGGTACAGGGGTATTTTTAGGGTTCAGGGCTGGGTTTGGGTTATGGGGTACAGGGGTATTTTTAGGGTTCAGGGCTTGGTTTGGGTTATGGGGTAAACCTGTAGACTTGTAGAGCGCGATTGCTGCCCGGAGGCGTCCAAGCGCTAGGGTAACCAGAACCTACCGAAGAGCAGATGAGGAGGAACATACATCCCTGAAAGTCCTGAAAAGGTCTTTTCTAAAAACGCTTCTACTCCTTCTAAAAGGAAGTGGGAAAATAGCAAACAAACTTCTAAAGAGAAGTGTTCTCATTCCTGGGGTAGGTCTCCTCAAAAGGAGCCCTCTGAAAGGAGGAATAACCTCAGGAATATGTATAATTTGAAAAAACCTGACTGATATCAAGATACTGATACACATTCCTCTCGGATGTATGACGTAACAACGCATACTTTTTCAACGCACACCATTACAACGCAATTTTTACAACGCAGGATCCTTTACAACGAAAGCCTTTACAACGTATGACATTACATAGCAGTTGCTATTACAACGCATGCCATTACAACGCAAGTCTAGGTAAGTATATTATTTTTTTAACAAATGTAATTAATTAATATTTACTTAATTGTATTTATTAAATTAATTTTTTATTAATATATTTTACAGTTGTGGTTTTACCGGTTTCCCACCCAATCTGTCTTTGCCTAATTCTTCATTGGATTTTTTCAATTATTCTGGCTACTTCATGTGGTTGCTCTGTAACATCAAATTCCCTTAATATTTGGCGGATCACCACTGATGCTGCTTCTCCTTTAATATTAGATAATATTATTGTAGAGACCTGTTTGAAATCTTTCAGTAGTTTCATACCTAACTTTAGAGCAGGCTCTGACCTGTATTCGTTTTGAATCTGTTTCAGGACATCAGGTATTACCACCATAGATGGAACACCATGTGTTTTAGTGTAGATTGAAGCGAAGACAGTACCCCAAGTGGTGCAGTCCTCCAGATATGGTGTGAGCCCCATTGGTAGACAGATTGTTAAAATTCTGTGTTTTTCATGAAGGCTAGTATTAGGAAATACTGCTTCGATATGAGTAATTTTTTGAGCTATCCAGAATGGAATTTGTTCACGTTTTGTGGGTAATTGTCCCATGACTGCGTGTAAAGTCTGTGGTGTAATTTTTAGTGTATTCCCCTGGTGAGAGGTTTGTTGTGGTATAACTATTGTAGGTTGGACTGTAAGAGTCCGCATGACATATTGGACCAATTGTCTGTAGATTTTGATTAACTCTTTGTGTTGAGCTAGTAATTCTACATCTGACATGTCGTTAATGTCAGGATGTGGTGTATAGCTATAAAACCGGCCATGTTGCTCCTGGTCTACCTAGTGGACCGAGCCTGGTAATGTGATTTAAATGTTTTAGGGCGCCCTTAAACCAGAGCTCATGCTTCTGGTATGTGAGTGGAATTTCAATATCCTCGATAGCAATATATTCCTCTGGTGGATCATCTTCTTTGTAGAAGTGAAACGTACGTGTTACTGGATTTGCTACTGGGAAGACTATCCATGAATAGAATACCTCTGTCTGGTGATATTCATGTGCCTCTATCACAAAAACTGCTCTACCACCTCATGATGATAGGCCATGTTTTATAGTGATGGCTTTCCTTAAATTTTGAGGAATTATTACAGCATTTGTATAATTTTCTTGAAAACCTGTTTAGTTTAAACCTGCAGTTGCTGGATCAGCCGCAGCTCCACTGGTTTCGGTGTTGTTATCCCCGTTTAGGGACATTTTGTTTAATGAAAATTGCAGAGCAAGTTTCAAGGGAACAAAGATAAGGTGCACAATATTTTGGAACACTGTATCCTTCAACGTTGAACCACCCAAAAAACTAATACATAGGATTTTTCGTCCTACTCCGCTATGGCGGATATTATCCCTTACCCACTCCAGATGTCTATGGAGTATTACGGAAAAAGGGGTCTCTGAGAAAAGCACGACTGAGTTACTCCAGTATCTAGCGTTAAATTAATGCCTTACCAAACCGCTGGGCGCCATGCAGTGTAGTTCCTATACCCCTAATATGCTCTGCGCATTGGAATAACATACACTATAGATTTGACTTAGGACTGAGGTCAGTATGTCTCTATTGAATATATTAAATTTAGTTGTGTGTGTGCCACCTAACTCAGAGGTCACTAGAAACGTTCTCGAATAAACAAGAAGGGATTCGTCTCTGACAACCGCATAAACATGACAACTTTGTTTCCCCTAGAATCGGAACAATATCTTCAGAGTCTTGGAAACAATAGATAACTATTTCACTCAGTCTATCATGCATGCTTCGTTTCTACAGAATTGCATAGAAATAGAGAGACAGACTTTTCTATAAAAGGGGTTTATTGAACAGTCTAGTTTCTCATGCAAGAGATAAGAACTGCAACAATCGTTAGACAGAATGCAAAGTATAATGCGTACAGCGTAAACAGTAATATAAAATAATACTGTAATAGCATTGTCTGTTGTCATGACCGATAAAAAAATACATATATAAATTACACAGGCTAAAATACTCAACAGGTGCTTCTAAAATACGCCTACCCCAGTGCACCTAACCTAGGTCTAGTACGAGGGAAGAAGTAGGTGCTGGTTTTGCATAGGTTAAGTTTTGCCAAGAATTGCCAAAGATTTCTCTAGGTTCTAATCGGCTCCATACCTTAGAATTAGAGAGGTTGGTATCTCTTTCTCGGGACTCGATTTCCCAGCACCCCGCAAGGAGTGTCAGAAACACTGCAGCTGGATCCTCTGCAAGAGGATGACAGCGTCTAGTCAGAGCGTCAGCTGGGGAGTTGGCTTTCTTCGATACTTGCTGTGGCGAGCTACGTCATGCAAGTAGGTAATCGAACTGCACCGAACCACACCGTGCTTTTCCATAGCATGTGAAGGTATATTTAGATCTTGAAGGTGTTTAGGAATGCCGGTCTTGACGTAAAAGTCGGGCATATGAACGTCATGAATGAACCCCTAAGGAATAGATGTTCATGCATAATAAATGAGTTCTTGGCGAAATCAATATCCAAACAAGGGGAAGTCCCTAACGGCTTAAGTGTCTGGTTTTCCAAGAACTCATTGTGACGTAGATGAACGGATGGAAGCGGCCATGCCTGTATTTGGGTAGCATGGGCTATGCCTAAATAAGGACTGGATTTCTACGCCTATATAAGGGCAACGTGAATTGTACATATATAAGGGCATAAATCGGGAAATGCATACAGAATCTAAATTGATACACAGCACACCCTTCTGGGGACTTCTTCGGTGCTCAACTAGCATTGGGTCGCAGAGCTTTCGGTTTGCCCTATTTCACTGGCACCTGGGTTTGGGGGGGGGATTTACACTGATGTTCTCTGAGCTTGCAATTTGGACTGGCAGGTGGACCTTTATAGGTTGGTTAGTGACACTTCCTTCATCGATGGGCTCTGACTTCTTGTACTCTTTTTAATGAACAACAGGAATGATTTGTATGTGGCTAAAGAATATCTCATAGACATCTAACTGCAGATTCCTTACCTTGTTAATTCCCCCCCAGGCTCCAGACTGGATCCAGAAAACTTTCCCAGCAATACCTCTGCCTGGAGGTGGAGGGCACTGTGTGACTCCGTACTGATGTCGTCTCAGGACATGACGTCAACCGAGTCCATAAAAGCCATCACGGATGCGCTGATGTCAGTTTATTATTTTTCCGCGCTGAAACACAGATCTGGTGAAGTGTACCTCTGACTCATTGAGAACAGTGTGCCATCTATGCCTTCTGACTATAAGCCCTGTGGGTCGTGCACCCGGCAGATGTCGGCCACAGATCCACATGCTGTTTGTATGTGGTGATTGGGCACACACCACAACCACGAGGACTGCGACGCCTGTCAGCTACTGCGGGTGAAGGTGCTGCTGGAGCTCCTATGAAGCTCCTGGTGGGCCAGTTGTCGTGACCTTCTAAGTCTTGTTGACCCAGCTCATCTTCCCGGAAGCCGGGTCGATCGAGTGGATGTCACTGTTCTTCCCGTAACTGGCAGCAGGCGTCAGTCTCTCCATTCAGCGGTACATGTCGGTGGTCGGGGTCACAGCCTCGTCTCAGGATGCAGAGGTGAGCGCTCCCAGCATGGGGGTCACAATGCCTCCGGCTCAGGATTCTGTCCCGAAGCTATTCTTTCTGCCCTTAAGCTCAGGATTCTCTCCCGCACATGCCTACTTTTCCGGGAGCCAGGACAACTATGGCCCAAATGAAGGAACTTTACCTTGCTCTTCATGCCATTTTTGGGTCTCCACCTTCCCCTGGAGCGCCTTCGGGTACCAAGGGGATGGGTTCCTTGACTGCACCAGAATGTTCTCCCTCAGCGGCAGTTAGGTCCTCAGGCACTTCTTCGCTGGTTCACAGCCCTTCAGGGTCTCCATCTATAGCGCTGATCGACTAGCTGTGGCGTCGCTACCTCTCCTGGGGATTGTTGTAGCATTGTTGGTCGGCTTCAAGCTGGAGTCGGTGCACATTGATGCTGCTGGTCCTGGGGCTTTGCTTTCTGACACCATACCGACCTCGTACTTTGACATAGAGACTTCTAGCTGCAGATTCTTTATCTTTGATTTTTCCAGGTGTCATCTGGATCCGGAAAGTTTTGGTGAGCAATACCCCTTGCATGTGCCGTCGGGGGGGTTCCGTTTGGCTCAGCGTAACATCGCCGTCATTGGTGTCAGTTATGACGTCGCAGTAATATAAAGGAGCCACCCAGGCGCACGGACATCAGTTATTTTCTTTACGTGCCAGTTAAGCTCCGATCCGGGAAAAGCTTCCCCTTTGTCATGTTTTGACAGGCTTTTTCTCGACTTTTTGTCAAATTCCAGATTTAATTCCATCGTATGCGATGATGTCTTCGAGAAAGACAGTGTTTGAGCTTCGTGAGAACTGTCTCTGCAGGATGTTGGTCACTGATACCCCACCTCATCTGCCTCTGGTGTCTCAAACGCGATCAAGATCCAAAATCGTGCTTGGCCTGTCGGGCCATGGCTCCTAAGACCTTACAGGAGCAGCCTTTGAAGCTGCTTGGGACCTGGCAGCCGACACCATCAAGCAAGACTCCGCAGAGTCTGAAGTCCTCTTTGTCTCACTCAAGGTCGTCTGGACACTCGAGGAAGAAGCACAAGAAGTCCAACCTCAACTGTCATCCATCGACAAAGGGGGTAAGGAGCACCAACGCACTAGGCACGGATCTACGGAGCTGGAGCCAGGGCCGACTTTGCGCCTCCCTCGTTTTCCAGGAGCTGGAGCTCTACGTATTTGATCGGGCCGACCCCTCTGGTGAACATTCAGGCTCTGTGGGGTCGGAAGGGGCCCATCGGATTCAATGCCGTTTGCTCACGTCACGGCGCCGTTCGGGCCTCAGTGATCCCATCTGTGTCAACACCGGTCATGCCACGGTGACTCCCCAACCCCGGCGTCAGACCCAAAATCTGTGCAGCCTGTGTCAGTCCCATTCTTATCCCTGATGACACTGAGTCGGAACTACGTCGCTCGACACCAATTCCGATATCGATTGAACCTAGGGGTTCTATGTTGTTTCCTGAGCACTTGTGGACATTTAAGATCCGGAGAGGAATGGTAGATGTCTATGGATCCTATGGAACACCAGGATGACACTGCAGAGCAGTTGGACTGGTATGGGGCCCCCTGGGGAAGCCAGTGGATTGCATACTTGTCCAGATATTGGCATTCTCTCTCCATCAGCTGTGGCTAAGGAGGAGGGGGCATCTTATGCCATGGTGGTCAAGAGAGCAGCTGTGGTCCTTGAACTGGAGCTGCCCTCACGGGAGGTCAGGACTAATCTCCTGACTGAAGTGCTTCAGCCTGGGGCTTCCCCCAGTGCCCCTATTGCTCTTTAATAACGCACTTCTGATGTCCTTCTAGACACATGGTCCAAGCCTAGCACAGGGTCTCCTGTGAATAATACTATTGTATGCCGCCATCGCCCAGCTCCAGGTGAACCGAATTTCCTCAGCCAACACCCCACCCCAGTAAGTTTGGTGCAGGCCTTAACATCCCAGGACGCATTCCCTCCCGATAGGAAATCCAAAATGCTTGATTCATTTGTGAAGAACATTTTTCTTCCTCCAGCCTGGCATTGCGGTCAGTGAATACTGCATACTTCATGAGCCGTTTCTCCCACTCCCTTTGTGAGATGGTTGCGCAAGTGCTGCCACAAGTCCCAAAGGAGGCCCGGACTGTGCTCTCTCAAGTAGTTAAGGACGGGAGAGATACAGCAAAATCCAACATAATATGTGGCCTTGATACAACTGATTTGCTGGGCAGATAGATTTCCACGGCAGTGGTCTTGAGGCACCAGGCCTGACTTAGGACAACTGGCTTCTCAGGTGATGTCCAGGCAAATTTGATAGACATGCCCTTTGATGGAACCTGCCTTTTTGGGGAAAAGGTAGATTCAGCCCTAGTGAGGCTTCAAGCTACGCCCAGATCCTTGGCCTCTCTTCTAGTCCTCGTGGCCAGTCTGCCTTTTGCCCCTTTCGTCGCAACTGAAGGGTTTTTCACCCGTGTCATCCCTATCCCAGCCACCGTCCTGCGCAGGCATCCCAAGCCGTGCAGGGACGTGGACACAGTTCATTCTGACCTAAGAATGGAAGTCAGAAGTAGTTGGCCACCCTGCCCTCGGCAGCTGCCGCCTCCAAGCACTCCTAGCCTGACTCTACAAGACCACACCACTTCAGTTGGCGGGAGAAACCGCCTTCATCTCCCCCACTTTAGGTCCATAACCTCAGACAAGAGGGTCTTGCAGATCATTCAGGAATAATATTTTCTGGCTTTCCTTTCTTTTCCTCCTCCCATTCTGCCAAATCAGGAACAGCTGACAGAGAATCATTTAAAATTGCTCTAGGAGGAAGTTAAAGTTCTCTTGGCCAAGGGAGCTATAGATACGGTCCTGAGTTCAGAAGTAGGCAGTGGCTGTTATTCTCTGATTTCGAAGAACAAATGCTTACAGTCCATTTTATGGAACCATTCTGTTATTGAAAGTTTCTTAGTTCTAACACAGCTACGTGCCTACAACCCTGGGGCCGGCAGCGCGTCAACAGTAAATGGAATGCACAGCTTATATACCAACAACCCAGAAGGAAGGCAGCAATCATGAATCTCGTAATGCATATAGTAACATAAAGAGACAAAAAGGAAATATATACCATTAACGGAATGTTCCCCCCTCATTCCCCCTCTCATCCATAACCCAGCGGCGCTAACCCATGGAAAATGGATAAGTTTATCCACTCCCTTGAGTCTGTGAAAGCTGGTTGCTTAGGTTCTACAGGTGGAATTTTCACTAGTTCCTTCTCCGCGGGGAAGGAGTCGCAGGATAGACAAATATTGGGGGCAAGTGACTTACCCCAATTCAGTTGAAAAGATCTGAATAAATGGGGACCAAAGGTCACTATAGTTTTCCTCTTTGTGATCTGCCACCATTGACATTCATTCCATTACCATGGTTAGCCTCAGCTTATGAACCATGTCACATGGTCCGGGATGGTCTGTGTGCCCCATCTAGCTAAGATTTCTTGTTGTGCGGCCAGCAGCACTAGAGCCATTTGTCGGCCTCTTGAGGAACATAGGGGAAATGTCCGTGGGTTTGGGAGTCCCAGGAGCGTGTATGCCGGAGAGCGCGGGACTGCATTGTCAAACGCTCAATCTGTCATGTAGGACTGCCCCACAGAAGCGCTCTAACTTGGGCATTGCCAAAGCAGGTGGACTAGTGAGCCTGTCTGACCGAACCCCCTCCAGCTTTTGTCCCAGCTGTGAATGTGTGCCAGGTTAAGGTACCAATAACAAAGCACGTTGTACGTTGATTCTGCCCCTGCTGTGTTGTGCACTGTATGACAAGCTCTGAAGTACAAGTCCTACTACTCCTTCTCCGACAACACCCACCCCAGCTCTTCCTCCCACCGCTGCTGTTTCTTTGTGCGGTCCACTCCCGTGTTTTTGGTCAGCGCACTAGCCATTTCTCAAAGACCGTCAGATCTTTCGATGCCGCTGCTGGGTATATGGAACCCGTGATCCAGTGGCGCAGCTGAAGATATTGGAACATATCCGATTGGGGGAGTTCATAGTCCTGTTTAAGTTGATCAAAGTGGATCAAACCATCTGGATCAAATAGGGACAACCCTGCTCTCGCCGTCTATCAATACTGCTGAATTGTGCCCCGGAGGAAATTCAAGGCTCCCTGTGATTGGGGTCATCGGGGAGGGAAAAAGACGTCTGGCCCCTTGGCGCATGCCACTTTAGCCCACATGTTCATCATGTGCGATGTTTCTGGAGAGGAGTACAGGCCCCACGCCCTATATTTGCATTGGAGCCAAACCTTCCTCTATATGTTGACCCCCGTGACCATCTGATCCATAAACGACCAGTATTTTTTTTAATAAAAGTCGGTTCCATTAAATTATGTAACTGAGATGTGCTGCCTAAAAGTATCTATGTATCAAGGGTAGACCCACCCCACCCTCCTGCTTGGGTCATGCTAACTGGGCAAGGGCTATTCGGGCCCTTCTTCTTCCCCTGACAAATTTGTTAATAGCTAGCTGCAGAGATCGGACTACCCTCGGGGGGGGGGGTCCAAAGGAAGGGTTTGAAAAGTATATGATGCGTGGTAAGACCGACATTTTAACTGCTGCCACCCTTTTGAATGATATTTACAACAAGGGGTGGTGAGGGACAGAGTCTCTGAATTAAGCAGAAAGCTCTCACCCAGTCAAGAGATCAGGGCTAGATCCAACACCGTTTTTTAGCTCACTGCACCATCCCAGTTTCAGAACCTGGCTGTATGCAAATTAGTCTGTTCCTGTCCCAGTGCATGATGGGAACAGGGCAAACCAAACTACAAAAGCCAATTCTTACACTGGGAAGGAAACAAGCTCCCGGGGACCGGTTTCTGGCATTACAGCCGTCTTTGGCCCGGTTTGCTTGAATCCTGATGGTGCAATGAGCAAGGGTCTCACATCTGAGAATACCCTTCCACGCTTAGGGTGGACAAAAATATTTACAACAAGGGGTGGTGAGGGACAGAGTCTCTGAATTAAGCAGAAAGCTCTCACTGCTCCATCAGGATTCAAGCAAGCCCGGCCGAAGAAGGCTGAAATGCCAGAAACCGGTCCCCGGTAGCTTGTCTCCTTTCTGGTTAAGAATTGGCTTGGTAGTTTAGTCTGCCCTGTTCCCATGATGCACTGGGCCAGGGACAGACTGATTTGCATATAACCAGGTTCTGAGCTGGGATGGGGCAGTGAGATAAATAACGGTGATGGATCAAGCCCTGATCTTTGGACTGGGTAAGAGTGGTCTGTTTAACTCAGACACTCTGTTCATCACCACCCCCTTTTCTAAATCGTTTTTGGCCACTATAGGTGTGGCAGGGTATACTCAGACATGAGTCCCTTTCTCACTGCTCCATCAGGATTCAAGCAAGCCGGGCCGAAGAAGGCTAAAATGCCAGAAACCGGTCCCCGGTAGCTTGTCTCCTTTCTGGTGAAGAATTGGCTTGGTAGTTTAGTCTGCCCTGTTCCCATGATGCACTGGGCCAGGGACAGACTGATTTGCATATAGCCAGGTTCTGAGCTGGGATGGGGCAGTGAGATAAATAACGGTGATGGATCAAGCCCTGATCTTTGGACTGGGTAAGAGTGGTCTGTTTAACTCAGACACTCTGTTCATCACCACCCCCTTTTCTAAATCACCCTTTTGAATGAAGCCAGTCCCAATTGGCCCCAGCTGCTGAGAGCCTGTGTTGTCTGTGCCACAAGGGCCGAATAGTTCATAGTCAGAATCTTAGCTATGGTGGGGGCAGTTGAAATGCCCGGATACATTATGGACTGCTCCGCCCATGTCACTGGCAGAGTTCTTTCCAGCCGGCCTTTCCGGTCAGGGGTCACGGAGAGGTTTAAGATCTGAGTTTTACTTAGATTCACTTTGAATCCCGATACTTCCCCGAAGCTTTCTAGATCTCTCAGCAGGGCCAGCAGAGATGTCTGTAGGTTCGTCATTGAGAGCATCACGTCGTCAGCATATAGACTGATAGTATGGATGGCCACTCCAAAGTTAATACCTCTGATCCGAGGGTTGTTGAAGATTTTTTGCACAAATGGCTCCAAATATAGTGCAAAAAGGAGTGTGACAGGGGGCATCCTTGCCGGGTGCCTTTTGCTATGGGGAACCAATGCGAGGACTCTCCGTTGACTCAGACAAAGGCTTTCAGCGTACGATATATACAGCTAACCCATTTAATGAAACCCTCCCCGAATCGAAATGTCACAGCGTGTCTAAAATGTAAGACCCTCTCACCCAGTAAAACGCCTTTTTCGGGGTCGATGGTTAAAAAAACACTGCCTCTTTGTGTAATCTACGTATAACGTCCATGAGGTGTAGAAGTCTCTTCATGTCATTTCCCCCTTGTCGGGTGGGGATAAAGCCAGACTGGTCAGAATCTATCAGACCCGCCATCAGCGGATTCAGCCGAGCCGCTAGGATTCCGGCAAATACTTTGGCGTCTATATTCAACTAGGAAATGGGACGGTATAAACACATTCTGATGGGTCTTTAGTTGGCTTAAGTATAATTGTTATTGAATTGTTATTGAAGCTTCCAACATCAAGTCTGTTAGTGAGCCTGTCTCCAGGAAGGAATTCAATACATGCGTCAGTAGTGGTGCCAGACATCTTTTAAAATTGCGCTGTGAACCCGTCAGGGCCCGTGCCTTTGTGCACTTGGAGTTTTGCGATGGTTGTGATCACCTCTTAAATGCAAACTGGTTGGTCCAGCTGCTCCTCGGTGGCTACCAGCAGTCTGGTGACGGGTATATCCCTCAGAAAAGAGCTGGAGGATGTCTGAGTTGCATCCTTTCCGAGTATAGGGTCTGGTAGAAGTTTTGAAACACACCTGCTATTTCACGATCGAGATGCAATAAATCCCCTGATACCCTTTTTATGGACCAAATCGATGTCGCCAGCATCTTTGCTCTAAGCCTTTGTGCCAGCGGTTTCCCGCATTTGTTGCGGTTTAAAAAGAATTTGTGATGAAGCTTCAAGAGCGCGTATTCGGCTCTACCGAAGTCCAGTCGTCACAGCAGGAGTCTTTTTCTCTCTAGTTCCCTTCATAGCCTATGTGCTCCACTACACTTTTGTATTGTTTCAAGCTCCCTTACTTCCTGCCCTATATTCTGCCTTTCCTCCCGGCGTAGTTTGATTTTCACCTGCTGAAAGCGCTATGCATTCTCCTCTAACCACTGACTGAAAGGCTTCCCGTACATTAGCTAGGGACATCGCCCCTGTGTCATTAATATTCAGATAATCTAAGATTCGGGCGTGGATCTTCAGTAGCTTTGGGTTGCAAGAGGCTGAACCTTAGGCGCCATCGAGTTGGATGTGGGGAATGCATGCTCTGTTGTACTGAAACTGTGATCATGGCATGGTAGGAGAAGAAGCGAGGTTCTATGGTGGAGTCAGAGATTTGGGGCCATTGATGATGAGGCTAAGAAGTGGTCTATAAGCACATACTTTTTATGTGCTGCTGAATGGTATGTGTAATCTTGTTTGTCTGGGTGGTGACTGCGCCAGATATCGTGAAAGCCGTGGTCTATCAGCCAGCGCTGCCCCTCCACTAAGAAGGTCCCTGATTGAGCATGACGTTGCTCTGAGCGATCTAGGTTTGCGTCCATAACCAGGTTGAGATCTCTACCCGCCAGCATAGCAGCGTCGACGGACGCTATGATCTCACAGAGGGCTTTGGGTATGAATTGCTCCTAGTGTGTGTTCGGGTATATATGTTAGCAAGTGCGAGTTATGAGGTCTCCCATTGAATCCTGACTGCTAGTATCGCCCTTTAATTTCTGCTACAGTAGAGATTAGTTTTCCGCTGCATTTCGTGCTAAAGAAGATTGCTACCCCATTGGTCTTCTGTGACGTGTTGGAGGACCACAGCTGCATGGGAAAACGTCGGGATCGCATGTAATGGACATCTTGCTGCAATAGGTGGGTTTGTTGTAAAAAACAAATGTCCCCCTGGGAGTTCACCAGGAGGGGTAGGATCGCTGAGCCCTTCACCAGGTGATTAAGGCCTCAAACATTGAGGCTTACAATCTTTAGGGTTTTACCCAACATTGATATATGCAAGCGGAGGAACACTTTGCCTTGCTTAAGCAATGTACCGCTCCAGGCACGGTAGCTCTGTGGATGCCCTTGCCCGTTAGACTTTATTGTCCAACATTGGTGTGGAGGAGAGGATAAACAGAAAAAAACATTAAACAAGAACAGTTTCACAACAAATCCCAGTAATTTCTCCCCCAAAAAGAACTAACAAACAATCATCTCAGTTGACGACCTCAGTTCGTCAAAGTGGGGTCGCGCCGGCTGCCTTCTGCACCTTTCGCGGTGGTAGGCATTCTTGAGTCCCCTAGTTGACTCTCGGGGGAGGACTGTCCGGGTGTGATTTCCCCAGTGCCATCTGCTTGTGTGGAATCCGGTGCCCAGGACTAACACCTCAGAGGGGAATGAAACAATCCAATGAGTTGGCCAATGCGTTGATCACCATTTTTCTTTCATTGGCTATTGTTTCAAGTTCGGGATTGTGGCTAGCAGAGGGCCCTCCAATTCGATGCCAGCAGGAGTCTTTTACTTTCGGAATCCTCACGAATCTGCCTTTTCCATCCTGAGGTGAGACTGCTAGAAGACCCAGGACCTCTCGTGCTTCTTTTAAGGATGTAATCTGCCATAGCTTGCTTTCGTATCGGAAGATGATGTGAAAAGGCTGGCCCCATAAGTACTAGATCTCTTTCTCCCTAAGATGTGCTGTGATGGCTCGATACTCCCTTCTTTTGAAGAGTGTGGTTAGGGTCAGGTCCTGGAAGAATGTCAGCATATGGCCCCTAAACAGCATTGGGTGGGCTTTACTGGCTTGACGAAATATGTTTTCTTTAATCTGGAACTCATGTACGCATACCAGAATGTCTGGTGGGGGAGCCTTTTTACCTTTGGGCAGGCATCGATCTGGATGTCTTTGGGACACTCGTCACCTAGTACCTGTATGAAGAAGGCGAAAATGTATTTGCGAATGTCTTCGCCTTCTGCGCCAGATGGCGCTCCTCTGATGCCCACTTTGTTTCTTCGTGAGCAGTTTTGTAAATCCTCCGCAGCTGCTTGTAATTTGTAATTTGATATGTTGCTCACGTATCACAGAATTTCTTGCTGCATCGTCTCCAGTTTATCTCTGCTAGTCTCTCGCTCCTTCAGAGAGGCGATTCGGTCCGCCTATCTCTTACAGGTCCTTTCTGACGTCCTTCAGGTCCGCTGAGAGTTATGTTTGCATTGAGAGAAGGTCTTCAGAGAGAGAGGTATATAGGGTGGTCATGAAGGCTTTAGTCGCTGGGGCGTCTAGGGCTTCCGTCCCATCTTTTTGATCTTTGTCCCCTGCAGGTGCGCTCACAGTGGTGCTCGCCAGTGGTTGTTTCAACAGCATGTCTTCTTTAATCCAGGCAGTTGCCATTGGTGCTATGTTTCATTGCTGTTGGGAGATGGAAAGCCAAAGGAGACCCCACTCAGTTGCGAGGTTGTCTTTTACTTCTTCTGGTATGGCGCACACCCTGGCGATGTGCCCTAGTCCGAGTGTCTCATAGATCTCCCTTCACTGTGGGGCACAGCTTGTCCCTTTTCACCTGGCTCCTGCGGACCACCCACGGGTGACCGCCACTAGACGACCCTGGCTTAGAAATCCTCACACAGGAATCTCTCTTTCCTATACTATCTGCTGGTAAGTGGGTCTCTGCTTGACCCCACTCCACTTAACATTCTTAAAAAAGTCCTACCCACTATCACTCCCCTCATTACCCACCTAATTAACATCTCACTAGCAGCCGGCTCAGTTCCTGCAGAATGGAAAAACGCTCTGTGCTCTTCTAAAAAAAAAAAACCTCACCTTGACCCTGCGGAACTGGGCAACTATTGCCCCATTTCGCTTCACCCCTGCATCAGTAAGCTGGAAGAAAAACACGTCAACAACTCACTCAGCTTTTCTGGAATCCCATGGTCATCTTCACTCCTCCCAAACTAGCTTTCGGCCCGATCAGTGGTGGAGAACGCCAGGAAAATTATTGACCCGGGAGGGTCCTCTGCCATCATACTCCTCGACCTCAGTGCAGCCTTCGTCACTGTGAACCATCACATTCTGGTTCACCGTCTCAAGAAGGCTGGAGTTTCAGGATTAACCCTAGCATGGCTACAGTCTTTCCTAGAAAATAGACCTTTTCAAGTTTTTAAAGGAGACATTCTCTCCAAACCCCTCTCCCTTCAATGTGGAGTTCCTCAGGGCTCCTCCCTGATCCCCACTCTCTTTAATGTGTACATGGCCATTTTGGCGAATATTGTATCCCCCTTCGGGGTCCATATTGTCACATACGCCGACAATACGCCACTCCTGCCTCAAGGAAGTCACCAACTGGATCTGCCTTGGTGTTCTTCTGGGGGAGGGGCGCTTGCCGGCCTACCCTACCTCCCATCTCCAATTCCTAATTTCTAGAGTTTTCGGCAGGGGCGAGATGCCGGAGTTCTCCGGTTCTCGCAGCAAGCTCCGCCTGAGGGCCTCTCTCCGGGAGCGGCTGCGCTTGATTACTACAGCACTGGCAGGCCTCAGTCGTCGCCTCCCTGGATATTTCGCTTCTCCCGCTCGCGGTAGGGCCTGGCTTACTGATTCATCCAAGGTCTCGCAGATATTTATTGCAGCCAGCAGGTCCGCTGGGGCTTGTGGTAGCAGCTGCTCTCCGCCTCACCATCAGGGGCCCTGGGTTACAGCTCCACGACACAGGCTCGGCTGCTATCTTCCTGCATCCACTGCAATTCTCGCTGCGTGGCCATATCGCCCTAGTACAGGACAGAAAGGGTTATGCCTTCTCCCGTCAAAAAGGTCCAGCAACGAACTGCGATTACGCCGCTAAATGTCGGTGGCGCTGAAGAGACTCAGATACACATCTCACTTGGTCGCCATCTTGGCCACACCCCTACCCTGTGGAGTGTTGTGGCTCACTGGTTAGAGGCGGCAGACCCGTAAGCAGAGAACGGCCCGGGACCAGGGTTCAATTCCCAACGCGGCAGGGTCGTGGACCAAAGGTCAAAACGGACTCAATAATTCTTGCCTCGGTGCCTACTCTAACCAGGGAACACACTCGGCAACTCTGGGCATTAAGCTTGCCTCATCTCTACAACGGTGCCCCACAGATGCCGGGGATGCCTGGTTTCACCTTGGAGATACCAAGAAAGGGACCATCTCACAGGGAAAACCAGGACGGGTTCCCCAGCGGTCTTCAGCGCCAGGATACTCCATGGAGTCGCAGTGCGCTTTACAAGTACACCCACATTTACATTTACATTTACATTTTACAGCCCATTTAGATCATCAGACTGTCAGTCTCTTCCTCAGGAAGGAGAAATTCAAGATGCTCACTCTAGCCTCGGCCCTGTTTGACCTAGACCAAGAAGACTGGATGGTAGCGTTAAACCTGCAGGATGCATATTTTCACATCCCCATCCTGCCAGGCCACTGGCGTTACCTGCGGTTCAAGGTTTCGCCGCAAGCACTTTCAGTTTACCTTGCTCACCTTCGGCTTTACCAGGTGCCCTCGTGTTTTTTACCAAGGTGATGGTGGTCCCAGCTCATCTACGCAGGTTATGGGTGTCAGTCTTCCCCTTAAATCGGCTACTGGCTGTTGAGAGTGTCCTAGCCCCGGGTTGTCGTCCCCCACCTTCAGACTACAGTGAACCTCCTTCATTAGCTTGGTTTCTCTATAAACGTGCTGCAGTCTCACCGACTCCTTCTCAGATGCTTCCTTTCATCTGAGCTGTTTTGGACCCAGTGTAGTTCTGGTTCTATCCTCACGAACAGCGAGTCTAGGATATCCAGGTTATGATTCCAATGTTTCGCCCTCTATCCTGGATTTCAATAAGACTGACACTGAGGCTGTAGGGCCTCATGGCCTCCTGCGTCCTCCTAGTGAAGCATGCCAGGTGGCTTATGCGGGCTCTGCAGTGAGACCTGAAGTTCCAGTATGCACAGCATCAAGGAAATCTCACTGATGTGGTTCAGATCTCAGAAGGGACTGCGAAAGATCTGCAGTGTTGGTTAACGAACCACGATTGGGTCAACATTAGACCCCTCTCCCTTTCCCAACCAGATCTTAGTCGTGACAGATGCGTCACTTCTGGGATGGGGTAGCCATCTGGGAGATGTGCAGATCAGGGGACACTGGTCTCCTGCGGAGTTGGGGCTCCACATCAATTTGTTGGAGCTCAGAGCGATTCGATTGACTTCTCTGTCAAAGGGAAGTGCAAGTGTTCATGGACACCACCTCCTCCATGTGGAACTGCAACAAGCAGGGCAGGGTGGGGTCGTGGACACTTGGTCAAGAGGTCTTGGGTCTCTGGTCATGGCTGGAACAGCAGGGCATAACCCTGGTGTTTCAACACCTGACAGGTTCTCTGAACTCTGTAAATCAAAAAGAGGGAATGAAGATCTTGATTTTTATAGAGATTCTACACCTGTGCTCCTCCCAGAAGTAAACTCAATAGTTATCATGGTAGGAGTAGTTCCTCATTGGCCAGGTGGTCACAAGGGGTGGAACCATGTAGCTGTTACCTCTGTCGCGGGGAGACCTGCATATCAGATATTGGTGCCCTCACACACCAGTCAAGGTGTCATGCTTCATCATTGGGAACTCCTCGTCTGACCGGCGCGGCAATGCCTGATGGGGCTGTAGGATCTTTGTCGGATACCTTTTGCTGTAGGATCTCTGTGGGATATCTTTTGATCCGGTAACGCCGTATAGGTGTGTGCATGAGTGAAGGCTTTGGAGGGTTTTCTTTCACAAATGTTTCTTTGTGATGTTTTTTCTTCTTGATTTCCTTTTATCGAGCATTGAGGTACCCCCTTTTTAGGTCTCACCTGATCCAGCGCATGCGCTGGCCTGGCCGAGACATTTAGTCAGTGGCTTTTCGAAGTGCTACCAAAGGCTGCTTTTCCCGGCCACCAGCTTGCGATTACGCGCACAAGCGCGCTCCTCGCTCTGCCTCTCCAATGCAGTGCGCCTCGCTCCACCCCTCCCCGACCACAGAGTGCGTCCCCGCAATCGTGATCGCTTTCACAGACGCGTCGCATTGTTTAGCCGTCTTCCTCATGCACTTCTCTCCCCTGCGTTTTACACTCGTCAGTATGCTTCTCCCAATTGCCTCCGCTCCTCCCGCGCTGTTTCAAGATATTTGCCTTCCGCTGAGATTTCCTTTCTACTATTTTTATTTTACCCTTTCATTTCGTGCCATCATGCTTTCTTACAAGCCTGAAGGAACAAATGAACCACTTCCCCCACTCGCTTTCAACCTCGGTTAGCGAACTACCACTGCACATCCCGAGCTAGACCTCCCCTTTTCTCTCATGTTATTTACCAATTGTTTGCAGTAGTGAGGCAACCACTGGTAGGATCTCAAGCTGCATCTAGAAGAAAACCTAGATGAGAAGGCATGTATGTTGCTTCTAAGGTGCCAGGTAACCACCAAGCCTCAATAAGATAACATCTTGACGGCCACAGTCCTAGGCCAGAAAACAACACTTCACTCTAAATTAGGCATGCAGTGCCTGGGCCTATAAAGGAAAAGGGAGTGGGCTCACTCCCTAGCTCCCGATCGCCCCGCTTTCCCACGAACTGGATGGACTGAACACGCCCCCAGTGCACTTTTACTGAGCATGTTTATGTGTTAGCTCACCCACCATCTTTTTCTAACTTTATGGCATTATGCTGAGCCAGAACAGACTCCCTGAACTTTTCACTGCTCAAATGTTTGCAGTTTTGAGATCAAACAGGGGAAAGGGAGGGGGGGCGTGGCTTGGACGCTGGGAAGAATCGCGGCGTGATTCTTCGCTCCTCCACAGCGATAGTGATATGATGAAGCTGGGAGCTGCAGAGACGAGGCATTTCCTGACCTGAAAGACGATTCAGGCATCGTACGGTTTCCTCCATCCATGGTGAAAGTTTGAACCAGCTCTGGTCACAGAAAGGGTGAAATAACTCTCATCCGTTTCTCCCGCGTGTGGGTGCGGTGTAGTGACAGACTCAAGCGCCGGCCGGGACAACGCGGCTGCCTGAAGCGGCGGAGCCCTGCATGCCGCAAGCGCCACCAGCGATCGCCGGAGATGACAAACGTGTCTGAAAGGGAGCCCAGTAAGTTCACTAATGAGCAAAATTGAGGCGAAAATTACCTTAAATGTGATTAACTGACGTGAAGAAATGACTTTCAAAATGGCGGCATAACATTTGTAACGGACAGTTGTTCTACATATCCTGATCTATTCCACATTGCCGGCGAAACGCTACAACAGGAAAGATCATTAAAGCGGGCAACTGGTGTGTTGCATAACAATTTTCAATAATGTATATTTTCCGATCGAGCTGGTGAGAGCTAACAGTATTATCACCGCAGCACAAGCCTCTGATTTAAAATCAAAGCGTTTTTATCAGCATACACCGGCATTGAGTAAAAGTCTTGGGGTCACACACTGACTTTTCCGATTGCTTTACCATCTGCTACGAAAATTCACATGCAGAAATCTGCACCGCTATATGTTGAATTCCAAAACCCACCAGAGCCTCATAACGAACGTGGTGCACACAAAATGGCAGGCGCCAGCACACTTTCAGACCCAAACATGCTCAGAATGGCAATCTAACTCCAACCTATCTGCATTTCAATACAAAAACGGGTAATAAAGGTGTATTGTGGTATGAAACAAAATGTTTTAATGTGGGTAATAAAGCTGAAAATGACGGGTTGTCCAATGTAGACTGTTCTACTACAGGAAGTGAGTGCAGTAAGTCATCAAATAACCCGAAGCCGCATGATAAAACACCCAAACACTCTTAAGCGTACCTGGACAGGATCTGATCTGAAAATGCTCTAAATAAATGCCACTGTTGCTCCGTTGTGTATTCAGACGTAAATGCAGCACATACAAAGTGGAGGGCGGCAGACATAAAATCAGTACCCCATGTGTAATCGCATAGTGTGAGGGATGCCCGACGCGATGATGATGTATGTTGCTCAATGGAAATGAGTGTTTCTATGACAAACGGAGGAATATTGTGATGCAAGTTGTGACTTTGGTGCCAAAAGTGGGACATTAATTCAATAGAGTGCTGTGACAGCTTGATTGTTAGGCTGCAGCTGGACTAATCAAGCAGAACAAGCCAGGCACGTGGGCAAACATACTGTGGTACTACTACTGAGTGCTCTTGCTGCTGACCACCGTCTGAGGTTAGATTAACTTGGTGCCCTAATCAAAAAGGAAGACCATGGGTGACAAAGAAAATAATGAAGGCCTTAAACGCCCTAAGGCTGAGCCACCAAACCCGTTATCACCGTTCAAAGGCAAGAAGGACTTTAGTGAAGCCAATGATACCATCTTGAGTAGGCTAGAGGAAGTACGAGATTTGTCTAGGTCTACAAAAGAAGAGGTAGTAGCAGTCAGGCAAGATATTAACTCCAGAATCACCGAAGCTGAAACGAGGATCAGTAGGCTTGAAGACTCAGATGTTAAGACCTGAGGAGCTCTCAAACACCTCACTATAGCCTCGGACCACGTCACGAGGAGACTCTCGGAGTTAGATGACAGAAATCGGAGGGGGAACCTTAGAATCTTTGGCATTCCAGAAAATTCAGAAGAATCCCATGGTTCTTGTATTGCCTTCTTAGAATCATGGTTCACACAAGCAACCAGGCAGGATTACAAAAAGTCAAAAAGGCCCGAGAGCCATCATCTGCAAACCACTGAGGTTCCAACATGTAGGGCAGATCCTTGCATTTGTGCGCAAAAGTAACCATGTTTTGTGGAAAGGAAACAAGATCTACATATCACAAGACTACAGTAAAGAGACGGTGGAAATAAGGAAAGTATTCCTTGCACTAGGACCACAACTACAAACATTGGGTCACCAGTATGGATTTGTCGGACCGTCCAAATTCAAAGTGACCATACAAGGAGTATCCCACATATTTTCAGATCCACTTAAGCTCAAACGCCTGCTGCATAACTCAGAAGAAGCATGTATGGATGTCTCAGCAACAGAAGCGGCGGGAGCATCTGGCACTCGTTAGAAGTAGATACTCGTATTTTTCTTTCTCAGGTTGCTCCTTTTTGCTCTATTGTTTTTGCACAAATGTTTACTCTGATCTTTGGAACGCCTTACGAACTCACTGTGTAATCCACACACTGTAAAATGTTCTAGTTTTCTGAAGTTGTCTTACGATGGTGCGGTAAGTTACCTCACAATAATGCAGCAAAGCAGACACAGCAGAGTCGCTTGTCCAGGTCGGTGTCAACCCAGAGTCCGTCCCCTACCTCTGAAGCAAGGAGCCGCCTGTTTCGCCTGCGACAATGTCTCTCGCCGTGGCGCCTAGGGCGTGGCTCACCGGCTGGTAGTTCCTTCAGTTTGTCTTCGAGGCCCTGTCCTCCCTCGCGGAGGGCGCCTGCTCCCCCCGGGACATGCGCCCCCCGCTTGTCACCGTCCTACCCGCCATTTCTCGGCGCAGAGTCAACTAGGGGCCAAATGGCAGCCTACGCTGTGGCTCTGCAGGCTTCTTTGGCCCTTCCTCCACCTCCTAAGATGTCTGCGGATTCCTTGCCTCATGGGGGACTTCTGAGGAGTCGCCAGCAGCTCCGTCCCCAGTGCCGAAGGTTTCGGCTTCATGTCTTCGGAGGGTGGTGTTGTCGAGGGGTGGTCCTTCGGTGCTCCCCTCTTCGGAGCCTGGCGTCCCTGCCTTGCCGCAAATCCCTACGGGGCACCCAGTGGTGTCGCAGGAGATTGCCGGGACTCCGGGATTGGCCCCGGGTCCCCCTCAGTCCTCTGGACAGGCGGCAGTCCCGCCAGAGGTCGAGCCGGCGCCGTTTCGACCTTGCCGTTCCGGCGTCAACCCCGCCCCATTCTCCTGGAGAGCACGTGGTGGCAGAAGTCGACCCAGCGCCACGAATACTCACTCAGGCACCGGTCGACGTCAATCAGGCGCCGATGGCGGACTCCACATAGCTGCGTCGGCATCAGGTTCTTGATTTGTCTCCTGAGGTCCCTTATTCTCCAGAGGTCTTTTCACCGGCATCTTCCAGGGAGGGCTCCTCGCTGTCCTTACGGCCTAAATCCTCGAACCCTTCTTTCTGTGGCTCGCGGCTGGCTTTTCCACCGGCATCTCCACCTTCCCCTGAGGCCCCTCAGGTTCCCCATTCATCTGTGGTTCCTCCTCTATTCCGGGGCTGTTACCTCCCCCCCTGGACTTGGGGATGGGCGGCTCAGTCTGCAGCCATCACCCACGGAAGAACTACTTTCTCCACCGCTGCGCCCACCTGAGGCCAGTGTTACCTTTGTTTGGGGGTATTTCCACGGCTGCTGATATTATGAGGATGGGTGAACCTGTCACTACATTTCCTACTGACAACCTCTTGGAAGTTCTCCACCAGGGTTCTGGTCGATGGGAGTTGTTCCTTCCTTTTGAAGCATCACTCCATAATTCTCTTATGGGAGCGCCCTGCCACAGGCGATCCGGTGCCTCAGGCGCTACTGCATCGCTACCGTCCTGCTCTACATGACCCGGTCTGTCTTTCTTTCCACTCTTCTACAGAATGCCTTTCCGTATTTGCCTGTGGTGTTGTTTCCTCTGTCTCGGGAGACCCGGTGGTTAGATTCATGGGGGCGTCATGTCATCGCTTCTTCCAGCACTGCCTTGCGGGCACTTATAACTTTGTGTGTGTTGACCAGGGCTACTTCTAGCCTGTGGGACTCAGTGGAGTCTCTTCTTTCTCATGTCTCCCATGATGATGCCCGTGCTGATCTGCGGGCCATGTGTTGGATGGTAGGGAGTTGGCCACATTTATTCTTCGTGCGGCCTTGGATGTTGCGGATGCTCTCTGCCGTGCTATGGCCACTTCTGTGGCTCTCCGTCGCCATGATTGGCTGTGTGATGCTGTTTTTCCTGAAAATATTCGAGAGCGTCTGGTTGACCTGCCTTTTGACGGGGTCCTTCTCTTTAATACTCATGCAAACTATGCCATTCAGCAACTTCTTGCGGGGCTCCCTCCTCCTCCTCAGTAGGTTGGTTTGTTGATCCTCCGGGTCTCTGTGAGAGGTGTTATCCCACTTGCTCCTGGTATTTGTTTTTTGGAGTGGCTGTTACACTTTTTGTGTCGGTTGCTGTGCCCTCGGGGTCCCTTGGTTGGCCCCTCTCTTCAGTTGGCTGCTGGTTCAGCCCCTTTTTTGGTAAGGATGTACTTTTTGGCTGATTACTAAGCCATCTGTGGTTTCTGCCGCAGGTTTATGATTTTGTTCTCTGATGCGGGACTGTCTTCCCTAAGAGTGATTACCATGCTTTCTTTGGGATGTGTCCTACCCTATGTGGGGTACTTGTAGCTATTGTATAGCCCTGTCTTACTCTGGGAGGGAATGGACTGCCCCCTTGCGGGTTCCTCGCCTTTCCTGGTGTTGCTGTATTACGCTTGTGTGGTCCTTGGTCCTTACTTCGGGCGTAGCTTGGCCATCTACGCCGTTGTGCTCCGGTGTTTTTGCCCTTTGTCTGCCGTTTGGTCTGGTCCTCTGTCTGGTGTTTCTGAGGGGTTAATTTCCTGTGTTGACGGCTTGGTCTGTCCTTCTTGTTTCTCCTCTTATCTTCTAGCTGATCGCACTTCTTCGTTGATCGGTTCTGTCCTGAGCGGTCCCCTTTTAGGGGCCGTTCTGTTTTTTTTCTGTTCTTGCCCTTGTTCTGAGCCTGACGTGGTCTGGGCATTTAGTTTCGTGGCGCTTGTCAGCGGCTGGCTGCACCTGCCTGCTCTTCTGTTCTGTGGCCGAGGGGCCTTGGCGTGGACCCTGGCGCTCCTGCTTCTTTATCTGCGGGAACCTTGTGAGATTACATTCTTCTTCTCCCGCCTGCCTTTACTGCTGAGGTGCCATTCTGTCTTGTCTGTTGACTTCAAGCTGTGATAGGCTCGGCTGCCCTCTTCACTGAGTGTGTTTTCCAGTGGAGGGCTTTGCCTGCGTTTCTGCCTTTTCTCCTTGGAGTCTGTGGGTGGCTCTTCTTCCTCTGCGTTGCCTGTACCTCTGGGGCTTCTGGTGGAGATCTGTGGTTCCTTGTCTGGGCTTGGGGTGCACTAGCATCCTTTCGCCTTGTCCTTGCTTCCTCCTGCTTGGCTTCCTCCTGCTTGATGAGGGCTGAGCCGCCTCTTTTGTCGTCATCACGCATCTCTTCTGCCTTGGGGGACTAGGTTATTCTCCCTGTCCGTTGACTCCTCCCATGTTGGGGTCCTGTGTTAGTCCAGGCTGGAGAGGTCCTCTTGCAGACGCTCCTTCCCATTGGGTATGGCTTGGTATCTATTCTACGTTAAGGAATCTGCGGCCAGTAGTCTCTATCTGATGTACGAGTTACTTACCTTCGGTAAAGGTGTATTTGGTAGAGACGATTCTAGCCGCAGGTTCCTCCACGACCCACCCTTCCTCCCCGTTCTGCGAGGACTCTTATTTGGTCTTCTGCTCTCACCTGCCTCTGGGTGGTTGTCCTCTGAAAGTGCCTTCCTTACTCCCTCCCTAGGGGGATGCTCATCTTGTTGTTTGTTCCTTTCTGTTGATTGGTTGATGGTTTCATGGGTGTTTCGGCGCCTCTGCATACTGGTCTCCAGTGGAAGTTTGATCGTGCCCTTCTTTTGCAGTCCTTGGGGTTGAGGTCCCTTGGCTGGGTCTTGACCCTTAGCTCTTTTCAGGAGATGTCTCTCCCTGCTGGTGTTGTCTGGGGATGAATTGTCGTTCTTCTTCCGTTCTGTTCTTGCTACCCTTCTCTGTTTTGGGTGCTTCATCATCAGGTTCCCAGCCGAGCTGCCGAGTGCAGCCCGGCTTTGCTGCAACACCTGAATTACAGCGTCACAGCACAGCCGGGCTGCACTCGGCGGCTCAGCTGGGAACCCGATGATGAAGCATGCAACCAACTAGGTTGGCGGGTGAGAGTTCTTCTAAAAAACTGGATGGTTTGTTCCTCATTCCTGTGTGTGACATAGCGTCATCCTAACATTTGGATCCCTTATTGGGTCCGTCCACGTTGTTGTTCAGTGGTGTTCCAGCCATAAGGACTGCATCATCTGCGTAAAGCAGTGCGGCAGGGATAAAACACCTACTGCTGGAACATCCTTGCATTCAGCATACAGAACTTCACTTAATTAATTGGTATATATCGAGAAAAGGAAAGGAGCGAGAAGGCATCCCTGTTGTACACCCTTTTCAATTCTAAACTATTTTGTACATTCACCCTGTTTCCCATACCTAATTATAGCCCCTGCTTCTTTATTGAGCTCTTTAATAACAAGAATAATGGAGTTATCCATGCCCATCGACTCCATTATGGCCCACAGCTTCAGTGGCTCACACAGTCAAAGGCAGCGGACAAGTCCATAAAGGCCATATAAAACTGGGCCATTTTGGAACAGACTTATTTGGCTGCAATTTAAGTTTAAGCACTGATCTACCTTCTCCCTTCCCTTTCTGAAACCATATTGGTTTTCAGCCAGATGGTTAATTTCAGTCGCCCAGTCCTCCAATCTATTTAGTCGCAATCTCCCCATAAGCTTGGTTGTACTGTCCAATAGGGAGATGGGGCGATAATTAGCTGGATTCAAAGGATCTCCCTTCTTATATATTGGAATATATTTCCAAGATGCTAGGGGTCCTGCTTTGGCTACAGTGTTAAAAACTAGGGTGAGGAGAGCGGCCTACAAGGGTATATTAGCAAGAAAGATATCCAGCGGGGCGCCATCAGGTCCTGCTGCCTTCAGGGCGGACGAATGGAATAGTGCAAGCTCTATTTCCTCAAGGGAAAACTCCAGCACTGAGGGAGCGGGAGAGGAAGTCATGATATCCACTATGTTTCTTTCTGTCTGGGCGTGGAATATATTCTAAAAATGGGTTAACCAAGTGGATTTGTCTACATGGAGATCAAGGGATGGACCACCCTCCCACTGCAAAAAGGGGGCATTAGCCACTTTACAAAAACCTTACTATCTGGCTCTTTGAGGCCTGTCTCAAGTTTTCTCACACTTCCTCCCGTAACTGTCTCTTTCGCTCCTCTCTAACCGATTTATAAATAGCTCCTAAATGTATCATTGTTTGATCTCTATTGTGCGTTTTGACGGCTTTTTGACATTTTGTTGACGACTTAGAGCAGTTTTCCTCGAACCACCTCATCGACTGTGAAATATTTTGAATTGCTGGTCGTAAGAGATGAGTTTTGATGGAAGTAAAAATTTGACTAAACCCTACTACAACTTGGGAACTACTGTTTGTGGATCTAAATAGGATTGAATCTCATGTAACGTTTCCAATAGAACCTTCAGCAGAAAAGATTTACTCCCATTTTAGAATGTAACCATTTTTCTAGAGAGCAGCAGTTTTGTCGCAAAAAGAGTGCTTGATTTATTAGCTTGTGGCCAAGAAAAGGTAAAAAGAAGAAAAGCAAGAATTTGCTGGGATGATTATAAAATCAATTGTCGTGGTAATACCAGACCGTTGGAAAGTTGGAGACAATTGACTTGTAGAGAGATTAAAATGGTTTATTATAACTAAATCCCAGTTCAACAGAAGGTTATATAGGATATTACCATAATATAATGATTAAAATGGGTAATCAAAGACTCACTAGAGTCAATCACCCCAGAGATGCGTTGATCTGTTCTACTGCATGAATGTGTGTACAAATCACCAGCCCAAATGATAAAAATTGGTCTTGGGTGGTAAAACAGCAAGTCCTCTAGTATTGTCCCCAACTCTTCAGCCACTTGAGTAGGATTAGTAAAATTGTTGTTAAAGAAATTTATCAGCATTAGATCAGCTTTATTTGTTCCCGTAGCTACAATGATGTGGAAGTATGGCAATTTATTCATAAAGATAACCTTTCCTAATGGGATCATATTGACTATAAGCGTTAGTAGTGCCCCTTTAGGTCTACCTGAAGATAAGGGGAGTGCTGGTGTAAAAAAAGAACTATAACCATTAACTAATATAGAGTGCTTGACCCAGGCTTCCTGGAAACAAATAATTTCCGAGTTCATGAACTCCTTATACCAATGCAAATGATCTGTATATTTTCATAACCTGCTATGTTCCATGAAAGGAACGTAATGCTCACAGAAGACTCATGTGAAGAGGCCTCAACCGTCTGGCTAAAGATGATACACTAGGTGATTTTGACGTGGTGTCTATACCTTGTATGTCTAATACAGCTGACTGTCCCCCTCAGTCAATACATTGGACAGTACAATTGGTTTATCACATTCCAACTCATTAGAGAACATTAGAGAATGAGGAATAGAAAGTAATTTCCATGTCCACCAACAAAGAAAACCTGTTAGAAATAGGAACCGAGTTATAGGCCAGCTGAGAAGGCATGGTCGGAATTATCTTTGTGAGGCAGCTCAGGTCATAAGTATAGTGGGGTGTTTATAAAAAAATAAAGGCCAGTAGTGACCGATAAGCGCCCGAACAGATCTCCGACTAGCCATTGGTTGTCAAAGTTTAGGATGACACAATCATTTTCGATTACTTTTATATCTGACCCAATCCAAGGAGTTCTTCTTGCCATGATCAAATGATTGAGATGGCCACTGTTAGAAACTTGTGACACCCAATGCCGAGCTCTGCCATTAGCTGGGATGTAGGAAGGGAACATTAACTAAAACTATTACAAAAGGACAAGCTGTAGGGGGTATATTCATAGAATGGTGATTATACCTTGTTGTAAGGGAAGAAAAAGGGAGGTTGGAAATAGCCTTTGATGGAGAGGTAGGGGAGGAGTGCCCCCCTCCTGCGTTGTCTAGTTGGTTTGCCTGGAGCATACTGCTTCTTAAGGTTGTGTCTAAGCAGCCTAAAATAGGTGCCGACTGATAAGCAGTATTTGGTAACGTGTCAGTGGTTGGAGTGCTTTGACATGGCAGATTCCGCTGAACTTATTCTTGCAACCCTGACAAAAAGTATGAATATTAAACTTACAAGATTTACAAGATGTAAGAGAATTACCTGAAATTTGAGGTGAGGAGATAGAACTGTCAAGAATACAATGTATGGCTATCCCAGAATTTTGCACAGGTCTGTTAGATGATAGCATATCAAGTGCGAGATCTACAGCATCTAAATGCGCAAAAATCAGCTGTAGTAACTCTTGGCGTTATTCTGGAATTCATGCCAGTTTAGTGTTAATGTTATATCGTCCCGTTGGGAACCGTTGTTAGAAGGCGACACCAGGAGATGGGCGCCCTTTCTGGTTTTTTTTGAGGGTCAGGTAAGAGAAGGTTTGATCGGGGACTCGTTTTCTTTTTCCGTTTATTATGGTTGACACCGGGAAAGAGCCCTGTTAGCACTAGAGAGTGCCTTTAAGGATTGAGAGTGAACCAAGGTGTCCTTAAACTGATCAATGCAAAAACAACAATTGATGGATTGAATGTTGCACAATGGCAAAACATTCACCCCCAGTCACAGATCAGGGTTTAATCCATCGTTTTTTTGCTCACCACACCACTCCAGTTCAGACATGGCCATATGCAAATCAGTCTGACCCTGTGCCTCATGGGAACAGTCCAGCCCGAATTGCCAAGCCATGTCTTTCCTGGACCGGAATCAAGCATCCTAGGACCGGTTTCTGGTTATCAGCCGCCAAGATAGCTTGATTCCAGTAGCATGGAGAGCACGGGACTCACGTCTGAGCACAACCGTCCCATGTCGGGGTGGCAAATGCAAGAAGCATTTGCAATGCAATAAGTCTCGCATTAGGAAAGTTTGAGCTATTGGTATTGTAAATGACAAATTTTTTATTTATGTGTTGGTTTTGAAAATAGCGCAATTAATAGTTTTGTCATTTACAATGCCAATACTTTTAACTTTAGCAAATGTGACACCTATAGCATTTGTAATGCAATATAGGTTGTATTTACGTGACTTAGATGTATTGATATTACAAATAACAATTGCGTTTAATTTTTTAAAATAATATTTAAATAAAAGTTATTGTAATTTATAATGGCAATAGCTTAAACTTTTGTAAATAACTTTTGTGAAGATTATGTTCAGTGTATTTTATTATGACGAAAATCCAAGAACAGAAGTGAAATATTAACATCTTTTTGTGACATTTGTAATAAAGCTTGAAACGTTGAGAGAACATATTTGAACGAGTTGTTGTTGAATGGTTGTACAGATTGATGCGGTTGCGACGAGTGATGCTGTGGCGTTCAGTGATGCTGTGGTAGCGCATAGTGATGTTGGAGTGCCCCTGAGTGATGATGTGGTGGTGCTGAGTGATGCTGTAGTGATGCGATAGACAGAGTGTAATTATGTGGCGTGTAACTATGTGGCACTGAGTGGTATTTGGAGTGTATGTTGCATTGAGTGCAGTGTAATTATGAGGCGTGTAAATATGTGGCACTGAGTGGTATTTGGAGTGTATGTTGCGTTCAGCGCAGTATAAATATGTAGCATATGCTTATGTGTCCACTGAGTGGTATTTGGAGTGTATGTTGCATTGAGGGCAGTGTAATTATGTGTCGTGTAATTATGTGGCACTGAGTGGTATTTGGAGTGTATGTTGCGTTGAGCGCAGTTTAATTATGTAGAATATAATTATGTGGCACTGAGTGGTATTGTGTTTAGTCTATGTTGCATTCAGTAGAGTGTAATTGTGTGGCGTGTAATTATGTGGCACTGGGTGGTATTGTTTGGACTGTATGTTGCATTGAGTGCATTGTAATTATGTGGCACTGAGTGGAATTGTGTGAAGTGTATGTTGCATTCAGTAGAGTGTAATTATGTGTTGTGTAATTATGTGGCACTGAGTGGTTTTTGAAGTGTATGTTGCATTGAGGGCAGTGTAATTATGTGGCATGTAACTATGTGGCACTGAGTGTTATTTGGAGTGAAAGTTTCATGGAGTGCAGTGTAATTATGTGGCGTGTAAATATGTGGCACTGAGTGGTTTTTGAAGTGTATGTTGCATTGAGGGCAGTGTAATTATGTGGCATGTAACTATGTAGCACTGAGTGTTATTTGGAGTGAATGTTTCATGGAGCGCAGTGTAATTATGTGGCGTGTAATTATGTGGCACTGAGTGGTATTTGAGAAGTGTATGTTGTATTCAGTAGAGTGTAATTGTGTGGCGTGTAATTATGTGGCAATCCCCCTCCCCTGTGGCACTGCCCCTCCCCACCTTGAGAAACAGCAGTAATCTTCTGTGGGTGGCAATAAGCTACCCACCCCAAAGAGGTCAATATCTGAAGTTGTATCTTCTTATTTGCTCATTTAAATATACATCTAGTAGCAAATTACTGAAAGGCATAGATTTTTCCCAAAAACCCGGAATCTGTGATGGAGGATGGGAGCAGACTACGTCCTATTCTTATCTAGCACTTCCACCATTAATTTGTATTTTGTTGCTGCTGCTCATTTTATATGGTTTTCAGAGTACCTCGCTAACATTCCAGACCACTCAATTGGACCCTAAGCATTCTCTTGTGTTGCTTGTCTATCCATTAACCTTCATGCATTGATTGGGAATCGGTTGCACAAGTGCTGCCCATGGTCTCGGAGGAGGCTAGAGCCATCCTTAACCATGCAATTGCCGATGGCTGGGACGCAGCAAAGCTCACCGTACGCTGTAGACTGGATATGACCGACTTGCTAGGCAAAGTAATTGCATCATCTGTGGCACTCCAACACCACACTTGGCTTAGATCTACTGGCTTTTTGAGGGATGTCCATGCATCCTTTAAGGACATGCTCTTCGATGGCACCCACCTCTTTGGCAGTCAGGCAGATTAGTTGTAACCTTTAAGGACAGCAGGTCCACTGCCCAGTCACTGATGCTCTCCACTCCCCCACACTAGCCCCATTCTGCCCCCACCCCAGCCCCATTCTGCCTTTCACCCCTTCAGTGGTTACGGTAGGGGCTACCAACCACATCTGTTCCCGCCCAACAGCAAAGGCCAAAAGGCATCCCTGAGTTTTCATGGACATGGCTGCCACAAGCCCTGTGGGACCCAAAGACCGAGATCTGCTTGTTGGTTGCCACCCCCTTGCAGTCACAACCTCTGAACTCTTTTAGTTTGCCCTCTCACTCACGGACAACTGGTCGACAGAAGTATCACGCACCACCTGCCCTGCTGACAGTCTATAACATCAGAGAAATAGGTGCCCCAAATTGTTCAGTGGAGTTACACCATGGTGCTCAAAAAGTACGGAGGCCCCCAACCGATACTAGACCTGCGCCCTCTCAGCTTCTTTCTAGAGATTAAGAAATTGAACATGCTAATTTTAGCTCAGTTCTTAGCTGCCCTGGACCCTTGAGCCAGAATTGTAGAGTTGGACTTGCTGGATGCCTATTTTTACATACCTGTCCTGCCTGCCTGCTTACAGGCGTTACCTGCGATTCATAGTGGGCCACAAGCACTTTACGTTTGCTGTGCTCCCTTTTAGCCCCACTAGCGCTCACGGGTGTTCTCAAAGGTGACGGCAGTGGTCGCGGCCCATTTGTAGAGGTCAGGGGTTCCATTCTTCTCCTGCCTCAACAACTGGCTTTTGAAAGCAGACTCTCCCCAGGCAGTCGTAGCCCACCTCAAAAGTACAACGGTTCACCTGTATTCGCTGAGGTTTACTATAAACATGCCAAAATCACACCTGATTCCATTTCAGGCATTTCCTTTCATCTGAGCCATTCTGGACACAGTGCTGTTTTCACCCTTCTCTCTGCAGTGGTGATTCCAAGGTATTCAGGTTGTTATTTGGATGTTTCAGCCTTTATCCTGGATTTCAGTGAGATTGACTTTGAAGCTGTTGGGCCTTATGGCCTCCTGCATGCTGCTGTAACACGTCTACTGGTGTATGCGTGCTCTGCAGTGGGACCCGAAGTCCCAGTGGGCTCAGCATCAGGGAATTCTCTCTGACCAGGTCCAGATCTGCAGTTGTGGGTAATAAACCGCATTCCCCACCCAGAGCTGACTGTGATGACATTCGTTGGGTTGGGGTAGGTGTCTGGGACAGGTGAAAATCAGGACTCTGGTCTCTGTTGGAGCCTTGATTCCACATCATCCTATTGAAGCTGAGAGCAATTCAGCTGGCATTGAAAGCCTTTCTTCCTTCCATCAAGGGAAGGCTAGTGCAGGTATTCTCGGACAACCCCACAGTCATGTGGTATTGCAGAAGGCAGAGCGGGGTGAGATCGTATACCCTGAGTCAAGATGCACTGTCTTTGAACATGCCTGGACAATCAGGACATATTCCGGATTGTACAAAACCTGTCTAGACCTTTTAATGCCAGGGCAGACAAACTCAGATGTCAATGCTTTGTGGATCACGAATGACATCACCACCTGAAGGTGGTGCAAGGTCTCTTCTGCGACTGGTGAGAACCTTGTTTAGATCCATTTGCCACCGTCGAGAATACACAATGTCAGCACTTCAGTGCACTGGAGTTCCCTAGAGGTTCATTTCGCCTTGAGTGGAATTTGGGACACCTGTACGCTTTCATGCCGATACCACTCTTGCCCAGAGTTCTCAAGATCATCAACAACAACAGATCCTAATTAATTCTTGTGCCTCCACATTGTGCATGCAGAGTGTGGTATACTGAAAGTCTGAACATGAACATCAGTCCTCCGATTAAGCTGACACTTTTGGAGTATCTACTGTTACAGGAACAGAGCGAAGTCCTGCACCCTAACCTGCGCACACTCCGCCTTTATACATGCATATTGAGCGCGGTCAACTGGCACTCTTTGACGTCCTTTTAGTAGTGTGCGATGCCATAATGGCATCCAGGTGTCTCTCAACCAAGACAGTACGTCTGCCGTTGGGATACGTTTGTAGCATCGTACACTACTAAAAATGTTGAGGCCCACGCTGCACCTTTGTTTAAGGTGTTCTTTGTGCTATTGTTAGTACTGCAGGGCTTTGCTTTGGGCAAAGCTAAAGGCTATATTTTGGCCATATCGACTGTTTTGCAGTTGCTGTATCAGCCCATTCTGTTCAAGTCACTTGTTAATTTGTTTTCTAGGAGAACTCCCGAAACGTTTCCTCCAAAACTATTCATCCTGCCCCAATAGGACCTGAACTTAGTTTTGACATTTTTTATGTGCTCGCCCTGCGATCTTTTACATAGCTACCCTCTGTGGTTTTTGACCATCAAAATAGCCTTTCACATTGCCCAAGAAAGTCAGCGAGCTGCAAACACTCTCTGTCACCCTCCATACACCAACTTTTTTCCAGGCAAACTGGTTTTGAGAACACGTCTTGTTCCTGCTGAAATTTGTGGCACCTCTCCACATCAGCCAGACCATCACACTGCCGGTTTTCTTTGTTCCGCCTCACCCTTCCAAAGAGGAGGAGATATTTCATCATCTGGACCGAAAAGGAGCATTATTGTTCTAAATTGATTGTACTAAAAATAAAAACTCGTCATTGGGTTCGCCGTAGAAAGAAAGAGGCAAAGCTGTGCAGAAGCGGACAATTTTCAGATGCATTGTACTCTGCATTAAGATTTACTATGCACTGGCCAAATAGCAATCCCCGGAGGGCTTGCGGGCTTATTCCACCAGAGCCAAGGCTGTGACTACTGCATTAGCTTGCGGAGGCCCAGTCAGGTTGTGACATGGGCATCTCTACCCACATTTACCAAGCACTACTGCCTGGATAGTCGGGTCCATCGTGACAGCCACTTTGCCCTTTCGGTCCTCCAGGACTTGCTGGTTTGAATCTGTTGCCAGACCCACCTCCGTGCAGATAATGCTTGGATAGCTATTCTAAGGTAAGGAATCTTCTGTTAGCATGCTTTCCCCTGAGCTAACTGACCCAGTGAGACTCTTCCCAACTTTCTGGGGGCACCGGCTCTGAATCCAGTGGACAAAGCTGTGTTAGACTTCCACAGTTAGTCGCCTGGTGGTTAGGTGGCATAACCCAACCTCTGGAGACTCGGCTATTCTAACCCAGGACCCAGTTCCTCAGAATCTAGTGATCCCACCTTCAACAAGTAGGGTCAACTTTAATGTGTTTCCTTCTGCAGTACCAGATAGGAAGTCATAGCCTTTGATGCATTGGAAAACATAGTGTTCTCTTCCAGCAGCTTGAATGCTCTTTCTCTCTTTGATAGTTACTGCATACATGCACTTTGGGTACATAAACAGCGGGATCTTGTTTGAAGTTCCTGACCAATTCAAGAAAGTTTTTCCCAAGTATTTCAAGATGCTATAAAATTTGTCCTGAGTGATGGCCTTGAGACAACAGACTGAATGGGCAGCCTCATGGGCACCAGTGTCTTGATCATGCATCATGCCTGGATGTCTGCCACAGCTTTTTCCGGTGACTTGCATTCAACCCTCATGGACTTGCCTTTTGATGATTGGAGGCGGTTTGGAAACTAGTCTGTCTTGTCTAAACAGTGCTTTAAAGTTAGCCCTCATTACATCCCAGTCCTTAAGCTTACTTATACAGGTCTGTCAGTTTTATCAACAGTAAAGAAAATTCAAAGGGTACTCTAATGCCTGGCTTATCAGAAGCAGCTTTTGAAGCCCTTACAACAGCCAATCCAGACTTTTCATGGCTCGTCATTGGGTTCACACTCTGGTTTCCCCTCTCATGGATATACGGAGGCAGTAGCAACCAGGATTAGATTATTCCTACATATCTTGAGAGCTTTAACATCAGATTAGTGTGTGCCCTTCACATCTTCCTACACTTGCATCCCGCCTGTTTCTTCTCGCACCACAATTGCTCATGTAGTTACCCTTCTGCAGGAAATTCTATCTGTTTGGCCAATGGGCCATAGAGATGGTCCCAGAAGTGGATAAAGCTGAGCTGTATGTTGCTATCACTATTTCTTGCTGCCCATGAAAGGTGCAGAGCTCAGGCTGCTTTTAGGTCTTCGCTCCCTCAACACCTTTCTACAAATTCAAGATGCTCACTTGGGCACAGGTTCTTAATGTCCTGGATCTGTGGCATTGGATGGTGTCCTTGGGCTCATACTTTCATGTGCCAGCCCTACAATCCCACAGACCTTACCTTCGGTTTGTTGTGAGGCCAGACCTTTTCATTTGCTATTCTGCATTTTGGTCTCACTTCTACCCCTTGGGTGCATTTCGGTCTCACTTCTGCCCCTTGGGTGTTTACTAAAGTCATGGTGATGATTGTGGCCTATCTTCACAAGTCACAGATACAGGTAATCCTGTACCTCAGTGACTGGCTTCTTAAAGGAGGGCTTGCCACTGTCAGTCACAGACTACCTCCAGACCATGGACAGCCTTCTTTCATCCTTTGGGTTTACCATCAGCAAGCACAGATCCCATCTGATGTCTGCACATAGGATTCCCTTCACAGGGCCACCCCGGACTTGATAGTGTTCAGGACTTTCCCACCCCCATAGCAAGTGCAGGAAATTGAGTATATAATCCTGACGAACAAGTTACTTACCTTCGGTAATGCTTTTTCTGGTGGATACAGCATCTGCCTGTGGATTCCTCACCTTGTGAATATCCCCTGCACAGCAGCCAATCGGAAACTTTTGTAGCTCTCCACGCCGGCGATGTCATGGACGGCGTCACAGAAGGTACGACTCCGCTCGCGACCCCGCTGACTTCACCGGATCCATAATAGGGCTTCGTCGGTGTGATGACGTTAGTTCCGCCCTTTTTTCCGTGCCCCCGAGGCACAGGGACGGACCGACCTAAATAGGCACAGTATACATAGCACACAGTATTCAAACCAACACACATAGTGTGAAATCAATGCAACAATTAAACACTTCCATTGAAAATTACAAATAAACACCTATTAGGTATAGAAGAGTGGACAACGGGGACGCGGGTAGGTCAGTGAGTAATCCACAGGCAGATACTGTATCCACCAGAAAAAGCGTTACCGAAGGTAAGTAACTTGTTCTTCTGATAGATACATCTGCCAGTGGATTCCTCACCTTGTGAATAGAATCCCACAGCAGTCCCCACTCCCGGAGGAGGGTGTCCACTCTTCTATACCAGAAAATCCTAAAGAATAGAACAAGCAAAATGACCGTCCCTCCTCACTTCGGAATCTAAGCAGTAATGCTTCGCGAAAGTGTAGAGGGAGGCCCAAGTTGCCGCTCTGCAAATGTCCTCTACAGGAACACCCCTAGACAAAGCGGATGTAGAAGACTTTGCTCTAGTAGAGTGAGCTCTTATACCCTTTGGAGGTTCCTTACCAGCCAAGGTGTAGCAGATCTTAATACACAGGATACTCCATCTTGATAGCGTGCGCTTGTGCACTGCTCTTCCTTTCTTGCAACCAGAAAATCCAACAAAGAGCTGGTCATCCACACGATAGATCTTAGTCCTATCGAGATAAAAGCCCACCACCCTCTTTGGGTCCAAGCGTTGAAGCCGCTCCTCCTCCTTGGAAGGGTGAGGGTGAGGAAGGAAGGGTAATGGACTGCCCCACTCCATATATTGTGCCTCAATGGGACTTGAATCTTGTTTTAACCTATTTGATGGGTTCACCTTTTGAACCTTTACACAAGTGTCCCATGAGACTTCTGTCTTTTAAGACTGTTTTTCTAGTAGCAAACTGATAATGTTGCGATCCCACCATGAAACGGAGATACTTCCTGTGGGACTTCAGGATGGGGATGGAAAATACGCGTCCTGCAAGTCGATCGACACCATCTAGTCTTCTTCCAGCAGCGCCTGAAGAACCTGCATCTTGAACTTCTCTTGAACTTCTCTTGTTTTAGATAAAGATTCAAGATCCTGAGATCCAGAATTGGACGTAACCTGCCATCCTTCTTTGGAATCAGGAAATACCGGGAGTAGCATCCCTGACCCCTTTCCTGCTCTGGAACCACCTCTATCGCACCTTTCTTTAGTAAGGTCAGAACTTCCTCCCGTTGGAGATGGAGATGTTCTTCCGAGCAAGACCCTTGACAAGGAGGGTAATTTGGAGGGAGTTCCCGAAAGGGAAGAGCATAGGTCTGTAGTAACCTATTCCCAATCTTGCAGAAAATGAATGAGCCGACCCCCTACAGGACCAACATGATCCGGAATGGGGAATCTTGGGCTGCTTTGCTGCGGTGATAGTAGGGGAGGTAGAGGAAGAAGAAGAGGAGGAGGAGGGCTGGCGGCCTCGGGGACGACCTCTATACGACTTGTATAGAGAGTTCTGTTGTTGTTGTTGCTGCTGACGAGGCTGGCCAAAGGAACGAATGGATGACTTCCCAAATCCTCTGCATCTACGCAAGGAGCCTCTAGATTGCGCTTGCAAGCCAAGTGATCTAGCTGTGGCCTTGCTTTTTTTAAACCTCTTGAGGGCAGCGTAAGCCTTTTTACCAAAGAGTCCTGAACCATCAAATGGTAAATCCATCAGAGTAGCCGGCACATCTGATGAAAAGTCCGTTGACTTCAACCAAGCGCCCCTTCCAGTAGCCACTGCAGAACCCATAATCCTTGCCACCGAGTCAGCCCTGTCCAAGCCACTTTGAATGACTTGACGGGCAGCAGCCTGGGTATCGTTCAAAACTTCCTGAAAGTTTTTCCCATCTTCCTCATTCAGTTTAGGCAGCAACTGTTTAGATGAATCCATCAAAGCATGGATATACCTTCCCATCAAACAGGTATCATTCGTAGATTTCAACGCCATGCTTGCAGAGGAAAATACTTTCTTGGCAGACTGGTCAATTCTTTTAGATTCCCTGTCAGCTGGAACTTTAGGGAAAGCCCCCGAAGATCTCTTTGAGCATGCAGCCTGAACCACCAGGCTCTCAGGTGACGGATGAGAAGATAAAAACTCTGTATCGCTAGGAGACACTATATCTTCGTGCAATAGACCTTGAAACTGATGGCGCAGAATGAGGTTTTCGCCAGACCTCTATAATAGGTTCAAGAATTGCCTCATTGAAAGGCAAGAGAGGCTCAACAACTGAAGAAGGTGAATGGAGAACCTCTGTTAACAAATTTGACTTGAACTCAGTGGTAGGGAGTTCAGTGTCTAACAATTCAGCCGCTTTTCTTACAACCACAGGATAGGGGGCTACATCTTTTGATGGTGCTTCAGAATCAGGTGAAAACTCCCATTCAGGTGAAATATCCAGGCCACTGGCCTCCCTCAATTCAGCAAAATAGTCTTCTGAATCCAGCAGCTCGCCTTCTTCAACTTCTTCACGATAACGCTCCTCTTCTAAAACCCTCTGGGCCTCTCTCCTGGAGCGAATCCTTTTAACAGACGTCGAAGGATCCATAACCGACTCCCTCGGATTCAGGGCTGGCGTCGTGCACGGATCGGACTGCGCCGCTTGCGGCGAACGGGGCCGAACAGACAGCGCCGGTGAAGATGCAAACGGTGTCGGAGCCCTCGGCGCCGGGAAACTCCAAGACGGAGCCGTCGGGAGGAACGGTATGAAGGGGGCCTGAGCATAGGCCTGAGGAACCCTCAAACTAATGGCTAATGGACCCATGGGACCCGCAGGCGCACCAGAGGGGAACATTGCTCTTGCGAATACACCATACATGGCATTAAGGTAATGCGATGGGTCTGGTCCTGGAGCTGGGAATGGGGGGTAAGCTCCTGGTACTGTCTCCGAAGCTGGTGTTCCTGGATTCGGGCCAGCCAGCGCCGACATCGGAACATCTTCTGGTTGCTCCTGTTCTTCCGGCACAGGATGATCTTCATTCGGATCCGGAGAATGGACAGAAACCGGAGATGGAGCTGGGCGTTGGTGATCGACGCGGAGGGACTTAGGGTGAGGCTGACTTCTCTGGAGAGGCTGGATTTGACAAAGAAGGAGAGACATGATCCCTTCTGTGACGTCGAGGCGAGGTCGATCTTGGCGCCGCTTCTTTTTCAGATCGATGCCTTGAGGAATGCTTCTTTTTCTTATGCTTCCTCGGCTTCGAGTGTCCCGACGTCGACTTCGATCCCGATCTGGATTCGGAACGGGACCTCGATCTCGATCTTCTCCTACCTGCTTTCTTATCCTTTTTCATCTTGGCCATAAACAACTTCGCCTCTCTCTCTTTCAATGCCTTCAGGTGCATCTTCCTGCAGCATGGACATCCATCGACGTCATGGTCGGAAGACCAGCACCACACACAATCCTCATGTGGGTCAGTGATGTACATCTGCTTACTGCACTCCCTGCATGGCTTAAAACTAAAACCAGACTTCCTCGCAGACATTGTCGAGAGAAACAAGAGAAACAGAAGAAAATAGTAAGAAATACAAAGTTACTACGGAGAGTCCCACGGCTTCGACAGCGCGAAAAAAAGGGAACTGACGTCATCACGCTGACAAGGCCCTATTATGGATCCAGTGACGTCAGCGGGGTCGCGGGCGGAGTCGTACCTACTGTGACGTCCTCCATGACCTCGGCGGCTTGTAGAGCTACAAAAGTTTCCGATTGGCTGCTGCGCAGGGGATATTCACAAGGTGAGGAATCCACTGGCAGATGTTTCCATCAGAAATTTCTGGCTATATCATGGGTGCCGATTGGCACATGTGGGCCTTGGAGTGGAGCCTCCACTTTCTGTGGGCACCATTGGGTCTGCCTGTTGGATGACATCTGTATCATGAAGGGGAAAGCCTGGGACCTTCACTGGTGGCAGGTGGACATGACTCTGCCATGTAGCAGGCCGTTCTTACCTGACCCATAGCTCACTGTAATTTCAGATTCATTGTTTCTGAGTTGGGGCAGTCATTGAGAAGTGTCTAAAGGCCTTGCTACCAAATCTATATATTCGGGTCTTTGAGCAAAATTTATGACCTGGTGTAAAGGCTGTCAACTTGATCCTCCACACACCAAGTTATTTGTTCTTTTGTTGTTCATCCTATCTTTGGCCCAGCAAAACTTAGTAGTGAGCACATTTAAAGGTCATATGTCAGTCATTTTGCAATGCCCGATTAGCCTTTATTATCTAAGTTACCAGTTATGGTAAGCTTTCTCAAAGGACTGACATATGTGTTCCCACCAACATCTTTCATTATGCCCCAATGGGACTTTACCCTGGTCCTTACATTTCCATGTGTATGCTTTTAAAGCCCATGCAGAGCTGAACCCTGCATCTGATCATCAAAACAATGTTACTTATCGCAATTGCTTTCGTACACCAAGTCACTGAACTGCAAGCACTGAATCCTCCATACATCGCTTTCTTCCCTCATAAATTGGTACGGAGTACTCATGGCTCATTTCTGCTGAAATTTGTATCACCCTTCCATTTGGATCAGCCTTCTACCCAGCCCACCTGCTCCTCTCCGACACATCCATCTGAGAAGGAGGAGGAGAAGCTTTATAAATCCAAAGAGAAGTCTTAGTTTCTACAATCCGCGTGCTGGGTTGATGGCCAGATTTTTGTGGTGTTTACCGCTATTAAGAATTGGAAGGTGGTGCAGAAACCAACACTGTCCCAATAGATTGGTTTGTGCATAAAAACCAGGCTAGACCCTGGCCAAGAAGGCACCTCCTCGAGAGCCTACAGTCTCATTCTGCTTAATAGCTGCAAAGTTGTTTGCAAGGGGTGTTTTAATACTTGACATCTGGCCGGCTGCTATGTGGGCGTCCGTGCCTGTGCTCACCTACTACTACTGCCTCAGCAGTCTGTTTTGCCTGCTCATTACTGCAGGACATCTTGATCTGTTCACAAAGTCTGCAATCTCTGTTTAGAAGTATCCACCAAAAGAAGTTTTTTACCTCCGCACATTCTTCCTGGAGAATACTACATTCATAGATTCCTCACTTCTCCCTGTTCTCTGTATCTGATAGAGAAATCTAGCAGCAGATTCCTTAACTTTTCAATTCTCCCCAGGTGCCAGTCTGGAGCCAGAAATTCTTCTGCAGAACATCTGAGCCCTGGGGGATGGGGACTTACAGCTCCTCAATGACGTTGACTCCGGTCCTGAAGTCAGTGGAGCCATATAGGTCTCCCCTGGCGTGCGGACGTCAGTTTCTTCTTTTTCTCGCTGAAACGCAGATCTGGAGATGCAGTTCCTTGGTTAGATTTTTTTTCCTGACCTGCTTCGACACTCCATGTCAGTGGAATAGGGTGCCTTTGTCTGACGTACGTCTACAGGTTTCAAATCTTGTGGGTCTTGTAACCGACATATGTCGGTGACGGACCCGCATACAATTTGTATGTGGTGTTTAGGCGAGCACCATGATGCTCAAGGTTGTGGCTCATGCCAGAAGCTAAAACCAAAGTCTTAAAAGGAGCAACGGTGGAAGTTTATTGAGGCGCGTGTGTCACAATCCTCGGAGGCTTCCCAGCCTCGGTCTTCGTAATCTCGGGAAAAGTGAGGTCGATCTAGGAACAGAAGCCAGTCTGAAGGACGTCGGTCTTCTGGGAAGTCAAAAAGAAAGGGGCCGCTGATGTCGCTCCTTCCCGAACTTCATCGTGTGGGGACTGCCATGGCTTCTCCAGCTTGATAGTTGAGGAGGCCGTTGGCAGCTCCACACCGCTTCTCCCAGTTTTTCCGGGAGCCGGTGCATCAATGGCTCAGATGAAGGACTATTATAATTCCTTGCACTTCATCTTTGGGACCCCATCTCTCTCTGGTGCACCCTAAGGTGCCAAGGAGGTGAGTGGGGCGCCGTCTGAGGGTTTGCCCTCGGTGTCAGCTGAGCCATTGGAGTAGAGTGGTCGAGGTCGGTTGGCCCCACTTAAGCATCTCTACCTACGATGCCGGTCTTCGATCAATCAACTCTGACACTGACGTCAGTCGAAGTCGCTTCTCCTCCTCTGTGTCGGTGTTGTATGACGTCAGATGCGAAATAGACTCTTCAGACTGAGGGGAATATTCAGATATGTATTCCTTCTCAGGAGTTGAAAGACAGCCTGTGTCGATTGAGGCTGGGCCCTTTCAGCCCTCTTCTGATATTAATGTGCCTCAAATGGAGGAGAGCTGGTTGTCTGCTCTGGGGAGGCTAGTGGCCTGGATTAATCTCCCCCTGTCCTTGCCAAGGAGGCAAGTTCCTCCTCTTCAGACATGCTAAGAAAAGTGGCTACAGTTTTAAACCTGTCACTTCCTACAGTGCATAGGTCCACAGACCCTTTGATTGACGTCCTTTTCCAGGTAGAGACAGGGGAACAACCTGTTCTTCCATTTGGAGAGGCCTTTTCTGATATTTTATTGGGTTCTTGGCATAAGCCTGAGGCGGGGCTGCAGTGAACCAATATATTGCACGTATAAACCTGGCTGCACCTGGGCACCCAGTTTGTCTTCATAGACACCCTTCCACCTGTAGCTTGGTGACTCCGGTTTCTGACTACTTCGCAAGATGTAGATTCTGTTCCTAAGAATCCAGTGGGTAAGAAGTCTAGGAATCGTAATGCATGTGGTAAACATATCTTTGCTCCGGCAAGTTCAGCCTTGAGATCAACAAATACATCTTGTGTGCTGGGACTATATTCCCATGCTTATGGGATTCTCTACAGAATTTGTTACCATCTCTTCCAGATAATGTCAGCTCGGACATTGGTGATTTGATTAAACATGCTCAACAGGCTGCTAGGCTTACCATAAGGTGTGGTTTGGACACCATGGGCACTATAGGTCGCGCAATGGCATTGGCAGTGGCATTAAGGCGTAGAGCTTGGTTGGCCACTTCAGGTTTAATGGAGGTTGTCCAGTCGACTTTGGTCGACATGCCATTTGATGGTGCCCATCTTTTTGGGAGGCCAGCTGATTCAGCATTGAGATACTTCCGTGCAAGACCGAAGTATTCAGAGTCATCGTTTTTCGTTGTTTGTTACTGGTGTAACTTGTTCTTATACTTGAAATGTTAGGGCATTTTGCGTGTCCGTTATTGGTTTGACCACTTGGTGTCCTGAGAGAGCAGATGTTTTATTCTCAGTACACATTTTTCCTTTTCTTAGGGTTGATTTAGATAACGAGGGAGGTTTCCATTGGTTCCTTAGTCTCTGAGGAGGAGCTTTGTGCTCAAGAGGTCATTGTCAAGAGATGTATTTTTTTGTTGGAAGATTTTCTGACACAGGCGTCTTTGAAGCAGATCATATGCTAAAATGAGCTTGTTTTTGACCTTTCGTTGTCTCTTATAGGGACATTTTATTATGCCAGTGGTAAGTCTGGTGTATAGGGAGGCACTGGTCTTTACTCGTTAGAGTGATCAACAGGGTATGTTCTCACTGCTCTTGTGGTGGGTATATCTATTATGGCCATATTCAGGGCCTGCGTTTTTGTATTCTTTTAAATACATGTTCTTGTGGTCATCCTTCATTAACATCCTCTTGGACTATGTGTTTTTATGGTGTAGGTTGTCTTCTCTGGGCAGACATTTTGTAATATATGTGCTTTGCTTTTTGGAAAATGCTGAGAGTAAACTCAGAGTTAATGGCCTATTCTTTGGAAGACAAAAGTTAGTTTCCTTAACCACTGTGGAAGGAATAAGTATTTCAATTGGTTCGTTCCTTGAACATATGGGGTGTACTCTGTATCTTACGCTGTGTGATTGGTAGTGTTAGGAACATACTGATGGAGACTTCTAGCTGCAGTTTCCTTACCTATTTTTCATCACGCAATTTATTGAGTTTTTAGGCTTTATTGAAGCTCTTGAAATTTGCCCACAATGCTTTTTTGCATCTGTTTGGAGGGTATGTTCTACCTGTCTTTTTGGGTATGTGTCTATTTTCACTGTGCTAATCAAGTCCTTGCGATTCATGGCTGTTACTTTTTGAGACAGGCTTGTGATCAAATTGTGTTGTTGCATGTGCTTGTTGCTAACAAGAATTTATTTTATATACTATTTCCCTTTTTTTGTTTATCTTTTCTTTATTAATATTTTGATACGCCACTCATAGGTGCCGTCCCTTTTCTTCTTTCACTTGTCTTGGGATTTTGAGCGTGCCCACGGTTTAGATTCTGTGGTTAGAAGAGTATCCACCAGAAAGAATATTACTAGTTGAAAATATCTTGTTCATCACCTTGCATTAAGCACCTAAGTGCCATTTTTGTCTATGAACATACAAGCATATGTTTGTTTTACATTTATGATAACATGTTAGGCCAAGAAAGATGCTTTTAGAGCTTCATTTCTTAATTGTGCTAGTATTTATACTGCTTACATAATGGTGTATTTGATGCATTCCTGTGGGACAACCACCTGTAATTAAAGTAAGGCTGAAAAGTAAATATTTTGTTTTCTGTTTTAGCTCTTCCACGAAGATGGAGAATGTTGGGTGTATGATGAACCACTACTGAAGCGAATAGCTGCCGTAAAACACTGAGTGACATGCAGAAGTGATACGTCATTTAAAACAACATTCAAACCCTCAAGTTAAAAAAATGAGAAAGTGGCAACAGTAGTACCTAGAGAGTGCTTTGGGTTCAAATGAAAACATCTCCAGTGAGGAGACTAGATCTTGAGTAAACTACAGTGGTTCCGATCTCAGGGATGCTGGACTTGATGCAAAATGAATATTTGTATAGAGAAAAAATGTACTATGTTCTACAGTAATTATACTTCGAGCTCACAATTTTAGAACAATACATATATGCGCTAAAAGAAATGGTATGTACCCCCACAGTCAATTCAGAATCCATGCCTATTTAGAAACTATCTATTATGGACTAATGCCTTGTGAAGTCCACTCTTAACAATATACAATGTAAAAGTGCAATGTAAAAAAATATTAGATCTCAGTTTCATATATTACTCTTGACCTCTATTCATATAAATGTGTATATATATATATATATATATATATATATATATATACATAATATATACACACACACACACAAGACTTACAATGACCTAGCCAATCAGCATTTTCTGTAAATGTACATATAGTGAAAATGTACAGTTTTAGAACATGATGCAGAAGTGCAACCTAGCACATGTATGATAAAAAATAATTTTTTTGCCATTCAGTGTCCTTGAAAAATATCTTCTGCATTTTTATTTTAGAGACTTATCTGCTAAATATAACAATAGATTACGATTTAATTTCACTCAGTGTATCTTAAAACTTAAAAACATAGATTTTTCAATCTGCTCTTATGCATTTGTATTTATTTCTTAATAAAAAAAATACATACAAACTTAGTTGTTTTATTTTCTAAAGTCTTAAAATGTTTTGTTGCAGGAACAGTTATATTCCTAAACTTTCATTTTTATAGATACGTCACAGCAGATTTCTCACATTTAGAATATCCCCAGGTGCCAGTCTCGATCTGGAAGATTTAAACATCATTGCTCCTACGCACCAGTAGGTGGTGTTGTGCAGCTCGGTATTGACTTCATTACACCCTGCAAATGACATTGGAGCAGCATATAATATCTACACCAGCATGTCAAAATCAGCTCCCTTCTTTTTGCACCTTCGTATGCAGATCTAGAGCTTGTCAACTTTTTTCTCATCAGTTGTTTTTTCTAACAAAAGTATTTTTTGTGTGTGTGCAAGGAAACCATGTCACCTCCTAAGACTACAGGAGTGTATGGATTGTTGCGAACAAATGTCTGTGATAAATCCCCACAAGGTGTGCCTCTGCTGTTTGGGTTCGGTACACAAATCCAAATCCTGCTGAAGCCGATCAGGGAACCTGAGGTGAAGCTCTATGTTGCCAAACGCCTAAAGAAGTCTTGCTTGAAGTAAAAGGCGCAAACCATTTTCCTGTAACAGGTCCTCATCACAGTTCAAATTTGAGTGGAAGCACAAGAAGGCCAAGCGAAATTCGTTCAGTCCCACCACTCCTGGGAAGTCGAGAGAATGTCAGAGTGCCTCTTGATCTCCTTTCCTTACCCCTACCGAGGAGTAGCGTCTACAGCTGATCCCACTACACCCCTAGTTTCTGGGACCATTGGCGATGTTGCAACAGATTGAAGCCTTTAAAGAGACCATGTTGCACATCTTGTCTCTTTTCAGGCTCTTTATGCCATGCCTAGAGTCCCCAAGAATCTACATGGGCCTTCAGTCGGGTTACCGCTGGCCGGTCCGCCTTTAGGGCCATCCGTGTCTCCAGAACTCATTTTGAGTTCTGCTTCAGTGCTGGAGCCAACTTCCAATTTGGCATCAGCGTCCCCACCGCTTCCCTTGGCGCCGGTCCCGGCGCTGGAGGAAGACCCTGTTCTCAGCCACAAGCCAGGTGATTTCCCACAGTCATACCGATACACCCAGTCCCAGTCTTATACAATTCTGAAATTGCAATCACCAGAGGGGCATCCTCTACAGACTGTGGTGTCTGACCCCGAATACCTCTCAATCCTACTGAGGTCATGCTCCAACTCCACTCTGTTGTAGGAAGCAGGCCTTTTATATAGTGTACCAAATGAGTTGCACTATGTAGAAAGTCCAGACGACCTTTATTAGCTTACAGGAAACCTGGTCCTTCAGCCGCAGCCTTTGTTGCCAGTCAAATGGGGTGGGGTTTTCAGTCACAGGAGTACCATAAAAACATTGTGGCATCCCTCTGCGCAGGAGCCTCATCCTTCAGCCGCAGCCTCTGTTTGCCAGTCAGCTAGGGTAGGACTACGTCTCCCAGCCTTCCAAGGGGCATAGGACATTTCCAGGCGCAGGAGTCCCATAAAAACATCAGAGGCATCAAGCTGCGCAGGAGCCTCACCCTTCAGCCGCAGCCTTTTGTTTCTGCCTGTCCATGCCCAAATGAGACTCGGCTGGGCCCTCTCTTGGCCTGGTGATACCTTTTTAGACCTGGGGCCTATGCTGCTAGCTAGAGTGAAAGAAAAGCTGTATTTCCCAGGAGATTAAAGTGTGGCACCAGACGCACAGCACAATGGGCATAAAAATGGTCACCTGCAATTAATTTCCAGGTGGGGGAAACCCCACTACAATTGACTCCTTCTCGGCAAGAGCGGTAAGTGTTGTTTCTAAAGAGATTAATTTAGCAGACGGGCATTTGTTGTCTGGGTGCGTGGGAGTAGCTCCTCTCTACTGCTGATTTAAGGGCTAAGGAAGAAGTGAGGTCTGAACCATCTGATATGGCCAGGTCTGCTTCATTGACCTCAACCTTGAGAGATCTCTTAGCGGGCCTTGATGTCTTAAGCCTAATGAGGACGCTTTCCTTATTTCATCACCAAAACTCCCACAAACCGCAAAACCCAGGCGGAAGTCCAGGCGAACCGTAGACTTGATTTCTTCATTTACTTCTCCAACGTCAGGCTTGGGTCACTGCAATTCAAACTTTTTCAGTGATTCTGAATGAGTGTTTAGATCCCTTAAGAGAGAAACTAGCTAAACTGAAGGCAGTAGTCTGGCAAATTTTGCCTGTATCTTAAGAACAGCAGAAAGGGCTAGGACTCTGTCTAAGAGTGCCAATATGATTGTGCATAGTTTCCCCCTCGTCTTTCTGCGAATGATAGCACTTGTGTAGCAACAAAGGATAAAGGTCCACATAGATCAAGAATGTTTTTACAGCCTGTTAAGCGCCCAGACGTTTCTGCTCAGGTATCCAGCTCACCTAGTCTCACTGAACCCTCGCGAGTATTGCTTAATATATCAAACTATCTCCAATCCGCAATAAGGCCCTCCCAGCTACCCATGATTAACCTCCCACCTGTTTGCTGTCCTTATGTTGTTGTTCTGGTGGGCGCCCCCCCAGTATATAATCTCCTCTCAGGAGTCCCCTATTCAGCTTCAAAATAAGGTGAGCCATTGGTTGGTTAAACACTCTAATTTATGTGTGCAGGATTATAAAAACATTTTAATGGTGCGTCGGGTAGCTTGGGGTGGCCCCACCTATAAATCCATTCAAGGGATTATATTATTGTGAATTTTAGGTATCCAATGATCGCGGGGAAAATCCTGTCTTGCCATTCCAAACCCTTGGTTAAGGACAGTTCTTCCTCTTGTTTTTTTTTTTTTTACAAGCCTCCCAGTTCCAAGAGACGTCATGCTACCTCAAGGCCCACCAATTTGTTTAGTGCCTGATAAATTTTAATATATGGTGTACTAATTGATTTGCGTCTTTAGAAAATCTTGATGATCAGGAATGACATCTACTGGGGTCCACAGAATATGGGTATATCATTTATGCATCTGAAAGAAACACGTTAGTGTTAGATTCCTTACCTTAGAATATCCCGTCAGATTGGATCCGGAAAAAAGAAGAACTGAAACCGAAGGTAAGTAACTTGTGCATTAGAGCTGGAGTACCGATTCTGTGGCATCACGGTGTGGATGATCAGCTAAAGAGGAGTGTCATGGTTTTTGCCACCTCTGTTACTATGGCCACCACACTTAATACAAATTTGTCATTATCTAAGAACACCCTGTTGGCGGTTTTCTAGTTAGAGAGCAGCACAAGAAAGAAATACGTGGCCACTATTTTTTTGCTTTGATTAGTTGGAATGTGGCTGACCTTAAAAGCAAGATTTCCAACCCGGATAGGCTTTCTTTTATTAACAACTACAACTTTATTGTCTTTCAGGAAACTTGGGCGATGTCACCTATAGTATGCAGTGGTTTCTCATGTTTTTCCTGCCCAGCCGTTGCTTCCCCTCATGGTAGAGCTAATGACCAGTGCTGGAACTGCGACAAGGAAAGGGGGGACCTGGCACATCTTATCTACCACTGCTCCAAAGTCAAAAAATTCCGAGAAGATTTTCAAACTTAATAAATAAAACAATAGGATGCACACTAAAAGCAGAATTTGCCACCCTTACCACCGCATTTATGACGGAGTTAGATTCACAACAGTATAGAGACCTACTGTACCTCCTACTTATAGCCGCAGTCAAAATAGTACTCACCAAATGGAAAGACACTTCCAAGGCAACTTTCAAGGGATGGCTCAACTGGGTAACGTACCTTAGAGGTGCTGACACAATCGCCCTACAGAACTCACCATATAGACAACCTTGCAGGGGAATGTGGGCGTATTTAGATAAGATCCTAGACCCATACCAACCGCCTTGAATAATGATAAGAATACAAAGAATCGGATCGAAATTACACCTCCACGACTTCAAGAAACTAGCGAGAAGACAGTAAACTTCTGTATGCTATCTCTTTTTCTCTCTTCCTTAAGTCCTATCCTTTCCCCCTTTACTCTTTTCTCTCCTCTTACTATGACAGTAGATTGGGGGGGGACAGCCAAGCATATATAAACTGTAACTGTACTACAACTAACACAGCCAGTTTGGGCTGCCACCCTGTAACTGCAAAGCGCTGACGATTACATGTTATATGTTGTAAAAAAAACAATAACAATTTTTTAAACAACAAAAAAAAGGTGGTCTTGCCATTTGGGTTAAGCTTAATCTCGACTCAATATGACAATTGTGAATACTCGTGGCTCTGCATACCAGGCTTTGTTAATTTGAGACTTTAATAGTTCTTTTAGTTTTTATTTGGTTAATCTTTGGAGACTTTAATGCAAAGATGGAGTGCTAGTCAGTTGAATTGGGCTTTCGAAGCTCCGACTTGGATACTGCAGTGTGGGATGCCAGGGGTTTGGAATTGAGACTTAGTTTACGAAGTCTACAAGATCCAATAGGGCAACTATTTCCAGGGTTGCTCTCCGGGCAAGCCAGCATATAGAGGTGGGTATTTACTATTTATTTGCTTCTAACAGCTATTTGCAGTGGTGTTTATGTGGTGATGTGGTATAAAACCAGTGGAGCAACCATAATGTTTTACTAGTTGAAAGAGCCCTTCCATTTGACAGGGATAAAAGACCATCAACATTAGTAAACACACTAACAATGGCTTAAGGTAGTGTGGCATCTTAAAGATCATGCAGCTGTATTAAATGGCTTACTGCAAAAGAACCACTCAATTAGTTTGGCCTGTTTAAACGATGGGCCTGCCGATGAGTTATTCCAATACCATCAACAATTGTATGCAATTATTAAGAATTCATTATTGAAACCCCTAAAACCTGTGTCTCATCAAGCTCGCTGATTTGATGGGAGCTGTCCAGCTGATAACCACCATTTGTGGAAGGTGTTAGCTCGGTCACCTAGGGATATAGTGGAGATCCGAGAGACTAGGAAGATTTATCAACTGGCTATTATAGAGTGGAAGCATGTATTGTTCTACAAGCATTGGGAAACGCTTGAATTGGCTGCTTCATAAAATAACAGGTTGTTTGGGGAATAGTAAACCGGCTTACTCCGCTAGATACACCCTTGGATCCCAGTCTGAACAGTAATATTTCTGGACAGGATTGGGTTAAGCATCTTACCAGCATATTTTATCTTGAGAACGATAGAGTATGTTAGGACGTGTTGCCTCAGTTACTTGTTCCCCCCCATCCCGCTGCCATTTACCCTCCAGGAACTTGAAATGGCTGTCCAAACAAGTGCCGCTGGTAGGATGTTGGGCCCTGATGGGTTCCCATGGACCTTTTTTTTAATGTATCTCTGATCTGTGGGGACCCCTGATGATGAATCGCTCTAATAATTACCTATGTAATAAGATTCCAGAGTCCTGGTCCTGCGATAGTGCTGAGTTTTTAAAAAAGGCGATAGTGGGGGGTCATCTAAATGTTAGAGGCAAATTTATTTGGTAGACAGCTTCATTAGGATGTTGGGGAGGGTAATTTTCAACTGTAGTCAAGGGCTACGGACAATGAAATATTGTCTGCATGCCAATATGGTTTCTGGCCTGGGCTTGGTAGAGTGGAGCATTGTCTGAATTTACATCTGATAGTAAGTACACTGTCACCAGGCGCTGCCCACTGTACCTGGCCTTTATGGACTTATCAACCAACTTAGACTGTCTTAATAGAAATAAACTGTGATCTGAAAGAAACAGGTTAGTGTTAGATTCCTTACCTTAGAATATCCCCAGGCATCAGGCTGGATCCGGAAAGTTTTTGTCAGCAGTACCCTTGTGTGTCGGTAGGCGTCATCTGCGGATTCGCGCCAGTCATCGGCGTCGTGATCGCTGGGATGACGTTGTCGAAGTACTTAAACGCCGCCCTCGCGCCCTGACATCAGTTCCTTTTTCGCGCCAGCTAGCGCAGATCCGAGAAGAGCAGTACTCTTAGTAATTTTTTAACTAACTTTTTGGTCTATTTTGGATCTCTTTTTCGAGTCGACTTCGACTCCTGGTGCTGTAGGGATGCCTGGCTTCAAGCCGTGCAACGCCTGTCACCGCCTGATGTCGGTGAGCGACCCCCACCATCTGGGTGTCTACTGCCTCGGGGCCGAAAACAACGACAAGTCGTGCCCCGACTGCCAGGCCTTGACCTTGAAACCTAGGCGGGAGCGGTCCCGCAAGCTACTCGAGATCCGGCTGTCGGCTCCACACCGCTCAAGGTCCCGGTTGAGGAGGAAGTCGAGGGACCGGTCGCGATGCCGCAGTCGTCGCTCGTGGAGTCTTCGCCAGCACTCGTCGGGCTCCAAGTCCTCCAGTAAGTCGGAGCACTCCAAGAAGAAGTCGAAGAGGAGACATCGCTCCTCAGACTCCGCGTGGCACTCGCTCGACGCGGCTGAGGGTTAGGGCGACACCGCCAGCGCGGCTCTGGTCGGAGCCGCAGGAGCCACCTCCAGGCCCATACCCTCTGCTCCCTGGCCTGCGAGCGATGCCAGAGGAGATTTGTGATTTCCTCATTGCCATGAGGACTCACTTCTTCGGTTGAGGCCTGCTAGTGCGCTTTCGGGCCCCGCAGACCCGACTTGGGGCCTTGGTGGGCCGTGGGCTCCGGCCCCGGCGCCGCCGTCAACTTTGGTCCCGACGCCGCTGGCCCCCATGGGATCCGTGCCTGGATTCCGGTCGACTCCAGTTGACCTTACGAATCCTCCGCTGTCGCCAACCCCAATAATGTCGCTCCCGGCAACGTCCTCGGACGATGTCGGCACCTTTTTCAGCCCCGGTCCGGGTCCGGCGTCGGAACGGCGCCGCCTGGCGCCATCTCCGGCGTCTATGGGTGAGCCCTTCACCTACGACCCGGCTCCGTCATTACAGCCTGTTTACCAGGACACGGATGAAGGAAAGGACTGGGAGGGGTCTGAGGACCCTCTGGCACAGCAGTGCCAGTTGAGTGAGGACTGGACAGATGATCTAGGGGAGGCCTGTGGTTTGGACACATCGCCCGACACTGGATTCATTTCTCCTCCGTGGCTACGGAGGAGGATGCTACGTATGGTGTGGTGTTGTGCAGGGCATTGGCTCTTGAACTTCCTGCTGTGGCCATGAGGGCTAACCTTCTCACTGAGGTGCTTCAGCTCTCGGTATGCTCCTCGGAGCCTCTACTGCCGTTCAATGAGACCCTCACGGACGTTCTGATTGGCACCTGGTCCAAGCCCTCTACAGTGTCCACTGTGGATCGGAACGTGGCCCGACGCCACCGCCCGACTCCGGGTGACCCTAGCTTTCTGTCCGTGTACCCCACCCCGAGAACCTTGTGATCCAGGCTTCTAAGTCCCAGACCGCATTCCCGACGCTCCCCCCGGATCGGCAATCCAAAAGGTTTGATCAGTTTGGGAAGAAACTGTTCTCCTCATTGAGTTTGGGGTTGCGGTCTATCAACACTGCTTGCCTTTTGGGCCGTTATACCCACTCTCTGTGGGACATGGTTGAGGAGGTGCTGCCCCAGTGACCGGAGGAGGCCCAGGCCCGCCCAACCCCTTGGGGAAGGGCGGGATGCAGCGCGTTATTCCATCAGGTGTGGACTGGATACCACGGACTCGCAGGGAAGGGTGATTTCCACGGCGGTGGCGGTTCGCCGCCACGCCTGGCTGTGGTCCGCCAATTTCTCGGGCGATGTCAAGGCCACGCTCATGGACATGCCCTTCGATGGCCGTCGCCTCTTTGGCGACAAAGCAGACAGTGCGCTTGAGCATTTCAAGGACTCCAGGACTACGGCCAAGTCCTTGGGCCTGTCTGGCCAGAACCAGCATACTTCTGCTTTTCGCCCCTTTCGTGACCAAGGAAGGGGTACTCCCACACGCGGACGTGGTAACCGCCGTGGCGGTGCCGGGGGACAACGGCAAGGTCAGTCTACATCTGGTCTCGCCACATCTGCCTCAAAGCCTTCCTAGTCCAAGCTTTCAGGCCCATTCGACGCCAGTGGGAGCCAGGGTCCACCATCACCTCCTCCACTGGCACTCCACCACGTCGGAGAGATGGGTGCTGCAAATCGTCCAAAGGGTCTACTCCCTCCCCTTCGGGGCGACCCTCTCCAGCCATGCCACCGTAGTACCACCACATGTCAAGGGATCACTTGCATCTTCTGCAGGAGGAAGTAATGGCCGTCTTGGCCAAGGGAGCCATCGAGCGTGTTCCTGGGCCAGAAGTAGGACGTGGTTGCTACTCCCACTACTTTCTGGTACCCAAGAATGGCAAAGGAGGGCCATGACCTATCTTGGACCTCCGGAGCGTCAACGGCTTCCTCCGGAAGGAGAAGTTCAAAATGCTGACTTTTGCTCAGGTCCTAGCTGCCCTAGACCCTGGAGAGTGGATGGTAGCGTTGGACTTGCAGGACGCATATTTTCACATCCCCGTCCTGCCGGCCCACCAGCGCTACCTGTGGTTCATGGTAGGCCACGAGCACTTTCAGTTTACCGTGCTCCCCTTCGGCCTTACCAGCGCCCCACGGGTGTTTACGAAAGTGATGGTGGTGGTCACAGCTCATCTGCGCAAATCAGGGGTTCCAGTCTTCCCCTATCTCAACAGGTTGTTGAAGGCGGGCTCGCCCCAAACAGTCGTCTCCCACCTCCAGACTATGGCCGACGTCCTGCACTCGTTGGGGTTCTCCATCAAAGTTCCAAAGTCGCACCTGTGCCCATCTCAGAAGCTCCTTTTCATCTGAGCAGTTCTGGACTACGCGCAGTTTCGGGTTCGGGATATTCAGGCTCTGATTATGATCTTTCAGCCTTTATCCCGAGTTTCGGTCAGGTTGACGCTGCGGCTCCTGGGGCTGATGGCCTCCTGCATCTTTTTGGTGCATCACGCCAGGTGGCGGATGCGGGCTCAGCAGTTGTATCTGAAGTTTCAGTGGGCACATCATCAGGGCAACCTGTCCGACCACGTCCTGATCTCGGAGGGCACTGCAAGTCAGTTGCAGTGGTGGCTCACGAACCGTGATTGGGTCAACGGCAGATCCCTCTCGCTACCCCAACCGGAGCACGTAGTAGTGACTGATGCGTCCCTCCTGGGATGGGGGCGCATGGGAGAGGCGGAGAGCAGAGGCCTCTGGTCTCTGGCGGAGTTCCGGCTCCATATCAACCTCCTGGAGCTGCGGGCGATCCGTCTTGCACTGGAGGCATTTCTTCCCTCTGTCCGGGGAAGTGTAGTGCAGGTGTTCAAAACACCACCGCCACGTGGTACTGCAACAAACAAGGCGGGGTGGGGTCGTGGACCCTTTGTAGGTAGGATCTGCGCCTCTGGACATGGCTCTAACACCAGGGCGTCACCCTGGTGGTTCAACACCTGGCAGGTTCCCTGAACGCCAGAGCGGACAAACTCAGCCGACGGTGCATGATGGATCACGAATGGTGTCTGAACTCGGACTTGGTGCAAGCTCTCTTTTGGCAGTGGGGAGAGCCTTGGTTAGATCTAAAGAGAACGTGCAATGTCATCAGTTCTCCGCGTTTGAATTTCCAAGGCGGTACTCGCTCAGAGACGCTTTTCGACGAGAGTGGAGCTGCGGTGTGTTGTACGCCTTTCTGCCTATAGCACTTCTGCCCAGAGTGCTGAAGAAGATCAGGCGAGACCGGGCCCAAGTCATCCTCGTGGCTCCGGACTGAGCACGAAGATACTGGTATCCCGAGCTACTCAGCATGTCAGTCGATCCCCCGATTCGTCTGCCTTTTCCGGAGGACCTTCTGTCGCAGCAGCAGGGGGCGGTCCTGCACCCGAACTTTATAAAAAAGTGTCTTCAATACGCCATATTCTGACCTCTGCCTTAGATCTCATAAAAGGGGATCTGGCTTTGTTACAACATGTGCATGCTCAATAAAGAGCCACTGTACAAATAAATTGGGCATTACAAACACTTGGATCAGATTCCTTGCCTTAGCAGCTTGTCAATGAAAAAGCCATGTTTGAACCATATCGGAATTTACTGAGAAAACAGTAGTAAAGAAAGAATCCACATGCACACTATTGAGTATAGAAGAAACTGGAGATGCACCATTTACAGTTAATGACACTCCACCTATTACCTGGTGTTAGAACTGGCTATTTCTGGTTGGCTAAGGCTGACACCAAAGCTAGGCAGAAACCACCATTCTAGTCAGGGCAAGGGAGTCACACGCCAAGATAACCCCTGCTCACCCCCTTGGTAGCTTGGCACGAGCAGACAGGCTTATCCCGGAGGCAATGTGTGAAGCATTTGCGCCAGCACACAACAGCAACAACATCCTAGGCACACCACAAAAGGAACTCCACACAAGGTTATATAAAAATAACTTCTGTATTGTAAAAACACATCAGATAGAAGTCACACATGTACATTGTGCCAACTGGCACGGGCAATATTCACAAGGGATTATTCACAGGACAGGGCCACATGGGACACTGTCAGAATCAACACTTTTAGAAATAGCACTTCTAGAACTTAGAATAAGTATAGCACAAAATAACAGTTATAAATCACATCCAGTAACTATTGGGAACAGGTAAGTACCACCTATGCAACCCTAAACACCTTAGGAGAATGTCACGCAGGGGACCAGGACCTCACTATGACCACCTGTACTAGAAAGAACAACCACCTAAGTATAAAATACATTTAGGGGTATAGGTAAGAACACATTACACATGATGCAAAACCAACATTCAGAGGTGTAGGGAAGGAAAAACACATGATGCATAAAACATACATTCAGCGGTGTCATAACAAGGCACATGATGCATCAAAACACATTCAGAGGTACCGGAGAAAACACATGATGCCTAAAACATTCAGAGGTGTAAGGAAGGAAAAACACATGATGCATAAACCAACACATTCAGAGGTGTAAAATCAAGGAAGACACATGATGCATAAAAACATTCAGAGGTGTAGGGAAGGAAAAACACATGATGCATAAACCAACACATTCAGAGGTGTAAAATCAAGGAAGACACATGATGCATAAAAACATTCAGAGGTGCCAGACCACAACTCAATAGCGCAAAAACACATGATGCCTAAAAAGACATTCAGAGGTGTAAGATCAAGGTGCGTAATCATATTAAATGCATTACATTTCCTAGCACCACATCACATTGCGCAAAACTCCAAAAGCCACCACCAGTGGCAGTCCCTAGGCCAACTGGCCTTTCTAGGGCTAGGACGCCCTGTGTCCCAATGTCAGGGGCCTAAACGGTGCAGCTGCCCACTAATTGCTCAGCAGCTGGTGTAACAATGGTGGGGACAACGTTGGAGCCTTCCAGGCCCTGTACAAAGCACTCATGTCACCCAAGAGCCTCACGGGGCTCCAAACATCATGTGGGCGGTGAGTCCTTCTGGACTCTAAATATAAAATGCCCTCCAGAGCCTCACTGGGCTCCAAACACAGTAAATGCGGCCACGAGCCTCGCTGGGCTCTTAACACTAAGTAATTGCGGCCACGAGCCTCGCTGGGCTCTTAACACTAAGTAATTGTGGCCACGAGCCTCTCTGGGCCCTCCGTAACTCAACACAAATGCCCACGGGACCCTCGCGGGTCAAACAAGAATGCGGCCTCATGATGGCGGCATTGCACTGCCGGACATACGTCGATATTATTGGGCTTCCCAGCTGGCAGCAATCAACCACGGGTTTTATGGGCCTGTAAACAATCCAGGATACGCCATGGATCGCTGGCTTATGAACGATGAGAATTACTACAGGGCATTGTATTCTAGATCTCTGGATCGTAAACTTACGGGACCCACTAGGACGGCGGTGCACCTGTGGAGGGCGGTGACTAAAACTTTGGGTTGGCAGGGTAGGCTCACCTTGGCGACTCCCCTGTACGATTCTGACCTGCTTGGGAACCTGTGGCACTCCAAGGGGTTCGATAGGTGGGACCTAATCGGTATCTCCAAGGTGGTAGACATGACGGCTAGGGGTGTGATTAAATCCTTTGAGGCACTCCAGGTTGAGTTTCAATTGGGTAGCTCTGAATATTTTCGCTATGCGCAGCTCCGGCATGCTCTCACTTCGTCTATGCCCGTGGGAGAGAAAGTGCCAGAGTCATCCCCGCTGGAGGATAGGGTGCTGGACGGCCATATGCCGGATAGTGCCATCTCCTTGATTTACAAAAAGCTTATTAATGTGCGGATTGACTTACTGGTGAAACTGAGAGACATTTGGATGAATGATGGGGTAGAAATGGATGATGAGGAATGGCAGTCTGCGGTCTCCTCCCCCAAGGAGGTGGCGATCTCAGCCAGGCTAAGACTCGTACAATTGAAAATACTCCACAGGGTCTACGTTACGGGCCCACGACTGATTCGAATGGGCCTCTCTCAAGATGGACTGTGCAGGCGGGGCTGTGGCGCACTGGCCACCTTTATGCATATACTTTGGGAATGCCCCGCGATTGCCTCTTATTGGAGACGTGTACACGGGGTGATGAGGGAGGTGACCGGTGTAACCCTGCATGCGGAGGCCCGACGTTGCCTCCTTAATGTATGGGGCCCGAATGACTATACCGTGGCTCAGACCCGTTGGGTCACCCTGGGCAATATGATAGCCAAGAGAGATGTTGCTCAGAAGTGGGGAGCTTCAACTTCCCCCACCGTTGGCCTGTGGGAGACCAATATGGATTGGTGCATGCTGCGCGAGAAGACTGTTTACTTGGCCCGGGGCAAGCCCAAGATGTGGGGGTTGGTTTGGGGTGCATGGAACTCACATAGGGGAGACATTTGTGCACCCCCTGAGGTGGCGCAGCCTGAGATTCGCCTCTCCCCGTAGCTCCCCCTTCCCTGAGTTCCAGATGTTGTATCCTGCACTGTTACTCCCCATCCATCTTTTTGATATGTAACTTGTTGCTTATTGGATGTGCGCACCCCGCCCCTCCCTGCGATATGAGCCTAGAATATCCTTCTGGCCCTCAGCCTCTCGTCTCTTTCTTCCTTCTTTTCTTGTTCTTTTCTCCTCCTTGTTCTCTTTCTCTCTTTGACTTTGTTCCTCTATTGTTATTTTAGTATTCTTCATTGTAAAATTAAACCTGATTATTCCTTTACCTTGTTTTTGTACTTGTTTCCGATTTGAGATAGTATGCTGCCTGGCCTCCGGGATGTATGGCTGAATAGCGGTGTACTTTGCCTTGATCAATAAAGGTTTTCCAAAAAAAAAAAGAATGCGGCCTCGCTGGGGGAGCGGCCTGCTGGGCCGGGATCGGCTCTTCAAACAAAGAGCCCACACGAGCCTCGCACTTGAGGGGAGGGGCGGGCACTGACAATGTGCCCCGACGCCCCTCTCTCTTCTCAGGCACTCACCGGGTCGGGCGCGCCGGTCTCTTCCGCTCCGCCGGCCTCTCACTCTCCGGGGCTCTCCCTCACTCTCGGGAGCCCCGGGGGGGGGGGGGGGGGGAGTCAGCAGCATCTTGTGGCAATGCAGGAGTGCGGGGTAGGCTCCCGCCGCTACCTGCTTCTTCGTACTTTCGGGGGCCGGACTCCAAAGTCCTCGGGCTGGCAGCCAATCACGGTGCGGTCCGGGGAAGGCGTCACCAGGGCATCCCGGGCCGGCAGCCAATCACGGCGCGGCCAGGGGAAGACATCACGAGGGGTCCCGGGCCGGCGAGGTTGAACTCGGGGGAAATGACGAGGGGTAGGCTCCCTCGGAAGTAACAAATAAACGAGGAAGGCCCTCGCTGGGGGGCCCAGTGCCCTTTACAAGAACAGGGCAAATGCAGGGTGGGCACCGGCTTGGTAAGAACAGCGCTCCCAAGGGCTTGGCACACAAATAGCGCTCTCAAGCGCCAGGGGTCAATGAAAAGCGCTCTCAGGCGCTAGGGCAATAGCAAGCAGCCAAGTCCTTCGGGGGATGCAGCAAAGTCCAAAGCAAAGTCCCCCAATCAGCCCAGCAAGGCAGAGGGGTTCCCCCAGAAGTCCTCTAGGGATCCAGGGTCTGGGCAGGGCTCAGGGAGGCAAGCCTTCCCCTGAGCCCAAGCAGCAGCACGTCCCTGGCAGGATTCAAGTCAGAAACAAGAACAAATTGTAAGGGGACACAGCCCCTTTTTATACTGTAAATTCCTTTGTCTAGCAGGGTGCAGGCAGTGTGAGAACCAGCTAGAACTGGTTATAGGGAATTCCTTTCACTGGCCAGACTAGGGACATCAGACGCACCCCAGGGGGTGGAGCCAGCATTGTGTGGGGAAAACCCAGACCCATTCAGGACCCTCAAACCAGACGGTCAATCCACAAGCAGGCCCAGGCTCACTCCTCCCCTCACATCAGTATGCTAAACACTCCATTCACCACCGGGGCAGACCCTCCCAGACTCTTGGAGCCAGGCTCACCAGCCAGCCTCAGCCAATCACACGCCAGACACAAATTACACAAATATGCCAACTTCTAGAAGTAAAACTTCTACACTAGACACAATCATGCTGCATATACTGCTGCGCAGCATTCAATCTCACTAGTTCGCACATACCAAACTCGACCCTGCACTCCCCACACATCAGGAACTACCATGGGCATACACATTCCCCATTCATTCCTATGGGAGGGCAGGTCACTTACCACACATACACAGAGAGCTCACGCACTTTACACTGTACCACAATGAAAAAGTGCGCAGAGGCCTAAAATCACCAACACCAGGTTCCAGAAACAGGCTAGGAAAAAGCAAAAAGTCTTGGGGTGAACCTGCCAAAAGGGCCGGGTCCAACACCTGGTTAATGTGTAGTTCTTTGATGCCAGGGTTAAGTTGCGCTCTGTTTCTCTGACTGCATCCATTCCCACACATCACGAACTCTTGAACAACGGTCCTTACTTATTTGTAACAAATGGTTCGAGGCATATGGGCTGCAGATGGTACATTATGAATAGATCGCCATCTGGTGTTGGGCTCGGATGATTGCACTTTGTTTTTCTCTTGGAGAGTCTTTTGTCTCTTGGTGACTCCTCCCTTGGTTGGTAGTGCGCATGGGCATCGGCTCCATCCTTAGATTGTTTTTTTCCGCCATCGGGTTCGGATGAAGATCGAGACGCTCCAGATCAACTTCAGAAGAAAGTGATTTTCGGCGCGTATTCCCTTTCCAATTCGACGGTATTGTTATTCGAACGCGTTCATTTCCATTCCGACGCGTTACAAATTCAAAATAGAAGAGAAAAACTTGGATCTACGTCGAAGAACAGGAGGCCTTTCTCGACGCAGTCAAGCCCGGAGTCCATGGAAAGGACTCCATTCAAAAAATGTCCAACGTGTGGTGCTAAGTTCCCACACAAGGACCTACACGAGGTGTGCAACCTCTGTTTATCGCCTGAACACGAATCCAGGGACTGCGAAGCCTGCGCAGCATTCTCCTCCAAGCTAACGATTAGAAATCGTCGAGCTCGAAGACACGAGGTTTCCAGAATGCAGGCGGAAGCGATCCCGGAGCTGTTCGGAGACGAACAAATCGAGGAAGAAGAGGACCAGTCGGGGTCGGAAGGGGACCAGTCGGAGGTTGAAGATCTCATCGAGCAACAAACCGTGAGTGACGACGTCCCCTTACCGAAAAACCGACCCCGTGCGGTAACGACCCCGCCCTCGGGCCCGGTCAAACCGCTGAAAAAAGTTTCCGACGCCCCGCCTTCGGGCCCGGCAACGAAACCGAAACTGAAACCGAAACACTCGGACTCCCACCATGTCGGATCCGAGAAAAGGGCGACATCGACTTCGGCACCGAGGCTACATACAAAGGAGAGCTCGGTATCGAAACATTCCGTGTCGAAACATAAATACGATTTATCGCCCAAGAGACACTCGATACCAAGAAAGTCGGAATCGAGCAAACATTCGGTGTCGAAAACAACAAGATCTGACGATCGAAAACAAAAACACCTCTCGGAACCAGGACCCTCGGTACCGATTCAGGAGCAACAGACAGATCCCAAACAAAAGATCTTGTTTATTGATCCACAAACTGGGAAAGTGGTCACGAAGAAGAGAAAGAGTGAACAGTCAGAAGATAAACCTCTTCCTTCAAAAAAGAGAACAATGGGGACGAATATAACTCCTCCTGCTTCTCCTCGTCCTAGAGTAACACCCTCTTCTCCTATTCTTCACAATAGGCCAAATATTCCTACACCTTCCACACCAAGACCAGCTACACCTCAGTCAGATGTAGACAGTGATCTAGGGGAGGGAGAACCTCAAGGGGATGACGAAACTATCCCAGATGAGGAGGATCCATGGGAAAATTATGATGTAGGGTCAGATGAGGACAACGACCCAGAGCTATATCCCTCAAAGCCTTCACCACCTGATGATAACACAGGTTTTGTGCAGCTCATTAATAGGGCAGCAAAATATCACAAACTAGATATGCATACAGAACCTCAAATAGAGGATTTCTTGTTAGAGACTCTACCTAATGCACAGAGAACATCAGGTACTCTTCCTATGTTGAAGGGTCTTCTTACTCACACAGAGGAAATATTCGAAAACCCAGTGAGAGCCAGGGTGTTAAACCCAAGAATCGATAAAAAATACAAAGCGGCTCCGAAGGACCCAATATTTATTAGAGGGCATGTACCTCTAGACTCGCTGGTGGTCTCAAACGCTCGTAAAAGAGCAAACTCATTATCTACAGGAGAGGCTCCTCCACCAGATAAAGAGTCGAAGTTAATAGATGCATCAGGCAAAAGAGTAGCATCACAGGCAGCGAATAGCTGGCGTATAGCCAATACACAAGCACTACTCGCACGTTACGACAGGGCACATTACGATGAGTTAGAAAAACTTCTCATACATCTCCCAAAAGAACATCAGAAGAAGGCAGACCAATTAATACAGGAAGGTAAAATAATAACCAATACTTCCATTAAGTGTGCATTAGACGCAGCAGACACTGCAGCAAGGTCGATTAACACTAGTGTCATGCTAAGAAGGCACGCATGGCTTAGAATCTCAGGATTCAAACAAGAAGTACAAACAGCCCTACTGAACAAACCATTTGATCAGAAGACATTGTTTGGTTCAAGCACAGACGAGACATTAGAAAAAATGAAGAAAGATACGGAAACGGCTAAGTCAATGGGAGCATTGCAACAGCCAACACACAGAGGTTCCTTTCGTAGATCCACCTATAGAGGGGGCTCAAAGAACACAGGAACGAATCAGCAATCCACATCTTTCACACCAACATCACCCAGAGGTAATTCAAGAGGCAGTTACAGAGGTAACAATAAGGAAAGAGGCCGCGGAAATAATAATAACCGCAACGCCTCAACACCAAAACAGTGACTTCATAGAACTCCCCCCAGACCACATAACACCGGTCGGGGGACGTCCATCACAATTCCTACCTGTCTGGGAAAACATCACGTCAGACAAGTGGGTGAGACAAATTATCCAACATGGTTATTGCCTAGAACTCACAGCTACCCCACCAAACATCCCCCCCAAACAGCGTCCAATGAGTCAAGATCATCTGACATTGTTAAGAGAAGAAGTGCTAGCACTTCTACAAAAGCATGCAATAGAGAAGGTCCCAAAAGATCAACAGGGCACAGGAGTATACTCTCTATACTTCCTGATCCCCAAAAAGGACGGGTCCCTAAGACCAATATTAGACCTCAGACCTCTCAATGCTTACATAAATTCGGAGCACTTCCACATGGTCACGCTCCAACAAGTACTCCCTTTACTGAAGAAAGGGGACTTTCTTTCTACACTGGATCTAAAAGACGCTTACTTTCATATCCCGATTCACAAAGCCCACAGAAAATACCTAAGGTTTGTGTTAGAAGGACAACACTATCAGTTCAAAGTCCTTCCGTTCGGTGTCACAACAGCACCGAGAGTTTTCACAAAATGCCTAGCTGTGGTGGCAGCACACCTAAGAAGACAACAAATACACGTCTTCCCATACTTGGACGATTGGCTAATAAAGGCCAAGTCAAAGGAAGAATGTCTTCACAACACACAGAAGACAATTCAATTGCTGCACCACCTAGGGTTCACGGTGAACTACAAAAAATCACACCTGCAACCAAACCAGATTCAGCAATACCTGGGGGCTACAGTAGACACAGAAAAGGCAATAGCATACCCCAACCCAATCAGAGTACAGACAATGGTCGGGTTAATACAAAGATTTCAACCACAACACTCACTACCAGCACGAGTGTTTATGCAACTATTAGGCATGATGTCCTCATGCATACTCCTAATACCACATGCCAGACTACAAATGCGCCCACTACAAGAGTGTATAGCGACACAGTGGAATCAGGCTCAAGGTCAGATTACAGATCTGGTGTTGGTAAACGACCGGACGTATCGATCTCTGAAGTGGTGGAACACAGAAAACATTTCCAAGGGACGGTCGTTCCTAGAGCCAATTCCACAAGTGATAATAACAGCGGACGCATCGCTCTCCGGATGGGGAGCGCATATGGACAGATACACAGTACAGGGGAAGTGGAGTGTGCAGCAGAAGAAACTGCACATCAACTACCTAGAACTATTAGCAATATTTCTAGCACTAAAAGCTTTCCAAATGCAAATAACAGGCAAAGCAGTCCTGATCAGAACAGACAACATGACTGCAATGTATTATATTCAAAAACAGGGGGGGGACACACTCTCTCCAACTGTCCAGACTAGCACAGGACATATGGAGATGGGCCATTCCTCAAAAGATCTACCTGTTAGCGGAACACCTACCAGGAGTTCAAAATCAAATAGCAGACATCCTAAGCAGACAGTCAGAACAAGTACACGAATGGGAGCTGCACGACCAAATACTACAGCCATTCTTCCAAAAATGGGGGCAACCAGAGATAGATCTGTTTGCCAATCATCAGAACGCAAAATGCAAGGAATTCGCATCCAGGTACCCACACCAAAGGTCCCAGGGCAATGCACTGTGGATAAATTGGTCCAACAGATTTGCTTACGCGTTCCCTCCTCTACCACTAATTCCATTACTGGTTCGGAAACTGCAGCAACATTCAATGACAATGATACTAGTGGCACCCACGTGGGCAAGACAGCCGTGGTTCACCACGCTGCTACAACTCTCACAAGTACCACATCAAAAGCTAAGGTTATTACCCATGCATCTTACACAGAACCATGGAGAAATAATGCACCCAGATCCCAAACAACTGAACCTAGCGATCTGGCTCCTGAGGTCATAGAGTTTGGATATTTAGATTTACCACCAGAATGCATGGAAATCATTAAACAAGCAAGACGTCCTACCACCAGAGCATGCTATGCAGCAAAATGGAAGAGGTTTGCTATACACTGTAACAGTAAGCACATCAACCCTCTGGACGCATCCACTAAACAAATCATTTGCTATTTATTACACTTACAGCAAGGTAGCCTAGCATATACCTCTATCAGAGCTCATCTCGCAGCCATAGCGGCGTACCTACAAAACAGGCAACATCTGTCACTGTTTAAAGTACCAGCAATTAAAGCTTTCATGGAAGGACTCAAAAGAGTCATTCCACCAAGAAGACCACCTTCCCCAGTCTGGAATCTCAACATAGTGCTTACCAGGCTAATGGGGCCACCATTTGAACCTATGCATAGGTGTGAAATACAATTCCTCACATGGAAGGTAGCCTTCCTCATAGCTATCACGTCACTCAGAAGAGTAAGTGAACTGCAGGCTTTTACGATTCAAGAACCATTTATGCAGCTACACCAAAATAAAGTGGTTCTTAGAACAAACCCAAAATTCTTACCGAAGGTTATTTCAGCATTCCACATCAATCAGTCAGTGGAATTACCGGTTTTCTTTCCAAAACCACAAACAGTAGCTGAAAGAGCCCTACATACACTGGATGTTAGAAGGGCTATATTGTACTATATAGAAAGAACACAAACTTTCAGAAAGACAAAACAGCTATTTGTTGCGTTTTCTCCCACACATAAAGGCAATCCCATCTCCAAAGCGGGCATTGCCAGATGGATTGTAAAATGCATTCAAATATGCTACTTAAAAGCAAAGAGAACATTAACTGTTCCTCCTAGAGCTCACTCTACACGTAAACTAGGAGCATCTATGGCATTTCTGGGAAACATTCCACTAGATGACATATGCAAAGCGGCTACCTGGGTTACACCGCACACCTTCACAAAGCACTATTGTGTAGATGTGCACACAACACAACAAGCTAGAGTGGGACAAGCAGTATTAAAAACATTGTTTCAGACAGTTGCAACAGACACGGGCGACCACCGCTAGGGAGAGAACTGCTGTATAGTCTATTCATAATGTACCATCTGCAGCCCATATGCCTCGAACGGAATATGCTACTTACCAGTATGCATCTGTTCTTGGCATAGAGGGCTGCAGAGTGGTACATGCCCTCCCAGCCTCCCCGGAAACCTGTGTCTGTTCCAACATTATCTTATTTAGATACACTTACATGGGCACTCTTATCTGTATTCTACTATACTACTCCATCTAACCCTACTATGGCAAAACAATCTAAGGATGGAGCCGATGCCCATGCGCACTACCAACCAAGGGAGGAGTCACCAAGAGACAAAAGACTCTCCAAGAGAAAAACAAAGTGCAATCATCCGAGCCCAACACCAGATGGCGATCTATTCATAATGTACCACTCTGCAGCCCTCTATGCCAAGAACAGATGCATACTGGTAAGTAGCATATTCCTTACTTGCTGTGGATTGTAACCCGGCCAGCCATACTTGATAATAGTTCCTGAAACAATACAGTATTTTTGAAGGACCTTGTACCCACTCCCTCGAACCATAATCAGGAACATCCCTTGTCCTAGTATAGATATTACATCCTTGCATTTTGAAGATATAAACAAACTATTGTCTATTTTATTACAAAAAGAGGTCCCTTTGACTTTTTTGACTTATTTCTATGCCACATATTTTAATCTGGCCTATTCCATGTCATCACTGGTGTGTTTGATCACCAACCCACATCCTTCTTTAGAAACACTTTAGACCAACAGCATTTTGCATATATTAATGAAGTTCATGAAACAATGCAAGACTTAAGTGTCCATGCTTTGCTTTGCCCCCCTCATGTTTATGATATATTAATTGCCTTTGTTTTATATGCTATAAACATACCATATATATATATATATATATATATATATATACACACACACACACACACACACACATATATAGTTCCCAAGTTTTGGTGGAGAGCAGCTCCTGAATAGAGCACCCTACAACACCAGCAACACTGAATCTGCTCACCTCAGGTGTTCTAGCAACATTTGTAAGCATAGAATAAGCACAGTGCCATCCAATAAAAGCCTTTTACCACTCCAGACATAGTATTACAGCTTTGGATTGGTATACATACAATCCAAGCCAACCTAAAATAAATAAAGCAACCCCTGACTTTTTCAGCAGCGAGTGATCACTAGGAACCCTCGCTTATCTCCTATCAAGGGGTGCTGGATTCTCAGCAACACCTTGGAAAGGGCAATAGAGATTGGCGCAAATGGGCTCAAAGAAACCCGTACCGGGTTCCTCCTGGCCACAAGCCACTGCATCAACCAATTGAGTTGGGCGGCTATATAATACGTCTCAAAGTCGGGGACCCCCAGCCCTCCCAACTTCGTGGGACATCGCAGCGTGCCCATTGGCACTCTCCTCCGCCCCACCCCCACCCCCTGATGAAAGCAATAACTAGGGATTCTAGCTCACAAAACACTGCTCGCAGAACCCAGATTGGGAACGTTCCAAAGAAATACAGGAGGCGTTGCAGGGCCACCATATTTAGGAGTGCAACGCAGCCGCCACCAACAATGGTAACTAGTTCCAAAAGTCTATGGAAGCTTACAAGGCTCTGAGTGCCAAAACTACGTTGCCCTCCAAGAGATCTGCCCGGTCGCGGTATACTTTGATTCCCAAATAACTCAGAAAGCAGGGCTCCCATTGCAAGCTCTCCAAACTACTTGGCGGATTCCCATGTGGCGCCATAGGGATGCGTTTGGACTTCTGCCAGTTAACCCCCATTCCGGATAACAGACCAAATCTTTTCAGCATGGTTCTGGCACAAGCCAGATCCTTCTCCGTGTTTCGGAGGAAGATTAGTAACTCATCCACGTATAATGCAAGACGGTGTGGATGACCCCTGATTAAAGGCCCCGGAAGCTGCGCTCCAAAAGCTGTGCCCAGTAAGCTGTGCCCCAAGCGTGCTTAAGCCTTCAGGGGCTCCAAGGCTAGCGCAAAGAGCAAGGGGTACAGAGGGCAGCCCTGCTTTGTCCCCCTGCCCATCACATGCTGAGCAGATATGATCCCCCGTGTCCCATATGCGCCAGTACCTCATAGAAATAGTACCATTCCAAACTTTCGATCACTTTCTTGATATCAACAGCAAATACCAACGCATTTGTCTGATCATAGTCATCAGCATCTAATATATCCAGGAGGTGCCTGACATTGATTGCCGTATTGCAGCCCGGGATGAACCCTAGGTGATCCAAGTGGACTACCTTGGTTACGGAGGGCAGTAGTCTGGCTGCGCGGATATTCCTTAGAATTTTGTAGTCTTTGTTTAACTTAGAAAGTGGCCTACATGCTGAACGATAGTGTGTGGACTTTTTTGGCTTTAGAATGGGAACTATTAGCCCTTCCTTAGTGGTAGCTGGCAGCGTCCCTGCATCCTTAGCTGAAGTGTAGAGTGTCACAAACTTGGGTATTAATTCTTCTGAATAAGTCTCTGAAAATTCATCTGGAAAGCCGTCAATACCCAGAGTTTTATTGTGAGCCATGCTTTTAATTGCCATGCGTACTTCCCGTGGAGTGATATCTCCCCCCCCCCCAGTCCCTGTGTTCTGCCTCCTCGAGAAGTGGGAGGTGCAGCTCTGCAGATAGGCTTCCACCCACGGAGCATTGTTCACCGCAATGTTCCTGTATAAGTTAGAATAATATTGAACAAATAGGGCATTTATTCCTTCCTGTATGTATACTCGGTCACTTTCATTATTCTATACTTCGACTATTGGGGAGCCGTGCTTTGCCTGTTTCACCAGCGACAAAAGGAGGGCCTCTGACTTGTCCTGCTCCACATGTGTGCGGTCCATGTAATGCTGATAATCAAAGCTTCAGAGGCGATCCACCTGTGTCGCCACTGCCTCCTTAGCCACAAGGTGAGCTCGCTGGAGCTCTGGGTACCCAGGTCTGCGAAGTTCCACATTGCATAGGTTTTGTTCAGTATCGGTCACTTCTTTCAGGATTGTAAACCTTATCCCTTTTGATTTGGCTTTGCTATGACCCCACAAGACTGCCTTAAAGACGTCCCATTCCATTTGTGGAGACAAAGCCGTTCCCATATTCTCATTGAAGTAGTGAGTTATTTTATCTATAATCTCTTCTCTGAATACTTGGTCTTCCAATGATTCCGGCTTCAATCTCCAGGTGGGTATCGCTAGGGAAGGCTGGGCCCATCGGAGATGGAGGAGGATGGAATTATGAACGGAGGAAAGACCTAGGCAAGTACACTTCTACATATATGTGCAGGCAAAAAATCAGGACAACAAGAAATGTAATTACATACATGTCAAATCAGTAACAAAGTTGCTTATGTTATTTATATCAAATTTTTTTTGGGGATAAATCTTTGTATTATTTTGAAAACAAGGAAAAAGGAACAGACATATCCGGTGCCATACATTCATACATAATAATAGGGTGCACAGGTACAATGACAGGATAGACGTGAAGCAACAGAAGAATCGCTGAAACGCCTGCGCTAGTGAGTACGAAGCAGGATTTGTGGCATTACAATCGACAAACCATTTTAGCGCAGGCCCTCAGAGCCCGCCCACCCATAAAATCAAAATAGTAGAAAAAGCATGGCAACCAGACACTAGAATTTAAACAAAATCAGGATATTTCGCTATTACTACTAATAAGGGAAAGACAAAAGAGAAGGTTGAAAAAAAGAAAACCATAAGAACGAGAACAGAAATTAAACAATAAACCCATCCCCCCACCCTGCACCCCTGCATATAGCTATCACCTAACCCCAACTAGCAGTGTGCCTGTCGCCCCGACTAACTAGGTTCTAAAAATATAAAAGAGAAAACATGGGGGAGGGCATTTCCGTATGGGCTCCCGGTCCCCTTCCCCCTCCCCCCCCCCCCCGCCAGAGACCAGCATCCCCTATGATGAAAATGCAATTTTATCTGTGATCACAGAAAAAGTAAATTAGGGGGAGCCGTAATACACCGCCCAGCCTCTCGTGAGACCAACAGTTACGAATCCCACATCCATTAAGGCCATAGTACCAACCCCGGTCAATCGACCTCAGCCTTGGCCCTTCCAAACCATCATGCGAACCCCTCCCGGTAGGACCACTACTTCTACAGGAGAATCAAAGTGCAAAAAGAATCTGAAAAAAGTCAGTCCAAAACAAATCAAAGTCAGTAATTCCTCAAGAACTCCATCAGCACAGAAACGCTCCCTCATGGACGGATAGTGTTGTTTTCTCCACGATCGTACGGTCACCAAAGAGGGAAAGGATGAAACAGAAGTCCAAGTACTATCACCAACAGGAGTCTCCGGGAAGGGAACGCCAATCGATTCTCCCAAAGTCAGCAATGATGGTAGGTGTAGTAATACTTTCGAAACACCGGGTTCATTATTCTCCCGAGTACCAAAAGAGGGCTTCGCCGCCTCTTGTCGCACGGGGTCCTCGTCCAGAATCAAAATGGTCGTCATGTAAATCGTAGCTGGCAGCAGTTCCAGCAGTGGAGTAGGGTCCGGTTCCACACACTCCTTCTCAGATAGGCCCGTAATCATTTTGTGAATCAGGGCATCCCTATGTGAATGAAATACCCCGATGTCTGCCAATACTGTCTTCAGCGACGGCACATGCTCCGTCCGGTCCATTTCTCCTCGCTCAGTACCGATCATATTCACTTCCCCCAGAGAGCCCGGTTTCTCTGGGGGGGGAACAGACGGGAGCGGAACGGACGGCGTCGGAGGGTAACTGATCGGTTTCTGCGGCAGCAAACTGCACTCCGCGGCCGCAAGCGAAGACCCCGACCCACCGAACCCCAGCGGCGGTAAACCGGGTCCGCGGGACAGGGACCTCCACCCACAGCCACTGTTGTGCCACGTCACTCCTCCCTCGATGTTAGTCAATCAGAATGATCGCCGTCAAAATCGGGCAAAAAAGACCTCCACTGCGGTAGACCAGACCCTGCTTGATTCTCACGGCCGATGTTGTTCAACTTCAACCCGGGTCAAAACTCGAGGCCCCGGCTCTCCTGCTGGACTAGGCCGCAAACTTCAACTCCGTCAACGAAGCCGATTAAGTTTTCGGGATTGCACCATCTGAGTGTGCATCAGTTCATCTACACGGAGGTCGGGCGTAAAAACAGGATTATCAACAGGATCACCTGGCAGGATACGGAGGTCGGCGGAGCCAGGAGCCTAAGCAGCCATCTTGTTTGCTAGCTTAGCTCCTCCCTATATCAAAATATTTATTGATTATAAAAAATTGTCAGATTTGAAGGATGGGATTATGATTAGACACTGTGCGAGTCAAATATTCAGCAGAGTGCATTAGTGTATGGACATCAGAGATACGGAGGAAGGTGTCCAAGTGCAAATGGAGGTGGTGGAGTGGGGAAAGAAGGAGTATTACTGTACTCGTGGATGTGTGGTCCTCCTGGAGGCAACAAACCCCCATCGCTGCTGCCAGTCCCCAAAAGCATGGGCTTTAATCTGACAGAGGAGGTTGTGATCTGTCTATGTGTACGTCTGCTATGCAATTTTATTTATTTATTTATTTATTTTTTTAAACCTTTATTGACAAACATGGATATACAATAGCAAGCATACAGCCACTCCGGGTCGGCTGTCAACATTCCCAAGAAGCATAACGGATGAGTGAGTTACACAGCACTTTAGCCGACAACCCGAGGGCCCGGCGGCAATTAATCAAACATGTCATAGCCATACATTGAATCACAGGAGAAATAAGGTCTTTTTCTTTTATGTTTTTTGAAAACCAAGAAACTAAAAAGAGAAATAACTGTGGAGGCAAGACACAAAGCTTATACACAAGTGATCCTTCTGGGGAGGGAGTACCGCATCCAAGGCTGTTACTCAGTAACAAGTGAAGCTAAAGAGCTATAGGGAGAGCAGACGGGAGGGGGGAAGGGGAAAGAGAGCAAGCAAGCAATATATGAGCAAAAATCAAGACCAGAAGGAATGTCACGCTAAGGGGAGTGCAACACCTCCGGTGGAGGCACAAAAGGGTGAGTGCAAATCTCGAAAATACCAAGTGTGCAGAGGGTCAAAAGGGGAAATAATTTATCGACCTGTCAACTCATGCCCCTAGAATCAATGTAAATACATAGAAAGAGAAGACCAGGTCCAGGGGGGTGTGTTGCCCTAAATGGTGAATGAAAATCACGCAGGTGCATGTGTGAAAAGAGTGTGTTGGGTCACACTGGGCTAAGAAATTCCCATCAGACCACCCTCGTGGCGGCATTTCATCATATGGGAATGAGCAGTCGCTCCATATACCGCCCAAATCATCACGTGGCGGAGTATCAGTGGAGAGCGGCATACTAAGCCACAGTCATGCTCAAAGAAAAGTATAAGATGAGTGCAGTGCTCTAGAAAAGGTGATTATTAAAATCAACTACCTAGACTAAGGGGAGTACCTATGGAAGTTAGTGTAGGTGTCAAGATTAAAAACACGCCTAGTAGTGGATGAGTAAGACTACACTATGGTGCTGTGTAGGGTGGTCGACTAGTTTCAGCTTAATGGAGCAATGCTCCAGCCTTCGTCAGGACCTTCAAGATAGTTAGCTACTGCAACAGAATGTGATAGGTGTACAGATACAGTAAACATTACTGACAAACATTAAATGTACTTGAGGAAGTCATATATCTCCCCAAAACTTGGAACCTGAATGTCCACTGGAGACAGAAAGGGGATCTTCTTCCTGTCGAAAAAACAACAAAAATTCATGTACCCTGTTACACACATGAAACCACATAACCTCACAGACACCATCAGGACAAAACACACCTGCGAGAACAATTTGCGTTCCGCATAACATAAAAGCATACTAGCTTCATCACATAGAGGCATTTCCTCCTAGTGATACTCACCCAGCTTTGTGTGGGTGAATGCCTCACCTCGCCCGGCAACCGCTCGGGAAATTGAGGCCCGCTCTGATGTGTGGAAAAAAGGACACAATTAGCGCACAACTCCTATGTGTCCAGCCCAATTTGTTTTACACATACAACCCAATAGACGTGTGGTAAACTACTCTCTGTCCTGCCATAAGCTAGCCCCATTGAACCAACTCTGATTTACTTGAAGTAGGTCACTGACCCTCGAAGAGAAAGGAGGGCAAATTTGGATGATAGCGCTGCCATAGGAGGCCATTTATGTCTCTGTATTTGATACTATGACTGACCCTCCGAGTGCCATGGAATGTAGCAGCAAAAAGATGCTTTTGCAGCCGACTAGAAAAGACCCAGGTCTATAAGCATTACATTGGAAGAAGTCAGGACTGTTAACTGACAGTGCTCTCTGTATAATGTTAGTTGCTACAGGGCAATGACCCCATAACAGCATCACCAAGCTTACCTATCTGTCGGTACCCATAGCTCTAGGACGAGCGGAAGGGGAGGCACCGACGGATCGCCTGCTTCATTTAAATATCGGGGCTACTTTATTGCAAAGCCAATAGTAGTATTCATTATAGCCATGCCGCACCGAGTCACCAGATCTCAAGGGCATCCTAGGAGAACAATGCTCACCTGTGTTAATAGGAATCGAGTGGTTAGAAAGCGACTCGGAACCTGGGAGCGCCGCAAGCCTAGCGCTAATCTTCACGCGCATGCGCAGAGGTCCTTCGGCTGAGTAACGGAAGACGCTTTCCTCTCGCGCATGCGCTAAGTTGTTTAGGGACGTCTCAAAGATCAATGTGATCCCATATATAGCGCAGCCTGTCTATAAAGCTTGGAGTTCATAATCTCGAGCTGAGATGTATACTGGAAGTGGGGGCTGAGAAGGGCACCTCATAGTGGTTACCGAAGAATAAAAACACCCCAATTAATCAAAAATGATTATGTTAAAGCATTATTCTAAATGGAAAAACAGGATTATTCTAAATGAGAATAAAGTCACCATAGTGCAGTTATGCAATGTAGGATCAATATACTGCAGATAACAATATTTAAATGGTATAGGTGGTAAAAACCAGCTGCTGGGGATAACAGAGCTTATACAATATGTGTGGGCGGGCAGAATGCTCAGAAGGTAAGCACTTGGATCATAATGGCCATGGACTGCTCGGGGAAGTTGCATGGATGCAATATGCTGGCCTGATAGGGAGCCATGGCATAAAAAGGTGTTGATGATGCCAGGCCAGTGGAAATTTAAATTAAACCAAAAAATCAAGCAAAAGGAAGGGATAACAGGGGGTAGGCAGGCAGAGAGAGTCACACACAGTTGAATTGGGAGAGCTAATGATGTAAACAGTAGATGTGTTTACATCTTTGTATATATAGACCCGCAACCAGAAGTTGCTCTAAATACTGAAAATACCAAGTGTGCAGAGGGTCAAAAGGGGAAATAATTTATCGACCTGTCAACTCATGCCCCTAGAATCAACGTAAATACATAGAAAGAGAAGACTAGGTCCAGGGGGGTGTGTTGCCCTAAATGGTGAATGAAAATCACGCAGGTGCATGTGTGAAAAGAGTGTGTTGGGTCACACTGGGCTAAGAAATTCCCATCAGACCACCCTCGTGGCGGCATTTCATCATATGGGAATGAGCAGTCGCTCCATATACCGCCCAAATCATCACGTGGCGGAGTATCAGTGGAGAGCGGCATACTAAGCCACAGTCATGCTCAAAGAAAAGTATAAGATGAGTGCAGTGCTCAGGGGTGAGGACTCCGGAACAAGAGTGCCAGTCGGAAAGACCGAGCAGATGGCATGTCGGACCTGCAGGTACCGAAAGTACTCTCGATTGCCAAGTTTATATTCAAGTTGCAACTCATCAAAAGTCTTTATCCTGTCCTTCCGCCAAAGGTCCCCCACCTTACTAATACCAATGAGGTCCCATTTCTCAAAGCCTTTGGTAGTCCACAAATTGCCTAACCTCTCGGAAGCGTAGAGTGGAGTCGCTCGAGTGATAATGTCCGACCAGCTCATAGCAGCTTTAGAGTTGTACCAGACCTGCACCGCAACCCTGGTGGGCCCCGTTAACGGTGCATCTGACCGTTTAGAGTAAAGTGCCCTGTGGTAGTCTCCACCCGGCAGCAGCCATTTATCCATAGTATAAGCCTGGTTAGAAGCTGGGCCATACATTTCATGATTAACTGAGCTTAATTGTGAGGCCCAGTAATAGCGTCTGATATCAAGCAACGCTATACCGCCGTCGTCCCAAGGCAGCGTGAGCTTGGCCAAGGCAATCCGGGGGCGTCCAGTCCACAGCAATTGTCTTTGGAGGCTCTCAATCTCGTGGAAGTAGCTGGAAGGCACAAGATCCAGGGTGTGTTTAAGCGCATATAAAAATCTGGGAAGGGACATCATTTTAAAGAGAGCTGCTCTGCCCACCAGGGACAGCGGCAGTCTGCTCCAGGCTTTCACATATGCCTTTAAGCGAAGAAGCAGGGGGAGCAAGTTGCACTGATACCTAACTGCAGGATCACGCGAGACATATATACCTAAATATTTAAACCCGGAAGGCGAAATGTGTATTGGGCAGTTGCGCGGTACGAGTGGTGTATCGTCCGTGAGCGAGTAAACACAGGACTTACCCCAGTGGATCACTAGACCGGAGTTCCTCCCAAAGGAACTAAGGACGTCGAACAACACTCCCAGAGATTTCCGAGGGGAAGTGAGGTAAAGGAGAATGTCGTCCGCATAAAGTGAGATGCGGTCTTCAAAACCGGGAGTCCACCTGATACCCCCGAGTGATGGCTCCCACCGCATCCAAAATATTCTTGCAGCACAGCCTTCGTCCTCGGTGTGAAAGGCCCTATGTCTCTCCCGCTAATCGGTGCTACCGCCACGCTCCGCCTACCCAGCTGCGCCTCAGCCTGCTTCAAGACGCAGAGCTCCTCGGTGATCCTCTGCATCGAGATCTGGAGTGCCGCATGCGCTTCGAAATGAGGCTTCGTCTTGATCCTCACTGCTGGCACTTATCTAGCCAGTCCCACATTACTTGGGGGTGGTTCTGAAAGAATTTTGTTTCCTCCTAGTCTGGCTGGAAAAAGCATTGTGTATGGTAGTCCTATCAGCCGAAGCCTCTTTTTGGCCGCCTGGAAAGAGGCCCTATGCATTTGTACTTCCCAGGAGCAGTCAGGAAAAATCTGTAACGCAGCATTTTTAAGTCGTAATTCTCCGATGTGGTGGGCCTGCTCTAATTTGTGGTCATGGTCTTTGAAGTATAGCAAGCGAGCCACCACTGTTCGTGGCTGGGCCCCTGGCATTGGAGATCTGGCTGTCATATGGTGAGCACACTCCAGGGGAAAGAAGCGAGAGAGACCCTCCTGTGCTACCTCTTTCCGCAGCCATCCCTCAAGGTAGTCCATCATACTTGTGCCTTCAATCTTCTCTGGTAGCCCTACAACTCCGTTATTAATCAGACAGGAGCGGTTCTCCATATCCTCAGCTCTTATATCGAGGGTGCGGATCTTGACTTCCATGCAGGACACGCGCTTCATCGTTGAAGCAAGTGCTGGCGACATCTCCGTCTGCATTCTTTCAGTAACAGTGACTTTCAACAAGGTGCTGTGGTCATCTCTCAATATGCCAAGGTCAGAGCTTAGTTTGTCTATTTTGGTTTCTAATGAAGTGCGTAATGTATTGATAGCTCTAAGAATGTCATGGAGTGTGGGATCCCCATCCATTATCCGTATTGGGTGCGCTCCCTTGCGGTCTGGTATACTATTAGCAGCTCCCTCAGGGTTTGGGTCCCGTCTGCGGTTGGATTTACCCATGGTCATCACAGATATTTAGTGGTCAGCAGAACAGATCTCGACCCGGGGGAGAGGGGGGCGGGGGGTGGGTGAAGCATATGCAAGTAATGTCCACCCAGAAGATTCAGCAACAGGGTCCAGTAGAGACCAACACACAGCCCGACCAGGAGCAAGCCCCCTTTTGATCCTCGTCTGTCTGGGCTTGTTTCAGACTCCCCATGTTGGCGACCCTGGGATGCCCCTTAAGCATGGGCAAAATCTTTCCTTGGGAGGGGTTCTTCTCCATTAATGTGTGAGCGCTCCGCCATCCTGCCTGGTATCTCTGCCCCCAAGCACCTACAGGATTCCTTTGGATTATGAGGTTCGAAGCATATGATGCCTGGCAAAACTGCTGGGCCAAAAGCCAATGCACCCTGTGGCATAGCTACTCCGCTATCACTTCTATGGCACATAACTTGCTCTGCTGGACACTGGTTCCCCTCATGCCTCCTCTAGCATCCCCGTGTGGGGGATGATTTGCTGTATGCCGGGGGGAGGGTCAATCCTGCTATCAAGTGCCTCCCAGAGGGGCTCCACCGCTCGCCTGTGGCCGGCAGGCTTCATTCTCCTCCAGTGCCCCATTTTCGCCCTGTCCAGCAGTGTGGCGTACCCTAGCTGCCCCTAAATCCCCACAGAAGGCAATCTCAGGCAGCCACGGGTCCAGTCCGACCCGATATCCACGGTGTTGCACCGCTGCGCAATGTCCCGAAGTCAGCGCTGCTCCTAAAATCCAGTCTGCGTGGCTCCACCGGAATTGGAATTACTGCAATCAGAATCAGATTTCAAAGAAATATTAAAAATAGACCTTTGTTAGCTTCCAGCAGAACCAGAAGCATCAAAGAACTGTTGTCACACAAAAGTAATCTAGTACCCAAAATGGGGGAGGGTATGAAAAAAGGTATCTTCATTCATTGGAACAATGTAATTCCAGGTAATATTGTGACGTATCCCCGAACCTGGAAAATCGGTAGTTCTTAAACGCACAAGAAATTGTAATACGGGGGAGGAGCCAAGATGGCGACCGGAGCGGACGTATAGGCTCTCGGCTCCGCCAGCCCTTGTCTCCCGCACCTTCATCCTGCCTACTATCCTTTGCCATTTCGTCAGCGGGATGTGCGTTATGCTATGCTGACTTCGCCAGCGTTACTCCGGAGCCTCTGACTGCCCGGCAACCGCAGTTATCCCGGGAACGACTTTGCTGCCTTGAACCTCCGTGTCCCGCCGGCCCCTGAGCACCGTGACGGTTGGGCTGCCTGCTCGCCACTGCAGTGGGGACAGCGCCGCCGTCGTCTACAGCTGAGACACCCATATGCGGGCCGGCGGACCGGCGGAATTTCACATCGTATTCGCTCCACAGCCCGAGTGCGTGGCTAGGTTGGAGGCGAGGTGAACCTCCTTACTGGATGCTGTTTCATTGCTGCCTCGACTCCATTGTTACTCCTGCCTAGTGCTGGCGATCCCTCCCCTTCTTTCAGCCGGACTATACATAGGGGTCGCTCCGGCTCCGCGTGGGAACCGTGAGCCGAGAGGCGACCCTGGAGTTGATGGGGGCTTAAATTGGTGATCGGTGCTGTTTCGTGGACCCCCACTCCTGGCTCCGTTGTTCTTCTACCTACAAGATGGCGACGCCTCTCTGCCTGCCCCATGAGGACGACGGCTTGTCCCCGCATTGGGACTATGACTCCACGTCCCGGCAGGGAACCAGCCCCCATTCGCCCTTCCCTGCCCTGAAACTGCAGGACCCACAGCCTGTGTGGTCAAACGGGGATGTTTTGGCGGCTTTGGGTGAGTTAAGAGTGGCGCTGAGACGTGGCTACTGTGAGCTGGGCGAGAAGCTTGATGCCCTCATGGTCGACCGGGAGTGGGAGCGGAAAGTTCTTTCATCGCGGAGTCTGGATTCACACCTGCAGCTGGCTGATTGGGATACAAGGTATCCGGGGATCCCTGACAAAGCTGCCACTGTATCCACCGCTACTTGTTGCAACTCGAGACCAGTTAAGAGACCGGTTAGTGCTACTTTGTTTTCCTCCGTCATTGAACCTGCCTTCCTGCCTCGTTCAGCATTACCGCTGTCGGGCTCAGCAACTGCTCGGCCTGAAACCTCCCTACGTGCCTTATCCCCGGGGCCTCCCATCTCCCGGTGGTGGAACTTTTACTATCTGGCTGAGTTGATGAGACTTTCAACGTGTTTCGGTGACTTTCCTGGAGACCGACGACGTTCATTTTGTGACTGTGTCCCTCCCCCTCCCCCACTTCGGCCATCTTGTCTCTTTGTCCCCGAAGGGTTGGACTTTGCGTGTGGGGGGGGGATGGGAGATCGCCCACGGTCGGGCCAGGGCTAGGCGGTTTCCACTATTGTGAGGGTATGCCGGCGGGCGGGAACTAGTTTGGAATTGTCTCTTCTGGTTTGCTCTTTGCACACATTTAGCACTGCCATTTTAACATGCCGGTCCTATTCTGTTACTGATAGTTGGGGTAGAGGATGTCTTCGCAACCGGTGTTACCGATAGTTTGTGGTAGTGACTTCTCCTGCCTTCCGATCGACAAGTGGGGACCCAGGCTTGACTACATCTTGCAAATGTTGATTGTGATGTGTGTGAAGTTCTCTCCCCTTTATGGACAAAAGTACGGGGTCAGGCTGTTACTCTTTTGTAGTTGGGAGGGCGGTTCTGTGCGGTATGGGGGGTCCGGGGGCACATTCTTCCGACTCTCACCTGAAGCAATGTTTTTCCGCATTTAATGCTGTGTATGTAATATGGTAACTGGGTGGGATTAGGACCCGTAAAATTGCTCAGTGATGCATGATGTGATGCCTTTCCCCCACTGCTTTTGCATTATCGCCTATTTCAGAGTTGTCGTATACTGTGTGGGGATAGTGCTTTTGGCTGGGGGGCTGGGAATGTTCGGAAGTGCTCCTCCTCCCGCTTCACTTGTATTTTGTGAGAGTTGTAGATTAGGATGGCCTTTTCTCACTCTCTATATATAAGAGTTAATTTTTCTTTATTTTTTCTTCTTTTTTCCTTTTCTTCTCTTTCTTCTCTTGGACTGCATTTCGGGTTCGTTAATGGGCGACAGGCACATTGTCGGGGGGGGGTAGGCCGTAGCCTCCGCGTTGGTGTAGGGTGGGGGGGTAGATTTTATTTTTCTTATTTAGTTTCTATGGGCCTTTTTCTCAACTTTCTGCGCTTTCTTCTCCTATTTTCTGTTCTGGGTCTGTGATAGGGGTTAGTAGAGAGTGGGGGGCGCGGGGGGTGGCGCAGGCATGACTTCAGTTGTTCGGTTTGTTTTTCTACTGTATTGCCACTCTGACGAGATGCTCAACCCAAATGTTGCTATTACTTCTGCTGCCTACTCATGTTGGGGAATTACTGTACGGACTCAGCTCTCCTTGCACCTATTCTTCATTGATTTCTTTGGATCGGGGAAAAACTTTAAAATTTAACCTTCAGCGCTCCTTTTCCTTGACGGCATGACTTTACCAGTGTAACTGTTGATACGTGAAGCTATGCCACCTGATGCCGCTAGGGGACCGTATTGCTAGCACTTGTGCTCAATGTAACGTGGCCGGCCTGATGGTTGTAGGCCCGTATTTGTTTCCTTTCATGTGCACAATAAAGGTTTTCAAAAAATTAAAAAAAAAAAAAAAAAGAAATTGTAATACATAAAACCTAATTTACTGCATAAAATGTCTGTGCGGCAGACATTTAAGTGGAAACTCCCATCATAATTTTTGGTAGTTCCCACACATACCTTTTAACTATGTCTAAACTGACCATTGAATAAAATCTTTTTGGTTGGTACAGTTTCAGACATTTTTAACATCACTTTTCACATCACGGTCACAAAATCCAGCTCCGCAGTAATCTGGCGTTGTAGCACACCAGGGAGGCATTAGGCTTCTCCTGGTGGGTCCGATGATGAAGCATGTCACCAACCATATTGGTGAGTGAGGGCTTCCAATAAATCCCTTGATGGTTTCCACTGTGTCCTTGAAAAGGTACTTCTTTACAGTCTTTGCCTCTGTGCTTGCACACAGACTCTTTTGCGCATGACACTCTTCCTTTGTTTTACATACTCAACCCGGGGGACTAAGAGTGCCTCCTACCCTCTCTTTTTTTGATTCACGATAATGGAGAATTAATGCATAATGGAGAAATGGTACCGAGTATGGTCTCATATGTGAAATTGGGTGGATTAGGACAGTCTTGTTTGTCTCCTAAGGAACGTTAATTTTTGAGCTAAGTTAGATTCTCTTTGAGGTTTTCGAGCTCGGCCTTACTAAGGACGGTATGTTCAGACGTTATTAATAATAGTCCTCGCTTTAGTAAATTTGGGTATCGCATGTAGCAGTCAATGATTATGTTCATTTTCTAAATAGATCGAGTGGTTGTTTCCCCTGTGAAAAGATTCGAAAATTCCTTTATTCAGTGAGTGCTAGAGTGTGGTGGCATGAGCCTAAGAAGTGTGTTCTGTTGGATATTGGTGCTAGTGACTCATAAATATTAGGTGACAGTGGAAGTCCGGTTGCACATATTATTTATTAATGCACATAAATATAAATAAACACATTATCTTTCGGGATGTTCGCTTGGGTGAAACTTGCAAAAGCTTAAGATAGGATAATACCAGTTATCCACTGAAGCATGCTACTGAGCAATCACTCCAGGACGCCGGTTTCAGTTGTACGTGGCATCCCGGAGCCTGGCGGTCTCGTTCGTGGCAGCAATAATGGCCTGAGGGTGACTTGGGGAGGGATCGAGAACACGCTGCCTGACCCCAACATGGCGGCGTGAGGAGTTCGGCGAGCCAGACCGATCTGCGAAAATGGGGCTGGAGGTCGAACCAAGCCGCAGGGAGGTATCGCTGGCAGCCCGTCAACCGAGGAGACGATTAGCAGCAGGGCAAGTAGGAGGCAGGAGGACGAGAGCCCGGGCAGCGCTGTGTAGGCCAGGCACCTGCAGGACGGCAGCAGGGAGCGGCGGCCGAAGCCTTGGTCTCACCCCACACCAGGGTCCCTGTCTCCAAAGAGAGACGTTGCGGGGTCCCACAAGAAGTTTCATGAATGAGTGAAGAAGTAAACCGGAGGCGCCTCGCCTGATCTTAAAATGGCGGCTGCCTTTCCCCTTTGCAGCTGCAACATGATAGGCTCCCCATTGAGTCCCTTGGAAAAAGTGTGGCAGTTCCGGAGGTGTCCCAAAGTCCATGTCTGCCACAAAGGGTTTAGGCCACTGCAGTGTGAAGAGAAAGAGAATTACTTGATGCCTGACCCTAAGATGTCTGTCAGTAAAAGTACCCCCCCCCCACCCTCCCACACAAAAGCCTCACTTCAGCAAACCTGTGCGGAAACAGAAACTAGCTGTAATCATTGCAGAACCTGACAAACCTTGGTCTTTGTCCGGTGGAGCTGTCCTATGCAGCTTTAGAGGAGTCTGGTTCACCCCATTGACCGTCACTTACCCCGCCGGACATCTGACACTTGTTCTCACGGTTTTACACGGCTTCATCGGTCTTTCTCTTTGATTGTTTTGCTCAGAAACTGTTTGTCCTCATCACGAGCCTCAGTACCCTTGGCTGTTGCTCGGTGGAGCTGTCCAAAGCAGCTATAGAGGTTTCTGGCTATAGTTCACCCCCTCGGCCGTCATCTACCCAGCAAGACTTCGGACATTGTTTTTCACTGTTCTTCACGTTATTTTATCTGTCTGCCTCTTGGTTTGATTACAATGTTTTACTCCCCCTGAAGTAATTCCCCAATCCGACCTTCCTGACACTATCTTCATTCCTCTTCCCTGTTTTTCCTCCCCCCCCCTCCCCCTTCCTTCCTTTCCTCATATGATGCAAGTCTTGGTTTGGAATAACTTCCTCTATCGTGTAATCTAATGTTTTTTCTCCTCATCCTATACTTGGAACTGCAACTGTAACTGATGTAACTTTCGTAACCTGTGGATCCTCATGTAAAGCGCTCTGATACCTCCGGGTCTAGCCAGCGCTATATAAAACTTTTCAAATAAATAAATCTTGGAATGAAAGCTTTGGTTTTGATAAAATTATTGATTTAGGTTTTTTGTATATACAGGCCCCTGCGGAAGTGATGTTTGTATCCTTAAATGTATAGGGCAATATAACCATATAATGGAACTCACAGACCCAAGAGAAACTTGGACAACAGTTTGGTATGATGAATTTTTTTATTATAATGTAATCTTTCTTGGTATACTTATGGAAAGTACAATAATGATATAATGAATAATAAGTGAAATGAAATTAAATGAAATGAAAAAAGATTCGTAAAGCACATGGCTATCCGGGGGCGCCGCAGCTCTACAGAGTGTGCTAGAGGAAACAATGGAGTTTAAGGGAAAAGACAGGTCTTCAGTAGTTTACGGAAAGATAGAAGGTTGTATTCACTGCGGATGGCAAGGGGCAGGGAATTCCAAAGCTTGGGGGTGTTGTAGGAAAAGAGACGACCCCCTGTGCGTGCCTTCTTGGTTCTGGGCATGAAGGCTAAATAAAGGAGGTCAGACCGTAGCTTTCTATTGGCTTTGTATGGTTTAATCGTGTCTTTTAGGATGGGGTGGGGCTTGCCATGAAGGACCTTGTGAGTAGTGCACAGGGTTTTAAAGTGGACTCTCGCCTGTATTGGGAGCCAGTGGAGAGATCTTAGAGCGGGCTTCGCTGAGCACCAATTTTTTGTGCCTGTGAGGAGCCTGGCTGCATAGTTCTGAACTACCTGGAGTTTAGCGATGACTGTTTTAGGAGCAGCCAGGTACAGAGCATTACCATAATCCAGTCTGAAGAGCATAAGCCCATGGATAAGACGTTTCCTGGAATCGGGAGTCTCTCAGCCAAAGGGACATTGAGGGTGTCACTGCAGACTGCCTGGTCATTTCTATGTGGCACTTTAGGTGAATAAACGCCAAATCTGCAAACTTAGTTGCTCAGTCACTGGAGGCAGTGTAGTGGATCTAACTGCAAGGGTTGACCCATAATGTCAGGCGGTACCTGTATTGCTTCTGTCTAATACCGCCGAAGGGGATGAATGACTGCTCAGGAATGTCAGCCACTGATAGCCATCGCATGGGCCACCGTACCTACGCTTAATATTAATCAAAAAACAGTGGTTCCTGTGATTGATATTACAATATATCTATCAGCGCTGTCGCAGTAAAGTGGGGGTACATAAATGTCAGAGAAAAAAGGACATGTAACAGAGTGTGTAGAGAATCAGCAGGTAGTGAGGATCCCCCAGTCCATCTTTCTCCAGTAAGGTGTTTGACTTGTATAAAGCCACTCTTTTGTTAGAAAGTGTTCACAAAGCAGTTCCTTGAAATAAATAGTGGCAGGCAAGGTAATTCCATCAAGTCATGCATTTATTCATAAGAAAGGACCTTGAGGTCCGGAGGCCATTACAGAATGAATAAACCGTTACAGCAACAATACATATCCCCTAACCCATGAACATTCAAAGCATAGCATTCATTTTTCTCACGAGGAACCCACGAGTCCCGACACGCAGGGCCACGCTCGTGTCCACCTTGTGATACACAATGAGAGCGCACAAGCAAAAATGCACACGTGCACTCAACACATGTCCTCCTTTTACCCCATATCAAGTCAGAAAGGAGCATGTTCATTACCCAGATAAAGCGCTGGGGGTGCAAAGAGGCAGGGCTGAGATAGGCTAAAGCAGTATCAGCTTTTTTTACAATTGAGACTCTGCCTATGACGGAGAGCGGTAAAGAGTTCCAGGATGTCACAGAGCAACGTACACACAACATGGCCCTACCTAGGTTACACTCAATCAAATCCCACTCTGCGTGATACATATTTACCCCAAGATAGTGGAAGGTGTCGTACTGCCAGAGCAGCCCTGAGTAGAATGGACTCTCCTGCTCCACATCAGAGTTTGCGCAAGGGGAAGAGGCAGAAATTAGTTCTGTTTAAATCTCACGCCAGAGACCTTACAGAAGCCATGCAGTACCACCATCACCTGGCGCAAGTCTCTATGCAAGTCCTGTAGTTAAATTAGAGTGTCATCTGCATAAAGCTAGATCGCCTCACAGGAGGCACAGCTTATTTATTATTCCCCATTGTGGGCCCTGTTGGCCGGGGCGAATATAATCGGAGAAAGCTGGCAACCCCATCTGGGCTCCCATGCACCCTGAAAGAGTGCTGAGATTTTCTTTCCGGTGCACACCCTAGCGATCGCCTACCTAGACAGTAGATCAATCCACTTTAATATCTCCAGACCAGAGCTGGACTGGGAAATGAAAGCAGCCCAGTCAAATATAGCCAGACTAGCACCTTTCCGGCGGCTAGCGAGCGAGCACAGAGAGCGAGCCTGAACCCTACAAGAGGGGCGTTTGGGGGCGTTCTCCCCCCAAGAAAATTTTGGAAAAAGACAGACGAAAATGTTGAATATTACAGCACATTTTTCATTACATATTCAATTGTATTAACTTTCAAAGCACAGTGAATAGTAGATGATGCCATTAAAGAGCACCAGGTTACCCACCCAGTTATATGTACCCATATATATTCTTTCAGAGAGCAACAAAAATAGACAAGTAGTGAATCAGAGAGAACAAAGTAAAAGTGAGACCAGCCCCCACATGGTGTGTAGCGAGCAAGTGCAGTGAGCAACCACTACTAAGGGGAGTTTGGGTGGTGTGGCCCCCAAGAAAAGTTTGGAGACAGAAAGCCAAAACAAAGCATTCTTCAACACATTTTCTCTCCTAAACCGCACTGATGATATCACCGTGTCTGCAACGAATGAGGCAATTCCAATAATTGATCACGTCATCCATGTACGACTGAGCCTGTTCATAGGAATAATGGATGATTCCATCACAATGCCCTTGAGCCAGATAAAAATTAAAGACGTCATCTTTGTGCCAGGGTCTCTCCTGGGCTTGGTGCTTGTGGTCACTGCAGGGGTGCAGTGCTGCTGGAAGACCACATGCCATGACAATAGGCGCTACTCTTGTTTAACAGACATTACCTTGCATTCTGGGACATGTAGTTTTGTTTTTCCAGTTATGGGCCTGGGTCTAGATTTTCATGCAAAGTGCTGAGGGTAAAAGGTCACGATGGGGTGAAAGCATCACACGCTTTTCAAAGCGAATCACAATTTCATCAACCATTGGTGAGAAAAATAAAGACAAATGTTTTGACACAGTGTTTTGGCCTCCTCATTAGCTACCAATCACTACACCTAGTCTCTGTATGTGTGCCCACATACATGGGTCTACAGGGTACTGCTGACATGATGCCAGTTACCAAGTGGCTGTTCCTGGTGCCACCAACTTTCTTTCCCATCCAGCAGCGGTGTGCCCCTGAACCAGCCGGCTCCCCATAATGGTACACACATCAGACTGCCCTTGCATGTGTGAGCACCCCTTCGCATGTGGGTACACCTCTCGCAGCACCCACTCCAAGCATCTACAGTCACAAGATTTGCTGGCCTGGCAGTGTGTGTGCACAAACCCAATGCCACCTTCTCTTCATTGTGGGGCATGCAGGGTACCTAGTATGTTAAACCACTGAGACGCACTTAACCCCCAGTACCTAATCTGCACAGGCTACATACAAGTCAATCATGGCCAGCACCCTGTCCATGCTAAACGAAGGAAAACAGCTTTCCACACACAAATGTGGGAGAACACAATACAAGCGTCATCTGTGGTTTGAATACTCATTATAAGTACTTCGCTTTAAAACAGGACACCAATAAAAAATAAATACCGGACTGCAAGTACCAGAATGCACTCTGCCTTGCAGAAGTACTATATACAACAATGCCCACTGTACATGCAGTTTTAATTTTCATTTTATAAACACAGGATTTCAAGTTCCATAAAGCATATAATACACACTGAGTACATGTTCTGCTGGGTTTCATTTTACAAATCAAATGAAGGACTACAAGTATCAAAATGCATCCTAGGTCAATTATAGCATAAAGCACACTGTACATGTTATTTTCATTTTACAAATGCAGGACTCCAAGTACCAGAATGCAATATTCAATGTACATGCACGATATAAAACAATGCACACTGTTATTTTAATTTTATTTCCTCATATGATGCAAGTCTTGGTTTAGACTACACGCTACTAACTTCCTCTATCGTGTAATCTAATGGTTTTTCTCCTCAGCCTATACTTGGAACTGCAACTGTAACTGATGTAACTTTCGTAACCTGTAACCTCTCATGTAAAGCGCTCCGATACCTCCGGGTCTAGCCAGCGATATATAAAACTTTTTAAATAAATAAAATATAAGCAATGGACATTGAAACGGTTCCCTTCAGGGCTGTGTAGTCATGTCCTTAACTTTTCAGGTAAAACAACTCGCTAATTTCTGAGTGAGTGAGAGATCTTTAAGGTAACCATGTTGTTTCTGCTTACATTTCACATGCTTTACTTAATCTTGCATTTCCTATGAGAGTTTGCTTTCACTTTTTTTTAGGAAGCATATTACTCTTATCAAGTACATAATTTGAATTGAGCCACATCCAAGTGTTTATAATGGCCACCATTAAGTTGTAGCTGAAGGCAGTGCGAGTTTCTCTCAGTGGGGCAGTAGAGGATGCATGTTTGTTCACGACACACCATTCCAAGATGGCCGCGCTTTACACTCCCCAAACCCTAACCCCTTTTCCGTTTCTACCACTTCACCACTAACTCTTCTTAACTCCGCTTTCACTCCGCGAAGTTTGTCATCATTTGATCCGGAGACCGATGTGCACTATCTTCCGTTTTCACCAAGTAAGTCTGCCCTCTTCACCGCGTAACTTCTGCAACCTCGGTAACACTCTGCACGCTCCTGTCCAGGCGCGCTTCACTTGACTCCATTTACCCGTTTTAAAATCACTCGTTTTCGTGTTAACCCGGCAACTCCGGTAACACTTTGCATGCTCTTGCTAGCGGCGCTTCACCCGACTCAACCCGCTCCTTTAATATACTACCCGTTCCACTTCTGAAACCCGATTTGTAATTCACGCTCACTCTCCAGTTTTATATTTTTTCCCCGACACATTTTTCACCCGCTTCATTAATTTCTTCTAACGCATGGATTATTCTCCCTTTACTTGATCTGACCGTTCTTCCGTTTTGGGCGCATGAGGTTTTTCAACGTAACTTGCACTTTGTCACGCAGTTACTGTGATTTATGAATAAGATAGGAAGACAGTAAATTGATTTGTCGTTTTGTATATTCTTTGTTGTAGTGCTCCTTGAAAAAGGACGGTGGGTCCGAAATGCATTGGAGCTTCTTCTATGTTTAATGATGAGAGCAACGCTCGTTAACAAATTCATATGATGACAATATGATACATACCATGGAAACTTGAATTAAATTTTGAAAACCATCTAAACTTTTGGCATTTTGAATCTTTTGGAATTCACTGTGTTGTTGTCATACACACAGGTCCACACAAGTGTGCCCACCACAGGGATGCGCTTACACCCCAGTAGCGCACTCAACCCCATAAACCTATTGGACGCACCAGAACAGTTGCGTTACCTGTAAGGAGCACCTTAAATTGTTTAACCTCCGTTGACCCTTCCACAAACCCCACATCTAATTGAAGCAGTGCGCCGTGCTTTACATCTTGTGCTCATATTCTACTACTGTTCTCCTAGCAGGCAGCACGCACTTAACCAAGAATGCAGTACGAAGAAATCTCAAAATCCACTGAAGCCCGAGCTGAAACCCTAGCCTTTGACACAGATGCAACAGAAAGAATATACGCCCTCATAAATGAAGATCTCACTCAAACGGCTTCCAACAAAACAAAGGAACAGTGCATCAAACAACTTTTATACTTGTCAAGACGCCGTATAAATCAGAAACTACACGCCAATACTCTGATAAAATACCATAAGGTGCTCCGTATTCCCCGTGGCCTACGGATTGCTTTAAAACCGTCGCTCTGCAAAAATTCTAAGACCTTCATTGAACGATGGAATGCAATCCTGAATAAGTGCAGTCTGGACCTAATTCTGCTAATAGTGGAGGAATTATCAGGCATTTTAACTGAACTCACTACTGAAATCACTGCCATTGAAAATGAATTGAAGGATTTAATAACAGCAGAGGAGTTAACCACCACTCTTGAGGAAATCCAAGTCCAATTAGACAGACATACCAAAGAAATTAATGAACGTAAACTGCGGAAATTCCGCCGGGACACCTTGGACTATAAACTCGGAGAGGTTTATACATGGGCGGATGTCTACGCCCAACGCCGTAGAAATAAACCTTATAATCCCAATACTGACACCTCCTCATCTGAGAGTGACAGCACCAACCGTCCACCTAGGAGAACATCCACTGAAGCAGCCACTCCGACACCTCCACCAAATGGCACTCCTTCAACGAGCCATGCAGACTTAACTACCTCGGAGCCTTTTTTAGAATTAGGCCCAGACAAAACCGCAGACCCAGACGGGGCAAAAGAGCAGGCAAAAAACAACACAGGTACCCAACAACCACCGAAGAACAACAAGAAAACCAGGAGAAATCGTTAGTCATCAACATCTCCGATGTCCGGTTGACCAACCATGAGATCAATATCCTACAAAAGGGATTATCCTTTGTACCGACCAGCGACACCAACCTATTGGAATTGGATGTAAGCACGTTTAAACTCACGAGAAAGCTGAAATTGAGACACTTCTTTGAAAACATCTTAGATCCAGTAGTTGATCCTAAACCTGACCAACTTAAGGGCTTGCGACCCTCGAGTACGTTCATACCACCCGTCAGCCACAAAAGCATAGACACGTTTGAGACCCTGGTAAAACAGGACATTTCCAAACTAAACTTTCGCAAGCAAACCCACAAGAATGTCACCAATAAAGACTTGGATACCCTGAAAAACATTGCTAGGAACCCAACCATTAAGTGCCTAAAAGCCGACAAGGGGGGAGCCCTTGTCATTTTAAACACTGAATTATACAATCGTCGCACGACAGAACATGTCATGGACCCCAACGTCTATTCAGCACTAGATGGAAATCCAACCAGCGAATTCAAAAGGGAATTGTCCCTGATCATTGAAAAGGCTACCACTGAGGGAATCATTGATGACCGCACTAGGAAATACCTCATCACAGAATATCCCCGCAGCCCTTCAATCACTATGTTGCCTAAAATTCACAAAAATTTGACGGACCCCCCGTTCCGCCCGATTGTATCCACCAGAGGTTCCATTCACGAGCCGACCGGGAAATTCATCGACCGGTATCTCCAACCCATGGTATCATGTCTACCCAGTTATATTAAGGACACTACTGAACTACTCAATAAGCTTTCTGAGCTTCAACTTTTGGAAAATGAGAAACTTATTCTGTGCACGGCCGACGTAAGAAGCCTATATACTTCAATCCCCCACGAAGGTGGAATCAACGCTGTAGAACAGGCTTTACTCCAATCCAACATTGATGACTCCTTGAAACCTTTCATCCTTGAACTGATGATATATACCCTATACCACAGTTATTTTAAATTTGAGGAGAAGTGGTACCTACAATTGTCCGGGATGGCCATGGGCAATTGCGCAGCACCGACCTACGCTAACCTGTATATGGGGAACTTTGAACTCACCCACATCTACCAAAACAGCACCTGGATGGACAACCTTAAACTTTATGTCCGCTACATTGATGATTTGCTTTTCATTTGGAAGAACACCGAAGAAACCTTAAAATTGGCACTCATTGAACTCAACTCTAAAGACGACCGAATTGATTTGACTTGGAACATCAACCACAATGAAATTGCATTTTTGGATGTCCTCATCAAAATCATGCCTCATGGTATAGAAACAGATCTGTTCCGTAAGAACACAGACCGCAACAACGCTTTGCTTTTCAGCAGCTTCCATCAGAATTCCCTCAAGAGACATTTACCTTACAGCCAGATGCTAAGGGTTACCAGGATTGTATCAGACCCCAACACCAGAACCAATCAAATTTTATCCATGGCATCCAGATTTCGTGATAGAGATTATCCCGAAGCAATCCTTAAAGAGGCCATTGACCGAACCACAGCAATTTCCCGGACGGAGGCTTTGCAAAACAAACCCAAAACTAACAGTGATAGAATGGTACTCGTATCAAGGTACTCCACCTCTAGCAACAAATACAAGAGGATCATTTTAAAACACTGGCGAATATTGTCATCTGAACCAGACTTTGGTGAACTATTCAAAGACCCTCCCATTTTCGCTTATACCAGACCAATGAACTTCAAGGAGATCCTGTCTAAACCTCACACTGAGCCGACGTCAATACACCACACGGGCACCCGACCATGTCATCATTGCAGCAACTGCAATAATGTTATTAAAGGGAACACTGTCAGCCACCCCATGAGAGGCTTTAATATCAAGCTCAACGTTGACGCAACATGTGATTCTGCTAATCTAATCTACCTCCTTAAATGTCCATGTGGCAAAACCTACGTGGGAAAAACTAGCAGGAAGATTAAAACCAGACTTAATGAACATAAGTCAAATATTCGTACCAAGAACATGAAATCCAACATTGCCATTCACTTCACCGAAGCCAACCACAATGTGGCACAGCTTAAATACCTAGTGCTGGAAATCGTCCCTAAGACTGAAGGGAGAGATAACAATAAAGCCCTCTTACAGCGTGAAACATGTTGGATGTATAGACTGCAATCTCAGAAACCCTTCGGTCTCAATGACCGTACAGAACTAAGCTGTTACTTATAATATGCCCCCTTGGGCATTTCTTGATGCACCCGATCCTGTTTTGCTGCTGCCTGTTGTAACTGCATGTTTGTTCACGACACACCATTCCAAGATGGCCGCGCTTTACACTCCCCAAACCCTAACCCCTTTTCCGTTTCTACCACTTCACCACTAACTCTTCTTAACTCCGCTTTCACTCCGCGAAGTTTGTCATCATTTGATCCGGAGACCGATGTGCACTATCTTCCGTTTTCACCAAGTAAGTCTGCCCTCTTCACCGCGTAACTTCTGCAACCTCGGTAACACTCTGCACGCTCCTGTCCAGGCGCGCTTCACTTGACTCCATTTACCCGTTTTAAAATCACTCGTTTTCGTGTTAACCCGGCAACTCCGGTAACACTTTGCATGCTCTTGCTAGCGGCGCTTCACCCGACTCAACCCGCTCCTTTAATATACTACCCGTTCCACTTCTGAAACCCGATTTGTAATTCACGCTCACTCTCCAGTTTTATATTTTTTCCCCGACACATTTTTCACCCGCTTCATTAATTTCTTCTAACACATGGATTATTCTCCCTTTACTTGATCTGACCGTTCTTCCGTTTTGAGCGCATGAGGTTTTTCAACGTAACTTGCACTTTGTCACGCAGTTACTGTGATTTATGAATAAGATAGGAAGACAGTAAATTGATTTGTCGTTTTGTATATTCTTTGTTGTAGTGCTCCTTGAAAAAGGACGGTGGGTCCGAAATGCATTGGAGCTTCTTCTATGTTTAATGATGAGAGCAACGCTCGTTAACAAATTCATATGATGACAATATGATACATACCATGGAAACTTGAATTAAATTTTGAAAACCATCTAAACTTTTGGCATTTTGAATCTTTTGGAATTCACTGTGTTGTTGTCATACACACAGGTCCACACAAGTGTGCCCACCACAGGGATGCGCTTACACCCCAGTAGCGCAGTAGAGGATGTGGCACTATGGCCAGAGCTGTCGAATTTGGAACTAGGGAACCGGGTACAGCCTTCATGACCAGTCCACCAGACAACTCTCCTGAGGGAGCATATTCCCATGCTAGACCTTAAAAGGCCCACTAGACCTTAGAAGGCCTGATGTCTTAGCGCAAGCAGGTGTACCCTAGTGGTGTCAATTGTGGGTTAACCTTTAAGGCCTGTCCACCACAATCCATACTAAAGTTCATCTCCAGTCTTGCGGGCAGGCCTACGAAGCAGCACTCCCTAGAGCAACAGTGATCCAGTCACTGTGATTCTGTCATTGAGGTCACATGAACCTTGAGCAGGTTAGGGCGGTGTGAACGGAGTTACTGCACTGGGTACCCTTGCGGGTGAGTAGTGCGCTATACAAGTATCAATTTACCTATTTCGGGTGGGTGCATAGTGTCAAGTACATTATGGTTTTTTTTCCGTTTTTTTTTTCTCATCTAGCAAAGTTTTTGGGAGTTTGGAGGAGTCAGAGGCCCCTTGATGTGCTCCTTGCCCAACACACCATGACCTTACAGTATAATGTGAGGGATATAACTAGCCTTGTCCTCAGGGGCCTCTTTTTGTCCTGCTCCAGGCACAGAGTCTGTTGGGGAGCGGGGGGAGCTAGCCATGATGACTACTCAATTCAAGACCCTGCTTGCAATCTTTGTTACTGTTGCCTTAATCATTGGACACCCTGTTGTTTTGACTGGATGTATCGTTCCCAAATATTCAAAAATGTATGCTTCTTACTCTTTCTCCCTTGGTTATCTAGTTTGTATACCCTTAGTATGGAGTTTAGCCGTTCATTGTGTACTGGTGGAGTAGCTATTACCCAGTTAATGCATATCTCCCTTCTGGCTAACAGGATTAATAAGAAAAAAATGTCTTCCTGATCTTTATTCAATATGGAATAGCTTGTGTTTTGGTCAATTCCCAAAATAACTGCTTCCACGTTTACCTCTATGGGCTGTTCCAGAACATCAGAGAGAGTCTTACCCGTCAATTTCCAGAAGTCCTCCAGATGTATGCATTCCTGGAACATATGCAGGTCGTCTGCTCTCTCCTCCCTGCATTTAGGGCATTTTTTTTTACCTTATTACTGTTGATCTTTAACAATCTTTTTGGAGTCCAATACGATCTGTGTGTCGTGAAAAGGTGATTTTTCTTCAATTGGGCAGATCTTACCACGCGCCCTAGATTTGCCATCGAGGTTTGCCAGTAGTGAGAGATGTCCAGCCATGGCAGGAATTTCCCCCAGATTTCTTTCGGAGCTTCATACTCTGATTCTCCAGCTCTTATTAGAGCCCAATACCAATATGATATCTCCTTCTTGATTTTCCTTTATGTACTTTATTCAGCTATTGAGTTGATAGTATTTAAATCTCGCTAACAATCCTTGGGTTTTCGTGTTTAGGATCTTCCATCCTATGATTTTATTGTTCTCTATTAACTGTCCCCAATTATTTAGGTTTGCTTCTTTTAAGGGCGTTACTAGTCTGTCTTTCAGACATTCAGGGGTTCCTGAGGAGTCCCAGATTGGTGCGTGCTTGCTGTAGTAGTGGATTTTTAAAATCATTCTTATTCCATACCAGGTTTTTGCAGCTGATTTCAATGTCATTAATTTGATCTTTTTAAAGTACTTGGGATGTCCAAATTTGTGAAGATAGTGATCTCTATCATGACTGATTAAGGCTTTCCAGTAGATAGGCCATGCCTCCCACAAACCCCGGAGTCTACTTATATTTTTGAACTGGAAAGCTCTGCAATACTCTAGAATGCTTGGGCTTGAGATTCCTCCACCCTATTCTTACCCCCTTGAAATCCCAAATAAAACTAGATATCTCCTCTTGCAGCTTTTTAATCTGTTCCATATTAAAGTCCAACGGGATAAAATTGAATAGATAAGTAACATTTGCAAGTATACTCATTTTAATTAGATTAGATTTCCCTAAAAAGGACAATTGTAAACCTGCCCAAGCTTTGAGAAGCTTCCTTATATCTTTGTGTACTCTAACAAAGTTCATGCTTGGTATCATATCTAGCTCTTTTGTATATTCTATCCCTAGATATTTTATTGTTTCCTTCACTAATGGGTTTTCAGAGTTTATGTTCCATTCTAGAATTTCCGATTTTGCTTGGTTCACGAGATAACCTGAAAATCCCCCAAATTGTTCTACAATTTCTTTAATCCTTGGAAGTGAACTGTTTAGGTAGCCAGTGAATATCATTAGCTCGTCTGCATACAGTGCAACTTTTTTTCCCCCAGTCCTGATGTTTGAAGGGTGTAATCCCCTCTTCCCTTCTCAAGAGACACACTAAGGGCTCTATATAGAAGTTAAAAGGAGTGGGGAGAGGGGGCACCCTTGTCTTGTGCCTCTCTCTATCCTTCTGTTTTCAGTAAGGGCGTCGTTGACCAGCACTTTGGCTGTAATGTTTTTATATATGTTTATTATTGCACTCTCAAAGTTATTGCCCAGATTGAATTTGGCTAAAGTAGCGTTCAAAAAGAGCCAGCTAACCCTGTCTAATGCTTTTGCAGCGTCAAAAGTTATAACTGCCAATGGTTTAGAGTTGAGGGTTGCAATATCAATGGTGCTAATGAGTTTGTGCGATTCATATATTTGTCTGCCCTAAATGAACCCTTTTTGATTTGGGTGAATCAGGGACCCGGCCACTTCCCCTAATCTTTTTGCTAACACCTGTGTGTAGATCTTGTAGTCCGAGTTTAAAAGAGATATGGGTCTATATGTCTTGCATTTGGCCGGGTCATTTCCTGGTTTGAGTAGAATGCTCACTATTGCGTCGTTCCATGATACAGGGAGATCTTCTTTCCCTAAGAAGATATAATTTAAAAGTTCTGTCAATGGGGTTGCTAGTACTTCCCTCAAATTCAGGTATAATTCATTTGATAGCGCATCTGGGCCTGCTGCCTTTCCTTTCTTTAGACTTTTTATGGCGTCTAAAACTTCCTCTCTGGAGATCTCCTGGTTTGAAGAACCGGGTTTTAGAACCCAGCGGCGCCAGGGGCACGCCCAATGTCTTCGGGTTCGCCTGTCTTAGAATACAGAGACACGGGATACTTCTCGGTGACGTCAAAGATCAAATTTATTGGCTGCAACCAGGAACAGAAGTCTACGAAGCACGACACGGGTGGTTCGCTAGAGACTGCACAATTTTAGTAGAGCGAGACGTCGTCTTTTATGCCAAAAATCATATTCCTGACAAACAACAATTATTTACGAACTGTCCAATCACAAAGTGACATTGCAAATGGTATCGCATAACGACAAGCCCACTTTTCAGTTGTCCAGCCCATCATCAATTACAAGGGAAAACCCAACATTCTTGCTCGGACAGGCCGGACAAAACCATAATAAAAGGACCACAACCCAAACCATAAATAGGCCATAAAAGAAGGAACAGAAACAGATGAGAAGCAAGATAGAAGGGTGTGTGCGTGTACCATAAACTCAGCAATGTCCTGCTCTTTGATCTCTATCTTTACCAGCTGCCGATTAAGGAACTGGCTCAACAAGGTTAGCTGCGGGCAATGGAGTCAGTTCGCTCAGGTCACACAGAAGTCAGTTAAAGGTGTACGTGTCCCAAAGACTCGCTCGGCCGTAGTCATCGGCCTATGTGAGGGCAACCACAAAATGGCTGCCGTACACAAAATGGAACCCGAAGGTTCAGAACGAAATCCCTGAATACACAGTGTATCCATCAATCAAACATGACGAAAACACTTGTACATACCGCACTCGTCATTTGCGGTTCGCTGATACCAAAATCGTCAAGATTCGACGACCTTTATAGAACGGGGGCAGAATCACAGAACCTCAGGCCCTCCTTTTGCCCTTACATAGGCAATAAACCCAAACTCATGTCAGTCTGAATCCAGGTCTATATTCATCAGATCATCAAGATGTTGCTGTGGCATCATCCTATTACTTAGTAGCTCTCTCTGGACAGGTCTCCTCGCACACGAAGTAGCACAAAGGCGACACATAGTAGAAGCACACTGTACGCAAAGTCAGAACAGGAAAAGGATAGCTAAAACCATCCCAAGGATCATCAGAATCTTCCATCCCCAGGTGGATAACAATCCTCAAAACCATCCCATTAACAACCAATCTCCTTCGTCCACGTGTACAGACTCGGAGATCTTATGTAGCTTGGAAATGGCTTGGTACACTGTCGGAGCGTTGTCTGGAATGAAAACGCAGCAGCTCGATTGAATCAATTTACATACCCCTCCTCTATCTGCAAGTATGACATCTAACGCAACTCTGTTCTGAAGAGTCATAAGGTGATCCGACTGGAGCTCAGCAGTCAAGTTACTAAGGGCCCCGGCAGTTTCAACTATGGTGGACTCAACCACTCTCGTCAGTTGTCGGATGTTCCTGCTGTTAGCCATAGGTCCCCAAAACGGCAGAAAACCCTTCAATAAATCTCCTAATTCTTGTCCTGCAGTATCTTTCTTACTGAAGACACCTCTAACAACTCTTGTCTTGTGGTAATCTGCCGCAGCTGTATACGTAGGAGGCAACAGGAACGAGACAAAACATGTGTCTGAGAGCTTAACCTCAAAAAATAGCAGGAAAAGAATTAATTTCTTTATTAGCCGAACGACTCTTGGTCGCAAATTATAACTGCCTTTACCAGGCAATGTCTGATCAGGAAGCAAAAGTTCAGGCTCAGAAGTGTCCAAGCGAACTGACGATGGCACAGCTTCTTGCAGAAGATCGTCGCTTTCACGCTCAGAGTTTGTCCCAATTAAACGTACATTGCTAAAAGGCAGAAAACGAGGTACGGTCTCACTTTCAGAGTCTGGAATACCTTTCTGGACCCACTGGTCGTACGGCAGAGGCAAAGTGGCCCTCTTACAATGTATGCCGTGGATCCAGTTCTGTATACCGCGCACTCGCACTGCAGATCGCGTAGATAACAACATCAAGTAGGGTCCGGTCCAGCGGGGCTGATCGTTCTTGGTCCGCTGAAAATTCTTGACCAGAACCCAGGAACCAGGTTCGATGGTGTGTCCCGGATCATCAGATGCTTGTGGCAGTGTATCATGAACCTGTTGGTGTAAGACACGCAATTTAGCCGTCAAGTCATACAGATAGTCAAGCAATACAGGATGTTCTATTTCACTGAATTTGGTCGGCCTCGGCACTCCCCATATATTTGCCGGGCGACCAAAAACGATCTCATATGGACAAAGTCCCACTCGAGAATGTCCAGTCATCCTAGTTGACAAAAGTGCTAATGGCAAAGCATCGGGCCATTGTAGACCAGAGCTCGCCTGAATCTTGGCCAATTTCAACTTAAGGGTGCCATTATATCATTCTACCAGACCAGCTGATTGGGGGGGATTTGCAGCGTGAAACTTTTGTCGGATACCTAAACCATCACTCACTCTCTTTCTCACTTGACCCACAAATTCACTCCCATTGTCACTCCACACCATTCTCGGCAAACCATACCTAGGGAAAAATTCCTTAACAAGGGCTTTAGCTGTGGACAAGGCAGTATTATCTTTTAGGGGATATGCTTCTACCCATCTCGAAATGGCACACACAACCACGAGTACGTATTTCAAGTTGTTGCACTTCTCCATGTGGATGAAATCTAACTGCAAAACCTCAAACGGATACGTCGGAGGTGCAAAATGACCAGCTGGAGTTGGAGTTCCCTTACCAGGATTATACATCAGACAAATCATACACTTCTTAACCAGATTCTCTGCGCTCTTAGGAATTCCAGCATTTTGCCATACTGGAGCCAACAACTTACAAATCCCTTTCGCACTGATATGAGCCATTCCATGCGCCATCGTAACCACTGCAAGCACGTACGCATCAGGTAACAACTATCGCTGATGCTCTGACAACTCAACCCAACAACCATTCGAATCCAATTTACCCGTACTTTCTCTCCATTCGTTCAATTCTTTCTCTGTAGCTTCAGCCTGAATTGACTTCACACTCTCTATCGTATCTTTACACATACTTCTATCCAGAACCCATCTCGCCGGACGCGCAACATACATTCGACTCATCACATCTCTCGCCGTTTCTTTCGCAACTTCATCCGCAAACGCATTACCACGACCAACATCATCGGTAACTTTCTTATGTGCACTGCATTTCACGATCGCAACTTGCAACGGCAAAGTAAGTGACTCAAGAAGTTCATTCACCAACTGACCATGCTGAATCTTCGTTCCATGAGACGTGAGGAACCCACATTCCTTCCACAAACGACCAAAACTATGAGTCACACCAAACGCATACTGGCTATCGGTATACACAGTCACTCGTTTCCCTTTCGACAACACACAGGCTCTTGTCAATGCAATCAACTCTGCTGCTTGAGCTGAATTATGTGGGATACGTGCAGCTTCAACAATCGTATGCAAAGTCGTAACAGCATATGCCGCAGTCGTATCACCATTCGGAAGCTTGAAGCATGAACCATCTACCCATAAGGTACCATCACACTTTGAAAGAGGAGTGTCCCTAAGGTCTATCTTCCCTTTCGTTTCCTCCTCTGTCCTAAGAAAGCAATCATGCTGTTCAGAAACATCTATCTCTACTGAAATCGGCAAAAACGTAGCTGGGTTCAACGTATTGCATCTCTTTATATGCATATGACTCGCTAAAAGTGTCAACTCATAACCTGACAACCGAGCACTAGTTAAGTGCTGTGTCTTTGTCCTGTTCAACAAGGTATCCACTGCATGTGGAACCATTACAATCAATGTATTATCCATCACCAAACCAGCAGACTGTTGAATAGAGACAGCCGCTGCTGCTGTAGCTCTCAAACAACTCAGCAACTGTGGTTCCGTGGTTCGCGAACTGGGTTCGATGGTTCCGAACCCGTTCAATACAGATCGTCCGAAATGGACGATTTTGGTGTCAGCAGACCGCAAATGGCTAGTGTAGCGTGTCTGAGTGCCTAACATAGGCCCGATGACTGTGGCCGAACGAGTCCTTGAGACACGTACGCCTTAGCTGACTCCTGGGTGACCTGGCCGAACTGACTCCTTGCCTGAGGTTGACCTCACTGATCCAGTTCCTTGTTCAACAGCTGGTCTGATAAAGATCAAAGAGCAGGACGTGCCCGAGTTTATGGTACACTGCTCCCACCTTTCTATCTCCTTTCCAATCTGTTTCTGCCTTTCCTTTACGACATAATCATTGATTTGGGTTGAAGGCTTTATGATGGGTTTGTCCGGCCTGATCGAACAGGAAACTGGGAATGTGCATTGTCATTTCTGGTGGGCTGGACAACGGAAAATGGGATTGTCTGAGATTATCGTCATACGCTACTTTTGAAATGTTACACTGTCATTGGTCAGTTTGTATGCACCGAATGTAAATTTGGAATGTTGCCTAAGGCTTGATTTTTGGCATAAAAGACCATGCTCCGCTTATTGAATTTGTGCAGTCTCTGACGAACCACCCGTGTGTGCTTCGTAGATCTCTGTTCCTGGTTGCAGCCAATAAACTTTGGTCTTTGACGTCATCGAGAAGTATCCTGTGTCTCTGTTTGCCAAGACAGGGGAACTAGAAGGTTTCAGGCGTTCTCCCTGACGCCGCTGGGTTCTAAAAACCCGGTCCTTCAGTTGGCGCCCAACGTAGGGCGACTTCAGCGGTACCGGTCCAAGACAGAGGTTCGTGAGAAGCTTTGTGTGAAAATTCTGGAGGAAGGCCAGCAACTTCATTGACCCCTGTATGTCGTCGTAGTCCGAAAGTCTTTGCTGCGAGGTTTCCCGCTTTCCGACGGCTACGAAGGACTGCTGCCCTGACTGTCGCCCTGTTTTGGAGCCTTAGACGTTTGTAGAGCGAGACGATTGACGGGTCTTCTGGTGACGCCATCGACATTTCAGTTAAGTATAAGCGGAGCGTCTCCTAGTCCTTAGTTTGTTTGGTATCCTTTAGTGGATCGCTTTGATTTGGTACCTGCAGGCCCCAAAGCCAAGGGATTCGTGTATTCACGAGATTATCGTTTCTAGATTCCCCTTATTGTTTGAAGCTAGACTAGTGAGCAAGATGCCTGGTTTTAGCAGTTTTAGAAACTTGTTTAGTTGTGGTATATCGAGGGACTCCCGGTTAGAGGATTCGTGTCCGGTTCCTCCGATCGGAACTCCTACATACGAGTTGTATGTGAAACATGGTGTGGGCCCTATTAGCTATAATGAGATCTGGGTAAAATATACGAAGAGTGACGGTGTCCTACAGTGGCCCCGTTATGGTAGTTTTGAAACTGAAATACTAGATAACCTCGAGGTGAAGTTGTTTAAGAAGACAGCCCGGCCGGCGATGTTTGACTCTTTCTGCATATGGCGCAAAGAAGCCAAACAGAAAGAAATGAAATTAGCGAAAAAGAATAAGAGAGAAAGAGGTATGTCAATGGTGCAAGCTGCCATTGCATATAGAGATAATGAAGAAGAACAAGAAAGTGAACAGATGCTTAGAGTAAGGAAGTTAGCGGTAGATAGTTGCTACCCAGTCTTGCCGCCTAAAGAGCAGAAAGACGAGAAAGATCTTACGAAAGATCCTTTAATGTCGCATCTGTTAAATTCACCGCCACCTTATGTGCAGAATGCTACGGCATCACTGCCACCAGTGGTGGCTGTGCAACTGCCGGTTGATTTGCCTCCTGTGATTCCTCTACAGCCAGCTTCTCTGTTGGTTACTGTTCCTTTGGCGCAGCCTCCTCAGGGGATGCCAAATTTGCCCTTTTCTACGACTGCCACTTCTATGCCTGTTCCGACTTTGGATTCTTCTACTACTGTCTCATCTTCCCTCGTTCTTCCGACTACTCCTTCTCCTAGACAGCGGATGACCGCTGCTTTTTCTGGTTTTCTGACTCCTTGGTTGGGACAATTGGGTATGTCTCCTGTGAGTGAGCATAGACAGTTGCGTAGTCAACTGCCTGATACGGATGAATGAGTGGTTTTAGATCACATGGCGCGTAGATGGGTTACGTATGCGTCTCAGTACGATCTTGAGGGTATCATGGATGTTTTTCGGCAATGGGAAGCACCTAAGCAACGGTATGTTTTTTAGATCATGTGTGCGTTCCTCCATGAACAATGGACGGACGAGGTGGGTAAAGCTCCTGAAGAGTTGTTCCGACTGCGTTCCGAGTTTGCGAAGGGAACGATTGTGAGTCTTCTCGACATCGAGAGAGCGGTGTCAACGTTATTGTCATTTCGAAATAATGCTTCTTCTGAACGGTTGCTTGAGCCTGATTCGTCAGTTAGGAGACAAGCGCGCCAGTATCCGATGCAAGAGGTTCCTCCGGTTTGGAGACCTGCTGATGCGACGGCTGTTCCACCTGTTATTGCGCACTTTCAGCGAGTGTGGGTACATGTTCCATGGAAGCGTGCAGAAGTTTTAGCGCTTAAGCAGACTTTGCCTGATCCGCAGAAAAATCCAGCAGGGTATTATAAAGAGCTTAGGCAAACTGTGAGTTTGTGCGTCATGAATTTGGCGGACATAGATATGTTGTTTGGGAATGTTGTTCCACAGCCCATCTGGAATGTCATTCGACATACGGATCATGATAATGAATTGGGTGATTCGTGGGCGAATCTTGTTGCTGCGAATGATAGACAAGTTGGAGGTGCTAAGCCTGAAAATATCATTACAGAACTTCCTGGTTGGATTATCACTTTTATGAAGACTCTGATGCCTGAAGTACGTGTTAATTGTGACAAGTTGTCTGCGTGTAAGCAGAAGAAAGATGAGACTGTGTCAGATTTTTTCTCACGTTTCGAAGAAACTTTTGTCGATCATAGTGGTCAGGATATGGCTACCGAGGGTGGCCAGAGGTTGTTCGTCGACAAGTTTGTACACAATCTTCTTCCTGAGTTATGCACTAAGTTGAAGGATTCTGAGAGTGCTTGGCCTGTTTCTACATCAGCGCAGATTTTAGCTACGGCTCAGTACTATGAGAATAGACGTAAGGATGAGTTAGAGAAAGCGGACAAGAAGACTAAGGAATTGAAGACTAAAGTTCTTCTACAACAAGCTTAATAATCAGCGTGATTATCAGCAACCTCAACAGTATTCGAGGAACTCGCAAATGGACGAGACTCCTCAACAGCGTTTTCCGTATGGCCCTAATCAGTGTGCGTATTGTAAGGAAGAAGGTCATTAGAAGAATAGTTGTCCGGTCTTGCTTCAACGAGCGAATAGTGCTCCTGGTGTGAGAGGTAGAAGTGCACAGCAAGCACCTAGAGGTAGAGGTCGCGGGCAGAACGTGCGCCCTTTGCCTCCGCAGAATTCGATGAATAGTTTTGACCAACAGCAGAATTCGTCTGGTAGAACAGCACAGTACTATGTGGATGATTATTATGTTGAGGGTGATGAAGCACATGGTAATGATTGTTAGGACAGCCATGGACAAAGAGACGGAGTTGTTTCAGTTCCAGTAGATCAGAGCGGACCTTATGTTGAAGTGATTGCATCAGGTGTGTCAGAGCCTTTTCTGCTAGACACTGGTGCTAGGAAGAGTTCTATTATGCATTCTAAACTCCCTGGCGCACCTTTGTCTGGCTTTAATAATGTTTCTGTAGGTTTTTCTGGCGCCCCCGTTACGAATCCGATTTCTGCTCCATTGCCCCTTTCTGTTGGTCCTCGTAGGTTTGAAGCACCCCTTCTTTTGACTACAGGTTGTAATGAGAATTTGCTGGGATTGGACTTGTTGAAGAGATTATATGCGACTTTGTACTGTTCTCCGTCAGGAGTACATCTTACCTTGGGTGAGAGTGTGATCTCTCCGATGTATATATCGAAAGATTGTCTTCCATCGGAATTGTCTTTGTTACCATATTCATTGTGGGCTACGGGTCCGAATGATGTGGGCCTGTTAGATATTCCCCCATATGTTGACACTGAAGGCGAATGCTAAGTTACCGCGCATTCCGCAGTATCGTATCTCGAGTGATGGTGAGCGTGCACTTTTAACGATCATTTATGATCTGATCGACAAGGGTGTTATCGAAGAGACGCGAGGTAATGTGTGCAATAGTCCTGTTTTGCCGGTTCTAAAGAGAACTGATCCTTCACAGCCTCCTGTATATAGATTTGTCATCGATCTTCGTGAAGTGAACAAAATTGTTGTTCCACAATTTCCTGTTGTGCCTGACATTACTGCATTATTGACTCTGATTCCGGCTTCTGCCACCTGGTTTTCGGTGATCGACTTGAAGAATGCTTTCTTCAGCATCCCTATTGCCATAGATCGTAGGGATATCTTTGGATTCTCTTTAGGAGGACGAAGTTTCTGCTTTAAGCGCGCTCCTCAAGGCTATTGCGAGAGTCCATCGATTTACAGTCAAGCTTTGAAGACACAACTTGATCTGTTGGTTTTACCTGAAGGTGCAGCCCTTATTCAGTATGTTGATGATTTGTTAGTTGCCGCCGATACTGAGGGGATTTGCAAGGATGCCACTTTGTCTCTATTGCGACATTTATCTGATTGTCATCATAAAGTTTCTCTCTCGAAGCTGCAATTCTGTCGACAAGAAGTTACCTATCTAGGTCACCTCTTATCGAAGGAGGGAAGGAAACTGACCCCAGAAAGAATTCAGGCTATTGCGAAAATGAGTGTTCCTACGACACAGAGAGAAGTACGTGCGTTTTTGGGTATCACGTCGTACTGTAGACAGTGGATTCCCAATTTTTCCTTGCTGGGGAAGCCTTTGATAGCTCTTACTGTTAAGGATACTCCAAATCCTATTCCTTGGACTGACGAATGTCAGAAGAGCTTCTCTGAATTACGTAATGCGTTGTGTTCGGCTCCTGTGTTGGGTACTCCCGACTACAGTAAGCCTTTCACATTGTATGTCCACGAGAGAGAGGGATGTGCATTGTCAGTTTTGACTCAGCAGTTTGGCGATAAGCAATGCCCATGTGCGTACTTTTCGTCGACTCTGGATCCTGTAGCTAGAGCGTTGCTTGAGAGCTACGGCAGCAGCGGCTGTGTCAATTCGACAATCTGCTGGTTTGGTTATGGATAACACGTTTGTGGTTATGGTTCCACATGCAGTGGATACCTTGTTGAATCGTACCAAGACACAGCACTTAACTAGTGCTCGCTTGTCAGGGTATGAGCTTACATTGTTAGCGAGTCATGTGCACATAAAAAGGTGTAATACCTTAAACCCAGCTACATTGTTGCCGATTTCGCTTGAAACAGATGATGATAGTGAAGAACAGCACGATTGTTTTCTAAGAACCGAAGAAGAGACGAAAGGGAGAGTAGATCTTAGAGACACTCCTCTTCCTGACTGTGATGATGCTTTGTGGGTTGATGGTTCGTGTTTTAAGTTGCCGAATGGTGATACGACTGCAGCATATGCTGTGACGACTTTGCATACGGTTGTTGAAGCTGCACGTATCCCACATAACTCAGCACAAGCAGCTGAATTGATCACACTTACGTGAGCATGTGTGTTGGCGAAAGGAAAACAAGTGAATGTGTACACGGATAGTCAGTATGCGTTTGGTGTGGCTCATAGCTTTGGACGTTTGTGGCGTGAACGTGGATTTTTGACATCGTATGGGACGAAGATACAACATGGACAGCTGGTGAATGAACTTCTTGAATCTCTTACGTTACCATTGCAAGTGGCGATTGTGAAATGCAGTGCCCATAAAAAGGTTACGGATGATGTTGGTCGTGGTAATGCGTTTGCGGATGAAGTTGTGAAAGAAACTGCTAGAAATGTGATGAGTCGAATGTATGTTGCGGGTCCAGCGAGATGGGTTCCAGAGAAGAGTATGTGTGAAGATACCATTGAGAGCGTGAAATCCATTAAAGGTGAAGCCACAGAGAAAGAGTTGAGTGAATGGAGAGAAAGTAAGGGTAGATTGGATTCGAATGGTTGTTGGACTGATTTGTCAGAGCATCAGAGATGGTTGTTGCCTAACTCATATGTGCTTCCAGTTGTTACAATGGCTCATGGAATGGCACATATTAGTGTGAAAGGGATTTGTAAGTTGTTGGCTCCGGTTTGGCAGAATGTGGGAATACCCACATGGCAGAGAATTTGGTCAAGAACTGTATGGTGTGTTTGATGCATAATCCTGGTAAGGGAACTCCAACACCAGCTGGTCATTTTGCTCCTCCTACGTATCCGTTCGAGGCTTTGCAGCTAGATTTCATCCATATGGAGAGATGCAACAACTTGAAATATGTGTTAGTGGTTGTTTGCTCTTTTTCTAGATGGGTAGAAGCTTACCCCCTTAAGGACAATACTACTTTGTCCACAGCGAAGGCCTTGATAAAAGAGTTTTACCCACGATTCGGAATGCCGAGAATTTTCTGGAGTGATAATAGGAAGGAATTTGTGGGTTAAGTTATGAAGAGAGTGTGTGAGGGTCTCGGGATTAGGCAGAAATTCCAAATCACCCCCAATCAGCTGGTTTAGTCGAGTTCTATAATGGCACTCTTAAGTTAAAATTGGCCAAAATCCAAGAGAGCACTGGTTTACAATGGCCAGATGCCTTGCCATTAGCACTTCTGTCCACAAGAATGACTGTGCATTCGCGAATGGGTTTGAGTCCGTATGAGGTTGTGTTTGGTCGCCCGGCGAACATTTGGGGCGTAGCAAGACCAACGAGGTTCAGTGACCTCGAGTATCCTGTGTTGCTTGACTACTTGCGCGAACTGACAACTAAAATGAGTGTTTTACGCCAACAGGTGCATGACAGCCTCCCACAAGCTGCAGAAGATCCAGGCCATTCTATTAAACCTGGGTCTTGGGTGTTTTACGTAACTTTCAGCGGACCAAGAACAAACAGCCCCGTTGGACGGGGCCCTACCAAGTACTCCTGTCAACAAGATCTGCGGTCCGAGTGCGAGGCATGCGCAACTGGATCCATGGATCCCATACCAAGAGGGCACCTTTGCCCTTGCCATACGATAAGTGGGTCCAGGAGGGACTTGCAGACTCTGAAACGGAAGTTGTCCCACGGTTTATACCGTTCAGCGATGCTCGACTGATTGGAACGAACTCAGAAAAAAAGAGCAACAGGATTTTGCAAGCATCAGTACCTCCTGCAGATCGATTGGACACTACAGAGCCTCACCTTTTGTTCGCCGATCAAGAATTAGCTGGAAAGAATCGCTTTAATCTGAGACCGAGAGTTACGGACAAATAAAAGAGACTAATAAAGTTTGATGATTTTTTTCTGTTTGCAGGTTAACTCTCCACCAAGGATCTACTTATTTTTGTTTTTCTTGAACCGCCATCCGGTTCTCGCTGCTAGGGTCGCGGTTGCTACCAGTCTTTGGAGTGCAAGCCTGAGACACTAGGTTGAGGGTTCTGTTGGCCCAAGGCAGCCTTCCTGGGTTAGCAGAGGCACTCCTGAGCAGAATCAACCTACCACCGCGGGCAGCACATTTAGTTTAGGATGGATTTCTTTGAGTTGGAGAGACCTGTACAGACATTGACTTTTAGAAAACGAATATGTAAAATAATATCGAAGAAAGGTTTTTTGATACCATGTTTATTTTTACTATTGAGCTTCGTGATATTTATAGCTGGTTATGTAACATTTGTTTTTAAAATGACGTTTAATCCCACTGTGCAACCTACACCTTCACCTACTATTTCTTATCATTCTTTTCATCCTTTGCCTGAGCATGAGGTAGTTAGACGATTGGAATTTGCTAACAATTCCTTCATCCAACTTTTGCACCAACACCAGTTACTGATGAATACGACAAACTGCTGGATTTGTGGTTTGATGCCTCATACAACCGATAAGGGTATTCCCTATTTAGTTTTGCCCTTTAGTTTAAATGGCTCGATTTGGGCTTACAGAACGATGTTTATCTATGCCCATAGTGTTTACCCCCAACGTTCACTGAAAGACAACCCAAAGAATAGCGCTATAGTTAAAGGCATTGTCGACATGATTAGAGGGATTAGCTCGTATGAGACTATTCCAAGAGATGAGACACTGGCCTATATTGGTTGGAACGTTACTGGATATGGAGTTAGTCTGAGTGTTAACCAGCGAGCGAAAAGTTCTCCACCGATTTGGATAGTGCCCCATCAGGGTCACTATTGTCTGCAGGGCAATGGCAAGAATCCGAAGGCTCAGTTAGGGAAGAGTGTTTGCGCTGAGACTTATGTATTTGCGTCTCAGTCTTCCCCAGCGTTCTTAGCTGCTAAGGGTACCTACTTTGTTTGCTATGACAAAGCGTATACATGGTTGCCCCTCCGACTTCTCGGGCACATGTTTTGTTTCCTTTCTGTTGCCTCCCACTTTTACAGCTGCAGCAGATTACCATAAAAAGAGAGTTGCTAGAGGTGTCTTTAGTCAAGAAGACACTGCAGAACAAGAACTGGGAGATTTCTTTAAGGGTTTTCTGCCGTTCTGGGGACCTATGGCTAACAGTAGGAATATTCGCCAGTTGACGAGAGTGGTTGAGTCCACCATAGTCGAAACTGCCGGTGCCCTTGGTCACTTGACTGCTGAGCTCCAGTCGGATAGACTCATGACACTTCAAAATAGAGTTGCCCTTGATGTTATTCTAGCAGATCGAGGTGGAGTTTGCAAGCTGATTCAATGGAGCTGCTGCGTTTTCATTCCAGACAACGCTCCATCAGTCTTCCAGGCCATTTCCAAATTGCATAAAATCTCCGATTCTGTCCACTTGGACAAAGGAGATTGGTCTTTGATGGGATGGTTATGGGGATTGATATCCACTTGGGGTTGGAAGATTTTGATTAATTGAAAGAAAGAATGGTTTTTAAATGCCAGAGAAAGGGCGCACTGCCAGTATGGAAGCACTATAGAACTAAGTAGGGTGTGGTGCAACTGGGTGAGTGGATAACCATATAACCACCCAAAGGATAGTTTAGCAAGCTATACTATTCCAACGAGACAATTAGAAACATACCCTATGCACACACTTGAAAGGTACAAAAATGGGCACAATAAGTCCAAGTACAATTGTTCAATACAGTGCAGAGAAACAACATTCATATACAAGTTGGTGTGAATAAACGAGTATTTGTGAAGAAAACTTGATCTCCTTGTTTTATTCAAATACAGCTTGTGTACAACCAGCCGACACGTGTTTCATCGCATCTCGCGAATTTTCAGGGCTGGAAATAATACAAAAAACAAAAACAAGGGGCTATACTTGGGGATAAGTACAGATGTAAGGTCACCTTTAGACTCCACTTAAGGTCAGCAGTCGAGACAAGCCTCTCTTAAGATGTTCTCATGCATAAGTCAGAGCCCTTGAGATGGTTGAGGGAAAACATCCTTTAGTGTGCTAAGGTGCTCTCCGCAAGCTCATTCATTTCATGCACTAGGGTGAGCGGTTGTGCACTTAAGCACCCTAACTGATGGCGTGGATTCACATGTCTAATCCGTGCTAATGTTTCCAAGATGTGATTGGTGAAGTGCTTGACTTAGTTTATACCGATGTGAGAGGTCACGCGTGCAATAGGTGCATTGTAATATACCAAGAGTTAAAATTCTGACACATACCTCAATTGGTTGTGTTTGGACCAAGCGGTCTAATGAGATATTAGAAGTAGGTGGAAATAGAAAACAAGAGAAAGAAAAGGGCAATGGGAAAAAGGGGAAAAGAAAGGAAAAAAGGTTGGAAATTAGATGTTTGAAAAACGCAAAATGTTCAATCCTAAATACGTAGCTGGGTATAGACATACGGTTCTATCAAGAAATTCTGTTGGAGACCATTTCTAGCCACATGGGTAAACATAAATTAGCCAATAAGTTGTGTCATAAGGAAAGAAATGATAGTCTCACAGCTCTTCCGGTGATATTTCCGACCCGGAAGGGCCCAAAACCGTCCAATCTCAGTTGCAAAAAATGAATTAAAATAACTGCAATAAATTCAAAGAAAAGAATATATATATATATGTCCAAGTGAATGGGGAGTCAACTTATTAAGTTGTACATGGTCCTCTTAACTGACCGAGATGTATAGAGTATTATACTGATATTTTCATACGTTTAACTTCCTTTAGTTCCTGAACGCTAATTTGTAAACAATGATTTCATGCAAGACAACAGTGCAACACCCATACATAGCCTGCAGGGGTAGGGTTTGTTAGCATTGCCAGTACGGGAGAGAGAGCGCTAATTTCTTAATCTATTCAACTATATCCTATTTTGGCTTGCACCATAAGCGCCCCTGTTTAAGCACAATACTTGTAACCTAATAAGCATTTATAATACTGTTCATATGGAAGTCGCGTACCTTTCAAGCGTAATGCGCTTGTTGTGAGTTGCCCGGGAGACAGTCTGGCATTCAATCACTTTATATCTGCAATGCGATATAAGTGGACGATATTAAAATGGAGTACCAATATGCCGGCAAAAAGCATGTCTAGTACATTAACAGTGGGACATAAAACCTGGCAGCTTACCAATGTTTTTCCGTATCCTGCGAATAATAACATCTGCTCAATGGCCCCGTTCCAACTCGATGTCTGAAATACAAACATTTCGAGCAGGCGGATTTAGTCTACGGTGCGGTATATATTTTAAAGCCATGTACCTAGGAGAGCTATCCGTGGGAATTACCTCATTGACGTCTTGTCCCCTTCGTATTCTCCCGGGTCTCCGTGTTCGAAATGCGGACACGTGACCCGGAAGTGCTTGCGTTACTGTCTCTTTAAATCTATCTTGCCTGAAGACGATCGCGTCACTAAGGAGGCCGGACGCTATATCTAACGCAAGCACTTCCTAGGTACATGGCTTTAAAATATATACCGCGCCGTAGACTAAATCCGCCTGCTCGAAATGTTTGTATTTCAGACATCGAGTTGCAACGGGGCCTTCTCGACTGAGAAGGAGACTCGCTCCTAAACGACAACAATGTCGCAACTGCTCTTTCAACGTCGAGACCCACTATAGTGCCCTTCGCAAACTCGGACTGTACACGGAACAACTCCGACGGAGTCTGTCCCAAATCACCATCTTCCCATTCTTCACGAAGGAAAGTACACATCTTATCAAAACATACCTCTGCTTCGGTGCTTCCCATTGACGGAAGACATCCATAACAGACTCTAAATCATATCTCGAAGAATTAGTAACCCATTTACGCGCTAAATGATCCAATACTTCCCACTCTTTGGGACCAGGCATTTGGCTACGCAATTGTTTACGCGCTGAAACAGGGGTCATACTCAATGACCCAATGAAAGGAGATAAAAGACCAGTATCAGTCATTCGCTGTGGAACAGAAGGAGAAGTTGACAAAAGGACAGGAGACAAATCAGACTGAGAGGAAACCAACGTAGGAGCAGTAGCAGAAGAAGTAGCAAGTACAGGAGACAAAGTCGTAGCAATTGGAGACAGAATAGGTAGCAAAGTCAGCGGCCCTTGAGAAGGCTGCACCAGAGGAATAGGAGCCAACTGAAAAGGAGCTAGCGGCTGTAAAATAACAGGAGGCAAAGCAACCGGAGGTTGCGCAACTAAAGGTTGCGGAGGTGCTGTAGCACTCTGCACATAAGGGGGTGGCAAATTCAACAAATGTGACATCAAAGGATCTTTCTCAAGGTCCTTCGTTGCACCTTGCTGGTGAGGTGGCAAAGCTGGATAACATTTATCGATCGCCATTTTACGTTGCCTATGCAACTGCTCACTTGCTTGTTCTTCTTCGTTATCTTTAAACTGTATAGCAGCCTGCATTATCGAGATACCCTTCTCTCTTTTATTTCTCTTCGCTAATTTGATTTCTTTCTGTTTGGCTTCCTCTCGCCAGAGGCGGAAAGAGTCAAACATCGTCGACCGGGCATTCTTCGTGAAAAGTTTAACTTCTAGATTATCTAAAATCCCGTGTCATAACTACCATATTGGCGCCACTTTAGGACACCATCCTTTCTAGCGTAGCGAATCCACACTTCATTATACGTGATGGGGCCCACGCCATGTTTCAGATAGAGCTCATAGGTCGGAGTTCCAATCGGAGGTACCGGACACGAATCCTCCAATCGGGAATCCCTATTACAACCACAACAAAATATCTTTCCAAGTCTGCTAAGACCAGGCATCTTCGCTCACTAGTCTAGCTTCAAACTTCAAGGGAATATCGAATACGATAGTCTCGCGAATACACGAGTCCCTCGGCTTTGGAGCTTGCAAGTCCCAAATCTAAGATCCCAAGGGATACCCAAAAACTAAGGACTGGGAGACGCTCCACTCATACTTAACTGAAATATCGATGACGTCGCCAGAAGACCAGTCTATCGTCTCGCTTTACAAATCATCAAAGGGCTCCCAGACAGGGCGACAGTCAGGGCAGCAGTCCTCCGTAGCCGTCGGAAAGCGGGGAACCTCGCAGCAAAGACTTTCGGACCATGACAACATACAGGGGTCGAAGAAGTGGTAGGCCTTCCTCCAGAATTTTCACACAATGCTCCTCACGATCTTCAGGCTTGGACCGGTACCACTGAAGTCGCCCCACGTTGGGCGCCAACTGAAGAACCAGGTTTTAGAACAAAGCAGGGCCAGGGGCACGCCCAATGTCTTCGGGTTCACCTGTCGGGATACTTCTCGGTGACGTCAAAGATTTTGGCTGCAACCAGGAACAGAAGTCTACGAAGCACGACACGGGTGGTTCGCTAGAGACTGCACAATTTTAGTAGAGCAAGACATCGTCTTTTATGCCAAAAATCACATTCCTGACAAACAACAATTATTTATAAGCTGTCCAATCACAAAGTGGCATGGCAAATGGTATCGCATAACGACAAGCCCACTTTTCAGTTGTCCAACCCATCATCAATTACAAGGGAAAACCCAACATCCTTGCTCGGACAGGCCGGACAAACCCATAATAAAAGGACCACAACCCAAACCATAAATAGGCCATAAAAGAAGGAACAGAAACAGATGAGAAGCAAGATAGAAGGGTGTGTGCGTGTACCATAAACTCAGCAATGTCCTGCTCTTTGATCTCTATCTTGACCAGCTGCCGAACAAAGAACTGGCTCTACAAGGTTAGCTTCGGGCAATGGAGTCAGTTCGCTCAGGTCACACAGAAGTCAACTAAAGGTGTACGTGTCCCAAAGACTCGCTCGGCCGTAGTCATCGGCCTATGTGAGGGCAACCACAAAATGGCTGCCGTACACAAAATGGAACCCGAAGGTTCGGAACGAAATCCCTGAATACACAGTGTAGCCATCAATCAAACATGACGAAAACACTCGTACATACCGCACTCGTCATTTGCGGTTCGCTGATACCAAAATCGTCACGATTCGACGACCTTTAGAGAACGGGTTCAGAATCACGGAACCTCAGGTTAAGATCTATTCTTTGCGCAGGCGACGCCTCATGAGTGGTTATCTTGTCTAAAAAGTTTTGTATTTGCTCTTCAGGGCTAGATGTTTCTTCCATATACAATTTATCGAAGAAATTTGCAAATTCTTGCCTAATTTCAATATATTCCAGGCAGTAACCAGGTTAGCCTTCTTTCTGTATTCTTGTGACCCTATTTCAAACTAATTCAGTCTTCATTTTCCATGCCAGGATTCTCCCACAACCATCGTCATATTCATAGTGCGATAGTTTACTGGTCTCCCATCTACCTCTTACTATTGTTTCGAGGAAGTCTACTAGTTTTATCTTTTTTCCTTTTCTTTTTTCCTTTATTACTGTCTTCTCTTGGTCGGTTTTTCTTTCCTTGAGTTCTTTATCCAGAGTATCCAGTTCTTTTTCAATTTGTTTAATAAGGTATTTTTCACCTTGTTCTTATGCCCTGCGATGTTGATTATTCTCCCCCTGATAAAAGCGTTATAGGCATCTCAGGCTGTTTGTTTTGTTGTGCCTTCTTTATTCGTTTGGAAAAACATTTCTGTCTCCTCTGCCAACCTATCCGTGTACTGTGTGTCTGCGAAGATGCTTCTATCCACTGTCCATCTTTGATTGCCGAGGGAGGTTTTTAACTTAAGGCTAAGTTGTACCCCTGAGTGGTCCGAGATGTGCTCTGGTATATGCTCAACCTTCTTTCACGAGGCTTCTGTCAATCAGAAAAAAAATAGATTCTGGAGGCATGATCTAGCCTTTTATTTTTTAGGGTAAATTTGTGTGTTTTGTTTCCTTTATCCTTCCATACATCTACAATGCCTAAATCCTTGATGCACAGCCCGACCCATTCTCTCATCTTCGGAAGATGGGGAAGTTTTTTGCTGGGTATCGATCTACTTTAGGATTTAGTATTATATTAAAGTCTTCGCCCATTATTATTGGTGCTTGAGTTGTCAATAGACGGGAGTATATTTTTTTAAGTGGTTCAGAGTCATCCAGGTTGGGGCCATAGTACCCCACTAATGTATATGAATTATTGTATATCCTTGCTTTTACAATCACCCATCTTCCTTTTTTATCTATTTCTGTTTTTTCAATGACTGCTTTAAAAGACTTTTTAAATATAATTGCTACGCCCTTTACATTGCACTCTTGACATGTGCATACACAGTGATCTATCCATTATTGATTTTTACAGATCATTTCCCATTCTTCCTTTAACTGGTGTGTCTCCTGTAGTATGATTATTTCAATGTTTTTTAAATATTCCAGGATCTTCAGTTTCCGTTTTTTTTAACCTTAGCCCATTTGTGTTCCACATTAAGATGTTAAGATTCTTTTCCTTGGCATCCTTACTGACGACTAGCATCTCCTTTTTTTCCTGATCCACTGTGATCAGCATAAGGGCCCTCTTCCTCCTCTTAGTTTTGCTTTTAGGACTTCTTCTTTCTTTTTTTCCCCATTTTGCTCCACACCCTGTGTTGTATTTTTTTTTCTTTTTCAAAATTTTTTAGTGCACACTTTTTACAGTGTTCCTCCCCCTCCCTGGAGAAGCCTCCTTTTTCTTCTTTCTTCTGGGCAGATTCCTACCCTTTTGAGCTCCTTGCCCTGTGCCATTATTTGGAGAGTTTCCATCTATTATAGCCGCAAAACCCCTTTTATGCAATTATGAATTATGCATTATATCCTAGGAGTGATCTTTTTGTTGTGATTTGATTTGTTCGATGAGGCCTTCAACTTCCTTCAGGTCTCTCATGTTGTACATCTTGTTGTCCCACATGATTTTCAAGGAAGCTGGAAAGCGCATTTGAACTGTGGCCCCCAGTGATCTTAATTGTGGTAGATGCTGGCACAATTCCCATTGCCTATATTGGGTTGTTCTTGATATATCCGACCTGACTCTGCAGGTCCAGTCATCTTTGGAGAATGAGCCAGCTTTTAGGCTTTCATTCTGAATTGTCCCCTTCAAGGAGTATGTAATGAAATTGATCAGACTTTTTCTTGGGTTTTTCCTCGGTTTCCCCTTTCTGAAGGGATCTCGTTGTATCCCCCGAATGTCTTCCGCGAGGTTATTCAATTTGGTCCAGGGAATTTTTTCTTCCAGTAATTGAATCATGAATCCCTTTATATCCTACCCTTCAATGCCTTCCGGCACATTTAAAATTTTGAGATTATTCCTCCTGGCATGGTTTTCCAGGGACTCGATTATCTCATTGTGGTTAGCCTCAGACTTCTTGTTCAGCAGCTCTACCTCGCCTTCCACGTTCGTCACTCTGTCTATAAGCGTATTTATTTTCTGATCAAGTGCCTCCCACACTTCCTGTATCCTTGTCTGATTCCTCTCAGAAATTGTCAAAATTGGCTCTCATTTCCTTCATCATTTCCTCTAGGATTTTGTCTGTATGAGGGCTACCGGATGGGTTTTGTTCTTGTCTAGTGATCGGAGTGCTCTCTGCCCCCATTCCCCCGAGGGCATCACTTTCTGGGATCTTTCCTCATGTTTCTGGCTTTGTGGCTCTTGTGTAGCGAGAACTTGATATTTATTGCTTGTTACCAGACCTAAGATCACATCCCTGGGTTTCTCTGCCATTCTAATGGATTTTACTTTTTGCAACGCTTTTCAAAAGTAGAGGGGGTGCCTGAGAGTCCTCACCTGTGATGTCATAGCTGTGGTATTCTTCCAAAACTTTTGGGTCGACCCTTCCTTTCTCGGGTTTGTGCTCCTTTTCCTGTACCTTAATGTAAGATCTTAAGGACGGGGTGATTTTCAGTGTGTTGCACAGATTTGGGGGGTTTAAGCTTGCAAGGCTTGCTCTTGACAGGGGGGCCTGTGGCTGGCCTGAGATATGCTTCTTTCTTTGTCCCCTTGCCCCTCTTGGCAATATATTTGTCAATGACGGGGTTTTCTCTTTGGTGGTGGTTCTTATTTCTTTAGTAACTATGTGGGACCTAGATCCAGTGCTCCCTTTTGCCAGCAGGTATCTGCTCCTCAAGCTGTAACCCCTCCCTCACTCAGGGCGCCCTCCAGGTCTCCACTGGTGGAAGGGGGAGCACTGGCACCTTTCAGATTCCCTGTTTCAGCTACCTCTTGGCTGCTGGTGGGCCCTAAACGTGACTTTGGGGATGTCACTGCAGGGGTTTTCCCTTCTTGAAGGCCATTACTGTTAGTTTTCCATCCTCATTAAACCCAAAATCAGAGACAAAACAAAAACAAAAAACAAAGTCAGGGCCCTCTACACTTACTGGCTCGCGTTGCGTTGTAGTCCCCTGCTGTCCTGCAGTAGCGCACTCCAATTCACTTTCCTTTCCACTGCGAGGCGGTCTGCTTCTCACTCTCTCCACCTCAGAGGTTCCCCTGGCTGGTGCCCTCTCTCTCCTGAAGGAGACTGCACACGGCTCTCCTGCAAATGTGGTGTCCTTAATCGCTTCAGCCCACACTTCCGCTGAGCAGTGCAGCACTGCCTCGGGGTCTGCTCGGGGTCCCCTCCTTTGATCTTAAATTGTAAATTGATACTTGTATAGCGCACTACTCGCCCGCAAGGGTCTCAAGGCGCCTGTACGAATACCGCTGTGGAACCCATCCTGGCTTTCCCTGTGAGGCGTCCACTCCTGGGCACCCCCAAGGTGGAGGCCAGGCATCCTTAACGTTGAGGGGGCCGTTGTGGAGATTAAGCAAGCTATTGCCCAGAGTTGCAGAGTGGGACTCCATGATTGGAATAGGCACCGAGGCGAGAATGATCAGGTCTGTGGAATTTGGAGCCCAAGACCCGCCGAGGCGGGGAATTGAACCCTGATCCCGGGCTAGACCTCTGCATCAGGGTCTGCCGCTCTAACCATTGAGCCACACTTCTTCTTCCATATTTCTTCTGCTCTTCTCTCTGTGCCAGGACCCGGCACCGGAGGCTTCCCAGGGGGCGCACAAATTCCACGGAGATGCTCGCCGCAATATTATGGTTTTAAAAAAAAAACTTGCAGCCTCCTTCCTGGACTCCAGCAATTTTCAGCAACAATAAAATTGTTATGATAACTTTGGTGATTAATGTTCTTCCTAGAGATAGATCGGAGTTTTGTCTAGTGGAAGGGTTGACTCCTGGAAAGGTAGCACAGAGGGTTAATGTGCCTGCTGCAAAGAACAAGTACCATGCAGATCACAAAGTGCACATAATGTTAACTAGGTTAGTAAGTTACTGCTTTTGTCCGCGAGATCCTTTAGTTACTTGCAGTTTATAAATTAAAATCCTAACATAGAACAATGAGCTATTAAACTATACTGCCTGCTAGTATGGTTTTCATGTGGCTTCTACACCTTGTAGTACTTTCTCTTATGTAACATTTCCTATACAGTTATTTATACACGTATAAATGATTGTCTCTGTATAGTGTTTGCGGTGTAAAGTGCTCTGACATTGTACACTAGTATGAGTGGCGCTGTAAATCAAATGAAATGCATCTGAAAAAGAGTGTAGTTATGGAGACTTGAGGGGGACTATTAAAGGGTGGTAGTGAGGGAGTCTGAGGCATAGGTGATCATTGGGGGCACCTGCAAACATAGTTGCACAGAGCGTCACCAGCACTAAAGCAGGCCCCGCCATTGAGGCCGGTCCACCTCACCCATTGGTACCTCCATTGGCCTTGTTTCAGCAGTAGTAGCCGCAACTCGCCAAGAATTGGCAATGCAGGATTTACACGCACACCAAACTAAGTTTGCAAACTTCACAGTCTCTCTGCTTCATGCACAAGCACTTTTAACATGTGCTGCCTGCTCTGGAGCCACTGGAATTACACAGCAATGGGGGACAAAATGATGCCGCAGTTTTGACTAAATTATGCAACAACCAAAAAAGCTGCACCGTAACGCAATATATTTTCTCATACTTTATTATTTAGACATTTTTACACATGTTAAGTCTCTGCAAAGATTCTGCCTCATTAGTATCAGTATAACATACAAATGGAGCAGTGAGAAGGGTGATCAGTCAACCATTGCAAAGGGCCATCCACTTTGCAGCACCTCAAGTCACGTTTTTTTAGTGACTTTTTATCTGTTTGAGCTACAAAAATGATTAGTTAAAACTGTAAGATTATGCAGTGGATGATGTATTATGTGGCAAATACGGCAGAGCCATAATTATATAGAAAACATTTGCAAACTAGGATATTTTGCCATTCATGTTTGAACTGCTCTTGTTTAAGAAGGGAGGAGAAGTGCTTATGAGAGAAACTGCATGGCTTGGAGACAAATGGCTTATGATTCCACTTTTAAGTGTATTTGGGACATTGTGTGACTGGCAATATATCCCACTTTGTGAATGTATTTAAATGCCAATAACTCTTATTAAACCTTAAATAATCAAGTGAATCCATTGGTTGAATTAAATAACACAATAAGCTGTAACTGGCCGGTGAAATGCCAAACAAATACTAAAAATTGGGATGTTTGGCACATTCTGGCCACGCTTCTGACTCCGGCCACTGATTGAATTCTTGTGTTAGCTCCGCCCTCGGAGTCTCCGCCCACAGTTCCCCTACTTTTTTTCCCCCTCTTCGACCACTGCGTATAACGTTTATGCCGCGCCAAGCCATGCTGGAGGCGATGAGACCGGCACAGGCATCCGGTTCAGACAAACAGCATCATTGTTGTGGCTTGCCGTGTTTTGTTATGCTGGCTTTGTAACACGCCAGCATGGCCCTACCTTCAGAGATAATAAAAAAGGACTGCTTGGCAAAGAGGTGTTCCGTTATTAAGGGATGTGTGTCACATCAATATATTCAACATATGCAAAATTTCGCGCATATTCATGAATTCAAAAAAAAGCTTTTGTATATGTTTTCATTTATTTGACTGATTTGCATAGCGCTGGCATGACGCCTTTGTGTGTCTCTGCAAGCTGGGGCCCAGCGCAGGCCCTTGCGGTGATGCCGTTCCATCTTTAAGGGCCCCCAGTTCCGCCTCCATACTGAGAATGTGTGTGAGGTATGAGAGTTTCAGTGGCCCCTCCGCTCATTTTGCTTTGGGTGGGGGGTTTGCGTCACACCACTATCTGCAGCTAGGTCTGTGTTATGAGTATCTGTAGCTAAACCAAGATCCACGTGATGCCTCGTAGGCGCTTGGCTAGTGAGGAGCTTAGGTCCTGGGGTATGAGGGAGTGCTGAGTGAGTGAGATAGCATCCCTCCTTTTTTAGCAGTGTTGTGAATTCCACGTTGACACAGGATTATTTTTCCGCGATGTGTAAAGTTGCGTTAGCATTTTTGGGTGATATTTAGCACATGTTCTTGTGAATATACCCCTGAGTTTTGGAGACTCAGGAGTAATCCACCGACTGCCAGTGGCTAGGATTTTCTGGATTAAAATGGACAAAAACTAATGTCAGATATTACACCCTTAGATAACAGAAGCATTTCTGACATCATTCATTGAATGCTGTTCAGGGCTTAGTATTGCAATTAGGGATGGACTGAACTGGGACCCCAATGGCACAGAACTGGATGGTGTCTCGGGCCCCAACTGGAAAAAGAATGTGTGTATGCGAAGGGGGGATTATAAGCCTCAATAGCATCTTGAGTTCTCTTGTTTAGGACTGGAGTGATAAGGTAAGGATACAACACACATCCGTAACTGTAGTATGCACAAGGCACATCTCTACACTGACAAAAATAACATGAAAGACGAGTGTAATAACACTACACCTAGTAAGACCTTAGTCACCCAACTGAACTCATTCAGCACCAAACAGAGCTAGATAGGTGCGCACTGATCAAACTGCACTCAAGAAAATGCACTTCGTGCCCTCTTGTTGTTGTTTGATTTGATGATCGCGAGACCTTCCTCTACCTTAAGGCTTGGCATTGATGGAATGGTCTCAATGCCTCACACCTGCCTCAGGACTCTGCACCACTAGGGAATACCAAGGTCTCAGGAACAGGAAAGAGCTGCCAAGAAACAACCTTGGTTGCAGAGGATAATCAGGTCCTTCCCTTCTTTATCAAACACAGGAACTGTTGAGGCCATTTTAGAAACAAGATTATAAAACTGGAGCACTGATTTTTGCTTGAGTCGCTGCTTCCATTGATGTGCTTATGTGCTTGAATGAGACGGGAAGTATGCACTGAGTGAGACAGGAAGTATGCACTGAGTGAGACGAGAAGTATGCACTGAGTGAGATGGGAAGTATGCACTGAGTGAAACAGGAAGTATGCACTGAGTGAGACAGGAAGTATGCACTGAGTGAGACGAGAAGTATGCACTGAGTGAGAGAGGAAGTATGCACTGAGTGAGACTGGAAGTATGCACTGAGTGAGACGGAAAGCATGAACTGAGTGAGATTGGAAGTATGCACTGAGTGAGACGGAAAGCATGAACTGAGTGAGATTGGAAGTATGCACTGAGTGAGACGGGAAGTATGCACTGAGTGTGATGGGAAGTATGCACTGAGTGAAACAGGAAGTATGCACAGGCTAATCAGGCTGCTGGAGGGCCACCCCTGCAGAATGTAATGAGGTGCCCTTGAGTATACCAGATTTCACAGCTATTCAGTGGGGGCGTTCATGACAGTAGAGGGTCCTGCTGGAATGTGGGACCTCATGAGCCACAGGGGCTTGTGTTAGGGCCGCAGCGGTTTAACCTCTTCTCCCATCACTCTCACACAGTAACCCAAGAGATGCAGAAGAGAAACAGAGCTAAGGTGAGAGTCTCCCAGTAAAATGAATAAACGTCCCCATCCCACTGAAGAGTAAAATCAAGAAGCACCGACTATCCAGGCCTCAAGAACGTTACAAGAAACAGCTGAGGCATCTCCTCATAACACACAACACAGCGTCACACGCTTATAAGCCTTCACTGAGCCAATGCTCAAAAGTAATACCCCGTGAAGCTGCTCCCCCATTTCACTTCAAAGGTTCAAAGGGGAACAAGCAGCGTGAATTCTCTAAAGTGAACGGAAGTGTGAAGGCAGCGGGAAGCCTCGCCCCGGGAAACTTTTTGGGGCAATAAAGTCAAACAGCGTCAAATCAGTTTTATCATGTTTTCTGGTCTGATAAAAAAAAATAACAGAAAAAAAAGATGGGGCATTAGTCAACGCTATTCAATATAATATTGCATTTTCGGAGAAACTTTCTGGTGGTCTTATTTTTGACAATTCTCACAGTGGCCTCCTCAAAGAAAAAGCAACACATTTCTGAAATTACCTAAAAACGCCTCTTGTCTTTCTTTCTGCGCCTTAATGCTCGCTCAAAAGGAAACTTAAAACGTTTCTGAAAGATTTTACATATTTTTTTCTACTTTTTTTGAAAACTTGCTGCCACATGCATCAACATTAAGATTTGCGATTCCTAAATAGCGATTTTTAAGGAATGGCTATTTGAGAATCGCAAATCCTTATGCATGTAGGAATCGCAAAATAGATTGCGATTCCTTAATATTACCTAATAACGATTCACAAATTGCCACTCGCTATTAGGTAATGTTACTCCATTGATTCGTATTGGCCAATAGGAATGAACGGCAATGCATTCGCAAATTGTGATTATCAAATTGTTAATCCAAATTTGAAATACAATTCCAAGGGTGCACGGGGTCCTAAGGCTCCCCTGATGCTCCCCCCAAAAAAGTAAGTGTGAACATGTTAATAACACACATGCCCTAAGGTCACTTTGAAAAATGCATTTTTGTGCATTTTTCAATTGATGCCCAAATTACCATCAACTTGAAGGTTAAGTTAATCAGCGTTTTCTTAATGCACAGTTCGCATTTAGGCTACGTGCATCGGCATTAGGGAATGACAAATTGCAATTCCCTAAATGCATTCGCAGTATAGGTAATCGCAAAAAATAGCAATTACCTAATTTGCAAATGCAAAGCTTTTCATGCTTCAGAAAAGTCCTTTTTGCCCTCGCTAGGGCAAAAATGCTCGATGCGTGTGCCCCTTGGTCTTCTAAAGCTATAAAACTGAGGCTTGACCTGTGTGATTTCCGACAGACCCTTTGAGAGTGTTTTAAGTCAGTGGTTTCTAAACTTTTAACTCCTGAGGACCCCCATTGAGTCACCACTGGAAGCCGGGGACCACGAAGCAATTTGTGTGATTTAAATTTCAAATATTAAAACAGTCCTTCGAAAAAAAAACACGTGTGCACACAAAACAAATACTCAAATTACTAAGGATTTTGGAGCCAGATGTACGACCATTTCATTTAGCGCCTCACAGTTGGTGACACATTGCGAGCCGCTAAATGAAATGTACAACAGTGTGTTTAACACTGTTTGGGATTCCCAATGGGGTCGTAAATTGCGAGGCTCATTAATATTATTGAGCCTCCCACAATTTGCGAGCCCATTTTTAATGCCAGCCCTCCCAGGAATGGTGGCCTGCTGGGCTCAGCAGACCACCATGTCTGGGACTGCTTTTAAATAAAACATTTTTTTTTTTAAATGCAGCCCGTTTTCCATGCATTTAAAAAAAAAAAATCAAATGTTTTTGTTTCACTTTTTAAGGGCAGGCAGTGGTCCCACTTGGTTTTGAGACTCGCTATTTGGAATGGAATGCCTCTTCCAAATAGCAAGTCGCAAAACTTATTTAGCGAGTCGAAAAAAATTGCAACTTGCAAAATAGGCTATGTGCATGGCCCAAAAGGTTTTTGAATTCGCAAACGGGTTCGTGAACCCATTTCTGCATATATAAATGGGTTGTACATCTGGCCCTTAGTATTTTATATTGAAGGAATTTGCAAAAAAGGAAACAATGTAATGGGAAAGTTGGTGCTGCATCTCCGTGACTAACTTTTACATTGTTGGTTTTATTTTGCAGTACGAGGCTCTTGCTTCTGCCAGGGCCAGACTGGAAACCCCAAGCAGCCCTGCAAATGTTTTCAGACCAGTCCCCATAGGGTGCACCCATGTGCGTGGAGTGAGCCTGACCACTACAATGGGGCTTTGGAGACTCTCCCCTCAAAATATTTAGGAAACCATGGTGCATTCTACAACACATTTTTCATCATATATTGGATTGTATTAACTTTTAAAGAATAATAAATGAAGGCCTTACTATGCACCAGGATGCAACAATCTTTGTTGGGGTATTTCAATGATTCCCTCATTATCACCCTTCAACAGTGTAGGAAGGTACATCCTGACTATGGTTGCCCCCAACTTTTTGCCCTGTGTTTTAGCTGGTTTTGGACATAGTCGACCTGGGATCCTGCCAATCAGGACCCCAGGCCTACTGCTCTCTCTTTAAAATGGATTCCATGTACCCTAGGTACATTTCCAATTGGTACTGGGCCACCTTATCAGACCCTGTAACTCAGGGCATAGGTGTACCCAGGGCTGCCAGGGGCTGCAGCATGTATTATGCCACCCCTGGCTGGCCTCTTAAATTTGACACAACTGGCTGCATGACAGCTGGGGCAAAGTCGTGTAAACACGCTTTGCTGTAGGTGTAGTATACCTATACCTAACCCTAAAATGGACACACAGATTCCTATCAGTCACTCCTATGGCAGGCCTTGACAATCCTGAAGGCAGAGTGCGTGGGCTCGTGTGAACTAGGTTCTGGCCCGAGCCGAGCCCGGTTGCAGCTTGCGGAATCAAGACCCAATGGCTGTTCCATGATAACGCGTACCACATCGGTAACTTCGGTATCGCGTTATCAAGGCATGTCGAGTAAGGTGTCATACGAATCGGGATGCTGCCCACTCACCAATTCTGGCGACGAGGTTAGCATTCCGCCCTTCTAGAGGGACACGACATGTACGTAACTGTGAACCCCGGTTAAAGTTAACTAAAGCCTCAGCTCCACAAAATGGATGCTGCCACCACAGACACGAGTCTGACCTCCTGCTGCTGGGAGTCCTTCCAGCGAGGAGCGCTTGGACAAAGGGTTTCCTGTCGAGGGCGGTGTTCGCACCGTCCCAGACAGGGTTTGTGTATTCTGGGTAGGTAGGGCTTTTGCGAGAAGGTGACTGCGGAGTGGCACCCCGGTGCTCACTACGCATCTGCCGGTCAGAACCAGTTCCAGGGGCGCCAGCCCTGGCCTGGGGAAAGTCCGGCAGGGGAGAGGGGTGTAACTACCCCCCTTCCTGGTCCCACCCTTAGGGCAGGACCTAGTCATGTACCCACCCCTTTCTTTAGGATAAAGACCGGAGCGGGGACCCTTCCAAATTAGATCATCTTTGAATCAAGAACTACTTTCTACGAAAGGACACTCAAGACTCTTCTCAAGATTTCTCCCTTGTGACTAAGGAGTAGTCACCCTGCATCAGCGGGCACCATCTAAGAACTCTGCGGTTTGCTGTAAGTCCTTCCTCAAGGAATCCGACGGCCCAGCTCGACGAGAACCGGCTTCCCTGGCACCTCTGACCTCTACCCACGTCATCAGCTCAGCTGTGATCTGTGGGTGCGACGAGACCTCGAGGGACCGGCCATCATCAGAACCTGCACGCTCTTAACCAGCACGACCATCGAAGCAATTCTCTGGTGAGTGCTCTGGGGTCCGAGAAGCCCCGACCCTGAGCCGCTCCAGCACCGAAGTGCAGTCTCCCAGCATCTCCACGATCTGCGTGGGGCCCTTCTGCTCGCTGCTCAGCACGTTGTCTGGTCACTAGCCGCTGGCTTGTGCCCTTCTGTGACGACATCCGACAATCAACTCTGCTGGTCTGGTTGCTCCAGACTGGCCCTTGCTTCCATCTTTGCGAGAAGCACCCCGGGCCCTCCTGGTCCACTCAAGACGCCATCTTAGGCCCACCACGTGGCCCTGAGATCTGCCAAGGCTCGTTGCCCCATCCTGGGCCCAGCGACGCCGACAGCATCATCCTTCGTGGGACAGCTCGCACCTCCACCGTGGTCGCCGACAACGCCTCCTGGTCCGTGAGACTGCAGAGCCTAGCGTCGCCCACTCACCTGGTCGAGGTGACGGCCAACCGGTGCCTTCCTGGTACCCTCTGACTACTGGCTAGTAGTACGAACTTGGTCCCCTCTGCTTTCAGGTATCATCAAACTCTGATCCAGGCTTGGATCTCTACGAACTATTCAGCACTGGTCGCCGGCCAGCAACTCCTTTCTTCCGGCTCCTGGCTCGTCAGCGAAGACCCCGATGCCTGTAAGACTTGGGCAGCCGCAGCCCTCGTGGCTAGGTAACTCGGCATTTCGGTGCCTGCATAGCCTCTTTACTCTAGGGTCCCGAGTCCCTCGCTTCCGACTTGCCTCATCGGGTCCGCCCGAGACCTTACACTTCCCGTGTCCTCGGACACTTGTTTTAATTGTGCACTTGAAGTATTTTCCTAAGAGATTTGGTTTGTGCTTAGTACCCTGTCCTCATAAAGAGTCCAGGGCTGTTGTGAATCTTAATAAATATCCTGTTTATTTTCATAACACTTGTGTGGTGTCCTTTCACTGGGTGTTCAAGGGGTACATGTGTGGTAAACAGCTGGCTTAACGCGCCCTCTCGAGTCTTTAGCCTTAGACTGCTCGTATCCACGCTACTAGGATAGCTGGTCTATAGGTTGACTTACAACCAAACACCATAAGGGTCGTTGGAACGATACATAGCGGTCGCTAGAATAGCGAACGTTGCATATCGGGCCAACTTCTCACAAACAGTGCCTCTCATCTCTCCATAGCTCCTCTGTCACATGTATTTCATTTGTTTTATAGCATCTCTCATACCATTGTAGGATGTCAGAGCACTTCACATCACACACATATAGAGACAATGAATCATACAGGTAAATCAGTGTATAGAAAATAATACATAAGGTAACGGAGACTACTATGTGTCGTATTCACATGTCATTCATACTGGTGGGCATTTTTAAAGAGTGCTTGTTCTGGAGAAGCACAAACTCAGGATTCAGAACATAACACAGTGCCTAGCACTGACTTTAACATCAAAAAATGTATTTCCACCCAAATAAACCTTTTTAGCAGCAACAGGATAATGAATGACTGGGAAAAAAACATAAGTAACTAACTGGTACCAATCAGTTTGCAAGCAGCTCTTTGATGACAGTTTAAAGGTCCCTCTGTTGGATTACCAGTGTCACTTATGAAGTGCACAGTAACAAAAGAATCTTTGTGACAAAAGCAGTAACCACGGACCTATGCACATAAAATACTGCATTTTAAAATGCATGATACACGTTTTTTGCAGGAGGCATATTAACCCTCTGTGCTACATTAGTTAAGTCAAAGCTGCCACTGAACAAAACTCTCATCTCTCTCCATCAGGTACATTAATCACTGGCATTATCGTGACACTTTTAATGTTGCTCGAAAGCTGCTAATTATACAAGAAACGTTGCTGTGCTTTTAAAACTGATGCCTATGGACCCCCTGGGAATGTGTCACGGACCCCTTGGGATCTGCAGACCCCAGTTTGGGAAACACTGTTTTAACCTGTTGCATGCTTGTGACGGAACCGCTCCGTCACAAGCCACCGGTGAGCTGTGCTTGTGACGGAACGGTTCCGTCACGGCCCGCTCGCCGCGCCTGCGCGGCGCAAATTCCGCGCCTGCGCTGTCGCTTTAATGGGCGGGCGGGTTCGTGACGGAACCGTTCCGTCACAAGCACAGCTCACCCGCGAGCCGTGACGGAGCGGTTCCGTCACTAGTATGGAGCCGCCGCGCGGCCGCCCCACCCACTTAGCGCTGCGGCGGAATAGCCGCCGCAGCGAAGGGGTTAAGTAGCATAAAAGGTAATTATCCACAACATGATGTTCAGAAAAGCAGTAAACTGCATGTTTTCATATGTGCTTGAAGTGCTATTCCCAAAACGTGCCCACAGAAAATAACAAGAGACAAAACAGGGGTTCCAAGTCCCCAAATAGCAAAGAAAGCTTTGGGGATTTGCGGCTTGGTTAACAATAAAACACTTCAAAATATAAGCCCTTCGTAAGGAAGAAAGAAAGGAAAGGAGATAAAAGCATTTAAGCAGCATGCATGGCGCGGCTGGTTCCAGAGGCAATACTCCATGGGAGTTAACTTGCAAGAAATGGGGGGGCATGTACCAACCATTAACCTATTGTAGACTATTATTTTGGAATGACACAGACATAAGCCAATCCAAACCGGTGGGATGGGTCAGACCCCACAAAGTACATACAACAGATCACCTGACAGCTGCGCTGCCTAGGCTCGACCTAAAAAAAGGAGGGATGGCAATAACTCACAGCCGAGACAAAATAGTAACCTTCAGAAGAAGCACAGCCGCCTAAGGAGACAAGCATTTGCAAAGCAATAGGTCTCTCGTTTAAAAGAGTTTAAGCTATAGGCATTGTAAACAACAATACTTTTTATTTATGTGTTGGTTTTTAAAACATAAATTAAAGGCATTGTCGCTTATAATGCCAGTAGCTTAAACTCTCGCAAATGCAAGACTTATTGCATTGCAAATGCTTGATTTTAGTACTGGAGTCCACCAGTGCCGGTATCAGTGGGTTATTGATTATCAGAATGGAGGGAGAGGGAGCCATACCCGAAGTCTTAGGCCGTCCCATACCCATTGCACACCGTCAGTTGTGGTAACTTCTGTTCTTCTGTACGGGTGATACAGTGGATAGGGGGGGGTGATGTATCAGGTTTGTCTCCACCGCCACGTGCGGTTGAAATTTGATGGGATATGTCCAGTAGTGGGCACATAGAGCCTGTGCACATATTGCATATAATAATGATAATAAAGTAATTTGTAAAGCGTCTTGCTACACAGACTGGTGTGTCCCCTCGCTATGGAAATGGTTATAAGCGGGAGTCAAACCGAGAGGCACGCATTATAACTGGTAAAGCCAGGTTTTTAGACCTCTGTGAAAGATGTTCTCAGATTTTTATGCACGCAGCAAAGGTGGCAGAGTGTTCCAATTTGTGGCTGCTGGATATCCAAATGAGCCTGCTCCCATCCTTGCCCTTTTGATTTTCGGTACTTTGAGTAGATGTGCTCCTGTTGATCTCAACTGCTCAGTAGGTTTGTAGGGGGTCAGGAGATCATACAGGTAGCTAGGACCTTTCCCCTGTAGACTCCGGTGACACAAACGTAAAGCTTTAAAGGGAATTCTTTTACTGATTGGCAGCCAGTGAAGGAGTCCAGGGCTTTCGTTGCTGAAGCCCGCCTAGGTAGATTGAGAACTATGTGTACCGCTGCATTCTGAATGTGTTGCAACCGTTGCAGGCTTCATTTGGATGCTCCCAATTATAGGACATTCCCATTGTCCAGCTGCGAGGTCGCCAGAGTGTGGACTAGAGTTTTGCTTGCAGAGGCGGGAAGATTGTCCATTTCAAGGGTGCCAAAACATATATTGTCAGATCTGGGGCATTTAATCCACACTGCTGGAGGGGCAGGTAAGGACTTCTCATGCTGTTATGGGCTGTTTCCCAGACCATGCAAGTGTTATTAATAATGATCTTAGGCGCTGTCGGAATTTAGAGGATAGTCAGGTTGACAAATTGATACAGGAATTTTGGCAGAACCACCATCTTGGCTATTGCCAACATTCCCAACAGGGAGAGTGGTAGATATTGGGAGTCTGTCCTCTAGACAGGTGATTGCCCTACCGTAGTTTGCTGTCAAGAGGTCCCCGCTGTCGAGGCTAAGCCATACCTCCAGATATTTGACTGGTTCCGTCACCTATGTTAGTGAGTATTCCGATTCAATTTGTTGGGTGTTTTTGTTGAGGGTGAAGATAATGGACCTAGTCCAGTTAATTTTGACACCCGACAATTCCCCGATGTGTATGACCTCCCAGATAACCGCTTCAAGGTTAATATGGGGTTCTAGATCGTAGAGGGCTATGTCATCTGCATACATGGAGATCAGCACTCTGCGGAGTCTGAAGTTAAGCCCTATGTGCTCATGCTATTGTCGTAATTGGGATGCTAGTTGTTCCATTACCACGGCAAACAGAATTGGAGAAAGAGGACATCACTGTCGGGTACCTCTTGGAATGGGGCTGATGTCATTCCGTTAAGGCGTAAGGGTGCCATCGGGGACTGATGTAGAAAAGTTATAAGGCGGATGAATTGGGGGTAAAATCCTAATCAATGAGGAGACCAAACAGGAAAGCCCATTCTAGTGAATCGAGTGCGGTGCCCGCCGCTAATGTGGGCTTCACACATTGCATGACTGTGAACTGTGTTCTGAGATTATGTTCTGTTGAACGGACTGGGACAAATTTATCAATGTTAATCACTGACAAGGGGTGATGAGAGTCACATAAATGTGGTGATTTCCTGGGTTTCGGTATTTAAATGATCGTTCCTTCTCTTAAGGAGGGTGGTAGCATTTGGACCTCTAATGATGCTTGGTACATAACTACCATATGGGGGACTAGCAGGGTGGCATATTCTTTATAAAAAGAGGCAGTTTGGCCTGGGCTTTGTTGTTCTGGAGACTGCAGTTGACTTGCAGGACTTCCTTTTCAGTGAAGGGTGAGTCCAAGTACTGTCACCTCACATCGTCAAGCCACAGCAGTTCAATTGTATCAAAGTATTCTATTAGCATTTCCTCAGTAATCTCTCCCATAGTATGGGGGGCCATTTCCTGATGGGGGCATTTACCTGCGGGGACCAGCTTCTACCTGCCATTGTCACACCCGCTGCTGCACTCGCTCTCCCCCCCCCGCCGGCGCCGCTCCTGACATCGCGGTCGCTGCGGGGAGAGAGCAAGGGAAAACAAACTACAGTTCCCGGCGTCCCCTACCTGCCACCGGGGGCGCCGAAAACGCCGGATCAGCCTGCAGCGCCCGGAGGCGCATAAGAGGCAGCCGCCCCTGCTGCTGAGCGGGGGCCATTTCCTGACGGGGGCATTTACCTGCGGGGACCAGCTTCTACCTGCCATTGTCACACCCGCTGCTGCACTCGCTCTCCCCCCCCCCGCCGGCGCCGCTCCTGACATCGCGGTCGCTGCGGGGAGAGAGCAAGGGAAAACAAACTACAGTTCCCGGCGTCCCCTACCTGCCACCGGGGGCGCCGAAAACGCCGGATCAGCCTGCAGCGCCCGGAGGCGCATAAGAGGCAGTCGCCCCTGCTGCTGAGCGGGGGCCATTTCCTGACGGGGGCATTTACCTGCGGGGACCAGCTTCTACCTGCCATTGTCACACCCGCTGCTGCACTCGCTCTCCCCCCCCCGCCGGCGCCGCTCCTGACATCGCGGTCGCTGCGGGGAGAGAGCAAGGGAAAACAAACTACAGTTCCCGGCGTCCCCTACCTGCCACCGGGGGCGCCGAAAACGCTGGATCAGCCTGCAGCGCCCGGAGGCGCAGAAGAGGCAGCCGCCCCTCCCGCCTCGCGGGACGCGCGCGGGACCAGCCGGGCTAAGCCCGGGCAAAGAGCGGGCCCTCTGTGGCCCTCAGAGGACCTGAGGAGGACGGGGCGGGCGACCACTCTTGGTCCTAACATAAGAGGTATTGAGACATCATATCTAATACATATTTATGTTCAACTGTCCAGTGTCGTCATCGGGCCCTACGTAGTCCTCCAATGATGTCTTTTTGGGAAGAGCTTAATGCTGTGTGCGGCACTAACTATGTCCCTGATATATTAACCCCCCCCAGAGTGGGCATAGACACTGATTTCATAAACTGTACCACCCAGGCTGTACCTGTATCCCCTGATTTAATCCTGTTTAACAACGCGGAAACTCCATTAAATGTCAATCAAATGTGTTGTAGCTCCTCATCCCTCCCTGCCAATCCAACTGTTTTAATGCCACATAAAGCAGGGTCCACATTAAATAATCCTGTTACCCCCTTCAATCAACCTTATTGGCCGAATTTGAGCAATTGTTGAATGCTGCTCTGTTACCCCTGGTCACTAAAATTAAGGAGTTGGGAGACAGGTTGACCAGTGTTGAACAAACAGTAAAAAGGACTCACCCACCAATTGTAAATTCTGCTGTTTCCCCACGTTCCACGCTCTGTACAAACTCGGACAAGCCTATTCCTACTAAACTCAGGAAACCACAAACAATTGTCCCTGCCCTGAGCATACCCTTCCCAAGGGGCCATAATAACACGCCTAAGCCTACTAGTGCCCCTCTTAAAGCCTCTAGATATTCTCAGCCAAGAAGGCATAGAATTAATTTACCCCCTGAAGCTGCCCCCTACGTGTCTGTTCTTTCCGGGGTCCCTGAACTTGGTCAGGGCAATCACGAAACAAGCGAGGAGCTGCTAAATAAGACCATCTTTTGGCTTAACAACAACAGACCGCTGCCGCCCGCCTTAGATGGCGGAATTTTGAGCGTCAGGAGGGTGGGGTGGTTAGGCAGATTGCCTAAAGACATTTCGGGAGACCTGATATTGATCAAATTTAAACACAGGAACATTGTCCCCTTTTTAAGACTTTCTCAACCAAAACCCGGTGATGGCCCTATTTCAATTTGGGACTTGTTTGATTTTTACCCGGGCCCCAGAGTAATGTAAACCGTAGACTGATATGGGAGAAAACAACCATTTCTGTTTTTAATTGTCGTTTTGTTAAATGCAGTTTATAATAGTTCTCTTACCAATGATTTTAACTTCCTACTGAGTACTGGATGACTTTTTAACTGAAATCTTTCTTGTTTTCTTTTAACTATAATGTTTTATAAATTCTGTATAATAATGTATGCTTATATGATATTGCTTTGAATATCGAATAAAGCTTATTTTGAACCTTTGAACCTTTGAACCTAGTATGGTAGAGATTAGAGTAGAAGGAGGTCATTGTGTCGTGTATGGCCTGTGGGGAAGTCTGTTTTGTTGATTGCTCATCCTGGAGTTCCATGATATAGTGTTGCACTCTAGGTCTGCGTAGCAGCTCCCACACCCACGGGCCACGCACGCAACCTAGGATTCATCCTCGACTCCTCCCTCTCCATGTCGAAGCAGGTCAACGCCATCTCCTCCTCCTGCTACAGCACCCTCCGCATGCTTCGCAGGATCTACAAGTGGATCCCGACCTAAACAAGAAGAACAGTGACCCAAGCCCTCATCAGCAGCAGGCTGGACTACGCAACGCAGGAATCCCGGCCAAACACCTGCGACGACTACAACGCATCCAAAACGCCTCAGCCCGACTGCTCCTCAACATCCCCCACCGCAGCCACATCACCTCCCACCTAAGAGACCTGCACTGGCTCCACATCAACAAGAGGATCACCTTCAAACTCCTCACCCACGCATACAAAGCACTCCACAACAGCGGACCAGCCTACCTGAACGACAGGCTCAACTTCTACACTCCCGCCTGCCAGTTCGGCTCCACCAGCCTTGCCCTTGCCACCGTCCCGCGCATACGAAGAATGACCTCCACCGGCAGATCATTCTCCTTCCTCGCCGCCAAAACCTGGAACACCATACCCACCCATCTACGGCAGACCCAGGACCTGCTAACCTTCAGAAGGCTCCTCAAGACCTGGCTCTTCGAGCAGTAGCAGCAACCCCCGACAGCGCTTTGAGAGGTAAGTGGTGCGCTTTACAAGTTCATTGACTGATTGATTGATAGCATATTCCCAGGATTTTGCTAGCACCATAGCTTTCCCTGTACTGTCTTGCTTGGGATTCGCATGTTAAATAGTGAAGTTAGCGGTTTGCTTCTTCCTTGTATTCGGTGAGTTTCTCTTATATTGACGCCAGTGTAGCAGGGGATCTCATGTCACAGAGTAGCGTTTCGTTTTCCCGCAGATCGTTTTCCAGCAAGTCTGGAAAGGATTGCTTTTAGCACCCCAGTCATTTTGGGAATACGAGCCCCTCTTACCACAGCCTTGAAGGCCTCCCATAGTATCTGGGGGGAGCTGACTGAGCCCTCATTGACTGCAACATTTTCTGTGATGGCCTGGTGTATTTCAGACAAGAATACCTGATCACGGAGTGCGCCGTTGTGGCTGGCGCCATGTAAAGGCGCAGTTTATGGTCGAGGGATGGGTGAGCTCTAGAAGCACTGGAACATGGTCAGACAGTGTCCGATGGTGGCATGTCATGGCTGTTGCTTTGACCATAGTCACATCTCTGGTGGTCAGCCAGCAGTCTATGCGCGACCAGGCTTCATGTGCTAATGTCACGTATGTTCCCTCCCTATGGGTCCCGTTTATATATCTACATACATCATTTATGTTGAAATCTTGCATTAAAGCAGGGAGTTGCTCCACTGCTTTAGGGTGGGGCCGCTGAGCAGCTCCCAATCTGTCTAGTTCAAGATCTAGGATTACATTAAAATCTCCCCCCAGAATATAGCTCCGTGGCCCATTTTCACTATTTAGTGCCAAATCTCAGTGTAAAGTTCTGGGTCATCTATGTTAGGGCCACATACACAAACCAGTATGAGAGATTGCTGTTGGAGTTGTCCTGCCGCTATAACATACTGCCCCACAGTATTCTTTTTAATCTGAGTGAGCATCCATGGGATACCTTTCCTTATAAGTATTGCAGTGCAGCTGGCATAGTTTGAATTCAGGGACTGGTGTAACTCTGCACACCAGCGTACCTCTAGGCAAGTGGAGGTAGGTGGGGTCTGGTGAATTTCCTGAAGGAAGCAGATATCTGTGTGGTGTCTATTGAGGTATGTGTGAACAAGGCAAGCTTTCCTGGGGTTGTTGAGCAGTCTAACATTCCACATTAGGAGCCTAAGTCCTCTGGGTGCCATTGGTATGTTATGGGTATCTGGGTGCTGGTATGTAGGGGTAATTGTGAGCTCAGTCTGGTGCCTACCGTGTTACAGTAGGCCAGTAGTATGGGATCTGTCCTATAGACTGTCTGCTTCAGTGTCTTACCTATGTGTATTTGATAGGGGCCTCCTCTAAAACTTAGACAAAATCTAACACTCTCAAAACCCCTCCCTCCACCTCCCCTTGCCCCTCCAATCCCTGAACTTGGTTTAGTAATCCATCCCGACCGCCTCCCCGGTCTCAATAGAAGAGCGTGGGACTCATTCCTGGGGGCGAAGAAGAGCCTCACGTACACACTGGCCTTCCTTCAGCTTCGTGAAACAGTGGCTCACGCCTTGTGGATGGCTCCATCAGCGGTAGATCACATAAACTGTGTTAAGGAACCCTGAAGTGTGCTCTGCACAGGTCTTTCCTGCCAGTTACAGTGCCACTTTGTACTGCGGTGATTGAAGTGAATCAGAGAAGTTTGAGTTTAAAGTTCAGTCATTTTCATCCAGATTCCCATGATATTGATCCCTTGGAGATTGTCTGGACAACTTTGCAATCAGCAAATCAGGAAATTTGAGCGCTGCTTTGGCGTCAGTGAACTGATGAGCTCTGCCACAATGTGTTATGCAACGTTTGGCTGGGTAGAAAGGAGCAGATTTTGTCACAGTTATTTGGAGTAATTTTTTAGCTGCTAAAAATTCCTTACGGGCAGTCTGAACTATAATTGTAAAGTCCGGGTAAAAAGAGATCGTATTTCCTTGGTATTGCCGCGTTCCCTTGAAAGTCGCAGCACTGTGTCTCAATCCTTGACGATTAGGATTCACGCTATAAAGGAGCGGGCTGGTTCTCATGAGGGCGGTCTGGGGTCCAGAGTTGTGTGTAGCCCGCTCTATTAGGAATCAGGAGAGAACACTTCTCCAAACAGTCCTTGATCATGTTCGTTACGTATTTTTCCATATTATCAATAGCCGTGGACTCCTGGGCTCCAATAATTCTCAGGTTATTTTGTCTAGATTGTGCCTCTAGGTCTTTGTTTTTGGCTCTCATTACTTCAAGTATTTTCTCCATCTTGAGTAGTTGTTCATTCCACTTTGTTTGGTCATTCTCTACGTCAGAGACTCTAGTTTATATGTGCTGTAGTCTATTATTGTATTTATCCACCTGTTCCTTCATTCTGTTGAGGTAACTGGCCATGAGGTCTAGTTTGGCGTCTATGTTACAGAGACTGGACTTAACTTCCTTTTTTTTAAATTTTTTTTTATTGAGATGGTTCCGGGTATCACAAAAATACATTAATCAACAGGATAAAATCAGGCATTGAAAATACAGAATACATCTTATAAATACAGTTGTAAGAATCATAAAACCTAGTTTGTTTCGGACAGTAGTACATAGGGGAATACAGTCTGCATTACCAATAGATCTTTAAACTCTTGTTCATCTGATTTCTCCCCAATTTCTAAGAGGAGCCCATATCTTCTTACCAAATTCTCTCGACCTCTTTCCTCTAAAATTGTACAAACATTCCTCTATATTATGCGTTCCCAGCAGCCTAGTTAACCACATCTGGAAAGTGGGAGCTACTGAGTATTTCCACCCAGCGGAGATTAAAATCCTAATAACAGCCATAGATAGAAAAATAAATGCTTCAGCCTCGTGCTCTAGTTTTAGGTTTTCGTCCCTGCCGATCAAAACAGTAGTAGGGGATAGAGTGATCTGTTGCTCTAGCAGCCCCGTTAAAAATCTTTCGATTTCTTTATATACAGGGGTAAGATTCTGACAATTATAAAACATGTGGGGTAAATCTGCAGGGCTATGGTCGCACCTGGGACACCTATCGTTTTCTCTCTTACCCCACTTGAACAACTTGGCAGGCGTGTAATATAAGTTAAAATAGTCTTGTAGTTTGTGCCTTTAAGTTTGAAGCTCTTAATATTTTCTTATTCATTGCTAGGGCAAAATCTATATCTATAATCAGGATCTCCAATTCTTTCCGCCCAATCTGATTCAATTTGTCCGATGTCATCCCCCAGACCCTGCAAGAGATAGCTATACCCAATTTTAATCTTCTTGCCACCCTTCCTTACATAACTCACAATTGGGTTAAGCTCCTGAATTGAGATCCTGGGTCTGATAGACTTAACTGTTTGCTCCAGTTGTCTATATAAAAGCCATTGACTAGCCGGTATACCAAACTTTTGCTGAAGTGAGTCAAATCCCAGTAGTTCATCCTCAAACATGACATCCCCCAAACAACTAATACCCAACTCCTTCCATAACCTACTATTACTGTTCTGTCCAAGATGCACAAATGGATTTGACCGCCACAAGTCTAATATGCTATTAATTTTAGGAATCTTCAGGAATCTCATTATAGATTTCCAGGTGCCCCAAGCACTAAGCATCACTTTGCTTTTACTCCTTTTAAAATACCTACAATTTATTTCTCGTGTAAGGAGCCCCAGTGCTTTACTTCCTACTAACAATTCAAATATTGTGGGGGTTCTGTCCAGACCAGTCGGTACAACTATATCATCATATTTGAATAGCACATTCATTTGCATCATTAGACACACCCAGTGATACAGCCTCAAATTTGGTGCAGACAGACCCCCTCCTTCCAATGGTGCTGATAATCGAGCCAAAGATCTGCGTATTTTCCCATATTGCTACACAAATTGGGAGACGATAGCTTCCATTTTCTTCAAGAGACCCTCTTCTACTAGCAGAGGTATGGCACGAAATAAATGCAATATTCTCGGAAACATTGACATCTTCAAAACATTAACTCTGCCAATCAGAGATAAGTGTAGAACATCTATTCTTCTTAACTCTTTATCTATTTCTGTGATCAAGGGTACATAATTTTCTTGTATAATTTTCTCCACATTTGCATTAATCCTCACCCCAAGATAGACTGCAGATTCCACATACCTCTGGTCAGCTTTATAGATATTATTAGTGCTGATTATTATGGTTTTTTCTTCATTCAGCTTGTACCCAGAGCGGATTCCAAAGGCCTTAGCCAGTTGACTCAGTTCTACTATAGCCGTCTGCGGGTTGGTGGTCACAATTGCCAAAATTGTCCGCATAAGCCAATAATTTGGTAGTATGCCCATTTAATATGACAGGGGAGATTTTATCCGAAGCTAAGATTTCCCTAATTAGGGGATCTATATATAGTGAGAAGAGTATAGGAGAGCAGGGGCATCCCTGACGAGTGCCTCTCCTAATTACCACCTCTTCCGACTGTAATCCCATAGTTGTAATTCTAGCTACTGGATCTAGATACATAGCTTTTATTGCTTTCCTACATTTCTCTCCGAAACCTCTACTGACCAAAACTTCCCACATAAATTCCCAGACCACACGGTCGAAGGCTTTTTCGGCGTCTAGGAGGATCATGGCCATTTCTCCCCCCGTCACAGCCGTGGCATCAAATAACGAAATTGCACGCGAGGTGTGATCCGTAGTGCCTCTCCCTGGAACGAAGCCATGCTGCCATGGAGAGACAAGTTGGCCAATGATCCCCCCTAACCTCTTTGCCCACACCTTAGAATACAGTTTGGTATCCGCATTTATTAGCGATATTGGCCGATAAGAGCCCGGATTTTCCTCAGGTTTGCCCTTTTTATGGAATACTACAATATTGGTCTGTTTCCAAGAGTCAGGGATCTTCCCAGAGCAAATTATTCTGTTGAAGAGATCTACAAGTAATGGAAGAATTTCCTCCCCTAAGGTCTTATAAACTTCCATAGGTATCCCGTCTGGACCTGCCGCTTTACCTGCTGCAAGATCCTGTAATGCAGTCCTTATCTCCTCTATGGTTATATCTTTTTCCAACATCTCCCTATCTTTATCCTCTAAAGCCGGACATGCAAGTCCGGACTCATGCTTAGATGGTACCCACCCCGCCTCCTGGTCATATAGTTTTTGATAAAATTTTTGGAACACACCCATTATTTCTTTTGGATCCGTATATTCTATTCCATTATCTTCAATCTTGTGGATGTTGTTTTTATTGGTTTCTTGCCTTATACGCAACGCTAGTGCTCTACCGGCTTGTTCCCCTGTCTCATACCGTTTTGCTCGGGACGTCTGATATTCTCTAATCTCCTTTTGCGTGACCACTTTTAAAATATCTCCCTTGATCAGAGCCATAGTTCTAGCCGTTTCACTACCATCCTTTCCTGATCCTATTTCCTCTGTATGCCGATTCTCTGAAACTACTAACTCTGCAATCAGCTTCTCCAACTTACTTCTATCCTCCTTTCTTAGCCTGGCGGAGCAGCTGATCGTCTCCCCCCTTAAAGATGCCTTGAAGGCTTCCCAAACTCCATTCCGGGATGAGCTATATCTATTTATGTCAAAAAACTCCTTCGCCCACTGTTTAAGATGCTTGACAAACCTATCATCGTTTAGTAGTTTCCTTTCAAATGTCCACTTAGTTGTTCTCCTAGGTGTGTTATGTATTTTATATGTCATTATCAGCGGGTTATGATCCGATACTATTCTTGGGAGCTTGGCTATTCTAACTTTGCAGAGTTCCCCGTCGAGACAAAAAAATAGTCCAACTTAGAATATTTCTGAGCTGGATATGAGAAATAAGTAAAACCCGGGTCCCAGGCACTTTTTCCCCCCAAACATCGGTCAGACCATGCAACAGCAAAAGAGAGCCTAATGCTCTATAAACCTTATGTTTGTGTCCTGTATATTTACCTCCCTGCCTCCAATCAGCCGAAATATTCATGTCTCCACACATTACCATAGTGGTACCCCAATTAGCCAACTCCTCTTCTAGCCCATCAAATACTGCTGGATCATCTTCATTCGATCCATAGATCACACACATTGTAATGCCTAGATCCAATTCCGCCAAGGTCCATCTGCCGGACCCATCTGTTTTGGTACGTCTCACCCCCCCACATTAAATTTCCCTATAATGGCCACCCCTCTTATTGTGGATGATTGTGACGAGCATCCTAGCAGTCTATATCCGGGCATATTCAATAACTTCCTTTTAGCCCAAGGCAAATGTGTTTCTTGTATACACAGTATGTTGTTGTTATTAAATTTAGCAAAGTGGCTCAATCTCTGTCGTTTCTTCCAGTCATTTAAGCCCCCTACATTGATGGTACATATCTTAATGTTTGACATTATTAACATAGTTTTTACTTCTAACCTGATTGTTATCCATGAGTCTACTATATGCCGACATCAAACCCATTTCCATCTCATAGTTCTTCTCTTTTTTGTTCCCCCCACCACTCCCTCTCTTCCTCCCACCACCCTCCCTCCTCCCTTCCCCTCCCCTCCCCCCCTTCAAGCCCTCCAGCCCCCCCTCCCACCCCCTCTTCTCAGAGGCGCTCAGACCTGCTGGTCTGTGCACGTGATGGTTCGCAGTGATGACCGAGGAGATTTCTAAATACCCCATCATAGTACCTGTGACCCTTATAGTCCCCACCACCCTACACCCCACCCATTATTGCTGTTTTACATTTCGTTAGATTTTGAAATTAATTATGTCTGCCAAGGAGTTATTCCTGTTCACCTCTGATCGCATCTGTGGAGTATACTAAGCCCCTTGTGTGTCCAAATATTCCTTAGCTTTCACTTCGGAGGAGAAGTACAAAGTTCTTCCACCATTAATTATTTTCAGCTGTGCCGGGTTGATTAAGTATGCCTGCATGCCCTTGTCCTGAAATGGTTTAATCATCTGCCTTAATCTCCAGCGTCTCTCCACCGTGACGTGGCAGAAATCTGGGCGGACAAAAAAGGAGAATCCATCAATATTCTTTTTTCAGTCCGGTCTTGCCCTTTCTGAAATTGCCTGCCTCAAGTTAAAGTTTCCAAGAAATATTAAAATTGCTCTGGGCTTATCTCCCTCCTTGACATTTTTGTGAACTTTAAAGGGAATGCGATGCGCCCTCTGAATCTCCTTTGTCCAATCCCATCCCTTCAACTCCGGGAAAGCATGTTCAAACAACTTTACCACAAAGGCCCTCATGTCTGTATCTTCTGACCCCTCCGGAATCCCTAGTACACGCAGGTTATTCTGGCGGGATCTGTTTTCCAACGCCTCCAGCTTCCATTGCACGTCTGTCAACTGTTCACCTTGTTGATCTACCTTGCTGGAGGCAGCTGCAGTCTCTGCTTCTGTCGAAACCACTCTTTCTTCCAAGTTGGTGACCCGTTCTCCCAGATTCACACACACCTTGGCCAGTTTTCTTACCGCTCCTTGTATTTTCCTGACCGCAGCCTGTGATTTGCGGCTTTCCTGTCTAGCCTCTTCCCTGTGTGCAATTATTTCCTGGTGTATCACCTCCAGAAGGGACATCTGTGCTGCTTCACCTACCGGGCTCTCCAACACGGACTTTGTCGTCGTATGATCACGTTTATGTCCATGTATTTTTACACCTGTATTGGCTTTCACCGCAGTTGTCGGAGGGCTGATGTCTTCCTTCTCTGGCTCACTGTCAGTGGCTGAGCCACTGACCTCTTGCTCCAGACTATCCTCGTCTGACCATTCCCCCCCCTCTGGAACCGAAAAGAAAGCCTCACTGGGGGCCTCCTTCTTATCGCCTGTACTTTCGCTGGCTTCTTCTTCCAGCTCCTCCTCCAGCACCAGGGGGGCAATATCGGATTCCGGGTTCAGAGAAACAGTGGTGTTATTTTCGGTTTCTTCCACTAGATCAGCTTTACCTTTAATGTACTCCTCTTTGTTTGTGGGGTCGTTAAGCTGAGCAGGTATACCCACATTCTCTGCAGCAACACTGTTGCCTTTGGGGCTGCCACCCTCCCCTGACAGCTCCTCCAAGACCTCATTATTAGAGTCTTTATCTTTAATTAGTTTTTGGAAAATGTCAGAGATCGGGGTAGTGCCATGATTACCCTTAACTGCACTTTGTTGCTGCACTGTTTTCTTAGCAGGGGATGTTTGCTTTTTCTTCTTATTGCCATCAAACTCCCTCTCTGCCATTAGCTCTGCCTGCTCAGCTGCAGCCTTCCTTCTTGCAGCAGCTTTTGCACTAGCACTCATTTTGGGAGCCATAATCTCCCTCCTCCTTTCCTTGTCCCCAAACTGCTCCTTACCGCAAGATCTATTGCCCCAATTTCTTTCTTCTTTCACTACTGCCGCCTCCAGGGTGCTCCGTGCTTTTTCCTCCGTTTTTTGGTACAGACTCGTCTGCTGGGACTTCCAGAGCCTCCGCCGCTTCCTCGATAGCAGGCTCCGCCCGCTGCTAGAACTTCGTCCCTCTTGCTCGAGAAACTCCGCGAGCTCCGCTAGCAATCCTGCTCCTGATACGCCTCTCGACGTGAGCCTCCTTGTGGTCTGCGCTAGCTCCCAAAGAAGCCGCTTGAGCGGCCGGCAGCAGGTACGGAGCATACGGCGATTTTTTTTCTTCCCCTTTACAGTTAACACGCTCCTTTTAATGTGCTTTACACTATCCTCCGTCCTCGGCGATGATACTCCGTGGGTGGTGTGGTATCTTATGCCAGGTCACCGTATTGTGCTCAAACCGGCATCTCCCCGGTCTCGCTGCTTCCCGGCCGTCCTAAGCGGCCGCCATCTTGCCCTTCCCGGGCTGGACTTAACTTCCACCAAGATTTCTTTGATGTCGACATCTTGGGCATCTTCCTCCTGGGGGTTGTCTAGGCTGGTCGCGGGTTGTGGTGTGTCCACTGCCCTGTCTTTTTTTCCCTTTCGAAAGGGTGTTTGGTCTGTCTAGTGTCAGGTTTGCCCATGTTGTTGAAGAGTCTAGTTATTGCTTTCACTTTCCAGCCACAGCAGGTATCACCTCTTCTGTATGAAGATCAGCAGGGGGCTCCCATAGACACTCACAGTGCAAGTTTTGCAGGTTGAGTTTGGTGTGCTAGAGACGTTGTTCTGAGCGATCTCTGTCTCAACCGGGAGCCGTCCCAGTGTCCCACCGGGCCTGCGCTCCCAGGGAGGTGGGCCACAGGAAAGCGTATGCTCTCTGCCCCGGGCTCTCGGTGCAATGGTGAGTCAGCTTTTCCTCAAGTGCAGCCTCATCAGGGTGAGCTACTGGACCGCCATCCCCTCCAAGAGATTTTGTGTCGTAGAAGGAGTTATAAGGGACCTTGCCCGTCCCGCCTCTGCTTCCGCTTTGGCCGGTCTTTGCACTTTGCGAGACCCAACCTCATCAGGCCTGTTGCTCATCCTCAGCTTCAAAGCCCCCTCCTGTGCACTTTTTGTGGTGGGCCAGCTTGTATGTTAGTATAGCATGTCGTCTCTCCCGGCACCAGTGTCGGGGGGTATTCAGTGGGTTCTCAATAGAATGGGGTGGGTAGCCGCAGCATCTATCTGCAACACTGAGGGGCATATTCTCAAGGAGCTATCGCAGAGTTAACGTCACTTTATTGCTGACATAGTACTGATAAATTTATCTCCCCATTTATAAGCCGGTGTTAACAGCCCACAGCACCAGTTCATCCACGATAGCAGTCACACAAAAAAATGACACAGATGACTCCTGCAACTATCGCTAATGAGATGCAGAGTAGGGGTTCCTGTGCCAAAAGCAGCGACAACACCACTCCACAACATTCACAAAGACCAGACAGAACTCCAATAAGAACACAAAACAGGAAATAACACCTGCTCTGACCTGGTGCAAAGTTGGAACACAGCCTGCAGCACAAAAGGGAGAACAGCCCACAGCCACATCGGAAGGGCAACAGATGCCATGGAGCCACTGGTCATGTGGTCCGGACACCCAAGTGGGCCACAACACCCACCGCCACCACCCCAGGACCCCAACCCCACCCAGAACACCCCCCCCGGGAACACCACAGAGGCAGCGCAGACAAAGACAGCGGACCCCCAGGAAACGCACCAGCCTCACAGACCCAACACCTGACAATGTCATTCCCCACTACAGGCCCAAAAGGACAGCCATCCTATGCATCTTGACCAACAAGGCCCAACAGGCTGATTGAACAAACACAGCGGACAACCAACTTCCCACCCCATACAAAGCTGCTGGCAGTGCTTCACCTGTTGGCCCCTGGTACCCCCAACCAACATCCGCAAGAGTCGGATGAGTCACACAGCCAGCCACATCCAAGTACCTCACACCTGTCCTGGACATCACCACAGCCTGGTACCCCAGTCCCTATAAGTCCAACACAATGCGCAGGATCTGAATGGACACCAAGCAGGGACCATACACCATAGCTAGATGCACGCAAGTCTTGGGGGCAATCCACAGCACACATGTCATACCTGTGCCCCCCTGCCGACACAGCACACAATAGCCGCAACAGAAAGCACACGTCTCAAATAAATGTGCAGGCAACAACAGAACACTGTGGAACCTCCTCTAATGTCGCCTCCAAATACCCAGCCAGTGTGCATGATTCCTCCATCCTACGACAGTCCATCAGCAACCAGCGTTCCCAGGATGGCACCAAGGGAAATGCACAGCCCCTTGGCAAGTTCCAAATGAACACCCCACTCACCTCAACTCCACAACCATGCAACTCACAACCCTGGCAATGCACATGTCACAAATTCACAACCAACATGCAAAACAACATGCCCATCCACCAGACATGACAGAACAACTCACAATGGTAACCTAGGCAAGCCCTGCACATGAGCCATCCATGGCATGGCACCTCAGCCTCACACTAGCCGAATGTGGGGAGAGGTGGCAACCAGGTATGTGTGAAGGGGACAGAAGAACCATGATTGGGAAAGTAAACAATGCCAAGTGTGGGGGAGATGTACTAGGCAGACCGCAGTATGCAGAACACACCCATATCCATGGCAACATACACCTATGGTGTATGTAGTGTAGTGGACAGTGGACGTAACCATGTCATCCCGGCCAGTGGGGGAGTACGCAGAAATGTTGTCTGTTACATTCCCCCCCATAAGCGCGTGTGGAGTGGGATGGCCCGGCGTACCCCAGGCCAGCGTAGGATTGTGAATAAATAGGACGTAGCCCTGTGCGTGGTCCTCTTGCAGAAAGCCGAATGTCTCTGCCAGGGTGGTGCTGCTCACCACGCCACGAGGCCGACGCTGTCCACATGAGCGGAGTTGCCCGCGATCCTGTGCGCCTGCCGTACCCCAGCCTGCTAGACCACGAACCCGTCAGGCCTGCCCCTGTGAACCAGGCCACACTGATTACCTCCCGACACCAGCATATGTCACATAGGCCCCACCACGTGCAGGCACAAGCTCCAAGCCCGAGGTCCGCAACCCTAACAGCCTCTCAACCCATCGCTGGTACCCCGATGCTGGCCCACATTTCTCCATCCTCATTCACATACTACACCAGTGTCATCTTCGGTCCAGTAGGTACCATATGTGAAACTGTGTCCTGAGTCCTGAATGGCAGAGACCCCAAAACCGGGGCAGCGGCCACAGCACCAGACCCCCTGATCAGTGAGGCATAGTTCCATATGGGCATCTTGCCACACGTGGTGCCACTAACCCTGTTCAATGCCAGCCGGCGACATGTGATACCACTAACCTTGTTTAAAGCAACCGGGCACACACGGATGAGGGACCAGGACTATCCTGCAGACCAGTATGTCCCACATACAGCACCTAGTTGAGAATCACAAATGGCAGAGTCCACACCAGTGGTCGTATGGAGAGGAGTAAGAGAAAGATGCGGCTATGTCCGGATGAAAGCCGGGTCACAGACACAGAGGTGACCGAACACTATCTTTAACTGACCTGGTGCCAGCAACCCTATTCATCGCAAGTCCACTTCCTGTGGTGCCACTGAACCTGAACTACGCAGGCCATGGGGCCATCCAACCTATGCCGGTGACACTCGGTGAATGGCCCGTACTGACCGCTGCCATAGGCCTACACTGTGGTCCATTAGGTCACATTTGTGGAACTGTGTCTTGGGTAAGATGTGGAGAACTCCACACCATTGGACACGCTGCATCACAGGAAACATCCCCTAACAGCACTGGTGCCACTAACTCTGTGCGCAATGAGTCATGGGCACCATCTGGTTGGACCTTGGTGGCGTCAGAATCCATGGCCTGGTGGTTTCCTGTATCTTCTTCTGGCTGGACTGGACAACATGTGTCTGTTCCATTCATCCCCACCATGGTGACTGTATCAGCGTGGGCCAGGCCTCTGCATCGTGCCCTGGGGATACACCTTCCATTGTCCCTAGAGACACTCCGTGACAAGGCCCCTTGTCATCCCGTGAACCTGCTCTGCACCTGTGACCCTGCTCCAGTGAACCGCAAGTCAGCGACCCGTGGCAGCAGGCCCATGCAGGACGCAGTACATCCGGGGCTACTAACTCTGTGCAGCACAAATCATGGGGCCTTTATGGTTGAATGGTTGTGTCCTTTATGATGTACACTATTGTCGGTTTCTGACTGCAGCAGGCAGCCCTTGCCGGCTGGTGTGCACACACCCCACACACGTCCAACACAGGTGTCACTCAGTAAGTGTGCCTGATAATAAATGTGGCCGTACGCACATGCCTTTAGCCATTTTCTCCATCTGAGGAAGTGTGCCTATGTGTTCATTGTGCCATCATGATGGGCACGGGCCATACAACATCACAGTGTGTTGTCTTCTGCGGACGTTGCTATGCCACCTCAGCGTTGGCAGTGACCCTGGACATGTAGCCCAACACCTGCCCCACTGCATGCACAGGCTGTGTGTGCTGGTTCGGCAGGGGGAGCAGGGCGTGGTCCGGACATGTGCCGGTGCATGAAGTACTGTAAGTGTGTCTTTGTTTTGGGGTATTGTTACACCAGGGCCACAGTACACGATGTTGCAAGTTGCAGGTACCAGGAGGACGGGCCCGCAGGGCCGGGGACATGTAAGCGCGCGAGGACTCTTGGGTTCTTGGCACATGCATGCCAGGTGTCACGTGTATAAGTCTTGCGGATGCATTAGTCTGGTGCCTGGCCTCAATCGCAATGCGATCCCAACCAGCCATGAGCTGAACACCTGTGTACAACTTGTCCGGACCACTGGCCTACACCCAAGTGGGCGCACACCTTCGAAGGCCAGCGTCGTGGTATTGTTGGCATGACGCTGGACATGCATGTACAACCATCAGAATGGTGTCCTGTAGAAGTGCATGTGATGCAACCATGCCGCGCACACAATTGTGTGTGCCCGTGGAAGGTAGGAGCAGCTGTGTGGCAACGTGACACAGTGAGTCCTCTCATGTGCATAATGCTGGGCATGTCATCCATGAATCCCAGGGTCGCAGACGTTCCACCACACCCACGACCGGCTTCTGTCTTGGGTAGGCATGCAGCTGTTGAAGTTACTGGTGGGTAGAAAGGTCCTTTGTCTGTACTATCAGGCGGTAGCACATCTGCAGCTCTGAGCAGGAACTTGCATGTGCCCAGCACCCCCTGACAGATACAATAGCATTAGTGTGCGACTCACACACTATGCACTGCTCGACGTGAGACCAACGTGTACACATCCCACACGCAGTAATCCTTGGTCGTAGTTGGCGTGCGTGAAATGACCTTCACACGTATTCCCACCCAACCCAAGACCTGCACCCGTTGCACACAGACACTGCTCATTGCACCGAGCTGTGCCATTTCTATGCTAAAGGTCTTTGCACTGTAAATCTTTCTGCAGAATCTAACTGTGTCCAGATTGATCTACTTAAGGAGCAAGGACACTCGAAAATAGATAGCGCAATCTTGAAGGTCCTTTTCTGGAATGTAGCTGGCCTTTTTAGGAAACTATCCCTCCCGGATTGGAATACTTTCATTGAAGACTATTCCATTTGTATTTTTCAAGAGACATGGAGCCAGGTTATTGTCCATAAAGTAGGTTTTGTGTCTTACTATGTCCCAGCAGTCCCGGCGCTAACAGGGAAAGGGCGCCCTTCTGGTGGGTTATTAATATGGATTAGCATATCTTTAGATTGCTCAATGAAACAGGTCCATTGAATTTCCCCCGATCTGTTACGATTAACCATAAGGGAAAACAAAGGAGGCAGAATTTTAGAACTTTTTAATATTTACGTTCGTGGCACAAAGGGAGGAGCAGAATCGCCAATAGTTACATCTTTAGAGGATGAGCTCTCCAACTGCCTCGGTGACTCTCACATCCTGGTAGCTGGAGCCTTCAATTGTACTTTTGAACCTCTCGCTGCCGAGTATGTGCTTGACATTGAGGAGGATGATGCAAAGCGGGGCATACCAGTGTTGAGCATTCCACCAATAAAAAGATGGACCAAACTGGCTGTACAGTTGAATTCCCTAGCTATTGAGTACGGGCTAAGAGCAACCAGGGTGGGTAGCTCCTCGCGAATCGACTACATCTTCCTGAATGTGGCAGCATCTAATAGATATGGCAATAATACCAACAGTCGACAGCGACCACAACCCACTGTCCTTGTCTTTGCAATCTACATGGCTGCCTAATTGTGATGATTATGGCCCAGAACACCTAAGCCAAACAAGGGAAGTGATTCCATTTAACTGTAACAGGTTTTTGAAATGGAATAGAATTCTCCTGGATGATAAAAAAACTAGGCGACATCAGTAAAACTGTGGTTGAGTCTTTAGGAGCATTGAGAGAGGCCTCTAAACACCCCGATTCCTCTGACAAAATCTCTGAGATCTACGAAAAAATTATCAGCACCCTGAGGAGCTTCTGTTGTACAACCACTAGACCAGGTCCCCGCCCAGTGTTCGAGAAGCCGAATGGCAAAGGCAAATGGTATACGAAGGGATGTAGGCGAAAAAAATCCGCCCTGGTTGTGGCAGCTAAAAGTAAATCTCTCCCTAGGATCCAGCTAGCAAGGAAGGAATATAAGGAGGTAGTGACAGATGCCAAAAAAGAGTGGGAAGAGCAGCATTGGCAAGACTTAAAAACAGCTAGCCTGGAGAAGGATGCTAGCCGATTTTGGAACCTCTTCAGATCTAAGACACGGCCTGGTAGCGAATTAATTACATGTAACATCCCAAGCCATATTTGGCATGATCATTTCTTGAAACTTTATTCTTCTACCAAGGATGCTCTGTGGGAAGGCACGTTAATTTATCCTGGATCAAGTAGGGGGGACCAAATCAGTTATCCTTTTTCGGAAACTGAAGTAGAATCCGCCATTCTGCGCATAGTTCCAGAAAAGGCGGCAGGCCCAGATGGCATCCCCGAGGACCTCCTTCGGGCAGACCCCAAGGAATGGGCGAAAATTATTACCATCTTAATTAATGCCATCAATAAAGGTTCCCCAGTCCCATATTCCTGGAAGGGAGCAGAGGTCATCCATATTTATAAAAAGGGTGCTAGGGATGACCCTGCTAACTATCGCCCAATAAGCCTAATCGATTCAGTCCAAAAGGTTGTTGGGAAGGTGGTGTTGGAGAGGATCTTGGAATGGTCTGATGAAAACAGGATCCTCTCCAACTACCAGACAGGTTTCAGGGCAGGCACGGGGACAATCAAGCAGGCATTTAGGCTAATCCTTCTTTACTGGAAGGTAGTAATGATAGGCAAAGGCAGTCTTTACCTCGTATTTAAAGATCTAAAGACTGCCTTTGACCTGGTCCCTCGGGGGCGTCTATGGCAGGTACTGGCTGAACAGGGGGTCCCAAAGAACATCTTAAACCTCCTGATGCGTCTTCATGAGGGCAACTATGCCCAAGTAAGGTGGGCCTCAAGGACAGAAAACTGACAAAATATCAGTGAACATGGGTGTCCATCAGGGATGCGTCCTAGCCCCCACCCTGTTCTCATTATACGTGAACGGGGTGGTTGAGCACTTACAGCGAATTCCATCCGACGCACCAGCCCTGGCGGGGGAAAAAATTCCCACCCTTTTGTTCGCCGACAATACCCACCTTATTTCTAAAACCCCGGCAGGCCTACAGAGTCTACTAGATAGTTTTCAGTTGTTTTGTAACAATAGTGGGTTGGTCGTCAATTCTGAAAAAACAAAGTATTTGGTGGTGAATCCCCCGAGGAATCTTAGGACTCCACCTGTATTGAATTCTGTCCCTCTAGAGAGAGTCATCATGTTTGATTACTTGGGCATCTGCATTTCTGATACTATGCTCTGGAATACCCACATACAAAAAATGCTCCTGAATCATAAGAGGGTAACGGGGGCAATCCTTAGAGAGCACTGTACCTCAACAAGTAGGCCAATTGCCCCTGAATTGATATATATAAGGCCAGAGGAGTGAGTTCAGCCCTCTACGGTGCTGAACTCTGGGGTTTTTCCAATTTTGATCAAATCACAAAATCAGAAAATAAATTCCTAAAGGAACTTATGAGGTTGCCCCCAAGGACCGCCACCAGACCCTTGTTGCAGGACCTTGGATGCCATGCATTGAGAGACTTGGCCAGACTGCAACCCCTACTGTTGTGGGCCCGCCGATGGCGGACCCCAGAATTGCGGATGTTAGCAACCCAGCCAACTTCCGGCCCATTTCCCTGCTCCCCTGCCTCTCAAAGGTGTTGGAGAAACATGTTAATCGTCACCTCACTACCTACATTGAATCAGCGAACGTCCTCCACCCTTCTCAGTCAGGTTTCCGGGCGGGCTTCTCTACGGAGTCCACCCTTCTGGGAGTCTCGGAGACAGTCAGGCGCCAGGTAGACAGAGGGGAGACAGTGGCACTCATCCTTTTGGATTTGAGTGCCGCTTTTGACACCGTCTCCCATAACATCCTTCTGTCTGCCTTGAAGTCTGTTGGTATCTGCGGCCCCGCTCTTGCTTGGATTTCTGATTTTCTTTCTAATCGCACTTTTCAGGTCTTTTCCCCCTCTTCTGTGTCCACTGTTCACAACTCTCCGTATGGTGTTCCCCAAGGTTCTATTCGCAGTCCTTTATTTTTCAATCTTTATGTTACACCTCTTGCTTTTCTTGCTGAACAGGCTGGACTTTCTATTTTTTCTTACGCATATGACACTCAAATTATTTTCTCTCTTTCTTCAAATCAACACTCCCCTTCCTCTTCTCTCTGTTCTGGACTCACTGACATCGCCAACTGGATGTTGACTAACAAACTAAAGCTGAACGGCGATAAAACAGAGCTTCTCTTGTTTGGGCCGGATTCCGCTCTCTGGGGCCCGCAACACTGGCCTCAGCAAATGGGACCATTACCGGCCCCAGCAACTTCAGCACGCAATCTCGGGGTCCTCTTTGATAATCAGCTATCCATGAGACAACATGTGGTCAAAGTCTCGGCCACCTGTACCACCATCATCAGGTGGCTGAGGAAGATCACATGGATGCTGCCTCCAGATACCCAAAAGTCAGTGGTCCAGGCCCTAGTGACATCGCGGCTGGACTACGGTAATGTACTTCTTCTGGGTGCCTGTAAGGAGGTCACCCGGAAACTCCAAGTAGTTCAGAACATGGCTGCCCGTCTACTTTGTAATTTGCCTCGAACAACTTCAGTCTCTTCTTCCCTGCGTAGCCTACACTGGCTGCGCATAGAATCTAGGACTAAATTTAAAGCACTATGCTTTATGCACCGTATCAAAGCCGGAAAAGCCCCTCACTATTTATCCACCTTAGTCCAGCAATACTGTCCCTCCCGCACCCTTAGGTCCTCTACCCACTGCAGATTCTCCGTTCCCCGTTTCAAGCGTGCCAGAGTCGGTGGACGCTCGTTCTCCTACCTGGCACCCACGCTCTGGAACTCGCTTCCCATCCCTTTGCGGTCTGAAACATCCTATCTCAAGTTCCGCAAAGGTGTGAAAACCTGGTTGTTTTCTCTGTAACCGGTTCCTTACACTTCCGTTGCCCTCTTTTACTTCTGTTCTCTTAGCGCCAGGAAACCCACGGGTAGCTGAGCGCTCTACAAAATCAGATATAATAATAATAATAATAATTGGCGGGGTGTGCAGCAGGGCTAAGTGAATTGATGAGCATGGATGAATGGCATAGGATCAAATGGTTAAGGGACTTGAAAACGCTGCTGTATGACCTTGGTCTTAAAGAAGCGTGGACAAATAGAACTGCTCCACCAAAAGCAGAACTCAAGAGAGTCTATTGGTCCTGGGTTCGCATTAGGGGCCTCCTTGATCACAAATCCGGTAGGTTATCTGAGGAGTTCATGCAACATAAAAGTTCCACTTGCTATGAACAATATCTAGATGTCATCCAAAAACCCTAGACCGAGCCTTGTTCTTTGCATTTAGGGTTGGCTCGCTTCCCATTCGCGACATGACAGCCCGATGGAAGGACCCCTACCAGACACCAGCCACCTGCACGAACTGTGAGGCTAATCTAGAAACAATAGCACACATCATGTTCATATGCCCAGCCTGTAGAGCGCCAAGGGAACATTGGCTCAAGCCACTCTGCAGGGAGTTGGGCACTCGCAGTCACCTTGCAGCGTTACGCGTTTTAAGATCTGATGCTCGAGCCCTGTATGCATGTGGCTTGGCCAAATTCCTGAGCTGGGCTTGGACCATTAGAATGAGATAGTTGAAAGCTTTTCTTTAATTATCGATGCTGCTATGGGTTATCTCCATTTTAGAAACTGCACTTTTTTCTACTTCATGCCTTATGAGTCATTTGCACTTTAGTAATTGTACCTATTTTTATTGCACATAGTATATACTACTTTGTAACCTGATTTTTAATAATTTTTATTATATGGTCTATGGTGTACTTTCCCTATTCAGTCATCAAGAGTGTATTTACTGTATGAGAAAATGTTTTGTGCTCTTAATTATATAGCTTTTTTAAATTTGTATACTGAAGCTTTAGAAATATATTTTTTTATCGAAATAAAGCTAATATGACTGACTGTCTCAGGGCAAGCCAGTGCTGCTTCAAGCAGAGCCACAGACGCAATGGCAGACCATCCCAGACACATGCTCGACTCCAGTCACGTGGAGCTGTACCGTGCTCGTCTGCTGCATGTACTGGAGGCACTGCCATTGGCAGTGCTGCGGATCAGTTACCGGCTGAGCTTCACCCTTGCACATGTCACCTGCGTGCAGCCTGTGTTGCATTGTTGCTCGTGCTTATTCAAGTGGCCCATGGATGTCTGCCTCTCCATCGTAACGGTAGCAGACCTGGATTACAAGGTGTGTGTGCGCCAGATGTTGGCCCACAACCAGGAGTGTCACCAGGATGACTGCTTATGGCATGCATGGATGTTTGGCATGCAGGCTGAAAACTGATCCTGGGAGATTGCACGAGTTGTAGCGTGCAGTGAGCACATTGGGCCACTACCCGATTGGGCTTTGGTGCACATTGGGTCCAGTGGTTGGAGTCAGCACATCTGTCCAGGTCAGCTGATGGATTACGTGGGTGACATTTCATATGTGGTGGACGACGATCGCTCATTGGAGATGTTGGCCTACGCAGCTGCAGTCGTGTTCATGGACGAGTGACAAGGTACCTGCAGCCATAACTGGATGCGAGACATGGCATGTGTCACGACACATGGTTGCATGTTGTTGGTATGGTCACATGTCCCAAGACGACAGTGGACATGGCTGCATTGGCCAGGACTCATGTTCCAGGCGTGGACAGCCAATGCGGGTTGGCACTGACTTATGTTGGTGAGTTACTCCCCCGGGGTGGACATGTGAGCTTTCCTACGTTACTCATTCAGACATGCTGCTGCTGCTGTCTGCATATCGTGGCACTTCCCTGGGCCGTACTGACTCACACTTGTTGATAAAGTTTCTGCACTTTAACTTGCCTCCAACTGTGTTGTGTCTTGATTTGTATGCCAATGTGTGTGTCACAGACTCTCTGGCTCCCTGCTATATGAGCATTGCTACCCCATCAGAACTGTGTGTTTGTACTTGTGCATTAGCATGTCCCTGTTTCGTGCTTTGCCAGTTGCGTGTGGCTGTTTACCAGCCACAGGCGGATGCACTTTTGTCCTGTGTTTGGTTGTGCACAAGTTGGTGTTTGTACCACATTATGTTTGATGTTGGGGTGCTCTGCTTCCTATGTGTGTGTGCTGCATTGTGTGTGAGATGTCCCTTCTTCTATGATTTGGCTCACCCTTCACCGTTTCAGGCATTGTTGTCTTCACTTCTGTGCTTGTTCAGTGGTGTGACATTGCCGTGTTGTGTGACTTGTGCTCCTGGTTGGTGTTGTTACACTTGGGCATGGTTTGTGTGCAGTTGTGCTGTGCTTAGGTGTGCACATGTGCCATTATGCCCATCTCCCCGTCCCTAATCCCTGCTGGTTCCTCTCCCTGTTACTGTTGTGTCTGTTGTTTGGTGCAGTTTCCTGTCCCCGAGACCTGCCACCATCTCCAGACTGATGTGGTGGACACCATTTCCTCCATGTCATCCAGCTCCTGGTGTGGCGCTGGACTCCCACCTCCAGTGTGTATTGCTGCCTTCTTGTTGTTGCCATGTTTCTGCTTGTTTGTGCCTTTCGCATCATTGCTGGAGTTCTGGTTTTCTGCCAGTGTCCTCCTCCGCTCTCTGGCTGCATTCATCTTGTCCAAAATGGCCTGCCATGTACAATGTTTTGTTGCCAATGGGTTTGGTGGGGTTGTCTGCTGGCTCAGGTTGCCTCCGTTGTGTTTGCCAGTTGTTTTCTGTTTGGTCTGTCTTATGTTTCCAGGCTTTTGTTGTGCTTATTCCCGCATGCCGTATGTTTCTTGGTCATGGCGGTGCTTATCCCTGCTTTCCTCATCGCGAATTGGGCTCATCGTACTTTTTCTGGTGTTGTGGTTTGTGTTTTTATCTCCGTCGGGGTAGTTGTATCGCTGACATTGGCTGCGTGTTAGGCAGACTATCGCATGCTACCGTCGTGTTGTGAATTCCATGTTAACACAGGGTTATTTTCCCGCGATGGGCTGCAATGTGTAAAGTTGCGTTAGAAATTTTTGGTGATGTTTATCACACATTCCTGTGAATATAACCCTGAATTTTAGTCCTAGGTGCAGCGCATTCTCGGCACAGCTCTTAGCATGGTTTGTTTCTGCTCAGAATTGTCCCAGACTGCTGCAAATCCGGGACATTGGTGAGAAGGGGTCTCAAGCGAGATGTCTGCGCAGCCCCTGGCCCCCACTGCAGCCATATGTTGGACGCACCTCACCCAGCCCCTCAGCGGATCGTCGCTTATTGAGTGCTCTCGGTTCATCGCCCACTGTGGACGTATGCTGTGCTGTATCATTTATTTTATTTTATTTAGATGACTTTTGAGCACATGAATCACCCCACATGGGGTATGTCTGCGCTAATGACTGTAGAAGCGTAAGATCAGAGCATTATCACTATGTGTGGCCTGTGTTTGTCATTGCGGGTCGATGTCCCCGCCGATTTTTCGAGTCTTCCTTTTTGCCTGGTGCTGTGCTGATTTTGACTAGTCTGACTGGGATCCTGCTAATCAGTACCCCAGTCTATCTGTTTTCTCCCTAAAACTGTTATGATATGTACTAGATACACTCCAGATTGGATTCTGGGGGACCCATGTCAGTCCCTAGTATATAGTACACCAGGGCATAGGTACCCCACAGGCCTCCACAGGCCTCGCATGTATTATGAGAGGCCATGCGAAATGGAACTACTGGTCTGCCATTGCAGCCTGTGTAAGAATTTTCCGAAAGATATAGGTTTACTATAGCAATAGGTCACTACACTTGAAACCTAACAGTCACCCCTATAGCAGGCCTTGACAATTCTGAAGGCAGGGTGCTGGGTTTTACGTGAGAAGGTGCCTCTGAATGAGCAGAGCACCCAAGCAGCCTATGGAGACCCTTCTCCTGGGCTGTTGGTGACGCAGCCAGACATATAGGTAGAGGTTCATTACATGCTTGCGTAAAATGCTATCTCAAACACGGCTGCAGCAAACCATGTCGTGTTTGGTATCAGTTAAAATAAAGGTGTGTGATCCAATAAACCCTTGCGAGCTTGGGCTGAAATATGTTTTAGAAAAAGGTGCTTGCAAGGGAATTTTATTTCATTTAAATTCTTAAACAGGAGGTTGGTCTACGAAAATGTAGTACCACCTTAATTAATTCTAAACCTGTTTGTGTCTAAATATGAACTTGCAATTTACAAAAGAGGTAATCACTCATAATGACAAAAATCAATATAGAAACTGGTAATCACTCAAAATAGAACAAGCTACACGGTAAATAGAGTTTATAGAATATCTCTTTATATAAAAAAAATCATTTCAAAGTGTACAATTTCTTAAAAACTGTGCAAATGCATCAAGATAATACAAGTGGACAAGACATAGATTAGTTGATTCTTGAGAACCACTTGCGTTGCAGACCACTCTTTACTAATCAATCACAGCTGATCTTGATATATGTTCAATGATGATGCTGTGATGACTTGATCGAAAAAAAATGAAAGATGTGGACTCATGTGTCGACGTTTTGGCCTTATACGGGACAAATCCTCGAGGCCATCCTCAGGACTTACAATCTTTTATAAAAAGAAACCCCTTCCTTGGTCTCCACTGGATCGTTGCCGACCACGTAGTTCGTGTGGGACCCTTGGTTCAAGATTATTCCTGTTATGTTCGAAAAATTCCTTGACAGGATTATGGTGGCTTAATTAATCCGCGTCCAAAATCAAAAACTTCCTGATTCAGCAGTGGCTTCAACAGAGTATCGTTCGTCGTGGCGTAGTCTCACGAGATCAAACACCTTGGAATCATACCTCCACCCCAGTAACCAGTGTGGGAGGTATGATTCCACCCTTCTTAAGTGAGCTTTGTGGGGTCCCTGGCCCTCCCAGTACCAGCCTTTTCGAACCAGACTGCACAAAATGGTTGCTGCCAACCAGAGACACATTCCTGCCCTCCTGCTGCTGAGCCAATCTCGAGCAGGGGAAGGCAGAACAATAGGCATCCTGTCACAGGGAGTTGTGACCACCTCCCAGACAGGATTTGGTATTGGGGTTTGGTGGGTGCACTTCCAAAGTGTCTGAAAGTCTGCACGAGGGGCACACTTGGTGTCCCTGTGCATAGTCCAGCTAAAACCAGTTCAGGGAGCCGATGGCTCCCACTCTGGCGCGAAACTGGACAAAGGACAGAGGAGTATCCTCCCCACTGTCCAGAACCTCCCCTGGGAGATCCCCAGAATCTGTCCAACCCTCTCCTGTGGGTACAAAGGGGCGTACCTGGCTGTAGGACCCTAGATTCAACGTGGACAGGATTCTGAACCAGAACCCACTGAACTTCGACCGTCTGGGCACTTGGACTTCGCTGGACTTTGTTTGAGCTCAACTTCATCTCCCACTCGGTCTGCTATATTATCTGTGCCTGTGCACCATACAGGATCTGTGCAGGACCTGTGGAGCATCAAGGACAACTGAAGACATCTCCCTTGGAGGGAAGTAGTCACTCCCCTGCATCCACAGGCACCACATCCCAAAGTACCAGTCTGCTGTTCCTGAGCTCCCATGGAATCCAAAGATGCCAGCAACACAGGAGGTAGGTCCCTTCATCTCTTAAGGCCCAAGCTGCCCTCTCACCACGTATCAGGTCAGATTCCCTTGTGAGGGCTGCGAAACCTGAACCCCTGTGCACTGCATACTTTTGCAAGTGCATATGTTTGTTGGCTGACAAGTGCATTGGGCTACTGATAGCCCCAATCTCTGGGCACATTTTTTACCAAGATCTTTCTCCTCCTCACATTGAGTGCTCCATGGACTGTCATCTTGTGAATCCACCTGAGGTCCTCTTGTGACTCCTGTGCCTCGAGCCTGTGAATCCACTTGAGGGTCAACTTTGTTTTCCATTGACTTCCCTAGTTCCTCCAGGCTTGCCCTGACTCCCTTTCCTGTGGTGAATCTCCTGGACTTTGCTGGTCCAATTGTTACTCTTCTTGACCTTCTGCATGGATTGCCATTGCCAAGGCTTGTTGGTGCCCATGCAGGACACCGAACCACCAAGCATTTGACAACCTTTATGGGACAACTTTCATCCGGCTCCTGGTTGTCTTCAACATCTATGGGTGCCCGTGGCTGCAGAGTCAAAAACACAGTCAATGCACCTGAAGCACCCGACATCGGTGGGCATTCGTCTACCGAGCCCCTGGTAACTCCCAGTGACCCAGACTCTGACCCCTCCGCTTTTAGGTACACTTAATCCTAAATACACGTTTGGATTCCACCGGACGTTCTTCATCCTTCCAGCAGTGACTCTTCTTTGAAGTCTCCCACTGAGATCGACGGCGGTTTCCGACGCCACTTCAGACCTATGCACCCGGCTTTCCTGGGATAGGTAACTCTGGTACTGTAGTATCCACGGATGGGGTGGCTCTCCAACCTCATAACTTCCACTGGGTTTCTTTGAAGCACACTGGGACTTCAACCGCAACTTCCACATAGAATTGTACGGAGCACGCAGTCGTGTTCCGACACTGCACCTGTTCTCCGTGGGGTTTCCTACTTACTCACCTTGAGTGGTTCCTTGGGGTCCCAGCGATTCTACTTACTCTAGACCTTGTCTTGACTCGAGTTGTGGTTCTTATACCACTATTTAATATATGGTTTGTTCCCTCTCTGGGCTCACTGTCTTTTATTGCTACTTACTATTGTTTCTGTGCTACAGTATTGTTTGCTTTGAGAATATCTTCATGTAGAAGATATTGTGTGGTACTAGAGAGAGTTATATAAATAAATACATATTTTTATAACTACTGTGTGGTTCTCCTTTCATTTAATTAATATGATAAGATTGCATTCTTGTAAAACAAGCTGTTTAACATTCCTTTAAGACTACGCCTGAAGGCTGCTCTCCATAGCTACCTCTTGGATAGCTTTCTAAGGTTATCTTTGACCTCTTAAATCAGCCTAAGGGCTGTTTGGACTTGTGCGAGGTGCCCACTTTAATTAGTGGACAGCATGTACCAGGTACTCACAGGGAGGCTACTGTATTCACTACAATTGATTTGGCCAGCGCATTCCAGACTCTAGGCATTGCACAGCTTTTATAATAACTTAAAGCAGGATCCAGTATAGAAGAATGCCTTTACGGTCGGCAGGTGCACCTGCTTATTTTCAGAGGGAGATGTCCAGAGTATTATCAGGCATAACAGGTCGGAAGGTGTTTAGGATTACATTTTGATAGTTGGAAAGGACAAAAAATAGCATGATGGTACATTGAAGAAGGCTTTACATGCTCTAATGAAAAATGTTCTGACTGTGAAGGAAGAGAAATGTGGTTTTGGAAAACTGCAGGTGGAATACTTGGTTGCACATTATATCTAAGGAAGCCGTACGTCCAACAATCAGTCATGTTGAAGCTATTGTGAATGCTCCTAAGCTCAAGCCTAAAGAACTATTAATGTCTTTTTTGGGGCTAACAGAGTTTAATTCCCGTTTTGTGAAAAATGATGTCTCGAAGGTGGAAAATTTATGAGCGTTATTAAAGAAAAATGCAACATTTGGCTGGTGGCACGGAGGAGTTTGTAGCAATCCAGAATGAGGTTGTAAATGCGCCATGGGGTTGGATTTACTATATCTCTGGATGCCAGTGGTTACGGAGTAGGAGCTGTTCTATCACAAAAGAAGGATGGTAATGAGTGGGTGGTTGCATATGCATCTCGGACCCTGACACAAGTGAGCAGAAATTATGCAATGATAGGGAAAGAATTACTCTCTCCAACTTGGGCTGTAGAGTGTTTCAGGATGTATGTTTGGGGCAGGAAATTGGGAATCTGTGCAGACCATAACCCTTTAGTGAATATTTCAAAACCAGGAAGTGGGAAAAATATAGCAACACAGTTAGCACGATTGGCTTCAAAGTTGCAAATGTGTTATTATGATATTGTATGTGTTCCAGACATAAATACTTGTGTTGCTGATGGGCTGTCACAATTACTAGTGGACTCGTGCAAAGCACAGGAAATGGATGAGAGTGGACGTGATGTGGCGTACATGTATGAAGATGTGATGTGTTGTAGATACAGAGATGCGGCGAATGGGTTGGAGTTGTCTGAGGTAAATGGAAAAAGTTCTGGTGCTGCAAGGTGTAAAAACATTAATTGTAAATGGTTGGCCATTGGAATGGCGATTGCTAGCCGAATTTAACACATTTTGGAAGGAAAAGGAGGAATTATCCTTTTGTAATGGTATTGTCCTAAGAGGAGATAGGTTTGTACCGCCTATTGGGAAGCGCAAGCACATTATCGAGTTAGAACATGAAGGCCATTGGAGGATGTCAAGCATGAGGTGGAAAGTTTAAGAAGAAATTTGGAGTCCAGGTTTGGATGGTATGGTGGATCATTGGGTGAGAGAATCTAATGCATGCAAGTGAAGTGACATAGTGATTAAACCAGTGGTGGTACCTTTGCAAACAGTAGATTTAACTGATGGGCCATGGTGGACAGTAGCAATTGATATTATGGGGCCATCTACCACGTTACCATCCAAGGAGGCATATGCCTTTGTTCTCATTGGGCATTACTCTAAGTGGGCGGAAGTTCATATGGATGGCAGTGTGACCACGGAGGTGGTTATGTATTGATTTTTTGGAGGATGTTTTTTTCTAGGGAAGGTGTACCAGAGTCGTTGTTGTCTGATGGGGTGGAGCTTACATCAAGTAAGATGCAGTCCCTTTTGTAAAAGTGTGGCGTTAATCATGTAAGCATGTCATTGGATTATCCCAAACCTAATGGCCAGGTTGAGCGGTTCAATGGAATTGTCAAAGAGGCAATACAATTGGCACTTATGTCTGGGTTATCATGGAAGAAAGCTCTTCAAAGTATGTTGTTATCAAACACGATTACACCTCATTCAGTAATAGGAACAATGCCGTTTGAGGTGTTGAGAGGAAGGAACCCTTCTTCAAACCTGTACCTTGGTTGTTGAGGATTAAGAAGGAAGAGAAAGGGAAGTCAGAGGATGAGCTTCTGATGGAGAGGAATGTGGAAGGGAGTCAAACTCAGGTCATTAACAGAATCAACATTATTATTATTTGAAGCTTGTAAAGCACAGAGCTACCCCCAGCGGGCGTTTCCCGGCGCTAAGATAGGTGGCAGATGCGGGTACTCATAGAGGGCTTAGAGTTGTAAAACAGCCTGGTCTTCAAGTGGCATCGAAAAAAGATTCAGATTCAGCAATCCGCAAGCACATTGGCAGGCTGTTCCAGGCTTTGGCCGTGATTACTGCGAAAGCTCTACCACCCATTCTGGAGCGGCGAAAACGGGGAGTCACCAAAAGGCGGAGATAGTTTGATCTGAGTGAGCGGTTAGACTGAGCATGCTTAAGTCGAGTTCTAAGTTAGGTCGGTCCCTGACCCTGCATTGCTCTACAAGCCACAACCAGTGACTTAAACTGAATGCGCCTGGTCACTGAAAGCCAGTGAAGCTTCTTCAGGTGGGGAGAAATCGAGTGGCGATATGGGATGTTATCAATCAACCTGGCCGCCGCGTTCTGAACAATCTGTAAGCGTTTGATCAGGGAGGCAGAAGCCCCAGCATACAGACTGTTTGCATAGTCCAGATTTGAGGTGATCAGGGCGTGAACAATGGTCCGGCGAGATGCCCGAAGGAGAAAAAGGAGAATTTTGCGAATCATGTGCAATTTACCGAAACACGCTGAGGAAACCTGGTTGAATTGAGATTTACAGGATAACTCGTTGTTGATCCAGAATCCAAGATTCCTGGCTGAGTCCACAGGTTCGGGAGGGGGGGTTCAACTTCAATAGCCACCATCATAGAGGTGGAGGAGGGTTTTTTGATGAAAAAACAGCACCTTGGTTTTATCAGAGTTGAGCCTAAGCGTGTTTGACGCCAACCTGGTGGAGATGTTGTACAAGCAGTGTCTAAAGTTAGAGATAGCTGCTTCAGAGTGATCCAATTGTGTGTTGTTAGCATAGGAAATCACTCTGACATCACAAGATTCTACCACTGAGGCCAGAGGAGAGAGATATACAATAAAAAATAGCGGGCCCAGCGCAGAGCCCTGAGGGACTCCCCAGTTCAGTGGTTTCTCCTCGGACACAAATGGCTGAAGGGAGACCTGTTGAGTGCGGCCATGTAGAAAGGATTTGATCCAGGATAGAGGGGTACCCTGAATCCCGAGACTGTATAGTCTCGCAAGCAAAACATCATGAGAGTCTACATTGAATGCTGCGGACAGGTCGAGAAGCACCAGCATCGCTGCTTCACCTGCGTCCAAACATTCACAAATGGTTTCAGAAACCTCTAGCAACGCAGTCTCTGTGCTATATCCGTATCTAAACCAGGATTGTGAGTTGTGTAAATGATGGCAAGTCTCAAAATAGCTTGCGATAATGAGGGGGGCTAAAGGGCTAAATAATAATGCCGGGCAGGGGTCCTTTGTGGAGCTTGATTTACAGGCGAACAATTTTTGGAGTGCTAAATCAGTGGAGATCGGGTGAAAGGTGGTGAATGGCTCACTATAGGTTACCACTGAGTTTTGAACCAGGCAATCCAGAGTAGGGCCGGACGTAGAGTAAATGTATAAAATGTTATCTTGAAAGAAGTCTGATAGTCCATTACAGAGTTCCTGAGTAGGGGGAATCATGCTAGATAATGCGAACAGTTTAGTAATGTCTATCAATATTTTAAAAAGGATTTTCGAAGAATTACCGGCGTAGTTCACTTTCTTGACAAAATAGTCTCACATTCCTGAGTGCTTAAGTTTTTGAAAATTCTTAATTGCGGCTGTGTAAATTGATTTAGCCTCTGTTTCATAGGATAGTCTCCAATTCTGTCTGAGTTTCTTGCACTGACTTTTTGCAGCGCGCACAGCGGGGGTAAACCAGGGGGCGGATGTTTTTTCTAGGGGAGACAATAGGTTGCTCTGGGGCAACCGTATAAAGGGCAGAGGAGAGCCAATAGTTAAAGTTAGATACATCTAGTTCCAAATCCCTCCACAACTGCAGATGGGTGCGAGAAAGGGCGGGGGCCAAAGTTGCAAGTGATTTTAAACCATTTCCTACTTTGATCCCGGGCCAAAGAGGAATTAGTTGATTGAGAGAGAGTAGCCACACTAAACGGGATAAAAAAAATGGTCTGACCATGAAAGAGGTACAGGCGGAGCCGTGGACAGATTAGGGTTGTTCGTAAACAGTAAATCTGGAGTATGGCCGGCCCGATGGGTAGGGCCTCTAACCCGCTGGGTTAGATTAAGGCCTTCCAGGGTTTCTAGGAGCTGGCCAGCTTTAGTGCACTGAGGATCATCCACATGTAAGTTAAAATCACCAAGAAGTATAATATGTGTATGTTTAAGCGCCAGATCCGCCGCAATATTATAACAATCTGTAAAATGTTGAGGCGGGAGCTAGGGGGTCTGTAAATAAGAATTCCAGCCATGGCTATATTCGATACAGCAGAGATGCTGAAATACATTGCTTCTAAGGGGCTGATGTTAGGGATTTTCCTGGAAGAAATATCCCAGCCTGAACGTAGGTTCACTGCAATCCCACCACCCACCTTGTTGTTAGGCCTATTTATTCCCACAAAATGATATTCAGGGGGATGCCAAGATTGAGGTCGGGATTAGGAAAGTCCCTAACCCATGTTTCCCAGGCATGAGTTGCAAGGGAAATCAAAATGTCATCCGAATGGCGGGGGAAGCGATTTACAAATGAGTAAACAGGCTTTAATGGGGGTGGAAGACCAATTTGCACCTTTGCGGGTCCAAAGCGCATTGGGTGTAGTCTGGGAGGGGCTACGGGATCTAACTTAAATTGAGACGGGCCCAGAAAACTCATGTAAGGTTGCGACACCACAGCACTTATCTCTCAATTCAAGCAGTTGCGACCTGGACCAAAGGATTCGGGCACCAGAGGGGCACCCAGTGGACAGGCGCAGACGGGCTTGCCTTTGGTGTGCCTTAAGTGCACCAGCTGTGCGCGTCGGCTGCGCGTATCCGCTGCACAAGGGAAATGCTAGGTTTAAGTAGAAAGCGGGCACTAGTGCGCTAACCCGCTTGTTCAGTCCCCAGAGGCAGCCGGAAGTAGAGAATCCAGCAGACCTCTATACTCTCCACTACAAACGGGCACGCCCGCCGTGTACCGGAGTAAGATGGAAAAGAGGCAAAGAGCGGCTGAGGTAGGGGCCCTGCATACAAGATAACCAAAAGTACAACGTGCCAGCAAGTGATTTAAAAACAGTTAAAAACACAAACATCAGTTTCAATTTCAAAATTAAAACACAAATAGCGCGAGTGCCTTACATCTACGCGTGTCGGGTAATAAGAAGATGTTGAATGTATTGGTACGTCAGTATGTGCGGTTGAGGAAACCAGGCCTATTGGAAAAGGGGGCACCTCGTTGGTCTGATCCAGTGAGGATCGTAAAGGTGTTGGAAGGTGTAGTGAAACTTGAAGATGGGAGAGTGCGGAATTTATGCCATGTGAGTGAGTGCAAGGGTGTTAGAGGACATAATGGTTAGGAGTGTGGTATGCATGACAATGTAAGTGGATACTTGATGGGTGATGAGGTGTGGTCAAGGGTTGAAGCAAACTCTAGGGTTCGTGAGATGTGTGGGGTGGCCAATGGTGGAGGTCAGAGTGATCCAGACGTGAGAGTACATCAAAGTGCGAGAGACAGTAAATTGCCTGGTCATATTAAAGAGTTTGTGATGGGATAATATTATATTTTAGTTATTTACAGTGTCCATATTTATTTTCTGGTAGTTGGTGTTTTAAGGGGGAAATAAGCATGTGTCATTTATCTATTGTTGTTTTGTTGTGTTTGTTATTTGTATTGAGGGGAAGGTGTATGGGAGATTGGAATGTTGTGAGTGGAAGGTTGGTGAGGGACAAGATCGGTATTAGAATAGGAACATTGGGGGCTGTTGGCCTGGAGTAGCTGTTGTGATGGGGCTTGATGGCATCACTCTCTATGTATGAGGAACCAGGAACCCATGAATAAACACTTTGAAGTTAATATTACCTATCTGTGGTGGAGTTGTTCTTAACCAGCAAACACAGCAGAGCACATACCTTGTCCTTGGTGCCAGGAGATGCAAGGACAGAATGTAAAGGTATAGGTGTATCAGTCAAAGGGTTTTTACAGTGTTTACTTACACTCATCAATACTTAAGACTTGAATGATGGATTCGGCAATATGGTAGTATAATAGTAAATATGCATGTGCCTGGTTGCACTTGCTATGTTATACCATCAAATTTGCTTTTTAGAATAGTGTGTGGCCATGAATGATCAGACCAATGAGATCATCTTCTGAGCAGCTGTAGTGCCCCCTGCCCTCTGTGACTGAGAAGTGCAGTCTGTCTCTGGTTATTGCCCTTCCATTTCTGCTGCTTTGCAGCAGTTTTAAGGTCTTCTTATAGTTTCTTGTTGCTAAAATGGGTGTAACTTCTGATATTTATTAGTTTTTCCTCGTGTTCATTGCTTGATTTTGCTTTTGAGTAAGTGTCACTTATAGCCGTTGAAATGTCACTCATAACTACACTGAATTTATTAAAATTTTACTCATAGCGATCTGAAACCCTCAGCAGGTAGGCTTCATTTGAGCGCGGGTGAAGGCGGTGATTTCTGTATTTAATGTGCTGCTGCAGCAACTTAAAATAAAGCTGCTGCCTGGAGGTGTCTGACTCTGGCCAATAAGCCCGTGCGAGGTCACAATGGGGCGGGTGCGGTGCCGGGAATGAACAACAGGCAAGGTGCTGCCTCCAGGATCCACATGATTGACTGCCTGCCTGGAATATTTACTGACAGAGACACCTGCCCTCTGATTGATTGACTGATTGATTATTTAGATTCTCCACAGGGCACTGGAGTGTCTTTCTTAGGAGGCACTGCAGTGTGTAAACATTACATGTGAGAAAGCATGCTCTACTAGCACAGCGCATGCCAGTGCGATCGCTCAGGGCTGCGCAGCTGACTTTCTCGAGCACGGCTCCTGCAGTGTCCCCGAGCGCTATAATTGCGTGACTAATGCATTTTTGTCTATTGATGCGGACACCAGCAGTAAAATGTGTTAGTCTAACTCCTGATGCGTGGTACTGGGCAGGGCTAGATGCATTTCCTCTTTGACTTGCATTGAAGAAGCTGCCATGTCAGGCGGGAGACAGCCTTTTTGGCATCAAACGTCGGGACTGTCCTGTGTGAATCGGGCCTATTGACACGTATACACACGAGTATATTGTGGAAGTACCCTAACCCCACGGAGCCTTTGGTCATTATTCATACATGCCAATAAACCCTATTCAGGCGGGAGACTACAGATTTTTCAAGCCAAAAATGCCTTTATTTTAGCCGTGTCTTGCCTGAAATTGCATTTTCTACAACAGAAGTCATTGGGGGATTCTCATTCTCCTGATTTTCTATTTTAAATTTCCCACCTCCCTGTCCTGAAATGTTGCCTGTGTGATTATTACTGGATTTTGAGACTCTTCACAGCCTGGATCCAGAGCACAAGACACCATGGGGCTGCTGCAGGAGCCTTGCTGTCACTGGAGGGGGAGTGGCCGGTCACAAATCATTTGTATACCCAGAAGCCTCTGCAGCAAACACCCGATTCATCACTACAGGCGACGCAGGCGTTTCTTTAATGGGAAAAGGAGCGCCTGTAGCTGTGCACACACAAGCGTTCATGAGATTGACTGACACGTCCTCGGTGTAAAGTCACCCTACTAGTAGAAAGTTATATTTTCATGTAGATTTTGCGGACAGCGCACATACTTATCTCATAATTTAACTCTCCGCCGTTCACGCGCCGTTCACGCGCACTCCGAGAGGCCGTGAGAAGCGGAAGACATTCTCAATTTTTGGAGGGTTTCTGCATAAGAAGCTCCGTGAATGGTTGAAACTTGAGCCGTCGAGCACAATACTGGGAAACGGAAAGTGTCACAACGTCACGTGACACAGACCGAGGCGCCGTGCGTGAGTGAGAGGGAGGTGCAACGCTCCTTCCTGTCGCTGGAGGTCAGGATGCGCCAGAGGAACCTTCATCGCGTCACTCCTAATCTGCATACCCACAATCCTGTGCGCGCCTAATAATGCTGCTTTAGTTTCATATACATGCAGGGCTCTTTATGGCGTTGAATATGACAAAGAGCGGACATTTAGGAACGTAGGGGCCAGAGTATGTAAGACGCATACTCGCCTTTTAAGGTTTGCTGTCAAAGGCCGAGCTAGCCCAGGAGAGACTGGACTCTGGTTTAATTAAGGAAACCCTGCAGGTGGAAGTCGATTACTGTTTCTGAAATGTCCTGGAAGGCGCCTGGAGGAGCGCCCTGGGGTCTTCATGGCCATCGCATGACTGAGCAGCACCCTGGCCATTCACCCCAGGGACTTCATGTCTATCGCATGACTCAGCAGTACCCTGGGGACGTCATGGCTAATGCCTGACTCGGGAGCACCTTTGGGACTTCATGCCATTGCATGACACAGCAGCTGGGGTCTTCATGGCCATTGCATGACTCAGCAGCCCCCTGGGGTTTTCGTGGCCATTGCATGACTCAGCAGAAGGAAAGGCCTTCTACAAGCGCTTCATTCCTGGTAGGTTGATTATTTGTGGGGTTAGGCGCTTTGAGGCAAAGCAAAGAACATGAATTTCAAAGGCTGCTGATCTCTAAACCTTGGAACGGAAACGGATTTCAGGTCTGTTTGGAGTTTCTTCTGAATTTGTCTAAACAAAAGCACCTTCAGGAAGGGCTCTGGAACCAGTATGGCCGCAAATAATTAGGTTACCGTTCTTGATGGTTCCCGTAGGGAAAAGACAACTTTCATAGTCTTCATTCTCGGATAAAAATGAAGCCGATAGGATCTGTTGTCTCAGCCTCAGTATCTTTGACACCTACTTTTATGCGCCGACTTGATTGTGGGTGGAGGTATTGGTACCGCACCGTGTTTGTACAACATGGCGCTACAACCTGCAAAGACACCACTAGTTTTAGCCTGAGTTGTGAGCATTCATGTAAATTGTGTAACATTGTTCAATTTATGGGCATTCTGTATTACAAATGAACTGGAACTGCTATTTCGGCTGCTTTCATGCATTGAGGTTCAATGTTTTTGATACACTAAGGGGCAGATTTACAAGCCCCTTGCACCACTTTTCCATCACTTTTCCCATGTTTAAAGTGACGCATAAGTGGCGCAAGGGGCTTGTAAATCTACCCCCATGTCTTTGATAATTTATCGGTACATTTTCTGAGCATGTCTCCCTAGGGAATAGAGAGATGGTCCCCGGAGACCCCTTGCCCGACAACACTGAGAAATACCGTCAACAAGTCATGATCAACGGGCGCAGCGTAGGGGCCCTCAGCGACACGGGCCAGCATCACTTCTGTACGGTACACCCTGGTCACGGAGTCCCAGATCATCCCCCACGCCTCCTGCAGGGTGATCGCAGCCGACAACTCTATCCGCACCTGCTGAATAGCCCAGGTCCCGTTTGAGTGGGAGGGAGTCTCCGGTGTCTTACGGGTACCGGTCCGAACTGACATGCCACTGGACTGTCTACTGGGGAATGACCTGGAGAGCTCCCTGTGGAAGCAGGTAGAATGAAGGACTCATCTCGAGATGATGGGCCTGCCCGACTGGGCCTGCGTGAACACCCGAGCCATGACGGCCAGGATGGCCACCCCTGGGGAAGGGGAACCAGAGATCCCTAACCCCATCTCTAACGTCTTGGAGGGCAACGAGCGACCCGAGGTCCTCGACCTTCCACCCGGCGACTAAACTGACCCCGACGACGGCCCCCTAGGACCGACCGTTGAACCGACCCAATCCCTGGACGACATTCCTGAGTTGGCCCAGTGGCGACAAGAAGGGGGACCTTCCCGAGAAGAGTTCTGCCTAGAACAGACCTCCTGTCCTTCCTTGGTTGGGCCGCGGCAGCAAGCCGCCGCCCAGGCTGCTGGAGACCAGTCCGGCTCCCATTTCCTCTATTGGGAAAACGGCCTATTTTATAGCGAACAGAAAACCGCCGAACTAGGGTCAGCCCGGGTGCTGGTGGTACCCCTACGTTTCCGCGGCTTCCTCCTGAACCTGTCCCATGATGTGCCCCTGGCGGGACACTTGGGCCAGGACAAAACCTATCAGGGCCTGGTTACCCACTTTTATTGGCCCCGCATGCGTGCCAATGTAGAGACTCACTGTAAGTCCTGCCCCACGTGCCAAGCCAGCGGGAAGAGCGGGGGGAAGAGCAAGGCTCCTCTCCAACCCTTTCCGGTTGTCAGTACCCCCTTTGAGCGGGTGGGAGTAGACATCGTGGGACCCCTGGACCCCCGGACCTCCTTAGGCCACCGGTTCATCCTGGTCTTAGTCGATCACGCCACCCGGTACCCCGAGGCCATTCCCCTCTGGACGGTGACGGCCCCGGTAGTGAGGCGGGCCCTCATGGGGATCTTCTCCCGGTTCTCCCGGGTGGGATTCCCGCGAGAAGTGGTGAGCGACCGTGGTACAAACTTCATATCGCAGTACATGAAGTCCCTGTGGCAACAGTGTGGGGTGACGTACAAGTTCACCACCCCCTATCACCCTCAAGGTAACGGCCTGGTTGAACGATTAAACCGCACCCTCAAGGGGATGATCATTGGTCTCGAGGAGCCCCTGAGGCGCAAGTGGGACATCCTCCTACCCTGCCTCCTGTTTGCCTACAGAGAAGTCCCCCAAAAATCCCTGGGGTTCAGCCTCTTTGAGCTGCTCTACGGGCACCCCGTCCGGGGACCCCTCAGCCTGATCAAGGAAGGTTGAGAAGCGGCCCCCCTGAATCCACCTCCAGATGTATTCTCCTACATTCTGGCCCTCCTGAACCAGACTCGGAAGTTCCGGGAGCTGGCCGAGGCAAACCTCGAGGCCAGCCAAGAGGAAATGAAACGCTGGTATGACCAGAACACCACTCTGGTCGAGTTTCAGCCTGGCCAACAGGTTTGGGTAATGGCCCCGGTGGAACCTTGTGCCCTTCAGGACAAGTGGACCGGGCCCTTTAAAGTGGTGGAACGCAAAAGCCAGAAACCCCCTAAGGGTTCTCCACGTGAACCGCCTCAAGCCCCACTTCGTACGGTCCGAGTTGGGTTTACTCCTCGCCACCTACGACGGAGCGGAAGAGGACACAGAGCCTCTCCTCGATCTCCTGTGTGCGAAGGAAAAAGATGGCTCCGTAGAGGGAGTAGGCCTTTCCTCCTCTCTCACCCCCGAGCAACGGGAAGACTGTCGCCGGTTGCTGGGACAGTTCTCTGACCTCTTTTCCCTCACCCCCGGGGTCACCAGCTGTTGCGTCCACAACATAGACACCGGGGACAGCCCTCCGGTATGGCACAGAGCCTACTGGGTCCCTGACCGCGTCCGAGCCTGCATCAAGGCCGAAGTTTCCAAGATGTTAGCCTTGGGGGTGGTCGAGGCCTCTGACAGCCCATGGGCTAGCCCCGTGGTCCTGATTCCGAAGGCGGCCGCTCCCGTTGCTGTCCCCGAGCTGAGGTTCTGCGTAGAATACCGCGGGCTGAACGCAGTCACCAGAACCGACGCCCACCCCATTCCCCGGGCCGACGAGCTCATTGACCACCTAGGGTCGGCCCGATATCTCAGTACCTTCGATCTGACCAGTGGGTACTGGCAGATCGCCCTTACGGAAGGAGCCAAAGAAAGATCCGCCTTCTCCACTCCGGATGGTCACTACCACTTCAGAGTGATGCCCTTCGGCATGGAAAATGCCCCCGCCACCTTCCAAAGGCTAGTTAACCAGGTACTGGCCGGGTTGGAGGGGTTCAGTGCCGCCTACCTCGACGATATTGCGGTGTTCAGTGCCCATTGGACCGAACACCTACAACACCTCTGGGAGGTGTTGGAGGCCCTGCGTCGCGCGAACCTCACAATTAAGGCCAGCAAATGCCAAATAGGACAGGGATCCGTAGTCTACCTAGGACACCAGGTCGGAAGCGGCCTTGTAGCCCCCCTCCAACCCAAGATCGATGCAATCAATGCCTGCGAGGCCCCCAAGACGCAAACAGAAGTGCAAGCTTTCCTGGGACTCACGGGATATTACCGTAGGTTCATAAAGGAGTATGGCAGCATTGTAGGCCCCCTCACTGAGTTGAACGCTAAAAAGAATCCAAAGAAAGTTAGTTGGACCCCCGCCTGTCAGAAGGCGTTTGAAGATTTGAAGGTCGCCATGTGCACCGCCCCAGTACTGCAGGCCCCGGATTACTCCAGAGAGTTCGTGGTCCAGACGGACGCATCTGAGCACAGCATCGGAGCAGTCCTCTCTCAGGTAGACGACAAGGGTATCGATCACCCCGTGGTATTCATTAGCCGAAGGCTACTCCCTCACGAACAACGGTGAAGCACCATCGAGCGGGAGGCCTTCGCGGTGGTTGGGGCCCTGAAGAAGCTGAGGCCCTACCTGTTTGGCACTCACTTCCTGGTCCAAACCGACCACCGACCTCTCCGGTGGCTAATGCAAATGAGAGGGGAGAACCCCAAATTGCTGCGCTGGTCCATCTCTCTCCAGAGGATGGATTTTACTGTTGAACACCGGCCCGGTGCTGACCACGCCAACGCGGACGGCCTGTCCTGATTCTTCCGCCTCAGTGAAGAGAACACCCAAGAGGATGGGTAGTTCTCTCCGCCTTCCAGCTGGGAGGGACGCGTGTTGGACCTGACCTCGTGGCATGGTTCCTCTCGATCCTCAGCACCCTGTGTGGGCAGCCCTGCACCCCGAGAACTACTGGTCGACCTGTCCCCGGTCTGCCCAGAGCCCTACCCCACGCTCCCCGCATGCCTAACCCAGTGCCGGTGGCCCCGTTCCGGCATCCCTACACGTGGCCACCAGACACCATTATTGCCACACCGGCCCACCAGCCGCCATCTTTCCTTTCCGCCATCCCTGGCTCTGCCACCCTTAGCCGACCCCGGAGAAGCTTAGGCGGCAGACGCGCCTGACCCGGCTGGGGGGTAGAGGGCCCTCCAAGTACCCCGGTCCAAAGACTACAATGGCACCTCCGGCCTCCTCCTGAGAGCCTGGTTTCACTCACACCTCTAGCCTACCCCTGGGGGCTGGTTTCGATCAGACCTATGGCCTCCCAGAGAGCTGGCTCCAGACCTGGATGGGCGTCTGGGAATCCCCGGACGCATCCTCTAAAGCATCAAAGAGGCCGCCGACGGAAGACTCTGCCGGCCCGCCCCCAGACCACGAGATCTCCCCCTGCGAGGGTCCGGACATCAAAGGGCCCCTGGATTATATGAAGGCCCCTCTCAGAACTAGCGGGCAGTTGTATCCTGGACAAGAAAGCCCTGCTGATCTGATCGCGGCTGACCTTAAGGAGAGACCGAACTTTGCCAACCACGAGCCCTGCTGACGCTGGCGCGGCTCCCCCCTCGAACCGAAGGAACTAAGACCACGGAGCCCTGCTGACGCTGTCGTGGTTCACCCTTGAAAAGAAGGAACTAAGACCACGGAGCCCTGCTGACCTCGTCGCGGCTCATCTGAACACCCTGAGCCCTGCCGACGCTGTTGCGGCTCCTCACGAACTGACAGTGCCTCTGTACACTCCGAAACCAGCCCTGCTGACCTCGTTGCGGCTTGAGGAGTCCTCTGGTCCGGCTGGACCATCGACGCTACCAACGACTTAACTCGACCCGAAGTGAGTAGGATAGTCAGTACCACCTCCATCTTCCGTTTTCCCCCGGCCCGAGGATTCAGGGCTGTGCGCAGGGTACGTGACAGACTGACCTACGAGAGAGACTGTCCCGCTTCCCTATTCCTTCCAACTAAGACTTTATGATCTGTCGAATACTGTAAATATTGATTCCCGTTTAACTGTGATAAAGAATGTGCTTACTCAAGATCCACGTTGTGGTGTCTGTTCATAAGTGTGGTGTGCGTTCAGTGTGTACGATCAGCAGTCCTCCCCAGCGGGGACCACATAATAAGACTCGGCAGTAATTGTCGGAGAGGAGGATTCTGGGGTGGTCAGGAGAGTACATCCTGTTCCCCGGATTCGCCCCTTCTAACAAGTGGTGAAAGAGCAGCTCTGAGAGCCTGTTCCCCCCCTCCCCCCCTGGTGAGCAGTGGTGAAAGAGCTGCTCTTAGAATCCGTCCCCTCTGGTGAGCAGTGGTAAAAGAGCTGCTCTGAGAGCCTCTCCCCCCACGGTGAGGAGTGGTAAAAGAGCTGCTCTGAGAGCCTGTCCCTCCTCCCTGAGAGCAGTGTGAAAGAAGAGCTGCTCTGAGAGCCTGCCGCCCCCTGGTGAACAGTGGTGAAAGAGCTGAATTGAGAGCATGTCCCCCCCGGTGAGCAGTGGTGAAAGAGCTGCTCTGAGAGCCTGTCCCCCTCCCCGTGGTGAGCAGTGGTAAAAGAGCTGCTCTGAGAGCCTGCCCCCCCCTGGTGAGTAGTGGTAAGAGAGTAAAAGAGCTGCTCTGAGAGCCTGCCCCCCCCCTGGTGACCAGTGGTGATAGAGCTGCTCTGAGAGCCTGTCCCCCCCCCCGTGAGCAGTGGTAAAAGAGCTGCTCTGAGGGCCTGTCCCCTCTCTCTGTGAGCAGTGTGAAAGAGCTGCTCTGAGAGCCTATCCCCCCCCCTGGTGAGCAGTGGTAAAAGAGCTGCTCTGAGAGCATGTCACCAACCCGGTGAGCAGTGGTGAAAGAGCTGCTCCAAGAGCCTGTTCTCCCCCGGTGAGCAGTGGTGAAAGAGCTGCTCTGAGAGCCTGTCCCCCCCCTGGTGAGCAGTGGTTAAATAGCTGCTCTGAGATCCTGTCACCACCCCCCGGTGAGCAGTGGTGAAAGAGCTGCTCTGAGAGCCTGTCCCCCCCCCCCCCCCTGGTGAGCAGTGGTAAAAGAGCTGCTCTGAGAGCCTGTCACCACCCTGGTGAGCAGTGGTGAAAGAGCTGCTCCAAGAGCCTGTTCCCCCCCGGTGAGCAGTGGTGAAAGAGCTGCTCTGAGAGCCTGCCCCCCCTGGGGAGCAGTGGTGAAAGAGCTGCTCTGAGAGCCTGCCCCCCTGGGGAGCAGTGGTAAAAGAGCTGCTCTTAGAGCCTGCCCAACCCCACGGTGAGCAGTGGTGAAGGAACTGCTCTGAAAGCCTGTCCCCCCCTGGTGAGCAGTGGTGAAAGAGTTGCTCTCAAAGCCTGTCCCCCCCCCATAGTGAGCAGTGGTGAAAGAGCTGCTCTGAGAATCTGTCGCCCCGATGAGCAGTGGTGTTGGACCTGGCCTCGTGGCGTGGTTCCACCCTATCCTCAGCACCCTGTACACGCAGCCCTGCACCCCGAGAACTACTGGTCGACCTGTCCCCGGTCCGCCCAGAGCCCTACCCCACGCTCCCTGCATGCCTAACCCAGTGCCGGTGGCCCTGTTCCTGCATCCCTACACGTGGCCACCAGACATTATTGCCACATCGCCCACCAGCCGCCATCTTTCCTTTCCACCATCCCTGGCTCTGCCACCCTTAGCCGACCTTGGCCCCGGAGAAGCTTAGGCGGCAGACGCGCCTGACCCGGCTGGGGGGTAGAGGGCCCTCCAAGTACCCCGGACCAAAGACTACAATGGCACCTCCGGCCTCCTCCTGAGAGCCTGGTTTCACTCACACCTCTAGCCTACCCCTGGGGGCTGGTTTTGATCACACCTATGGCCTCCCCGAGAGCTGGCTCCAGACCTGGATGGGCGTCTGGGAATCCCCGGACGCATCCTCTAAAGCATCAAAGAGGCCGCCGACGGAAGACTCTGCCGGCCCGCCCCCAGACCACGAGATCTCCCCCTGCGAGGGTCCGGACATCAAAGGGCCCCTGGACTATATGAAGGCCTGTCTCAGAACTAGCGGGCAGTTGTATCCTGGACAAGAAAGCCCTGCTGATCTGATCGCGGCTGACCTTAAGGAGAGACTGAACTTTGCCAACCACGAGCCCTGCTGTCGCAGCTCCCCCCTCGAACCGAAGGAACTAAGACCACGGAGCCCTGCTGACGCTGTCTTGGCTCACCCTTGAAAAGAAGGAACTAAGACCACGGAGCCCTGCTGACCTCGTCGCGGCTCATCTGAACACCCTGAGCCCTGTTGATGCTGTCGCGGCTCCTCACGAACTGACAGTGCCTCTGTACACTCCGAAACCAGCCCTGCTGACCTCGTCACGGATTGAGGAGTTCTCTGGTCCGGCTGGACCATCGACGCTACCAACGACTTAACTCGACCCGAAGTGAGTAGGATAGTCAGTACGTGCTTAATTTGTGCTGGTGCTTTCCGGTGCTTAGCACCAGCACATATTTGTCAGGGCCGGGTCTATCGACGATATAAGCTGCTGCCTGCTCAGCCTTCACTCCGGTCTTCTTGATAGCAGCTAAGAGCTGATATTGCTTGCGTTACTGTGCTTGACATATTTCACACTGGGTGCTGTGGACGCCCGCCCTATTATGCAACACACACTGCCAGAAACTGCCTCAGTCCCTGCCTCAGCTTGCACCAATACCTCACAGTAGTGCTACCTGATTGGAAAATGTGTTAGTACGCAGGCCCCGTCCCTCCATGGCAAATCCTGAAGTATGGGTCCCGACATGGACCAATGATCACTATATACTCCCGCGGCCCGCCCCAGCAGCATACTGCGCAGCCTCAGCACTAATCGGGCGCTGAAAGCAGAAGAAGCAAGCTGCGTGTTGCGCAGCAGGCCTCAGGTAATTTTAAACCTAAACCAGGGCGGTAAATTTAAATCAATGCTGGCCCCGGCCCCCACCCACGGACTGCGGAGCCGCAGCAGCCCACTTCGCAGGTCCGCTCTGAGCTGTGCCTGCTGTGAGCCTGAGTGAGTCGGGAGGGTTGGGGCACGTTTGCCATTAGAGTGAGAGAAGTTGCGGCCAGACTCTGGGGAGGCGGGCAGTCGGCCCGTAAACCAGAATTCCATTCTCTACCCCCAAGTAAGTGTGAGTCCATTGGAGTGTCAAATTTTGCATGCCTGGGAAAATATGTAAATGGAGCGTATTAAACTGTGCTTCTTCTGCATTTGCGTCTTGACAGTATAGATGCAAGAAAGTAATTGCTGAAGTTTCCGGAGCACATTTTAACTGCCTGCACTGAAAGAGAGCTGTTATTATTTGTTTAAAGCATGTGGCTGAATGGGGTCAGTCCGCTGCTCCATGTATGCCGCTGCTGGTTTCCCAGTTGCTGCACTCTACAAAGGCTGATACTTCACGCTGGTTTTCCTCTTCCAGCTTACCGTTTTATACTATATTTCATGCTGCCTGCACTGCCTATTCAAATGATATTTTACAACTTCCCCACCGCCTCCTTCAGGTGAACTTTAAACCTCCACATTCCCTCCTCGAAAGCCTCAGTATTGATACGACATATCGGCATCGTTCCCAGCTATTCTATGGGTAAATGCTTATTTTCTTATCAAGAAATTCTAACAAAATGCGCATTTCTCTTTCATTTTACCCTCCCCACAGTCCGAACCCATGGGAGAAATCTCACCGAAATATCCCCAGTACGGAAACAACACACTACTGTTTAAAGATGGAGCTTCCTGCTTTAGAGCTTCGAGGGCGGCCTTCCCAACCTGGCAATAGCCCGCCCTAGGTAGCCCTCTATAAGGAAGTCTTGATGCTCTTGTGTTGTATGTATGTAGTCGGCATCACCGCCGTGGCCTTTCCATCGTTTCTGCGAACAATTGTAACAGCCTGAGAAAGAATGGTTAATGGCAGATTATGAAATGATGCACATGCAGGATGTGCGGGACGGGTGCACAGCCTTATATCATCGACTTTAATGGCTCTGCTGCTGCAATGACAGTTAACAAGAAGGCTCTTTAAAATAAAAAATCTTATGCATGTAGCAAAAGCCCTGGGCTCATGTAACTCGTTGGCTCTCAGCGCCAGGAAGTAATCTGTTCATGGATGCACTTCTTTCACGGGGGGACATAGAGTGGAGCCTTGTTATCATGGTCCTTAAAGTCCTAATCATTGGAAGATACTCAGATTCTTTCAGACTCACAGGTCGACTACAGAGTGAAAGATGAGACAGAAGCAGTTGAACAAGCAGCTTCTTTGAATCACTTTGAATTGAAACCAAACATATCTGTTTAATACATTTGCTTTAATTAATCTGTCGATTAACAGCTTTTCTGAGCTCAGAACAATATGATAAAGTCGTGCACAATGACAGTATGACCACAGAAAAGAAAGTTAAAGGGTGTGGCATCATTCCATGTTTGGGGAGACACGCATGTGCTGCTGTCAATATGACAGCTCTGGATTTGATACGACTGCAAATAATATTCTCACCAAAGACCCATATGAACTACAAGGCGGGTGCATACTTTTAGGCTAACATTGGAGTGCACCTTTAAGATACCTACCAATCTTGAAAAAACTAGAATTGATTAGTTTATATTGTGAAAATTACGTGCTAATTATGCCAACAGAAGATCAAGCCAGTGAAAAGCAGGGTACATTCTCTGACAGTCTTTGAGAAAGCTGCAAGATTCCAGGCAGGGCTTTGACCACTATGGGCTCTGTATCCCGTGGCACATTTTGGCATGTGCTTCAGTGCAAGCAGAGGCCCTGAGTGTTCATCCAACACCTGTTTCACCTTTTTCAATATGGGTAGACATGATTCTGGTGCCAGGTCTGCTGCAGCGTTATTATTTGTGGATGTCTTAGAGCACATCACTCACTTTTTAGGGATCTTGTGGTGCTATAAAATAGTCTTTCAGATGGAAATGTTGGCGTTAGGTTTCAGTGCTAAATGTTAAAATAAAATTCCATTAGTAATAGTAAGTATAATGCAAACCATAGAGCCTTTTTCTGTATAAGGGCCGTTAGAGTCAATTTTGTTGTGCCAACTCACCTGCTGCCTTCCAACCCGGTAGCAGTGCTACACAACCACGTTTCTCTCAAAAGGCACAGGCCTGCTGACAAGGCTTGCAGTCACGGTCTCAGAAGAGCTTGTCTCAGAGTGGTGAATCTGTTACCATTGCAAATGACGCTGCACAGTAAGACCGAGTCCGACTCCCACACTGCATGCAGTACTGAACAGGCAAGACTCGAGCACAGGTGACTGCATGAGTAAGTCCACTACTGTTGCAGCTTAGAGACATTACAGCTGAGGACGAGGTACGTGTTTTTCATGTTGGGGGTGTGGTATCCTTCTCTGTGTTATGCATGTGTGACTCATAGATTGTAGAATGTTATTCATAGAATGTCATGATGTAGATATGTTATGATTCTAATTGAGGCCAGGACTGTGTCAGTTGCTGCCTGCCTGTGTCTCCTGTGGATGGGATCCTTTCTTCCTGATATAAGAATAAAGAAACCTTTTTATTCATCATACATTTGAGATGTACTTCTTCACATTGGCGACGAGGATGGGATGAAGACTTCCCTTACAATTTTCAACATACATTTTGAAGAGGAAGAAAAACTTTCTTTTAAAAGAAAACTCTCAAAAGGATCTCAACACCAAGCCTCAACTCAAGGTACTTTACACTACTTGTATGGGCTTTAAAACTTAAAAAAAAAGATTCTACATTATTCTACGTTATTTGACTTTATCTTATATTCTCTTTGAGGCTTGAAAGTGTCTGTCTGCTCATCACTAATTTTAAAAGCGGCAGACTTCTTTGACTTTTAACATATAAATTGCCTTCCATTGTTTGGATCATCTGTTGCTGTTTGGAGTGCCTTTTGAGTACTTTTCCTTTCGTGCCTCTTCAGTCCTTGAAGTTTTCAACATTTATGAGGCAAGTCATGGAAGAGTTCGTTTGATTTATTTACACGCAGATTTGGTTGCGTAGTTGCCTGCCGAGTGAAGGACTTAGCTGCCTGCCGAGTGAAGGACTGAACAGCTGGGGTCTTTGTTTTAATAACTTTGATGTTTTCTTTTCGTGACTGCGAGTTTGCAGTTCGTGCAATTTAAAAGTAAACATTTACCTTCATCTGCACGCTCCTCGCTTCAGTCACGCTCCAGGCTCCTCGCTTCAGTCACGCTCCAGACTTCTAGCTTCAGTCACGCTCCAGGCTGCTCCTAACGCTGCGTTTCAAAGTTCCCTAGGCTGCGCTTCACTGACATCATAAAGAGCTCCTTCCTTGGCAACATTTGCTTTCCCTAGCAACTCTTCACCGGAGTTTCAGTTTACAGCGGCGCTTCATTCTCACTAATCCTTTTCCTGAAATATAATATGAGAAATGAGAAAAGGTACCTGCGTTTTATTTTGTCATGATAAAACCATCACAGTACTTCGTGGGATTTAAAGACTAATTCATCAGTTTACTGTCTGACACTACTTCTTGGGATTTAAGTACTTTGAGAATTTTATCAGCGCTGACACACTCAGCTTCATTAATGTGTGCAGTCAAACTTTATTTTTGAGTACATTTTACTTTGTGTGATTTAAAGGCTTGTTCTACTCTGACACACTCATTTTTTTTTTTTAGTGTGTGTGTTCATAAACTAAAAAGTACTTTTCCTTGAGCCCTTTTAACTATCATTTATTTACAGGTTGTGCTAATAACTTGTTTATTTGATAATTAATTCATCATTTATTTACAGGTTGTGCTAATAACTTATTTCTTTGATAATTAATTCATTAATATTTTGATGTTTAACGTCATTTTATTTCTGCTATTGCTAGTTTGATGTATTGATTCATTTCTGTTTTCACATTTTGTGCTTACTCCTTCTGATATTTTTCTGATGAGTTATGCAGAACGTTACAGCTGCGCCTTTTTTCTTTCGAAACCAGGAGACCCACCCATTCGCTGGTCCAAATGGAAAAAGGTGTTTTTAAATTATGCAAGGGTGTGTGGTACTTCTCTTTCTGCAGAAAGGAAGTCTGCACTTTTAATGCACTGCTTAGGCTCTGAGGGGCAAGAAGTATTCGAACATTTGCCTGAATTGACTACTGAAGAAGCAAATAATTTAAATGAATTTGAGGTCAACATTAAAAAACTGGATAAACATTATTTGCCAAAAGTGAGTACCATCTTAGAAAGGTACCACTTTGGCAGGCGCATGCAGAAAGATGAGGAGTTAATAGAGACTTATGTCACGGCTTTGCGTAAATTGGCTGCCACATGTACATTTTAAGGTACTTTAGAAGAAAGATTACGTGATCAATTCATGTTAGGATGTTGTTTAGAAAAAATTAAGGACGAATTGTGGCAAAAAGATGACCCTAATTTAGATGAAGTCATCGCCAGAGCCAAAAGACTAGAACATTCTGATGCGTGCATAAAGGTTTTTAAGAAAGAAAAGGAAACCTCTGAGGAAAAAGTCTTGGTTGTTAACAAGAATAAGTCCCTGGAAAAACCAGACCTGAGAGCTACAACTAGAACCTCTAAGAAAATGTCCAACTCCACTCCTTCTTCTTATAATTTTTCCAGAACCTCCACTAGTTCAAAACTGAAATGCTTTTGTTGTAATGCCTCTGATCATCTAGCCAATGATAGGTCATGTCCTGCTTTATCTTCTAAATGTAACAACTGCGGTAAGGTAGGACATTACTCGAAGGCTTGCAGGTCTCAAATAATCAACAACAAAAAAACAGGTGAAAGAAGTGTTGATTGATGATGACTCTGATTCTGATTCAGATGACTTGCATTGTGGTGAGATTTCTTTATTTGATGAAGACTTTGATCCTGATTCGGATGAGTTACATTGTGGTGAAATTTCCTTATCTGATGGGAAAAAGTGTAAAGGTGCTGTTGATGTTGTACGGATTGATAATTGTGAAGTCAAAATGTTATATGACTCCGGGGCAAAAATCACTTTAATACCCGAAGTTTTCTTTGATGAGAAACTTTTTGGGAAAGTAAACGTTTTTAAACCTGATATAAGACCACTGGCCTATGGGAGAAAACCTATTAAACTTGTGGGTTATTTCAATGGTCAAATTGACTACAAGGGACGACTTACTGCAGGTAAAATTTACATCTCCTGCAGGGGGGACAGCATTCTAAGTTGGTTTCATCAGGCAGACTTACGTCTCGCTTTACTTCCTGGTGAGAACCCTTGCATCGTTCTAAGAGATATAGAATCTCACTCTAGTGAAGATAATCCTATCTTAAATGATGTGTCTCCATGTACATCTGGCTGTAATGTGGTAACTGTACAAAAAACCTCTAATTTGAGTAAAAATGAGGGGTCTTATCCTGAGTGGCGAAGACTATTCAAAAGTGTCTTTAGTGACAAACTTGGTTGTCTTTCTGGTTATGTTCATAATATTATTTTGAAGACAGATGCATTTCCTGTGGCATGTAAAGTGCGTAGCGTTCCTTTAGCTATGCAGGAACCTATGCGGTTGGAGTTAGAGAAACTCTTGAGTGATGGAATCATTGTGAAATCTGAGGCAAGTGAATGGGTTTCGCCTGTTGTTTTAGCTCGTAAACCCTCAGGCGAGATTCGTTTTTGTGTTGACCTTAGGGGTCTTAATAGAGAGGTTGTGGCAGATAGATACCCTCTTCCTAATATTAATACCATGTTAACTCAACTGGGAGATGCTTGCATGTTCTCCACTCTGGACCTGAGGGCTGCATACCAACAAGTGAGGATTGATGAGATGTCCATGGGTTTCACAACCTTCATCACACCCTTTGGCACATATAAGTTCACTCGCTTACCTTTTGGCTTAATCTCTGCAGCCTCTGTTTTTTATCGAGTGATGGAGGATGTATTGAAGGGTATTACTGGAGTTAAAATTCATCAGGATGATGTATTTGTGTTCGGTTCATCACAAAGTGAACATGATCTTAGAGTTAGATCTGTTCTGGAACGTTTCGAGGACAGAGGATTGACTTTAAGGGAAAATAAGTGCAGATTTAATTTGACTGAGATTGACTATTTATGTCACTGTTTGACTCCTGATGGTGTAAAACCAAAGGATAAGTTGGTGAAGACTATACACAACTTACTTACGCCAAAGTCTAGAGAAGAGTTGGTTACCTTTTTAGGTATGGCAGAGTATTATAACAAATTTGTGCCTCATTTTGCAAATAAAACTTCTACCATGAGAGCTTTGTTGAAAAAGGGAGTTAAGTTTTCTTGGTCCCAGGTATGCCAAAAGGAGTATGAACTTGTTAAACAAGATTTAAGTCTAGCTCCTTCTTTACAAAGTTTTGACGTAAATAATGATTCAATTTTAGTTACAGATGCTTGTTCACGTGGTTTACGAGCTGTGCTCAAGCAAATGAGGGATGGGAAAGAGATTACCATCTTGTTTCTGTCTAGATCCTTAGTTGGCCCAGAGTTGTCATATTCTGTGATTGAAAAGGAGGCTCTTTGTATTTATTGGGCTATTAGGAAATTGAAGAAGTTTCTGTGGGGTAATTCATTTGTGGTTCACACGGATCATAAACCGTTGAAGGAGGTCTTTTATAAAAAAGGATTGGATGCCATTTCTTCACGTATTTGTAAATGGGTTATCGCCCTCCAAGAGTTTGAATTTGAGGTGAGATGCTTACCGGGGGTGAATAATAAGGTTGCAGACTGTCTCTCTAGATTGGTTGTGGAGCAGAATGTTCAGAGCTCTTTATCATCTGATGATTCTTGGGAGATAGATGAGTTCAAGGTATGTGAGATTGTTGAAGGTATTATCCAAGAGAGTGATTGGAGAGATGCTATGGGTACAGACTCTGAGTTACAGGAAGTTTGTAATTTGTTAAGTAAATGGTGGCCATGTCTTAAGAACCTGGGTGTTAGTGCCAAGAAGTACTGGAATGTCAAGGATGAGTTATCTTTAAAGGATGGATTGTTGTGGAGAGGCACAAGGCTTATCCCACCTTCTCTGATTAGGGAAAAAATTCTTCTCTTGGCCCACCAAGGTCACCAAGGCATATCCAAAACAAAGGAGAGGATACGGTTACATTTCTGGTGGCCAGGTATCGATCTTCTTGTAGAACGAATGATTCGTGATTGTGTTGAATGTAACTCTTCTGACAAGGTATGTAAGACAAGGACACAACCAATGGTTATAAGGGATATGACGGTGCGTTGTTGGCAAGATGTAGCCTTGGACATCCTAGGTCCCATTTCTTCTGGTAATTCTCAACGGTATGTGCTAGTCATGAGAGATATGTTCTCACGATGGCCTGAGATAAAAATCACCCAAAACATTGAGACCAAGGATGTAGTAAAAAAATTTCGTGATGTTTTTAGTAGGGAAGGGTTCCCTGAAACTATCCTTACAGATAATGGGGTACAGCTAGTATCAAAAGAGATGGAAGATTTCTTGGCTAGTAAAGGTGTTAAACACAAGCGTTGTTCACTTTACCATCCGGAATGTAACGGAATGGTGGAAAGGTTCAACCGCGTACTTAAGGAATCTATTCAGATTTCTAAAGATCAGGGCTCGGATTGGAAAAATAACCTGATGGAAAGAGTAATTGTTTTTAGAATTACACCACATTCCACCACAGGTGAGATCCCTTTTGTGCTTTTCCGAGGTCGCACTCCAAATACTTCAATATTTCAGACTTGGATGAGAAATTTAGGGGTGGAAACAGGAAATCTTAACATGGGCCTAGATTCATTGAAGCAAAAAGAGAAGTCAGAACTGAGAAAGAAGAATTTTGATAGCAGACATGCAGTTGCTCATACCAAGGTGTGTGTTGGGGATCGGGTGAGAGTTCGTCTTCCACTTAGATCTTCAGGGCCAAAGTTTTCTTCTCCCTTTTATGTCACACAACTTTTTCGTAATGCTGTTAAGCTAAATGATGGAAGGATTTGGAATTTGAATCGAATTGCTTCATTTTCAGCTTCCACTGGAGAGTATGTAACAAACAGCAATTTGATTAATAAGGAGGTTCATGTTAAGTCTGATGCTCCTGTCAGGAAAAGTACACGTTTAAGCCGTGCTCCTGCTGCTCTAAATGATTATATTTTAAAATAGTATTTTTTTTTTTTATTTTATGTTTCAGGGGAAGGTGTGTGGTATTCTTCTCTGTGTTATGCATGTGTGACTCATAGATTGTAGAATGTTATTCATAGAATGTCATGATGTAGATATGTTATGATTCTAATTGAGGCCAGGACTGTGTCAGTTGCTGCCTGCCTGTGTCTCCTGTGGATGGGATCCTTTCTTCCTGATATAAGAATAAAGAAACCTTTTTATTCATCATACATTTGAGATGTACTTCTTCACAGGGGGCTATCCTCCTTCTGTTGTGGGCCGGGTCCCACGTGGGACAGAGAGGCCCTGGAAACTACACTAATTCTCTGCATGCTGACTTGATTGATTGCCGGTAGTAAGGCGGACCCAAGGGGGCCAGTGTGGGCGAGGTTGCTAGGGCATCTATGCTTTAGTAGTTAAGCTAACTTGCTATGGATACTGTTGATAAATAGATTAATCAAAAAGAGACTAGCTATGGGATGGGGTGGTATGATGTTTACATTGTAAAGATCATGGTGACTCAGGTAAGTTTTGTTGGTCAGGGGTGGCACCCATTGGGTGTCTTAAGAAAGCCCTCACCCACCAACCTAGTTGGTGGCATGCTTCATCATCGGGCCCACCCAGTGACACCTAGCGTGTCCCGGGTGTGCTACGACGCCTGAATACAGCGGAGCAGGTATGTCACTGTGTGTGCGGTGAGGGATGTTAAGAAGGTGAGTTTAAAACGGCTTGGCGGGGGTCCCTGTACCCGGTGGGTAAAAGACTTTATTAACAGGGCCTCCGTCAGCGGTTAAAAATAAGGCTGTGGGACGCAAGAGGCGAGTTACGACCTCTCACGTCCTTTAGGATGTCAACATGTTTCAGCCAGTGCCTTATTGATATGCTGGCTTTCTTCAGGACAATAAAAATGGGTGTGGGTGTGATTAAAACTAGTGGGTGTGTAGTGTGGACTATGTGTCTACACGTCCTTCTTGGAACCGGTTCCAAGAAGGAGGCACATTAGGTCTACAGCCGGTATCGACCAGTAATCCTGGTCTAACCTTTGCCACTTCAAAGTACCTTGAAGAGGACACCACTTAAAACTAGCGTGATCTTGAGAAGGGAATCCCCCCTCTCACAGTTAGATACACTTTAGGGCGTGTAGACACATAGTCCACACTACACACCCACTAGTTTTAATCACACCCACACCCATTTTTATTGTCCTGAAGAAAGCCAGCATATCGATAAGGCACTGGCTGAAACATGTTGACATCCTAAAGGACGTGAGAGGTCGTAACTCGCCTCTTGCGTCCCACAGCCTTATTTTTAACCGCTGACGGAGGCCCTGTTAATAAAGTCTTTTACCCACCGGGTACAGGGACCCCCGCCAAGCCGTTTTAAACTCACCTTCTTAACATCCCTCACCGCACACACAGTGACATACCTGCTCCGCTGTATTCAGGCGTCGTAGCACACCCGGGACACGCTAGGTGTCACTGGGTGGGCCCGATGATGAAGCATGCCACCAACTAGGTTGGTGGGTGAGGGCTTTCTTAAGACACCCAATGGGTGCCACCCCTGACCAACAAAACTTACCTGAGTCACCATGATCTTTACAATGTAAACATCATACCACCCCATCCCATAGCTAGTCTCTTTTTGATTAATCTACATATAAACCGGGGATCTGGACTAGCTATCTGGTCCTCTCTCTCCCTCTTGATACACGCACATACTGTTGATAAATAACATTGATGCTTCAATCAATCTGAATTGCCTGCGCCCCCTGTCCTGTGGTGTACTGAGTCTGAAAACTGTGCAGTCATACAGCCTGACACTGCTCTGCTCAGTTCTGCCCTTGTTGTAAATATTTTTGTCCACCCTAAGCGTGGAAGGGTATTCTCAGATGTGAGACCCTTGCTCATTGCACCATCAGGATTCAAGCAAACCGGGCCGAAGACGGCTGTAATGCCAGAAAGCGGTCCCCGGGAGCTTGTTTCCTTCCCAGTGTAAGAATTGGCTTTTGTAGTTTGGTTTGCCCTGTTCCCATCATGCACTGGGACAGGAACAGACTAATTTGCATACAGCCAGGTTCTGAAACTGGGATGGTGCAGTGAGCTAAAAAACGGTGTTGGATCTAGCCCTGATCTCTTGACTGGGTGAGAGCTTTCTGCTTAATTCAGAGACTCTGTCCCTCACCACCCCTTGTTGTAAATATTTTTGTCCACCCTAAGCGTGGAAGGGTATTCTCAGATGTGAGACCCTTGCTCATTGCACCATCAGGATTCAAGCAAACCGGGCCGAAGACGGCTGTAATGCCAGAAACCGGTCCCCGGGAGCTTGTTTCCTTCCCAGTGTAAGAATTGGCTTTTGTAGTTTGGTTTGCCCTGTTCCCATCATGCACTGGGACAGGAACAGACTAATTTGCATACAGCCAGGTTCTGAAACTGGGATGGTGCAGTGAGCTAAAAAACGGTGTTGGATCTAGCCCTGATCTCTTGACTGGGTGAGAGCTTTCTGCTTAATTCAGAGACTCTGTCCCTCACCACCCCTTGTTGTAAATACTGCTCAGTTTTCAGCTGCCTGCCCTTAGTACAATTTATTTCAGTGACTTTAGTTACTTTAGTTACTCGTTGCTCAAATGGGTGTAATTTCTGAAATTATTTGTATGTCTAAATTGCTTAATGCTTTTGTGAGAAAGTGTCACTCATAGTTGTTAAATGTCACTCATAATTACAATGAAATTGTGAAAATGTCACACTTAGCAATCTGAAACCTTGGCAGCTATGAACTTAAAGGCAGTCTCAGTAAAGTGTAGCCTGTGGTTCTGGTGTCTCGTCTCACTGCGTACGATTCCGTTTGCTAATATGGGGCAGCCCGGTCCCTGCTGCAGTCAGGCAGAAGCCATGATGGTAAGATGCGTGCAGGGGGCAGTAACTCTTTCTGCAACATGTAAGGAATAACCTTTTTTTAATGTAGTATTTAGTGCATTAGTCGTGGGACTTCATAGTACTTTAAAAACTAACTTGGTGGTGCTCATTTTAATGACTTCAAAATTAAGTCATAGATTGAAAGAATTTCCTGTTGTATTCAAATCTTTGCTACTAGGCACTAACTTACTGAACTATATTACTGGCATTCTAGACTGAACTTTTTAATGCAGTGTAGAAGTTCAAGCGTCTTAATTATTTCTTGTAGCAGCATTTTTCTGTTGTTTTTTATACTGTGAGTCAGCCCTGCGGTAGCTAGCATTGTCACAGGCACTATTATGTGAGAATCTGCTTGAATGTAATTTATTTTCAAAATAGGGAGAGGACTGTGTTTAATGAGAGAAATGATTCCTCTTGAAATGGGAGGAACAGGCTGGTGTTGCGGATGGAAGTTCACAGGCACTCCAGAGGAATGGAGAGACATTTCAGTCATGGGAATGTTATTGAAAGGGTTATTATTAATGAAATTTAACTTGCCTATTTCGTGTACAGGATCAGCAGGCTAGCAGCACGTCCAAGTTTTCGCGCTTTTAGCATGTTCCTGTGAGAGCACCTGTTTAAGTAAAACTGGTTCACTGGCCAGGGCGTGGGGGTGTACAAAGCATACTATAAAGGTTACTAGTACAACTTGTCTCAAGGGGACCCCCAGAGATCTTTTATTCAATCACTACACTTGGTGCATTTCTTCCTTCTCCCTCCTTTCGTTCCTTAATTCTTTTCCTGCTCCTTTCATCCCTTCTGTAATTTTTCTTTCTTATCCTTAACCATTCCTTCTGCCTTTCTTCCATTTTCCTTTCTTCTTTGTAGTCCTACATCACACACTGTTTGCTTCCTTTTTCCCTCTATCCTTCACTTCTTCCACAATCTCTTTTTTTTCCTCCTTCCATCCATTACTCATGTATTTCCTCACTCCAGACGAGTACTCCCCTTCCTGTCTGAATTTATTGTTGCCTTCCTTAATGTATTTTTTCCTTCATCCCTTTCTAACTTTCAAGCAGCACAGTACAAGCACATTGTTTTTAAGTTGGGAAGCTGCCTCACATCCTTATATTACCTTTCCTAAAGCTGCATTTTGACCTTTACTTAGATTCTGTAATTCAAGTTGACTTATAACTTGTTGTTATAGACTTTCGTACTTTATATTATATTATGTTGATTTGCATAGCGCACTAATCACCCAAGAGGGTATCCAGGTGCTTGGGCAATGGACAGGTGTGTAGGTGTGAGGTATTCGAGGTGCTTATGTAAAGAGCCAGTTCTTCAGCTTCTTGCTGAACTCTAGAAGTGAGGAGGTGGCTCGGATGTGTTGAGGCTTGTGGATGTGGATGGAGCCAATAAAGGAAGTGGGTGGAGCCAGGGAAGTGGGTGTGGCCTCCTAAAAAATGGGAGCACCTGCACTTCATATTTTACAAATTAAGCACTGGTCAGTACCACCTCCATCTTCCGTATTCCCCCGGCCCGAGAATTGAGGGCTGTGCGCAGGGTACGTGACGTACTGACCTACGAGAGAGACTGTCCCGCTTCCCTATTCCTTCCAACTAAGACTTTATGATCTGTTGAATACTGTAAATATTGGTTCCCGTTTAACTGTGATAAAGAACGTGCTTACTCAAGATCCACGGTGTGGTCAGGAGAGTACATCCTGTTCTCCGGAATCGCCCCTTCTAACATTGGTGGCAGCGACGCGATACGAACCTACGTCTAAGAGATCGTACCACTGACACACTACCTGAACGAACACACAACAGCAACGAGAGAAAGAAGCAACCATAATCTCCGCAGAGATGAGCGAAAAGACCACTTTCGATAAAGACTTTTTGGGAGATTACACCCACAAACAACTAAAACAATTCTGCAAAGAACTCAGCATCGCTAGCACAGGTATGAGCACCATGGAAGACTTCCAGCAAGTTCTATCAGCCTCGGTAGAGCCCGGAGCCCCCATTCCCCTACCAGAAGGAGATGGCGGAGAGGGAGAACAACGGACCGAACCCAGCACCATGGGAAGTGGTAGTACCAACCCTCTGGGCCGTAGCCCCAGCACAGAGAGGGGTCTGTCATCAGAGGAGATGACTGACCGAGAACGAAACAGAAGCCATGAACTAGAGCTAGCGCGCCTCAAAATAGAAGGAGAGCTCAAGCTGGCTGAGAAGAAATTGGCCGTAGAACAATTAAGATTACAAGGAGAGCTAGAGGAAAAGAAGCTCCAGAGGGAGCATGAAGGAAGAAGACTCCAACTAGAGCACGAGCGCAGCCTGAAAGAAATAGAGCTAAAAGCTAGAACGGGAGAAACCCGACCCCCAGGGAATAAAGAAACGCTTCCCCCGGTGGAGGACAAAGTACACATCCCCAAGGATGTCGTGAAGGAATACTACAAGGGAGACGACATTCAGCAATGGTTTAAAGCATACGAAGTCGCCATGTCCTCCCACCGGGTTCCCGAGGAGGATTGGGGGGCCGGCTTCCTCAGCGAGGGAAGAGACACCATGCTGGACCAGCCCACGGCCGATCTCAATTCCTACCCACACATGAAGGACGCTCTACTATCCCGCTACGGGCTCACTCCCGAGATGTATCGCCAGCGGTTTAGAGACTGCAAGAAAATCCCCGGCACCACCTGGGTGGAGTATGTGAACTTCTACAGCCGGGCCTTAGAAGGGTGGATCAAGGGCAGCAAAGTGACCACCTTTGAAGGCCTGGTCTATCTCATTGCCTATGAACACCTGTCCGCAAACTGCTTTGTGGAACTGAGACAACACCTCCGGGACAGCAAACTAGCCGACCCCCGGAAGCTGGCTGTCGAGGCCGATCGTTGGGTAAACACCCGGGTCCAGAGGGGGCCCGTGGGGGACTACAACAGGAACGACCAAGGCTCTTCCCGCCAGAGAAGAGGGGGGGGGTCGAGGTAGACAGCAAGGATCCCAGCCAGGACCCCAGCGTAGTCCCCCCAGAAACCAGCCACCCAACTCCCCTCCCCTGAATAGGGCAGCGCCTCCCGCGAATAGACAGGGCCCCCGTGCCAGCGTAGCCTGCTACAAGTGTCAGCAACACGGGCATTATGCCGGGGATCCCCAATGCCCCCTGAACAAGAGACCCGCCGCTGTGAGTCCGCCAACGCGCCAACTAGCCTCCCTAGCTATAGAGAAAGTAGGGATGGAGGACCCCGAGGAGTGGGAGCCTGCAGCCATGGTAGTAGTCTCCCTAGGGAATAGAGAGATGGTCCCCGGAGACCCCTTGCCCGACAACACTGAGAAATACCGTCAACAAGTCATGATCAACGGGCGCAGCGTAGGGGCCCTCAGCGACACGGGGCCAGCATCACTTCTGTACGGTACACCCTGGTCACGGAGTCCCAGATCATCCCCCACGCCTCCTGCAGGGTGATCGCAGCCGACAACTCTATCTGCACCTGCTGAATAGCCCAGGTCCCGTTTGAGTGGGAGGGAGTCTCCGGTGTCTTACGGGTACCGGTCCGAACTGACATGCCACTGGACTGTCTACTGGGGAATGACCTGGAGAGCTCCCTGTGGAAGCAGGTAGAATGAAGGACTCATCTCGAGATGATGGGCCTGCCCGACTGGGCCTGCGTGAACACCCGAGCCATGACGGCCAGGATGGCCACCCCTGGGGAAGGGGAACCAGAGATCCCTAACCCCATCTCTAACGTCTTGGAGGGCAACGAGCGACCCGAGGTCCTCAACCTTCCACCCGGCGACGAAACTGACCCCGACGACGGCCCCCTAGGACCGACCGTTGAACCGACCCAATCCCTGGACGACATTCCTGAGTTGGCCCAGTGGCGACAAGAAGGGGGACCTTCCCGAGAAGAGTTCTGCCTAGAACAGACCTCCTGTCCTTCCTTGGTTGGGCCACAGCAGCAAGCCGCCGCCCAGGCTGCTGGAGACCAGTCCGGCTCCCATTTCCTCTATTGGGAAAACGGCCTATTTTATAGCGAACAGAAAACCGCCGAACTAGGGTCAGCCCGGGTGCTGGTGGTATCCCTACGTTTCCGCGGCTTCCTCCTGAACCTGTCCCATGATGTGCCCCTGGCGGGACACTTGGGCCAGGACAAAACCTATCAGGGCCTGGTTACCCACTTTTATTGGCCCCGCATGCGTGCCAATGTAGAGACTCACTGTAAGTCCTGCCCCACGTGCCAAGCCAGCGAGAAGAGCGGGGGGAAGAGCAAGGCTCCTCTCCAACCCTTTCCGGTTGTCAGTACCCCCTTTGAGCGGGTGGGAGTAGACATCGTGGGACCCCTGGACCCCCGGACCTCCTTAGGCCACTGGTTCATCCTGGTCTTAGTCGATCACGCCACCCGGTACCCCGAGGCCATTCCCCTCCGGACGGTGACGGCCCCGGTAGTGGGGCGGGCCCTCATGGGGATCTTCTCCCGGTTCTCCCGGGTGGGATTCCCGCGAGAAGTGGTGAGCGACTGTGGTACAAACTTCATATCGCAGTACATGAAGTCCCTGTGGCAACAGTGTGGGGTGACGTACAAGTTCACCACCCCCTATCACCCTCAAGGTAACGGCCTGGTTTTACGATTCAACCGCACCCTCAAGGGGATGATCATTGGTCTCGAGGAGCCCCTGAGGCGCAAGTGGGACATCCTCCTACCCTGCCTCCTGTTTGCCTACAGAGAAGTCCCCCAAAAGTCCTTGGGGTTCAGCCTCTTTGAGCTGCTCTACGGGCACCCTGTCCGGGGACCCCTCAGCCTGATCAAGGAAGGTTGAGAAGCGGCCCCCCTGAATCCACCTCCAGATGTATTCTCCTACATTCTGGCCCTCCGTAACCAGACTCGGAAGTTCCGGGAGCTGGCCGAGGCAAACCTCGAGGCCAGCCAAGAGGAAATGAAACGCTGGTATGACCAGAACACCACTCTGGTCGAGTTTCAGCCTGGCCAACAGGTTTGGGTAATGGCCCCGGTGGAACCTTGTGCCCTTCAGGACAAGTGGACCGGGCCCTTCAAAGTGGTGGAACGCAAAAGCCAGGTCACATATCTCATCAATATGCAGTCAGCCAGAAACCCCCTAAGGGTTCTCCACGTGAACCGCCTCAAGCCCCACTTCGTACGGTCCGAGTTGGGTTTACTCCTCGCCACCTACGACGGAGCGGAAGAGGACACGGAGCCTCTCCCCGATCTCCTGTGTGCGAAGGAAAAAGATGGCTCCGTAGAGGGAATAGGCCTTTCCTCCTCTCTCACCCCCGAGCAACGGGAAGACTGTCGCCGGTTGCTGGGACAGTTCTCTGACCTCTTTTCCCTCACCCCCGGGGTCACCAGCTGTTGCGTCCACGACGTAGACACCGGGGACAGCCCTCCGGTACGGCACAGAGCCTACTGGGTCCCTGACCGCGTCCGAGCCTGCATCAAGGCCGAAGTTTCCAAGATGTTAACCTTGGGGGTGGTTGAGGCCTCTGACAGCCCATGGGCTAGCCCCGTGGTCCTGATTCCGAAGGCGGCCGCACCTGGTGCTGTCCCCGAGCTGAGGTTCTGCGTAGAATACCGCGGGCTGAACGCAGTCACCAGAACCGACGCCCACCCCATTCCCCGGGCCGACGAGCTCATTGACCACCTAGGGTCGGCCCGATATCTCAGTACCTTCGATCTGACCAGTGGGTACTGGCAGATCGCCCTTACGGAAGGAGCCAAAGAAAGATCCGCCTTCTCCACTCCGGATGGTCACTACCACTTCAGAGTGATGCCCTTCGGCATGGAAAATGCCCCCGCCACCTTCCAAAGGCTAGTTAACCAGGTACTGGCCGGGTTGGAGGGGTTCAGTGCCGCCTACCTCGACGATATTGCGGTGTTCAGTGCCCATTGGACCGAACACCTACAACACCTCTGGGAGGTGTTGGAGGCCCTGCGTCGCGCGAACCTCACAATTAAGGCCAGCAAATGCCAAATAGGACAGGGATCCGTAGTCTACCTAGGACACCAGGTCGGAAGCGGCCTTGTAGCCCCCCTCCAACCCAAGATCGATGCAATCAATGCCTGCGAGGCCCCCAAGACGCAAACAGAAGTGCAAGCTTTCCTGGGACTCACGAGATATTACCGTAGGTTCATAAAGGAGTATGGCAGCATTGTAGGCCCCCTCACTGAGTTGAACGCTAAAAAGAATCCAAAGAAAGTTAGTTGGACCCCCGCCTGTCAGAAGGCGTTTGAAGATTTGAAGGTCGCCATGTGCACCGCCCCAGTACTGCAGGCCCCGGATTACTCCAGAGAGTTCGTGGTCCAGACGGACGCATCTGAGCACAGCATCGGAGCAGTCCTCTCTCAGGTAGACGACAAGGGTATCGATCACCCCGTGGTATTCATTAGCCGAAGGCTACTCCCTCACGAACAACGGTGAAGCACCATCGAGCGGGAGGCCTTCGCGGTGGTTGGGGCCCTGAAGAAGCTGAGGCCCTACCTGTTTGGCACTCACTTCCTGGTCCAAACCGACCACCGACCTCTCCGGTGGCTAATGCAAATGAGAGGAGAGAACCCCAAATTGCTGCGCTGGTCAATCTCTCTCCAGGGGATGGATTTTACTGTTGAACACCGGCCCGGTGCTGACCACGCCAATGCGGACGGCCTGTCCTGATTCTTCCGCCTCAGTGAAGAGAACACCCAAGAGGATGGGTAGTTCTCTCCGCCTTTCAGCTGGGAGGGACGCATGTTGGACCTGACCTCGTGGCATGGTTCCTCTCGATCCTCAGCACCCTGTGTGGGCAGCCCTGCACCCCGAGAACTACTGGTCGACCTGTCCCCGGTCTGCCCAGAGCCCTACCCCACACTCCCCGCATGCCTAACCCAGTGCCGGTGGCCCCGTTCCGGCATCCCTACACGTGGCCACCAGACACCATTATTGCCACACCGGCCCACCAGCCGCCATCTTTCCTTTCCGCCATCCCTGGCTCTGCCACCCTTAGCCGACCCCGGAGAAGCTTAGGCGGCAGACGCGCCTGACCCGGCTGGGGGGTAGAGGGCCCTCCAAGTACCCCGGTCCAAAGACTACAATGGCACCTCCGGCCTCCTCCTGAGAGCCTGGTTTCACTCACACCTCTAGCCTACCCCTGGGGGCTGGTTTCGATCAGACCTATGGCCTCCCAGAGAGCTGGCTCCTGACCTGGATGGGCGTCTGGGAATCCCCGGACGCATTCTCTAAAGCATCAAAGAGGCCGCCGACGGAAGACTCTGCCGGCCCGCCCCCAGACCACGAGATCTCCCCCTGCGAGGGTCCGGACATCAAAGGGCCCCTGGATTATATGAAGGCCCCTCTCAGAACTAGCGGGCAGTTGTATCCTGGACAAGAAAGCCCTGCTGATCTGATCGCGGCTGACCTTAAGGAGAGACCGAACTTTGCCAACCACGAGCCCTGCTGACGCTGGCGCGGCTCCCCCCTCGAACCGAAGAAACTAAGACCACGGAGCTCTGCTGACGCTGTCGTGGTTCACCCTTGAAAAGAAGGAACTAAGACCACGGAGCCCTGCTGACCTAGTCGCGGCTCATCTGAACACCCTGAGCCCTGCCGACGCTGTTGCGGCTCCTCGCGAACTGACAGTGCCTCTGTACACTCCGAAACCAGCCCTGCTGACCTCGTTGCGGCTTGAGGAGTCCTCTGGTCCGGCTGGACCATCGACGCTACCAACGACTTAACTCGACCCGAAGTGAGTAGGATAGTCAGTACCACCTCCATCTTCCGTTTTCCCCCGGCCCGAGGATTCAGGGCTGTGCGCAGGGTACGTGACATACTGACCTACGTGAGAGACTGTCCCGCTTCCCTATTCCTTCCAACTAAGACTTTATGATCTGTCGAATACTGTAAATATTGATTCCCGTTTAACTGTGATAAAGAACGTGCTTACTCAAGATCCACGTTGTGGTGTCTGTTCATAAGTGTGGTGTGCGTTCAGTGTGTACGATCAGCAGTCCTCCCCAGCGGGGACCACATAATAAGACTCGGCAGTAATTGTCGGAGAGGAGGATTCTGGGGTGGTCAGGAGAGTACATCCTGTTCCCCGGAATCGCCCCTTCTAACAAGTGGTGAAAGAGCTGCTCTGAGAGCCTGTCCCCCCATTGAGCAGTGGTGAAAGAGCAGCTCTGAGAGCCTGTTCCCCACCTCCCCCCCCCCTGGTGAGCAGTGGTGAAAGAGCTGCTCTTAGAATCCGTCCCCTCTGGTGAGCAGTGGTGAAAGAGCTGCTCTGAGAGCCTCTCCCCCCACGGTGAGGAGTGGTAAAAGAGCTGCTCTGAGAGCCTGTCCCTCCTCCCTGAGAGCAGTGTGAAAGAACAGCTGCTCTGAGAGCCTGCCGCCCCCTGGTGAACAGTGGTGTAAGAGCTGCATTGAGAGCCTGTCCCCCCCGGTGAGCAGTGGTGAAAGAGCTGCTCTGAGAGCCTGTCCCCCTCCCCGTGGTGAGCAGTGGTAAGAGAGTAAAAGAGCTGCTCTGAGAGCCTGTCCCCCCCCCCCTGGTGACCAGTGGTGATAGAGCTGCTCTGAGAGCCTGCCCCCCTCCCCGTGAGCAGTGGTAAAAGAGCTGCTCTGAGGGCCTGTCCCCTCTCCCTGTGAGCAGTGTGAAAGAGCTGCTCTGAGAGCCTATCCCCCCCCCTGGTGAGCAGTGGTATAAGAGCTGCTCTGAGAGCCTGTCACCACCCCGGTGAGCAGTGGTGAAAGAGCTGCTCCAAGAGCCTGTCCCCCCCCTGGTGAGCAGTGGTTAAATAGCTGCTCTGAGATCCTGTCACCACCCCCCGGTGAGCAGTGGTGAAAGAGCTGCTTCAAGAGCCTGTTCCCCTCCGGTGAGCAGTGGTGAAAGAGCTGCTCTGAGAGCCTGTCCTCCCCCCGTGGTGAGCAGTGGTAAAAGAGCTGCTCTGAGAGCCTGTCACCCCCCTGGTGAGCAGTGGTGAAAGAGCTGCTCCAAGAGCCTGTTCCCCCCCCGGTGAGCAGTGGTGAAAGAGCTGCTCTGACAGCCTGTCCCCTCCCTGTTGAGCAGTGGTGAAATAGCTGCTCTGAGATCCTGTCACCACCCCCCGGTGAGCAGTGGTGAAAGAGCTGCTCCAAGAGCCTGTTCCCCTCCGGTGAGCAGTGGTGAAAGAGCTGCTCTGAGAGCCTGTCCCCCCCTGGTGAGCAGTGGTGAAAGAGCTTCTCTGAGAGCCTGTCCCCCCTGGTGAGCAGTGGTGAAAGAGCTGCTCTGAGAGCCTGTCCCCCCCGGTGAGCAGTGGTGAAAGAGCTGCTCTGAGATGAGATCCTGCACCCCCCCCCCTGGTGAGCAGTGGTGAAAGAGCTGCTCTGAGAGCCTGTCCCCCCCCCAGTGAGCAGTGGTGATAGGGCTGCTCTGAGAGCCTTTCCCCCCCGATGAGCAGTGGTGAAAGAGCTTCTCTGAGAGCCTGTCCCCCCTGGTGAGCAGTGGTGAAAGAGCTGCTCTGAGAGCCTGTCCCCCCCCGGTGAGCAGTGGTGAAAGAGCTGCTCCGAGATGAGATCCTGCACCCCCCCCCCCCTGGTGAGCAGTGGTGAAAGAGCTGCTCTGAGAGCCTGTCCCCCCCAGTGAGCAGTGGTGAAAGGGCTGCTCTGAGAGCCTTCCCCCCCGATGAGCAGTGGTGAGAGAGCTGCTCTGAGAGCCTGTCCCCCCCCTCGTGAGCAGTGGTGAAAGAGCTGCTCCAAGAGCCTGTTCCCCTCCGGTGAGCAGTGGTGAAAGAGCTGCTCTGAGAGCCTGTCCCCCCCTGGTGAGCAGTGGTGAAAGAGCTTCTCTGAGAGCCTGTCCCCCCTGGTGAGCAGTGGTGAAAGAGCTGCTCTGAGAGCCTGTCCCCCCCCGGTGAGCAGTGGTGAAAGAGCTGCTCTGAGATGAGATCCTGCACCCCCCCCCCCCTGGTGAGCAGTGGTGAAAGAGCTGCTCTGAGAGCCTGTCCCCCCCAGTGAGCAGTGGTGAAAGGGCTGCTCTGAGAGCCTTTCCCCCCGATGAGCAGTGGTGAGAGAGCTGCTCTGAGAGCCTGTCCCCCACCCCCCCCTGGTGAGCAGTGGTGAAAGAGCTCCTCTGAGAGCCTGCCCCCCCCCCCCTCGTAAGCTGTGGTGAAAGAGCTGCTCTGAGAGCCTGTCCCACCCCCCCCCTGGTGAGCAGTGGTGAAAGAGCTGCTCTGAGAACCTGTCCCCCCAGTGGGCAGTGGTGAAAGAGCTGCTATGAGAGCCTGTCCCCCACCCCCCATTTTGAACAGTGGTGAAAGAGCTGCATTGAGAGCCTGTCCCCCCGCTGAGCAGTGGTGAAAGAGCTGCTCTGAGAGCCTGTCCCCCTCCCCCCATTGTGAGCAGTGGTGAAAGAGCTGCATTGAGAGCCTGTCCCCCCTGGTGAGCAGTGGTGAAAGAGCTGCTCTGAGAGCCTGTTCCTCTCCCCCCATTGTGAGCAGTGGTGAAAGAGCTGCATTGAGAGCCTGTCCCCCCGGTGAGCAGTGGTAAAAGAGCTGCTCTGAGAGCCTGTCCCCCCGGTGAGCAGTGGTAAAAGAGCTGCTCTGAGAGCCTGTCCCCCTCCCCATCGTGAGCAGTGGTAAAAGAGCTGCTCTGAGAGCCTGTCCCCCCGGTGAGCAGTGGTAAAAGAGCTGCTCTGGGGGGGGCGGAGCTTGCCGGCAACGATGGCGGACGCTTGAAGTGAGAGCTCCGTGCCGTCACTCCTAACTATCCTGAATTTATCCTGATATATCCGAGCCCCGTGGATGGCGACGCTGTCTCCCTGCCCCCGCGGCGAGCCGGACTGCAGCTGAGAAAGTGCGGGGAGAATCTGAGCCTCTGGGGCGGAGAACGATCCTAAGTCAGGCATCGCGGCGGACTAGGCCGCTGAGCCGGGCGCCTGCTTAGAAATCACCCCGGAGTGCGTCACTCGACCTGCGGCCAACGTCACGATCTGAGACGCGGAGGGCTCGAACCCCACGATTGGACCGAGCATTTGAAGCGAGACACAGCAACGGCTGCGGACCCTGCCCCCATCAACGCGCGTGGCGGGGAAGACGGACGATAGCTTGCCCCTGCTGAGCTGAATCGACAATTGGGGAGAGGCGACCGGTACCGGCGTGGCGCCATTATACTTGGGGGATACTGCAGCGAGGGTGCTGACTACCAGGCGCAACTCGAAGGTCGGACAAATAGTGACCTCCACACAGTCCAGCTGTCGGCGCAGAAGTGAGTGGTGTTACGCCTGAACCCCGTATGAGGCCTGGTGCGGCCAGGGTGAGTTGGCGCTAGTCCTGCACGTGGGGGAGGGCCCGGCTGTAGGCTGCGCTCGCTCGGGGCCTGCTCCTGACAGCGGGGGAAGCTGAGCCACAACGAAGGACAACCCTTGAGCGGTGGACGATTGAGAGATTTGCAGTGCCCGATCAGAGCTGGCCAAAGCAACTGGAAAGTCCATGGTGAAAACCCGCTAAGCGATTACTGGCGGGGGCGATATGGGCAAAGGAGATAAGACGCAGTCCAAGCTGGCATTTGAACAGCGCAGAACGCGGCCTCCGGAAACACAGGAATCCTCACCTACGCAGCAGAGCAAAGGCCCGGAGAGCTCGTTTTATGCAGACATGTCACCATGGAGAAGAGCCTTCAGGACAGCATGACCACAATAGGTACGAAAATTGACGCTCTTACTTATCGAATGGACCGAATAAAGAAAGAGAGTGGACAAGCATGCGGAGAGACTGGATATGTCCGAAAGGCGCCTGACTGAGGTGGAAGAGGCCCAAATGGACCTGGATAAAGATCGCAAGCAGATGGGGAAGCTTCTCCAGGTCATACAGGATAAGTCGGAAGATTTGGAGGCTCGCTCTCGGCGCTCAAATATTCGAATTACGGGCGTAGCGGAAACGACTCCAGTGGGGAAAATCGAACTGTTCGTGGAAAAACTGCTCATCACGCTGCTGGGTGACGATGTCTTTTCGCCCATGTTTATAGTGGAAAGGGCGCATCGCTCGCTGGGCCCACGGCCGCGCCCGGGCGCTCCCCCGAGACCAATTATTGCAAAACTCCTGAACTATAGGGACAGGGACACTGCTCTACGACTGGCCAGAGAAAAGGGGAAACTGCAATACGAGGGGTCATCGATCTCATTATACCCGGACTTCAAGGCGAGGGTGCAGGAGGAACACCGTCACTTCGCCCCATACAAGCAGCAGATCCGCGATCTAGGGTTGGACTATGCCATGTTGTACCCGGCAAAGCTGCACATAAATAGACAAGGGCATTCTCATTTCTTCACCGACCCTGAAGAACTGCAGAAAGCATTGAAAACTTGGTCCAAGGACCAAAGGAATAGTCCTAGGGGCCAGGACAGAGAACAAGACCTCGCTAGCGGCTTGGAGGACCAGGAGTAGACCTCTAGAGCTGCTGACACTTCCTCATTGACTCCCGCATTATGGAGGGAGTGAGCCCTCTAGACATGGCAGCATGCTGATGGACTGAGACCCCTTGGCGCGCCGAGATTCAGCCGGGGCCTACTATCGGTGGGACTGCCGGGGTGGCGACCTCGCGGAGCCCTGGTGAGATCATTGCAAGTTATACTGTTGTTGGCTCCACTGTATATTTATTCTGAGCTGGTTGACGTTGATGTCTGCTTGGAACTTAAGGCCACGAGCAGCCATACTACGGTGAACCGGAGGAGGGTGGGGGGGAGGTGGTAGCTGCATAGAAGTTGTTGGGCTTCCGCTGGGTGGTGGGGGGTGGCGCGCGATTTGGGGCGTGAGTGCTAAAACACTGAAGGAGTGGCGGGGCTAAGAGGCTCTCAATGTCGAGATGGACTAAGTAAATGCACCCTGCACTTATCTCGGCAACCTCTGCCCTAGAGCTGTACGCACAACTGGACCCAACTTGGGATTCTTTGGGACGTGGGGAAGGGAGGAGGGGGGACTATTCTATCATGCTAGGCCATGTTGGGGTTGGTCTGCTGTGGGCGGAGGGAGGGGGATTCATGGGGCAAGGGGAAAGTTATTGTTTTGATGTTTTGTTATGATGTACCTTGCCTCAGAGGACACAGAGTGCTTGCTATGACCGATTTCATGTTCGTGAAACAGCCTGCCTCGCACACCTGACTCCATTCTCAGAATTTGCGACATACCCTCATGGATGATGTAAATGGTGCACGGGCGGACGAACGGCCCTTCTCGCTAAGTGCCCTCACATGGAATGTCATGGGGCTGAACGATTACAGAAAACTCAGAAAGGTGTTAAGCTACCTTAGACGCCACAATATCGATATAGCACTCTTGCAGAAAACGCACCTACCACTCACGAGTAGAATGCTGCACACCAGGGGCCTAGCAGGGCGTACAGCAGCTGCTGGATTCACCACACATGCGAGGTGGGGTCATCACATGGGTAAACCCAAAAACAAACATTCAGATACAGACGTTGGGTGCGGATACAGAGGGCAGGTATGTTAAAGCGTCCTGTAAGGGGCTGGGGATGGACCTGCTAGTAGTCAATACTTATGGCCCCAATTACGACTCCCCTGAATTCTTTGTTTTATAGAAACAAGGGAACCCCATAAAGCGAACCTGGGGTAAAAATGTACTTTTTAAGAGACAATGGTTCAAGGGAGGCCTAGTAAGGTCCTGAAGAGAAAGTGAAATAGCGAATATTTAATAAACGCTAGGGAGCGAAAGATGTAGGTTCAAGTTGAATCTTTTATTTACTTTTTCTTTTTTATATATATACACAAATCTTTATACTGTTTTTCAGGTGCTCAAGTGAGTAATAAGGTGCAGGACGTGACATAAGTGATCAAAGTGAACGAACTGTCACACAACAACAACAAGGTTAAAAAACACAACAAATATATACAATGAAATGGGTGAATTTCCTTGGGTGGGTCGACGGCGTTTCGATCTATATAAGTTTAGATCATCATCAGGACTGTTGAGCCTCCTGAAACTTGCCAGTGCGTAATCAGACAAGGAAGACTTTTTTGGACAGGGTAACTGAATTTGCTGTAGCTTTCCAGAGAGAGAATTGAATTTATTGGCAATTGTGGGAATCAAGTGATCCAAGTAGCGCTCTGTCACTGTTAATTGGGACGAGGGTCCTACTGGAGTTGTATATTTTAAAAGTAATTGCGGTATAAGGGGTCCTGCTAGCGCGGTCGTCGCTATGGCGATATTTTGATGCCTGGAATTAATCCCGGCGTGTAGACGTGGCAGGAAGAGGGGGTCCGAGTGCCTCGCTGTTAGCTGCTGCTATTTCACTTTCTCTTCAGGACCTTACTAGGCCTCCCTTGAACCATTGTCTCTTAAAAAGTCCCCTGAATTCTTTGACACACAGGCCAGTGAGATAGCTAGACACAGCAACCCACACGTACTATGGGGTGGGGACTTTAATTTAACGCTTAACCCGGACATAGATAGATCATCAGGTCCCCCCGGAAGACCCTCGACAGCCGCACAATCGCTCACAGCGAAGTTAATAATGTTAGACATGATAGATGTGTGGAGGAGTAGAAACGTTGGGAGGGGCGGCTTCACACACTATTCCGCATTCCACGAGATACACATGAGAATAGACTACTGGTTTGCCACTGCGGGGATCAATCGTTCTGTTAGGCAGTGCAAGGTGCTCTCGCGCACACTCTCAGACCACTCCCCTGAACTAATAGCCTTGGATACCCCTGCGAGGGGATACGCTCCGTTCACATGGGGTTTCCCACCTTACTCCCTCCTAGACCCGATCTTCCGCAGGGAGCTGGTGGAGGCGATTGATGTGTTCTTCGAGAAGAATGTGGGATCAGTAGAGGACTTCCAAACGATCTGGGTAGCGTTTAAGGTCTATATTAGGGGCATAGCGATGTCCAAGCACTCTAGTGTCCTGAAGGCTACAAGAGCCAAACTGGCTGAACTGGAGCAAAAGCTGCAGGCACTTGAGGAACAAAGAAGATCTAACCCAGACGACACTGTAGAGGGGGAAATTAACCGCCTACTGGTGGAATACCAGGAGGACGCAAATAGGGAGGTCCAGCACCTGGGCAAGTATGCCACGGCCCGAACATACGGCGAGGGGGAGCGGCCAGGCACAGTTTTGGCTAATGTTATCAAGGGCCGTAGGGGAAAGGCGCTGATTTCAGAACTGAGAAATGCAGGCGGAGACAGGGTGACGCACGAGGCGGAAATTGCCGCAGTCTTCAGAGACTACTATTCGGAGCTGTACTCTTCCTGGGGTGGGGACATGTCGGCTGAAATACTAGACTATCTGGAACACATAAAGCTCCCGTTCCTCCTGAATTCCGAAAGGGAATTCCTCATGTGCCCTATACAGTTAGACGAAATCAGAGACGCATTAGCCACTATGAGATCGGGCAGCGCGCCAGAGATAGACGGACTGTCAGTCGACTTTTATAAAACATTTCAAGAACAACTACTGCCGCACGTGCATACCCTCCTGGAAGACATCTGTGTCCAAGGCAGAATGCCCAGCTCCATGAGGGAGACCATGATTGTCACCATTGTCACCATTCTAAAACCGGGTAAGCCACATGATGACTGTGGTTCGTATCGCCCAATATCATTGCTAAATGTTGACACCAAATTGTACGCTAAAGTCCTGGCGACTAGGCTGGCGTTGCTGGCCCCTGACTTAGTGGCCCCAGAACAAGCGGGATTTATCCCATCTAGAAACCTGACATACAATATAAGGACAGTGTTAGGCACCATCCAACATATCAAGCAGGATGTACCAGCGGAGGCACTTTTCCTAGATATGGAGAAGGCGTTCGACTCCGTAGTTCCTTCTTCAGGTGCTGCGTCGTATGGGGCTTGGCGAACCCTTCATCCAAATGATAGGCGCACTTTATGATGGCCCCTCGGCAAGGGTGCGTGTGGACAACGCGATCTCCCACCCCCTATACATAAGCAGGGGTACCCGGCAGGGATGCCCTTTATCCCCCTTGCTGTACACACTTGCAGCAGAGCCTCTGGCCTTTGCGCTGAGAGAGTATCATAGCCACAATGGCATACGATTCCCCACGTATAAAATAGTCGTGTCCATGTATGCGGATGATACGCTATTATACGCACATGATCCCGCTACCACACTTCCCCCACTTCTGAGAGAAGTGGTTCGTTTTGGAGCACTATCAGGACTCAAGGGGCCCGATTCACAGAATGAACTCAAGACTCAATCCTAAACTTACTACTATTTTGGTATTCACAGAATGCACTCACTACTTTTGGCATTCACAGAATGAACTTACTACTTTTGGTATTCACAGAAGTTAGGATTTTGTCTTAAGTTTGTCTTAAGACAAACTTAAGACAAACTTAAGACAGACTTAAGACAAACTTAAGGCAGACTTAAGACAGACTTAAGACAAACTTAAGGCAGACTTAAGACAGAATTAAGACAGACTTAAGACAGACTTAAGACAAAATCCTAACTTAAGTCTGTCTTAAGTCTGTCTTAAGTTTGTTTTAAGTCTGTTTTAAATTTGTCTTAAGACAAACTTAAGACAAAATCCTAACTTCTGTGAATACCAAAAGTAGAGTTCATTCTGTGAATACCAAAAGTAGTAAGTGCATTCTGTGAATACCAAAATAGTAGTAAGTTTAGGATTGAGTCTTAAGTTCATTCTGTGAATCGGGCCCAAGGTTAACTGGGCAAAATCAGTGGTACTGCCCCTAACTCCAGGGACCAAACGAATGGAGACCGAGTTCCCTGTCCAGTGGACGGAAGACCCGATTAGGTACTTAGGGATTGTGATCCACACGGATCCGGACCTGCTCATCAGCCAGAACTACGGGAGAGCGGTCAGTAGGCTGGAGGACGATGTAGAGATCTGGTGTAAACTGCCTCTTACACTGATGGGCCGTATAGCCATTATGAAGATGGTAGTACTACCAAGATTCTTGTTCCTTTTTAGCGCCCTGCCAATAGTGCTCTCTAAGGCCTTCTTCCAACGCTTGACAAGCCTGATGATAAAATTAGCGTGGGCGGGGAAACAGCCGAGAGTCAAATGGACAACGCTCACCCTGCCGTACAGCTTGGGGGGCTTGGCAGCACCGGACCTTGAATTGTACTACAGGGCGGCCCAGGCATCCCACCTCTACACCTGGGTTCATGGCGACAGACAAATTCCGCATGTCCGGATGGAGCGTCTATTTGCACATCCGCTGCAGCTCCCGGCAACGGTCTGCAAGCCGCAGGATTGATGAACGGGAATATTGGATTCCATCTCCTCCACCAACCACGCTTGGCACTCTCTACTGCTTCGCCAGGGTGGGGTGACTCTATACTCGCCGGAGATGCCAATGGAGTGGATGCTTTGGCTCCCGCCCATGGCAGAAAGGGCGGTTATAAAGGAACTAGCGAGGACTAAGTAAGGCGGGCGACCTATTCCAGGACGGCATAGTCAAAACCTGGGAACAAATTCGAGGAGATGGAAGTGAACCTCCGCTACTCCAACGATTCCACTTTCATAGAACCCGGAGTGCCCTTTCGGAGATTCTGGGCCCAGACATGGCGGAGCCTCTGGATGTCCCAGAACTGACGTATGTAATTACACGCAAGGAGCCCAAGAAACTCCTAACAAATATCTACAGCATAGCTAGGTCGCAAGGTGCGCACCAACTCACGAAAGCCAAGTTGGAATGGCAGAGGGATCTAGAAGTCACGCCGGACGATGCGACATGGCGCTATTGCTGTGAGAATACGAAGCATATCTCTCTAAATGGGAAGCATCGGCTCATACACTACAAGTTCCTCCAAAGGGTGTACTACACCCCGGTACGGCTCCACAGATATGGTCTACGACCGGAGGCTAACTGCGAACGCTGCCATGTGGCGGATGCCGACTTCCTGCATTTGTCGTGGGGATGCCCGGGTGTACAGGCATTCTGGCGCGAAGTATTTGCGGAAATGAGCAAAATACTGAAGGTTGACTTGGACATCGATCCAGGTATTGCACTCATAGGCAATTCCAGGTGGCTTCCAGGTGCGACACTCAGGCTCACAGACAAGGGGATGCTAATGGCCAGGAGAGTGGTGGCCCAGTGCTGGATGCGAGGTCCTCTACCGACTAAGGCCAGATGGGCTCGGGATATGCTGTACTGTAGCACACAGACCGAGACGTACAGCGAATTACTACCCCCAAAAAAACGCCTGAAAAACTTCTGGGCCCTATACCAGACTTACTTACAGGGACAGCAAAATGAGGACGTATGCTCCACAGATAATGTTTCCCAGGGGTAGGAGGCAGGGGCCAAAAACGACATTACACGGAGCTCCTGAGACGCAGTGGTGGGACGAGAGTGGATATGGGAGTGCTACCACTGGAGAGGACAGAGGGGGGAAGCGAATAGAGTGCGGGGCGAATTAGCGAGGGGTCACTAAGGGGAATATACAGCACGCGTAGGTACATCTAGACGCCGCACAAAGCAAGCTAGATAGATAGCCTGAACGTGAAAGGGGTACTTTTCCCTAGGGCTTGCAGGTGAGAATAGGTAAGGGGCCAGGAAACAGGTTAGGCTACCACACTTTTGGACAAATTGGAGTAGAGCAGGAGGTCCTTCTGAGGCTAGGGGGAGGGAGGGGGGCGGGATGCTAATGACACTATTGGACTTACATCAGTTTACTTCGACACGAGTCATCAGGTATTGTTGCTAGACTGAGAGGAATCACAGCGGGGGAGTAATGGGTTATGCAGAGGGTGGAAAGCTAAAAAAAAAAAAAATGCACATGAAAATTTGAAACCGGCAGCGCTTGGGATTAAAACTGATTACTGAGAAAACATTATTTGTTTAACGCCGCCGGACCCCCGGGTTGTCGGCCAACGGGCTGTGTAACATAAGGTCTAGATTTGCCTGATTTGCTTGTGATGCGGCCGGCCCGGAGAGGTTGTAGGCCAGAAGCTGTGTCAATTGAGTTTTGTGCAATAAAAAAAAAAAAGAGCTGCTCTGAGAGCCTGCTCCTATGGTGAGCAGTGGTGAAAGAGCTGCTCTGAGAGCCTGTCCCCCTCCCCATCGTGAGCAGTGGTAAAAGAGCTGCTCTGAGAGCCTGCTCCCCCGGTGAGCAGTGGTGAAAGAGCTGCTCTGAGAGCCTTCCCCTCCGGTGAGCAGTGGTGAAAGAGCTGCTCTGAGAGCCTGTCCCCCACTCCCCCGGTGAGCAGTGGTGAAAGAGCTGCTCTGATCGCCTGCCCCCCCCCCCCTGGTGAGCAGTGGTGAAAGAGCTGCTCTGAGAGCCTGTCCCCCCCTGGTCAGCAGTGGTGAAAGAGCTGCTCTCAGAGCCTGTCCCCCCCCCTGGTGAGCAATGGTGAAAGAGCTGTTCTGAGAGCCTGTCCCTGCCCCCGTTGAGCCCGGTGAGTAGTGGTGAAAGAGCTGCTCTGAGATGAGATCCTGTCAGCCCCCCCGGTGAGCAGTGGTGAAAGAGCTGCTCTGAGAGCCTGTCCCCCCCTAGTGAGCAGTGGTGAAAGGGCTGCTCTGAGAGCCTGTCCCCCGGTGAGCAGTGGTGAAAGAGCTGCTCTGAGAGCCTGCCCCCCCCCCTGGTGAGCAGTGGTGAAAGAGCTGCTCTGAGAGCCTGTCCCCCCTGGTGAGCTGTGGTTGAAGAGCTGCTCTGAGAGCTTGTCCCCCCCGGTGAGCAGTGGTGAAAGAGCTGCTCAGGGAGCCTGTCCCCCCCCAGTGAGCAGTGGTGAAAGAGCTGCTATGAGAGCCTGTCCCCCACCTCCCATTGTGAGCAGTGGTGAACGAGCTGCTCCAAGAGCCTGTTCCCCCCCGGTGAGCAGTGGTGAAAGAGCTGCTCTGAGAGCCTGTCCCCCCGGTGAGCAGTGGTGAAAGAGCTGCTCTGAGATCCTGTCACCCCCACCCCCGGTGAGCAGTGGTGAAAGATCTGATCTGAGATCCTGACCACAGGTCCTGGTGAGAAGTGGTGAGAGAGCTGCTCTGAGATTCTGTGTGTCCCTCTCCCGCCCACCATTGAGCACACATTCCTCACACTCCAGCTCCAGGGAGGTCAAGTCCAGGGGGAGCTCCTGCTACAGTAAGGGATCAGTGACTCCACCCCACCTCACCCTCTGCAGACCATCCCCCCTCCAACCGACACACACCCTCTCAGGACTGCCTGCCCCAAGCCCCAGGTTCCTCCATCCGTTTGTTTATTTATATATTTTTATATAGCGCACACTTTACCCTGAGGTGTCAGAGCGCTTCACAATAGAGCAAGTAAATTACATAAGGAATGAGAGTAGCACGAAAGTACGTAAAACTACTTATAGGTACTTGTGGTGAAAGTTACATATTAACAACTTACAGATACATTCAGGATTACAAAGTACGAAAAGGTGGCGCGATTAGGGTTACACAAGTACAAAATACAAAAGTTACAAAATTGAGCTCTCATGAGTGTCAGGTGGCAATCAGGGTCATGACCTGTGATGAGGTGAATTAATAGAAGTGTCTTTGGAAGTGAAGAGTTTTAAGTTCTGTTTTGAAAGTCCGGAAATAGGACGTGGTCCGGAGGATTGGAGGTAGCGAGTTCCAAATTCTGGTCGCATTTCATGGGAAGGACTGCACCGTGAGTCTTTCCCTTTTGAAAGTTGGAGTTTCAGCTTTGTGTGAAGGTCTGGAGCTGCCTGATATTTTAAGTTTATAGGCCAGGTAGCAAGGGGCGGAAGTGTTCAAGGCTTTATGGGTGGTGTAGGCAGTCTTGTAAATAGACCCAGCTTCAATGGGAAGTCAGTGAAGAGAAATCAGTATGGGTGTAATATGATCTTTTCTTTTGGCTCAATAGATGAAAGGTGCCACTGAATGGAGGATGGATTTTAGAGGGGATAGGTGGGTTTTGGAGAGGCCAGTAAGGAGAGAATGACAGTAGTTCAGTCTGCAGAGAACCAAAGATTGGACAAGAGTTGTTAGGTATAGCCCAGGAATGAAACACTGAACCCTCCCAGAGGTGGCGCAGTTCGTAGCGTGCCTTCTTGGCCATGGTGTTGATTTGGGTCTGCCTGAGAGGTATGATTCAAACCATTAAAGCACCGCGGCTTCAAATCCCATTCTATGTTTTAATGTGTTCAGAAGAGAGATATGATTAACAGTGTCAAAGGCTGCGGATGGGTCCAGAAAGATCAAGAGACAAGACTTTCTTGAGTCAAGTACTTGCAGCCCCCTTGTGTTTGCCAGTTCCCAGTTAGGTTTCCCAGTAGGTGGGCGAGCGGTGGCGACACACTAAATGGCCGAACTCCCTACTGTTAGAAATGGGATCCCTGGCTGGCCATGGCTTGCGCCAAAGTCAGTCAGAGACCACCATTCCTAAGTCAGGGCAAGGGAGTTACACGCCAAGATAACCCCTGCTCACCCTCTAGGTAACGTGACGCGAGCAGCAAGGCTAAACTTGGAGGCTATGTAGGTTAAGTGTTTGCGCGCGCACCCAGCAACAACACCCAAGGCCCACCACAAAGGAAACTCCACACAAGGTTATATATAGATAAAAATAGCCTTTGTATTATACCAAAACACATTAGATAAGAACACACACTTTACAATGTGCCAACAGACACGGGCAGAATTTACCGGGGATATGTACAAGACAGGGCCACCTGGACCACTGTCAGGAATAGGCACTTTTAGAACTAGCACTTAGGACATAGAGTATAAAATCACTGTAGCACAAAATAGAGCATAAAGCACACAACCAGTAACCACTGGTAACAGGTAAGTACCACCTACGCAACCCTAACCACCTTAGGAATATGTCACGCAGGGAACCAGGACCTCACTAGCAATACCTGTACTAGGAGAAAAACAACCACCTAAGTATCACCATACATTTAGGGTATAAGCATAGGAACATTACACATGATGCATCACAACATTCAGAGGTGTAGGGAGGAAAACACATGATGCATAACCATACATTCAGCGGTGTAGCAGGAAAGGCACATGACGCATCAAAACGCATTCAGAGGTGCAGGAGGAAAACACATGATGCCTAAAAACATTCAGAGGTGTAAGAACAATTGCGCAAAAATCACATTAGTCACCACCTGTGACTGTACCCAGGCCAACTGGCCTCGCAGGGGCTAGGACGCCTTGTGTCCCAAAGTCAGGGGCCTAAACGTAGCAGCTGCCCACTAAGTGCTGGGCAGCTGTGTAGATACTGAGGGCCAACGTTGGAGCCTCGCAGGCTCTGCGCCACTGACTGGGCCCTCAAGAGCCTCTCTGGGCTCTAAACACAATGTGGGCTGTGAGCCTCTCTGGGCTCTAAAACAACAATGGGGCCCTGGAGCCTCGGGGCTCTTATTTACAAAATGCCCCCGGGAAACCTTCGCGGCTCTAACACAATTATGCCCCTTGTTGGAGTCCCCCTCCTGAGGACTCGAGAAACAATGTGGCCCCCAAGAGCCTCGCTGGGCTTGAAATGACCAAATGTGCCCTCTGGAGCCCCGTGGGCTCTTAGCAAACAAAAATGCCCCCAACTGTGGCTCACCACCAAGCAGAGGTAGGAGGGGTGGGCTTGGGCATTGTGCCCCGACGCCCTCCTCTTCTGAAGATGCACCCCCGGGCCCCACTCACTGGCTTCCTGTGGCGGGGGGAGGGCTCCTCCGGCTACTCAGCTGCCTGGGCGGCTCTCTTCACTGGCAATGGACTTGCGGCTAGCACCAGAATGCCCCGGGAGCCCCACAGAACCTAATACAGCAGATGTGGGACCCTGGGGTGGGCGGAAACATCGGTGGAGTGGCCCGCCGCCTCTCGGGCCGCTCAAAGATTATGCCCGGCCCCCCCGGGGCCTTTACGAATAATGGAGCCCCACAATCCCCTGAGCAGCTGCAGGAGGGGGCGGGCACCGGCAATGTGCCCCGATGCCCCCTCTGCTGGCAATGGTGCCCGGAGGTCTCGTGGGCTCTAACTATCTCTGTGCTCCCTCCCGCCCCATCACTCACCAGCTTCTCTGCTTCTGCTGACGGAGGCGGCGACGGTGGAGGCAGCAGCTCCTCTTTGGAGCCTCCGAGGCTCCCAGCAGTTTAGGCGGCACAATCTTCTTCTGGGGACAGGAGTGCGGGGTGGGCTCCCGTCTGCTTCCTATCCCTTCGGCTGGCCTGCACTGCCGGGTCTCGGGGGCACTTCCGGGTCGTCGCAGGCAGCGCGGCGTCCCGGCAGGTGGACGCAAACACAGGGTTAGCACCCGTATATTCAGTGAATATGTGCAATAAGCGGCAGGCTGAGCGGGGTGGGCACCCGCGCCGCAAAGTACCAGACACTAGAGGGGACCCCACGCCGGGGAGTCCCTCTAGACAGGTGGCTCAGCGCTGCGAGGGAAAACAGCAGCGCTGTGCTCCTAGGAAAATAAAGCGCTTTTTCTGCAGTTAAAGAATCCAGCGCCCACAGGAGGACAAAGAGAGCGCTTCCAGGAGCTATAAGTCAAATTGTCCCAGGAAAGTCATTTAGGAGGTGGGGGGCAAGGCTGGACCCAGAGCCAGCTAACTGGGCCTCCAGGCAGGGAGGCAGTCCAAGTGGCGGTCCTCCTGGCGCCCAGCAGCAGCCCCCTCCAGAAAAGGATCCAGGAAGAGAACATTTTCATGGGGTCACAGCCCCTCTTTTATACACCTTTTCCCTTTGTCTGGCTTCAGGGTGAGGGGAAAAACCAGTCGCAGCTGGTTTGTGAGCACTCTTGATGTACTCAGCCCCTCACTCTATTCACTGGCAGGGCTAGAGTCATCAGACGCACCACAGGGGGCGGAGCCAGCATTGTGTGGGGAAAGCCCAGCCCTATTCAGGACACAGGTGCACTCCTCCCCAGCCATCAGCATGCTAATCTCCACACTCACCATCGGGAAGACCCATCCAGACTCCTGGAGCCAGGCTCACCAGCCAGCTCCAGCCAATCACGTGCCAGCACACTCACTGCACACGCACACCTATGTCTAGAAGTGGCACTTCCACACTAGACACATACACGCCGCACATTTCATTGCGCAGGATTCAATCACACGAGTCCGCACATACCAAACTCGAGCCTGCACACCTCATCCATCAGGAACTACCAGGGACACAGACATTCCCCATGCATTCCTATGGGAGGGCAGGCAAACCTTACTCCACGCACTCAGAGTGCGCACGCACTTTCCACTGGGACACAGTGAAAGTGCACAGAAACCAAAAATCACTACCACCAATTCACATTCAAAAAGCAAAAAGTTTAGGGATGAACCCGCCAGAAGGGCCAAGTCCAACACCTACAGGCTGTGAAAAGGGGCCCTTGCATAGCCACCAAGGTTTCAGTTTGATTATGTGTGACTTCTTCACGTTTTCTGTCTGTTTATGTGTGATAACGCCATCCCGGTTGTGTGACACTTAGAGTGACACTTCATTGTGAGTAGAACAAAGTTGTTACGCCAATGTAATAGGATTAATATTAGTAAAAGCCCTCTTTGTGCAAGTAATTATGGGGCACATTTAAGTGTGGTGTTGCGTCGTGCTTGCAGAATGCAATGTGGTGCATGCCATGCAAGCCCAAAATGCAATTTATGAAGCCAAGAATGGCCACCTTGCGTGGCCCTGAGTTGCTTCATAAATTGAGAGCAAATCAATGCAGCTGCCCTCAGAAGGTGTTTCGTGGGTGTTTCCCTTTCAACTCCCATGGATTTTGATGCATTCCCAGATTTTCTGAAAGTGGTAGACCTGGTAACATGCCAAAATGCTTTGCCTTCCCAGGTGAGGTGTATCTTTGTCCTCATTCTGCAGCACACATAGAAAGAGGACAATGCCTCTCAGGCAGTGGCGGCCACAAAGGGAGTGCTGCAGGGCGGTTGGGTGGGGGAAGGGCAGGGTGAGGTGTAGTGGAGTCGGACATATAAGTAGGCGCTACAGCGGGCGCAAGGTGAATAGTTGTATTTAATTACTTACTTACTTTACTCCTTGCCATTGTATGTCCGACTCCACTACACCCACACCCTGCCCCTCCCCCGCCCCGCCCAACCGCCCGCTGCACGCCCCCAGCGAGCTGTCACTGCTCTCAGGATTGTTTTTGTGCAGAAAGCAACTTCCTGCACAAAAACAATCCTACATGCAACACAAGGGAAACATTGTTTACAACGCGGGGATTATATTGCGGTTTTCACAAAACAAGTCGTTACAACGACTTGCGCAGGATGGTGCTCTAGAACAAGGAATAGCAATGTACTATGCAACACCTTCCCTACTGTATGTAGACTGGAGTTGGAATAGTAAATTATACTTCTCCTAAGTCTAGCGCCCTCCAACGCAAGTCGTTGTAACAACTTGCATTGTAAAAACCACAATGTAATGTACAGCGATGTAAAGGTATGCATTGTAATGGTATACATTCCAACATAAGCACCCTTGCATGGTGCATGGATGCCTGCTTTGGCGCTAGGCAGTCCATTGTGTGCCAGCACTGGGGAAAGGACTGGAATGCGCTGTATTGTAATAAATGAGGTGCATTTCTTCTTTTTCCAGTAATACAGCGCAGCAAGGTAACTTTCTGGGCTGCATCACTTAAATAAATAGGCCCCAAGTGCCTTGAAGCCAAAGAAGTGGTCCAGGAGTACAATTACAGAACACGGCAAATTGTTAAATGAATACTGAGGACTGCGGCAGGCTTTTCTCACCTGCATCTGTCAATATGTCATCAACAGATATAAGAATGAGTAGGCCCTGCTAGATTTTAAACATGTTATGTCCATTTTTCATAAAATGATCTTTCGTCATCAGATCTTTCAAACATAATATTTCCTCAAATCTGACTGAAGCGCCCAGCATTGACACAGGCCTCCTTCAGAGAGCCGTTCACACTTGGGGCGGGCACCTATGCCACGTGTGAGTCACCTGTCCTGTTCTGCAAAGACCCAGCTTTGAAATGTGGCCAGCCTGCTTTAAAATGAATACAAAATCTACCTTGTTGGTGTGTCCTGCAGTCAAAGAATGGCTGCCAAGCTGACTACCTGCTACACTGACACAGTTTGCCAAAGACACTGCATTCTGGGGCACGTAGTTTTGCTTTTCCCGTTCAAGGCATGGCCCTCACAGGTCAGTATGTAAGTGATGCAGATAAAATCCAAAGGAGAATTTTTCAGTCTTGGGATATTGATGATCCAATAGCACTGCTCCATATATGGGGGAAAGCATATTTCAGAAGCCGAATCTAGAAAATGGAAAGGTAGCTCTGTTTGATTAAATCAAGAATATGGACAATGACATGCAGTGGGCTGGACTAATGGAAGTTTTATCTGACCCAACTGATGAAGTCCCAAAGCGAGTGACAGCCACTGTGAATGCAGAGAACAGAAGCATGAGGGATCTACCTCTGGCTCTAAAGAAGAGTACGAATGAACGTAGGGGACAGAAGCGGGCGGGACCTACCTCTGGCTCTAATGAAGAGAACGAATGAACGCAGAGGACAGAAGAGGGAGGGACCTACCTCAGGGCTATAAAGAAAAAAGTACAAATAAATGCAGAGGATAGAAGCGGGAGGACCTACCTCTGGGCTCTAATGAAGATAACGAATGAACGCAGAGGACAGAAGCAGGAGGGACCTACCACTGGCTCTCTAATGAACAGAACAAATGGATGCAGAGGACAGAAGCTGGAGGTACCTACCTCTGGCTCTCTTTTGAAGAGAACAAATGGATGCAGAGGACAGAAGCAGGGGCTGGCCCCAATAAAGATAACAAATGGATGCAGAGGACAGAAGCGGGAGGGACCTACCGCTGGCTCTCTTATGAAGAGAATAAATGGATGCAGAGGACAGAAGCAGGAGGGACCTACCTCTGCGCTCTGATGAAGAGAACAAATGAACACAGAGGACAGAAGCGGGAGGGACCTACCTCTGCGCTCTGATGAAAGAGAACAAATAAATGAAGAGGACAGAAGCGGGAGGGACTTTCCTCTGGGCTTTAATGAAGATAACGAATAAACACAGAGGACAGAAGTGGGAGGGACCTACCGCTGGCTATCTAATGAACAGAACGAATGGATGAAGATGACAGAAGCGGGAGGGACCTACCTCTGGCTCTCTAATGAAGAGAACAAATGGATGCAGAGGACAGAAGCAGTAGGGACCTACTGCCGGCCCCAATGAAGAGAACAAATGAATGCAGAGGACAGAAGCAGCAGGGACCTACCTCTGGCTCTAACGAAGATAACGAATGATCACAGAGGACAGGAGCGGGGGGACCAACCTCTGGGCTCTAATGAAGATACCGAATGGATGCAGAGGACAGAAGCGGTAGGGACCTACCACTGGCTCGCTAATGAAGAGAATGAATTGATGCAGAGGACAGAAGCAGGTGGGACTGACCTCTGGGCTCTAATAAAGCTAACAAATGGACGCAGAGGACAGAAGCAGGAGGGACCTACCTCTGATCTCTAATGAAGCTAATGAACGGATACAAAGGACAGAAGCAGGAGGGACCTATGTCTGGCTCTGATGAAGATAACGAATGGATGCAGGGGACAGAAGCGGAGGGACATACCACTGGCTCTCTAATGAAGAGAACGAATGGATGAGAAGGACAGAAGCGTGAGGGACCTACCGCTAGCTCTCTAATGAAGAGAATGAATGGATGCAGAGGACAGAAGCAGAAGGGACCTACCACTGGCTCTCTAACGAAGATAACAAATGAACGCAGAGGACAGAAGCGAGAGGGACTTACCTCTGGCTCTAACAAAGATAACGAATGAACACAGAGGAGAGAAGCTGGAGGGACCTACCGCTTGCTATCTAATGAACAGAACGAATGGATGCAGATGACAGAAGCGGGAGGGACCTACTGCTGGCCCCAATGAAGAGAACAAATAAATGCAGGGGACAGAAGCAGGAGGGATCTACCTTTGGCTCTAACGAAGATAACAACTGAACATAGAGGACAGAAGCAGCAGGGATCTACCTCTGGCTCTAACGAAGATAACAAATGAACACAGAGAACAGGAGCGGGAGGGACCAACCTCTGGGCTCTAATGAAGATACCGAATGGATGCAGAGGACAGAAGCGGGAGGGACCTACCACTGGCTCCCTAATGAAGAAAACTAATGGATGAGAACGACAGAAGCGGGAGGGACCTACCGCTGGCTCTCTAATGAAGAGAATGAATTGATGCAGAAAACAGAAGCAGGTGGGACCTACCTCTGGGCTCTAATGAATCTAACAAACCGATGCAGAGCACAGAGGCAGGAGGGACCTATCTCTGGCCCTAATGAAGATAACAAATGGATGCAGAGGACAGAAGCAGGAGGGACTGACCTCTGGGCTCTAATAAAGCTAACAAACGGATGCAGAGGACAGAAGCAGGAGGGACCTACCTCTGGGCTCTAATGAAGCTAACAAACCGATGCAGAGCACAGAAGCAGGAGGGACCGACCTCTGGCTCTAATGAAGAGTACGAATGAATGCAGAGGACAGAAGCCGGAAGGACCTATCTCCGGCTTTAATGAAGATAACGAATGGATGCAGAGGACAGAAGCAGGAGGGACTGACCTCTGGGCTCTAATAAAGCTAACGAACAGATGCAGTGGACAGAAGCAGGAGGGACCTATGTCTGGCTCTGATGAAGATAACGAATGGTTGCAGGGGACAGAAGCGGGAGGGACCTACCACTGGCTCTCTAATGAAGAGAACGAATGGATGAGAAGGACAGAAGCGTGAGGGACCTACCGCTAGCTCTCTAATGAAGAGAATGAATGGATGCAGAGGACAGAAGCGGGAGGGACTTACCTCTGACTCTAACAAAGATAACGAATGAACACAAAGTACAGAAGCTGGAGGGACCTACCTCTGACTCTAATGAACAGAATGAATGGATGCAGAGGACATAAGCGGGAGGGACCTACCTCTGGCTCTAATGAAGAGAACAAATGGATGCAGAGGACAGAAGCAGGGGGGATCTACTGCTGGCCCCAATGCAGAGAACAAATGAATGCAGAGGACAGAAGCAGGAGGGACCTACCTTTGGCTCTAACGAAGATAACAACTGAACACGGAGGACAGAAGCAGCAGGGACCTACCCCTGGCTTAAAGAAGATGACGAATGGATGCAGAGGACAGAAGCGGGAGGGACCTACCACAGGCTCTCTAATGAAGAAAACGAATGGATGAGAAGGACAGAAGCGGGAGGGACCTACCGCTGGCTTTTTAATGAAGAGAATGAATGGATGCAGAGGACAGAAGTAGGAGGGACTTACCTCTGGCTCTAATGAAGGGAATGCATGAACACGTAGGACAGAAGCAGGAGGGACCTACCTCTGGGCTCTAAAGAAGCTAACAAACCGATGCAGAGCACAGAAGCAGGAGGGGCCGACCTCTGGCTCTAATGAAGAGTACAAATGAATGCAGAGGACAGAAGCGGGAAGGACCTATCTCCGGCTCTAATGAAGATAACAAATGGATGCAGAGGACAGAAGCAGGAGGGACCAACCTCTGGCTCTAATGAAGAGTACAAATGAATGCAGAGGACAGAAGCGGGAAGGACCTATCTCCGGCTCTAATGAAGATAACGAATGGATACAGAGGACAGAAGCACGAGGGACCTACCTCTGGGCTCTAATGAAGATAGTGAATGGATGCAGAGGACAGAAACAGGAGGGAGCCACCTCTGGCTTTAACGAAGATAACGAATGAACGTAGAGGACAGAAGCGGTAGGGACCAACCTCTGGGCTCTAATGAAGAGAACAAATGAATGCAGAGGACAGAAGAGGGAGGGACCTACCACAGGCTCTCTAATGAAGAAAACGAATGGATGAGAAGGACAGAAGCGGGAGGGACCTACCGCTGGCTTTTTAATGAAGAGAATGAATGGATGCAGAGGACAGAAGTAGGAGGGACCTACCTCTGGCTCTAATGAAGGGAATGCATGAACACGTAGGACAGAAGCAGGAGGGACCTACCTCTGATCTCTAATGAAGCTAATGAACGGATACAAAGGACAGAAGCAGGAGGGACCTATGTCTGGCTCTGATGAAGATAACGAATGGATGCAGGGGACAGAAGCGGAGGGACATACCACTGGCTCTCTAATGAAGAGAACGAATGGATGAGAAGGACAGAAGCGTGAGGGACCTACCGCTAGCTCTCTAATGAAGAGAATGAATGGATGCAGAGGACAGAAGCAGAAGGGACCTACCACTGGCTCTCTAACGAAGGTAACAAATGAACGCAGAGGACAGAAGCGAGAGGGACTTACCTCTGGCTCTAACAAAGATAAAGAATGAACACAGAGGAGAGAAGCTGGAGGGACCTACCGCTTGCTATCTAATGAACAGAACGAATGGATGCAGATGACAGAAGCGGGAGGGACCTACTGCTGGCCCAAATGAAGAGAACAAATGAATGCAGGGGACAGAAGCAGGAGGGACCTACCTTTGGCTCTAACGAAGATAACAACTGAACACGGAGGACAGAAGCAGCAGGGACCTACCCCTGGCTTAAAGAAGATGACGAATGGATGCAGAGGACAGAAGCGGGAGGGACCTACCACAGGCTCTCTAATGAAGAAAACGAATGGATGAGAAGGACAGAAGCGGGAGGGACCTACCGCTGGCTTTTTAATGAAGAGAATGAATGAATGGATGCAGAGGACAGAAGTAGGAGGGACCTACCTCTGGCTCTAATGAAGGGAATGCATGAACACGTAGGACAGCAGCAGGAGGGACCTACCTCTGGGCTCTAATGAAGCTAACAAACCGATGCAGAGCACAGAAGCAGGAGGGACCGACCTCTGGCTCTAATGAAGAGTACAAATGAATGCAGAGGACAGAAGCGGGAAGGACCTATCTCCGGCTCTAATGAATATAACAAATGGATGCAGAGGACAGAAGCAGGAGGGACCTACCTCTGGGCTCTAATGAAGCTAACAAACCGATGCAGAGCACAGAAGCAGGAGGGACCGACCTCTGGCTCTAATGAAGAGTACAAATGAATGCAGACGACAGAAGCGGGAAGGACCTATCTCCGGCTCTAATGAAGATAACGAATGGATGCAGAGAACAGAAGTGGGAGGGACCTACCTCGGGCTCTGATGAAGATAACAAATGGATGCAGAGGACAGAAGCACGAGGGACCTACCTCTGGGCTCTAATGAAGATAGTGAATGGATGCAGAGGACAGAAACAGGAGGGAGCTACCTCTGGCTTTAACGAAGATAACGAATGAACGCAGAGGACAGAAGCGGTAGGGACCAACCTCTGGGCTCTAATGAAGAGAACAAATGAATGCAGAGGACAGAAGAGGGAGGGACCTACCACAGGCTCTCTAATGAAGAGAACGAATGGATGACAAGGACAGAAGCGGAAGGGACCTACCGCTGGCTCTCTAATGAAGAGAATGAATGGATGCAGAGGACAGAAGTACGAGGGACCTACCTCTGGCTCTAATGAAGGGAATGATGCAGAGGACAGAAACAGGAGGGAGCTACCTCTGGCTTTAACGAAGATAACGAATGAACGCAGAGGATAGAAGCGGTAGGGACCAACCTCTGGGCTCTAATGAAGAGAACGAATGAACGCAGAGGACGTAAGCGGGAGGGACCTACCGTTGGCTATTTAATGAAGTGAACAAATGGATGCAGAGGACAGAAGCGGGAAAGACCTACCGCTGGCTCTCTATTGAAGAGAATGAATGGATGCAGAGGGCAGAAGCAGGAGGGACCTACCTCTGGCTCTAACAAAGATAACGAATGAACGCAGAGGACTGAAGCAGAAGGGACCTACCTCTGGGCTCCCATGAAGATAACGAATGAACGCAGAGGACAGAAGCAGGAGGGACCTACCTCTGGCTCTAATGAAGAAAATGAATGAACGCAGAGGACAGAAGCGGGAGGGACCTACCGCTGGCTCTTTAATGAAGAGAGCGAATGGATGCAGAGGACAGAAGCAGGAGATATCTACCGCTGGCTCTCTAATGAAGAGAACAAATGGATGCAGAGGATAGAAGCAGGAGGGACCTACTGATGGCTCTAATGAAGATAACGAATGAACGCAGAGGACAGAAACAGGAGGGACCTACCTCTGGCTCTAATGAAGTGAACAAATGGATGCAGAGGACAGAAGCGGGAGGGAGATACCTCTGGCTCTGATGAAGATACCGAATGGATGCAGAGGACAGAAGCGGGAGGGACCTACCACTGGCTCTCTAATGAAGAGAACTAATGGATGAGAACGACAGAAGCGGGAGGGACCTACCGCTGACTCTCTAATGAAGAGAATGAATTGATGCAGAAAACAGAAGCAGGTGGGACCTACCTCTGGGCTCTAATGAATCTAACAAACCGATGCAGAGCACAGAGGCAGGAGGGACCTATCTCTGGCCCTAATGAAGATAACAAATGGATGCAGAGGACAGAAGCAGGAGGGACTGACCTCTGGGCTCTAATAAAGCTAACGAACGGATGCAGAGGACAGAAGCAGGAGGGACCTACCTCTGGGCTCTAATGAAGCTAACAAACCGATGCAGAGCACAGAAGCAGGAGGGACCGACCTCTGGCTCTAATGAAGAGTACGAATGAATGCAGAGGACAGAAGCCGGAAGGACCTATCTCCGGCTTTAATGAAGATAACGAATGGATGCAGAGGACAGAAGCAGGAGGGACTGACCTCTGGGCTCTAATAAAGCTAACGAACAGATGCAGTGGACAGAAGCAGGATGGACCTATGTCTGGCTCTGATAAAGATAACGAATGGTTGCAGGGGACAGAAGCGGAAGGGACCTACCACTGGCTCTCTAATGAAGAGAACGAATGGATGAGAAGGACAGAAGCGTGAGGGACCTACCGCTAGCTCTCTAATGAAGAGAATGAATGAATGCAGAGGACAGAAGCAGGAGGGACCTACCACTGGCTCTCTAACGAAGATAACAAATGAACGCAGAGGACAGAAGCGGGAGGGACTTACCTCTGGCTCTAACAAAGATAACGAATGAACACAAAGTACAGAAGCTGGAGGGACCTACCTCTGACTCTAATGAACAGAATGAATGGATGCAGAGGACATACGCGGGAGGGACCTACCTCTGGCTCTAATGAAGAGAACAAATGGATGCAGAGGACAGAAGCAGGGGGGATCTACTGCTGGCCCCAATGCAGAGAACAAATGAATGCAGAGGACAGAAGCAGGAGGGACCTACCTTTGGCTTTAACGAAGATAACAACTGAACACGGAGGACAGAAGCAGCAGGGACCTACCCCTGGCTTAAAGAAGATGACGAATGGATGCAGAGGACAGAAGCGGGAGGGACCTACCACAGGCTCTCTAATGAAGAAAACGAATGGATGAGAAGGACAGAAGCGGGAGGGACCTACCGCTGGCTTTTTAATGAAGAGAATGAATGGATGCAGAGGACAGAAGTAGGAGGGACTTACCTCTGGCTCTAATGAAGGGAATGCATGAACACGTAGGACAGAAGCAGGAGGGACCTACCTCTGGGCTCTAATGAAGCTAACAAACCGATGCAGAGCACAGAAGCAGGAGGGACCGACCTCTGGCTCTAATGAAGAGTACAAATGAATGCAGAGGACAGAAGCGGGAAGGACCTATCTCCGGCTCTAATGAAGATAACAAATGGATGCAGAGGACAGAAGCAGGAGGGACCTACCTCTGGGCTCTAATGAAGCTAACAAACCGATGCAGAGCACAGAAGCAGGAGGGACCAACCTCTGGCTCTAATGAAGAGTACAAATGAATGCAGACGACAGAAGCGGGAAGGACCTATCTCCGGCTCTAATGAAGATAACGAATGGATACAGAGGACAGAAGCACGAGGGACCTACCTCTGGGCTCTAATGAAGATAGTGAATGGATGCAGAGGACAGAAACAGGAGGGAGCTACCTCTGGCTTTAACGAAGATAACGAATGAACGCAGAGGAAAGAAGCGGTAGGGACCAACCTCTGGGCTCTAATGAAGAGAACAAATGAATGCAGAGGACAGAAGAGGGAGGGACCTACCACAGGCTCTCTAATGAAGAGAACGAATGGATGACAAGGACAGAAGCGGGAGGGACCTACCGCTGGCTCTCTAATGAAGAGAATGAATGGATGCAGAGGACAGAAGTAGGAGGGACCTCCTTCTGGCTCTAATGAAGGGAATGATGCAGAGGACAGAAACAGGAGGGAGCTACCTCTGGCTTTAACGAAGATAACGAATGAACGCAGAGGACAGAAGCGGTAGGGACCAACCTATGGGCTCTAATGAAGAGAACGAATGAACGCAGAGGACGTAAGCGGGAGGGACCTACCGTTGGCTCTTTAATGAAGTGAACAAATTGATGCAGAGGACAGAAGCGGGAAAGACCTACCGCTGGCTCTCTATTGAAGAGAATGAATGGATGCAGAGGGCAGAAGCAGGAGGGACCTACCTCTGGCTCTAACAAAGATAACGAATGAACGCAGAGGACAGAAGCAGGAGGGACCTACCTCTGGCTCTAATGAAGATAATGACTGAACGCAGAGGACTGAAGCAGGAGGGACCTACCTCTGGGCTCCAATGAAGATAACGAATGAACGCAGAGGACAGAAGCAGGAGGGACCTACCTCTGGCTCTAATGAAGAAAATGAATGAACGCAGAGGACAGAAGCGGGAGGGACCTACCGCTGGCTCTTTAATGAAGAGCGCGAATGGATGCAGAGGACAGAAGCAGGAGATATCTACCGCTGGCTCTCTAATGAAGAGAACGAATGGATGCAGAGGATAGAAGCAGGAGGGACCTACTGATGGCTCTAATGAAGATAACGAATGAACGCAGAGGACAGAAACAGGAGGGACCTACCTCTGGCTCTGATGAAGAGAACAAATGGATGCAGAGGACAGAAGCGGGAGGGACATACCTCTGGCTCTGATGAAGAGAACAAACGGACGCAGAGGATAGAAGGGGGAGGGACCTACCTCTGGCTCTGATGAAGACAACAAATGGATGCAGAGGACAGAAGTAGGAGGGACCTACCTCTGGGTCTAATGAAGATAGCGAATGGATGCAGAGGACAGAAGCGGGAAGGACCTATCTCCGGCTCTAATGAAGATAACGAATGGATGCAGAGGACAGAAGCGGGAGGGACCTACCTCGGGCTCTGATGAAGATAACAAATGGATGCAGAGGTCAGAAGCACGAGGGACCTACCTCTGGGCTCTAATGAAGATAGTGAATGGATGCAGAGGACAGAAACAGGAGGGAGCTACCTCTGGCTTTAACGAAGATAACGAATGAACGCAGAGGACAGAAGCGGTAGGGACCAACCTCTGGGCTCTAATGAAGAGAACAAATGAATGCAGAGGACAGAAGAGGGAGGGACCTACCACAGGCTCTCTAATGAGGAGAACGAATAGATGAGAAGGACAGAAGCGGGAGGGCCCTACCGCTGGCTCTCTAATGAAGAGAATGAATGAATGCAGAGGACAGAAGTAGGAGGGACCTATCTCCGGCTCTAACAAAGATAACGAATGAACGTAGAGGACAGAAGCAGGAGGGACCTACCTCTGGCTCTAATGAAGAAATTGAATGAACGCAGAGGACAGAAGCGGGAGGGACCTACCGCTGGCTCTTTAATGAAGAGCGCGAATGGATGCAGAGGACAGAAGCAGGAGATATCTACCGCTGGCTCTCTAATGAAGAGAACGAATGGATGCAGAGGATAGAAGCAGGAGGGACCTACTGATGGCTCTAATGAAGATAACGAATGAACGCAGAGGACAGAAACAGGAGGGACCTACCTCTGGCTCTAATGAAGTGAACAAATGGATGCAGAGGACAGAAGCGGGAGGGACATACCTCTGGCTCTGATGAAGAGAACAAACGGACGCAGAGGATAGAAGGGGGAGGGACCTACCTCTGGCTCTGATGAAGATAACAAATGGATGCAGAGGACAGAAGTAGGAGGGACCTACCTCTGGGTCTAATGAAGATAGCGAATGGATGCAGAGGACAGAAGCGGGAGGGACCTACCTCGGGCTCTGATGAAGATAACAAATGGATGCAGAGGAAAGAAGCACGAGGGACCTACCTCTGGGCTCTAATGAAGATAGTGAATGGATGCAGAGGACAGAAACAGGAGGGAGCTACCTCTGGCTTTAACGAAGATAACGAATGAACGCAGAGGACAGAAGCGGTAGGGACCAACCTCTGGGCTCTAATGAAGAGAACAAATGAATGCAGAGGACAGAAGAGGGAGGGACCTACCACAGGCTCTCTAATGAGGAGAACGAATAGATGAGAAGGACAGAAGCGGGAGGGACCTACCGCTGGCTCTCTAATGAAGAGAATGAATGAATGCAGAGGACAGAAGTAGGAGGGACCTACCTCTGGCTCTAATGAAGGGAATGATGCAGAGGACAGAAACAGGAGGGAGCTACCTCTGGCTTTAACGAAGATAACGAATGAACGCAGAGGACAGAAGCGGTAGGGACCAACCTCTGGGCTCTAATGAAGAGAACGAATGAACGCAGAGGACGTAAGCGGGAGGGACCTACCGTTGGCTCTTTAATGAAGTGAACAAATGGATGCAGAGGACAGAAGCGGGAAAGACCTACCGCTGGCTCTCTATTGAAGAGAATGAATGGATGCAGAGGGCAGAAGCAGGAGGGACCTACCTCTGGCTCTAACAAAGATAACGAATGAACGCAGAGGACAGAAGCAGGAGGGACCTACCTCTGGCTCTAATGAAGATAATGACTGAACGCAGAGGACTGAAGCAGAAGGGACCTACCTCTGGGCTCCAATGAAGATAACGAATGAACGCAGAGGACAGAAGCAGGAGGGACCTACCTCTGGCTCTAATGAAGAAAATGAATGAACGCAGAGGACAGAACCGGGAGGGACCTACCGCTGGCTCTTTAATGAAGAGAGCGAATGGATGCAGAGGACAGAAGCAGGAGATATCTACCGCTGGCTCTCTAATGAAGAGAACGAATGGATGCAGAGGATAGAAGCAGGAGGGACCTACTGATGGCTCTAATGAAGATAACGAATGAACGCAGAAGACAGAAACAGGAGGGACCTACCTCTGGCTCTAATGAAGTGAACAAATGGATGCAGAGGACAGAAGCGGGAGGGACATACCTCTGGCTCTGATGAAGAGAACAAACGGACGCAGAGGATAGAAGCGGGAGGGACCTACCTCTGGCTCTGATGAAGATAACAAATGGATGCAGAGGACAGAAGTAGGAGGGACCTACCTCTGGGTCTAATGAAGATAGCGAATGGATGCAGAGGACAGAAGAGGGAGGGACCTACCTCTAGGCTCAAATGAAGTTAACGAATGAAAGCAGAGGACTGAAGCAAGATGGTCCTACCTCTGGTTCTAACGAAGATAATGAATGAACGCAGAGGACGTAAGCGGGAGGGACCTACCGTTGGGTCTTTAATGAAGTGAATGAATGGATGCAGAGGACAGAAGCGGGAAAGACCTACCGCTGGCTCTCTATTGAAGAGAATGAATGGATGCAGAGGACAGAAGCAGAAGGGACCTACCTTTGGCTCTAACAAAGATAACGAAAGAACGCAGAGGACAGAAGCAGGAGGGACCTACCTCTGGCTCTAACGAAGATAATGACTGAACGCAGAGGACTGAAGCAGAAGGGACCTACTTTTGGCTCTAACAAACATAACAAATGAACACAGAGGACAGAAGCTAGAGGGACCAACCGCTGGCTCTAATGAAGATAATGACTGAACGCAGAGGACAGAAGCAGAAGGGACCTACCTCTGGGCTCTAATGAAGATAACAAATTGATGCAGAGGAAAGAAGCGGGAGGGACCTACGGCTGGCTCTTTAATGAAGAGAACGAATTAATGCAGAGGACAGAAGCAGAAGTGACCTACCTTTGGCTCTAACGAAGATAACAAATGAACCCAAAGGACAGAAGCAGGAGGGACCTACATCTGGCTCTAACCAAGATACTGAATGAATGCAGGGAACAGAAGCAGGAGGGATCTGTCGCTGCGCTCTAATGAAGATAACAAATGGATGCAGAGGTTAGGAGCAGAAGGGACCTTATTCTGGCTCTCCAATAAAGAGAACAAATGGATGCAGAGGACAGAAGCAGGAGGACCAACTGTTGGCTCTAAAGAAGAGAACAAATGGATGCAGAGGACAAAAGCAGGACGGACCTACCCCTGGCTCTAACAAAGATAACGAATGAACGCAGAGGACAGAAGTGGGAGGGACTTACCTCTGGCTCAAATGAAGATAACGAATGAAAGCAGAGGACTGAAGCAAGATGGTCCTACCTCTGGCTCTAACGAAGATAACGAATGAATGCAGAGTACAGAAGCGGGAGGGTCCTCCCTCTGGGCTCTAAGGAAGAGAACGAATGAACGCAGAGGACAGAAGCAGGAGGGACCTACCTCTGGCTCTCCAATGAAGAGAACAAATTGATGCAGAGGACAGAAGCGGGAGGCACCTATCTCTGGCTCTAATGAAGGGAATGATGCAGAGGACAGAAACAGGAGGGAGCTACCTCTGGCTTTAACGAAGATAACGAATGAACGCAGAGGACGTAAGCGGGAGGGACCTACCGTTGGCTCTTTAATGAAGTGAACGAATGGATGTAGAGCACAGAAGCGGGAAAGACCTACGGCTGGCTCTCTATTGAAGAGAATGAATGGATGCAGAGGGCAGAAGCAGGAGGGACCTACCTTTGGCTCTAACAAAGATAACGAATGAACGCAGAGGACAGAAGCACGAGGGACCTACCTCTGGCTCTAATGAAGATAATGACTGAACGCAGAGGACTGAAGCAGAAGGGACATACCTCTGGGCTCCAATGAAGATAACGAATGAACACAGAGGACAGAAGCAGGAGGGACCTAACTCTGGCTCTAATGAATAAAATGAATGAACGCAGAGGACAGAAGCGGGAGGGACCTACCGCTGGCTCTTTAATGAAGAGAGGGAATGGATGCAGTGGACAGGAGCAGGAGGGACCTACTGATGGCTCTAATGAAGATAACGAATGAACGCAGAGGACAGAAACAGGAGGGACCTACCTCTGGCTCTGATGAAGATAACAAATGGATGCAGAGGACAGAAGTAGGAGGGACCTACCTCTGGGTCTAATGAAGATAGCGAATGGATGCAGAGGACAGAAGAGGGAGGGGCCTACCTCTAGGCTCAAATGAAGATAACGAATGAAAGCAGAGGACTGAAGAAAGATGCTCCTACCTCTGCTCTAACGAAGATAATGAATGAACGCAGAGGACGTAAGCGGGAGGGACCTACCGTTGGCTCTTTAATGAAGTGAACGAATGGATGCAGAGGACAGAAGCGGGAAAGACCTACCGCTGGCTCTCTATTGAAGAGAATGAATGGATGCAGAGGACAGAAGCAGGAGGGACCTACCTTTGGCTCTAACAAAGATAACGAATGAACGCAGAGGACAGAAGCAGGAGGGACCTAACTCTGGCTCTAACGAAGATAATGACTGAACGCAGCGGACTGAAGCAGAAGGGACCTACTTTTGGCTCTAACAAACATAACAAATGAACAAAGAGGACAGAAGCTAGAGGGACCAACCGCTGGCTCTAATGAAGATAATGACTGAACGCAGAGGACAGAAGCAGAAGGGACCTACCTCTGAGCTCTAATGAAGATAACAAAGTGATACAGAGAAAGAAGCGGGAGGGACCTACTGCTGGCTCTCTAATAAAGAGAACGAATGGATGCAGAGTACAGAAGCAGGAGGATGTACTATTGGCTCTAACGAAGATAACGAATGAACGCAGAGGACAGAAGCAGGAGGGACCTACCTCTGGCTCTAACCAAGATAACAACAAATGAACGCAGAGGACAGAAGCAGGAGGGACATCCCTCTGGCTTTAATGAAGATAACGAATGAACGCAGAGGACAGAAGTGGGAGGGACTTACCTCTGGCTCAAATGAAGATAACGAATGAAAGCAGAGGACTGAAGCAAGATGGTCCGACCTCTGGCTCTAACGAAGATAACGAATGAATGCAGAGGACAGAAGAGGGAGGGTCCTCCCTCTGGGCTCTAAGGAAGATAACGAATAAACGCAGAGGACAGAAGCGGGAGGGACCTACCTCTGGGCTGTAATGAAGATCACAAATGGATGCAGAGGACAGAAGGGGGAGGCACCTACTGCTGGCTCGCTAATGAAGAGAACGAATTGATGCAGAGGACAGCAGCAGGAGGGACCTACCGCTGGCCCTATTGAAGAGAATGAATGAATGCAGAGGAAAGAAGCAGGAGGGACCTACCTCTGGCTCTAACGAAGATAACGAATGAACGCAGAGAACAGAAGTTGGAGGGACCTACCTCTGGGCTCTGATGAAGATAACGAATGAACGCAGAGGACAGAAGCACGAGATACCTACCTCTGGCTCTAACGAAGAAAACAAATGAACGCAGAGGAGAGAAGCGGTAGGTATCTACCTCTGGGTTCCAATGAAGATAACACATGAATACAGAGGACAGAAGCAGGAGGGACCTACCGCTGGCTCTCTAATGAAGAGAACGAATTAATGCAGAGGACAGAAGCAGAAGTGACCTACCTTTGGCTCTAACAATGATAACGAATGAACCCAGAGGACAGAAGCAGGAGGGACCTACATCTGGCTCTAACCAAGATAATGAATGAATGCAGGGGACAGAAGCAGGAGGGATCTGTCGCTGCGCTCTAATGAAGATAACAAATGGATGCAGAGGTTAGAAGCAGAAGGGACACAATGCTGGCTCTCTAATAAAGAGAACAAATGGATGCAGAGGACAGAAGCAGGACGGACCTACCTCTGGCTCTAACAAAGATAAGGAATGAACGCAGAGGACAGAAGTGGGAGGGACTTACCTCTGGCTCAAATGAAGATAACGAATGAAAGCAGAGGACTGAAGCAAGATGGTCCTACCTCTGGCTCTAACGAAGATAACGAATGAATGCAGAGGACAGAAGAGGGAGGGTCCTCCCTCTGGGCTCTAAGGAAGATAACGAATAAACGCAGAGGACAGAAGCGGGAGGGACCTACCTCTGGGCTGTAATGAAGATCACAAATGGATGCAGAGGACAGAAGGGGGAGGCACCTACTGCTGGCTCGCTAATGAAGAGAACGAATTGATGCAGAGGACAGCAGCAGGAGGGACCTACCGCTGGCCCTATTGAAGAGAATGAATGAATGCAGAGGAAAGAAGCAGGAGGGACCTACCTCTGGCTCTAACGAAGATAACGAATGAACGCAGAGAACAGAAGTTGGAGGGACCTACCTCTGGGCTCTGATGAAGATAACGAATGAACGCAGAGGACAGAAGCACGAGATACCTACCTCTGGCTCTAACGAAGAAAACAAATGAACGCAGAGGACAGAAGCGGTAGGTATCTACCTCTGGGTTCCAATGAAGATAACACATGAATACAGAGGACAGAAGCAGGAGGGACCTACCGCTGGCTCTCTAATGACGAGAACGAATGCATGCAGAGGACAGAAGTGGGAGTGACCTACCCCTGGTTCTCTAATGAAGAGAACAAATGGATGCAGAGGACAGAAGCAGGAGGGACCTGCCTCTGGCTTTAACGAAGATAACGAATGAGCGCAGAGGACAGAAGCAGGACAAACCTACCTCTGGCTCTAACGAAGATAATAAATGAACGCAGAGGGCATAAGTGGGAGGAACTTACCGCTGGCTCTTTACTGAAGAGAACGAATGGATGCTGGGGACAGAAGCCGGAGGGACCTACCGCTGGCTCTCTAATGAAGAGAAGAAAAGGATGCAGAGGACAGAAGCATGAGGGACCTGCCTCTGGCACTCTAATGAAGAGAACAAATGGATACAGAGGACAGAAGCGGCAGGGACCTACCGCTGGCTCTCTAATGAAGAAAACAAATGGATGCAGAGTACTGAAGCAGGAGGGACCTACTGCTGGCTCAAATGAAGAAAACGAATGGATGCAGAAGGCAAAAGCACAAGGGACCTACCTCTGGGTTCTAATGAAGCTAACAAACGGATACAAAGGACAGAAGCTGGAGGGACCAACCTCTTGCTCTAATGAAGAAAAAGAATGGATGCAGAGGACAGAAGCGGGAGGGACCTACCTCTGGCTCTAATGAAGAGAGCGAACGGATGCAGACAACAGAAGCAGGAGGGACCTACCCCAGGCTCTAATACAAATAACAAATGGCTCCTGTGAAGAGAACAAATGAATGCTGATGACAGAAACAGGAGGGACCTACCTCTGGCTCTGATGAAGAGAACAAATGGATTCAGAAGACAGAAGCGGGAGGGACCTACCGCTGCCTCTGATGAAGAGAACGAACGGATGCATAGGACAGAAGCGGGAGGGACCTACCTCTGGCTTCAATGAAGAGAACGAATGGATGCAGAGGACAGAAGTAGGAGGGACCTACCTCTGGCTCTAACAAAGACAATGAATGAACGCTGAGGACAGAAGCGGGAGGGACTTACCGCTGGCTCTTTAATGAAGAGACCGAATGGATGCTGAGGATAGAAGCAGGATGGACCTACTGCTGGCTCTAATGAAGAGAAGGAATGAATGCAGAGGCCAGAATCAGGAGGGACCTACCTCTGGCTTTAACAAAGAAAACAAATCAACGCAGAAGACTGAAGGAGGAGGGACCTTCCTCTGGCTCTAGCCAAGATAACGAATTAAAGTAGAGGACAGAAGCGGGAGGGACCAACCTCTGAGCTCTAATGAAGATAACGAATGGATGCAGATGGCAGAAGTAGACGGGACCTACCGCTGGCCCTAATGAAGAGAATGAATGAATGCAGAGGAAAGAAGCAGGAGGGACCTACCTCTGGGCTCTCTAATGATAAGAACAAATGGATGCAGAGGAGAGAAGCAAGAGGGACCTACCTCTGTCTCTAATGAAGAGAGCAAATGTATGCAGAGGACAGAAGCAGGAGGGACCTACCTCTGGCTCTAATGAGGAGAACAAATGAATGCAGCGGACATAAGCGGGAGGGACCTACTGCTGGCTCTCCAATGAAGAGAACAAATTGATGCAGAGGACAGAAGCGGGAGGCACCTACTGCAGGCTCTCTAATAAAGAGAACAAATGGATGCAGAGGACAGCAGCAGGAGGGACCTACCGCTGGCCCTAATGAAGAGAATGACTGAATGCAGAGGACAGAAGCAGGAGGGACCTACCTTTGGCTTTAACGAAGATAACGAATGAACGCAGAGAACAGAAGTGGGAGGGACCTTCCTCAGGGCTCTGATGAAGATAACGAATGAACGCAGAGGACAGAAGCACGAGATACCTACCTCTGGGTCTAACGAAGGTAACAAATTAACGCAGAGGACAGAAGTGGTAGGTATCTACCTCTGGGTTCTGATGAAGATAACAAATGAATACAGAGGACAGAAGCAGAAGGGACCTACCGCTGGCTCTCTAATGAAGAGAATAAATGGATGCATAGTACAGAAGAAGGAGGGACCTGCCTCTGGCTCTAACGAAGATAATGAATAAACGCAGAGGACAGAAGCAGGACGGACCTACCTCTGGCTCTAACGAAGATAATGAATGAACGCAGAGGACATAAGTGGGAGGAACCTACCGCTGGCTCTTTACTGAAGAGAACGAATGGATGCAGGGGACAGAAGCGGGAGGGACCTACCGCTGGATCTCTAATGAAGAGAAGAAATGGATGCAGAGGACAGAAGCATGAGGGACCTACCTCTGGCACTCAAATGAAGAAAAGGAATGGATGCAGAGGACAGAAGCAGGAGGGCCCTACCTTTGGGCTCTAATGAAGCTACCAAACGGATTCAGTGGACAAAAGCACAAGGGACCTACCTCTGGGTTCTAATGAAGCTAACAAACGGATACAGAGGACAGAAGCGGGAGGGACCTACCCCTGGCTCTAATAAAGATAACAAATGGCTCCTGTGAAGAGAACGAAAGAATGCTGATGACAGAAACAGGAGGGACCTACCTCTGGCTCTGATGAAGAGAATAAATGGATTCAGAGGACAGAAGCGGGAAGGACCTACCACTGGCTCTGATGAAGAGAACGAATGGATGCATAGGACAGACGTGGGAGGGACCTACCTCTGGCTCTAATGAAGAGAATGAACAAATGCAGAGGACAGAAGCAGGAGGGACCTACCTCTGGCTCCAATGAAGAGAAAGAATGGATGCCGAGGAGAGAAGCTGGAGAGACCTACCTCTGGGCTCCAATGAAGGTAACGAATGAACGCAGCGGATAAAAGCAGGAGGGACCTACCTCTGGCTCTAACAAAGATAATGAATGAACGCAGAGGACAGAAGCAGGAGGGACTTACCGCTGGCTCTTTAATGAAGAAACTGAATGGATGCAGAGGATAAAAGCAGGAGGGACCTACTGCTGGCTCTAATGAAGAGAAGGAATGAATGCAGAGGACAGAATCAGGAGGGACCTACCTCTGGCTTTAACAAAGAAAACGAATCAACGCAGAAGACAGAAGGAGAAGGGACCTTTCTCTGGCTCTAACCAAGATAACAAATGAACGTAGAGGACAGAAGCGGGAGGGACCTACCTCTGTGCTCTAATGAAGATAACAAATGGATGCAGAGGGCAGAAGTAGAAGGGACCTACCTCTGGCTCTAATGAAGAGAGCGAATGGATGCAGAGGACAGAAGCAGGAGGGACCTACCTCTGGCTCTAATGAGGAGAACAAATGAATGCAGAGGACAGAAGCGGGTGGGACCTACCAATGTAATGTAATAACACTACACCTAGTAGGACCTTAGTCACCAAACTGAACTCATTCAGCACCAAACAGAGCTAGATAGGTGCGCACTGATCAAACTGCACTCAAGAAAATGCACTTTGTGCCCTCTTGGTGTTGTTTGATTTGATGATCACGAGACCTTCCTCTACCTTAAGGCTTGGCATTGATGGAATGGTCTCAATGCCTCACACCTGCTTCAGGACTCTGCACCACTAGGGAATACCAAGGTCTCAGGAACAGGAAAGAGCTGCCAAGAAACAACCTTGGTTGCAGAGGATAATCAGGTCCTTCCCTTCCTTATCAAACACAGGAACTGTTGAGGCCATTTTAGAGACAAGATTGTAAAAATGGAGCATTGATTTTCGCTTGAATCGCTGCTTCCTTTGATGTGCTTATGTCCTTGAGTGAGACGGAAAGTATGCACTGAGTGAGACAGGAAGTATGCACTGAGTGAGACTGGAAGTATGCACTGAGTGAGATGGGAAATACGCACTGAGTGAGACAGGAAGTATGCACTGAGTGAGACTGGAAGTATGCACTGAGTGAGACGGGAAGTATGCACTGAGTGAGACGGGAAGTGTGCACTGAGTGAGACAGGAAGTATGCACTGAGTGAGACTTGAAGTATGCACTGAGTGAGACAGGAAGTATGCACTGAGTGAGACGCAAAGTATGCACTGAGTGAGACTGGAAGTATGCACTGAGTAAGACAGGAAGCATGCGCTGAGTGAGACGGGAAGTATGCACTGAGTGAGACAGGAAGTATGCACTGAGTGAGACTGGAAGTATGCACTGAGTGAGACTGGAAGTATGCACTGAGTGAGACAGGAAGTATGCACTGAGTGAGACTGGAAGTATGCACTGAGTGAGACAGGAAGTATGCACTGAGTGAGATGGGAAGTATGCACTGAGTGAGACTGGAAGTATGCACTGAGTGACACATGAAGTATGCACTGAGTGAGACAGGAAGTATGCGCTGAGTGAGATGGGAAGTATGCACTGAGTGAGACTTGAAGTATGCACTGAGTGAGACTTGAAGTATGCACTGAGTGAGACTTGAAGTATGCACTGAGTGAGACTTGAAGTATGCACTGAGTGAGACTTGAAGTATGCACTGAGTGAGACGGGAAGTATGCACTGAGTGAGATGGGAAGTATGCACTGAGTGAGACAGGAAGTATGCACTGAGTGAGACAGGAAGTATGCACTGAGTGAGACTGGAAGTATGCACTGAGTGACACAAGAAGTATGCACTGAGTGAGACAGGAAGTATGCGCTGAGTGACATGGGAAGTATGCACTGAGTGAGACTGGAAGTACGCACTGAGTGAGACTGGAAGTACGCACTGAGTGAGACTGGAAGTATGCACTGAGTGAGACGGGAAGTATGCACTGAGTGAGACAGAAAGCATGCACTGAGTGGGACAGAAAGTATGCACTGAGTGAGACAGGAAGCATGTGCTGAGTGAGACGGAAAAAATACACTGAGTGAGGCGGGTGGTATGCACTGAGTAAGACAGGAAGTATGCAATGAGTGAAACGGGAAGCATCCACTGAGTGAGATGGGAAGCATACACTGAGTGAGACAGGAAGTATGCACTGAGTGAGACAGGAAGTTTGCACTAAGTGAGATGGGAAGAATGCACTGAGTGAGACGGGAAGTATGCACTGAATGAGACGGGAAGTATGCACTGAGTGAGACAGGAAGTATGCACTGAGTGAGACAGGAAGTATGCAATGAGTGACACAGGAATTATGCACTGAGTGAGACGGGAAGTATGCACTGAGTGAGACAGGAAGTATGCACTGAGTGAGACGGGAAGCATGCACTGAGTGAGACGGGAAGTATGCACTGAGTGAGACTTGAAGTATGCACTGAGTGAGACTTGAAGTATGCACTGAGTGAGACAGGAAGTATGCACTGAGTGAGACGCAAAGTATGCACTGAGTGAGACTGGAAGTATGCACTGAGTAAGACAGGAAGCATGCGCTGAGTGAGACGGGAAGTATGCACTGAGTGAGACAGGAAGTATGCACTGAGTGAGACTGGAAGTATGCACTGAGTGAGACAGGAAGTATGCACTGAGTGAGACTGGAAGTATGCACTGAGTGAGACAGGAAGTATGCACTGAGTGAGACAGGAAGTATGCACTGAGTGACACATGAAGTATGCACTGAGTGAGACAGGAAGTATGCGCTGAGTGAGATGGGAAGTATGCACTGAGTGAGACAGGAAGTATGCACTGAGTGAGACTTGAAGTATGCACTGAGTGAGACTTGAAGTATGCACTGAGTGAGACGGGAAGTATGCACTGAGTGAGATGGGAAGTATGCACTGAGTGAGATGGGAAGTATGCACTGAGTGAGACAGGAAGTATGCACTGAGTGAGACAGGAAGTATGCACTGAGTGAGACTGGAAGTATGCGCTGAGTGACATGGGAAGTATGCACTGAGTGAGACTGAAAGTACGCACTGAGTGAGAGAGGAAGTAAGCACTGAGTGAGACGGGAAGTATGCACTGAGTGAGACAGAAAGCATGCACTGAGTGGGACAGAAAGTATGCACTGAGTGAGACAGGAAGCATGTGCTGAGTGAGACGGAAAAAATACACTGAGTGAGGCGGGTGGTATGCACTGAGTGAGACAGGAAGTATGCAATGAGTGAAACGGGAAGCATGCACTGAGTGAGATGGGAAGCATGCACTGAGTGAGACAGGAAGTATGCACTGAGTGAGACAGGAAGTTTGCACTAAGTGAGATGGGAAGAATGCACTGAGTGAGACGGGAAGTATGCACTGAGTGAGATGGGAAGTATGCACTGAGTGTGATGGGAAGTATGCACTGAGTGAGACAGGAAGTATGCACTGAGTGAGACAGGAAGTATGCAATGAGTGACACAGGAAGTATGCACTGAGTGAGACGGGAAGTATGCACTGAGTGAGACAGGAAGTATGCACTGAGTGAGACGGGAAGCATGCACTGAGTGAGACGGAAAGCATGAACTGAGTGAGACAGGAAGTATGCACTGAGTGAAATTGGAAGTATGCACTGAGTGAGACGGGAAGTATGCACTGAGTGAGACGGGAAGCATGCACTGAGTGAGACGGAAAGCATGAACTGAATGAGACGGAAAGCATGAACTGAGTGAGACGGGAAGTATGCACTGAGTGTGATGGGAAGTATGCACTGAGTGAGATGGGAAGTATGCACTGAGTGAGACAGGAAGTATGCACTGAGTGAGACAGGAAGTATGCACTGAGTGAGACTGGAAGTATGCACTGAGTGACACAAGAAGTATGCACTGAGTGAGACAGGAAGTATGCGCTGAGTGACATGGGAAGTATGCACTGAGTGAGACTGAAAGTACGCACTGAGTGAGAGAGGAAGTAAGCACTGAGTGAGACGGGAAGTATGCACTGAGTGAGACAGAAAGCATGCACTGAGTGGGACAGAAAGTATGCACTGAGTGAGACAGGAAGCATGTGCTGAGTGAGACGGAAAAAATACACTGAGTGAGGCGGGTGGTATGCACTGAGTGAGACAGGAAGTATGCAATGAGTGAAACGGGAAGCATGCACTGAGTGAGATGGGAAGCATGCACTGAGTGAGACAGGAAGTATGCACTGAGTGAGACAGGAAGTTTGCACTAAGTGAGATGGGAAGAATGCACTGAGTGAGACGGGAAGTATGCACTGAGTGAGATGGGAAGTATGCACTGAGTGTGATGGGAAGTATGCACTGAGTGTGATGGGAAGTATGCACTGAGTGAGACAGGAAGTATGCACTGAGTGAGACAGGAAGTATGCAATGAGTGACACAGGAAGTATGCACTGAGTGAGACGGGAAGTATGCACTGAGTGAGACAGGAAGTATGCACTGAGTGAGACGGGAAGCATGCACTGAGTGAGACGGAAAGCATGAACTGAGTGAGACAGGAAGTATGCACTGAGTGAAATTGGAAGTATGCACTGAGTGAGACGGGAAGTATGCACTGAGTGAGACGGGAAGCATGCACTGAGTGAGACGGAAAGCATGCACTGAGTGAGACGGAAAGCATGAACTGAATGAGACGGAAAGCATGAACTGAGTGAGACGGGAAGTATGCACTGAGTGTGATGGGAAGTATGCACTGAGTGAGACAGGAAGTATGCACTGAGTGAGACAGGAAGTATGCAATGAGTGACACAGGAAGTATGCACTGAGTGAGACAGGAAGCATGCGCTGAGTGAAACAGGAAGTATGCACTGAGTGAGACAGGAAGCATGCGCTGAGTGAAACAGGAAGTATGCACTGAGTGAGACAGGAAGCATGTGCTGAGTGAGACAGAAAAAATACACTGAGTGAGGCGGGTAGTATGCACTGAGTGAGACAGGAAGTATGCAATGAGTGAAACGGGAAGCATGCACTGAGTGAGATGGGAAGCATGCACTGAGTGAGACAGGAAGTATGCACTGAGTGAGACAGGAAGTTTGCACTAAGTGAGATGGGAAGAATGCACTGAGTGAGACAGGAAGTATGCACTGAGTGAGACGGGAAGTATGCACTGAGTGTGATGGGAAGTATGCACTGAGTGAGACAGGAAGCATGCGCTGAGTGAGACAGGAAGTATGCTCTGACTGAGACAGGAAGTAAGCTCTGGCCAAGCATGCTGCAGGAGGGCCACCCCCTGCAGAATGTAATGAGGTGACCCAGAGTATACCAGATTTCACAGCTATTCAGTGGGGGCCTCCATGACAGTAGAGGGTCCTGCAGGAATGTGGGACCCCATGAGTCACTGGGGCTTGTGTTAGGGCCGCAGCGGTTTAACCTCTTCTCCCATCACTCCCACACAGTAACCCAGGAGATGCAGAAGAGAAACAGAGCTAAGGTGCGAGTCTCCCAGTAAAACGAATAAACCTCCCCATCCCACTGAAGAGTAAAATCAAGAAGCACCAACTATCCAGGCCTCAAGGACGTTACAAGAAGCAGCTGAGGCATCACCTCATAACACGCAACACAGCATCACACGCTTATAAGCCTTCACTGAGCAAATCCTCAAAAGTAATACCCAGTGAAGCTGTTCCCCCATTCCACTTCTTGGGGAACAAGCTGCGTGAATTCTGTAAAGTGGACGAAAGTGTGAAGGCAGCGAGAAGCCTGGCCCCTGGGGAACTTATTTTGGCAATAAAGTTGAACGGAGTCAAATCAGTTTTATCATGTTTTCCGTTCTGATAAAAACACCAAACATAAACAAGCACTGGCGTTGCCAATAGGTCTCGCGTAGGAAAGTTGGAGCTATTGGTTTTGTAAATGACAAAGCCCTTTATGTTTTTACAATGAAAACAAAAATAAAAGGCATTGTTATTTGCAATTGTAATAGCTCCAACTTTCCTACTACGAGACCTATTGGCAACGCCAGTGCTTGTTTAAAATGGTATGTAGTGCCATCCGATGTAATGGAATGCGTTGTAGTGGATGTTGCGATGTAAAAACTGCATTGTAAGTGCATGCGTAGTAAATGTATGCGTTGTAACGTCATACATTCGTAGCTACCCCCGAGTCAAGGCTGAGGGTCCGCCGCTTTTTGTACTGGAGGTACTCCCTAGAGACAATAGTTCTGTGTTGTTCTGTGCTTACTCAAGCTTCTGTTGTGAGCATGCAGGACATACTGGAACAACGCCTCCTGTACAAAAGGCCTCCAACCCTCAGCCTTGACTCTAAGGTAGCCACACATTGTTGCTACCCGCTCTTCCTCCTCTCGAGTGTTAATTAATTTGCAGGCCCTGTTGATTGTGCCTAACAGCTGCTAGCCCAAGTAGCCCAAAGATGCATACCGAGCAGTGTGCATACAAGACCGAAAGGAACTGGTAGTCCGTTGCTTGGATAGCAGCACCTTCCATTGGTGTGCAGGCCCCTGGCTTGGGCATGTAAGTTCTTTGCTCATCACATGAATACATACAAGCGCAACAGAGCATGCTACCAGAATATATCACTGCCAGGACATTATGTGGAATAGTTATCGTGTTCCAAATATTTTTTACTAAAATCTGGGCCCACTGAAGTAAATAATATCAAATCTACACTTCGTATAGTAAACAATATTTAGGACACAATATTTATGTCAGACGATATGCCTGTAAACGATATTCTGACTAAAACCGTCAGAAGGATGGATACAGGTGGACAGCGGCCCTATTTGTAGACATTGGATGTTGTTTGGTAGCCTGAGCCAGGGGTTTTGGGGTGGTGTCCCCTGTGGTGTGAGACATGCAGCAGTCTCACCTGGGGTCCACCTCCATGGTGATGCGCATCTGTGAGCACACACTGCTAGAGCACACACTTTCAGTCTGGCTGAAGCCAGATTGAAAGTATACCACATGGTGCTATTTAAACCCCTTCCTGCAAAAGTCACTTATCTATGAGAAGGACCCAGAAAGGGGTGTCTTTGAAGCTAATGGTTGTCTGAAGTGGGTAATACCATTTACTTTTTGATTACTGTATTAAGGTCTCACAGAGAAACCAGCATTTCGCTGTCTAATTGGAAGAGAGGTGCACTTTTGTACTTTAAACTAAGCAGCAAAGTCACCATATCAATAAGAACTCATCCCATTATAATAATATCATATGTTCTCCGTGATGCACTTTTCTCTATAACGCTTCACACAAAGCCTTGTTTACACAAAGTATTTATTAGTCCAGACTAATTTAGTACTTATTCCATTGACCCGGGAGCGATAAAAAGTGAGCAGAATGTCCCGGATTCTGAACCTTGACCCGCAGGTCACACACAGATGTCAGGAGTAAAGTGGCTAACTGACTAAGCGTCATCACAATCTATAGTCCGTCTTCCAGTGCTAACATAGAACTGATGTAATTAATGTAGAGTCCTCGCTAGATGACCGGACTTGAATAGATCAGAGGTCTGGCGTAGTTGTGATGCTCCTTCCCATAGCACGCCTCTTTGTGACGTCACAGTGCATAGCTTATGATAATCATTGCCTTGTTTATGTTTTGTGATTCATGCCCTGATCCTATAGTCTCTGTACCCTAGAGTTCTGGGTGCCCTTGAGAGCGAGGTACACTGAATTCAGTGCATCGGGGTGCGTACCTGTTTGTGTAATAGAGATTTGTGTGCACAATACTTCACGTCACGTGTGTCTGTGTACGAGGTCACAGACTACACTATATTGTTTGTCTGGGGCTGAAAGGATTCCGTGCATTCGAGAGACTTGTGTGCACACGACTCAGTGTCCGTGTGTGACTGTAGAAATATCATCATATGCATGTGTGGGAGCTGTGCAAAGAGGGGTCGGTCAGCCTCTGTGTGAGCTATGAAGAACACTTGACTGTATATAACTTATGTGTGCCTGTGTAATACATGTGTGCATGCGGGCCCTTGTCTTTCTGTGCCATACACAGGGTCACGTCACGTGTGCTCCCGTTTGTGTGTGATATTTCTGTACATGGCAACCGATGTTTGTGTGCGAGAAATGTGTGTATGTAGGACTTTATGGGCCTGTGTGTGGTGTGAGTGCGGTGCGTGCACAAGCTATGTACACACAGATCTAAATGCTTATGGAAGTAATATACACAACTCCAAGAGACTGTGCGAGGCAGCTGCGCCGCCCGCTTGTGTGCACGGCTACCAGGCTCCGTGTGAAAGCTGTGTGCTCGGGACACCGTGGGACTGAGTATGGCAGTGTGTGGAGTAACAGCCAAGAAATATCGTCACATGCGTGTGTGGGAGCTGTGCAAAGAGGGGTCGGTCAGCCATGAAGAACACTTGACTGTATATAACATATGTGTGCCTGTGTAATACATGTGTGCATGCGGGCCCTTGTCTTTCTGTGCCATACACAGGGTCACGTCACGTGTGCTCCCGTTTGTGTGTGATATTTCTGTACATGGCAAACGATGTTTGTGTGCGAGAAATGTGTGTATGTAGGACTTTATGGGCCTGTGTGTGGTGTGAGGGCGGTGCGTGCACGAGCTATGTACACACAGATCTAAATGCTTATGTAAGTAATATACACAACTCCAAGAGACTGTGCGAGGCAGCTGCGCCGCCCGCTTGTGTGCACGGCTACCAGGCTCCGTGTGAAAGCTGTGTGCTCGGGACACCGTGGGACTGAGTATGGCAGTGTGGAGTAACAGCCAAGAAATATCGTCATATGCGTGTGTGGGAGCTGTGCAAAGAGGGGTCGGTCAGCCTCTGTGTGAGCTATGAAGAACACTTGACTGTATATAACATATGTGTACCTGTGTAATACATGTGTGCATGCGGGCCCTTGTCTTTCTGTGCCATACACAGGGTCACGTCACGTGTGCTCCCATTTGTGTGTGATATTTCTGTACATAGCAACCGATGTTTGTGTGCGAGAAATGTGTGTATGTAGGACTTTATGGGCCTGTGTGTGGTGTGAGGGCGGTGCGTGCACGAGCTATGTACACACAGATCTAAATGCTTATGGAAGTAATATACACAACTCCAAGAGACTGTGCGAGGCAGCTGCGCCCCCCGCTTGTGTGCACAGCTACCAGGCTCCGTGTGAAAGCTGTGTGCTCGGGACACCGTGGGACTGAGTATGGCAGTGTGTGGAGTAACAGCCAAGAAATATCGTCATATGCGTGTAACAGCCACAAAAACAAGCAGGGGTTGTCTGCCTTGCTAATGATGTTTCGTCTATCTCGGCTTAATTCATCGGAGATTTATGCACACTTTTAAAATTGCAGTCATTACTCTCAATAAAACCTTGCAGGGAGGGGGCTGCGCGCCAACTGAAGTGCTCTGGTTGCACGGCCGGGTGAAGTGATAAGCCTTTGAAGTACACAGGCATGCTGTGACGGAGGTGTGAGAGGTCTGGCAGGGAACAGATGGCCTGGCCGTGAAGCAGTGGGCGGGGCAGCGCTGGGGAAGCCTGTGGGAGGGTGATTGATGCCTTTGATGTGGGAAGGGAGGAGAGCCTTTTGCGAGCCTTGTGCAGGAGAAATGCTGCCGATGCGCGTGCTTGTTTACTCACGTGATTCACGTGAACTTCATGAAAACCGCGGCTGAAAGCCCTTGGTTTGACGATTATTTTGGCCACTTGAATTCTCGTTCCCTTAATGCGCTTGCGCGCATTGTAGGTCACGAGACCTAAAAATGATGGGGCACTAGTCAACGCTATTCAATATAATATTGCATTTTTGGAGAAACTTTCTGGTGGTCTTATGTTTTACAATTCTCACATTGGCCTCCTCAAAGAAAAAAAGCAACACATTTCTGAAATTATCTAAAAACCCTGCTTGTCTTTCTTTCTGTGGCTTAATGCTTGCTCAAACGGAAACTTTAAACATTTCTGAAAGATTTTACTTATTTTTTTCTTTTTTAATTCTTTTTTTCTTAATTGGCTGACACATGCATCAACATTAGGATTTGCGATTCCTAAATAGCGATTTTTAAGGAATCGCAATTTGGGAATTGCAAATCCTTATGCATGTAGGAATCGCAAAATAAATTGCGATTCCTTAACCCGTTTACCGCGGCGGCGATTCTGCCATGGTGCGGCGGTTTTAATGAGTGGGCGGGCAGCGCCAGCCAAGGGATGTGCGCAGCACTACAAAAGTAGTGCGCGCAACGGCCGTTGGTGACTGAAGCACGCTAGGGGTTAATATTACCTAATAGCACTTTGAAAAATGCATTTTTGGGCATTTTTTAATGCATGCGCAAATTACCAACAACTTGAAGCTGATGGTAATCAGCATTTTCTAAATGCACAGTTCGCATCTAGGAAAGGCAACTTGCAGCGCGTTAGGGAATGACAAATTGCAATTCCCTAAATGCATTCACAATATAGGTAATCGCAAAAAATTGCAATTACCCAATTTGCAAATGCCAAGGCTTTTAATGCTTCAGAAAAGTCCTTTTTGCCCTCGCAAACGGGCTGATTCAATGCTTGATGCATGTGGCCCTTGGTCTTCTAAAGCTAAAAACGGAGGCTTGGCCTGTGTGATTTCCGACAATCAATCAATCAATCAGAACATTTGTAGAGCATCGGAATCCAGGACAAGGCGCTGGAATGGATCATCTCCTTCCTCGACGGAAGAACACAGAGAGTCCACCTACCACCGTTCAAGTCAGAGGCCTCCGAAGTCATCTGCGGCGTCCCTCAAGGATCATCTCTGAGCCCCATCCTCTTCAACGTCTACATGAGCCCCCTCGCGGCCATCGTACGCAAACACAACCTCAGCATAATCTCCTACGCCGACGACACCCAGCTGATCCTCTCCCTGACCAACGACCCCGCCGCCGCCAGAGCCAACCTGCACGAAGGGATGAAAGAGGTGGCCGAGTGGATGACGACCAGCCGCCTGAAACTGAACTCGGACAAGACAGAGGTCCTCATCCTGGGCTCCTCGCCCTCCGCCTGGGACGACTCCTGGTGGCCTCCCGCCCTGGGCACCGCACCCAAACCGACAGACCACGCACGCAACCTGGGCTTCATCCTGGACTCCTCCCTCTCCATGACCAGGCAAGTCAACAACGTCTCCTCGGCGTGCTTCAACATCCTACGCATGCTACGGAAGATCTTCTGGTGGATCCCCACCGAGACCAGGAAGACCGTCACCCAGGCCCTCGTCACCAGCCGACTGGACTACGGCAACGCCCTCTACGCCGGTACCACCGCCAAGCTCCAGAAGAGACTCCAGCGGATCCAGAACGCCTCAGCCAGACTCATCCTCGACATCCCACGAACCAGCCACATCTCCGGACATCTGAGAGACCTTCACTGGCTCCCCGTCAACAAAAGAATCACCTTCCGCCTCCTCACCCACGCACACAAAGCCCTACACGACCAAGGCCCGAGCTACCTCAACAGCCGACTCAACTTCTACGCTCCCAAACGCCACCTCCGATCAGCCAACCACTCCCTCGCCGCCGTCCCCCGCATCCGAAGAGCGACTACAGGAGGAAGGTCCTTCTCCTACCTGGCCGCCAAGACCTGGAACTCCCTCCCTCCCGACCTGCGCCTGACCCCAAGACCACCTCTCCTTCAGGAAGAAGCTGAAGACCTGGCTGTTCGAGCAGTAGCGGCACCCCCCCCCCCCCCCCCCAGCGCCTTGAGACCCTACGGGTATGTAGCGCGCTTTATAAGTGTCACTGATTGATTGATTGAGCACAATACTTACCCGTGAGGGTCTCATGGCGCTGGGGGGGGGGGGGCTACTACTACTTGAATAGCCAGGTCTTGAGGAGTCTTCTGAAGGTTAGCAGGTCCTGGGTCTGCCGTAGGAGGATGGGGAGGGTGTTCCAGGTCTTGGCGGTGAGCTGGGAGAACGATCTGCCACCGGAGGTCGCTCTTCGGATGCGGGAGACGGTGGCGAGGGCGAGGTCAGCGGAGCGGAGCTGGCGGTTGGGGGTGTAGAAGTTGAGTCGCCCATTGAGGTATGCCGGTCCGGTGTTGTGGAGTGCCTTGTGTGCGTGGGGGAGGAGCTTGAAGGTGATCCTCTTGTTGGGTAGCCAGTGCAGGTCTCTTAGGTGTGGGATGATGTGGCTGCGGTGAGGGATGTCAGAGGCGTTTTGAATGCGCTGAAGTCGTTAAAAGAGTTTGGCCGAGGCTCCTGCGTAGAGGGTGTTTCCATAGTCCAGCCTGCTGCTGACGAGGGCCTGGGTGACCGTTCTTCTTGTTTCGGTGGGGATCCACCTGTAGATCTTGCGGAGCGTGCAGAGGGTATTGAAGCACGAGGATGAGACGGCGTTGACCTGCTTTGTCATGGAAGTGTGGAGTCGAGGATGAACCCCAGGTAACGTACATGGTCGGTGGGTGTTGGAGCAGTTCCCAGTGCGGTTGGCCACCAGGAGTCGTCCCAGGCTGAGGGGGTGGAACCGAGGATGAGGATTTCCATCTTGCTTGAGTTTAGCTTCGGGCGGCTGTTCTTCATCCTCCCAGCGATGACTTTCATCCCTTTGTGGAGGTTTGTTTTGGCGGTGAGGGGGTCCTTGGTGAGGGAGAGGATCAGCTGGGTGTCGTTGGTGCAGGAGATGATGTTGAGGTCATGTAGCCGGGTGACGTGGGCGAGCGGTGCTATGTAGATGTTGAACAATATCAGGCTGATGGATGAGCCTTGGCGTATGCAGCAGATGATCTTGATGGCTTCGGAGCGGAAGGGGGGAGGCAGACGCTCTGGATTCTTCAAATGAGGAAGGAGGTGATCCAGTCCAGAGCCTTGTCTTGGATCCCAGCGTCGTAGAGGCGTGTGCGTAGGGTACAGTGGAAGATGGCGTCGAAGGCAGCTGAAAGGTCCAGGAGGATGAGTGCTGTGGTTTCTCCATTGTCCAGCAGGGACTTGATGTCATCAGTGGCGGCGATAAGGGCAGTTTTGGTGCTGTGGTTGCTGCAGAACCCAGACTGGGAAGGGTCCAGGATACTGTTCTCCTCAAGGTAGCGGGTCAGTTGTCTGCTGAAGGTCTTCTCGTTGACCTTCGCCGGGAACAGGAGGAGGAAGATGGGCCGGAAGTTCTTGAGGTCCTTGGGGTCAGCCTTGGGTTTTTTGAGTAAGGCTTTGATCTCTGCTTGCTTCCAGCTCACCGGGAAGGTCGCTGTCTCGAAGGAGAGGTTGATGGTTTACAGGAGATGGGGTGCGATGGTGGTACAGGCTCTGTTGAAGATGTGGTGTGGGCAGGGGTCTGATGGAGATCCGGAGTGGATGGAGTTCATGATTTTGATGGTGTCGTCATCGTTTATGTTAGTACAGGTGAGCAGGGGGTCGGTGCGCATGGTGGCCGTGTGGACGGAGGTCTCAGTGGTTGTCGGGGTGGTCGTGCCTTTGAAACTGCATGTTTTCATATGTGGTTGAAGTACTAGTCCCAAAACGTGCGCACAGAAAATAACAAGAGACAAAAAATGGGTTCCAAGTCCCCAAATAGCAAAGAAAGCTTTGGGGATTTATGGCTAGGATAACAATAAAACACTTTAAAATATGAGCTCTTCGTAAGGAAGAAAGGAAAGGAGGCATTCAAGCAGCAAGCACCTTGCTGCTCGTTCCAGAGGCAATACTCCATGGGAATTAACTTGCAAGAAATGGTGGGCATGTTCCAACCATTAACCAATTGTAGGCTATGATTTTGGAATGACACAAACATAAGCCAATCCGAACCGATGGGATGGATCAGACCTCACAAAGTTCATACAACAGATCACCTGACAGCTGCGCTGTCTAGGCTCGACCTAAAAAAAGGAGAGATGCCATATAACTCACAGCCAAGAAAAAATAGTAATCTTCACAAGAAGCACCGCCGCCTAGGGAGGCAAGCATTTGCAATGCATTAGGTCTCGCGTTTACAAGAGTTTGAGCTATAGGCATTGTAAATGACAATACTTTTTATGTATGTGTTGGTTTTTAAAACATAAATAAAGGCATTGTCGTTTATAATGCCAGTAGCTTAAACTCTCGCAAATGCAAGACCCATTGCATTGCAAATGCTTGTTTTTAGTATTGGAGTCCAGGCCCGGATTGGCCGTTGCGGGCACCGGGCAAACCCCCGGTGGGCCGCACGGTTGGGGGCCGGTTTGGGGCCCCTGGGGGCTGTTTTTGTTACAGGGCCGTTTTGCTGCAAAAACGGCCCTGTAACAAAATCGGCCGAAAACCGGCCCTGGCAAAGAGCGCGGCCGGCCCCCCTCCCCTCGGGTGGAGGGGAGGGGGGGCCGGCCGAGCACTTTGCCAGGGCCAGTTTTGGTTCCCAGTCCGGCCCTGTTGGAGTCCACCAGTGCCGATATCAGTGGTTTATTGATTATCAGAATGGAAGGAGCGTAAAGGCATGGGAGCCATGCCCGACATCTTAGGCCATCCCATGCCCATCGCACAGTCAGTCATGGTAACTTCTATTCTTCTGTACGGGTGGGTGATATAGTGCCGTGGATAGGGGGTGCGATGTAGTTGTGGGTCAGGAGATCATACAGGTAGCTAGGACCTTTCCCCTGTAGACTCCGGAGACAGAAACATAATGCTTTAAAGAGAATTCTTTAACTGATTGGCAGCCAGTGAAGGGAGTCCATAGCTTTCGTCGTTGAAGCCCGTCTAGGTAGATTGAGAACTAGGCGTACCACTGCATTCTGAATGTGTTGCAACCATTGCAGGCTTCATTTGGATGCTCCTAAGCGTGGGCGGAAAATCCGTTCCGCTCACGGATTTTGCGGATTTTCGGTAAATTCGCAATCTGCGAACGCTCGCGAATTTACCGAAAATCCGCAAATTCACACGCAGCGGATTTTTTTTCTTGGTGACACAATTTTGCGGCGCGAGGCGTTCACTTACCGTCATTCAGCGTTTGCCGAGTTGTTTTTCTCGATACTTTGCAAGTGCTGCGCCATTTTGGATCTTGCTGCGAGATCCCGCGGGAGTTTGGCGACCGCAATTACGTCATTGCGCTCGCCACCTTGCACAGCGAGAGTTTGTCAACACGAGTACGCCGTGATCACGTATCGCGGGAGTTCGCAATCGCGAACCCGTACATGCGGCGGGCAGCAACAATCTCGCACTAGCAAAAATACAAAATTTGCAATTCTGCACAAGAAATCCACCAGCAAGCAGCATAAACCTTCTGAAAATGATGATTTTTATCAGAATAACTCATCAAGTTGACATTTGCCTGCACTTTTTTTTGCAAGGAGTCCATTTTGGGGGGGGGGGGGGGAAGGAAGGAAGTGCCCCACAGTCTCCAACTTCCTGTTCCTGTCCAGCAGGCTCCTCCCAGTGCTTTCTTCGTGTGCTGGTCACTTTCATTCGGATTCTTCACCTGGAAGGATTACTTTTTGTGGATGCTGCTGGATATTTGGATTTGAGGCCTTTTTTACTTTCTTTGGATCACTTTTGGATTAGAAATTTCACAAGTAAGTTTCTTTGGGGCATTACAGTTGCTGCAACAATTTTGTAATTTTCGATTTTTGGGCTGTTGTTGGGGCCTTTTGCCCAGGGGTACTCAGTTGTGGGTGGACTGAGTCTTTCTGTGGGGTCTCTTTAATAAAAACATCATGGAGGGCCTGGATGGCTTGGGATTGTGCTGATTTTTCTGTGATTTTCGTTTTTTTGGGCTGTTGTTGTGGCCTTTTCACCAGGGGTAGTGAGTGGTGCATAGGCCTAGTCTTTCTGTGGGGTGTCTTGAATTTAAACATCATGGAGGGCTTGGGGTTGTGCTGATTTTTCTGTGATTTTCGTTTTTTGGGGCTGTTGTTGTGGCCTTTTCACCAGGGGTAGTGAGTGGTGCATGTGCCTAGTCTTTCTGTGGGGTGTCTTGAATTTAAACATCATGGAGGGCCTGGATGGCATGGGATTGTGCTGATTTTTCAGTGTTTTTCGATTTTTTGGGGTGTTCATGGGGACAGGCCATGTGGGTGGGGGCCATTTTGAGTGCTGCTACAGGCCCTGGCCATGTGCTGGGAGGGAGGGGGCCATTTTGAATGCAGGCAGTGTTCTTAGGTCTGCAACCATTTTGCCTAGCTTTCAACCTTTATGCCCAGGGGTAGTGAGTGGTGCATAGGCCTAGTCTTTCTGTGGAGTGTCTTGAATTTAAACATCATGGAGGGCTTGGGATTGTGCAGATTTTTCTGTGATTTTCGTTTTTTTGGGCTGTTGTTGTGGCCTTTTCACCAGGGGTACTGAGTGGTGCATGTGCCTAGTCTTTCTGTGGGGTGTCTTGAATTTAAACATCATGGAGGGCCTGGATGGCATGGGGTTGTGCTAATTTTTCAGTGGTTTTCAATTTTTTGGGGTGTTCATGGGGACAGGCCATGTGGGTGGGGGCCATTTTGAGTGCTGCTACAGGCCCTGGCCATGTGCTGGGAGGGAGGGGGCCATTTTGAATGCAGGCAGTGTTCTTAGGTCTGCAACCATTTTGCCTAGCTTTCAACCTTTATGCCCAGGGGTAGTGAGTGGTGCATAGGCCTAGTCTTTCTGTGGGGTGTCTTGAATTTAAACATCATGGAGGGCTTGGGATTGTGCTGATTTTTCTGTGATTTCCGTTTTTTTGGGCTGTTGTTGTGGCCTTTTCACCAGGGGTACTGAGTGGTGCATGTGCCTAGTCTTTCTGTGGGGTGTCTTGAATTTAAACATCATGGAGGGCCTGGATGGCATGGGATTGTGCTGATTTTTCAGTGTTTTTCGATTTTTTTGGGGTGTTCATGGGGACAGGCCATGTGGGTGGGGGCCATTTTGGGTGCTGCTACAGGCCCTGGCCATTTGCTGGGAGGGAGGGGGCAATTGTGAATGCAGGCAGTGTTCTTAGGTCTGCAACCATTTTGCCTGATGTGAACGTGGGGGTGCAGCGGGCCGGAAAATCAGGCAAGGAGGCCGGATGTAGTGGGCTATACTGGGGTTTTATTGAAGTACAAGAGTCAATTGATATGCCAATACAGAATCTCCAAGATGGTTCGGGTCGTTCTTCCTGGTCGGGTTAGGCTCCACTCGGGGTGTTCTTCGGCTGGGGTCTGTCGCAGTCGCTGGGGAGGCACCTCGGAGGGCAACAAGAGAAACAAAGGGACCGTTAGTCCGAACAGGGACTCAGTACGTATGCTTCTACAGATACCGGGTAGTGAGGGGAGTAGAGAGGAGCGAGTCGTGAGGGAGGGAGGTACTGGGAAGGGGGAGGAAGGAAGTTCAAAGAACGAGAATTCAGCAGGGTGTCAGGGTGAGCGTGACGGGAAGAAGGGCTCAATACCGTGAGGGTGCTTTACGATATTCACAGTGCTTTAACTACGTGATACGTGACTAGGAGGTAGAGAACTATACAGAGTATGTACACTGAGCACCTAGCGTGCTCTCGGGTAGGTTTACGGTACTCATGCGGTCCGCCGTAGCTCTCCAGTGAGCCACGGCCGCTCTTCAGCCACCTCCGTAAGGACTCCACCAATCCTCCGACCACCCGCCTTCTTCGGGTTGCTCCTCTTCTCCGTCTCCTACGTCAGTCCGAGTGTCCTGCCACGATGCTCCGACGGCGTTCTCGATGTTGTGTCCGTTTTTCACTAGTTCTGTCGCTGCCTCAGGGGTGGGACTTCCGGGGTCGAGACGAAGTGCTTCCTGTTGATTGTGGCCGCTGATTGGCTCCTGGAATTGAGAGAGGGGCGGGGAACTTCGGGTCATGGTTACCGCTCCGGCAATGTTACGGATAGTACCTAAGGCTTTCAATGGCCCATTTGATTGCGAGGGCTTCTTTCTTGACTACAGCATAGTTTAGTTCTCTGGGGAACAGTTTCCGACTGAGATATAGAATAGGTTTCTCGTTTCCTTGTTCGTCCAATTGCGATAGGACTGCCCCTAAACCCTGATCAGAGGCATCCGTTTGTAGTATGAAAGGCCGGGAATAATCAGGGCTTACCAGGACAGGGCTGGAGGTCAGGGCTCCCTTCAGGTCGGTGAATGCCTGCCATAAGAGGGGAGTGGGGTGTTTCAGGGCGAGCTCGGTGTGGGTAGCTTTCTTTAGGAGATCCGTAAGAGGAGCAGCTCTCTGGGAAAAGTTGGGAACAAATCTCCTATAATAACCCAGGAGTCCGAGAAAAGCTCGGAGATCTTTTTTTGTCCGTGGGAAGGGAAGGGTCTCGATAACTTTGGTTTTTGGTTTTCTGGGGTCTGATCAGGCCTTCGCCCAAAAGGAAACCGAGGTACTGGACGGTTTGTGCAGCCAGGGTGGTTTTGGCGGGGTTTATGGAAAAACCAAAAGAGCCTAGGGAAGAAACAACATTGTGTAAATGTACCAGGTGTTGTTCCCAGCTATCGCTGTAGATGACTATGTCGTCCAGATAGGCGCCTGCATATAGAGAGTGTGGACGGAGTACTTGGTTCATGGCACGCTGGAAGGTAGCGGGGGCACCGTGTAGCCCAAAGGGCATGACTATGAACTGAAATAACCCCTCAGGGGTAGAAAAGGCGGTCTTCTTCTTGTCTTTATCCCGGAGAGGGATCTGCCAGTAGCCCTTGCAGAGGTCAAGGGTGGAAATATATTTGGCCTTCCCTATTCTTTCGACCATTTCGTCAACCCTAGGTAAGGGATATGTGTCGAATCTGGACACCTTGTTTACCTCTCGAAAGTCTATATAAAACCTGACAGACCCGTCAGGTTTTGGCACAAGGACTATAGGGGAGTTCCAATCGCTGACCGAAGGCTCTATGATCCCCATTTTAAGCATGTCCTCGGTCTCCCTTTGTATGACTGCTCTTCGAGCCTCAGGGACTCGATAGGGTCGCAACCGAACCACTTTCCCTGGTTCTGTTTCGATTGCGTGTTCGGTGACGGTGGTCCGTCCCGGATAGGAGGAGAAGGCCTCCTTCACGGGTGACAGGGCTAATTGGAGTTCCCGGGTTTGTACCGGGGTCAAAGCGGGATCTAGGCAGGGGTCGAAAGGGAAGGAAGACGGCAGCCTGTTCCCAGTCAGGACAGGACGGGGTCCTTCCCATTTTTTCAGGAGGTTTACGTGATATATCTGGGATGTTCCTCTTGTGGGGTCGAGTTCAACCTCATAGGTAACGGGGGTGGGGGCGTGGCCAAGAGCCGATCATGGTGGACGTGTAGCCCCGGAGCTCCGTCCATAGCCCGCAATACCAGCCGATTATCCTGTAAACCCGACAGACAACCCACCTGCACACGGTGCGCTGAAGCCCTGGGAGCGAACGGCGTACAGCGGAGGGGTGCTGATCCCCCCCCCCGGACCTCGCCGGCAAGGGAGCCTGTTGCGGCCTGAGGCCCGGAGTGAGGCCTCGGCCTCGATTTACGACCTGCCTGCCCTGCCCCGCGTTGCCGGCTTGCTCCAGGTGGACCCCCGGCCCGGAGGTGTGGCGGAATTCTCACCGCGGTGTCTGGACACACGGAGGGGTCCCCCCACCCCGCCTGCAGCCTCGCAGCTTCCTCCACCAGGCTGCTGAACACCCACTGATCTCCCCCGCTGTGGGACCCACTGGCCGGCCGGGACGCCGGACCTGCCGCCACCTGCCTGAGCCCGGCTACAGCGCCTGCGCCCTCGACCCCACCGGTGAGGAGGACGGGTCTGAGAGGGAACGGGACCCCCCGCCGGCTCCCTGCACAACGCGCTGTGGGGCGCAGGCCAACCGACGTCTGGGTGATCCTGCTGGCGCCATTTTGTCTGCACGAGTCCGGGCCCCTGGGACTCTGATCTCGGCAGCCTGCTCACCCCAGACTCCGCGGCGGCGGACATCTCGCAGCGGGAGACCCAAGGCAGCACACACCTACGGTCAGTGCACGCCCATATTGCAGTGGGGCAGGCGACCTTACACACCAGCGCTGGGGTGACTGGGCCCACGTGTGAGGACGGACACTGCAGAGCCCTGGTGCCAAGCTGAGAGCCCGGCGCTAACCACGATCCCAGCCACTTAAGAGATCCCTCCTCGTCGTCATCTGAGGCTCATGGACTCTCCCCTACATTTAACACAGCCGAGCCACTAAAGACTGCCAGGGCCACAGGTGGACCGCCACTCCGCCCTATGACAACGCCGCGGCCAGTCGGCGAAGCGCCATCCTTGCATGCGCTGACCAGCATACTTCCTGGCTAAACCTGTGGGCTACACCGTGACGGCCTGCGGCCAGCGGGACCTGGCCACACTGGCATCGCAGCCCGACACCTTTGCGTGGATACCTGTGGAGGGAGAGATCGACGGCTGCAGCTACCCCGGCGTCGCCCTGCATACCAGGTCAATGGGTAGGCACAGGGGCAGGAACCAGGAGCAGGGCGCTACAGCAGACATGCAGTCCACAGGCTCCGAAGACCCACTGGCCTCCTCGAACGCGGACATCATCCCACCCACTGGAAAGGGATCCCAGGACGCCAAGTTGGACCTCATCCTTAACGAGATACGCGCCACACGCGAGGCGTTAGAATCACGCATAGACAGCATGGCGACTGGCCTATCCCTACTACGGGCTGACCATAACAAGTTGGCGGAGCGGGTCTCGGAACAGAAGATAGCGCTGAGTGACCTCATACCCCAGCAGACGGAGCACTCCACGAAACTGGAGGCCGTGGAGAAACAGCTTAAACAGCTATGGGGCAGGGTGGACGACGCGGAAGGACGTGCCCGCCGCAACAACGTCCGCATCCTGGGTATTCCGGAGAGAAGCGAGGGGAGGGATCCCACTCAATTTGTAGAGGACTGGCTCAGGAACCTGGTGGGCCAGGAAGACCTTACGGTCCTGTACAGTGTCGAACGAGCGCACAGGATGCCGTCGCGTCCCCCGCAACCGGGGGCGCCCCCTCGACCACTGATAGCGCGCCTGCTCCACTACAAGGATCGGGACACTGTTCTGAGAACGGCAAGGGAGAAGGCACCTATACGCTTCGAAAATAAAAACATATCGGTGTACCCCGATTTTACACCTACAGTGCAAAGAGCCAGATCCACTTTCATGGGGGTGAAGCGCAAACTCAGAGATAGAGATATGAAATATGCGCTTTTATTCCCAGCAAGACTCAAGATACTGCATGGCAACAAATCCCACTTCTTCGACTCGCCGGAAGAGGCGGAGGAATGGATGGAAGTCACGCTCACCCCTCCGGCTTCACAAGACCCACTCGCGGATGACCACAGCGAGGGTCACAGGTCCTCGCAGGGCCATCGAGACGATCCTTCCTCCTCCAAACAACCTCCCCCACGAGGCGCACCTGTGAATACCCAACCGCCGGGGGACCAGGCAGCAGGTCGGTCTCAAGCACCACGGATGCGACTAACTGAGGAAGCGCTGGCCGCTCACGACGCGGGAGCAACCGGGGACAGGATCACCGTCACCACCGACACCCACACTGAGGTTTCCGGGTCGGTGGACAGTCTGCAACTGTTCCCAAAGATCACAGCCCAGATGGCAGCGGAGTTCTGATTGGCGACACGATTGGTCCTCTCCGGGTGGTAACGTATGACCGACCCCCCCCCCCTTTTCTCATGACTGGTGGGTTGCAGAAGGGCACACCCTGTCAAGGGCTACCATGCCAGAGCGGGCTATCAAGTGACAGTCAACGGAGGCCTACTCCCCCCGTTCTGAATATGGAACACATTGACTTGTGCCCACGTTGGGCACCCTTGTTTGGCTCCCGAGCCCGTTGGCCTGGGGACCCTTTAGTTAAGGGGATATACGTTCACGGGGCACTCTCACATAATACCACGACGAACCTGCCATGGTCACTCATGAGCTCCGCTCTACCACCACGCACAGAAGGTTATGGGACCTCTTAATGACTATAATTTGTGCACCTGGAATGTAAGGGGACTGGGCTCGGTACACAAACGGCACAGGATTTTAGCACAACTTAACCGTAGAGGGACGCAGATAGCTTGTTTGCAAGAGACACATTTGAATAATGCTGAAAACGTAAAAATGCGCAAAAAATGGCGCGGCCAGCTCTTTGCTACCTCCTATTCTGCGTTCTCCAGGGGGGCGGCGATCTGGCTTCGCAATTCTGTCCCCTTCAAGGCGATAGAACAAAAGATTGATAAAGAGGGGCGTTATGTATTTGTGAGGGGTTTACTAGATGGGGATGCCATTGTTCTAGGTTGTGTGTACTCACCGAACACAGGCCAGTCGGAATTTCTGCTAACTTTAAATGGGATACTTGCTGCTTGGGCTGACCATCGGTGGATCATTGGCGGGGATTTCAATGCTGTACTCGAGGTTACATTAGATAGGTCCCACCCCCCCCTATTGGCCGCTGAGAGCAGGAAACAGGCGGGCGCCCTGACACGCTGGGCTGAGGGCTGGGATTTGGCAGACGCATGGCGCAGCACACACCCACAGGAGAGGGAATATACCTTTTTCTCCCCGCCCCACCAGCTCCACACCAGAATTGACCATATCTTCTGTTCCCGCTCCCTGGCGACCTCCATTGTCCGAACCCAACACATGGGGAAAACCCTGTCCGACCACAACCCCGTTGAGCTCACCTGGCAGTGGGGCAAGCTGCTGCCTCCTATCCCGGCTTGGAGACTACCCCCCGACTTGCTTGAAGACACAGTCTTCCGTTCATCCCTATCCGACACTATAGACACCTACTTTACCACAAATGCGAACACAGCCAGCACCCGACAGATAGAATGGGACGCATTTAAAGTTTGCCTAAGGGGGGAGGCGATGGCAGCCCGAGTGGGTAGAAAGAGAGAGGTCATCAGTCAACTAAGCGAAGTAGAGGGTTCCCTAGCATCCCTGGAGAGTGAGGCGGCGGGCACCAATGCACACTTCACACCGTTACAGGAGGCTCACATAAGACATGCAGAGCTACTAGAAGACCTGAGGCTCATAGACTACAGAGAACACACGAATAGGCAGCATACACAGGCAGACCGAGCTGGCACCCTCCTGGCCCGACTCCTACAAGACTCTCCACCTTGCCACCCAATCCTAGAAATACTGGACCAAACTGGTAAACTGGCCACCACCCAAGTTGGGATTAATACGGCGTTCAAAGACTATTATACCACGCTGTATAGCCCCCCACCGCCACAGCCAGAGTTCACTTATGAGACCTTCATGGGGGAACTGATCCTGCCCCGACTCACCGACATGCAAAGTAAAGATCTACAGCGCGACATCTCACTAGCGGAAATTAGACAGGCGGTACGGGCACTCCCTAGAAATAAGGTCCCTGGAACTGATGGCCTACCGGCCGAATTCTACACAACATTCATAGATCTCCTTGCCCCCCGTTTGCATGCTCTCTATTTGGAAGCCTTACGGTCGGCCTCCCTGCCACAATCATCTATGCAAGCATTGATCACATCCCTCTTAAAACCAGGCAAAAGCGGGTTACAGCTGGCCAACTACAGACCCCTGTCCCTCCTAAATACTGATTCGAAGATCTTGAGCAAAGTACTGGCGACGCGACTAATACAATATGTGCCGCAGTTGATCCATCCCGACCAATGTGGTTTTGTGCCGGGCCGGAGCACGGCCATGAATCTAAGACGCTTGGCCCAGCTGATGCTGGGAGGCGGGGCGGACATGGATCCGGAGGGCTGCATATCACTGGATTTGAGGCAGGCATTTGACTCCCTTAGATGGGACTACATGTTTGCCACGCTCTTAAAATTCGGGATACCGCCCGAATTCGTTGCCTGGGTCAGGCTTTTATACACTCTCCCTACAGCGAGAGTGCGCACTTCCAGGCACATTTCGGGACCTATAGCTATAGCCAGGGGCACCCGACAGGGTTGCCCGCTCTCCCCTCTTCTGTTTATCCTCGCCCTCGAACCGTTGCTTTGCAGACTCAGGGCACTGGCCCCCCGTTATGGTATCCTGAGACACGGGACGGCACATATTGTGTCCGCCTATGCCGACGACATTATATTGTACCTTCGGGACCTGCGGGGCGACATGGGCCCCATACCCCAAATATTTGAGGACTTCCGGGAGATCTCAGGCCTTACCATAAGCGAGCCCAAGTCTTATGGATTCACCTTTGGGACTACAGACTCTCCCGCTCCCCTACCCTTCGCCCCACACGAGTTTCAGATAGCAGGAACCACCTTCCGGTATCTAGGGATGCACATATACAGAGAGGCTGGCATGATGATTGACGGCAACCTTGGCAGGACCTTGAGAGCACTGAAGTCACAGATACAATTCTGGCTGACACTACCCCTCTCAGTTGCTGGCAGAGTGGCCATTTCCAAAATGGTAATGCTCCCTCGCCTTGTTTACCACTTCACCAACCTGCCGTTCCTGATCCCAGCCGCGACATTTAAACACCTCGACTCACTACTTACGGAACTTGTATGGGGTCACGGGCGCAGACGTATTGGCCTAGCTAAACTGCAGCTCCCCTCAAGCTCCGGTGGTATGGGCCTTCCAGACTTTAGGGCATACAACTATGCGTGCCAGCTACAATGGCTAGCCTACTGGGTGGCGGGCCGTAACCTTCACGAGATCAATATAACAGAGAGGGAACACGAAAGAGGGGACGTGCACAAGTTGCTCCTACCCCGTTCGGACATACCGAGAGATGCTCCGCCACTCCTCCGGCTGGCGGTGACATATTGGCGGAAGGCAGTGAGATACACTTCCCCCGTGACATCGTATGCTCCCACGATCCCGCTTCTGGGCATCCCGCTGGGCTCGGGCACGCTCACGACAACCAGGCTAACGCCGTGGCAGGACGCAGGTGTGACGCATGTGGGAGACCTGTTCGCGGAGGGGCACCTGCTGTCCTTTACGGATTTCAGGACTATGCATAGCGTTCCCAGAGGCTCATTCCTTCTGCATGCAGGCCTTAGTCACTATGTAACACACACCTGGGCGCCTGAAGGACAAGAGCCAACTACTAACCCCCTGATAACGATGCACTACCTTATGGGCACGGGCGACCACTTAACCAAATGGCTCACAGCTAGCATAAAAACAGGAAGGGCGGTCCCGCTAGCACCACTCAGGGCAGCATGGGAAGGAGACATTGGTAGGCCACTGCGAGACAAAGAATGGGAACGCATCCTCCAGTTTCCCAAGAGGGTAGCCAGAAACCCCAAGTACAAGTTTATCCAGCTGATGGTACTACATAGGGCGTACCTGACTCCACATCGCCTGCACGTGATGTTCCTCGACGCGAGTAGCAACTGCCCCCGATGCGACGCTGACGACGCATCACTACTACATATGCTATGGCAATGCCCCAAGTTGGGCCATTACTGGGCCACCATCGCTGACACGCTTGAGTGTGCTGGCGCCCGGTCCCAACCGCTCACCATAGAACATACACTATTAGGCCTGGGACCGTCGACACGCACTAGGACCGTGGCGACACGTTTCACAGACTTAGCCCTATTGCTAGCGAAGCGAGCAATCACAATGAGGTGGAAATCCCCCAGACCACCTGACCCGGACTTATGGAAAGCAGAGGTAATAAGGTGGGGCAAGGCAGAAGGCGAGGCGCTGCAGCGAGAGGAACATAGAGGTCTCAGGAAAACACTGATCTCCCTAGACTGGTTCACTGTGCTGGGGACCTTTGAGGCTGGGGAGGAGGAGGGCGGAGGGGATACGGATAACTCAATACACACGGGCTGATTGGGCCCAACCCCTCAGGACATTCATGATATAAGGTGCACTGAGCTGAGGTACGGCGAACCACGTACCATTGACGATTCTATCCCAGCCTGCCCAAGTGTGTGGGAAAAAGCGAACACCAAGGAACTGTAATATACGGAGCGACTAGTGACCAGGATGTAAATATCGCAATTATGCGCATGTTTGTGGAGTGCCGGGAGGGATATCTGCGGGTGGGGGAGGGGGTGGGTAGGTTAAGGAATTGTTCAGTTGCAATGGTTCTGCACGAAATTGTAAAATCAATGGTACTAAGCATCTGTAAATACTGAGCAGACATATGATTGCGCAATTCTGATTATTGCTATGCCTGAATATGTATGTAACTGCTCCAATTACTATGCTAATAAACAGATTTTCAAAAAAAAAAAAAGGTAACGGGGGTCACCTGTCGCCGGATGGCATAGGGCCCTTGCCACTGACCCAGGAGTTTTTGGTCAGACGAGGGCATCATCAAGAGAACTAGGTCCCCAATGGCGAAAACCCGGGCTCTGGTGCCCTTATCATACTGTCGTTTCTGTATGTTGTGTGCCCTCTCCATGTTTTGTTTGACTATTTCCCAAATCTCCGCTAGATGGGTCTTCAGGTTATCTACGTACTCGGGTAAAGGGCGGGTGCGGTCAGGTTCAGCTTCCTGAGCCATGTCCAGCAGGGTACGAGGGGGTCACCCATACAATAACTCATAGGGGGAGTAGCCTGTACTGCTCTGTGGTTTACACCGTATGGCAAAAAGGGCCAGCGGTAGGATTTCCTCCCACCGTTTGGCCTCCAGCCCTAACAGCTTCTTCAGGGTGGCGTTGTAACGCTCGACCAGTCCGTCGGTTTGCGGATGGTACGCAGACGTCCTAATTTGTTTTATACCTAGCCTAGAGCAGACCTGTTTCAGCAGTGAAGAGACAAATGGCGTGCCCTGGTCAGTGAGGATCTCACGGGGAAACCCTACTCGGGAAAACAGTGTTATAAGAGCTTTGGCTATGTTCTGGGCTGTGGGCTGGCGTAACGGAATGGCTTCAGGGAAGCGGGTGGCATAGTCCACAATGACCAGTGCGTAGCGACATCCGCTTTGGGAGGGTAGTAGGGGTCCTATTATGTCCATCCCTACCCTACTGAATGGGATGTCAATGAGGGGAAGTGGTTGTAGCGGCACCCTAGGGGGTCGGTATCGGCTATGTTTTTGGCAGACAGCACATTCACGGCAGTAGGTCTTAATGCGCTGATAGACGCCGGGCCAATAGAATCTTTCAAGGACCGTCTGGCTGGTCTTTTCATCCCCAAAATGACCCCCTAACAGGTGACTGTGGGCTAAAAAGAGGACCTTGTCCTGGAAGGGACCGGGAATCAGTAATTGTGGGTTCTGGAGTGGCCCTCCCTTTCGGTATAACAACCCCCTTTTCTTGAAGAAATAGGGACCTACTTGTGTGGGGTCCTCATTGTCTAGGGCCCTTCCCCCAAGCTTCTTGTAGGAGCGGGTCCTCCTGTTGAGCTGCTCGGAACTCTTGGTCGGTTTGCCAGGGATGTTCTTCAACGTTAGCGGGATAGGCATAGGTATGGTTATTCTTCTCCTGTCTTTTCTGGCTTTTGGATTTGTGGGGTTTAGGTTCTTTAGGTGTTGAAGACAGTCCCTGGGAGTAGGGGGCCTCTTTCCACCACTAGGCCAGGGAGTCCGTAGTGTCCTGGAGAAGAGTAGGAAGTCCGGTATAATCGCTCCCCAGAATAGCTTGTTCAGGCAATGCCGGTACAAGACCGACCGTGTGGTTGGTTCCTGGATCCCCGGGGTGTTGCACCCACACCTGAGTGGTGGGGTAGCGTTTAGGCGGTGTCTTCTATGTTTGAAAAAGGGCGGAGAAATTATTAGAGCGCCTACTTGGTGATGAACGTCTTAAAATGATCCACTCAGAACAGCATTACATTTGTGCTACTATTCTGGATCCACGCTACAAAAAGGCGCTGGCAGGCCAAGCATTCTTTCCTTTTGGTGATCAAGATGTTACAAAGTACAAACGTTGGCTAGCCTTGTCAGCCAAGAGGTTTGAAAGAGAACGGCAGGAAATTGAAGGAAAAGGCAGTACATCAGCATCAGCAGGCCATCCCAAGTCAAAAGAATCCACTTCTGCACTTGTGTCTGTGGCACAAGTTACCTCTCAGCCGTTAAAGACACCAGCAACTGGATCATCTGCACAAGACACAACAGTAACATTGGATGCAGAAGAGGATTGGCTAACTCGGCTTGGGTTTGGTTCTCAAAAGGTCACAGCAAAAAGTAAGCCTAGTGGAGGAACCTTGGAGGACCTTGAGTCGATGGTGCAGGACTATCTGAATGACTCAACAGAGGTCTATGTTAATTCTGACCCATTGGCGTATTGGCATGGGAAAAAAGAATTGTGGGCACAGCTCTCCAACCTGGCTATAAACTACTTGTCTTGCCCACTCGCAAGCGTATCTTCTGAACGTGTTTTCAGTGCTGTTGGTGGCATTGTAACTTCCAAACGGAGCCGCCTCTCGCCCAAAAATGTGGAGAGGTTAACAATGATCAAGATGAATCAGCACCTCATACCACCAGATTACAAAGTACGAGAAAGCACGCCGGATGAAGACGAGGTGGACAGCAACATAGATGAGGGAATTTCTTCTCTGTTAGGTGACACTGACCTCACCCTGCCTGAATTCGCAGAGTATGATGATGAAGCCTTATTCTTATTCACTGACACCGAGCCCTGAAAATGAGACAATAAATCAATAACTTTCTTTTTCGTCCTTATTCACTTTTATTCCTGTGTGTCTGTCTTTCTTTGTTGTGCACAGTTAATATAATTCAAACTTTAATCACCTAATCACAAAAACAAGCCCATCAACAGAATTGTCTTCACTTGTTTGCTTATTGATTTGAAGGTGCCGCAGTCTGCATTCCTCAGGTTCACAAGTTCAGAAGAACATGCTCCTCTATCCTCCTCCTCCAGACTCCTATTTCCCTCAAAGCAGAGGGCTGGATTACGCCCAATGAAGAAAGACTCAGCACTTGTGGGGGTATTCTACTTCTTTGCGGGTGAGTTGACGGCTCTGGGGCCATTGCTGGGAAGCTCTAATACCGGATAAAAGTGGTTTGGACCAAATCGGAGGCGGAATTTTTTTTGCGTTTTTGCTGACTTGCTTGCCTTTGAGGTGCTCTTTGGGGGCGTTCCGGGTGTTTGTGGGTGAGTTTTGGGGTCTGGGAGCACTGCTGGGACAGTCTAATCTTGATTGCATTTGCTTTTCAGGAAATCCGTGGTGGAAAACGGGAGTTATGACCTAGCCGCACAGCGCGCGTGGACCGAAGGCCGAGAAATATTGTAAGTAAGAGAATTTCCTTTTTGGCTGTTTGGGGGTGTTGTGCTGTTTGGCGGGTGGGTTGGCGGGTCTTGGGGCATTCCTGGGAAGGTCTAATACCGGATAGAAGTGGTTGGGACAAAATCCATGCAGAATTTTTTGTTGTTGCTATTTCTGACATTTTGCTCAATATAGCGTTTTCGGGGGCCTGTTTGGGGGGCTTCCAGGTGTTTCTGGGTGGGTTTCGGGGTCTGGGAGCACTGCTGGCTATGGATACTTTAGTTTGCAAGAGGTTTGAAGCAAATCCATGGTGGCAGAGGGGAGTTAGGACCTAGCTGCAGAGCGCGCGCGGAGTGATTTGGGAAATTGGCAAGAAAATGACTTTTTGCGTTTTTGCTGACTTGCTTGCCTTTGAGGTGCTCTTTGGGGGCGTTCCGGGTGTTTGTGGGTGGGTTTTGGGGTCTGGGAGCACTGCTGGGACAGTCTAATCTTGATTGGATTTGCTTTTCAGGAAATCCGTGGTGGAAAACGGGAGTTATGACCTAGCCGCACAGCGCGCGTGGACCGAAGGCCGAGAAATATTGTAAGTAAGAGAATTTCATTTTTGGCTGTTTGGGGGTGTTGTGCTTTTTGGCGGGTGGGTTGGCGGGTCTTGGGGCATTCCTGGGAAGGTCTAATACCGGATAGAAGTGGTTGGGACAAAATCCATGCAGAATTTTTTGTTGTTGCTATTTCTGACATTTTGCTCAATATAGCGTTTTTCGGGGGCCTGCTTGGGGGGCTTCCAGGTGTTTCTGGGTGGGTTTCGGGGTCTGGGAGCACTGCTGGCTATGGATACTTTAGTTTTCAAGAGGTTTGAAGCAAATCCATGGTGGCAGAGGGGAGTTAGGGCCTAGCTGCAGAGCGCGCGCGGAGTGATTTGGGAAATTGGCAAGAAAATGACTAAGTCCCCATTTTTGTACTTTTGCTGTTTGGGGGTCTTCTACTAGTTTTTTCCTGGGTTTACGGCTCTGGGGCCATTGCTGGGAAGCTCTAATACCGGATAAAAGTGGTTTGGACCAAATCGGAGGCGGAAATTTTTTAGTGTTTTTGCTGACTTGCTTGCCTTTGAGGTGCTCTTTGGGGGGGTTCCGGGTGTTTGTGGGTGAGTTTTGGGGTCTGGGAGCACTGCTGGGACAGTCTAATCTTGATTGCATTTGCTTTTCAGGAAATCCGTGGTGGAAAACGGGAGTAATGACCTAGCTGCACAGCGCGTTTGGACCGAAGGCCGAGACATATTGTAAGTATGAGATTTTCCTTTATGGCTGTTTGGGGGTGTTGTGCTTTTTGGCGGGTGGGTTGGCGGGTCTTGGGGCATTCCTGGGAAGGTCTAATACCGGATAGAAGTGGTTGGGACAAAATCCATAAGGAAAAGCCTTTTGGCACTTTTTGTAACTTAGGGTTCGTTAGGGTTAGCCCTAGCAGCAGGATTGCATGTGTTTCGGGGTGTTCTAGATTTTTGCAACTGAGTTCTGGGGTCTTAGAGCACTCGTGAGAATGTGTAATTTTGGTTGCAAGTCATTTGAAGAAAATCCATGGTGGGAAAGGGGGGATTTGGCATAGTTAAAGAAAGCCTTTGCCACTATTCTTAACTTAGGGCTCGTTAGGGTTAGCAGTATTTCTATTGCATGTGTTTGGGTGGGGGGGTTTTCGAGTCTTGGAGCGATGCTGGCTATGGATACTTTTGCTTGCTTGCAAGTGGTTTGAATGCAATCCACGGTGGGTAAGGGGGTATTTGGGCCTACTTTTACTTTCAAAGTACGTTTTGTCACCAGTTTTCTGCTAGGGCTCGTTTTTTGAGATCTAATTGGGGGTCTTCTACATTTTTGCGACTGGCTTTAGTAAGGGTCTGGGTGGGAGCACTGCTGGGAAGGTCTAATTTTGTTCTAAAACACAGTTTCCAGTACACCTAGCTTGAGGGGAAAGATCCGCTAAATTAATTTGCCCATACTTATTTATCCTTCAAAAGGTGACTCAGACAGAGTACGTACTTTCAAAAATATTGTACTGTCTATTAGGAAAATCAAAGTGTGACTTTTTGCACTACACAGCGTACATACCTTATATTTATTTATCAGTGGTGTTGTAATATTATATCACTTCCTGTTTTTCATTCAATAATTACAGGCCGGGTTTCAGTCTGTGCAATGGGGAAAAACGGATGGAGTCAGGCGAGCCGCAATTCAGCATCCGCCAGGCAGGCAGTGGACAGGGTGTCTTCTGGTCACCAACATTGATGGACGAAGCGTCAGCTGGAATGGAGGAGTGCCGCTAATAAGAGGAATTGTTTGCTGCATGCAACTTACTTACCAAATTCAACAGGACAACTACAACAACATACAGATACAGTATCCATTGTTTTCTTCTATGAGTGTGACTGCATTTCTTGGATCTCTCTCTGCTTCTAAATTGATCCCTACAGCCATTTTATAGGTTTTACTTCGGCTATTTTTTTAAACCTAATTTAATGTAGCCCTGTACTGTCGCATTCTGTCATTCACGATTGTCAAAAGTACTACTTACTTTTCAGTAACAATGCATTCAGTTATGTCTCGTAAAAGATTTATGGTTAGCTTTGTACCCAAAAATGTCTTTATGTTCAATTATTGTTTGTCCATGCTGTGCTTTTTTTTTTCTCTCAACAAAACCTACCCAAAAAGAAACCCCCATTCCCATCCATTTTCCAAACCCTAACCCTCTTCCCCCGGGCTGTGTGGTTTTGCTTGATGTGTGACTAAATGACATCAATAATTCCACACACTTGCTGGGGAGGATAAGGTCATAGCAACAGGCTGGTGAAGGAATCCGAGGATATATTCTAGACCTACTCAGCTTCAGTACTATTTCTTGTAGTAGTAGCCAATGTCAAAGAAATCCAACACAAGTACAAGTTATACTTTCAATACTTTAACATTTGTTAGGCTACATTGTGGCACTGTTCTAGTGTACTGTCTTCTGCTATATTCTCTATCGTACCGTTGTAATGCTACAGTAAGGACAAACCAGGTTTCATTTTCTTTTTTTCCATAGGCATGCAACTGCCACTGTGTCACACCACTAGTACCACCGCAATGAGGAGGAAATTTCATCCGCCCTGGATTGCCAACCTTAATCGCCATTTCCTGTGGAGCCAGCCCTGGGCCTAGCCCTACTTTCAAACACAAACTACAGGTAAGATAAGCGTTTGGTTGGAGGTAGTATAATGGAGTATTAGGAGAGACGAGAGATTGGCGGTAGTACTACTAAAGTCCTAGGACTATTCAGGAAAACAAACTTACTGTTAACCCCCCACCCACCAGACCCAAAAGCAGTAAAAAACAGGTATGGTCAGATAAAGTTTAAAAAAGTATATTTTTGTAGCCCTAACAAAATAATCTCCCGCAAGACCCTCCCTAACCCCAACGATTGCCCTTCAAAAGTCCCAAAAACAACCCAACTCCCAATTCTCACCCCCCAAAAGTCTCTAAAAAAGGGGCAAGGGACACTACGGCAGGGTGCTGTTGACTTTAGCGGCCAGGGCATCATGCTCCTTGCGGAGGGTGGCATGGTCGAAGCGAGGCCCTCCACCAAGTTCTTATAGCTTAGGACCTCCTGCTCCCTGTGGGGGGCAGCTGCTGTCTTTGCTGCTCGGTGGTGGTGGTTGGCTTTGGTAGCCCGGCTCCGTACCGCTGGAGCACTGCACTGGCTGGCAGCCCGTGGGGGCACGGAGGAGGATGCAGCTGTCCCAGTGTATGTTGTTGTTGTACCGGTAGACTGCGTCTCCTCCTCCTCCAGGGCCACCGGCCGCCGATATTCAGCGACAGTGGCATCCAGCCTCCATTGCCGGGCCATTCGAGCCAGCTCCCTCCTCCTTGATGGTCTGTTGGATTTGGAAGGAGCAACTATATGAAGAAAGAAAGACATAGTCTGTAACCAATGCTCCTTAAGATTAACACAAAATGATTGAGCAGAAAGTTGTGTCACAGTACAAGTAGCAAATTGAAAGCACAGTACATAACTATTGAGGACAGTATCTATGTAACCTCCGACTTCTTCATCCTTACTCTAACATTAGTGGAAGTTTAAGGAACAAATTCTACGAGCACTATGGACTTCCATTACAGTCGACTATGACAGTACACCAGTCTTATTCTTCTTCTTCTCTCTTGTTTAGGAAAATTGGTACGTTATCTTATGCAAGCCGGCATAATGCCAGCGCAGTGAACTTGCACCCGAGAAAAACAGACGCACACCATGATGAGTGAGACAGACTTGCGTTACTGTACCGGTCGAGTACATGCAGGTGGTGAAGCTCTTACTTTTCTATTACGGGTGGCACTGAGAATACTCTGTTAAAAGGGCTACTGCTTAATTAATTTAGCTTTCACCCTACAGTGCAAATGAGTACTAGAAAAGGAAAATGAAGAAGCTAAATAATCTGATTATCTATCACTTCACATGGGATGTATTTGATGACATATGGGATGACTTTAGGTGCTTTGCTTATTATTGAGTGAACAGTGATACACCCACACATGAATGACGTACTACTACTAAACTAAAGTTATTAAGAGAAGTAGGGAGTGTCCACTGTAATAACCGGATATATGCTGTGCTTGCAGTTGCAATACAAACTACTGCTACTATTCATGGTAGTATTTGGACAAAATTACAACTTCTTTTCCTTGCCTTTCCTACACTGGAACGGACGTGCGGCTGCGGTGTTACATGCTCTTCAAAGTAACACTTAGTTCATCCAGTGACCGTCTACTCTCTCTAGATACACATATGCTATCTAAGAGATAGTACCATGATCCAGGCATCCATCCATTCAAAGTATATGCACACATACAGTTTCTGTTTCACCCACCCAGGCTGTTCGCCTTCCACCCATCCTTGCTTCATCATTCACCCAGCCATGCACCATACCATATTCTTTCCTTCCCAGCCACCTCGGGGACCAAGCAAACACATATCATTCTTCTTTGCCAGTCATCATTACATTTCTCGTCCTTCCACACTTACTTACACCCTTCTTTCGCTTTTCGTTCATCCCATCCATCAAGTTCATCTCAGATCTGATTGGGATTCTTCTCGCCAAAAACTTCACAGCTAAGTCGAAGTACATTTAGAGGAGGCTACTACCTGGTTGATTTATAATACACCCGTGCAGAAAGCACACTCTGCAGTCTTCAATCTCAATAAGTAAGGAATATATAGCTTACCTCTGCCCGCCACCACCGTGTTATCCCTCACAGGATTGTCCGGCACTTGCACCGCCTCCTCACGAGAGTTGTTCCCCTCGTCCAATACCAGTACCTCCGCGCTGGCCCCGCCTCCAGATGTTCCACCTACAAAGTACATTTAAGAATGTTAGAATACACCACTCACTACTATATAATATTTGGTCTAGGAGGAAGAAAGAAATGTGAAAAAAACAGAATACAATGTAATAATTTGTGACTGTCTACTCTAAAGTAAAAATGTCCCTTTTTCCAGGGAAGGCTGTTGTCTTGCTGCACCTTTTTGGCACAACTGATGAATGCTTGCTTTTTATTTTTAACACGCACCACTTTTTCTCCTAACAGACAGAAGCTTGACTTCTAAGAACATGAGCAGGATCAAGTTCAAACCAGGTGAGAGCTCGGCTCGACCACAAGAAATGTGTCCAATTAATCGTCAGCACTAAGCACTTTTCCATTTTCAGTTCAACGTTTACTTTTATGACAAACTTGATTTTAATAAATGTGTTTACTTTTAATAAAGCTTTTAAACTTAAATAGACTCTTTGGTTTTTGGTCCTCCAGACTAGAGTGGATGAGCTAAAGGTTTTGGAATTTTTGCAAGCATGATTCCGTGCCTCTGACATCATTGGGGATCAATCATCGGTGACTTTGGGAGCTAAATGACTCTGCCACACTATCTAGTCAGTAAGGAGATTGGGGGTTCAACTACAAAGTCTGTTATAACTGAGGTATGTGGAAAGTCTAACAGCACCTATTATAATTGATAAGCTAAGCAATGCATTATTTAGTGTCCATAGTTCTGTTTGTGCAGATTTGTCCCTGCAACAGTAGTAGAATCAGGGCCGGACTGGCATTTGCGGGCACCGGGCATTTTCCCCGGTGGGCTGGAGGGGTGGGGGCCGGTTTTGTGGCAGCGGGAGGCCGCTTTTCTTACAGAGTGCCGGTTTTGTAGCAGCGCTGCAAAATCGGCCCTCTGTAAGAAAAGCTGTAGCAGTGCTTTGCGGGTAACCACCCCCTCCCCTCCCGTTACCAGGGCCGGTGGAGAAGCAACCTGCCAGTGCTGGTTGCTGGTCTCAGTCCAGCCCTGAGTAGAATGGATTGTCCTACTATCCAAACCAAAAGTAAAGTAGTATCTTATTCTTTCTTGGTGGTCATTCACCTTTTTATTGTTGGCAATTGTCAAAGCATAAACATTTAGAAGACTTGAAAAGACATTATGGACAATCCCAGAGGACTGCATAGAACTATTGCTGACTAGAATGGGAGTCCAATGGAATTGCCAAATGTGCAATCTTAGTTAGCTACACAGACAGACTAATAAGAATAATCTAGTAATACCACAGGGAGTCATAGTTGAGGCAGGATAACAATTTAGATCCAAGAAGATCAAAGACGATTTAGAAAAAATCGAATGAGGAATGCTAGGAAAAAATAAGTACTCTATATTAAAATTAAAACTTACTGGGGCCAGCAAAGGAGCCCTCGCCTGCCCAATCCTGGCCTGCATCCTGAACAGCACCCTCCTCCTCCTCCTCCTCCTGTGTCCTCTTGCCTCTGGGAGGAGCTGATGTACAACATGAAAGAAAGAAAGACCAGAAAACATGGATATTTGTCAACCAAATCAAACATTTCAAAAGAACAATAACAAAATATTTTGGCGAAATAGCAAATAGACAACTATTCCACTGGATATATTGACCGATCTCATGTGGTCTTCTACGTTATTAGTATTGCTTGATTTGCGGACCGTCGAATTGGAAACTTTTTATGTAACTCACTAAACAAAGTACTAAAAAGGTTTGCCTAGGATTGGCAGGCAGCAGTCCGCAGCACGCGAAGTGACAGACAAAGTCCATTGTGATTGCAGATCAGCGACAACACTAAAGTTTCCTACTACATTAACCAGTCATTAAAATACTCAAACTATCAATCCACCACCACTATTTCTTCTTATCGCCATGTGTACAAAGGAAGGACTGGACTTGAGTCTGTAGGGGCTGATTTAGAGGCCCTTGCGGCTCTTTTGCTCCATTGTTGCGTGACTTTTGTGACGCAGCGGTAGAACAAAAGAGGCGCAATGGTGCGGCGTATATTAACAACGAGACGCATATGGGAGATGCATCACGTTGTAAAGCCCTGCGCCATTAGGGGGTGTTCCGGCGCAAGGGAAGGCGTTCCGGACGCATCCTAAAAGTGGCTGAGGGAAATCTACAAGATTTCAATCACTCACTTTAACGACAATGATGCGTGACTCAAACCCTGCGCCTGCTTGAAGCAGACGTATGGCTTGACGCAGCTTTGGGGAGATAGGGCACCCCAGAGCATTGATGGAGCTGCGCCATCGTTGCGACGCAACTCCAGCAATGCGCCGCCTTTGCAGCACAGATGCGTAACGCTTTGGTGACGTTTTGGGCCCATGGTGCGCCGCATTGTAAATACAGTGCACCATGGGTGATGGTGGCGTGGCACATAATTACTGGCGCATCCCTGCTACTTTGCAGGGATGCGCCGGTAATTAAAAATCTGAACCTTAGTGTCTAGCATTACGCAGTTCTTTAAACTACACTCATACATAATTTCACAGGCCAATGAAATGAACACAAAATCGAAAACAAATAAGCATAGTAGCAACACTACTGAGAAGGAGAGCAGTGCACCTGAAATGCACAGAAGATTTTGAAATATAATTTACCTACAATGTAGTGAGCAGCATTATTGCTCTTGGTAAAAAACAAAAATTTGCAATATAATAACACACAGAGCAGGAGAAAACAGAGTAGTAAAGAAATAGCTACTACTACTCACCAAGCCCGGGGATCTTAAGGCCAAGCAGGTCGAGCAGATCGCGTTCACGGTCCAGGACATCCGTCCAGCGGTGGGTGGCCTGGTTGTAGGTGCACCGGACCCGAGAGTGGTGGTACATGGCCCGGCACACCTTCTCCCACCGCTTCCAGCGCTCCCGGATCCCGTACCCGCTACCGATCCTGCCACCTGCCATGATGGTCCTGGGGAGGCGGCGCTGAACATAAAAAATTAGTGCGGCCACCTCCTCCGGGCTGAAAATCTCCCGGGGTACGACCTGCTCCCCCCTCAAACGCCCGCACGGGAGCCGGGCACGGGGTGCGGGACCCTTCCCCTTCTCGGGATGCTTCCCGGCTCCCTTCACCATGGTCTGGGCAGAAAGGAAGCTAAATAATAAAGAAAATAGAATAGGGAAGAGAAGAAAAGTAAAGAGTTGAAAAAAGTAGTTTAAAATTAACCAAAAGTAGCAGAAAACACAAAAATATAGAGCAAGAAAACTAGAGAGATAGATAATAAGTAAAATAGATCAAAAAAAACTTCAAACAAGCAAAGGATGGCAGAGCTACAGAGAGGATACCAAAAGCATGTCCAGAACCATAGCAATTAATGAGAAACAAGATGGCCGCGCCCGTTCACGACCGCGCGGGTAAGTTTGCGCAAGATTTTCCACGCAAACACCTGCGAAATTGTACTAGCGAGCCGCACACTTTGCGAGATTACACTTCGCGCCCGGAAACGGAAATACGTCATGCAAACAAGATGGCCGCACCCTTGAACGACCGCGAGGGTAACTTCGCGCCTTGCGCTACAAGCGGCTCGCTAAAACGCACAAAACCTTGCGAACTAACACGCCGCAAAAAAACAAATCGCATATTCGCACGAATTCGCGGCTTCCGAATCCGATCTCGCGCAAGTTCGCGCCCCGCGAATCCCGCGAAATTGCAGAAAAACGAGTTTTGCAAAACTGAAAGCACTCAGCAGGTGCAAGAGTTCAAACTCATCATTAGTAACCATTCCCTGCAGTGCTTCCTGACTGGGGCCCCTCCAGAGTTCAGTTGCTAGTTGCAACAATTGTATGACCCTGCTCTGACCCTCACAGCAGGCTCATAGAATAGCTACAAGTAGGCCACAAAGGTCCTGGAAAAAAAAATTGCACTGCAACAGAAAGCAAATTACTGATAAGGAAGCAGGTGCCAGACCTGGAATTTTAAAACAGTGACACATTAATAAACTAACCCCAAATTAATTCATGTCATTTGAAGCAGGGCAGGTGTGCTTGCTTTTCTCCCCCCATAATCTACAGTGATGATGAACCAGAGGGTGGCATTGATGTAACAGAGGGTGGCATGGGTGAAACAGAGGGTGGCAGTGGTGAAACAGAGGGTGCTGGGAACCTGTGATGATGAACCAGACGTAGAAACAACATAGTCGTGACCGTTGCGAGCCGACAAGTAAGTTCGCAATTGCAAACTGGTACCAAACCCTCGCGAACTGGCAGAAACCCTTGCGAACACAAAAAAAAAAAATCCGCAATTCGCGAGAATTCCCGGATTTTGCGGATTGCGAGTTCATAAATACGCAAATTCGCGAACGCCAGATTCGCAAAATTAGCCTATGCTTAGATGCTCCCAATTATTGGACATTCCCATAGTCCAGCTGCGAGGTCACCAGAGTGTGGACTAGAGTTTTGCTCGCAGAGGCGGGAAGATTGTCCAAGGTTTTCTTTAGCATTTTAAGGGTGCCAAAACATATAATGTCATATCTGGGGCATTTAATCCACCCTGCCGTAGGGGCAGGTGAGGACTTTTCATGCTATCATGGGCTGTTTCCCAGACCACGCAAGTGTTATTAATAGTGATCTTAGGCGTTTTAGGAATTTGGAGGATAGTCAGGTTGACAAATTGATACAGGAATTTTGGCAGAACCACCATCTTGGCTATTGCCAACATTCCCGAGAGGGAGAGTGGTAGATATTGGGAGTCTGTCCTCTAGATAGGTGATTGCCCTAACGTAGTTTGCTGTCCAGAGGTCTCCGCTGTTGTGGCTGAGCCATATATCCAGACATTTGACTGGTTCCGTCACCCATATTAGTGAGTATTCCGATTCAATTTGTGGGGTGTTTTCCGTGAGGGTGAAGATAATGGACTTAGTCCAGTTAATTTTGACCCCGACAATTCCCCGAAGTGTATGACCTCCCAGATAACCGCATTGAGTTTAATATGGGGTTCTAGAATGTAAAGTGCTATTTCATCTGCATACATTGAGACCAGCGGAGTTAAGCCCTCTGTGTGCATGGTGTTGTCGTAGTAGGGCTTCTAGTGGTTCCATTGGCATGGCAAACAGAATTAATGAAGGGTGAGTCAAAGTACTGCCATTGCACATTTCCTCAGGCATATCTTCCATAGTATGGTGGAGATTAGAGTAGAAGAAGGTATTTGTGTCGAGTATGGCTTATGGGGAAGTCTGGTTTGTTGATTGCTCGTCCTGGAGTTCTGTAATATAGTGTTGCGCTCTAGGTCTGCGCAGCATATCCCTCAGGATTTTGCTAGCATGTTTGCCTTCCCTGTACTGTCTCGCTTGGAATACAAGGGTTAAATAGTGAAGTTAGCAGTTAGCTTCTTCCTCCTATTCGGTGAGTTTCTCTCGTATTGACGCTAGTGTAGCAGGGGATCTCATGTCACAGAGTAGCGTCTCGAGTTCCCACAGATCTTTTTCCAGCAAGTCTGGAATGGATTGCTTTTAGCACCCCAGTCTGCTTTGCGATACAAGCCCCTCTTACCACAGCCTTGAATGCCTCCCATAGTATCTGGGGGAAGCTGACTGAGCCTTCATTCACTGCAAAATTTTCTGTGATGGAGTATTGTATTTCAGCTTAGAATACTTGATCATGCGGTGCGCCGTTGCGGGTGGCGCCATGTAAAGGCGCAAGTGGTGGTCGAGGGAAGGGTGAGCTCCAAAAACACTGGAACATGGCCAGACAGTGTCCGATGGTGGTGTATCATGGCTGTTGCTGTTGACCATGTAAAAACAACAGTTGATGGACAGAATGCAGGACAATGTCATATATTCACACCAGTACAGAGATCTGGGACTAAATCCATAGTTTTTTTGCTCACCATACCATTCCAGTTAGAACCCAGCCTTATGCAAATCAGTCTTGACTCTGTGCCCCATTCGAACAGTCCAGCCCAAACTGCCAAGCCAGGTCCTCCCTGGACTGGAAACAAGCATCCTAGGACCGGTTTCGGGCTTTCAGCCCTCATCAGCCAGGATAGCTTAATTCCAGTGGCATGGAGAGCACGGGACTCACGTCTGAGCATACCCGTCCCACTCAGGGAGACAAATGCAAAAACAACAGTAGATGACAGAATGCAGAACAATATCATACATTCACCCCAGTACAGAGATCTGGGCCTAAATCCATCGTTTTTTTGCTCACCATTCCAGTACGAACCCAGCCATATGCAAATCAGTCTTGAACCTGTGCCCCATGGGAACAGTCCAGCCAGAACATGTAGTCACATCTCTGGTGGTCAACCAGCAGTCTATGCGCGACCAGGCTTCATGTGCTAATGTCACTCATGTTCCCTCCCAATGGATCCCGATCTTATATCTATATCTTATATCTACATACATCATTTATGTTGAAATCTTGCATTAAAGCATGGAGTTGTGCCACTGCTTTAGGGTGGGGCCACCGAGCAGCTACCGATCTGTCTAGTTCAGATCTAGGATTACATTAAAATCTCCCTCCCAGGTTATAGCTCCATGGCCCATTTTCACTATTTGGTGCCACAGCTCAGTGTAAAAGTCTGGGTCATCTATGTTAGGTCCATATATGCAAACCAGTATGAGGGATTGCTGTTGGAGTTGTCCTGCCACTATTACATACCGCCCCACAGTATCCTTTTTAATCTGAGTGAGCATCCATGGGATACATTTCCTTATAAGTATTGCAGTGCCCCTAGCATTGTTGGAATTAAGGGAGTGGTGTACCTCTGCACACCAGCGCACATCTAGGGAGGTGGGTGGGGTCAGGTGCATTTCCTGAAGGAAGCAGATATCTGTGTGGTGTCTATCAAGGTATGTGTGAACAAGGCAAGCTATCCTGGGGTTGTTGAGCCATCTAACATTCCACGTTAGGAGCCTAAGTCCTCTCGGTGCCATTGGTATGTCATGGGTATCTGGGTGATGGTATGTAGGGTCATCTTCTTGGTGTGCCGTCTACTCTTGTTCTTATATGGCAAAGCTATTTCGCTAAGATCTACACACTCGTTCCAATATGGTGCTGCTATTTTGTCAGTTTCTTTACTCGTTTCAATATGTCGCCGATACTTCAGCTGTCCAATGCAGAACGTTTCTATACGATACTGTCATCTTGATAATATCTACATACTGTCACTTGGTTTATTTAAGGATATATAGATTGATACACTGAGCTGAGCTGTATCACTTAAAATATTTCGCTTTACTATGTGATCGCGCCTGCTCCAAAACCAAAATAGTGGTTCATGAATTATTTATGGTTGGCTTTACTTGCTATAATAGGGTGTATTCATTTACTTTCCTTAGAGGCCCAGCCCCTCAAGGGCGACTGGGACAACAACCTGCAACAACAAAATATATTTGAGCAATAAAACGTTCAATGCTTTTTGTCATATGTTCATTCAAATAAACTTTTTATGTTTCTCCACAAAATTCAAAGAATTTTTTTTTTTACATCATTGATATTTTTCACATATTCTGATATGTTACAGTCATCATACAAATATATACATTGTTGATTTCACACCCATTTCGAGACCTGAGTCTCTTCTTCAGGGGTATAGCTGCAAAAGAAATTGTATGAAATGAGACCACACTCCTCACAGGCAGAGGTTTTCTCCTATCACCGTCAGTCCTACTCGCAAGCGGTATACGCCATGGTACGAAGTCGCGCTTCAAGCTTAAAGATAATACTTCCGCGTCATGTGAAGTCTATCAGAACTAAGAGTCCATTACTTCGATTTTTCCACAGATCATTGAGTTGCCCAAGCATTATCATAATTCGTTTAGGTAAGATAAGGGCTAAGTTTAGACTTATTGTTGTGTCACGTCTCATTCCATAAGATGACTCTGATTGGAGTTATTATAATTTTTTCAGTGCCAGATCCACAGAGGAAGTTGTCGACTATTCCTTCAGTATTAGGATTTTTTTGCAAGGAACTTAAGGTATAGAGGCTTTGATTCATGTTGTTTGAAGCCTAAATTGAGGCAGCTATTGTGTTGGTTTTAGACTTATTGTTGTGTCACGTCTCATTTCATAAGATGACTCTGATTGGAGTTATTATAATTTTTTCAGTGCCAGATCCACAGAGGAAGTTGTCGACTATTCCTTCAGTATTAAGATTTTTTTGCAAGGAACTTAAGGTATAGAGGCTTTGATTCATGTTGTTTGAAGCCTAAATTGAGGCAGCTATTGTGTTGGTTTTGATTGTTTGTTTGTTTGTTTTGCTTTTTGTTTCATAGGATTACATTGAGAATTTCAAGTAAGTTTTGGTCTAGGTGGCTTGTTACACTGGTGTTGGTGATTAGGCTTGATTCACTTAATTAGATAGAGTACAATCCTTTTGTAAATGAATTGGCCTCATTTCATACAATTTCTTTTGCAGCTATACCCCTGAAGAAGAGACTCAGGTCTAGAAATGCATTGGTTGTGAAATCAACAATGTATATATTTGTATGATGACTGTAACATATCAAAATATGTGAAAAATATCATTGATGTAAAAAAAAAAATCTTTGAATTTTGTGGAGAAACATAAAAAGTTTATTTGAATGAACATATGACAAAAAGCATTGAACGTTTTATTGCTCAAATATATGTTGTTGTTGCATGTTGTTGTCCCAGTCGCCCTTGAGGGGCTGGGCCTCTAAGGTCATTGAACTTATGCTCAGTAGGCATTTACACAACATTGCACACTTATCGTAATATCAGAACAGATTGAATCAGAGTGCGCCAGGAACACTATCATTTCTTGTATTCATTTACTTAGGCAGCTCCCTTACCGCTTTTAACATGTCGCCGATTTTCGAAGATTGTTTACAGATTGTTCCTATATGGCAACGCTATTTTGACAGGATCTATACACATTCAAACATGGCGCCGCTATTTCTGCAGTCTTTTAACCAGTCCAATATGGTGCGGTTACTTTTTTCACTACGCCCACGTGTCTAATTGGATCATTATCTATCAATTATTCAATTATATGTTAACTTCTTTGTGTATAAAAGCTGGGTCCTCTGGGTTCTTTAGTTGAACCAGAAGACCTGTTGTTACGCTCGTCGTTGCGGTGTTCTTGGTAAGTGGGGCTCGCCACATTTCCCTCTTTTATTTTAGAAACCTGGATTACCTTGGGTAACTAATATATTGCCCTGGTATCTTTTTACACTTATGATGTCACTGGGCCCACTAACATATCACTGGGCAGGAAACCGATCACTATTTTGTCAATCTTCTATCTATCTATGATGGCGCCGCTCATTGCCTTTTTCAATACTCTAGTCTACTGGGTGAGCAAGTATTTTGTTAATCTCTACCTTTCTAAGATGGCGCAGCTCATTGCCTTATTCAATACTTTAGACTACTGGGTGAGCAAGAAAAACTCTAATTTTGCTCGTTTAACTATATGCCCTAGATGACACTAATTATGATAGTACTGGGCCATCGAAAAGTCGGTTGCCTTGTATTTTATTTTAGTGTATACATTTTTCTTTTCTGATTAGATTATAAAGCCTTAATACTGCACTTTCTCTATAAACGTTGTACTTTGATATACCATTATTATTTTATATTTGATCACCATATTATGGTTCCATGTAGCGGTATAGGTACTTTTTTAACAAATATTTTGTGAATATAGTGATTAGCAAAGGGCTCCTCATTACATCGCTTCTCACTTTGTCTATTCAAACATGGCATCTACCGTTCAGAGGAACACATAGACACGCTCCTATTATTGGTTGTATCGTTTTTATACTGCCTTGTAACTCAATGATTGTAGTTTCTTTGGCCACATTGACATTACTATACACCATCTGTGGCATTTGACATTGTGTCTTAACGATTGCCCTATTATGGACTCCATGTTCCATTTACTGTTTTTAAGATGTGTGATCTTCACATTAGATCTTTTCATCGTTTATCCACCCCATTTCCCAAATTTAAGTGGGACTGTATGTGGAGAACGTGCCTATGAGCCGCTATCTGTGGACTTATCTTTTAGCTCGTAAGTTACTTTGTCTTCTTTATGTGAAGCTGCAACTTTATGTGTGTTTTAATACAAAGGTTTTTTCTTTTTTAAATGAAAAAACAATACCTATTATCTTTATATTTCTCTAGGGCTTACCTTGTCCTGATTAAAACCGTTGCCACACCTTTCCATGACTTCATCTTGAATTACCAATACTCCTTAATAAGAAAGGACTACCTTAGATATTTTGTGAGTATGATGATGTCGTATAAACTATGATACCACTATTTAGACTAGACACTTATGTACAACATATTGTATTGGAATATTTATTGGTTATTATTACCTCTGCAGATGAACTATTGGACACTAAATCATGCAGCATCTATGAATTCGAACACTATACGTTCTATTCAGGTATTCCTCTATGTATTTCCCTTGACTGTCACATTAGAACTTATCAACATGTCTTTTGCAGCTTTAACAATGTAATTGTAGATATAAGAACCTGTGTATATTATGTTCAAATCAGGTTTTATGTATTTCCTTTTACTGTTACATTATAATTTACCAACATGTCTTTTGCAACAATAACAAGGTAATTGAAGGTATAGGAACCTGTGTATATTATGTTTAAATCAGGTTTTTACCTATGCACCTCTTTGGATATTAGATCAGAATTCGACAAAATGTTATCAGCTTCACCAAGAATGTATTTGAGGATATATGAACTTCATGTCTTCTCTCTATTATCCAGTATCTTCATGTGTGTGAATGTTTTCTGATAAGATCGTCTAAATGTTTGGAAATCTCCTTGTATTGCTAAAAAATTCTGGTTTTCTCTCTTCTTTAAGACAAAGTTTGTCTAGATATTAGTGCTTATTGATTGCACTTTGTAAATATGTGTTTTTGTATCTTTTTATTATGTATAGCCCTGAAGAAGTCCGGTGACGGACGAAACGCGTTGGCTATTTGGCTATCAGCGATTATTTTAAAGAAAATGAAAAACTGAATAAAGGACAGAAAACTGAAGATCCAAAGTCTCTTGTCTATATATTTGTTGGGAAAACAATCATGACAATGTTATATGTGATTTAACAAATACTGAGACATCATTCATCGTAAACTGTGTATTTAATTCTGAAGGGTGCTGTCTATTTTTCAAAGTCTAGTAAGTCAAGGAAGTAGGGTGTCCTTATCTTACTTGTTGGGTTTGTATAGGGATTACATTCCTGGATCTAGCACCTTCGCTTTGGACCTAGTCACGGTACTTAAATAGTGGTGCAAACGTTTTTGCCTTAATCCTTAAATAAAATTTTCTTCTGTGCCGTCTACTCGGTTGAGGTAATTAGGAGCTCAGTCTGGTGTCTATCGTGTTACAGTAGGGCAGAAGTATGGGATCTGTCCTATAGACTGTCTGCCTCAGTGTCTTACCTATGTGCATTTGACAGGGGCCTCCTCTGAAACGTAGACAAAATCTAACATTCTCAAAACAGTAGAATAATGAAACCCCCTACCTCCACCTCCCCCTCCCCTTCCCCCTCCAATCCCTGAACTTGGTTGAGTAATCCATCCCCACCCCCTCCCCGGTCTGAATAAAAGAGCGTGGAACTCATTTCTGGGGGCAAAGAAGAGCGTTGCCTTCCTCCTGCTTCGTGGGTGAAAAAGTGGCTCATGCCTTGTGGATGGCTCCATCGGCGGTAGATCACATAAACTGTGTTAAGGAACCCCGAAGTGGGCTCTGCACAGGTCTTCCCCGCCAGTTACAGTGCCGCTTTGTACTGTGGTGATTGTTTGAAGTGGATCAGAGAGGTTTGAGTTTAAAGTTCAGTCATTTTCATCCAGATTCCATTATCTTGATCCCTTGGAGAGTGCCTGGACAACTTTGAAATCAGTAAATCTGGAAATTTGCTCTTTGGCATCAGTAAACTGATGAGCTCTACCGCCATGTGCTATGCGTCGTTTGTCTGGGTAGAGAGGAGCAGATTTTATCTCAGCTTTTTGGAGTAATTTTTTAGCTGGTAAAAATTCCTTACGGGCAGTCTGAACTATAATTGTGAAGTCCAAGGAAAAGGAGATCGTATTTCCTTTGTATTATAGGTTGCCGTGTTCACTTGAAAGTCGCAGCACTGTGTCTCAATCCTTGATGTTTAGGATTAACGCTATTATGGGGTGGGCTGTTGCGCCTGGGGGCGGTCTGGGGTCCAGCGTTCTGTGAGCCCGCTCTATTATGAACCAGGAGAGAGCCCTTCTCTGAACATGATCATTATGGCCGTGGACTCCGGGACTCCAATAATTCTCAGGTTATTTCATCTAGATTGTGTCTTCGTTTTTGGCTCTTATTACTTCAAGTATTTTCTCTATCTTGAGTAGTTGTTCATTCCACTTTGTTTGGTCATTCTCTATGTCAGAGACTCTAGTTTCAACGTGCTCTAGTCAATTATTGTATTTATCCTCCTGTTCCTTCATTCTGTTGAGGTGACTGGCAATGACCTCTAGTTTGGCGTCTATGTTGCAGAGACTGGACATAACTTCCACCAAGATTTCAAGTTGTCTAGGCTGGTCGCGGGTTGTGGTTTGTCCACTTGGACTGTCTTTTTTCGCTTTCGAAAGGAAGTTTGGTCTATCTAGTGTCAGGATTGCCTTTGTGGTTGAAGATTCTAGTTATTGCTTTCACTTTCCAGGCACAGCAGGCATTGCGTCTTCTGTATGAATATCAGCAGGGGACTCCCACGGACACTCAAGTTTCGCAGGTTGAGTTTGGTGTGCTAGCGCCATTGTTCTGATCGATCTCTGTCTCACCCGGGGTCCGTCCCAGAGTCCCACGGAGCCTGCGCTCCCAGGGAGGGGAGCCACAAGAAAGTGTATGCTCTCTGCCCCGGGCTCTCGGTGCAATGAAAGTCAGCTTTTCCTCAAGTGCAGCCCCATCAGGGTGAGCTTCCAGACCTCTGTCCCCTCCAAGAGATGTTGTGTCGTAGAAGGAGTTATAAGGGGCCTTGCCCGTCCCACCTCGGCTTCCTCTTCGACAGGTCTCTGGTCTTTGCAAGACCCAACCTCGTCAGGCCTGTTGCTCAAACTCAGATTCAAAGCCCCCTCTTGTGTACTTTTTGCAGTGGGCCGGCTTGTATGTTAGTATAGCAGGTCATCTCTCCCCAGCATCAGTGTTGGGGGGTATTCAGTGGGTTCTCAATAGAATGCGGTGGGCAGCCGCAGCATCTATCTACAACACTGAGAGGCATATTCTCAAGGAGCTATCGCAGAGTTAACGTCACTTTATCGCTGCCATAGTAGTGATAAATGTATCTCTCCATTTACAAGCCGGTGTTAACAGCCCACAGTACCAGTTCAACCGTGATAGCAGCCGCAAAACACATCGACACAGATGACTCCTGCAACTATCGCTAATGAGATGCAGAGTAGGTGTTCCTGTGCCCAAAGCCGCGACAACAACATTCAAAACGACCAGACAGAACTGCAATAAGAACACAAAACAGGCAATAAGGTGCGTTAGCACCAGGAAAATAACACCTGCTCTGACCTGGTGCAAAGTCGGACCACAGCCTGCACCACAAAAGGGAGAACAGCCCACAGCCACATCGGAAAGGCAACAGATGCCATGGAGCCACTGGTCATGCTGCCTGGACACCCAAGAGGGCCACAACACCAACCGCCACCACCGCAGGACCCCAACGCACACCCGGAACACTCCTCCAGAACACCACAGAGGCAGTGTAGACAAAGACAACGGACCCCCAGGAAATGCACCAGCCTCACAGACCAAACACCTGACAATGTCATTGCCCACTATAGGCCCAAAAGGACAGCCATCCTACGCATCTTGGCCAACAAGGCCCAACAGGCCGACTGAACCAACACAACAGACAACCAATATCCCACTCCACACAAAGCTGCTGGCTGTGCTGCACCTGTTGGCTCCTGGTACCCCCCAACCAACACCCGCAAGAGTCGGAGAAGTCACACAGCCAGCGACATCCAAGTACCTCACACCTGTCCTAGACATCACCACAGCCTGTAGAAATCAAAACTCCTTCTCAGGGGTCTCACTGATACTTAGTCTTTTTAAAACTGATAAAGAATTTGGCAAAGAAGCTGAAATATAAAAAGAACATATTTATTAATTCAATTGAGTGAGACTACGTCACACAGAAGTCTTAGCAACTGAATGAGGAGGTCTGAAGAATGCAGAAACCTGGGGCTTTGTATATGCTTTAGAGTTACATAGTAAGCATAAATGCAAGGGGCAGTCCTGGCTCATGTGAGCATACAAAAATGCCTAATATGGACATGCAAGTTCTACTTGCTCAACCAAATGGGAGGAGCTAACAGTTTTCAGAAAGTAGTAAACACATTCCTATCTGAAACTAATCAGTAACAGCTGCAGACCCTACCGGGCATGTCTGGGCATGCGTTAAAGTGGAGGAGGCTAAGTATAGCCTGTTGCTGGGCAGACTTCAGGCACAGTTAACAGGAAAGTAGAACAAAGCACATGGTGAGCACATTGCAGCACATGGCAGACAAGATGGCTGCCAGAAATACAAAATGGCTTTCACAAAGCAAATAAGATAACTTCTAAATACAAGATGGCTTCTGCTAACGCTAACCCATTGCTGCCAATTTACGACAGACAGCCGTTTTAGCGTTAGCTGAAGACATTCCAATGATCCAGTAGGAACATAGAGAATATGTGCTCATTAATTTTCATAATTTTATCAATATCCTAATTCATTGCTAGGTGAGCATTTTCCATTCTAAACATTTCCTTAAGGTTATGAGCAGGAATACAAAGAGAACGGGGCATTGGGTCATAATTAACATACAGACAGTAGGAGAAAGTAATGACCACTATTACAAACAAAATTATCATTTTTCACAACCCTAAGCAAATCCTAAAATCAGCCAGTAAACACCCTCATAGCTCCCATGCCTTTCAGTAACCACTATATAATCAGGTGAAACAATGGCGATCCTTCAATGCTCTCAGGTTGAATAGGGTTACTCTTCCACAGAGAATTAACTTTATTCTGCTTTTACTAAACAGAATACTACTCTAAAACAATGCCAGCAAAACAATAAGAATCAGTCTCCTAACACCCATTTTATGCAATCGCACAAAAACCGCTTGTTCAACCACAACTATGCCCATAGTCCAATCAAAGCCTCTCTGGTAGTTTTCTATCGTCCATCAAATCTGCTTCCATTGTTGCATTGGGCCTCTTGATTCAGGCCTTCCATGAAAATAGTGCTTCTCAGTATCCGTTGGAGTGCCCTCCTGGCAAACACTCACAGCTCACTCGAAAGTCTCAATGCAGTGCACCAGTGTCTCTCCTCTGCGGCAGACACTACAGATAGTGTGCTCTTCATTGATCATGCAAACACAACAGGTGATGGACCGAATGTGGATCAATGTCACACACTCAACCCAGTCCAAAGATCTGGGCCCAAATCCATCGTTCTTTTGCACTCCACACCACCCTGGGTTAGACAATGGCGATATGCAAATCAGCTCTGACCCTGTGCCCCATGGGAACAGTCCAGTCCGAACTACAAAAGCCATGTCCTTCCCAGAACGGAATCAAGCATCCGAGGACCGGACCGGTTTCGAGGTAACACCTCTCATCAGCCCGGCTAGCTTGACTCCAGTGGTGTGGAGTGCCTGGGACCCACGTCAGGGCATCCCCAGCGCACTTAGGGCGGAATATGCAAACACAACAGGTGATGGACCGAATGTGGATCAATGTCACACACTCAACCCAGTCCAAAGATCTGGGCCCAAATCCATCGTTCTTTTGCACTCCACACCACCCTGGGTTAGACAATGGCGATATGCAAATCAGCTCTGACCCTGTGCCCCATGGGAACAGTCCAGTCCGAACTACAAAAGCCATGTCCTTGCCAGAACGGAATCAAGCATCCGAGGACCGGACCGGTTTCGAGGTAACACCTCTCATCAGCCCGGCTAGCTTGACTCCAGTGGTGTGGAGTGCCTGGGACCCACGTCTGGGCATCCCCAGCGCACTTAGGGCGGAATATGCAAACACAACAGGTGATGGACCGAATGTGGATCAATGTCACACACTCAACCCAGTCCAAAGATCTGGGCCCAAATCCATCGTTCTTTTGCACTCCACACCACCCTGGGTTAGACAATGGCGATATGCAAATCAGCTCTGACCCTGTGCCCCTTGGGAACAGTCCAGTCCGAACTACAAAAGCCATGTCCTTCCCAGAACGGAATCAAGCATCCGAGGACCGGACCGGTTACGAGGTATGCTTTAGAGTTACATAGTAAGCATAAATGCAAGGGGCAGTCCTGGCTCATGTGAGCATACAAAAATGCCTAATATGGACATGCAAGTTCTACTTGCTCAACCAAATGGGAGGAGCTAACAGTTTTCAGAAAGTAGTAAACACATTCCTATCTGAAACTAATCAGTAACAGCTGCAGACCCTACCGGGCATGTCTGGGCATGCGTTAAAGTGGAGGAGGCTAAGTATAGCCTGTTGCTGGGCAGACTTCAGGCACAGTTAACAGGAAAGTAGAACAAAGCACATGGTGAGCACATTGCAACACATGGCAGACAAGATGGCTGCCAGAAATACAAAATGGCTTTCACAAAGCAAATAAGATAACTTCTAAATACAAGATGGCTTCTGCTAACGCTAACCCATTGCTGCCAATTTACGACAGACAGCCGTTTTAGCGTTAGCTGAAGACATTCCAATGATCCAGTAGGAACATAGAGAATATGTGCTCATTAATTTTCATAATTTTATCAATATCCTAATTCATTGCTAGGTGAGCATTTTCCATTCTAAACATTTCCTTAAGGTTATGAGCAGGAATACAAAGAGAACGGGGCATTGGGTCATAATTAACATACAGACAGTAGGAGAAAGTAATGACCACTATTACAAACAAAATTATCATTTTTCACAACCCTAAGCAAATCCTAAAATCAGCCAGTAAACACCCTCATAGCTCCCATGCCTTTCAGTAATCACTATATAATCAGGTGAAACAATGGCGATCCTTCAATGCTCTCAGGTTGAATAGGGTTACTCTTCCACAGAGAATTAACTTTATTCTGCTTTTACTAAACAGAATACTACTCTAAAACAATGCCAGCAAAACAATAAGAATCAGTCTCCTAACACCCATTTTATGCAATCGCACAAAAACCGCTTGTGCAACCACAACTATGCCCATAGTCCGTTCAAAGCCTCTCTGGTAGTTTTCTATCGTCCATCAAATCTGCTTCCATTGTTGCATTGGGCCTCTTGATTCAGGCCTTCCATGAAAATAGTGCTTCTCAGTATCCGTTGGAGTGCCCTCCTGGCAAACACTCACAGCTCACTCGAAAGTCTCAATGCAGTGCACCAGTGTCTCTCCTCTGCGGCAGACACTACAGATAGTGTGCTCTTCATTGATCATGGGCACAGATCATCTCGTGCAGACCCGGGTCTACATTCTTAAGCTCCAACACTCATTATTCAGTGTCAGAGAACACTCGGGCTGCTCTTTCATGGGCACCATAATGTAGTGCCTTTTGCCAATCTTGGATCCTTCAGTGCACTGCCCTTCCGTTGGAGCAAAGGAAAAGGGGGGAGGGTGTGGCCAAAACTCAGGCCAAGGGGCTCAAGGGACTGTACACTGTCGGAGGTTACCAGCACATGACAGGTAGAAAACTGAAGCCTCAATTCTTTTGCTCTTTTGCACTGAAACTCTGTTTCTGTGACAAAACCAGATCCTCCTTCTTCTCTGATGTTCAACGCCTTCTGATGAAGCAAGCACAATGCTTTGAAGATACCATTGATGGCGTGCTGACGATTGCTGTCCAGCCTTGCTACTTTCTGGATGCTGGGACTGTAGGGCCAAGACCTCCGGCCCTCCTCTGTAGCTGTCACTGATGGGAATTAGGCTTAAATCAGCATTCTGCAGGTTATTATGATTGATACCGCAGAACCTAATGACGTAGGAAATGTGACACGGTTGTTAGTTTCCTTCAATTTGGTACAAAACAGTTCATTGTATTTAACAAGGGGACTGCAAGCAGGTGGCCTCCAATCTTCACAGGGGTGGCCATACGCCATGGGACTATTGTGATCTAAAATACACTGTCATTCTCATAGAATACAAAGACAAAGGCAGTAGGCAAAACAGTGTCTCTAGCCTCTTCAATTGGTTTTCATTGTGAGAGCATATCCTCTACCATCTAAGGGTAGATAGCTACATGGGAATTCTATATGAATGGCTGTCCGCACACATAGTGACATCGTCTAATGGGGTAAACATTTTTTTCCTCTCAATGATTAAGTCTAAGTGTTCCTAAATTCCTTATCTAAAACATCTCAGAAGAGAAATCACATAATACAGATTATCAGGGACATGTAGATACCTCCCTTTCAATAATTGTGCATCAGGCGCAATATGCAATACAAAGGCTAATGATCAAAATGTGGAAACAAAAGACAAGAACTAGAGAGTCCTGGTATTTCCATTATTAATAACACATCTGGTCCATCAAAAATTAAAGCAACAAAAAAAGGAACTGATTACCAAATTAGAATAGGCATTAAATTTGTCATATTCAAAAAATAAACGTAAGGTATCTCCTATTGAGGTGGAAAACTAGTCTTACTATAGTATTGAGTCAGTTAACCAGTCTATCACTACCCTGACAGTCAGACTAGAAAACATCAAAGTAAGCCTAAAGAAAATTCTTGAACACCAGTCTGGTCATACCAAAGGGAATAATACATAATATGGGGGTCCCTGGTACATCACTGCAGTCTGGAAGTGTGAACCTGAACAATACACCAATTATAATAAATGGGCTGACTGGTGAAAGGAATACGGAAAAGGGAAATGGGAGTAGGATACAGCTAAAATCCCCAATAACTAGGCACAATGCGACATCGATCAGGGGAGAAGCGGCAAAATAAAAATTTATAGGAAGAACAAGAAATTACTCTGGTGATAGTCAAGTTTGTGACATAACAATTGGTGCTTGCTGGTCATCCTAGCACTCTGCAGCCTTTCTTGCACACAGCGTGACAGTTCTGGAAGCGAGCGCTTCGCTTTTTAATAATTCCTGTTTGCTCTTTTATTATTTACAGCCTCATTTCTTAGCCCCTGTTTTTAATTCTTAGCGCTTACCTGCACTGTAATCGTATTTACACCGCCGTTTGAGCAGGTCCTTAGCTGCTGCATATCGCCGATTCCGCAGCCATCTTGGGGTAGGCTGGGACACTCCACAGGCGCCATTTTGGTCAGCGCTTGAGTGTCCCAGGCAGACTCACGAACCGCTATATAAGACGGTCCTTGAGAGGTGAGTCGGCTTCTAAACAACAATTGGTGCTTGCTGGTCATCCTAGCACTCAGCAGCTTTTCTTGCACACAGCGTGACAGTTCTGGAAGCGAGCGCTTCGCTTTTTAATAATTCCTGTTTGCTCTTTTATTATTTACAGCCTCATTTCTTAGCCCCTGTTTTTAATTCTTAGCGCTTACCTGCACTGTAATCGTATTTACACCGCCGTTTGAGCGGGTCCTTAGCTGCTGCACATCGACGATTCCGCAGCCATCTTGTGATAGGCTGGGACACTCCACGGGCGCCATTTTGGTCAGCGCTTCAGTGTCCCAGGCAGACTCACGAACTGCTATATAAGACGGTCCTTGAGAGGTGAGTCGGCCTCTAAACAACAATTGGTGCTTGCTGGTCATCCTAGCACTTGGCAGCCTTTCTTGCACGCAGCGTGACAGTTCTGGAAGCGAGCGCTTCGCTTTTTAATAATTCCTGTTTGCTCTTTTATTAGTTACAGCCTCATTTCTTAGCCCCCGTCTTTAATTCTTAGCGCTTACCTGCACTGTAATTGTATTTACACCGCCGTTTGAGCGGGTCATTAGCTGCTGCATATCGCCGATTCCGCAGCCATCTTGGGGAATGCTGGGACACTCCACGGGCGCCATTTTGGTCAGCGCTTCAGTGTCCCAGGCAGACTCACGAACCGCTATATAAGACGGTCCTTGAGAGGTGAGTCGGCCTCTAAACAACAATTGGTGCTTGCTGGTCATCCTAGCACTCGGTAGCCTTTCTTGCACACAGCGTGACAGTTCTGGAAGCGAGCGCTTTGCTTTTTAATAATTCCTGTTTGCTCTTTTATTATTTACAGCCTCATTTCTTAGCCCCTGTTTTTAATTCTTAGCGCTTACCTGCACTGTAATCGTATTTACACCGCCGTTTGAGCGGGTCCTTAGCTGCTGCATATCGCCGATTCCGCAGCCATCTTGGGGTAGGCTGAGACACTCCACGGGCGTCAGTTTGGTCAGTGCTTCAGTGTCCCAGGCAGACTCATGAACCGCTATATAAACCTGCAATGGAAACGCGCAGCGAGTGCGCCGGAATGGCCCCGGAGTCTCGCCAGAGTCCAGCCCGTCTGTGCCCGTCCGGGCCCAGGCGGGCTTAGGGTCAGGACCCTTGTTAAAATCATTAGGGCTCAGTATTACCTATACTCGCGAACACCTTATGTCATTACCACCCTCTAAAAAGATGACCTGCAACTACATTTACAGAGGAGCAAAACCTTTTTCCTATTGTGAGGTATGTTGCTCGTCCCAGCCATCTAAGGGAAAGAGCTCCCTGCAAATGGACCTGCTGAATTGCAGATCCCTCCCGAGGCACTCCCTAGAGATTAATTTTCTCATACAGGATCATAATTTAGATATCCTGTTCTTGACGGAAAGTTGGCTCACATCGAGCTCAGGGGTGGACATTGTACGGGCCCTCCCCCCAGGCTTTTTAATACACTCTCAGAACAGGCCTGTGGGCCGAGGGGGTGGCATTGCCATACTATATAGGGATTCATTTGTGTGTAGGGCACTGAATAGCGGGGTGATGGACTGCGAGAGCTGTCAGTTCTCTTTGCAGATTTCACCTACGGTTTCTGTGTCAGGTTTATTGGTGTACCGCCCACCGGGGTGTGCTGGCAACTTTGTCAGCTCTCTGATGGAAACCGTTACGGTTTTGGCATCCACTACTACCAACTTTATGACGTTGGGAGATTTTAATCTCCATTTCAACGACCCGGCGGACCTGGTGACGGCAGACCTACAATGTGATCTTAAGGCCTATGAGGTGGGCCTGATCAACTCTGGAGCAACACACAACAAGGACCATTTGCTTGACCCGATCTTTGCTAACGTGCCCCTTTTTAGGGCCATGCCTTCCTATCCTCTCACGTGGTCAGACCACTTTTTGGTCCCTTTCACCTGGCAAATTGAGGCCATGGCTACATCTCTTCCTAGTGCTCGTACTCTGGAAAGAGCCTGGCCCAGGTTGTCGGTTGAGAATTGGATCCTCAAACTCGAACGTTCGCGTCCCCACCCAGTCTTGGACCCGGTAATGGTAGATGCGAACCTCTGTAACTGGTTGACCAGCTCACTCGATTCCATCCTCCCTAAAAGAACAGTCTCAAAAAGGGAGAAGAAAATGGGCTCTGCCCCCTGGTATACGCCCGAGCTGAGAATTCTTAGGAAGGGCTGTAAGAAGCTTGAGCGCGTATGGAGGAAGGAGTGGGGCGAATCTAATAGAATTGAATACCGCTCCGCAATAAGGGTGTATAAATCTGCTCTTCGCCGTACTAAGGGACAATTCTTTGATGAAAGAATTAAAAACTCCTCGAATTCCTCCAGAGAAACCTTCCTAGTGGTTAAGGAACTATTGAGAGTTCCCGAGCCCTCTTTAGCTCATGACAACCCAGGAGACAAATGTAAGGATCTGGCGAACTATTTTCACACCAAAATAGAGAACATTCTAAGTACCCTGCCCCAGATTGACCAGAGAGCAAACGCCAGTAGGCAGCCTGTTGGAGCCCCCGTCCACCTGGAAGCCTTTGGATCAGCGTCAGCGGACGAGGTCCTTAAAGTGCTGGTCACTATTAAGAGCGGCTCCCCCAGCGACCCGGTCCCTATGAGGATCCTGAAACAGGTAGGAACTACTATTGCCACCCCTGTTACCGATTTAATCAACGCATCTTTTGCATGGGGTCTGGTGCCACCGAGCTGGAAGGGAGCAGTTGTGAAAGCCCTCCTGAAAAAGCCTCACCTAGATCCATCGGATCTGGCGAATTTCAGGCCTATTTCTCTGCTTCCTGGACTCAGTAAAATTGCGAAAAGGTTGGTGAACCAACATCTATCACACTTTCTTGAGTCCAATGGCATGTTGCGTAATTTGCAAACAGGCTTTCGGCCGGGTCAGGGCACCGACACCGCTCTTCTGGCAGTCGTTGAGGAAGCCAGAAGCATCTTGGATTCGGGAGGATCAGTGGCAGTGATCCTCCTGGATCTCAGTGCGGCTTTCAACACTGTTAATCACCAAGTGCTAATTCAACGGCTGTCAGATGTAGGAGTGACAGGGACGGCTTTGAAATGGCTCACGTCATTTCTTAGAGACCGGACTTACCAGGTATGGGAAGGCAGCGCACAATCAGCGTCAATACCCCTCCATTGTGGTGTGCCACAGGGCTCATCCCTAAGCCCCACATTGTTTAATGTATATTTGGCCCCCCTGGAGGATGTGGTCACCCCATTTGGTATCAAAATCGTGAGCTACGCTGATGACACACAGTGGTAGGAAATACACTACAATCCAAACTCTACAGAAAGCCCACAGCAGGCAACGCTGTGTTACATGCAGCAAGCCACCATCCCAAGAGCCTAATACGGAATATTCCCTTTGGCGAATTACTCCATCTGAAGCGTAACTGCTCTCGCTGTGAAGAATTCCAAAAAGCGAGGGATGAGGCCACAATGAGATTCAGAGAAAGGGGCTATTCTAAAACAACACTGGTGAATGCAGTAAGTAGAGTAGAACTGATTGACAGCTGGTGGTCGCCTTATCCCAGCTTGTTAAAAGTCCAGACTCGCTGCACTCCTGCATGTCCAAAGTCTATACTTGGATGTGTGAATCGGCATTGAAGCTGAATGGCTCAAAGACCGAAATAAGGATTTTAGGACACAAAGGACCAGCAATCCCTCCGACTATCTGGCCCAGTTGTTTGGGCGAGCTCCCGAGTCCAAAGGAGGAGATTAAGAGTCTTGCGGTCTGACTGGAACAAGACCTCTCTTTCAGGACCCAAGCGAAAAAAATGGCGGGAGTCTGCTTTGGTCTTCTCCGCTCAGCTCGGAAAGTTCTGCCCCTCCTTCCACCGCCATCCAGAAAGCTGCTTATTCAGGGGCTGATCGTATCAAGATTGGATTATAGTAATGCTATCTTTCTCGGTGCCCCTGAAGCAACGTTCAACAAACTCCAACAGATCCAAAATGCTGCAGCACGGCTTCTTAAGGGTACCTCAATGACGCGGTCAGCTAAACCCGCATTGAAGGTGCTGAATTGCCTCCCGGTGCGCGAAAGGGTCAAATTTAAGTCCCTTTGCATTGCGCATAAAATTCTTCAGGACAAGGGACCTCCTATCCTGAAGAACTTAGTTGTGCCCTACAAAGCCAATAGAGCCTTGCACTCAGATCAGAAATATTTGCTCAAAATTCCTAAAGTTAAAAAGGCACTTGCGGGGGGGGGGGGGGGGGGGAGAAGATTCTCAGTGAACACAGCGATTCTTTGGAAGGCACTTCCCCTGAGTCTGCGCTCGGAGACTTGTCTTCTCCGGTTTCGCAAACTCCTCAAAAAACGCACCTCTTTCCTAACTGATGCCTCTGAATACGCTTGACTGCTACCTTTCTGTTGCTCTGGAGCAAGCGCTGGGATGCTCTAGGGTAACGACGCGCTATACAAAACTCGAAATAAATAAATAAATAAATAATACCAAGAGTATGGGTGATACACAAAAGTCTAAATAGTACACAAATTTTAACTCTACCGCTGGCCCCTACACCATATACGGTAATCTCAGCTAATGTTCCAGTTCTTTCTTCAAGGCAAAAAATGAAAAGTGTTGGTCACCTTTAGCAAGAGCCACACAAAAATTATAGTTGTTCCTTAATGTCCAATCTGGAAACATTTGATCAAGGGCTGCCTTTCCCTAAGGGAAAAGGCAGTCATAGCTAACTGCAGGTGACACAATTTAATCCTGTATATTTCTTTTTATTTTTCTTCAATACTATTATAGCCAAATTGACATACATGGGCGTCCGCAGGGGGGGGCAAGGAGGGGCGCTTGCCCCCCCCCCCCTGGAGCACCCCTTCTTGCCCCCTCTGCAGACGCCCATGAAAGCCGTGACTTCAAGGAGGGAGTCTCACTCTCTTTCCTCTCCTTTCTTTTATTTGCTTCCCTGTGAAATGGATCCAAAAAAGAAAGACACTTTTGCTGGAAATGTCGTATTTTTCTAACATTTTAATTCCAAAGTGCAGCATTGGGAATAAAAGGCTAAAAATATGAAAAATAGATAAATAACGAAATAAAGTAAGCCAGAGTGGTAGCAAACTGCCCAAACTGATTTTATTCACACCGAAACACATTAGCGCCACTTTTACAGAGGTTGCCAGTGAAGCGCTACTTTTGTTTTCTTGTCTTTGTTTCACTTAGACTTGTAACTAGTGCACCAATCCTGGAGGTACTACAATGTGTGGATTGGAAAACAAAATGTGTGCTTCGGCTCTGCGTCCATGGATGTGGTCTTTTTACCATACTGCTTATGTTTTGTAAAGATAGAAGCAATGGCCATTGAAATGGGACCCCTCTGGGTCCTGTAGATCTGTCCTCAACTTTTCAGGCAAAAGCACTCACTGATTTCTGAACAGTGAGTGTAAAAGCATTAAGTTAACCATGTTGTTCCTGCTTACATTTCCCATGGGTTGCTAAATGTTGCATTCCCTATAAGTGTTTGCTTTTTCCAGGATGTTTTTACTTTTTTTTTGTAGGCCACATATTGCTCTTGTCTAGTGCGTAATTTAAATTGAGCCGGATCCAGGTGTTTATAGCGGGCAACAATTGGGTTGTAGTTGAAGACAGTGGGAGTTTTTCTCAGTGGGGCAGTATATTGTTCAGTGGGGGAGAGGATGTGGCACTATGGTCAGAGCTGCTGAATTTGAAACTGGGAACCAGGTTCAGCCTTAATAACCAGTCCACCAGACCACTCTCCTGCGAGAGCACAATCATATGCTAGACCTTAGAAGGCTTCCCAACACCTTAGAAGCCCTGTTGTCTTCGCACCAGCAGGTGGACCCTAGCATGACAAGTGTAGGTTTACCTTCAAGGCTTGTCCACCACTATCCATAATGAAGTTCACCTCCAGTCTTACGAGCAGAACTTTAAAGCAGCACACCCTAGAACAATAGTGACTCCGTCACTGATTTCCCAGAACCCTTGAGAAGGGCCAGCTCTAGGGCGGTGCAACCAGTGTGACCGCACCGGGTGCTGACGTTAGGTGGTGGGATCATGTTTGCAAGTATATTATGGTTTTAAAAACACTTGCTGCCTCCTTCCTGGCCTCCAGCAATTTTCGGCAACAATAAAAATGTCACGATGACTCTGGTGATTAATGTTCTTCCTAGAGAGAGATCAGAATTTTGTCTAGTGGAAGTTTTGACTCATGGGAAGGTAGCTCGTAGGGTTAATGTACCAGCTGCAAAGAACATGTGCCATGCAGATCACAAAGTGCACATAATGTAAATAGGTCAACGGGTACTGCTTTTGTCAGAGAGATCCTTTTGTTACTTGCAGTTTATAAGTTAAAATCCTAACTTAGAACAGTGAGCTAATAACTGTTATCTAAGAGCTGCATACAAACTGCAAGGTATAAATAAGAGCGTTATGTCCCCCCCCTCAATCTTCGATTATCCTAATGTCCCAAAAAGTGTTCTTTTGGACAGAAATCAATTCTGATTATTAAGGAGAACCCCCAACCATGGTATTATGTTTTAAATTCTGGGTATTGTGTTTCTCCAGACCAATCACTATAAAACTATAAGGGCTACTAGTATGGTTGTCATGTGACTCCTACACCTTGTAGTCCTTAGTCTTATGTAACATTTTCTATCCAGTGATTTACACACATATTGATTGTCTCTGTGTAATGTGTGTGATGTAAAGTGCTCTGACACCCTACAATGGTATGAGTGGCGCTGTAAATCAAATTAAAAGCATCTGAGAGAGAGTGGTTATGGAGACTTGGGGGGCACAGTTTAAGGGTGGTAGTGAGGGAATCCATGGCAGAGGTGGTCATTGGGGGGGCACTAACAAACATTAATGCACAGGACACCACCAGTGCTATGGCTGGCCCTGCCCTTGTGGCCAGTCTGCCTCACCCATAGGTACCTCCATTGGCCTTGTTTCAGCAGTAGTAGCTGCAACTCACCAGGGATTGACAATGCAGGATTTGAACGCACACCAAACTAAGTTCACAAACTTCATAGTCTCCCTGCTTCATTTACAATCACTTTTAACATGTGCAGCCTGCTGTGGGGCCACTGGAATTAATTATGCAGCAAAGGATGACAAAATGATGCCATAGTGATGACTAAATTATGCATTAAAAATAAGGTTGCAGCGTAATGAAGTATATTTTCAGATATTTTATTATTTTGACGAGTGTCACATGCTAACAGTCTTTGGAAAGATTTTGCCTTATTAGTATCAGTGTAACATACAAACGATGCAGTGAGAAAGGTGACCAGTCAACCTTTGCAATAGGCCATCCACTCCGCAGCAACACAAGTCACATTTTTTTAATAACTTTTGATATGTTTGAGCTACAAACAATTTATTAGTTTAAATGGTCAGATCATGCAGCAGATCTTGCATTATGAGGCAACTATGACAGAGCCATAATTTTAGAGAAAACATTTGTAAACTAGGATATTTCGCCATTCATGTTTGAACTGCTGTTGTGGGAAAAGGGAGAAGTGCTGATGACAGAAACTCCATGGCTCGGAGACAAATGGCTTGTGTTTCCACATTTTATCGTATTTGGTACATTCTGTGATTAGAAGCATATCCCACTTTGTGAATATATTTTAATGTCAATAACTCATTATAACCTTAAATAATCATGTGTATCCATTGGTTGATTAAACTGGGCGGTGAAATGCTAAACAAATACAAAAAATTGGGATGTCTGCACATTCTGGCCACACCTCTGGCTCCACCCATTACCTGCCTACACAAATTGCAATTTGCATATCTTACACATACACATACACATATGACTAGTCATCACATTCCAAATTGCCACAGCAAGCATATTCTAAAACTGCCTTGCAACTCACAGGCTTCAAAAGCTCACAGCAAGTACCGTACAATGGTTCTTACCACTCCCAGAGCGCCCATGTTAAACTGCCAAGTTCTGAATGACCTAACTGTCTTTTTTTTTTTTAGAATACTCACGCCAAAAATTTTCTCAGTCAGGGGTGACATCATGTGGAGGATCAAAATCAGGAAGATCAGAAACATACTGAGCTGCAGAGACAAAGAATCCCCAGAATCTCCGTGCACAGAGTACCTCCTTAGTAGAAACTTGTCTTGTCCTCCTCCGTAGATTTCTGTCTCCTGACAAGATCACTCCTTCAGATAGCCACCTCTCTGATGAGCCCCACGTTGGCGCGCCATTTGTAGAAATCAAAACTCCTTCTCAGGGGTCTCACTGATACTTAGCCCTTTTAAAACTGATAAAGAATTTGGCACAGAAGCTGAAATTTAAAAAGAACATATTTATTAAACTCAATTGAGTGAGACTACGTCACACAGAAGCCTTAGCAACTGAATGAGGCAGTCTGAAGAATGCAGAAACCTGGGGCTTTATATATGCTTTAGAGTTACATAGTAAGCATAAATGCAAGGGGCAGTCCTGGCTCATGTGAGCATACAAAAATGCCTAATATGGACATGCAAGTTCTACTTGCTCAACCAAATGGGAGGAGCTAACAGTTTTCAGAAAGTAGTAAACACATTCCTATCTGAAACTAATCAGTAACAGCTGCAGACCCTACCGGGCATGTCTGGGCATGCGTTAAAGTGGAGGAGGCTAAGTATAGCCTGTTGCTGTGCAGACTTCAGGAGCAGTTAACAGGAAGGTAGGACAAAGCACATGATGAGCACATTACAGCACATGGCAGACAAGATGGCCAAGTCCATCAGCACACCGCGTTCCCAGGATGGCACCAAGGGAAATGCACAGCCCTTTGGAAATTTCCAAATTACCACTCCATTCACCTCAACTCCACAACCATGCAACCCACAACCCTTGCAATGCACACATCACAAATTCACAATAAACATGCAAAACAACATGCCCACCCACCAGAAACGACAGAACCACTCACAATGGTAACCTGGGCAAGCCCTGCACATGAGCCATCAATGGCATGGCACCTCAGCCTCACACTAGCCGAATATGGGGAGAGGTGACAACCAGGCATGTATGAAGGAGACACAAGGATTATGATTGGGAAAGTACACAATTCCAAGTGTGGGATAGATGGGCTAGACAGACTGCAGTATGCAGAACACAATCATATCCATGGTGACATACACCTCTGGTGTATGTAGTGTAGTGGACAGTGGCCGCAACTATGTCATCCCGGCCAGTGGGGGAGTACGCAGAAATGTTGCCTGTTATGTCCTCCGATTAAGCGTGCGCAGAGTGGGATGGCCCAGCGTATGCCAGGTCAGTGTAGGGGTGTGAATAAAAAGCACGTAGCCCTGGGTGGTCCTCTTCCGGAAAGCCCGATGTCTTTGCCAGAGTGGTGCAGCTCCAAGAGGCCGATGCCATCCACGTGAGCGGAGTTGCCTGCGATCCTGTGCACCTGCCGTACCCCGGCCAGCTGGACTTCAAATCCTTCAGGCTCGCCTCTGCGCAGCCAGCCCACACTGATTACCTCCCGACACCGGTGTGCGTCACATAGGGCCGACCACGTGCAGGTGAAAGCTCCAAGCCCGAGGGCCGCGACCCTGGCAACCTTTCAGACCATTGCTGGCCCCCCGACACTGTCCCACATTTCTCCATCCTCCTTCACATACTACACCGGCATCATCTTCAGTCCAGTAGGTATCATATGTGAAGCTGTGTCCTGAGGCCTGAATGGCAATGGCCCCAAAGCCGGAGTAGTGGCCACAGCACCAAACCCCCCGATCAGTGAGGCGTAGTTCCATATGGGCATCTTGCGATACGTGTTGCCACTAACCCTGTTCAACACAACCCGGCAAAATGTGGATGAAGGACCATGATTACCCTGCAGACCAGTAGGACCCATATCCAGCACCTAGTTGCAAATCACGAATGGCAGAGTCCACACCAGTGGTCGCATGGAGAGGAGTAAGAGGAAGATGCGGTTCAGTCCGGGTGAAAGCCGGGTCACAGTCACGGAGGGTACCGAACACTATCAACAATTGACCTGGTGCCATCAACCCTGTTTATCGCAAGTCTGCGTCCCGTGGTGCCACTGAAACTGAACTAAGCCGGCTGGTGGGGCCATCCAACCTATGCTGGCAACACTTGGTGAATGGCCTGTGCTGACCGCTGCCACAGGCCTACACTGCGGTCCAATAGATCATACATGTGGAACTGTATCTTGGGTAAGATGTGGAGCACTCCACACCATTGGACACGCCACATTGCAGGAGGCATCCTCTAACAGTACTAGTGTCACTAACTGGCTTAGGGAAAGTTCCACTGAAATAGTAGAGACTTTACCCTTGGGCTATGAAATTTCCCGCCTTGATAGAGCGGGAGCCACAGTGGGAGGAATAGTAATTATTCACAAGGCGCAGTTAGGATGCACAACATCCCCCTTTAATATCATCAAATCTGAGGCCCTCAGCTTTAGAATTTCTCTTTCCGTGACATGTTCTTTCTCAGGGGGACTGATTTACAGACCCCCAGGACCATGCGAGTAGTTTCTAGAATCAGCCCCGGACCAGTTGGCAAGCATGTTCATTGAGAAGAGTGCCATTACAGTGTTAGGCGACTTTAACATCCACCTGGATGATCCTAATGATCCTGCAGCCAGGAGATGCCTCGCTGATATAGAAGCTTTTACAGCTTTCACAATTTGTACTGTCGGCCACTCATGAGAAAGGCCACCTCTTAGACCCTACTTTCTCTAATGACCTGCGGCTGAAGTTACTAGATCCCATATTGATGCTGTGGACTGATCATGCCCTGATTACACTGCATCTCCGGATACCTTTGGTAGGGGAACAACAGAAAGAACACACAATAGTAGGAAGAAAATGGCCTAGGACAGTTCTGGAGGCCTGGATCTGCGACCTGGAGCCCTCTGTGCCTCCAGACACAAAAGACCTAGAAGAGACCTATGGCAACTGGCTAACATGGATCAATAGCTCTATTGACAGGAATTTTAGGAAGCCAGGCCCTCTAACTCACAAAAATTCGAATAGATCCTCTTGGTTCTCACCTATGCTGGTTGCACAAAAAAAACTGTAAAACATTGGAACAAGACTGGAGGAAGTCTTATGACCCTGAACTAAAAAGATCTCTATAAAACAGCCATACAGCTCTATCATAAGAGCATTAGGAAAGCTCTTTAAAATTGTTAAATCACTTACCACCATAGACCAGGGAGTAAACAGCCCCGAATATTCCAAAGAAAGCTGCAATGGGTTGGCCACTTTCTTTAAAAGCAAAGTGGAACATATCTACAACTCTCTCCCCCTTAATCCAATGATGACCTTAGGAGCCCCACAAAACCCTTATAATGAGTCACAAAGTGAGCATAGGGAATCAATTCACCTGCTCTCATGTCCATCCCGCCAGTAAATACAGATCATATATCTTCTCTACTACAGAAAATTAAGTCAGGATCCCCACTGGACCCGGCCCCACTGCATATCCTTGCACAGGGGGGAAAACCCGTTATCACCCAACTATGCAACCTAATTAACCTCTCTTTTGAAAAAGGCAAGGTACCCAGAGAGTTTAAACATGCAATCTTTAAGCCCCTGCTGAAAAAAACACATTTGGACCCCGCTGACCTATTAAATTACCGCCCAATATCGCTACTGCCCATAGTGGGAAAGATCGCAGAAAAACATGTGAACAGCACGATCTCTTCCTTTCTCGAAAACAATAACGTTATTCATCAGACTCAGATGGGGTTCAGACCCAAACATAGTACTGCGTCAGCCCTGTTGGTGGTCACCGAAAAACTCAAATCTATCCTTGACCAAGGAAGAATTGCGGCTGTGGATCTCTTAGATTTGAGGGCCGCTTTTGATATGGTAGACCACTCAGTATTGACTTGGAGGTTGGAAAACGTTAGAATTGGAGGAACAGTGAAGCAATGGGTTGCCCATCCCACACGCAGTAGTCCTTGGTCATAGTTGGTGTGCGTGAAATGGCCTTCACACATCATCCCACCCCAACCAAGGCCTGCACCCATTGCACACAGACACTGCTCATTGCACCGAGCTGTGCCATTTCATCGACCGGACTGTCTCAGGGCAAGCCAGTGCCGCTTCAAGCAGAGCCACGGACGCAATGGCAGACCATCCTGGACACATGCTCGACTCCAGTCACGTGGAGTTGTACTATGCACGTCTGCTGCATGTACTGGGGGCACTGCCGTTGGCATAACAGTTACAGGCTGAGCTGCCTCCTTGCGCACGTCACCTGCGTCTGCCTCTCCAACGTAATAGTAGCTGACCTGGATTACTAGGTATGTGTGAGCCCCCTGTAGGCCCATGACCAAGAGTGTCACCAGGATGACCGTTTATGACATGCATGTATCTTTGGCATGCAGGCAGAAAACTGGACCTGGGAGATTGCACGAGTTGTAGTGTGCAGGAAGCACATTGAGCCACTACCCGATTGGGCTTTGGTGCACAATGGGTTCAGTGGTTGGAGTCAGCACATCTGTCCGGGTCAGCTGATGGATTATGTTGCGAAATGTCAGATGTGGTGGACGATGATCGCTCATTTGAGATGTTGGCCAACGCAGCCGCAGTTGCGTTCATGGATGAGTGACAAGGTACCTGCAGCCACAACTAGATGTGAGCCATTGCACGTGACCCGACACATGGTTGCATGTTGTGGGTATGGTCATATGTCCCAAGATGACAGTGGACATGGCTGCATTGGCCAGGATTCATGTTCCAGGCGCGGACAACCAACACGGGTTGGCACTGACTTGTGTTGGTGAGTTATTCCCCCAGGGTGGACATGGGCGCTTTCCTGTGTTCCTCATTCTGACATTCTGCTGCTGTTGTCTGCATATCGTGGCACTTCTCTTAATGTAGAGTAGTTTGTTTGTTTTTTTGTTTATTTTATTGTTCAGTTAGTTAAAACCATAACAATATACCAAATTCTAATTTTAAAAAGTCTGCGTTACATAAAAATTACATCTCTGTAAAAGCATAAAATCCTAGAAAGTTATATAATTGTAAAATGCGTATCATATTATTACTGTGATTTAACATTCAGTTCGTGCCTGTGGATTCGTAAAAATGTAATCAATTTGCAGTTCATTTGGGGGTCTTGGTGTCTAGTCCACATATAATAGCTGACCTGCACGAGCTTATGCCTCTGTCCTGAATTGCTCACCGCAATATTGGGTTTCGGGCTTGTTGCAATGTCTTACAGTGACATGCAAGATGAATCAAATCTTCTTTTTTATAACCGCAATGCCGGCAATTTTTGGTTTCTTTTAGTTTCCAGTGAGGGGCTTCCGCATGAGTAGGGAACTGTCTGAACCTTAACATTATTAATTTCCTCTTTATTTTAGATGAAATTAGTAGAGTCCATATAGGCTGCTTGTTTCAAGGTTTTATAGATGTTGATCCGTATCCACAAGTGACTTCTTGTGCGAAAAACATCTTTATCGATCAGTAATGAGTGGAACCTTGCAGTTTTACTTATTATTAATTTGAATGCTTGGTAAGGCATTTGTTTACTCCACAGTTCCCTTGTGCATGTGATCTTTAAGGAGTGTTCAAGAAATTTATGTGCTAGCAAATATTTATCTTGATCCATTTCCTGCCATAGGGATTCATTAAGGCCGTTTTTTTCTACATTTTGTTTTATTTGATAAGGCTGTTTTTTTCTACATTTTGTTTTATTTGATACCATACTTTAATGTATGAGTAGAGCCTACCCAATGTTTCATTCATTAGCCTGAACTCCAAGCGCATCTGAGCTGGTGAAGCAGTTTTTGTAAATGCGCGTTATTAGACTGTTTAGGGTTTCTGCGTCGTTTCCATGCATTGCAGCGCTGGCGTATGATAATGTTGGCAGAGCTTTGGCTGACATTATCGTTAGTAATGGTTTCAAGGACGGACCCTTCAACTTCTTTGCAAGGGTTTTGAGGGCGAATGTTAGGGCCCCTTCTTATTGTTTTGTGTACTTTTGGTGATCACGAAACGAAAGTTTATCGTCAATGAAAAATCCCAGATATTTATAGCATGATACTTTCTCCAGCGGGTTACCTTTTAGTCTAATTTGTTGAGTCATAGCTGTCCGATTTGTAATAAGCATCGTTTTGGTTTTTGAGAGATTTAATTCCAGGTTGTTTAGTTTCCGATCGACACTGTCGAAGGCTGCTTTTAGATCGTTGTAACACAGATGGAGCTCTTGTTTTCTATTTTTCATCTTTCTGCGATCAATGAAAGTGACAATATATTTGTAGGGATTCTGATGCCCTTCCTTAATCCAGTTTGATTGATTGGTATAAGGTTACTATCACTAGGCCATTCAGATAGTTCTTTAAGTATTAATGAGGCAAAATATTTGGCTTCAACATCCTGTAAGACGATTAGCCTATAGTTTTTGGACTCAATCTGTCCCCTCCTTTGTAAATGGGAGTAATCCTTGCCAGCTTTCTGGGATTTGATTGATTAATTCTACATCAGTGTATAGTTTCCCTAGTATTGGGCTCCAGTACTCTGAATCATATTTAAAAGTAGCCTGGGGACTTTCCATGTGGAACGCCATCTTAGAGAGCTGCCACTCGCTACTGGTGAGAGACTACCCCACGGTGCTGCTGGAGCCCACTTACTGTCTACATCGCCTGCCATCGTGAGAGGTGCAGGAATGGACTGGACTGCCCCTGTGTCCCCTGTTTGGCTATGTTGCTGTGAGTGCCGACGGGGTGCTCGGCTGATTGTAAGGGGCGATGGCGTCCGGCTTCAGGACATGACATACGCCTGTGAGCGATGTGTACAGTGGCAACTCAGAGATCGACTCGCCCCCTGGGATGATGGCGTTCAATCTCGAATAACGACTTCTGAGGACCTGCCCGACATACGGGGAAGTGCTGCACCCTTATTTCCTGAGACGCCCCTGCGGTCTATTGACGTCCTAGTAGCCCTGAGTGATCTGCGTGTTGCCCAATGTGCTGCTGCTAGAGACCTTGAGGACCGGCTGGCCGCCATTTCATCCAGTTTGCAACCGACCGACCAAACTTGTCCGCGAGTGCTGGGCGCTGCGCCACATCCTATGCCTTATTACTGCGGATTGCCTATTCAGCTGTCCACAGTTGAGCCACTGGCGCAGTATCCGACCCCCGCCGTGTCAATACATGCGCTAGCTCGGAAGACGTCTGCTACTCATGGTCCCACGCGGCGGAGAGGGATTCTCCCACGAGAGCCACGTCCGGCAACTTCACTGTGGTCCACTGATGGAACTTGTTATCTTCCCCTGGGACTGATGCTACTGCTCGGATTGACTTTCTTTGGCGACCTAATGCTGCATGGTATTCCTTCTGATACGCTTCCTGCATGCTGGGCTCCGTGTTGGACATTCCATGGCGGTCATCATTCTACCCTGCCGTGGCCGTTTGGTCTGCCTGCCCCGTCCGGGTTGGCTATCCTGCAGCTGGACTCTGTTGGCACCTTGGACCGTAAGGGGCTGGGTTGAGGCTGCTTCTTTCTCCTTTGCCTGCTGAAACTCTTATTGCTGGAACTGTAATATATGAGCCGGGAATTTGAGTGTTGGTTTTGTATAGGTCTCGGGGCTCGGGGATGGTCGATCGTGGTTGCGCATACTGATTGCTCTATGTATACTTGTTATGTCCTCCTCCGCTTTCACCGGGATGTATAGATCAGGTTCTTCTGTTCTTTCTCCCTAATTCTTTTCCCTTATGTGGGTATTCTTGGGGCGACAGGCACGTTCTTGGGGGGGGAGGGCCGTAGCCTCTTCGACGTGCAGGGTGGGGGGGTTCGGGCTTGATTTCTCTTCCTTTTTTGTTTCTATGGCCTTTCTTCTTGTTCTCTCTCTTATTTCCTTTTCTTTCTCTTCTTCATATCTTGGGTCAGACGGGAGGTGGGGTTTTTGGGTTTTTTATTTTTTCCGGGATGTTCTTTGCGCTTTGTGCCTATGTCTTTACCACATGTTCTGTTGACAGTATGACCAAGATGTCGATTTTAATGCATAGCTACTGAATGATTGCATATCCTGCTTTTCCTTCCCTCTTCTGCTACCAATTGAGGGCGCATATCCTATCACGCTTTTTCCCATGTAATGAATGCCTCTCTCCATACGTCGTCGGATCCTTTTATTGCTTGTGTGTAGTGGTCCCTCCTATATCCTATCGTATCGTAGTCGAGCTAGGTTGCAATTCCTGATGTGATATGTTGATTGGGCGGGCGCTAATTAGGGCGACATGTACCTTTGTGCTTAGTTATCCTTGTCGTAATGATCCACTTCAGTAATTTTTATAACGATGTTTCACTTGTGGTTATCCTCTTATATAGTTCGCCCACTCTGCTACCCTGTCTGACTTTAGGACGATTCGTCAAAATTACAAAACGAAACCCTCTTTATCCTTTTCCGGTGTTTCCTTGCCAGTCTATTGTAGTGCTGCTTATTTTTGCCAACTGTTGCAAGCAAGGTACTTTGGAAGGTTGTATATTGTCATAGCGGCCGGCCAGCAGTGGTTGTAGGCTGACGCTGTGTACTATGTTTGAGATAAATAAATGTTTTCAAAAAAAAAAAAAAAAAAAAAAAAAAAGTAGCCTGGGGAATGCCATTTGGACCGGGAGCACCATCACTTTTGCCTTTCTTTATTATGTTTGTTACTTCCTCTGTTGAGTAGTTTACTCCAGTGATCTGCAATTTTATTCCTTTTTCACTAATGTGCTTCACAGTTGGTAAATGAACGTTGTCCAGGTCATGTGGTTGTTCTTCTTTAAATTTTTTTGGTAAATTATGGCCGTTTACACGTTATAATGGATCTTAGACTTGATCTTTCGATAAGGATAGTAAGTAGTCTAATGGTAAAATACACAAAGATTTGTGTTATCAATTTAGAAGTTTTCCGTATTGCTGTTTATATACATGAGTATCTATTCACATTCATAACTCAGAGAATGTAAAATATGAGTGCGTATTACCGTAGGGGGTGTTCACTTGCCCTTGCGTCTCGTTGGTTTATTCAATAGCCCTGACGGCTTGGTATGTGGCCCTCTGCATACGGGGACTTCAGACTGTTATCTTAACCGATTCTATAGATGAAGCCCCTACAAGGGATAATACCAATATACATATTTTGGTAGGGATATAGGATTTTTATGTTTCCCTATGTTCTGGCGTTTAGTACAAGCATGTACATACCTTCGGATGTATGGGGTGTTTGTGGGCTTGTTCAGTGGTGTGACATTGCCGTGTTGTGTGACTTTTGCTCCTGGTTGATTTTGTTACTCTTGGGCATGGTTTGGCTGCAGTTGTGCTGTGCTTAGGTGTGCATGTGTGCCATTGTGCCCACCTCCCCCCTTCCTCCTGTCCCTGCTGGTTCTTCTCCCTGTTGCTGTTGTGTCTGTTGTTTGGTGCAATTTCCTGTCCCAGAGTCCTGCCACCGTCTCCAGACTGATGTGGTGGACACCATTTCCTCCATGTCATCCAGTTCCTGGTGTGGCGCTGGACTCCCACCTCCAGTGTGCATTGCTGCCTTCTTGTTATTGGCATGTTTCTGCTTGTTTGTGCCTTTCGCATAATTTCTGCAGTTCTTGTTTTCTGCCATTCTCCTCCTCCGCTTTCAGGCTGCCTTCATCTTGTCCAAGATGGCCTCCAATGTACAATGTTTTGTTGCCAATGGGTTTGGTGGGGTTATCTGCTGGCTCAGGTTGCCTCCGTTGTGTTTGCCAGTTGTTTTCTATTTTGTCTGTCTTACTTTTTCAGGCTTTTATTGTGCTTACTCCCACCAGCTGTGTGTTTCGCGGTCCTGGCGGAGATTATCCCTGCTTTCCTCATCGCGAATGGGCTCATCTCATGTTTTCTGGTGTTTTGTGTTTTTATCTCCGTCAGGGTGGTTGTATCTCTGACATTGCCCGCGTTTTCAGCGGACTATCGCATGCTATCGCCGGGTTGTGAATTGGACATTAACAGAGGGTTATTTTCCCGCGATGGGCTGCGATGATTAAAGTTGCGTTAGCAATTTTTGGTGATGTTTATCACACGTTCTTGTGAATATAACTCTGAATTTTAGTCCTAGGCGCTGCACATTCTCGGCACAGCTCTTAGCATGGTTTGCTTCTGCTCAGAATTGTCTCAGACTGCCGCAAATCCAGTGCATTAGAGAGAAGGGGTCCCAAGCGGAATGTCCGTGCAACCCCTGACCCCCACCGCAGCCATACATTGGGCTCACCTCACCCAGTCCCTCAGCTGATTATCTCTTATTGAGTGCTCTCGATTCATCGCCCACCATGGGCATTTGCCGTGCTGTATCACTATGAGTGGCCAGGGTTTGTCATTGTGTGTCTATGTCCCCACCGATATTTGAAGTCTCCCTTTTTGCCGGTGCTGTGCTGTTTTTTGACTAGTCTGACTGGGATCCTGCTAATCAAGACCCCAGTCTATCTGTTTTCTCCTTAAAACTGTTATGATATGTGGTAGGTACACTCCAGATTGGATACTGGGTACTCTTGTCAGTCCCTAGTATATAGTACACCAGGGTATAGGTACCCCCATAGACCTCTCATGGGCTGATGCATGTATTATGCCACCCATGAGAGGTCATGCAAAACGGAACTACAGGTCTGCCATTGCAGCCTGTGTAAAATTTAACGAAAGATATAGGTTTACTATATCTATAGGTCACTACACTTAAAACCTATCAGTCACCCCATAGCAGGTTTGACAATCCTGAAGGCAGGGTGCTGGGTTTTACGTGCGAGGGTGCCCCTGCATGAGCAGAGCACCCATGCAGCCTACGGAGACCCTTCTCCTGGGCTGTTGGTGACGCAACCAAACATATACGTACAAGTGCATCATATGCTCGCGCAAAATGCTATCTCGAAAACGGCTGCAACAAACCATGTTGTGTTTGGTATCAAATAGCTTGGAATCGTACCTCCACCCCATTAACCGGTGTGGGAGGTATGATTCCACCCTTCTGAAGCGATCTTTGTGGGGTCCCTGGTGTTCCTGGTACCAGCCTTCTCGAACCTTACAGCACAAATTGGTTGCTGCTAACCAGAGACGCATTTCTGCCCTCCTGCTGCTGAGCCAAGCTCGAGCAGGGGATGGCAGAACAATAGGCATCCTGTCACAGGGAGGTGTGACCACCTCTCAGACAGGATTTGGTATTGGGGTTTGGTGGGTGCACTTCCAAAGTGTCTGAAAGTCTGCACAAGAGGCACACTTGGTGTACCTGTGCATAGTCCCACTCAAATCAGTTCTGGGAGCCGATGGCTCCCACTCTGGAGCAAAACTGGACAAAGGACAGAGGAGTATCCTCCCCACTGTCCAGACCTCCCCTAGGAGGATCCCCAGAATCTGTCCAACCCTTTCCTCTGGGTACAAAGGGGCTTACCTGGCTGTAGGACCATAGATTCGAGGTGGACAAGATTCTGAACCAGAAACCACTGAACTTTGACCGTCTGGACACTTGGACTTCGCTGTACTTTGTTTGGGCCCGACTTCATCTCCCACTCAGTCTGCTGCATTGTCTGTGCCCGTGCACCATACAGGATCTGTGCAGGACCTGTGGAGCATCAAGGACAACGGAAGACATCTCCCCTGGAGGGAAGGAGTCACTCCACTGCATCCACAGGCACCACATCCCAAAATACCAGTCTGCTGTTCCTGAGCTCCTATTGACTCCAAAGATCCCAGCAACACAGGAGGTAGGTCCCTGCATCTCTTAAGACCCAAGGTGCCCTTTCACCACATTTCAGGTCAGAATCCCTTGTGGGGGCTGCAAAACCTGAACCCCTGTGCACTGGATGCCTTTGCAAGTGCATATGCTTGTTGGCAGTTGCCAGACAAGTGTGTTGGGCTACTGATAGCCCCAATTTCTGGGCACATTTCTTACCAAGATCTCAGTTCAGTTCATTTTTATTTCGATGGTTAAAAACCATCATAAAAATACACAATACATTCCAAAACCACATTCAACATTTTACAATGTTATTCTGAACTTTACAATATTAAAAACAAATTTAAAATATTATTATTAACATTAATTGAAAGGGAGAGAACAATTAATTCATTTCATCCTACATCAACCCCTGGTATTTCTTAATTTGACAACAATTAAAAAAAAACCCATAACAGAACACAGAGTATGTCAGTTGCTCTTTGCAAAAATAATAAAGCAGTTTTAGTATGGTAGATTTTTGACTCCTTTAAAATATCCACAAGAAATCTTCTGCGCGGGATTCTATAAAAAGGACATAATAATACAAAATGAAGGGTGTCCTGCGGAGACCTATTGTCGCAGCCGCAGGCTCCCTTCTGCTCAATTGTTAAAGTAAAACCAGACGGGTAAGCTAAAATGTTTGGTAACAAATTGAGCCTAAAACGACACATTAAAAACCTCTCTTGTTGACTATGCATTAAAAAGAGATACGGTTCCATACCCATTTCATTACTCACAAGAGAGTGCGCTATTACAGATGTTTTATTAAAATCAAGTTGATTCCTGCTATAATCATATTTGTCCAGTAACTGCTTTTGGATACGATATTTGCAAGAGCTATCAATCTTTGAGGGGTCAGTAAATAACATTAGGTAGTCAATAGACTCTAGGGTTTCTTTAATGTATTTAAGCCAAGGGATTTGCAACCATCTGTCTCTCCGAAGACAATCTTCAATAATCTGTCTAGTTAGTTCAGCATTTGGATTTAGCCAGATTTGAAGCCAGGTCAGAATTGGTCTTATTTTAATCAGGTCAGAAATATACGGGGTACCAAGCTCCTTGTGTGTGACTGCTGCCGGGATGCTCTGTGGTAGCTTTAGCAGTTTCTTTAGGAATTTATCTTCCTCTACTTGTATAGAGTGTGCATCCCTAAAGCCCCACACCTCTGCCCCGTACGTGGCTTTAGAAATACTGACCGCTCTATACAGTGTCATTACTTGTTCAGGGGACCAATGACCCATCCTTCGCGCAAAGATTAAAATGGCACCATTCGCTGAAACAAGTTTCCTGCACCTTTCCTCCATCAATGGGGCAAACCTAATATTTTCATCAAACAAGAGACCCAAGTATGAGAAAGTATTCACAGTGTCCAAAACGTGGGTTCTTATTTTGAATGGAAATCTCTTGAGAGGTTTTTTTCGTGCCACCATGATAAAGGACTTAGTCAGATTTACAGAGAGATCTAGATTCTCCATGAACCTTGCAAAACCACTAATTAGCCGCTGCAGACTTACTGCCGTTCGTGCGAGTAGGACCGCGTCATCCGCATACAAAAGTACCGGTATATGACGTGATCCTACTCTTGGGCAATCAGTCCCCAATGTGAGCAGAACACTCTCCAGGTCATTTATGTAAAGGGAAAATAGAAATGGAGCCAGGATAAACCCCTGCCTCACACCGCTAGTGCATGGAAAGGGATCAGTACTCACCCCTCCCGCGCTATAGCGGACCTTGGCAGTGGTGTTCCAATGGAGTTCCTTAAGTATGTTTATCAGGTCTGGATCAATTCCCAATCTATACATAAGTGCCCAGAGTTTAGTTCTATTTACATTATCAAATGCCGCTGCAAGGTCCATGAACCCCATATACAAGGTTCCTTTATCTGATTTAGTATATTTAGCAGCTAATAGGTATAAGTTGAGACATTGGTCACTAGTTGATTTGCCTGTTCTAACCCGTACTGGGTCTCCACCAAGGTGTTATGTACTTCAGTCCACTCTGTAAGGCGGTTTAGAATTACCCTACCTAGTAGTTTAGCTGAGACATCAATCAGCGAGATTGGTCTGTAGCACTGTGGATTATCCATACAGCCTTTCTTATATATAGGGACAATCACTGCAGTTGACCAAGATCGCGGAAGACCAGATTTGATAGCTGCACTAAGTACTCTGGTCATAATCGGTACCCATAAGTCGGTGTTGCTTAAAAAGAGATCTGGGGGGGTGCCGTCCGGGCCTGGCGCCTTATTACGCGTCAGCCCTAGCACTGCCTTTAAGACTTCCGGCAAGGAGAATTCTAGCTCAATTGCTCTGGACCCTCCCATACTCCATCCCCGTTTTCTACCTCCTGTTGATTATACAGACTTTTAAAATGGTTAATCCATTGTTCGGGGAGTATATTGGTGCTAATTACAGGGGAGCTGGAGTCTTGGTAACAGGGTCTATTTATAATTCTCCAGAATTGGGCATAATCCCTGTTTTCTCCTGCTTCTCTAAGGTCTGCCCAGACTTCCTTTTGGAGTGCACTCTTTCTTTGCTTAACCTGTATTTTGTAATTACGTCTACAGAGGGCAATTTCATTCTTTTCTCTCGGGGACTTCTTTAGGCTCTGTTTTAATTCTCTCAGTGCTCGTGAGCAATTCGAATCAAACCATCTAGGAGTAGTTAGTTCCTTAGTAGGCCGCTTGGTTTTTAATAATCCTTCAACTATCCTAGTTAAGGATTCAAATGCCAGGACTACTTCTCTACCCTCTGTTGCAAGATCTAAGCAGATCTCTATATGTTCTTTTCCTCTATCCACTAGGGTGCTATAGAAATCTTGTGGATTAATCATTTCCCATCTTATGCGCCTCCCTTGGTCCGTTGGTCGGATTACAGTATCCCCACCCAGATGTTTTACTCGTAGATCGTTATATTCTATTTCAAGAGTTAAGGGGTTGTGGTCGCTAAAGGGGCTCCACTCCGTTCTTACCTTTATAATCTGATCTTTAGCAAAGGCATAGATTACTATAAAGTCTATTATAGAGGCACAACCTCTTCCTTTGAATGTAAGTATGAGGGTGTCGCCTGCTTTCACTGGCAACAGGTCCATTGTATGGGTAAGGGCAAAGCTATCTAGTAGCTTCATAAGCAGTGTGCCTTCTCTGTTATGTTTGAAGTGTGGTCCACTTTCTACAGAACAGGAAGACCAATCAGGGGAAATAGGGAGAAGCTTTGGGCACAGATGACAATTAAAATACCCCATTAGCAGGACGATTGGTTCGCCCCCCCCCTGCCTTAGGTCTGTTTCCTCATTTAACCTACTCTCTAGCTCTATTAGTATGGGGAAGTTTCCATCAGTTGGGCCCGGGTTGTAAAAATTTTAAATTAGAAATCTCTGCCCTTGTCCCTGAAATATCACTGCTTGTATGGTATCTGACACCCAGACTGGTTGTGACCAAGTGCCTTTTAGGTCTAAATCGACATATATCACTAACCCTCCTTTCGCCCTCCCAGATCTCACTTCTTGGGCTGGCCTGAAGAAACATTTATAGCCCTCCAGTTGGCAGGAGTCAGGGTCTCGCGTCCATGTTTCTTGTAAGGCTATAATATGAAAGCCCCTTATGTACTCTCTCCACTCTTTATTGTCAAATTTACCCCCCAGGCCTGCTACATTCCAAGACAGGCTAATCCTGCCCTATTTGCATTCCTTCCCTCTGTGCTGTGTTCATTTATTCTACAGTCTCCTGTTTCAAAGGTCTCTGGAACATTATCATTCTCTTCCCTCAGTTTTGGGGGATCTTCTATCCTGATTTTTTGCCCATTCCTGCTACTAACAATTCCATCCTCTATTGCAGGACAAGCTAGTTCCCCTGTTGCAATAGTAGTTACAAGCTCTTTGTCTGTAGGGGGTAGTCAGTCATTTTCATCGAGCGACTGCAAAGGGGCTAATCTATTTCTCCACTGGGAATAATCTCGGGGGGGGGGTGGAAGAAACTGGTCGGGGTAGTTTGTGGCTCTAACCCTTTGGGTATGTTGTGGCCTTCCAGGATTCCACATTGAATGGTCAGCATTATTACTGCTCCTTCTCCTTGGGTAAAAATACCCTAGGGGGAGCGCACAGATTGTGCAGGTATGATTTCTGTTGGAATTCTTTAGTATATAATCCACCAGTCTAGCATCTCTGAAATTTGCCACAATGCAATCCCCCCTTATATCCTTTTTCCTACCACCAAGCCAGTTACCTCTCCTTACATGCACTATCTCCCCCCTTTCCCCAGCATTCAATGGTCTATGTATATCCAACCAATTAGAAATGTTACCATGTAATTGAGAATGCGATTCTTTGTCTGAAGCCCTGAGTTCCGGTACCCCTGCAAATACTATTACATAGGGACCGGCTTCTGGAGGTAAATGTATATGTGGGGGAGGGCTATCTAGGCTGTAGAAAGGATCAAAGTCCATGTAGGGTGAGCTATAAGGGCCATTTCTTAAATGATGATCTTCCTGGCCCCTTTGTATTAGCGGTTGCAGGGGGGCTTTATCAATGTTTTTGGAGCTCGTCTTTTGATTTGATCCCCCTCTCTGATCTTGAGAAACTTTCGGGGCATCATGTATCTGGGCAATCGTATGTTGGACATTACTGACACAATTGTTGTTTGCCATTATATTATTATTAGAAGTATTAGCGGCCACGCTTAAAGGTTGATTTGGACCAGAAGGGGGATTCTTAGTTGTCAGGTCTAATATCTTGCCATGTTTGGTCAGTTCTCTCGCTATTTTGTCCACCCTACTTATGATAGGTTTCAACTGTGCAATGATAAAAGTTTCCAAATGTTTCTTGAGTTCTCCTATAACATCCTCAATCCATCCTAGTGGATTTATGTTTGTGTGGACCTTGTCATCTACCAGGATGACCTCTTGCCTGTTTTTAGGTCGACCATCTCCTATAAGTGACTTATTTTTTCTCTGTTGTCCCTTAATCTTCCCCTGCCGTTTTGGTTTGCTATGGGGGATCGGGTCGCTGTGCCCTGAGATTTCTGCCCCAGGGAGAAGTAAGGGTTGAGCACAGGGAACACCTTCTATCGGGTTACTTGGTGACACTGAATTTCCAGTCATATTGGGGCTGTCAGCTAGTGTGTGATCCCTAGCTTGCGTTGGGGTAGCTACTATAGGATTGGGTGAGGCAGATAGGCTCCTTTCCATACGTTGCGGTGTTTTTTTTTTACTTTATTGGGGGCTAGAATGTTTGTTTCGGCCAGGGTTTGTTTAGGAGTTTCAACTAGGTGTGCTTTGCTCATGGCCGAGCGAGTTTTAGGGTGATTAGACATAGTGAATGTGATTTTAGACTAGCTCTTAACCTACCCCGCAGAGCAGTCCAAGCTTCCTTCTAGTGGGTGGCTAAATATATCTAGTACTATATTACTGTATATGTCTTTATCCCCTACCCCCTCTCTTCCTAGCAAAACAGCTGAATATCACAAGTTCAATTGTCCTATCAGGCCCAGGCGACCAGTCCACGTTCAACAGTACCTGTTACAAACATCCGTGTCAAGGGGGGTGGCCCGTCCCATCCCTGGTCGTCCCCAGACGGCCACAGACGGCCCGCCCTCTGCCCGGGCTCAGCCCGGCATCGCCCGCGCGGGTCCCGCGTTGCAGGGAGGGGGCGTGGTTTTTATGCGCCTCCGGGCCCCGAGTACAGGTGTGCGGCGTTGCCCGCAAAGCCTCTTGGGGACTGTAGTCCCCCCCTTTCGGCGGCCGCGACGCTGGTGTGCTGGCGGCGGAGGGGGACATTGGGCCGATGTCAGGAGCCCGCAAAAAATGAATCCAGAGGATCCGCCGGTGTCAGGAGCCAGGGAGTAGCCTGCCGCTTAGCTGTTGCCCAGTTGAAGTCGTTTCCCGCTCTGCCAGGGAGGGGGCGTGGTTTTTATGCGCCTCCCGGCGCCGAGTACAAATGTGCGGCGTCGCCCGCAAAGCCTCTTGGGGACTGTAGTCCCCCCCTCTCAGCGGCCACGACGCTGGTGTGCTGGCGTCACTGGCGGCGGAGGGGGACCCTGGGCCGATGACAGGAGCCCGCAAAAAATGAATAGAGAGGATCCGCCGGTGTCAGGAGCCAGGGGGTAGCCTGCCGCTTAGCTGTTGCCCAGTTGAAGCCGTTTACCAAGATCTTTGTCCTCCTCACACTGAGTGCTCCATGGACTGTCATCTTGTGAATCCCACTGAGGTCCTCTCGTGACTCCTGTGCCTCTGGCCTGTGAATCCACTTGAGGGTCAACTTTGATTTCCATTGGCTTCCCTAGTTGCTCCAGGCTTGCCCTGACTCCCCTTCCTGTGGTGAATTTCCTGGACTTTGCTGGTCCAAACCGTTACTCTTCTTGACCTTCTGCGTGGGTTGCCATTGCCAAGGCTTGTTGGTGCCCATGCAGGACACCGAACCCCTAAGCAGTCGACATCCTTTATGGGACAGCTTGCATCCGGCTCCTGGTTGTCTTCAACATCTATGGGTCCCTGTGGCTGCAGATTCAAAAACACCGTCAACGCAGCTGAAGCACCCGACATCGGTGAGCATTTGTCTACCGAGCCCCTGGTCACTCCCAGAGACCCGGACTCTGTCCCCTCTGCTTTCAGGTACACTTCATCCTGAATACACGTTTGTATTCCACCGGACGTTCTTCATCCTTCCAGCAGTGACTCTTCTTTGAAGTCTCCCATTGAGATCGACGGCGATTTCCGACGCCACTTTAGACCTATGCACCCGGCTTCCCTGGGATAGGTAACTCTGGTACTACGGTATCCACAGATGGGGTGGCTCTCCAACCTCCTAACTTCCACTGGGTTTCTTTGAAGCACACTTAGAAGGGTCCTTAAACCTTAGAACTTCAACCGCAACTTCCCAATAGGATTGTACGGAGCACTCAATTGTGTTCCGACACTGTACCCGTCCTCCGAGGGGGTTCCTACTTACTAACCTTGTGTGGTTCCTTGGGGTCCCAGCGATTTAACTTACTCTAGACCTTGTCTTGACTCGAGTCGAGTTTCTTATACCACTATTTTAGTGCATGGTTTGGTCCCTCTCTGGTCCCACTGTCTTTTAATGCTACTTACTATTGTTTCTGTGCTACAGTATTGTTTGCTTTGTGAATATCTACATGTAGAAGATATTGTGTCATACTAGAGAGTGTTATATAAATAAATACATATTTTATAACTACTGCGTGGTTCTCCTTTCATTTAATGAATACAATAAGATTGCATTCTGGTAAAACAAGCTGCTTAACATTCCTTCAAGACTAAGCCTGAAGGCTGCTCTTCACAGCTACCACTTGGATAACATTCTCAGGTTATCTTTGACCTCTTAAATCAGCCTAAGCTCTGTTTGGACTGGTGCGAGGTACCCACTTTAAGTAGTGGACAGCATATACCAGGTCAACGACTCACAGGGAGGTTACTGTATTCACTACAATTGATTTGGCCAGCGCATACCATCAAATCCTACTGGGTCCGGACTCTAGGCATTGCACAGCTTTTATAACAACTGAAAGCAGGATCTAGTATAGAAGAATGCCTTTACGGCAGGCAGGTGCACCTGCTGATTTTCAGAGGTAGATGTCCAAAGTATTATCAGGCATAACAGGTGGAAAGGTGTTTAGGATTACATTTTGATAGTTGGATAGGATAAAAAAAGAGCATGATGGGACATTGAAGGAGGTTTTACATGCTCTAATGAAAAATGTTCTGAGTGTGAAGGAAGAGAAATGTGGTTTTGGAAAACAGCAGGTGGAATACTTGGGGCACAATATATCTAAGGAAGCCGTACGTCCAACAATCAGTCATGTTGAAGCTATTGTGAATGCTCCTGAGCCCAAGCCTAAAGAACGATTAATTTCTTTTTTGGGGCTAACAGAGTTTAATTCCCGTTTTGTGAAAAATTATGTCTCAAAGGTGGAAAATTTATGAGCGTTATTAAAGAAAAATGTAACATTTGGCTGTTGGCAAGGAGGAGTTTGAAGCAATCAAGAATGAGGTTGTAAATGCGCCATGAGATTGGATTTACTATATCTGTGCATGCCAGTGGTTACGGAGTAGGACTGTTCTATCACAAAAGAAGGATGGTAATGAGTGGGTGGTTGCACATGCATCTCGGACCCTGACACAAGTGAGCAGAAAATGTTCAGTGATAGAGAAAGAATTACTCGCTCCAACTTGGGCTGTAGAGTGTTTCAGGGTGTATGTTTGGTCGCAGGAAATTGGGAATCTGTGCAGACCATAACTCTTTAGTGAATATTTCAAAACCAAGAGGTGGGAAAAATATAACAACACAGTTAGCACGGTTGGCTTCAAAGTTGCAAATGTATTATTATGATATTGTATGTGTTCCAAGCAAAAATACTTGTGTTGCTGATGAATTGTCACAGTTACCAGTGGAATCATGCAACGCACAGGAAATGGATGAGAGTGTACATGATGTGACGTACATGTATGAAGATGTGATGTGTTGTAGGAACAGAGATGTGGTGAATGGGTTGGAGTTGTCTGAGGTGAAATGGATAGAGGAAATGGAATAAAATGTGGTGCTATTGGGTGTAAAAAAATTAATTGTAAATGGGTGGCCATTAGAATGGCATTTGCAAGCTGAATTTAGCACATTTTGGAAGGTAATGGAGGAATTATCCTTTTGTAATGGCATTGTCCTACGAGGAGATAGGTTTGTACCTCCTATTGGGAAGCGCAAAAACTTCATCAAGTTAAGACACGAAGGCCATTGGAGGATGTCAAGCATGAGGTGGAAAGTTTAAGAAGAAATTTGGAGGACAGGTTTGCATGGTATGATGGCTCATTGGGTGAGGGAATCTAATGCATGTAAGTCAAGTGACAAAGTCATTAAACCAGTGGTGGTACCCTTGCAAACCGTAGATTTATCTGATGGGCCATGGTGGAAAGTAATGGAAAGTAGCAATTGATATATGTGGCCATTTACCACCTTACCATCCAAGGAGGTATATGCCATTGTTCTCATTGGGCATTACTTTAAGTGGGCGGAAGTTCATATGGATGGCAGTGTGACCACGGAGGTGGTTATTTATTGATTTTTTGGAGGATGTTTTTTCGAGGGAAGGTGTACCAGAGTCGTTGGTTTCTGATAATGGGGTGGAGCTTACATCAAGTAAGATGCAGTCGCTTTTGTAAAAGTGTGGTGTCAATCATGTAAGCGCGTAATTGGATTATCCGAAAAGTAATGGCCATGTTAAGCGGTTCAATGGAATTGTCAAAGAGGCAATACAATTGCACTTAAGTTTGGATTATCATGAAAGAAAGCTCTTCAAAGTATGTTGTTATCAAACACAATTACACCTCATTCAGTAACAGGTAGAATGCCATTTTAGGGGTTTAGAGGAAGGTAACCTTCTTCAAAACTTTTACCTTGGTTGTTGAGGATTAAGAAGAAAGAGAAAGGGAAGTCAGAGGTTGAGCTTCTGATGAAGAGGAATGTGGAACGGACTCAAACGAAGGTCATTAACAGAATCAACATTATTATTAATATTATTTGAAGCTTGTAAAGCGCACAGTTACCCCCAGCGGGCGTTTCCCGGCTCTACGACAGGCGGCAGATGCGGGTACTCATAGAGGGCTAAAAGTTGGAAAACAGCCAGGTCTTAAAGTGGCATCAGAAAATAGATTCAGATTCAGCCATCTGCAAGGACATTGGCAGGCTGTTCCAGCCTTTGGCCGTGATCACTGCGAAAGCTCTGCAATCCATTCTGGAGCGGCGAAAATGGGGAGTCACCAAAAAGCAGAGATGGTTTGATGTGAGTGAGCGGTTAGACAGAGCATGCTTAAGTCGGGCTCTAAGGTAGGTCGGTCCCTGACCCTGCATTGCTCTAAAAGCCAAAACCATTGACTTAAACTGAATGCGCCTGGTCACTGAAAGCCAGTGAAGCTTCTTCAGATGGGGAGAAATCGAGTGGAGATATGGGATGTTATCGATCAACCTGGCCAGCGTGTTCTGAACAATCTGTAAGCATTTGATCAGGTAGGCAGGAGCCCCAGCGTAGAGACAGGTTGCATAGTCCAGATGTGAGGTGATCAGGGCGTGAACAATGGCCCGGCGAAATTCCCGAGGGAGAAAAAGGAGAATTTTGCAAACCCTGTGCAATTTACCGAAACGCGCTGATGAAACCTGGTTGAATTGAGATTTACAGGATAACTCGTTGTTGAACCAGAATCCGAGATTCCTGGATGAGTCCACAGGTTCCGGAGGGGGTTTAACTCCAATGGCCACCATCATAAATCATGGACGCGCTGACACTGGGATGCAGCAATAATGTTTTAATGGTTCGTTTTTGAGCTCTTTGTAATTTGTTAGTCAGAGCGGCTAACAAGTGGCATTTATAAATAGAAAATCTTTTTTACTTACTCAGGTCTTTTCTCCTGCTCCAAACTCCCTGGTCCACCACGAGCATTGCTCGATTGTTGTGGAGGGAGTCTCTCCTTCTTTTCTATTTCTCCTCAGTGGAATTTTACACACTT